>NW_026991720.1:69622500-70872500 GCF_029215605.1 Mirounga angustirostris | reverse complement strand
CCTCCAGGGGGCAGCGGCCTCCCTCGGGTCCCTGCGCGGACAGCTCGGCGCCCGCGCCGCTCTTCCTGTCGCTGGGAGTGGCGGGCCGACCAGCGGGCGGCCCGGGCCGGCGGTCGCCATTCCCGTGTCGCTGCGCCCGCGGGGGCCGCCCGAGCCCGCCACGATGCCACTGGGCCTGAAGCCCACCTGCAGCGTCTGCAAGACCACCTCGTCCTCCATGTGGAAGAAGGGCCCGCAGGGCGAGATCCTCTGCCACCACTGCACGGGCCGGGGCGGCGCGGGCGGCGGGGGCGCCGGCTCCGGGGCGGCTGGCGGGACGGGGGGCAGCAGCGGCGGTGGCGGCTTCGGCGCGGCGACCTTCGCCAGCACCTCGGCCGCCCCTCCGCAGAGCAACGGGGGCGGGGGCGGCAAGCAGGTGAGCTCTTCCGGCGCCTCCCGCCCGCGAGGCCGACCGGGCGTGGGGCGGGCGGAGGCCGGCGGGGCCGGGGAGGGGGCGCGCGCGTGGGCCTTCCCGGATCGCGGTGGCCGTGCCAGAGAGGGCCGCCCGCTCCCGCCCCACGATGAGATCTTCACGGACTTGGCCCATTCTAAGCACCTTTGCTATTGTGAGAAATTGAAAGTGTAAAGAAGCAAGACAATTTAAAGCCCTTCCGAAATCGCCCTCACTGTAGTAACATTTGCGGTAGTAACCAGACATCTCAATACACACACGTAAACGGGGTCGTGCTACTGGACCTACTTTCCCTGTTAAAGGTTATTTTATTATTATGTTATGTTATTAAGTAAGATTGTGTCATTGTTTTAAATGGCAGCATAAGTATTCCATTGTAGGGAAGTGCCACACCCAGCCCGCTCCCCGGGGTCGGAGAGTTGAGTTGTTAAGGGATGTTCCCCACGACAAACAGCAAACGAGTAGTTCTTGCCTTGGCCGAGACTTACTCGTGCACGTCCCCCAGTGCCCTATTGTACGTACTTCACACCTTTTTGGAGGCTCTGGAGATGCTTGTCTAGGGCCCTCCCTGTTTTAATTAGCCCAGTTCCTGTGATTACCCAGGGTAAAAAGCCACATTCTTACTTAATTTTTTAAAAGTCAGCTTAAAGTGCATACTCTGAAGTCCTTGTAAGATGGTTGTATCGGGACAGCAATCTTTCTACAATTTTATTTCTTTATCTTTTTTTGTTCTTTAATTGTTTATGTAACAGAGTAAGCAGGAAATTCACAGGCGGTCTGCTCGGCTCAGAAACACTAAATACAAATCTGCTCCAGCTGCTGAAAAGAAAGTTTCCACTAAAGGAAAAGGGAGAAGACATATTTTTAAATTAAAAAATGTAAGATGATTGTGGACAGTGTCTTTTACAGTAATGGCATCGTGTGTGTATGTAGTGTGTCCTGTCAGTGCCTTCATTTCTCATCTAAACTTTGCTCTTCCGAGCCTTTCTGCAGTATTCTGGGGAGTGGTCCGCACTTCTTAAAAGGAAGTGAGCTCTGTTGCAGGAGGCTTACTGTTTATATAAAGTTAATAATATCCTTTTTCTCTTCTTTTAGCTTTTAATTTTTTCCACTGGGAAATATAAAATATGAGTGTAAAAGAAACGTAAACCTTGAATGCATTTGATTGGGCCCTCCATGCAAGGAGGAGGTGGGATTATGGTTCTTGATATGGTCAGATATATTAGGGGGAAAATTTTTTTTTTATTCTTTAAAGATCTAAGTAAATAATACTGGAACTCATTCATTTCCATATTTGTTTGTTATTACAGCCCCAGAAAAAGTATCTTACTGATTTATGGTGATCAGTTTGATGAATGTGAATCAAAAATTTTGCTAAGCCTTTCTTCTGCTGTAAGAAACTAGATGGTTGAAAGACTTATACTGGGGGTAGTTGAAAGAACCTTTTGTTGCAGTAAATTCTCAGTATTTTTGTAAACACAAGGCGAAAATGGTCATCCACAATGGACAGTGCGTTGTAGACTACTTTTTTAAACCTCAGTATGGTGTTCTTTCCTTTTAGAACAGGAATGCTTCCCTTACCAGTGAAGGCATTTCTGAAATTGGGCGTATTCATTTGTGAAACACAGAGTGGCCCTGTAGTAAATTCTTGTGCCGCTTGCAGATCCTTACTCAGAATACTTGACTAATTGATTTAAGACTTTTATAATTTAGTTTTCTTAAAATGAGGCACCTGTTGACAAAGCACGTTAAGTAAATGTGCATGTGATTATAGTTTTATCACTTACACACACGTTTTCCTCTTCTGTGTGGTAGAATATGCTCTGCAATTATTTCAGTATCTATTTCTCTAGCAACCCCTCTCTTCAAGGATGGTACCAAGACACACTTGGGGAGGCCTGGTTTTTGTGTTGTGGCATAGAAGCGTGTTCTACGGCTTAAGAAGGGGATGCAGTAATGGCTGGGTGGTGGCAAATGACTAAGCACTCCAAGGAAGTTTCTGTAACCTTAGTTCAGCCTTGCTAGAAAATTACTTCTGATGACAAGTATCTCAGCTAGTTCCATAGTTAAGTTGAGATGGAAAATGTCTTCAAGGAGACACTTTTTCACATTGTGTTCACCTACACATTTTTTTTTTTTTAAAGATTTTATTTATTTATTTGACAGAGAAAGACACAGCGAGAGAGGGAACACAAGCAGGAGGAGTGGGAGAGGGAGAAGCAGGCCTCCCGCTGAGCAGGGAGCCCGATGTGGGGCTCGATCCCAAGACCCTGGGATCATGACCTGAGCCGAAGGCAGACACTTAACGTCTGAGCCACCCAGGAGCCCCACCTACACATTTTTTTTATTACTTCCTTTTTTTGTTGTGCCCAGGCCTTCAGAGCCAGGATATTGTTTATAACCAGAATGTTAATATGTAATAAAGCTTCGAGAGCGGTTGAGGTAGATCTCAGCAGCTTGTGCTTTAGTTCTCAGCAATTTTTAAGCTGATGGTAGCAGAAATAGCCACAGAAATATTCAGACTGTGCTTTGCCACAACATTCAGAAAATCATTTATCTTTTTATTGCACTTCTGGTCAACCAGCAACAGATTTAGTATTTCTTAAGTTACAGAACTCTTGTAGATGACTGGGAAAATGCCTGTCTACGCTACACACACATACACACTAGGAATGTGCTAATATTTTTACTTTTGTTTTTTTCTCCCCCTAGCCCATCAAAGCTCCTGAGTCCGTTTCCACTATAATCACTGCAGAATCAATCTTCTACAAGGTAAGCATCTGTAGGGTTACTGAGGGAAGGTTTGGGCCTGTCATAAGATACGCTGCCAAATGTTGGGTTAGTCCAAAGGCCTCTGCCCCTCTATATAATGTGTGATTGCTTTTTGTTCTTCTCTAAGCTAGTTTTTCCCGTAGGTGGCTGGTATAAAACATTTCATCCACAGCTGAGGTAGGAGGGGTAGTTGCTTATTGAAACATGGTATTTTGGGGGCGCCTGTGTGGCTCATTCGTTAAGCGTCTGCCTTCGGCTCAGGTCATGATCCCAGGGTCCTGGGATTGAGCCCCACCTCGGGCTCCCTGCTCTGCAGGGAACCTGCTTCTCCCTCTCCTGCTCCCCCTGCTTGTGTTCTCTCTCTCACTGTGTCTCTCTCTGTCAAATAAATAAATAAAATCTTAAAAAAAAAAAAAAAGAAACATGGTATTTTTAAGTATTTGAAGTATCTTAAAATGCTAAGGTATAGTGTGGCGTCCTGAAAGGGTGAGCCACTCTAGTCACTCTGCCGGTCACTGTGGGAGGAGCACAGAGTGGGGACTTGGATGAGTAGAGGGAGTATAGACCTGATACCTAGTGGGTAGAGGAGGCACAGAGATTCTAAAATGCCTTTAAGCAGAAGTGAGAGGAATAAGGGCAGTGGTGGGGATTAACATCTACTAGAAGTAGATGGTGAGAGAGTGTCCAAAATGTTTTGATAAAAGAGTGAGGAAGTCAGTTTTCCTAGGGCCAAAGCCCACAGACACCTGCTTCTCCGGTGGGAGACATGACATACCGTTATTTTTGAACCAGAAGCCTTAGGAAAGCAGTTGCAACACAGACACAGACACAGCCTCCAGAGCCTGGCAGGCCTGGCACAGGCAGCAGCCGTTACCTGCTGTTGATGTCTTGGAGGCTGAACTATCTTTTGGGGGGCAATGGCACGAGTTAGTGCTTCATACCTGACCCAAGTGGACCAAACCCTGAAAAACTCAAGTATGATACTCTGTGTGTACCTTTTTTGTCGTTGTTAGCCCAGAATCTGTGTAGTCTAAAACAGCCTCTACACAGGCAAACACCGTTCCTGTATTTCCAGCATTTCACGCATTGTTAATAATAAATAAAGTAGCTAAATTTAGTATGCGCTTGCTGTGCATCAGGCCCTGAGGTGAGCACGTCATAGGCTTTACTTCACTCAGTCCACTCCATGAAGTGCTGCTGTTATCCCCGTTTTATGGATGAGGACAGTGAAGCACAGCGAACTGCATGATCTCGTCAGAGATCCTATAGCCAACAAGTCATGGAGCGAGGCAGTGTGATGGCGGAGCTCAGCTCCTGGCCCCACCAGCAAATGACTGTGTGACTGGGCCGAGACCAAGCTCTCTGGTGTTTCCTCATCTAGAAAATAGGGATTGTAAATAGCAGCCACCTCAGTGGTTCAAGCGAGTTCATGTCTGTTAAACACTCAGCAGAGTAAGCACTCAATAGTAGAAATTGGCATCATCGTGTTTTCAGATGTGTGTATCACTCTCACAGCGGAACTCGCAGTTTACAGATTAAGTCCAGAAGCAACTGGCTAGGAGGCACCTGGTTGGCTCAGTCAGTAGGGCATGCACCTCTTGACATCGGTGTTGTGAGTTCAAGCCCATGTTGGGCATAGAGATTGCTTAAATAAATAAACTTAAAAAAAAAAAAAAGCAACTGGTTTGGCTAAGGATTTAGTGTACTAATGATTTCCAGGCATGTCTCAACCCAAAGGCGAAAGGCCTTTGAACAGGTGTGGGACCTCTTATTACAAGTTATTACATTTTTTTTTTTAAGATTTTATTTATTGGGGCGCCTGGGTGGCTCAGCCGTTAAGCATCTGCCTTTGGCTCAGGTCATGGTCCCGGGGTCCTGGGATCGAGCCCCGCATCGGGCTCCCTGCTCAGTGGGAAGCCTGCTTCTCCTGGTCCCACTCCCCCTGCTTGTGTTCTCTCTCGCTGTGTCTCTTTCTGTCAAATAGATAAAATCTTTAAAAAAGAAAGATTTTCTTTCTTTTTTTTTTTTTTTAAAGATTATATTTGACAGAGAGAGCACAAGCAGAGGGACAGAGAGGGAGAAGCAGGCTCCCCGCTGAGCAAGGAGCCCGATGTGGGACTCGATCCCAGGACCCTGGGATCATGACCTGGGCCAAAGGCAGCCGCTTAACAGACTGAGCCACCCAGGCGTCCCAGATTTTATTTCTTTATTTGAGAGAGAGAGAGCGTGTGTGTGCACATGCACACAGTGGGGAGCCCAATGCAGGGCTCTATCCCAAGACCCCAAGATCACTACCTGAGCCAAAGTCAGACGCTTAACTGCTTAACAGACTGAGCCACCCAGTCACCCCACAAATACCGTATTTCTTATTGCTGTCTGCCACCCCTGTTTGTTAGACAATAAGGACAAAGTGCAACAAAATATTCAGGTACGCTTCCGATACCCAGGATTGCAGAGGCTGCCCCTGCACGCAGCACCGGAGCGGGAGGACTTAAGAGGTCATTGCCATCTGCTGAACTAGAGCCCAGATCAGGCATGTGAGAGGGAGCTGAGTGGGAGCCACTGGGTCTGATGGCCAGGAGTGTGGGCACCCAAGACCCCAAAGGGTTGAATGGCCTCCCTGTGGCAGAAGAGCCCCATGAACAGCTCTGCTTACTCCTAATCCGGTGTTCTTCAGTATATTGAGTTGACCCTTCTTTCTTTTCTGCCAGCAGCCCTGAAACCTCCCTGCAAATGAAGGAACTCCTTAGATTAAGTGCCTTAGTCATGGTTAGCGCTTTCTGTATATACATGCACAACACAACACGTGCTAATAATCACTTAAACACGTGCCAGGTACTGCTCGCCGTTGGAATCAGGGGGAGGGGCAGAGGGAGAGAGAATCTCAAGTGGACTCGCCACTGAGTGCAGAGCCCGACGTGGGGCTCGATCTCACAACCATGATCATGATCATGATCTGAGCGGAAAGAAGAGTCCAGCGCTCAACCAGCTGAGCCACCCAGGTGCCCCTGGAATCTTTCAGTAAGACATTGTCTTTGCCTTGCAGTTCTATCTTCACACTATTGTATATTTTGAGTTAATATTCATTTAGCATATATTTGAGTGTCTATGATAAGCAAAGCCCTGTTCTTTGTACAAAAAAATGAATTACTCATTTATAATTTGGGAATAATGATTCTGCATGTAGACAAAGCAGACCATAAGTGCAAAGTATTTATATGACAAATAACTTAGAATGTTGAGTAGTGGCTCTGAGGACCAGCTGATGATGGATATGAACTAGCCAGTGGCAGATTGTGGCCCGCATTGACTCTGCCCGTCCGTAGTGATCCAGATGCTACCGTAGCCCTTAGACACACGGATGAAGGGTCCACCAGGAAAAGCTCCTTTCATAGCCCACTCACTGGAAGTATTTCTTCAGAATTATTTTTATGGTTGAGGGCACACCCCAGCACTTTACCTGCTGCCAAGGCCCTGTTCTGAGGGAAGCAGTGATAAATTGCACTTGGTTCCTGCAAGTCAAGGACACCTTCACCGGCTAAGAACCACACCCACCTAAGGGAGTGCTGAGTACCATAAAGATTTGGATCAGACATTATGGATGCTCAAGGGAGAAATTATTTCCTTTTGAAGACCTAGGGAAGGAGACCTGCAACAGATGGCAGAGGCAGGGTCATAGGGAGGGCTCGACATGGACGTGACAGATGAGTTAGTTGGCGGCGAAGTGGAGCAGGAATAAGACCGGAAGCCATGAATGCTGGAAACGCAGGTAATTGTCTTGTGGGAGGATAGCAGAGTGAATGGCACGGGACCCATCCCGGAGACTGGTTATGATCAGAAGAGTTTCTCATTTCTTTGGGTTGGAATGTGTGGTGTCCATTTTCTTTATGGATGGCCGAGGAGGGAGGAGTGTAGAGCGTATTCTCATCAGGTAAGCACTGCTTTTCAATACAGGACAGAGATGGACCCCAGAGCTGGTGAAGGAGCCCCAGCTGCATTCTCTGCCTTAAGTAGCCTTCAGCAAAGTCACTTCCCCTTTCTACAGCTCATTGGCTGTAGGGATAACATTGTTCTAATACGAAATCAAAGTGTCTTTATAAACAAATGTTTTCTCCAGATGCACATTTTTGGGGGTGTGTATAATTTTTATTCAAGAGTGAACAACTTCAGAATTGGCATCAGGGGCACCTGGGTGGCTCAGTCCGTTGAGCATTCCGCTCTTGATCTCGGCTCAGGTCATGATTTCAGGGTCGTGAGATTAAGCCCCACTCAAGATTCTGTCTCCCAAAAAAACAAAAAGGGGTGCCTGGGTGGTGCAGTTGGTTAGGCATCCAACTTGATTTCAGCTCAAGTCCTGTTCTGAGGGTCATGAGATTGAGCCCCAAATGGCTCTGTGCTCAGCATGGAGTCTGCTTAAGACTCTCTCCCCCTCTCCTTCTGCCCCTCCCAGTCCACACGAGAGCACACATGCTATCTTTCTCTCTCTAAAATAAATAAATCTCATATAAATAAAATAAATAATATAAATAAATAAATCTGCGCCTGGGTGGCTCAGCCGTTAAGTGTCCGCCTTTGCTCAGGTCATCATCCCAGGGTCCTAGGATCGAGCCCCGCATCGGGCTCCCTGCTCATCGGGGAGGCCTGCTTCTCCCTCTCCCACTCCCCCTGCTTGTGTTCCCTCTTTTGCTGTCTCTCTCTCTCTGTCAAATAAATAAAATCTTTAAAAATAAATAAAATAAAAACAAATCTTTAAAAAAGATTCTCTCTCTCCCTCTCTCTTTGTCCTTCCACCCCCACTCGAGCTCTCTCTCTCCAAAAAAAACAGAAGAATTGGCATCAACCATATAAACAATGATGGTCCAATGGGACCATCTTAAAGGTGTTTTACTGACCACTTTGCAAACTTTATTTCGTGTTAGGGAGGTTTCAGTTCATAGCTGGGGTGCTTTTTTCTGTTTTTATTTCAAATATGGGATTGTCTTCTATTTCCCCAAGGGAGTATATTACCAAATTGGAGATGTTGTTTCTGTGATTGATGAACAAGATGGAAAGCCCTACTACGCTCAGATCAGGGGCTTCATCCAGGACCAGTATTGTGAGAAAAGCGCCGCCCTGACGTGGCTCATTCCCACCCTCTCGAGCCCCAGGGACCAGTTTGATCCTGCATCCTACATCATCGGTGAGTTTGACAAGGGGTACAGGTTCTTGAACTCAGGTAATTCTCTGTTATTACATAAAAGAAGGTGTTAGTCTGCTCGGGCTGCCGTAACCACATACCACGGGCTGAGTGGCATAAACACAAAACCTATTTCTCATAGTTCTGGAGGCGGGAAGTTGAAGATCAAGGTGCTGTCAGGGTCACTTTCTGATGAGAGCACTCTTCCTGGCTTGTAGGCAGCCACCTTCTCGCTGCATCCTCACGTGGCCTTTTCCTCTGTGTGTGCACATTCCTAGCATCTCTTCCTCTCCCTAGAAGAACATCAGTCCTATCAAATTGGGGCTCCAGCCTATGACCTCATTTAACTGGAATTACCTCCCTAAAGGCCCCATCTCTAAATACCATCACACTGGGGCTTAGGGCCTCAACATACAGAGTGGGGGGAATATAATTCAGTCCATAACAAAGAGACATAAGCATTATTAAATATTAAAAAGTAAAGAGCTTTATAGAAAATAGGAAAGACATTTTATACAGTTGGGGTTTGAGTGCTTTCAGTTATTTTGAGTTAGGGCAGTATTTACCTACTAAAAAGTGATGTGGCTAAGATTTTTCTGAGGGACCCAGGGTTAAACTCTATTAATAAAGAATTTATTGGGGCACCTGGGTGGCTCAGTCGTTAAGCGTCTGCCTTCGGCTCAGGTCATGATCCCAGGGTCCTGGGATCGAGCCCCGCATCGGGCTCCCTGCTTGGCGGAAAGCCTGTTTCTCCCTCTCCCACTCCCCCTGCTTGTGTTCCCTCTCTCGCTGTCTCTCTCTCTGTCAAATAAATAAATAAAATCTTAAAAAAAAGAATTTATTGATCAGACATTAGGCTTATTTAGGCATATTTACTTATAAAAATCTAGTTAAAACTGATTTCAAAAGGAACTGTCCCCGTTATTCCTAGAATCTTACAAATCTTCATTATGTGTCCCTCTACATGTCACACACCTCATCCTAGACCTTTTATAACATATCGTCATGTACAGTTGAAATGGCAGCCACTGTGCTCTCACTCATTTCAAGGCTACAGAAGTGGTATAAATGTTTCTTGATGTAGATTCACAGGAAGAAGTTGCTGAGTCATACAATTTTAAAAGTGTCCAGAGTTTGGAAGTCACCCCATATTTTCAACCTTTCTGCAATGAGCATGCGTTACTTTTGCATACAAAAGTTTTGTTTTGTTTTGTTTTTCCAGAGGGAACTCGGGCAAATAACATACTGCTGCTAGTCTCACCTATGTGTGAAGTTTGATATATGAGCAGTTTTAGTCTTCTGCTTGTAGGTACATAGAAGAGTGGATTTTTATCTACGTGACCTATAGGACAGGATTCTCGGCAGAGGCGGTGATGTGAAGAATCACTTCTGAGGCTCCTCTCCCACCCCCTCCTCCTAATCCCTGGACACTGGAGCGGGGAGCACAACATAGGGGTTCAGAGCACACACTCTGGAGCCAGACAATCTGGGTTCGTAGCCCAGCACCTGAGACTAGCCGTATGGCTCTGGACAAGTTCCTTAATTTCTCTTGTCTCGTTTTCCTCACACAAAAACCAGGAAGAATAATAGTGGCTTCCTCAGAGCACAGTTTCGAGGATTCAAAGTATCGGTGTATATACAGTACTTAGAGCAGTGTGGGCATATAATAAGCACTGTATAGTACTAATATTATTTTTAGAATCCTTTCTATATTGAATCACTGTTTGGGGGAGTTAAACAGCTAAAGTAGAAGAAAATGATGGAGAGGGACTTCAGAATAATACAGCTATCGAGGACTAATGGCAGGGCACCACCAGAGTGGTTTCTCCTAGCATCTAGGCATTTTAATCTTTTATGAAAATGATATATATGTTCAAAAATGTGTTTGATCTTTCCGTCAACTGCCTTTTAGGACCAGAGGAGGATCTTCCAAGGAAAATGGAATACTTGGAATTTGTGTGTCACGCACCTTCTGAATATTTCAAGTCACGTTCTTCGCCGTTTCCCACAGTTCCGACCAGACCAGAGAAGGGCTACATATGGACTCATGTTGGACCTACTCCTGCAATCACTATTAAGGAAACAGTTGCCAACCATTTGTAGTTTAGAAAGTGAAACTTATTTCCAGTCATCTTGTAGTCATACTCCTCTAAGACATGCCGCGTGTTTCTTTCATGAAATTCTTAGATGGGAAGGTGACTAGAAATTTTTCCCTAACTACCCAGTAATCATTAGCTTGTTTATTACTAGTCACTTGGAAATTTAAAAGGGATAGCAAGGAATTAAATATATTCTATATATGTATCTTCCCAGGCAAAGGCTGCAATTCCCAAGGAGACCAGTAGGAACAGGTAGTATCTATTTTTTTCTCCATGATTTGTTTCTAGAAACTCATTACAATCAATGGATTGTATTTTTCTGCTAGAACAAAACATTAATTAAGATTTGGATTTCTGACCACGGACTTAATCAAATAAAATGTAGCTATGACCAACTGTGTCTATCACAAAGTTACACAAGGTTTATTTCTTCATCTAGAAAATGCTAGATAGACTGTTTAACCTTAAGGAAAGTGGTGGATGATTCTATTAGCCTGAGCTTTTTCCAACTTCATTCTGTAGCAAACAGATTCAGAATTATTTTGTTGATCGTCATTGTTTTCATCTCCCTTCTCAGTCAAGGTGAGGCTCCCAATCAAACCATAAAATTTTACAGTGCAGACAGCTTCATGAAGAGCACACAGGAATCACATCATGTTCAGGCATCCCCCTTGGCAGTTTCTTGACTACCATTAAAACAACCACTGGGCAGTCATAAAAATGACTTATAGTTCATATGCGTTAATATCTAAAAAACAGTTATACTTAAACAATCTGCTGTAGACTCATACTAACAGGCCTAAAATAAAGTCTTAGACACCCTGAATTGTCAGAATTCAGGTGTAGGTTCTACTCAAGTGCAGGTCAGCTAAGGGAGGGAACAACAATGTGGAAATGGGAGGATGTGGGGATTGCACACACGCACCTCTTCTTCTACCCTGACAACCCGCGTTTTTCAACCCCAGGAAAATTTGTCAAATCTAATTTAATCATAATGATTTTGAGTTGTAGCAGTTTTAACTGTTAACATTTTTCTGCACAGCTATGGTTTGTATGTTAGAAGGACGCAACTGTAGATAGCTCTGTGTTCAGAGTTCTCTCCACAAATGTTACTGTAAAGTTGATTGTAAATACCATTGTAAATAGCTAAGTGCCAATATTCAAACTTTTGGATTAAAATGTGTTTTTTACATTGTATTTACTTTGGGTTTATTTCATTTAAACAGTTAAATGTGGGGCTTTCTACCTAAAAATGGTATAAACAGAAAACACCAGGGTTCTTATAATTTGGAGCAATAGATTGATCAATATATAATTGATTTTAGGAAAATTTCAAAGAGTGGTCAATTGCTAAAAGAAATAACGTATGATACTTATTTAAAATGAGGATACATTGGGGCGCCTGGGTGGCTCAGTTGTTAAGCGTCAGCCTTCGGCTCAGGTCATGGTCCCAGGGTCCTGGGATTGAGCCCCGCATCGGGCTCCCTGCTCGGCGGGAAGCCTGCTTCTCCCTCTCCCACTCCTGCTGCTTGTGTTCCCTCTCTCGCTGTGTCTCTCTCTGTCAAATAAATAAAATCTTAAAAAAAAAGAAAGAGAAATAGTATATATACTTACCATGTGTTTATACATTGGTACATGTATAATATTTTTTTAAATAAAGATTAAATTTTCACTTTCTTCCTCAACAAATACCAATGGCTCCCACCGCCTACCGGGTAAATTCATTCCTTTTCTCCTATTATTGAGGGCCTACCCTGATATGGCCCCAGTCTATATTCCCAGCCTTGTCTCTTCCTTGTACCCACCACTGAAATGCTTCCCCACGACACCCTCCTCATTTTCCTGGCCAAATCCTTGTTCATATTGTTCCCTTGAACTCCACCCCAAAGGCCTTTCTTAAGGCCCTTGAATTCTCTTTCTCCATGAGACCCTTCCAGATGTCCATGGATCCTTGAAATCAATCAATAGCCTCTTCTATTGTTGCATTTAAGTTGCTGCTTCCATCACCCCTACCCCACCCCTGTGCTTCCGGGAGGACAGACATTGTTTGGTTTTGTTTTTAAGATTTTATTTATTCGTCACCATAAGCAGGGGGAGAAGCAGGCTCCCCGTTCAGCAAGGAGCCCAGTGCAGGACTCGATCCCAGGACTCTAGGATCATGACCTGAGCCGAAAGCAGATGTTTAACCCTGGCATCCCAGAGATGGTGTGTTTTATTTACTCATTTTTATAATTCCCACAGCACCTAACTTGGGTCCTCACTTATGGGAGGTGCTTAGTGCAGAGTCCAAGTTAGATGCTGTTCACTAAAATAAATGCCTGTTGATATTTTAGTTACTATTTAGTTAACTAGTAGTTAATACTAGTTCATACTAACTTTGGCTTAAATTTCAAATTCTCTTGCAGTCAAGTAGAATTTCAGATTGTTATTAGATTAATATTTTTAAGATTATTTTGACAGGAAGTTTTTAGGATGAGCTTTTTTTTTTTTTTTAAAGATTTTATTTATTTATTTGACAGAGAGAGAGATAGTGAGAGCAGGAACACAAGCAGGGGGAGTGGGAGAGGGAGAAGCAGGCTTCCCACCGAGCAGGGAGCCCGATGCGGGGCTCGATCCCAGGACCCTGGGATCATGACCTGAGCCGAAGGCAGACGCTTAATGACTGAGCCACCCAGGCGCCCCAGGATGAGCTTTAAATAGTTGCTGTACACAAATAAATCTTGACATGAGTATCTGGAAAATTTATTCCTAACCATTCAGGTTCTTGGCCGATGCAGGTTTGAGTTTGTCCTCTGCTTCACCTCAAGCCCATCTTCCATTCCAGTCCGCCTGCCCTGCTGGCCCCAGTGCCAGACACAGAAGCAAGAGCCTTGCACAGACTGTTCGACAAGCTCCCACAGCTGTGTAAGGTAAAATCTCTAACATGGATCCTTTACTCTGGCTTATCCTTAGTGGTTCTGCTTTTCTGATCAAATCCTGACACAGTTACTGAGACTCTGAAGGATAAAGCCAGGAACCACTGTTTTTCATCATAAGCTATTTAGAATTACTTGGCTTTTTTTTTTTTTCTTTACTATTCGTACTACTTTGATAAATGTTTTAAATTTAAAGGTAATGAGGAAGGGGCGCCTGGGTGGCTCCGTGGGTTAAGCGTCTGCCTTCGGCTCAGGTCATGATCCCAGGGTCCTGGGATCGAGCCCGCATCAGGCTCACTGCTCGGCGGGGAGCCTGCTTCTCCCTCTCCCTCCGCCTGCCGCTCTGCCTACTTGTGCTCTCTATCTCTCTGTCAAATAAATAAATAAAATCTTTAAATAAATAAAGGTAATGAGGAGGTCACCAAGGGAAAGCTGGACAAACTGAATTACAAGATTTTTATTTTTTAATTTAATATAATGTTTTATTTTTTAAGATTTATTTATTTATTTGAGAGAGTGAGCATGAGCAGGGGAATGGCTGAGGGAGAGGGTGAGGGAAAGAATCTCAAGCAGACTCTCTGCTGAACATGGAGCCTGACTCGGGGGTGATCCCAAAACCCTAAGATCACGACCTGAGCTGAAACCAAGAGTTGGGACACTCAACCCACTGAGCCACTCAGGCACCCCTATTTTTTAAAAATTTTTTTAAAGTAAGCTCTCTGCCCAATGTGGGGCTTGAACTCATGACTCTGAGATCAAGAGTCACATGCTCCAGGGGCCCCATTGCATAATGGGTTTTTTCATTTTTTTTTCTTAAGGAATTCGGTTATTCTCCTTGTCTTTCCTTTTTCTTTCTTTCTTTTTAATCAATAGGCATCTTTAATGTTTTTTTTGTTTTGTTTTTTTAAGTAAGCTCTATGCCCAACGTGGGGCTTAAACTCAAAACCCTGAGATCAAGAGTCGCGTGCCGTATAGACTGAGCCAGCCAGGCGCTCCATAAAATTTTAAATTTCTATCTGTCAGAAAAATGTGTATACAAAATAAAAACCAAACCAAAACAAAGGAGGAGAAATATTCATTCGTGTGGCTGTTGGCAGGAGGCTTCAGTTTTCCACAATGCTGGCCTCTCCATAGCTTTGGTCACAACATAGCTTCCACCAGAGTGAACAATCCATGATAGAGAAAGAGGGGGAGAACACCCATACCCAAGACAGAAGCCACCATCCTTTTATAACCTAATCTAGAAGGGACAGGCCATCACTTCTGCCATATGCTGTTGGTCACATAGACCAACCCTGGTACAGTATGGGAGGGGACCACACCAAGGTGTGAATTCCAGGGGCAGGGACCATTAGGGGCCAGGGCCCTAGGGACCGCTAGGAATCCATGTTAAGGAGATATGAAATGTAGACAAAAATGTGTGTAAGAAGAGGTTGTTTCTGGTATTGTTTAAAATAGTAAAAAGTAAGAAACAACCTGAAGATCCAAGTTCTGATATGTTTGTAATGGAATTTTATGCAATGAAAAATGCTTATAAAAACACTCACTGTAGGGTACCTGGGTGGCTCAATTGGTTAAGCGACAGCCTTCGGCTCAGGTCATGATCCTGGAGTCCCTGGATCGAGTCCCGCATCGGGCTCCCTGCTCGGCCGGGAGTCTGCTTTTCCCTCTCACCCTCCCCCCTCTCATGTGCTCTCTCTCTCTCAAATAAATAAATAAAATCTTTAAAAAAAAAAAAAAAAAAAAACCCGCTCACTGTAGGGGTGCCGAGTGGCTCAGTCGGCTGGGCGTCTGCTTTAAGCTCAGGTCATGATCCCCCGGGTCCTGGAATCAAGCCCTGAGTTGGGCTCCCTGCTCAGCCAGGAGTCTGCTTCTCCCTCTCCCTCTACTGCTCCCCCCTGCTCGTGCTCTCTCTCTCTCTCTCTCTCAAATGAATAAATTAAAAAAAAAAAAACTTTTAAAAAATGCTCAGTGTAAAAAATATAGAACTAAATGAACAATGGTTCTGATTCTGTAAAACACCTACATGCATATAAACATATAAAGAAGGGTGGAAATAAAATGTCAACAATTGACATATTTAGAATTAATAGTGAACTTTGTATTCTTATCTATACTTTCATTTTTTTGTATTTTGTAGTTTGTATTACTTACATCTGCTACTTATATAATCAGGAAAATACGCTATTTTAGAATGGATAATAAGGTCAAAAGATGGTGTTACGAGCTGAATGTTTGTGTGCCCCCAATATGTATATGTTGAAGCCCTAACCCCCACTGTGATTGCATTAGAAGGTTTGGGCTTTGGGAATTAAGAGTTGGATGAGATCATGAGGGTGGAGCCCCCATGATGGGATTAGTGTCTTTATAAGAAGAAGAAGAAGAAGAAGGGGCGCCTGGGTGGCTCAGTCGGTTGGGTGTCTGCCTTCAGCTCTCGTCAGGATCTTAGGGCCCTGGGATTGAGCCCCGCATTGGGCTCCCTGCTCAGCGGGGAGTCTGCTTCTCCCTCTCCCTCTCCCTTGTGCTCTCTCTTTCTCTCAAATAAATAATTAAAAAAAAAAAAAAAGAGGAAGAAAGACAAGAGCCTTTCTTTCTCTCTCTCTCTCTCTTTCCACCTTGATTCTGCCAGCACCTTGATCTAGGACTTCCTAGGCTCCAGAACTGTAAGAAATGTTTAAGCCACCCAGTGTATAGTATTTTGTTATTCTATCCTGAAATAAGACACATGAAAACAACCCAAGTGTCCATTAGCAGATGAATGGATACTCAAAATGTGGTATATTCATGCATCCAGTGGAATATTATTCAGCCATAAAAGGGCATGAAATTCTGATACTCGCTATGACAAGCATGAACCTTGAAAACATTATGGTAAGTGAAATAAGCCAAACACAGAAGGACAAACATTGTATACTACCACTTGAGTGATATACTTGGAATAGGCAAATTCATAGGGACAAGAAAGGGCTGGGGGAAAGGGGAATGTTATAGGTAGAGAGTTTCTGTTTGGGATGATGAAAAAGCTCTAGAAATGGATAGTGATGGTTGCACAACATTGTGAATATACTTAATATTATT
Organism: Mirounga angustirostris; assembly: GCF_029215605.1. Lineage (NCBI taxonomy): Eukaryota > Metazoa > Chordata > Mammalia > Carnivora > Phocidae > Mirounga > Mirounga angustirostris. Next base: position 70,856,009 of record NW_026991720.1, on the reverse strand, counting down.
GATTTGTACATTTTTAAATGGCTAAAGTTAAATTTTACATAATATCGATTTTACCACAATAAAAAATAGGTATGTAGGAGATAAAGTCAGTAGAATTTAATAACTAGTCAGAAGTAAAGAAGGAGGGAGAAAGATGAATTAAGGAAGGCCTGAGTGTTATTTTGTGATAGATAACAAAGAACAGCAGTAGCTTTCCAGGTAGAAGTAACTGACGAGTTGTATCTTGTTTTGTAATAGGAGGGCTGTGAGGCATTTCCTGGATTTCAGTATCTATTAGGTAACTGGAAATCCGGATGTGAGAGTTCAGAGAGAGGCAGTACAGTAACAGAACTCTCAACCCAGCCACTTCTGTTGGGGAGGCAGCCGTGTTGTTCTTGGTCCCTGGCCTCCAGGCCAGCATCAATTCTATGAGGTCACGTCTCACTCAGGCCCACCACAGCCAAGACTCCCTTTCTCAGTTCTGATCCTCCAGCACAAATATCCCAGGTATAGAAATAGTGCTTCCCTGTCCTTGTGTCCTGGATTATAAATCTAGGAAAGGCCTCAGGAATCCAGAACTAACAGCAAACCCCTGTGACTGCTGCATGCTTCAGGTGGCAGGGCATTTGGTAAAAAGGGGGCAGGCCACGGAAAGACAGCCGGAGAAATGGCTGCAGCAAGGCAGCCTCTTTCTTAGCAAGCTAGAGAACCCTGCAGCAGGGCCATGGCACAGGGGTTAGCCATGGAACCATCCCAATATTTCGATGCCCTGAGCATCAGAATAACACAATGGATGAGCACCCAAAGAGCTCACGTCCAGTTTTATAAGCTGAAACTTGCTAGATAAATAGGACTTAATTTTGCTAACAAATCTAGCTTTTTCAACAAGTGCAAATTCTCATAGGTGTTAGTAGCTCATGATCCATAGAAGGAAAACAGTTTTTCAGAGATTCGTGGATTTAGAGACCATCTAAACTAACTCTCTTACTTTACAGAGACGGAAACCAAGGCCTGAAGAAGTTAAGTAAATGTCATGGAAATGTCACTGCAGAACTTCCATAGGTAGGATCCAAAAGAGATTGGGAAAGTGCTATTTTTAGAGATACTATTAGCAAAAACACAAAGGGAAGTTCCTGGGATCAGGGATTGCAAGCTGTGAGCAGAAAGGAGGAGGGGGACGGAGGAAAGCAGGGAAAGAGTGTGTCTGTTTTGCAGAACAAGCAGCTCCCACTGAGGAGACAGTCCACCAGAGACCTCTTGCCTGAGCCAGCTTGAGCCATATGGGAGCTGAGGACCTGTGCAGAAGCCCCCCCTGAGTTGCCCTACAGTTACCTTTAGCTCATTATACTACTAAGATCTCCTTGTTCACATACAATGTATGCACTAGCATGTTGACATGGTAAGTGCCTAAGTAGCCAAATATGTGTAAGTTCCTTAATGCCTGAAGCTCCCTGTCCCTGGTTCCCTAGCACACTGAATAAAAGCCTCCTGAACTAACCCCACGGGAGACAGTGCTTTGGGAGCTACCTTCTCTTCTTACTTGTGACAAATAATGAAAACTCTACTTTGAACACTTTCTAGGGTTGTGCACCCCAAGCAGTGATCCCCCTGAGTTCAGTTACAGTACTAGGTTCCAAAGAATCTAGAACAACTTAAACATTTAAATTTTGTTTCTGAAATACCTCTGCATATGGCTGAACTTACATGGTTTCTCTCCCTTTCTTCCTTCCTCCCTCTCCCCCATCCCCACCGCTGCCATCTGTCTGTTAAAGAAGTGGGAACCGCTAACCAATATTTCTTTCTTTCTTTCTTTTTTTTTTAAAGATTTTATCTTTCTTTGAGACAGAGAGAGAGAGAGAGAGCACAAGCAGAGGGAGCGGCAGGCAGAGGGAGAAGCAGGCTCCTCACTGACCAGGGAGCCCGATGCAGGACTTGATCCCAGGACCCTGGGATTATGACCCGAGCCGAAGGCAGACTCTCAACTGACTGAGCCACCTAGGCGTCCCCACTAACCAATATTTCTTACTCAACATGACAGACTGGCAGGAGCTAATTACTGAGCCACAAGCAGAAAGCTTGCAATCATAACGTGAACTTCTTGTAACATCATCATTATTTTGAATTACTCTAACTTCCATTTTTCCACCTGCTTAGCAGAAGCCGGGTAAAAGGGAGAGGTTTACAACAAAAGCACCTTCAATACTTAAAGCACCTTAAATACTTCTCCCTGTAGCTAGGGAAGATGTGAGTAAAAAGACAATAACTTTAAAATAAAGGGTGTAGGTGCTGTTGGGGAAATGTAATTTAAAAAGAAAACAGGTCATTTGCAATGAGATGTGGATGGAACTAGAGGGTATTACGCTAAGCAAAATAAGTCAGAGAAAGACAAATATATGATTTCACTCATATGTGGAATTTAAGAAACAAAGCAGATGAACACAGGGGAAGGGAAGGAGAAATAAAATAAGATGAAATAAGAGGTAAATAAACCATAAGAGACTCTTAACTATAGGGAGAAAACTGAGGGTTGCTGGAGGGGAGGGGAGTAGGGGATGGGGTAACTGGGTGATGGGCACATGATGTAATAGGCATTGGGTGTTATATGCAACTGTTATATTCAACTGATGAACTAAATTCTACCCCGAAACTAATAACATACTATATATTAATTAATTGATTTTAAATTTTAAAAAAGTGGAAAAGAAAAAAAACGGGTGCCTGGCTGGCTCAGTCAGAGGAGTGTGCAACTCTTGATCTCAGGGTCATGAGTTTGAGCCCCACGTTGGGTGTAGAGATTACTTAAATAAATAAATAAAATAAAAAAAGAAAAGACAAAATCTTCTCTCAACCCAGAGTTGAGAAAACACTTATTGATTGAGCATTAAACCAGAACGGGATGTTCATCACACACAATTAGCTAAGAAACTGCAAGGATAGAAAGAAATCTCACCCTTTTATATAGTCAAACAGATACAACCCATCACATACATGTTCTCAAGATAAGCAGTAACTATTCCTCAACTCAGAGCTTGAGAGCACCAGTAGTCATGTGCAGTTCGTCCTAACTTGACCTGGTAATTAGGGTGACCGTCTGTGTGAGCTAACTGACTTGATCCGGGGTGGGTGGAGGCAAACTCATATATTTGTGACAGGATGTACTTACTTTTACAACTTGGAGCATTAAAGTTAGGTGCCTAGACTCCCACAGAAACTGGGGGAGAGTGGTATTCTCTCCTGAGGCTTACATTTCAGAGATGCCTCCCAGGTTCTTGAGAAAGACATTCCTGGGTCATAAAGCTGACACAAGGCTCATCGAGTTTCTAAAAAGAAGCACTGCAAAGAGACTGAGAAAATACATGCATAAGTTTTCTAAGGTAAATATAAGGTAAATATTCCGACAGGGAAGGGAGAGAAATCTCTTCCCTTATTTTCAACAAGGGGAATTAAGCCTCTTATTTTAAATTCATATTTTCCTGACAGTGCCCACTCTAATTTGGAACAGGGAGAACGGGGACAGTGTTTTTACTCAGGCCTCCATGTCAGGCTGCTTTTAGTACATTTTGGTATCTTTGCAAGAGTTTCAAGATGGCAGCCACTTGGTGAGAGACCAGAGGCTGGATTCCATTCTCATTTCACCCAAGAACATTTGGACAGGGTGTAACCTGCATGACCATCCTTGGTGGTTCTCATTGCGGCTTTGTTAACAGGTCCAAGCGGTTCTGAACCTTAAAAAGGCCAAAAATGTAATTCTGTGCCAGAGGGAAATTCATTTTCTATTAATTCTCCTCCATGAGCATTTGTCAGTGCTTTGTACCTAGCAGGTTCACAATGTCTGTTTTATATTTCAATCATTAATCATACGGATTTGAACATGTTCTTAGATTCCTTTGCCCTCCCCCACCTTTACGCCAGTGAATCACAAATACTTTAGAATCATACCTGCAGCTATAAAAACAAAACAAAACAAAAAAGACTGCTAGGAACATCCCACAAGTAACCAATTAAATCAGAGTCGCTTGAGAGAGTGTGGCCTCACTAACTTCCAAAAACTCTAATAAAATTTAAAAATAAAAAAACAAGAAAAAAACATTTAAAGTTCCAGAGGTGATTCTGATGTGCCGCTTAGAAATAACCACTTGCTTAGGCTAGCTCTTTCTTGGTATATAAAATACAGTTGATAAAAGCTCCAACTTCTACAAAGTGAAAAAAAAAAATCTGATAGCATTCTGTTTGGGGGCATTTCAAGAAGATTAATCAAAGGCCTATTTCGGGGCGCCTGGGTGGCTCAGTCGTTAAGGGTCTGCCTTCGGCTCAGGTCATGATCTCAGGGTCCTGGGATCGAGCTCCACATCGGGCTCCCTGCTCAGCGGGAAGCCTGCTTCTCCCTCTCCCACTCCCCCTGCTCGTGTTCCCTCTCTCGCTGTCTCTCTCTCTGTCAAATTAAAAAAAAAAAAAAAAAAAAGGCCTATTTCTAGCAATGACTCCAGATAAAGTTAATTAGCATATCAGGACCCACAAAACGGAGGCCGACCCGTATCACAAACCTAAAGCTAAGGCAGCCGCACCACGAGTAACACCTGGGCGGGAAAGCTCTCCGCCCTACGCCACACCCACCACGCGCATCCTCCAACGCAGCGGGAGCTGCTTGACTTGCCCTAGAAAACAGGACGGCTAGCCTATAAGGCAACGCCAACGCCGACCTCCTAGCCAATCATGCCCTGCTTCCGGGTTGCTGCTTCCGCCCGGGTATAAAACGCCGTCTTGCCCACCATTCCCTCAGGAGAGCGTTGTGCTGCTTGTGAGGCGCTGTGCTTTCCCCCAGCTCTGGGTTCTTTTCCCAGAGTAAGGACATCAAACTCGTTGCCACATTGTTTTAGTTGTGCCCTTGACCGTTTTAGCAACAAAATGGGACCCCAAAACAGCAGTTGAAGACTCTGGGGCGGCTGAAGGTGCCTACGGAGCTCTTTTGGCTCACTGCCTTTCCTGCCGCTCTCCGGAATCTGCAGGGAGTTTTTCTTGAGCTTAGCTTCTTTTGCGTTCTGAGCTCTGAGTTTGTCCTGATCCTTATGGAGACAGAATCGGTGTGTGAAAGACTCCAGATTTTTCACAGTGAGACCTGGTGGGCCAAGACATCTGGTTTGCGGTGGACCTCCTCTACAAGGTAAGTGCTTTTTTTTTTTTTTCCTGTGATGAGAAATTAAAGATTTACACTCTCAGCGATTTTCAAATATGCAATATAGTATTGTTAAGTGTAGTCACCATGCTGTACAGTACATCCCCAGGACTTCTTTCGTAACTGCAAGTTTGTACCTTTTGACCCTCTTCACCTCTTTTGCTAACACCCCCCCACCCCGCCTCTGACAACCATTAATCTGTTCCATGTTATGAGCTCATGGTGATTGTTTAGATTCCACATATAAGTGAGATCATACGGTTGCTCTTTGATTTTTTTCATGTAGCTTAATGTACTCAACATCCATCCATGTTGCAAGTGGCAAGATTTCTTTCCTTTATATGGCTGCATAATACTCCATGATACATTATATGTCGCTTTTCGCTTATCCATTGATGGACATTTAGGTTTCCATATGGATAAATACCCAGAAGTAGGATTGTTGGATCATAAGGTAGTTCTATTTTTAATTTTTCAGGAACCCTCAAACTTTTCCATAATGGCGGCATCCATTTACATAACCACCAACAGTGCACAAGGGTTCCCTTTTCTCCACAACTTCTCCAACACGTACTTGTTTTTCTGATAATAGCCATTCTAACAGGTGTGAGGTGATCTCATTATGGATTTGATTTGCAATTCCTTAATGATTAGTGATGTTGAGCGCATTTTCATCTCCCCGTTGGCCATTTGTATTTCTTCCCTGGAAAAATGTCTATTCAGATCCTGTGCCCATTTTTAGAGTGGATTATTTGGGGTTTTTTTGCTATTGAATTGTACGAGTTTTTGTATATTTTGCACATTAGCCCCTTATCAGATATATGATTTGCAAATATTTTCTCCTATTGTATAAATTGTCTTTTAATTTTGTTGATGGTTTCCTTTGCTGTGCTAAAGCTTTTTAGTTTAATGTAGTCCCACTTGTTTACTTTTGCTTTTGGTGCCTTTGCTTTTGGGATCAAATCCTAAAAATCATTGCTAAGATTGATGTCAACCTTAAAAATAAAACTGTCAGTTATTTTGCCAGAAAAAGTGGGTTTATTCGGGAATAGCAGAGAATTGCAATTCAGGACTATGCAATCAAGCTGTGGTAAAACCATAGGCAAGTCTGGAGAACAAAGGACAGCAAAGCTCATGTATAGAGGAAAGGGGAAATGGGAGGGACTGTTAAAAACAAAAAGTCCGTTGGAGTAAACTGAAAGTTGGGAGTATAGTGGCTTTTCGTTGGCTGAACTGTGACAGTCTCTCATCGGCTAGGCTGTTGACAGACAAGGAGAAAATCTTGCTTCCTCCAGTTCTGATAGTTAAGTATAGGTTTCTTCCTCTTGGGATCTGCAATTGATGGGTGATAGGGTGTGAGAGCTTCCAGCTCTGACCTCCCAACTCCATTTTGAATGAAGTTTCTTTTTATTAATTTTCACATGGTATATGTTTTTTCTAGGAGTTTTACAGTTTCAGGTCTTATATTCAAGTCTTTAATCTATTTTGAGTTAATTTTTGCATATGGTATAAACTAGCAGTTGAGTGTCCTCTTCTTTTGCACATGGCTGTCCAATTTTCCTGACACCATTTATTGAAGTGATTGCCCTTTTTCCATTGTATATTCCTGGCTCCTTTGTCATAAATTGACCATATATGTGTGGGTTTATTTCTAGGCTCTCTGTTCTGTTCCACTGATTTATGTCAATATCATACTGTTTGATTAATATAGTTATGTAATATAGTTTGAAATAAGGGACCTTGATGCCTCCAGCTTTGTTGTTCTTTCTCAAGATTACTTTGGCTATTCAGGGTTCCATAAATATTTTAGGATTCTTTGTTCTATATCTCTGAAATACCATTGATCTTTTGATAGGGATTGCACTGAATCTGTAGATCGCTTTGGGTATACAGACATTTTAACAATATCCATCCTCCCAATCCGTAAACATAGAATATCTTTCCATTTATTTCTGACTTCTCCAAGTACTATCTTTTTTTAAAGGTTTTATTTATTGACAGAGAGAGAGGGAACACAAGCAGGGGGAGTGGGAGAAGCAGGCTTCCCACTGAGCAGGGAGCCCGATGTAGGGCTCGATCCCAGGACCCCGGGACCATGACCCGAGCCGAAGGCAAACACCCAACGACTGAGCCACCCAGGTGCCCCTCAAAGTACTATCTTAACCGAACACCATGGAGGTTTTCGGAAATCTTGCATGTAAAGTTGGTCTTAGAATGTTCTCCTTGACAAACACAGAAATGGAACTAAGTGAACAGGGTAGAACACAGTAAGGCCATGGGGTTTGGACCCTAACAGTCAGAGTCAAGTACAAGGTTATTGAAATAATCTTGGACAAGTTACATACCTTCTCAGCGGGTTGATGTTAAATGTAATAACACATGTAAAGTGCTTAGGCACAGTGTCTGGTACATAGTAAATGCTCAACAATGCTACTGTTTAACATCTTAGGGCATCTAGTTAAGTGTAACATAAAGAATGGATTTTAAATAGAGAACGATGTTTGGGGATGCCATTCAATTCAGTTGGTGGCCATCCCAGTTAGGCTGGCCCTGTGCTTATTACCCACAGACGGGAAGAAAAAAAGTAAAATAGGAAACTCTGCTACTCTCCGTGGGTTAGTTTTGTGGGGGTTTTTTTCTGATGGGTTGCAGTGTCAATCTCACTTTCTCCCCACTCCTCCTTTGTGCGTTGATCATATAAGATACAAGAGGACGGGCTGCAGCCTCTGGCCCCCCGCCCATCATACTGGCAGTGTGCCTGAGAACCCCACCTGTGCTGTACCATTGGCCTCTGGGCTCGTCCCTTTTTGAAAGCAAAGCTTCTGGCACTGCACGGGTTTCTGAGCTTCCGGGAGGAGGCTGTGATCAGATGCCATGGTGCAGGTTGGATCCGTATCCAACCAGCTGAGGCCCTGACCTAAATCTTTGGCAATGTGGTTAAGAATTTCCCTATCCTCAGATTGTAGTAAACTTAAGTGACGTTTTACCCATTAGTTGAACTGACTGATCCATCTTCAGACATTGTCACCTGACTGTACTTGTATGGTTTATCACAATTTCCTTGGAAGGGAAAAGACCTCAGCTCAAAGAGTTAAAGACTGCTTAATTTAGATGTGGGATGATTTTTTTTAAAGTTTACTTATTTATTTGAGAGAGCAAAAGAGAGAGAGTGTACCCATGTAGGAGGGGGATGGCGCAGAGGGAGAGAGAGAATCTCAAGCAGACTCCCCCACGGAGTGTGGAGCCAATGCGGCTGGCTCTCAGGACCCCGAGATCATGACCTGAGCCGAAATCAAGAGTTGGATGCTTATCTGACTGAGCCACCCAGGTGCCCCACATGTGGGATGCTTTTCAAAATTGGGAAAGACGAACTAATTAGATAATCCAAATAATTTTACGGCGGGAATTGATTTAATGATGAACCCACTTATCTGTATATACTGGAAAATATGAAAGTTTTTCAAGTGCTACTGAATAAATTTGCATCAATGACAAAAAGATTTGGGGTGCCTGGCTGGCTCAGTCAGTAGAGCATGTGACTCTAGATCTCAGGATCATGAGTTTGAGCCCCACAATGTGGGTAGAGTTTACTTAATTAAAAAAAAAAGATTCTACCAATTGTAAATTTTATAACACCTTTGTAATACTAGGGTATGCTTCTACTTAGATGGGTTGTACTTTGCCAAGAAAGCAATAGGTTTAAAGTGGTGTTTTTTGTGTGTGATACATACATAAAATCATAAAATATAAAGCAGTTCTATATTCCATTACTTTTTTCCTTTTTAGGGCAATATTTTTCAATTTGCAAGTCTCAACCGATGTATGGGTCAAAACTAGCATTATTTGTATGAAATAGAATAGAATAAAAGGGAATAGAAAATATCAGAGAACATCACATGTACTAAGAGTAGGTATTGGTTTTGTAAATTGTTTCAGTTTCGAATGTATATGGACCTGATCTAGATGTAAAATGTATTACTCTGGATTGTGGACATCAGTGGTTTACATTTCAGCATTTTTTGTGAAGAAGCTATAGCATTCCCTTTAACGGACACTAACTAATTCCTACAAAATATCTGAGTAATAGGTCAGAACAAATGTCTAGGGCCAAAATGCATCATTTCAATATTCTGCCTGAAAGGGTAGGCAAGGGGCGCCTGGGTGGCTCAGTCGGTAGAGTGTGAGACTCTTTTTTTTTTTTTTTTAAAGATTTTATTTATTTATTTGACAAAGAAAGACACAGCGAGAGAGGGAACACAAACGAGAGAGGGAACACAAACGGGGAGTGGGAGAGGGAGAAGCAGACTCCCTGCCGAACAGGGAGCCCGATGCGGGACTCGATCCCGGGACTCCAGGATCATGACCTGAGCCGAAGGCAGTCGCTTAGCCAACTGAGCCACCCAGGCGCCCCTAGAGTGTGAGACTCTTGATCTCTGGGTCATGAGTTCGAGCCCCATGTTGGGCATAGATAGAGCTTACTTAAAACAACCCTAGGCAAAATTTCTCTGTCAATACATGGTTGATGGTAATTGTTACCCTGGAATATTCCTTGGCTTTTAGTTGATTTGATTCTTAGAAACTTTCTGAGAGTTGAGTCCTAAATCAGTTTTACCAAAAAACGTCATGTTGTCTAGGAAATAAGTAAACTCCATGGCCCTAAGGCCTTTGTCTACTGTTTTACATTTTGTATTTTTACTTTTTCTTCTTTATTTTTCCTTTATACTTACGAACATTTAGTATTTTACTATGGGAATGTAAAATGCCCATTTATTTTAAGAATCAATGCTGTTAGTATCTCCTGAAACTCTTGTAGATGTCCATTTTCCATTGCTTTTATAATCAAAACTGATTCCCAATCAATCATATCTGCTCTAATCCAAAAAAGAAAAGTTAAGGGCTAAAATATTAGACTTTGTTTTTTCTTTTTCCTATTTATTCAAAGGAGGATTATCCCAATTGGAGTTGAGAAATAAGAATGATTCATTCACAAATATTTATTATCATTGACTGATCACCAGCAAAAGGCACTGTTCTAAATCTACAGCAGTGAACAATGTGCACAAAAACCCAGCCCTTTGTGGAATTTCCAAGATAGTGTAGTGACAACTGGGTATGATTTAAAAATAAAACCTGCAAATTTATAGTTGGTACTCATGTTCAGTGTTCTCCCAGGCAGACTCTTAAAAGATGACTAGATTTCAAGTTATGAATTATTATACTGATTAGGGAAATAACAAAGGATGATGAGACCACCACTTAATATCTGAAATAAAAAATACAAAACTGAGTTTTTTGCTTACTGTAGTTTCTATGCATTCTGCTGGTCATGCCCAGTCTCCCTTAGTAGAGCAGACTGCTGATCTTTTTAAATTTTAATTAATTAATTAATTTTTATTTAAAACCAATTAATATATGGTGTGTTATTAGTTTCAGAGGTAGGGTTTAGTGATTCATTAGTATAACACCCAGTGCTCATTACATCAAGTGCCCTCCTTAATGCCCATCCCCTAATTACTCCATCCCCCCACCCACCTCCCCTCCAGCAACCCTCCATTTGCTTCCTATGATTAAGAGTCTCTTATGGTTTGTCTCCCTCTCTGATTTCATCTTATTTTTCCTTCCCTTCCTCTATATTCTTCTGTTTTGTTTTTTCCACATATGAGTGAAATCATATGATATTTGTCTTTCTCTGACTGACTTATTTCGCTTAGTATAATACCCTCTAGTTCCATTCACATTGTTGCAAGTGGCAAGACTACATTCTTTTTGAAGGCTAATATTCAATTTTACACACACACACACACCACATCTTCTTTATCCATTCATCTGTTGATGGACAGCTGGGCTCTTTCCATATAGCTTGGCTGTTGTGGACATTGCTGCTATAAACATTGGGGTGCAGGTGCCCCTTCGGAGCACTGCATTTGTATCTTTGGGGTAAATCCTTAGTAGTGCAATTGCTGGGTCATAGGGTAGCTCTATTTTCAACTTTTTGAGGAACCTCCATACTGTTTTCCAGAGTGGCTGCACCAGCTTGCATTCCCACCAGCAGTATAAGAGGGTTCCCCTTTCTCTGCATCCTCACCAACATCTGTCATTTCCTGAATTGTTAATTTTAGCCATTCTGACTGGTGTGAGGTGGTATCTCATTGTGGATTTGATTTGTATCTCCCTGATGATGAGTGATGTTGAGCATTTTTTCAATGTGTCTGTTGGCCATTTGTATGTCTTCTTTGGAGAAATATCTGTTCATGTCTTCTGCCCTTTTCTTGATTGGATTATTCATTCTTTGGGTGTTGAGTTTGGTAAGTTCTTTATAGATTTTGGATACTAGCCCTTTATCTGATATGTCATTTGCAAATATCTTCTCCCATTCTGTCAGTTGTCTTTTGGTTTTGTTGACTGTTGCCTCTGCTGTGCAAAAGCTTTTTATCTTGATGAAGTCCCAGTAGTTCATTTTTGCCTTTGTTTCCCTTCCTCTTGGAGACGTGTCTAGCAAGAAGTTGCTGTGGCCAAGGTCACAGAGGTTGCTGCCTGTGTTCTCCTCTAGGATTTTGGTGGATTCCTGTCTCACATTTAGGTCTTTCATCCATTTTGAGTCTTATTTTTGTGTATGGTATAAGGAAGCGGTCCAGTTTCATTCTTCTGCTTGTGACTGCCCAATTTTCCCAAAACCATTTTTTGAAGAGACTGTTCTTTTCCCATTGGATATTCTTTCCTGCTTTGTCCATGATTAGTTGATCATACATAGAGTTGAGGGTCCATTTCTGGGCTCTCTGTTCTGTTCCACTGATCGATGTGTCTGTTTTTGTGCCAGTACCATACTGTCTTAGTGATCACAGCTTTGTAATATAGCTTGAAATCAGGCAACATGATGCCCCCAGCTTTGGTTTTCTTTTTCAACATTCCTTTGGCTATTCAAGGTGTTTTTTCTGGTTCCATACAAATTTTAGGATTGTTTGTTCCAGCTCTGTGAAAAATGCTGGTGGTATTTTAATAGGTATTGCAGTGAATGCTTTGGGTAGCATAGACATTTTAACAGTATTCTTTCAATCCATGAGCATGGAATATTTTTCCATTTCTTTGTGTCCTCCTCAATTTCTTCCATTAAGTGTTCTATAGTTTTCTGAGTACAGATGCTTTGCCTCTTTGGTTAGGTTTATTCCTAGGTATCTTGTGGTTTTTGGTGCAACTGTAAATGGAATCAACTCAATTTCTCTTCTGTTTCATTGTTAGTGTACAGAAATGCAACTGATTTCTGTGCATTGATTTTCTGTCCTGCAGCTTTGCTGAATTTCTATATGAGTTCTAGCAATTTTGGGGTGGAGTCTTTTGGGTTTTCCACATAGAGTATGTCATCTAGGAAGAATGAGGGTTTGCCTTCTTTGCCGATTCGGATGCCTTTTATTTCTTTTTGTTGTCTGATTGCTGTGGCTAGGACTTCCAATACTATGTTGAACAGCAGTGGTGATAGTGGACATCGCTGCCGTGTTCCTGACCTTAGGGGGAAAGCTCTCAGTTTTTCCCCATTGAGAATGATATTCACTCTGGGCTTTTCGTATATGGCTTTTATGATATTGAGGTATGTTCCCTCTATCCCTACACTGTGAAGAGTTTTAAGAAAGGATGCTGTACGTTGTCAAATGCTTTTTTGGCATCTATTGAGAGGATCATATGGTTCTTGTCCTTTTATTTATGTAGTGTATCACATTGATTGATTTGTGGATGTTGAGCCACCCTTGCAGCCCAGGAATAATCCCACTTGGTCGTGGTGAATAATCCTTTTAATGTACTCTTGGATCCTATTGGCTAGTATTTTGGTGAGAATTTTTGCATCCATGTTCGTCAGAGATACTGGTCTGTAATTCTCCTTTTTGGTGGGGTCTTTGTCTGGTTTTGGGATCAAGGTGATACTGGACTCATAGAGTTTAGAAGTTTTCCTTCTGTTTCTATTTTTTTGAAACAGCTTCAGAAGAATAGGTATTCTTCTTTAAATGTTTGGTAGAATTTCCCTGGGAAGCCATCTGGCCCTGGACTCTTGTTTGTTGGGAGATTTTTGATGACTGCTTCAATTTCCTTGCTGGTTATGGGTCTGTTCAGGTTTTCTATTTCTTCCTGGTTCAGTTTTGGTAGTTTATAGTCCCTAGGAATGCATCCATTTCTTCCAGATTGCCTAATTTGTTGGCATATATTTGCTCATAATATGTTCTTAGAATTGTTTGTATTTCTTTGGTGTTGGTTATGATCTCTCCTCTTTCATTCATGATTTTATTTATTTGGGTCCTTTCTCTTTTCTCTTAGATAACTCTGGCCAGGGGTTTATTAATCTTATAAATCTTTCAAAGAACCAGCTCCTATTTTGGTGATCTGTTCTACTCTTTTGATTTCTATGTCATTGATTTCTGCTCTGATCTTTATTATTTCTCTTCTCCTGCTGCATTTAGGCTTTATTTGCTATGCTTTTTCCAGCTCCTTTAGGTGTAAGGTTAAGTTGTGTATTTGACTTTTCTTGTTTCTTGAGAAAGGACTGTATTGCTATATACTTCCCTCTGAGGACCACCTTTGCTGCATCCCACAGGTTCTGAACTGTTGTGTTTTCATTTTCATTTGTTCCCATGTATTTTTTAAATTCTTTAATTTCCTGGTTGACCCATTCATTCTTTAGTAGGATGCTATTTAACCTTCATATATTTGTCTTCCTTCCAAATTTTCTCTTGTGATTGAGTTTAAGTTTTAAAGCATTATGGTCTGAAAATGCAGAGAATAATCTCAGTCTTTTAGTACTGGTAGAGACCTGATTTGTGACCCAATATGTGATGTCTTCTGGATAGTGTTCCATGTGTACCCGAGAACAGTGTGTATTCTGTTACTTTAGGAAGAGATGTTCTGAATATATCTGTGAAGTCCATCTGGTCCAGTGTGTCATTCAAAGCCCTTATTTCCTTGTTGATCTTCTGCTTAGATGATCTGTCCATTGCTTTGAGTGGGGTGTGAAAGTCCCCTACTATTGTATTATTATCAATTTGTTTCATTAATTTTCCTATTAATTGGTTTATATAATTGGATGCTCCCAAGTTAGGGGCATAAATATTTACAGTTGTTAGATTTTCTTGTTGGATAGAACTTTTTCTTATACAGTGTCCTTCTTCATCTCTTATTACAGTCTTTGGTTTAAAAATCTAGTTTGTCTGATAAAGGATTGCTACTCCAGCTTTGTTTTGATATCCGTTAGCCTGATAAATGGTTCTCCACCCCCTCACTTTCAATCTGGGAGCGTCTTTGGGTCTAAAATGAGTCTTGTAGAGAGCCTATCTATGGGTCTTTTTTTTTTTTTCCTTTATCCATTCTGATACCCTATGTCTTTTGATTTAGCCCATTTATATTCAGAGTAATTATTGAAAAATATGAAGTTAGTACTATTGTATTACCTGTAAAGTCACTGTTTCTGTAGATTGTCTCTGTTCCTTTCTGGTCTTTGTTGCCTTTGGGTTCTCTCTCCACTCAGAGGATCCCCTTTCATATTTCTTGCAGGGCTGGGTTTAGGGTTCATGAATTCCTCTAGTTTTGTTTTTTGGATTTTTTTGTTTTTGTTTTTTGTCCTGGCAACTTTTTTTTTAATGTTATGTTAGTTGTTCTGGAAACTCTTTATGTCTCCTTCTATTTTAAATAACAGCTTTGTTGGATAAAGTATTTTTGGCTGCATATTTTTCTCATTTAGCACCCAGAATATATCATGCCAGTCCTTCCTGGCCTGCCAGGTCTCTATGGATAGGTCTGCTGCCAGTCTAATGTCTCAACCCATGTAGGTTATGGAACTCTTGTCCCAAGCTGCTTTCAGGATTTTCTCTTTGTTTCTGAGATATGCGTGCTTCACTATTATATGTTGAGGTGTTGACCTATTTTTATTGATTTTTTAAGGGTGGTTCTCTGTGCCTCCTGGACTTGAATGCCTGTTTCCTTCCCCAGATTAGGGAAGTTCTCAGCTATAATTTGTTCAAATAAACCTTCTGGCCCTTTCTCTCTTTCCTCATCTTCTCAGATCCCTATTATTCGAATATCATTTCGATTCATCATATTGCTGATTTCTCGAAGTCTCTTCCTGATCCAGTAGTTGTTTTTTTTTCCTCAGCTTCCTTACTTTCCATCATTTTGTCTTCTATGTCACTGACTCTGTCTTTTGCCTCATTTATCCTACTTGTTAGAGTCTCCATTTTTGACTGCATCTCAGTAATAACATTTTTAATTTTGGCCTGATTAGAATTTGGTTCTTTTATTTCTAGAGTAAGGGATTCCCTAGTGTCTTCTATGCTTTTTTTCAAGCCCAGCTAGTATCTTTATAATTGTTGTTTTAAATTCTAATTCAGACATCTTATATTCATATTGATTAAATCCATGGCAGAGAGTACTACTTCTTTATTTTGCAGCAAATTTCTCCTTCTAGTCATGGTGTCCAGAAAAGAAAGGAGGAAAGTAAAAACAAAACAAAAACAGGAAAAACAGCTGTAACAACAACAAAAATGAAAACTTCAGAAAGTGTTTCTGGTGTAGCTGTGTACACTCTGCTGTTGTGTTTTGGCTGCTCTTTCCCACCGGTCCTTCCTCTACAGAGTTCCTCCTTGCTTATAGTGGGGAGTGTTTTGACCTTTATGTAGGTGTGCTTTGATTTCTTTGTCAAGTCAAGCCTTGCGTCTGCCACGTTCTCTCACTCCAACTGTGCAGATTGTTTCCTTAATCCTGTGATCTTCTTCCTAGTTGTTCAAAATAATTGAATGTTGATATATCCTTCAGGACCCCCACTCAACGTCTCTTGGAGCACCCTGTCTTCTCAGACTACTGGTCTTATATGGGGTTTTTCAGGAAGCCAGAATTTCAGGAATGGGCAGATTTTGAGAGGTGTGAATGGGATGTTGTCATCCATATATGGTCTTTTGAGTGAGGTTGGTGTTGATTGGTTGGCTCTCAGAGGCCTATGTTTTGGAGTGGGAGCCCCTTTAAACCAGTTCCCATGTCACCCAAAGACTGGCCACATAGCCCTACCAGTTTCTGAGCATCTCTTTGCTTTCTGTCTCCAATACACTTTCAACAAATTTCCTTTCTGCTTAAGAAGGCCAGGGTTGGCTTCTGCTACGTAGGAATAAAAAACACTGGTGGATACAGAAAGCAGTGCCAGAAGTGGTCATAGGCAACAGACTTTCAAGAAAATAAGGGGAATCTGGGGACTAGTTTTCTACCCTAGTTAGTAAGTAAAGGCTGAGGGCAAGGAAAAGCCAGCTCCTATTAAGGGACATGAATTTGGCAGTCCACAGCACACAGTGGCAATACCGCTAACTAAACTATCACAAATTAAAATGATAATAATAAAATATCGCAAATTATCCCCAGGAATGAAGTCCTCATTGAAGGGGTTGCTGCTATAGAATAGTAGGAAACACATGAGGATTTCAAATGCGTGAGCTGACTACAGTACTAGAGAGCTTAAAGAAAGATGAGTTCAGGTGTTTATATTTTCATCGCAAAGCCTTGGCTGAAAATTAAGGATTGGTAGGACTGCTAAAAGAACTGCTTGTCTCTTGGAGCCA
The DNA here is from genome assembly GCF_029215605.1 of Mirounga angustirostris. Lineage (NCBI taxonomy): Eukaryota > Metazoa > Chordata > Mammalia > Carnivora > Phocidae > Mirounga > Mirounga angustirostris. The sequence continues at coordinate 70,839,278 of NW_026991720.1, read as the reverse complement.
TGAGGCTCAGAGCTGAAAATCAAATGCACAGGTTGATCCCACAACTTAGTGGATTACATTATCCATTGAATTCGGAGGCATATCGGATCTCTTATGGAAATGTTAAGGCATTGGGAAAATAGTAAAGACCCTGAAATACCCGCATCTGTGGGGATCAGTCTTGCAAAAGGAAGCTTATTTGTGCATTCCAACCCTCTCATCCTTTGTCAGAACCCAGCATGCCCTGCGGAGTGAATAGGTCAAACCTGAAGGAGGCGTCTTAGACAATAAAAGAACTATAATATTTTGCTTTTTCATGTGAAACCTGAAAAATACGCGTGGAGATAGAGCATGGGTATGGAATGTAGGTGCAGTAGGGAAGAACATAAATATTGGTCAGGGTGAATGTATTAATGCACTTAATGTTGGTGCAATTAATGCATTTAATTTTTTTATTCAATGTGCTGCTTCAGCATCTGGGAGTATTCTGATGATTCCATGGTTGGGTAACTGGAACCCAGATTCAATGACTCACATTGAATAAAGTTGACGATGCAGGCAGGCTGAGTCCAGGGACCCAGAGGAGGGTCCTGCAGGACCAGCCAAGAGGGTCCTTGGCTTTACAGAGAATAGAAATCAAACACAAGGCAGAGAAAGTGGAAACAGAGTTTATTGAATAGTGTATGAAGAGCAGAGCAGATGGAGTGTCTGGGGGGAAAGGAAAGGAGAATGAGACGGTCACTTGTCTCATTCAAGTGTACTCATTCTAGTATAAACTCCCAGTTTATACTAGAAAGGAGTCTAGGGTGCATGTTCCTCTGGGAATCAGGATAGGGTCCGACCAAAGGCAGGTGTCAGGTGAGCAATAGGTGTTACTCCGTAAATTACCGAAGGTGGGGGCATTGATGCCAGCGTCAGCCGAGGTTGGTTTGAAGCTAATATCCTGGAACATGGTTGGGATCCGGATCTTCTTAGATGTCATCAGGTGTGTGGGGCCTTGGACAAAACTCAGAGGAGGATTAACTTTCTTGCTTCCCTCCTGAAGTGGGAACACGGCTTCTCTGGCTTATTCAGAGGCAAAATATGGAACGTGAATAAGTGGGGTCTAGCAGAAAAACAGGAGAGACAGAGCCTTTCTAAGATGGAGTCCCTTCAGCTTTCCTATCTCATCTCCCCGCTGTGGGATTTTTATCCTCCTCATTCTTAAGGGGGTGTTGAAGAGCAAAGGTCTCATCTTGAACTTCTCAAGCTGAGAGGAATGGTAGAGCGTGCCTATTGGGAGGCATAAAAATCTTGAGCTATCTGATTAAATGAAGGTCTGGCTCAGAGAAGCAAATGAGGCCTCATTCTAAGAATAGGATATTTAGATTTGGAGGCCATGCAGCAACAAAGCATCCACAGCAAAGGAAGATTCCTGCTGTAATTGCTATTAATATTTTCTAGACGGGTGAACCCAACTAGAGATACCTTCAAATGTTACTGCCATGGGGATATGGCAGGGTGACTGGCAAAGGATTAATAATCCATATTTTGAGAACTTCTTAATCAGAACCCAAATGCCATTTTGAGCCTCCAGTCTTACAGGATACGGTCTTTCCCAAGGCTATTGTACACTTTGCTTGAGGGGAGAGAGTTATGGGAGAGACGTTTTTAGCCCTTGTAGGGATTTCTATTTCCCATACAGTGGGCTTTACTTTAGTGAGGATGTGGGGAGGGATTTTATCAGTTATAGTATTTTCACCTCCCAATTGTAAAGTCAAACTGGCTAACATGGCATGTTTTTCATCTTCTCTCAGCTCTAACATTCCCAAATGAAGTGTAGCTTGAAGTTTACAAAAGCAAGTCTCTCCCCATCAGGGGGCCGGGGCATTCAGGCACCAGGAAGAAACTATGTGAAGGCAAAGGAAAGCCCAGTGTGCAAGTTAAAGGGAAGGGAATAGCCTTACTTGTGGCTGCCCATTTACTCCAGTTAGAATACAAGATTGTCGAGACAGAGGCCCGCTGTGCTGGGTCGGGACAGTGAGGGGCTCCTGTGTCTAATAAACACTCCATCTTTTTGGGGCACCTGGGTGGCGCAGTTAGTTGAGTGTCTGACTCTTGGTTTCGGCTCCCATAGTAATCTTGGGGTCATGGGATTGAGCCCCATGTGGGGCTCTGTGCTCAGTAGAGAGTTTGCTTGGGATTCTCTCCCTTTCCCACTGCACCCCCCGCCCTGTCTTTCTCTCTCAAATAAATAAATATTTAAAAAACAAAAAACCTCTATCTTCTTACTGGCCACCTCAAGGATTACCCGAGCCTACCTGGAGATGTCCAGAAGGAGCCATAGGAGAGCTCAGGCCCCTTCAATCCTCAGCCTTTTCGACTAATGCCTTAGGGATTGGCCCCCTCTCTCTTCAGAGGCGGGGCCCATCCTTTTTTCAGTGGCCATCCTTGCTTGCATAAGGCACATTGATTGGAACCTAGCTCTTTGCAAATGGCGGGGGGCGGGGGGGGGGGGGCGGCTGGCTCTAGCCTGGCTTTACCAAGCTCTGGCTTCACAGTCATCTGGAGTGGGTATCCCTGGGGTGGCATAGAGCCCCTGGCAGCTGCTATAAATTGGGTCTGCCACCTGCTCTGAGTGATTTTTATCTGCTTCTTCTGACCTGTCCCTATTTTTTTAAGACTTTATTTGAGAGAGCACGTGTGCATGAGCTGGGGGAGGGGCAGAGGGAGAGGGACAAGCAGACTCCCCACTGAGAATGGGGCTCCGTCCCAGGACCCTGGGATCATGACCTGGGCTGAAGTCAGATGCTTAACTGACTGAGCCACCCAGGCGCCACTGCCCTGTCCCTATTATTAAATATGGCAAAGGCCATGTCCAACAGTTGGCTCACAGAAGTCTGAGGCACTGTGGTTGCCTTTTGCAATTTCCTCCTGATATCTGGGGCTGCTTGCACAGTAAAATGCAGAGCTAAAAGAGATTGTCCCTCTGGAGAATAAGGGTCAGTATTAGTATATTTCCTGAGGGCTTCAACCAATCTCCCTTGGAAGAGAGCTCGATTTTCATCCTTCCCTTGAGTTATGTCCCTCATCTTGTCATAGTTAACTGGTTTTACGATACATCGTCTCATTCCTTCAGTTAAATAAGTTATCATGATTCCTCTCATCTAGATCTTCTGGACCCCTCTGGTAATTCCACTGGGGGTCTGTCCCCATCTGGGTTCTTTCTCCTCCAGTGTGATACGTTGCATGTCCCTGATTATGGGCTGCCACCTCATTGGCATACTGCCGGGCAGCATTCAATATTCTAGCTTTCTCTCCTGCAGTGCAACAATGGGACAACAAAATTTGTAAATCTCCCCAGGTCAAATTGAAGGTCAGGGCTAACCTAGCAAATTCCTCAGAGAATTTGGCTGGGTCCTCAGAGAAATGGCCCAACTTTTCTGTACATGAGGACAGATCATTTGTGGAGAATGGCAAATGTACTCAAATGGTGCCTCCATCTCCATCTGCAACCTAAATGGAAATTGAGAGGCCTTGGGTTCAGTGTGTTAATGATGAGTGCCTCCATGAGTAATAGGACTCGGTTCCTGGAACAAAGGTGGATAAACGTGGGGCACCTCTGAGTATGAAGGAGTCATTGGATCAGAAAGGGGCTCAGCAGGACTGGTCTTTGCATCTGAAGCCTTATTAGATGCAGGGACCCTCCTTCTGGGGGGCGGGCCTACAAGGAGGGGGTCATCTAATCTATCAGAAGATTTTTTTTTCCAATCCTGAGAAATGAGCTGGGCACGTCCTACAATTATCCTTTAATTTGGGGTCTAGATACAGTGCCATAAGGGCCATTACATAAGGTATTTCCTCCCACTTACCCTCCCGTTTACGAAACAAATCAAGCTGTAAGATAGTGTTAGAATTTAAGGACTCATTCTTAGGCCAGACTTCTTGGTCTGTTAGTTGATATTAAGGTCAAATTTCATTGCAACATGATACTAATTTCTTTCTCTTTAAATTGCCCAATCTCTAGGAGGCACCCTAGGGGAGAGTCCTTTGGGATGCCCACAGCCGCCCCCATTTAGGACCATACTGCATGTGGGGATTCTTAAATGGCACTGGGGTTTCTCCTAGTCGCACAAGACCCAGATTTTGCACTCTTTTGTTTTCCTGCCTTCCTCTTTCTTCCAAGTACAAGAGGAGAGCAATAGCAGTTCGCTCTGCTAAGGTTTTAGATCCAGTCTGCTGGCTGATTATCCTGAAATTAACTGTATAACATAAGTGGACAGAGGAAGTTGGACTTGTTAGCTCAGAATAGGGAATCTGGCAAAACATGTTTTAAAAGGCACTTGAGGAGCACCTGGGTGGCTCAGTCAGTTAAGCGTCCAACTCTTGCTTTCAGCTAAGGTCATGATCGCAGGGTTGTGGGATCGAGCCCCGCGTCAGGCTCTGTGCTCAGCGGGGAGTCTGCTTCAGATTCTCTCTCTCCCTCTTCCTTTGCCCCTTCCCCCCCCTCATGTTGAGCGAACGAATCATGTATAACTCACCAACTTACCACCACCCATGTCCCCCAAGATAGTAGGGGTGTCTGAAAATACTCCTTCAAGAAGTCCTTAAGAAGTACATTGGTGTATTTGTTAGGATTGATCTTGGCTGTAACAGGAACCCTACGCAGAGAAGTAAACAGGTTTATCTGTCTCCAGTGTAAAAAAAAAAACCTAGGTGTAGGACATCTAGGGCTGGTATGTCACCTCAGTGATGCCATCAGGGAAACCGGCTCCTTGTCTTCGGTCACCTGTGGTTTTCACCCTCAAGTTTGCGAGCTGGTTGCTGCATCTCCAGACACTGTGCCCTCATTTCAGGAAGAAAGCCCACCCCAGGGACTTTTACTTACCTCTGCTTACTGTCTAGAACTGTGTCACATACCATGCCTGGCCGTAATGGAGATCATGTGACTCAGCCATTCACTTTCCAAGGAGCATAGGAAGGCAAGGGAGAGCGTGTTGGAATGGTTGTTGAAGGAGTCTGTCTGTAGACCCTGATGGATAGGGAGATGTTGCAGTGGAAACGGGCTTTCTGCTTTCAGTGGGGCTGAGTGGATCCCGGCCTAACAGAGGCCGGTGGCTGTGACGACCGTAACCAGCAGACTGTGCATTTGTTACAAGGATCGGTCTGCAGGGTTCTTCCGTGCTGCCTAACTAAGTGTGGGGTCCTTAAAACCAAAACAGATGGTCAAAGATCCTACTTCATTTTTTATAATTTAAAAATCTCCCTGTTAATAAACAAAGGTCTGATGTGAGGGGCGCCTGGGTGGCTCAGTTGGTTGAGCGACTGCCTTCGGCTCAGGTCATGATCCTGGAGTCCGGGATCGAGTCCCGTATCGGGCTCCCTGCTCAGCAGGGAGTCTGCTTCTCCCGCTGACCCTCCCCCCTCTCATTCTCTCTCCGTCTATCTCATTCTCTCTTTCAAATAAATAAATAAAATCTTTAAAACAAAGAAACAAACCAAGGTCTGATGTGAGTCCTCACAGTATCGTTGTGGCCCCTCCCCCAGTTCTCAGGTCTAGGTCTGACGGAGAAGGAAGAAGCCAGGTGTCTAGGGAAAGAGCCCTGAAATAATTTCATAAGTACTTGCCATGGATCTTGCTTCTTCCAAGTCTTCCCCAAAGGATCTGAAGCGACTCATCAGACCATTCTCCAGGTGTTCTGAGAAATAACCAGACATTCTGGGGATTATGAGACACTGGGTCTGCACTAATGTTAATTCCTAGAGACCCAGAGCTCCACCATGTCAAAGTGAAGGCATTACTGCTTTACTCAGGGGATAGCCCTGACAACCAGTGGAGACAGAAAATCCTCCAAGGTAGCAGATTTTTTTTTTTTTTTTTGAGCAGCCTGCCTCTTTCATTTTGCCAGGAGGTAGAGATGTCTGATACAAAAATCCATAGTCAGTGGCTAACAACCAGGTGATCAGAGATTTACAGAGCAGGAGTAGAGAACTGGCCAGGAGGATGCCCAGGGGAAACTATGGCCGGAGTTCTCAGAATGCACTCAGAGAGTAAGAATATGGATGATCGAGGTGAATGTTCAATTCAAAGTCCTCAGTGCTGGGCGCCTGGGTGGCTCAGTTGGTCAAAGTCCTCAGTGCTTTTAATCATCAGGAGTTCTAGATGAGCTCTCCACAGATGCTCATCTACTTTCATCTCCTGCCCCCCATGTTTGGTTAGTAGACTCATAAACTGGCCATGGTGGCAGGGATGGGGGTGTCTGTCATCTGTACGACACTGAGGCTGACCCAGCTTCTGTCCTGACGACCCCTGGTCTGCAGCAGTGACCAACCATGTAGGTGTACATGCAGGGGACACCAGCCCAAGCCTCGTGGAAGGTTGATAACGTGTGTCCCTCCTCTATCAGAGAGGAGGCAGCGATCTCTCCTCCCTGGAACAGACACATTCTGGGTTGGAATTTGCTTTGTCCTCCACACGTCTGCCAATACCATCTTTCAAGGACTTACTGATAGACTTTTATGTTATTATGCTGTCCCACAGGACCCTTGCTTTCTGATCATGAAATTCACCCTGCAGACTAAGGTGGTGGGCCTCGAGTGGAATCCATTGGACTTACTATAAACACTCATCACCCTGAAGCAGCTGGCCTTCTGGGGTGACGGCTCTCTGTGAGGTTGCAATAGATACAGTCCATCTAGTATATGCGGTGAATCAGGGACCACGGCCTCAGTAGACACAAGGATCTGGCAACTAAGGGGTAAGGGGGATAGCACTTCTCAGTTAATACCTAAGTGACCCCAAGTCTTTGTCTCCATCCCCTGTGATTGTGGGCTTTGCTGATTGAGAGGGAAGCAAAGGGAAAACACAAGAGGAACACAGTGGCTGGAAGGCGGGGGGAGCGTTACAGTGTTGGCTGAGGGAACACGGTCTTGCTGCTACACAATACAGGATGGGAGGGGTATGGATGGGACTTGGTGGGAATACTGAATGTCGTTGAGAGTTCATGGAAGATTTCTGTGATAAGCGGCCACCCATGGCTCAGATGGGAATGAAGTAGTTTAGACTATCCCACCTAGTAAAGCACTCCAATCCACCGCGGTGCTGGCTGAACTCAAGGAACATGGAATAAGTAATGGAAGAGAGAAGTCCGAAATACTAGCCACAGCCTCATGATTAGCTGCTGAATGGGCACTAGGTGCTACCTGTACATTTTTCTTTGCTGTTTCCTGTATTTATCATGTATTTCTACATGTCACCTAACCTTCTCCCTTTCTCTCTTCCCTTAAGGCCTTACTAGATCTGGTTTGGGTCGATGGTGGCTGACTTTACGTTTAGTTCATAGATTAGAGAACATCCGGACGATGTCGTGATAGAGCAGGGGAGGAATGGACAGCATTCAAGGACCTGGCCTGGGAGCTGCATATCGTAGATTAGGGGGATGCGATCTCATTTTTGGTGGAGGGAATAATTACATTTACTTGAATTTGTGGGTGAAGTCTACCTGTTCTGAGAGAACAGATCATTGGATCAGTAGGACATTTCCAAATGGTCATAGTTGCTAAGCCCAAGATTTGTCAAATGCAAGGAAGATGCTGAATATGTGAGTTCGAAGAAATGTATTTACTGCAGATGAGGAAAAAAATTAGTTACACCACTTGCACAGTATTAATTTTACTAAGGATTTAATTTAGATTTATAGGAAATAAGATACAGAATCTGTTATAAATATCCCAATTCTACCATATTAATTTCAAGTATTCCTGATTATTACATAATCAGAGGTTTACCAATCTGTGATTTTATAGATTAAGTTAATTTGTTAAAAAGAACTTTTCAGACACCATTTTTACTGTTACAACATAGGAACAAGCCAGCAAAATCACTGAGCATCTTTTATGCTAGAGTTACTTTCTGTCCAGGTCGAAACATTGTTCCACTTTGATTTTTTCTCTTCTTTGGATTTTGAAAGTTTTCATACCTTAAAAAAATGACATGATATTTAACAAATGTAAATGCTAAAATCACAAAAGGGAATTGTTTGCAGACAGATTATATTAACAAAAGGGAAAAAACTAACAGAAGTTAGAGTTCTTTATTTTTGAAAGTTGAACATTCCAATCAAAGGGGATAAAGACACAAGTTAGAAAAAACAGACATGGCAGTGACATTAAAGAACCTGTTTTAATCAAAGATGTAAATTTTTTTTTTTTTAAAGATTTCATTTATTTATTTGAGAGAGAGAATGAGATAGAGCATGAGAGAGGGGAGGGCCAGAGGGAGAAGCAGACTCCCCGCTGAGCAGGGAGCCCAATGCGGGACTCGATCCCGGGACTCCAGGATCATGGCCTGAGCCGAAGGCAGTCGCTTAACCAACTGAGCCACCCAGGCGCCCCAAAGATGTAAATTGTTAAACAAGATTTTTCTCCAAGTACATGGGCCAAGTTTAGAGAGAGAGGATTATGGCCGATGTTAGAGCGGTGCTATTCTCAATGTACTGTGTTGTGCAGTGTGTCTGGAAGGCAGTAAGCCTTTAAGATGTGAGCATCCTGTGATGTAACGATGCTACCTCAGCCTCAGCTGAGGCTCTGTGCAAACCTTCAGCTCCAACGGTGGTCATTAGCACACAGGTGTAATAGTGAAAACCTGGAAGCAACTTAAGTCCCAATACTGCACTATATAGCACCAGGTGCAGAGGGGCTTAGTGGGAAAAACAATATGCTTTGGGAGGGGTGGGAAGAAGGCAAATTTGTTTTCTTATTGTTTTCTCATTTTTCTACAATAAATACATAAGAATATATACTTATTGGGGAGTAGAATATGCCCCCCCAAAATGGTCCGCTTTGGCATGTGGACTATTTTGAGCTGAAGGGAATCAAGATTACCTTCCTTAACTACCTAGACGAATTTAGGTTCCCTATTGACCAGAGCGAACTTCTTTGTACTGCAGAGCAGGGAAAACATCTGCTCTTCTCATCTTCTATGAATTCCTTCCTCCCCTTTGAAGCTGCAGGCCTGTCTCTTTCCTTAGCTCAGGATGGTGTCTAAACCTTAATTGCCTGAGTTTCCTACTTTGTATGTATGAAATTATTTTTCTCTTATTTTCTTTCAATTAATTATTAGACCAGCCAAAGAACATAGGCAAGAAGGGAAGTTTTTTCTGCCCTCACAGTGTTCACACACCTGCCCATCTCAAGTACTGCAAAATGAAACTTTCAAGAAAGGGTTGTAACTTACTTACTAAATCCTTTACCTAGAGTGGTCGCCAATCTATGGGTCTAGAGCCAACTGGAAGAAACCTATAAATCCAAATGTGTGTGACCATGGTCCACAAGTGAATAAATTTGAATGTATTTATTTCGGAACGGTTCTGGCAAACTATTTGAGCTTTTAATAAAGCTTTTAAAATTAAATCAGTTCACTATAAATCAAAAGATGAATTTTCATTATCTGGTTCACTTGATATTTACTTCAATACTCAAAGTTTTGGGGTGTTTAAATGCACAGCTACTGGGCGCCTGGGTCCCGGAATCGAGTCCCGCATCGGGCTCCCTGCTCGGCGGGGAGCCTGCTTCTCCCTCTGACCCTCCCCCCTCTCATGTGCTCTCTCTCATTCTCGCTCTCTCAAATAAATAAATCTTAAAAAAAAATAAAAATGCACAGCTACTGTTCTGAAGGGGCCTTTACATATTCCAAGTTTAAGTGAACGGTCCCCTGTAATTTCTTTACTCCCGAATCCAGTACTTACAGTTCAGCAAAATTCTTCCAGTCATCTTCACTAATGGATGGCCTCGTGTGACTGAGAGCAGCCATTAAATGCGACTGGCTAATAGCCAGACTGGTTTTGACTGGTCCTGGTTGGTGAAGGGAGTCATCCTCCTTAAATAAAAAAGAAAACACAAGGTTAATATAGGGCTGTGATGGGAAAAGCTGCAGCCCATTTTTCAGGAGACTGTACATTCCCTTTCTCGTAAGATTACTAAAAATTGTTTCAAAGCGGGATGCACATAACCATTTGATCAATGTGTTTCAGTCCCTTCTTTATAAATAGAGCTCAGTTACTGACCGAAATACACATCAAAAAAGGAACAGTTTTTAGTCTTTACAATTATCAGGGGCGGGGGGGGGGGGGGAGGGGAGATAAGCCATACTCCACTGTGGCTCCGGTATCTGCCTTTGATGATGCTGATCTCTGCCCGCAGCTGCTCTCTTTGTTCCTGGGTGAGGTCTTGGTAACCCTCCTGAGAGGCTGTTCGCAACACCGGAGGTCGTGAAAACAGCTGCTCTTTCCCAGGAACTCCAGAAAAATCCTGCGTCATGGAGCTCGGTGCAGACAGGCACTGTGAGCTCTGCATAGTTAAGCGTAAAGGGAGGAAAAGAGCGGGAGAAAAGGGTATATGTATCAAGGATCAAATTAAAAATCTGAAGTAGTAAAACCTTAACATGGACAAGCTTACATTTGATTAACTGGAATTAAACAAGTTCACAGTATGTTCATCTTCTATATGCTGCTGAACCAACACAGGGTGAAAACTGCCACAAGGGTTTTTTAATGCTTGGGTAGTAATAAATCCACCACACTAATGCCCTCAGGGTAGGTTCCAAATGTGCCTTATTCTAAGTTTTGTATACTATAAGGTCTGGAACAGCTGCAGAGAAGTTAAACAGAAAACAAAGACTAGAGCTAGAACAACAGCTTACCATTCTTGGGAATAAAAATGGTTCACTTTTAGATTAAAAACCTGAATAAAGCAGATGTGCAAAAACCAAAAATAGAACTAAATATACTTAAAATAGCATTTAACACCCATCCTCCCAAAACTACTTTATCAGTACATGTAACATTTTTTAAGTTAGAAAAGCAAGGATATTGCCCCTATGAAATCTAAACGTTTTCCTTGTTGCAACATTACATCAAATTCCTCATTATCTTCAACTATCTTAATGATACCAGAGCGTAATATAAAATGGATCTGGTGCTAAAGATGTTTTAAAACCACTAACGAAGGGAGGTAGATGCCCAGGAAACGGAAGGCTCACCACCAGCTCCGCCTCAGAGCCCTTACACCAGGGACGAAAGGACTAGTTCGGGTCAGGAAGAACAAGACCACTTTACTGAAGAACCAGCCAGAAAGCACAGGCGGGGCTGGTTAGATTTTAGATTTTACACCACCCTACGGCTTCAGATATCACAACTGTACAACGGCTACCGCCCAAGATACCAAATCAGAGGAGGTTCCGTTTCCAAGTTCTGACTCGTAAGAGCTTCCAAAGTAGAGCCGGTACATATTGAATTTTGATTCATCTGGAAGCATCTCGGACATCTCTAGAGAAACCAGGGACTGTTCCAAGCCACACTCCCCGTCTCCAGCTGAGTCGTCAGAGCCGCTGCTGTGGTTAAGGAAAACCATTGAAGACAGACTCAGGTCACTGTCAGAGCTGGAACTTCCGTCCTGAAACACAAAAGGACAACGGTTGTAAAGACCTAAATAATCTACAACTCCGAAATAACACAGCATTTTCGAAAGTGTTGTGTTTGAACAGGGCTCTCGTCCACGCTGTGTCCTCTGGGAGCCCCTCGGGCCGGTCTGTAGGCTGCAGACGGCACGGGCGTTACAGCTCTCCCCACGCACGGTACGGCGGTCCTGCGAGCCCGGCCCCGACTGAACACTTGCCGCCCGAACGCCGTGTGAGCCGGCGTGGCCGGGACTCGGTGACCAGCGAGGCCGGCCGCCTGACACTTAGAGAAAGGAAACCACCTGCGCTCCGGAAACGGGCACTGAGCCAAACTCTGGCTCCAATTTTCTTATGGTTCCGAGGCACCTACTATTTTAATAATTAAAATCGAATGTGTACATGGGATTCAAACCCCTGCATTTTATTTGTATGAATCTTTCAACTATGAAATGATGAATCAACCACGCGATGCAGTGCTTTATCAGTCCAGTGTGTTCACCAACAGAAAACGTGTTTATAAGGGGGTGGAGAACATCAGTGGCTTGCCAAAACAAAGAGCAAAAACCTGACAGTATCTGATTTAGGAACGTTAGGCCCTGTGAGCATTTCCAACCGAATGTAGCGGGGAGGAGTACACAGGAAAACCCTTCCTCGAAAGTATAAAGTCTCTAATGTAGCAGAAGTCAAATTATTTGCTGCAAAAATTTAAATACTATCCTGAGAGGAAAAGGCTGATGCTAAGTCTGGGGTACGGAAAGTGTAAGGTAAACCAGAATACCTTGTCCCATCAGGAATAAAGTCAGTGATCAAAGAATGATGACACAGAAGCCATCCACAAGCGGCTCCTATGGGCCAGTTTGAGCTTCAAAATACTTTTTTTAAAGTATAAAACAATTAAAAATATTCTTCTGTTTATATTATCTAATTCATGATATCCCAGTTGAAATAATATCCTTCCATTCACCAACATTTTACTAGTAAGGTAACGTTAAAGAAATAGACACTGAACACTTCATAATTACAGATTCTCTGCAGAGCTAATAATTCCAACGATAGACCCATTTGCCTACAGGTAAATTTCCATACAGTTTTACTAAAGCTGTCAAAAAACAGCAATTATAAGGTTGACATGCTGACACTGAACTGCTCTTACGCTCTGAAAACCGCACGGCTCTCCGGCTGTGACTTACTGGGAGCCCCGAGGACAGCAGCTGTCCGGGTAAGGCCGCTAGCTGCGCGTTGTAAAGTAAAGCTTTCAGATCCGCCCCCGTGAAGGAGTCGGTCACTGAGGCCACGTGCTGAAGGTCCACATCGTCTGCCAGAGGTAGAGAGTCACTGAGAACGTTTAAAATTTCAAGACGTGACACCTGAAGGGAGAAAAGCTAATTGACTTAACAAATAAAGTTAAATATTATTTTAACCTGTATTATGTTTTTTTACAAATTAACTACATCTCTAATAAGCAGTACAAGCTGGAAGATGTCCCACTAATCTCTCTCTCCTCTGAAGCTTTTTCCCTAACAGCAGAGACAGGAAAATGAATGAAAATCAGTATTCTTAACCCTTCGGTGTAAATCCTTTCTTACTCACACAGTGCTGCTTTTCTGGATTTCGGCAAATGAGCCAAGAAAGTGTTTCAAAAGAAAAAATTTAATAGCTACAAGTAACATATTCGTTAGTTTCTAAATTTGGGGACAAGAGGGAGGACAACACAGACTAAGAACAGTTAAAATCTTACCTCTCTGTAACCTGTTTAGAGTCTTGCCAGGATAAGGAGCTGTGTGACCTTTGGACACAGGGAGTGTGGACAGACTACAGACTTTTCCGACTTGCAGGGAAATGGCTAGGTTTTGCATCTAATTTGGAATCTGTGACTAAAGCCTTGCCTAAAGCTGCTCTTCTAAGGACAACTGCTAGTACCAGGCAGAAGTAAAGTTCACGAGGCAAGAGTGTAGTAGCATTTGTTGGGCTTTAGACTCTAAGTAGGAAACTGTCACCTGATCAGGAGGAGGGCAGTATACGCATTTATCGAGTCGGCCAGGCCTCAGCAGGGCAGGGTCAATCAAGTCAGGGCGACTCGTAGCGGCCAATACATAAACACCTGGGGGGAAAATAGTCTTTACTTAAATCCTGGTGAAATAATTATTGTAATAAGATATTTCTGTATTTACAGTTATTACCCTGTAAGCCTTCCACTCCGTCCAACTGAGTCAGCAGCTGGTTAACCACACGATCTGTAACGCCTGTATTATCATGGCCTCGCCGAGGAGCAATGGATTCAAATTCATCAAAGAAAAGAATGCAGGGCTTGGCGGCCTGCGCTCTGGGGAAAACAAGGTTTCGTATTTGAATAAGGCTTCAGAGTTTGCAAAGTAATAATTGTGTGTGTGTATATATATGTGTGTAAGTCTTTATAGCAAATTCTTAAGGAAGGCAAACTCTGTAATTATCCTTGTTTTCAGTAAACTGGGTCTTTGAAACTTACTGTTGCTATGTATGGCCCATCGGGCCAGTTTTCAAAAACTATCCAGGTGTGCCTAAAAAGACTATTCTCCAGTTGTTGGGTACCTGTTCTACATATGCTTAGATCAATCTTGAGTATGTTGTTTAAATATTCGGAGACCTATGAAAATCTTCTATGAAGGTAGATTTATCCATTTCTCCTTGCAATTCTACCCATTTTTGCCTTAAATATTTTGAAGCTACCTTACTGAATACACACAATTTTAAAATTGTAAATTTGTCACCGTGTGGTGACTGCCTTTATCTGTAACTGTTCTGCTGCTTAAACTGAGTGGTGGAGATACAGGAGTTCATTTCATTTAAAAAATATATGGACATTATATTCTCCAAATGTATTTTATAATGAAATTTTAGAATGACACAAAGTAGTTTAAATTTAAAATCTTACTTTCATTCTTAAATACTAGCTTCTGTATTTTATACAAATGCCACAATAAATAATTTATAAAAGAAACTAACATTGCATGTGGCCAACTTAAACTGGAGTAATTAGTGCTTCATATTACTTGGAGATTCCTTTGAATAACCACTTATGATTTACTTTCAGCATTTCATGAATATTTCTATTGTAAATATTTCTATTGTAAATATAAAATTTTCAAAATTTAATATCAAAAATGTTAGTGTATTTGGAGAAACAATTCTCAAGCTTATTAATAAATCACAGTGTTGGTTACTTAAACCGTCACAGGGAACCAACCTAATAAAAATATCCCGAACCGCTTGTTCACTTGCTCCAATGTATTTGCTCAGTAACTCTGGCCCCTATTGGGTAAAATAAAATTAAGTTAGAATTGAAATAAAATTCTTTAAAAACAAAATATAATTGTTGTTTATGACTTAGTCCATTTAATATGATCAAACAGCTGTCTCAAATCCATCTTTAACATTATGTGGCTGGAATAAATATCCTATCACAGGTTCTACACCTTGTGTCTCCTCTGACAGTCTCAGGGCTTAGATCTCGGACAGAATGCCACATCCTCAGAAAGGCCTGGCTGCCGACCCCATCGGATCCTGCTTGTCTCTCTCTCTCCACCAGTAGAATGTAAGCTCCAAAAAGGCAGTTTTGTTTACTGAAACCCCAGTGCCAAAAACAGCATAAGTATTGAATAATTGTTTACTAATGAACAGTTTAAAAAGGGAAAATGTTCCATCTATCTCAAATCTTCGGAGACTCCAGAAAATGTGTAATGAGATATGAATTATTTTAATCAGCATTTTCAATTCCTGAAACCAATCTATTTGGACAGAAGGTGAAGAATAGTTTTTTTTTTTTTTTTAAAGATTTTTAAAAATTTATTTATTTGACAGAGAGAGAGCACAAGTAGGCAGAGCGGCAGGCAGAGGGAGAGGGAGAAGCAGGCTCTCCGCTGAGCGGGGAGCCCGATGTGGGGCTCGACCCCAGGAGCCTGGGATCATGACCTGAGCCGAAGGCAGACACTTAACCGACTGAGCCACCCAGGCGCCCCTAGATCATCTTTTCTAAACGTCAACTGAAAACCTTTCAAAACTATTCCTTTAACAAAATCAATAATGAGGACAGTCTTTTCTTAAATTGGGATCATTTTACAAACTGAATAGGCCCAGGGGCACCTGAGTGGCTCAGTCAGTTGAGTGTCCAATTCTTGGTTTTGGCTCAGGTCATGATCTCAGGGTGGTGGGATTGAGCCCTGTGTCGGGCTCTGTGCTCAACACGGAGTTGCTTGTCCCTCACCCTCTGCCCTTCCCCCTATTTGCACACTTGCTCTAATAAATAAAATCTTTCAAAACAAAACTGAATAGGCCCTAAAGTGATCTCTAGTGAAAAATCGTTACCTCAAAAAGACCAAATACTGATCAGGCTATGTGACCCCAATAAAGAATTTCTACTACTCACCTAGCTAGGTATCTATTGACATACTAGTATTTAATGAGATTTCCTAGTCAGTGCAGAACCACGGAGGATGGAACAAGAAACAACTAAGGCAAAATACTATGAACAAGCAACGTACTGGTGTCAGTGAAGGCCCTTGTCTTTGATGCATGTCTCCCAGGCTCCACCCTGACCCACCCCGACAAAATTGTCTTTACTGAAACCTTTCTGTTGACAATTCATTCCAAACCATGATTTGAAGGTTTACGAAAAGGGACAAGATGGCCTCCCCAATGGAACAATCTAAAATACAACAAGATGCGTAAGCTTTAATCCCGAAGACTGTTTTCCTTTAAATAGTGAAACTACATTCTAGTGACAAGCAAAGAGTATATATAATCACAGTTATTCCAGAATCCAGGAAAAGAAGGGAGGAAAATTTAAGTTACAGTGTTTCTCCATCACTGCCAGGGTAGCTGGTAACCATATAACCAGCTCATTTAGAAAAAAAAAAAAAAAATGTCATTACAAAAAGGGTAGGCATAACCCGATTGCAAATTACTAAACTGGCTTTCACATTATAAATCAACTTTGAAAAAGATTACAATCTGTATTGATTCCTTTCCCTTGACATCTAATGACTCTTCAGTGCACTACTATGGGGTTGCTGAAAGCGTACAAATAAGATACGGCACCTCAGGCTGCAAGGACATGCCAGCGGCCGACTGAGGCACCCCCCAACGTTGTCTGCCGGCGTGTCCTGTCATCCCCGCTTGCACCTTCTGAGGACACTCGGGCACACTGTGGCACACGCGGGGGTGAAACAGCCACCAAGGAATGGAGCTAAAAAAACCCGACTTCCACCTTAGTGTGGCCTCCGACCCCTAGTCTTCTAGGTTTTCTTCCCCCTTCAGGTGTAGTTTGCTCTTTTATCTGAGTATTTATGCATGATTCTACTTGATAATGCATGAAGATTTACATGAAGCAAAAACAGCATGAGCCCTACAACAGAGACGTGGCTCATGATGCAATGTCCCACACAGCCCAGTGTGGAGCCCAGTGTGGAGCCCAGTGTGGAGCCCAGTGTGGAGCCCAGTGTGGGGCTTGAACTCAGAAGCCTGACAGCAAGACCTGAGCTGAGATCAAGAGTTGGATGCTTAACCGACTGAGCCACCCAGGTGCCCCCTCCCACAGAGCTTTAACTAATAGATGGATCGCTGCTACTAGTTTTCCAAATATGAGACTAACCCACAATCAAGAAATATAAATGGTGTGGGCAAGGTTATGGAGAACCAGGTACACTCAGCATTGCTGGTGGGGCCATAAAATGATGCAGTCACTGTGAAAAACAGATCGGCAGTGCCTCAGTAAGTCACACCTGGAATCATACGCCCCAGCAACTACACCGCCTAGGTATATATTCAAGAGAAATGAGAACATGTCCACACAGAAATGTGTACACAGATGTTTACAGCAACATTATGCATAAGAGCCAAAAGGTGGAAATAACCTAAATATCCACCAATCATGAATGGAGAAAAACCTGACACCCACACAATGAAGTATCATTCAGCTTTAAAAAGAACTGAAGTACTGGGGTGTCTGGGTGGCTCAGTCAGGTTAGCCTCTGACTCGATCTCGGCTCAGGTCATGGTCTCAGGGTCGTGAGATGGAGCCCGCACTGGGCTCTGTGCCGAGCATGAAGTCTGCTTGAGATTGTCTCGCTTTCTCCCTCTGCCCCTCCCCCTGCTAAAATCTAAAAAAAAATGTGTCTTTAAAAACAACAACAACAAACTGCAGTATTGACGGCTGCTACCACTTGGATGAACCTTGAAAACATTCTAAGTCAAGGAAGCCAGTCACAAAAAGATGACATACTGCATGATTCCTTTTATATGAAATGTCCAGAACAGGAAAATCCCTAGACAGAAAGCACATTAGTGGCTGTCACGGGCTGGGGGGACAGGGAACAGGATGAAAAGTTTTGAAATAAGAAGAGCGAGGTGGTGGTTACACAGCGCTGTGAATGCACTACATGCCACTGAACTGTCTACTTTGTTACGTAAATTTACCTCCATTAAAGAGAGAAAAGGTAAATGCAGGACAAACCTTGACACTAATGAAATTCATCCCACTCTCCCGTGCGATTACTCCACCTAGTAAGGTTTTTCCTGTTCCGGGAGGACCATACAACAGTACTCCTGTTCTTTGTCGTATGGGCAAGTTTGCAAACAGTTCTGGGTACTGAAAAACACAAAAATATGACAAAGAGCTCAAGTCTAAAAAAAGGACTAAGCAGCAAAGTCAATGTACAGGAAGAAGTATTTGGATGGGAGTAACTTCCACCTTTACTAACCGTATAACGACAGAAAATGAAGTTCCGACTCAGTATATGAGTTCAAAGGAACTACCACCGATTTTTACCAATTAGACCACGGAATACATTCTTCATAAAGTGTGTATAACTGCCTCTGAACTTCCTTCCATTTTGTCATGTTTTTTAAAAATATTACAACAGTACTACATTTAGAAAATAAAACCCAATCTTTCAACAAGCATATACTGCCTTCCCCTTGTATGGTTCACAGGGCAACTTAGGATAGCTATGTATATTCAAATATAGTGAATCAAAGAAAGAAAAATAATAGAGAAGCACGTATAATGATAACCGTAAGCTCTCCCAAGAGCCTCCATGCCGAGCGGGTGACTGACTGCTTCTAAATTACTGGAGAGCAAGACTTTGTGAACAGAGGAGCCAAACATCAGGCTAATGTCAGCAATATCCTGGTCTCCTCTGTTAGGTATGCCTGTTCAGTTCCCCCTGCTGACAAAATTCTAACCCCATCTCTCTCTCCATTCTAATCTGAAGAGGCCCCAACGTCAGCCACTATGCAAAGAGCCTCTGTGAATCTGGGTGCCGATGCCCAGACCAAGCATTTGGGGGGCATGATCCTGCTGGCAAGTGCTTCCACACCCACCTTCTCTCAGGCTTTAACCTGCAGTCCTGGGCTGCCCTCAATATGCCCCGGGCCCACTGGCCACGGTTTCTAGGACGTGCCATTTAGTCTCATGTAACTGAGGTCCTTACCCATGTCTCTGCTCTTTGCATGGGTCGCCGATCTCACGCAATGATCCTTCCCTCGCAGGTTTGCGGTTCAAATGCACTACCACCTAGATGGTACCTTCTGATCTTCTGAACAATCTACCCCTGCCCCCTTTATCCTGCCACCTGCCTGGTCTGTGCTGCCTGCTACCTCTGTCTTTCTAGGACTGAGACCCAGAATCTGGAATCTGACTTAATCCCTCAGTTCTGTGGACCTAGATGACTCTTCCAGCTTATTCCTACCCGTTTCTGATCAAATCCCAGCTGACAGTTCATTTGCTTTAAGTATCATCTGAATGATTCAAGCAAAACACAAGATTTATGCAATTCACATCAAAATATACATACTGTAAATATCACCCCAGCTTTAAGTTATGTACAGGCAAGGAGTATATCAAATACTTCAAAAAATCTGTTAGAGTATCAAAAATAGTGCTGGCATTTATTTGGTAACTCAGTAAATACTTCTTGAATCGAACTGAGATTAGGCAAGCCAACACATAAAGGCATTCAGTGGTTCTTCTGGAAGTAAGTACTTGGTTTTTTTTAAGTACCTTGGCTGGTAACTGGATGGTATCCATGAGTATCTGCCGAACTTCATGTAATCCACCAATCTTATCCCAGCCCAGGTCCCTAGGTTTATGCAAGTTGACATTTCGCAGAGACACAGGAATAAATCCATGGAGAGCCTTTTGGAAGTCCAATGTTGTTAAAGCTAATTCTGTTTAAAAATAAACACAACTTGTTTTGGTAGTCATATCTATATATGAATCTTCAAAATTTGCTATCATCTTAGCAGGAGAGGCTGATTTCCTACTCACCTGCTTATCTGAATACTAAAATAGAATATATTTAATTCTTACTATATTAACTTTCTCTGCAATGGCAAGATTTCAAATTTTGGATTTAATAGGAACACGTACCTTCCCTGGTGGATATGCTCTGATGAGAGAGGTGAGAATGTATGGCTCGATCCACAAGCACTGTAAAATCTCTAGCCACAAACCCTTCAGTTTCTTTAGCTATACGTTTCAGGTCAAGATTAGTGAAATTGCTTATTTCACAGTCCAGTTTATTTTTTATTACGTTATACAGAATTTCACACCTTTGCTCCTAAAGAAAAAAACACGAAATTCAATTTTTTTTTTTAAGATTTTATTTATCTATTTGACAGAGAGGGAGAGACAGAGAGGGAACACAACAGGGGGAGTGGGAGAGGGAGAAGCAGGCTTCCCGCTGAGCAGGGAGGCTGATGTGGGGCTCGATCCCAGGACCCTGGGACTATGACCTAAGCTGAAGGCAGACGCTTAATGACTGAGCCACCCAGGGGCCCCACAAAATTCAATTTCTAATTTTACTCAAATGTAAACTCTAGTACATATATTTTCAGAAAAACCAGGTTGACACAATCTAGGGTAACAAAAAGAGATTGGCAGTTGTCTGCAGATGCAGTGGGGGAGGGACGGATTGCAAAGGGGCACCAGGAAACTTTTGGCAGTGATGGAAATGTCTGTTCCCTTAACTGTGGTGATGGTTTCATGACATATACACGTTAAATGGTATATACAGTAGATAATATATACATGTTAAACATGATTAAATTGTACAATTTTTTTTTCTAATTTTAAACTGTACACGTTATTTTTTTTTTAAAGATTTTATTTATTTGAGAGAGAGAGATGGTGACAGAGATAGCGAGAGCACAAGCATGGGGAGAGGCAGAAGCAGAAGCAGGCTCCCCGCTGAGCAGGGAGCCCGATGCAGGACCCGATCCCAGGACCCTGGGACCATGACTTGAGCCAAAGGCAGACGCTTAACGACTGAGCCATTCAGGTGCCCCTGGGCATCCGACTCTTGGCCTCAGCTCAGGTTTTGATTTCAGGGTTGTGAGTCCAAGCCCTGTGTTGGGCTCAGCATGGAGCCTACTTAAAAAAGAAATAGATATTCAATGACCAATACTACTACCATTCTGTTATACTTACTACTAGGTTTAATACTTTCATTCTTCAATAACAGGTAATTAGCACAGGGTCTGAATATTTAGGATAAGAATTTTAAAGGGGTGCCTGGGTGCTCAGTCGGTTAAGTGTCCGACTCTTGATTTTGGCTCAAGTCATGATCTCACAATTGTGAGATGGAGTCCCATGTCAGGCTCTGCGTTCAGCATGGAGTCTGCTTGAAATTCTCTCTCCCTTTCCCTTTGCCCCTCCCCTGGCTCGTGTGCTCTTTCTCGCTCTCAAAATAAATAAATAAAATCTTAAAAAAAACAAAAAGAATTTTAAAGAAGAGGTTAAAATGTGCTTGTCTGTCCTGGAACATACTTCTTTGAGCTCATTGCCTCTAAAACCTTCCTGAACGTGAGTCCCCAAAGGGGACGATGGGCCATGTGGGCTTGTGATATTGTGATTTATGATGAGAAATATAGATTTGGTTTTTGTCCCTGTTTCTGGCCCAGATCTCCTAAAACCCTTAGAATTTCTTAAGTGGTAAGAATGATAAAGGCGCCCTGATATTCACACCCTTTCCAACACACCAGAATTTATGTTAATGAGGGGGGCGTTTCAGAAAGCACCTAAGGCTGAGGGCTGGCTGCCAGGGAACCAACCATAGAGGGTTGACACTTGCAGTACCACACTTCGATTTCCAGGAAGGGGAAAAGGGTTGAAGGTTGAAGGTTGAGTCAATTGCAAAAGGCCAAAGATTTAATCGATCATGCCTATGTACTGAAACTTCCACAAAAACCCAAAAGGAGAGGATTCAGAGAGCCTCCAGGTTGGTGAACCAGAAAGCTTCCATGTGCCATCATCTTGCCAGGCCCTAAACATTACAAGGACAGAAGCAGCTTGGTGAGAACAGAACCTCATCCTATGTATCTCTTCATCTGGCTATTGATCTGTATCCTTTAATATCCTCTGTAATAAACTAGTAATCTACTGAGTAAACTAGCTTTCTTAGTTCTGTGAGCTGCTCTGGAAAAATTACTTAAAGCCAAGCAGGGGGTTGTGGGAACCTCTGATTTACAGCTAGTTGGTCAGAAGCATAGGTAACAAGCTAGACTTGCAATTGGCACTGAAGTGGAAAGCAGTCTACAGGATTGAGCCCTTAATCTGTGGAATCTGATGCTATCTGAGTAGACAGCAGAATTAAGTTGAATTCTAGCACACCCATCTGGTGTCTGAGAATTGCTTGGCGGTGTGAAGGAAAAACCCACACATTAGAATTGAGTACTAAAATCATAGAGGGTAAAGAATATTGGTGCTCGTAAAGAAACAAATGTTTAATCAAATTTTAAAAAAACATCTATTTGGATAAAAAAGGATAAAAACCATATGATCATTTCAAAAGCACTGGACAAAGTATAACATCCATTCTTGATAAAAACTCTCTGCAAAATACGTCTAACAGGGAATATACCTCAACATAATAAACGCCAAGAAAAGCAAAGCTGGAGGTATAATTCCAGACTTCAAGTTATATTACAAAGTGGTAGTAATTAAAACAGTATGGTACTAGCACATAAAAACAGACACAGAGATCAATGGAATAGAACAGAACACCCAGAATAAAACCCAGAATTAGATGGTCAACTAATCTTCGACAAAGGAGGAATGAACATAAAATGGGAAAAAAGACAATGTCTTCAACAAATGGTGTGGGGAAAACTGGACAGCTACATACAAAGAATGAAACTGGACCGCTTTCTTTCACCATACACAAAAATAAATTCAAAATGGATTGATGACCTAAATGTGAGACCTAAAACCATAAAAATCCTTAAAGAAAAAAAATCCTTAAAGAGAGCACAGGCAGTAATTTCTCTGACATCGGTCAATGCAACATTCTTCTACGTGTATTTCCCAAGGCCAGGGAAATTAAAGCAAAAAATAAACTGTTGGAACTACATCAAAATAAAAAGCTTCTGCACAGCGAAGGAAACAATCAACAAAACTAAAAGGCAACCTACTCAGTGGGAGAAGATAGTTGCAAATGATATATCTGATAAAGGGTTAGTATCCAAAATATACAAAGACCTGATATAACTCAGTACCCCAAAAACAATCCAATTAAAAAATGGGCAGAAAAAAAATGGGCAGAAGACATGAACACAAATTTCTCCAAAGAAGACATACAGATGACCAACAGATATGAAAAAATGCCCAACATCACTAAGCATCAGGGAAATGCAAATCAAAACTACAATGATCTAGGTATCACCTCATGCCTGTCAGAATGGCTAATAAAGAACACAATAAGTACTGACAAGGATGTGAAGAAAAAAGAACCCTCATGCATTGTTTGTGGGAATACAAACTGGTGCAACCATTGTGGAAAACTGAAGAGGTTCCTCAAAAAATTAAAACTAGAACGACTCTATGATCCAGTGATCACACTACTGGGTATTTACCATCAAAAATACAAAAACACTAATTCAAAGGGATACATGCACCCCTATATTTATGGCAGCATTATTTACAATAGCCAAATTATGGAAGCAGCCCAAGTGTCCATCACCAGATGAACGGATAAAGGAGATGTGGTACATATATACAATGGAACGTTACTCAACCATAAAGAAGAATGAGATCTTGCCATTTGCAACAACATGGATAGAGCTAAAGAGTACAATGCTAAGCGAAATACATCAGAGAAAGGCAAGTATCATGTGATTTCACTCATATGTAGAATTTAAGAAACAAATGAGCAAAGGAAAAAAAGGAGACAAACCAAGAAACACTCCTAACTACAGAGAAGAAACTGATTGTTACCAGAGGGACGGTGGGTGGGGGGATGGGTGAAATACATGATGAAGGTTAAAGAGTATACTTATGATGGGGGGGGAAAACAAATATGTATATATATATACACACACACACACACACACACTCGTAATTCTATTTGCATTTCTCACTAAATGCTCTTTCTTACTAAAAAGAAATCTTTAAAAAGGTAACTATGTAAGGTAATGGATGTGTTCAATTAACTTGATTGTAGTAAATATTTCATAATGTATATGTAAATCATATTGTATAAATATATACAACTTTGTTAATTATACCTCAATAAACTGGAAAAAAAAATTCGAATGTCCACGATGTATTTACAGATTTCACCAATGGAAAATAAAGTTCAGAATTTGTAGGGTTTTTGTTTTTTAAATGGAATAACAAAACTTCAATAATTTAAAAAAATGTTTTCCAAAAAGCCTTGGGAAGTACACAGTAACATTTCAGATGGTTATAAATGGAAATTGTGCGTCTGAGCACAAAATGCACCAAATGTCACCTTTTAAATATCCTTAAGCGTAAGTTTAAAGCCATAAATTAGTAATAAAATTAAAAAATGAGGGATGCCTGGGTGGCTCAGTCAGTTAAGCGTCTGACTCTTGATCTCAGGGTCATGAGTTCAAGCCCTGCATTGGCTCCAGGCCTACAAATAAATTTATTTATAAATATATTTTATATAAATTATATTAATTAATAAATTTAATTAATTTATAAATTTATAAGTACAAATATATATAAATTATTTAAAATAGAATTAATTAAATACATAAATAAAGTAAAATTGAAAAATGGTTTATATGAAGAGGGGCATATTTCAACACTCTTCACAAGTAGTATTACCTGATTAGGAGGTTGAATATGATGGACACACTGAAATACATGAATTCCTTGAGTGGAGACAAGCGAAGGATGCAGAGAATGTTGAGACTGGCTTGTGGCAATCAGTGCAACCAAACTTCCCATGGAAATAAACTCTTTCATCATATCACTCAAAGCTAGAATAAAGCAATACAGTGTAAAAGCTTAGTAAATATAAACATGAAATTTAAGAATTATACACTCATTAAAAATAATAACCTGGGGGCACCTAGGTGGCTCAGTCGTTAAGTGTCTGCCTTCAGCTCAGGTCATGATCCCAGGGTCCTGGGATCGAGCCCCGCATCGGGCTCCCCGCTCTGCAGGAAGCCTGCTTCTCCCTCTCCCACTCCCCCTGCTTGTGTTCCCTCTCTCACTGTCTCTGTCAAATAAATAAAACCTTAAAAAAAAATAAATAAATAACCTGAATTTGAGCTTTTAGGTGGAGTGCAAAGAGTATGGATCCTTCATACCTTCTAAAAATTAAATCTGCCACTCATTCACTGATTGATTTACTGGGGACCTAATATCAGCCCCACTCCAACCAATCTAATGGAGGCAGAGGAAGTACTGTAAACTCAGTCTGTACACTCAGAACAATGCCTAGGTGGTTCCTTACTTCTAGATCTTAGAAGTAAATCAACAGGAGTCTCTGAAATAAATACAGAAGGATGATAAATTCCCATATTGTGCTCTGTTGATTAGGCAAAACACAGTTCCTATTACAATGACTTCCTGAACAATCTCTTTCCACCCCAGGTCTTGCCAGGTTTGGTTATTAGGAGGTCAGAACTGCAACAGGCATTAATCAGGTGTATCTGAGTCTTGACCTAGAAATTTGCAGCATTCCATTAAACATTGCACTAACAAGTTTTGCAGATCCTACAGGACTCTAACTCTGAGATTAACATGGGTTTATAATAACCCAAGGTACTGTGGTTGCATTTTGTCTCTGTTCCAGCTGTCAAGAACCATGAGGCAGCTACATGCGGCCAAATCCTCTGACACTACCCCAGCTCCCTGCGTGAATTCTAAGCTCCAGGCACAGGGTAGTCACTAACATCCCACCATTTCTCATACCTCTGTGCCTTTGCCTGTGGATCGATCATGCTTCCTTTGCTTCCTCGTTAGCTGCTTCACGCTAATTTCTACTCCTCCGTCAAAATTCAGTTAACTGCAGTTATCAACTCCCCCCAACAGCCTTCTCTGCTAACTCCTTACCACCCCTGCCAGTCCCAGTTGAGGATGTGCGCTCCTACGGTTGCCCACGTACATCTCCAGCAGAGCAGATCCCCCCACCTCG
The DNA here is from genome assembly GCF_029215605.1 of Mirounga angustirostris. NCBI lineage: Eukaryota > Metazoa > Chordata > Mammalia > Carnivora > Phocidae > Mirounga > Mirounga angustirostris. The sequence continues at coordinate 70,813,442 of NW_026991720.1, read as the reverse complement.
GAGCTGTGCCACCCTGGTCAAATGACTTCATCTCTCCATTTTCATTTATTCACCCGGAGAATATTTGCATGTAGAGTACAAAACAATCCTAACCCAGAAAAGGCCCTCAATGCATGGTAGCTACCATTATTATCATCAGTATTCTGTACGAAAATTGTCCGTTTACTTTTCGTTCCGCTCCTAGACTTTGAGAACACACTGTGCGTAAGCATTAGACAAACATTTGTCAAATGAACAAAGCCAGAGTAAATCTGTACAACGAAGCAATTTCTAATAAGCACAGGAGAATGAAAAGACCCCAGAAGACTAATCACAAAGCTGCAGAATTTTCACACCGCACTTGTCTACCAATTTTACAAATACAGAAGCCTCAAAAGCAACACATAACATCGCATTATCTGAAGAGAGCAGATTTATCAGTAAGACTAAAACTGTTGGCTAACCAAAGGAAAAGGCCCACAGCCCTGAGCGGATGCGTTTCCATTACCATGTGCCAGCCGCTGGCTCTGCACGGCCTCAGGGCCGTGCTCATGTTCTGGGACAGCAGGCCGGCCTACAATGAGGTCAAGGTCGTCCAGCAGAATCACGGAAGGCTGCCTCCATGCCGCCTCGGAGAAAGCCAGCTCCAGGGTTTTTTGTACCTTTTCAAGCCTTTTCCCTTAATATGGGAGATATGAAATGGTTTTAATGTTATTTCAGGCCTGGTAAGTTCCAGCTGCCCTTTTGAGAGCATTAGAAAAGCTCAATATTGATTTAACTCTGAAAATTTCAGCCACATTTTGTCAATATACCAATCACTAAAATTTGTTAATCATTAACTTGGTTTTAATTAATGTAGTCTCAAAGGACTCACTAAAGAACTGAATTTTATAAAGTGGAAAAAAAGGAACATGCTACTGTAAGTCCTGTATGTATGTATTCTTACTGGGCCTTATATTCCACAGAAAATTTCAGATGGCATACCACAAAACAGTAAAACAAAGGAGGATGTGGAAGCACGTTAAATAAGAGTAGGGGATCAAGATTCAGATAAAATCAAACATAAATGTAGCTGTCCAGAGATCCTAGAGTTACTATATTTCAGTCATACATTGGCTTCAAACTTCCTGGTGAATTGCCAACTTTTAATTTTCAAAGAACAGAAAATACACAAATTCATAAGCCAAAATAAAGAGTTCCTGTTACTTAGGTCTACAACAAAACTTTCACATGAAGCCTCAAGTAGGACTCTGAGAGATGGACAGTCTCTCTAAAACCACCTTTGTAGCATACGAAGTAATGGGTTTTTGAAGGCTATTTCTTCGTTTCTTACCATATACTAGATAAAATACACAAACACAGAGCATGGGACTAATTGGGATGACACGGCAGAGGTAGCCAAGGGGGGGAAAAAGTTACTCAAAATAAAATCTTTCCAATCTTGTTTTTAAAAAAAATAGGTAATAAGCAGTAAAGACCTAAAAAGTACCAAAGTGTACATGGTAAATTGTAATTCTCCTCTTCACTGTCCATAGCCAGCCTTCCCCACCTCACCCAGGGTTTCTCTAGCAATTCAGGGATAATGTATACCCATTAGAGTACACCTTAGATACTAACGTTCCCAGAATGGTCTAAGTTGGCATTTTTAGGAATATAGTTTACAAAGAGTTTTGGCTAGGAAAAAAAGGAGGGGGCCTCCATCAAGTATGGAGAGTTTAAAAAATTTTGCTGAAAATATTAGAAAGCCAAAGATTTTAAATTTCTTAGGAATTTCAATGACTAACAGAAAAATTAAAGATCAGATATTCACATTTATTAGATGAACAGCATTAAATAACATTTCCGTCTTTCTAGCAAAAAAAGGTTTTATATAGAGTGTTATATTCATACCTCGTAAAGTTTTACAGTCAACTATCTCCACGTGGGCATCCAATATGTCAGATGCTTCTTTACAGACTGCCTTGGCTAAAGTTGATTTTCCAGTGCCCTAGAAAATAATTGCTTCGTAAGCAATATATTCAATCACAGAAATAACTTCTGTTACTGTGGCAACCATCAAGATTCAGCCTCACCGATCAAGTGTACACTACCCAATGTTCTATGTCTGTTATATCTCAATAAAGCTAGGGGTTAAAAAAAGAGAGAGAAAGGAAAAGAAACCCTACATCCCTGGAGCTCTAGGATCATATTATGGTGGGTGATGTTTAGTATAAACTAATAGGAAGGGGTGAAAATGCGGACTCAGGAAGTTTTAAGAGCACTGCAGGTAAGTGGGAAAGATTTCCTAAATATGTATTTAAGTCTATCAAAGAAAAATATGTAATATTCTGCAAAGAAACCAGGAGGCTCCAGCTTCCCAGCCTTCATATGGGAATCCCAGGATTCAAGTAGTACAGAAACACAGGCAAGGGTAATAGAGGACAACCCAACCTCTGGAGTATAAGCCGCCCAAAAAGGGGCATTTCCCACCCCAATTCCAACCCCAATTGGTACTGACACTAAAGATAATAAATTGCTTTGAGAAAGTAAAAAATGTATATACCAGTCTAGTACTGTGTGAAAAAGACAGGTGTTACTAAAATAACTTTTGTTTCAAGTTGTTAGAAGCTGGATGTATCCTATGTTCATTATAGGGCAGAGACAGAAAATGCACATCTAATTTGTTTTTACAATTTGTTAAAACAATCACTAATAATTTCTTTTACCTTTAAAAACAGGCAATGCTTCATTATTTACTAGAAGGGAATAATGTGAATATTAAATAATTTTTCTAGAGAAATGAACCCTAATCCCATTTAATTTCAACTATTTTTATCTTTTTTTTTTTTTTTAAGATTTTATTTATTTATTTGACAGAGAAAGACAGCAAGAGGGGGAACACAAGCAGGGGGAGTAGAAGAGGGAGAAGCAGGCTTCCTGCAGAGCAGGGAGCCCGAAGCGGGGCTCGATCCCAGGATGACCTGAGCTGAAGGCAGATGCTTAACGACTGAGCCACCCAGGCGCCCCTTAATTTCAACTATTTTTAATGGAAACATTTATTACCCACTTCCCTATTATCTTAAATTAACTGTAATTTTAATCCAGTTTCTTGATCATTTACCGTATTACCGTGACAACCAATTAGTGTACCATGTGGCCCTCAGAGACTCTTAAGGTGGGCAGAACTGTTTATTTTTATATTAAGTGACTCCCAGACTATATAGGGTTTGATCCTGGTTTATAAAATATGCAAAAAATACAAAATAATGATAAACACTTAGCAGAGAAAGATAAAAATGTTCTATAATCATCCCACCTCACAGAAGTAGCCAAAGTCAACTGTTCTGATGTTTCATCCTTCCAGACACTCCCCGCACATTTTATGAAAATTTATGAAGATGGGATTATTTGTGCAGGTTCATGACAAATCACCGTCCTCCTTATGGACAAATATGGAGCCGCACCCATTCCCCAGCACGCCGCTGCTGAGACATACTGGACTGAAACAGGTTCCATAAGCCCCTTCCTAATGTACATTAATGCTGCTTCCAATTTTTAACTATTATAAGTAAAGCTAAAATAAATATCCATATGCCTGTTTACTTGTCAGATTATATGTTCAGAATAAATTTCTAGGAGTGGAATTACTATATCAAAAGGTACACGTTTAAAATTTTGCTGAACATTGCTATAGTGTCCCCTAGAAAGGTTGACATTGGTAGGTTTTTATAATTCTTTTAATACAGGTTTTCTCCTTCAGTGTACTATTATTTCTTACCCTCGTTGCTTTGTCTAGCTTTAAGAGCCCTGCACTGGTTCTAATATTTTGTTTTTCAGCACCATGAGCTGGCAAAACAGCCAAGCTTGTTATACAAAGTCTGAAATTTGGCAGGCACTCAACAAATCGTACCATCAATACAGCTTACAGAATTGCATTTACATTTAAAGTCAATGGGCTCCAGGGGCGCCTGGCTGCCTCAGTTGGTGCAACATGCAATTCTTGATCTCAGGGTCATGAGTTCGAGCCCCATATTGGATGTAGAGATTACTTAAAAATAAAACAATAAAGTCAATGCTCTCCAAAGAACAGAAATTAGGGGTGCTGAGATACAGGTCCCCTGCCATAATCATTTTGCCTAGTCAGAGGGCCTTCTCCTCACATAAAGTCATTCACATTTGTATAATAGCATTTTTCAGTTTACAAAGTGCTTTCACACATATTATTTCCCTTAAGTGAAGTTAATCCTAAGAAGGCAGATAAGAAACCAAAAACCTGCCTGAGGTCACAGCCGGTAAGTACATGACAGAGGTGGGACTCAGATCCAGGTCTTCTCTGCTTGTTCTTTTTTTTTTTTTTAAACCTTTTTTTTTAGATTTTATTTATTTGACAGAGAGAGAGATACAGCGAGAGAGGGAACACAAGCAGCGGGAGTGGGAGAGGGAGAAGCAGGCTTCCCGCGGAGCAGGGAGCCCAATGTGGGACTCAATCCCAGGACCCTGGGATCATGACCTGAGCCGAAGGCAGACGCTTAACGACTGAGCCACCCAGGCGCCCCTGCTTGTTCTTTCTATTAACCATGCTACCCCTAGGTGAGATGGGGAAGAGAGAATATTGCTTTTTCAAAATAAATACTCTACAATGAGGATGCATTTTGAAATCTGACAAAGAAAATCTAGAAACCACATAGAATAGTTGCTATATGTCACCAGCCTTGCATATCTGCGATAAATCCCACTTGATTATGGTATAAATTCTTCATATACATTGGTTGACTTGATTTGCTAATATTTTGTTGAGGATTTCTGCATCTATGTTCATGAGAGATATTGGTCTATAGTTTTCTTTTCTTGTAATGCCTTTGTCTGGTTTTGGTATTAGGGTGATGTTGGCCTCATAGAATGAGTTATGAAGTACTCCTTTTGCTTCTATCCTCTGAAAGAGATTGTAGAAAACTGGTGTAATCTCTTCCTTATGTGTTTGATAGAATACACCAGTGAACCTACCTGGGCCTGATGCTTTCTGTTTTATAAGGCTATAAATTATTGATTCAATTTCTTTACTAGATATAGACCTTTTTATATTGTCTATTTCTTCTTGTGTAAGTTTTGGGAACTTGTTTCTTTCAGGTAATCGGTCCATTCATCTAAGATGGTTATCACATTTGTGAGCAGAGTTGTCCATGACTATTACTATTTTATTATCCTTTTAATGTTTATGGAAACTGTAGTGATGTCCCCTCTTTGATTTCTGATATTACTAATTTGTGTCTTTTTTTTTCTTAGACTGGCTAGAGGCTTATCAATTTTATTGATCTTTTCCAAGAAGCAGCTTTCAGCTTCATTGATTTTCTCTATTGATTTCCTGTTTTCCATTCACTGATTTCTGCTCTAATTCTTATTACTTCTTTTCTTCTGCTTACCTTGGATTTAATCTGCTCTTCTTTTTCTGGTTTCCTACAGGGGAAACTTAGGTTATTAGAGTAGTTGCTATATTTTCAATAAGAATCAGAAGAAAGCAACTGGGCTAGTAACAGGAAAAAAGTTATTTTACTGGAGTTAAAAGTGAATGGAATTGAAAAAGCCTTAAAATCTTGAAATGAAAGAAAGAACAAGCACTCACAAAGATCATACTGTACCCCTGAAAACAATATTGCATTGGCAGAGAATAAAACTGTAAGCCCTTAAAAGGACAGGGGAAACCCTAGCAAAATGAAGATTCCTTTTTTTTTTTTTTTTAATATGTATTATTTGAGAGAGACAGAGATAGTGAGAGAGAGCACAAGCAGGAAGGAGGGGGAGAAGCAGACTCCCCGCTAAGCAGGGAGCCCAATGTGGGGCTTGATCCCAGGACCCTGAGATCATGACCTGAGCTGAACGCAGATGCCCAACTGACTGAGCCACCCAAGTGCCCCAAAACTGATGAAGATTAAAGAGAAGACACAAATCACCAAGATCAGGAAACGGCCCATCACAACAGACTCCATAGCCATTCAAAGGATAGTAAAAGAAATACGGTCAACAACTTTATGCTCATAAATTTGACAATTTAGGAGAAATGGACCAATTCCTTCAAATTACAAACTACCAAATGTCTGCCAAGTTGAAATAGACAATTAAGGAAATTTAATTTATAATTAAAAAGTTAAAGGTGAAGTAATCTCCACACCCAGAAGGTATCACTGGGGATTTTACCAAACATTTAAGGAAGAATGAATACCAACTTTAGATAATCTCTTCCAGAAAATGGAACAGGAAGGAACACTTCTCAACTCATTTTATTAGGCCAGCGTTACCCTGATAGCAAAACTAGACAAAGACAGTATGAAAACAGAAAACTACAGGGTAGGGGCGCCTGGGTGGCTCAGTCATTAAGCGTCTGCCTTCAGCTCAGGTCATGATCCCAGGGTCCTGGGATCGAGTCCCGCATCGGGCTCCCTGCTCAGTGGGAAGCCTGCTTCTCCCTCTCCCACTCCCACACCCCCTGCATGTGTTCCCTCTCTTGCTGTCTCTGTCAAATAAATAAGATCTTTAAAAAAAAAAAAAAAAGAAAAGAAAACTATAGGCTAATATCGCTCATGAATTTAGATGTAAAAATCCTCAAGAGAATACTAGCAAACAATGGAGCACCTGGCTGGCTCAGTCAGAAGAGCATGGAACTCTTGATCTCAGGGTCATGAGTTTGAGCCCCATGTTGGGTGTAGAGATTACTCAGATTAAAAAAAAACAAACTGGGGCACCTGGGTGGCTCAGTTGGTTAAGAGTCCGACTCTTGGGTTTTGGCTCAGGTCATGATCTCAGCGTTGTGAGATCAATCCCTGTGTCGGGCTCCCTGACGAGCAGGGAGTCTGCTTCTCTCCCTCTCCCTCTGCACCCCCACCCTCACCCCCAATTCGTGCACGTGCTCTGTCTCTCAAATAAACAATCTTAAAAAAAAAAACTTAAAAAAAAAAAAAGAGTATTAGCAAACAAACTTGGCAATGTATACAAAGAATTATATACCACAACCAAGTGGGATTTATTACAGATACGTAAGGCTGGTTCAATATTTGAAAACCAATCAACCCTATCAACACCCTAAAAAGCAAAAATCATACAATCATATCAATTGGTACAGAAAAAAGGCAGGGATGGGGCGCCTGGGTGGCTCAGTTGGTTAAGCGACTGCCTTCGGCTCGGGTCATGATCCTGGAGTCCTGGGATCGAGTCCCACATCGGGCTCCCTGCTCGGCAGGGAGTCTGCTTCTCCCTCTGACCCTCCTCCCTCTCATGCTCTCTGTCTCTTATTCTCTCTCTCTCAAATAAATAAATAAAATCTTTAAAAAAAAAGAAAAAAGGCAGGGAGAATGTCACTTTATTCATCACCACTTTCTATATTTCCCAAGCAAATGTAGCCTTCCCAAATCTTGTGTTAACAACCCCATATAACAGATGATCAAAACCCAGAGAGAGAAAAAAAGTGACTAATGCAATGGGCACATTTTAACCACATACCTTTCCTCCTGTGAATAAAAGGGCTCCATTCCTAAGTCCTGCCACCAGGGACATCAGCTGTCGAGACAAAGGGCGTCCCAGGAGGCTATGAGTGATGTGTTCCATGGAGGATACACCTAAGGAATTCACTCCTCTGCAAAATATATACATTGTTGCATGATAAAACACTGAAGCAGGATAAAATCCAGCTGTAAAAAATTCTGTAACTTTCCTTCCCAGGCTGGTTAATGATTTTTAAAAGAGTAAAATGTGGAAATTTTCCCTTACTTGAAAGTATATTGAATTAATGCCAAATCTGAGTTAACACCTTTTAAAATTAGTTTTATTACTTTCAAACATGTACAGTAACTAGAAGTTTTGTCTGAACAGGGCATCTTAAGGAATTTGTCTTAACACACACGGACACCCCTCTCAAAATGATTTTTGGTTTGGTAATCAACATAATCATAAATGCGTGCATTTGAAGAGTTAGGATAATTGCAGACTGATTTCCTCTTAAACTCAGCCTTTGAAATCCAGTTTCAATTTGTAGATTATACAAGCACGAACTTCAACCTACTTCCTGACTCTAGCACTTTCTTTCTGATAATAAATATAAATTCCTAAAATCAGAGTCTGAAGAGATTTTACTTTCAACATGAATAATATGCTGTATTTAAACATTGTTACTTTATGGTTTAATCCTTTTATTAGCACATTTACAGACTATACTATTACAGGAAATCAAATCACTACCACTACAACTACAAAAAGCTTCTGTGAAGAATGGGAAGATGTAATGATTATAGGAGATTCTCATATTGCATAAGAGATAAAGAAATTAAAAGGGGGTTCTTTTCAGACTTGTTTGGTTTTAAAAGTTAAGGAAAACACAAATAATCCTAATTAGTAAATTAGTAAGATAGTTGAAGGAATAACTTAATTTGAAATATTTTTAAACATTCAAATAATATTTTTGGATTTAATGTTTAAAATAAATGTATTAGCTCTAAGAAGTACTGTTTTATTCAAGCACATATGATCCGAGTCATACCCAGTTGCTTCCTTCTCACAAATCAAATCTCAAAGCAAAATTTCTAATAAGCTTCAGCCCTTTATGTAGTTACCTAAGAAGACAAGGCAAATTACCACGCAAGGTGTGAAAATAGAAACAATCCTTGAAAAAGTATCTATAAATGCATTATTAAGATTATTCAATATTAACATCTACTTTAATGTTCATACATAAAAACCCTGCCAGATCATGTCAAACATGACTGTAAACATACTAGTTTGGCCAGAACTTCTTACCCCAAGCACTTCAGCTTTAAAAAAGGAAGAATAAAGTCAATTTCCTCACTGTTTTCTTCTTTTACCATAGGGTCTAGAAGGACCTATAGTAGCAAGGAAAAATCAGTTTTACATTTCAAAGTTATATCTTTGGCCTGTTTTTCTCAGGTCCCAGGAAACTGAATTACTGATTCTGTTACACAGAGAGAAAAGACACATTGTGCATGCAAGATCATTACTCAAAATAGCCTTCACAACAATAATTTACTCAACCAAGGAACAAAAATATTTATGGTCAACAACCAGTAAAGGATGTCATCTCCTTCATACATTTTAAGGACACATCTTTATTTGCAATTTTGATGTGTGTCATATATACTCTTCACAGGTCTTACATTTTTACCTCCTCTGAATGGTATTCTCCTTCAGCTTTATTTCAAAAGTAGAGAGACAATGTCTAGTTTCCAACCATTCAAATTCTAAACAACTAGAGCATCTTTAATCCTATAACAATAAGAGTGAATATCCTAACGAAAACCTAATATTCTAAAAAGACCACTTATAAAATCCTTCTGGAAGAAAAGTGATCTGATAATACTTGTTAGGAGCTGAGAATTTAAGAACTGCCAAAATAATATGGGTTATTGCAAATATGGGTTACAGCAAAGCTGCAAGTAAAAATATGAATTTAAAAAATCAAACCCCTAAAACTAAGTTTTCCTGCGCTTCAATACTAGAATAATATGAAATCATGATTCATTTGCCAGTTAACACAATCAATTCTATTCTTGAAACTTAATTGTGCATTGATTTTAAGTTTAGGACAAATCAATTTGTTTAGATAAGTTAAAGAGACTCTATAATAAAATATTTTAAATCAAGTTATTCCTTACTCTTATTCACATTTCTAACACACTTCAGGATGCAAAGTCTTACAGGTAAACTCATACTTTATTATCGATCCTATGTGCCAAATATTATTTCATTAAATATTCAATAGTACGTGATTACTTGTATTGTGGTCTTCTGCAGCAGACTAGTGCTCAACAAAAAAATGTTTTCTTTTTCTTTTTCCCAAGAATGAACTATATTTAGAGAAAACTCCTTCAACCCTATCAAAAAAAAAAAAAAGGCAATAAATGTAGAGTTAGCACTGAAGCAGAGATGAAATAATTTAAGATTTAAATTTATTTAAAGAAAGGTATTCTTTGATATGTAAAACCATTTACTTATCATTATATTTCCTGTCCACACGTATGACAGGTTGGAAAAATCACGAACACTTCTTCAATAGGAAAAATACCAAAATGACACAATGTACCCACCGCCTTCAATTCTCAGCTTAATGTATTCTTCCTCTGACAGTATCAAAGGAAGCGAAGTGGTAGTACGCTGCTGTAGCCATGAAGAGAACACAGTCTTTACATCTTCGTCACTTACACCTTTAGGCTGCCAGAGCAAAGGGAAGAACAGTAATGAATTATCCAAACACCTAAGTGAACGTTAACATCTAGCTTAACACCTCATCGTGCTAATGATATGTAAACCTCGATACAGCTGATGCACCTTAAACAAGCCTCTTAATCTCTCCGAGCCTTGTTCGCCTCACGTAAGAACCATTAGCTGGTGTCCATTAGGAGGAGACTGGTCAATTAGGTCAATCACGGAATATACCCATTCAGCAACAGTTGGGCACAAGTGATTACATGTGCTAGTTCAGGATGCAACGAGCCTGGCATGACCATTTATTATCTGTGTAAGTGTGTGCAAATTAGTAAAACTGTCTGAACCTCAGTTTTATAATCTATTAAATGGGAACTACTAAAAAATAATTAAAAAAAAAAAAAAAAAGCACACCTTACCAAACAAAACCAGGAAGGATGTTCGTATTTATAGGCACAGATTTGGGATTTGACATTACAGGACAAGCAGGACAGTGCAGCCTGAAGAGACATTTACAGGGGCGCCTGAGTGGCTCAGTTGGTTAAGTGTCTGACTATTGATTTCGGCTCAGGTCAGGATCTCAGGGTCATGAGACTGAGCCCCACATTGGGCTCCACACTGGGCATGGAGCCTGCTTAAGATTCTCTCTCTCCCTCTCCTTCTATCCCTTCACCCCCTCGCTCTCCCTCTCTTAAAAAAAAAAAAAAGAGCAAAAACAAAAAACCATTTACAGAAGTGGTGAAATTTTAAACACTCCTTATCTCTATGACCAGTGATACATGTACCATGGTTTGGCTCACTGGATCACCATTCCAACCCCATTCTCCCTTGCCTCCCTCCATTAACGAGGTGGGAAAGAAAACTCCATTCCCAACCTGGAGCTGTGTGTGCGCCTGCATTGTGACCAATGGTGTACAATCAGCAATCATTGGGAAGGGCTTCTCCTCCTAATCGAAAGGTAGAGAAACCTTGCAGAGAAGGCTTTTACTTTGAGCCTTTCCTTCTGCTGCCAAGAATGCAGATGTGATACCTATTAGTACAGCAAATGCCTTGCATCTAAGAGGAGGAAAGCTACAGGCTAAGGATGGCAGAAAGACCAAAGGAGCCTAGATCCTTGATGACATAGTTTAACTACCTCTGAGCTCCTCCAAACTTCTTCGTACATGAGAAAAATAGGCTCTTTATATGCTGAAGTGACTTTTTTTTTTCTGTTAAGCAGGCCACAGTGTTATACTCAATAAGTACAGTGTTAATAAACTGGAATGAAGAAATTCTAAGAGAAACACTATTAATTTTTAAAGTTTTAAAATCAGAATTAAGTTTTTAAAACCTATTTGAAGCTAAAAACAGGAATACCCAAAAATTCATGTAGGAAAGATCATTAATATGTGCCTAGGAAAATAAACCTCTATTCATTCTACCATTTTTCAGCTGGTCCATTTCTGTTCTCTCCTCATCCAGTGTCATGCTAGGTCTGCTGATTAAGCTCAGTTTAGAACCTGATCACTACAAAAAGCAAGCTAAACTAAGTACAGGCATTGCTTTCATACTCTTAAAGATCACAGAAATAGTCTGTTTGGATATTACTGGGCAATGGGATTAAAGACCTAAAGGAAGAGCGGCTGGCTGGCTCAGTCAGTGGAGTATGCAAGTCTTGATCTTGGGGTCATGAGTTTGAGCCCCACGTTGGGCACAGAGCTTACTTAATTTAAAAAAAAGCCAAATTATCCATGTTTGCATCGGCACAATATACATATGTGTTGCTTACTAAAGATTTCTTGGTTTCTCAAAAAGTTGAACAGAATTACCATAAGATCCAGGAACTCAGGGTGCCTAAATGGCTCAGTTGGTTAAGCGTCTGGCTCTTGATTTGGGCTCAGGTCATGATCTCAGGGTTGTGAGATCAAGCCCCACGCTGGGCTCTGTGCTGGGCGTGGAGCCTGCTTAAGATTCTCTTTCCCTCCCCACCCCCACCCAGCTCTCCCTCTTTCCTTAAAAAAAAAAATCTATCTATCTATCTATCTATCTATCTATCTATCTATCTCTCTCTCTCTCTCTCAATTCAACTCCTAGGTATACACCCAAAAGAACTCAAAGCAGGGACTCAACAGATACTTGTATACTAACGTCCATAGCAGCATCACTCACAATAGCCAAAAAGGTGGAAACAATCCAAGGGTCCATCAACAGATGAATGGACAAACAAAATGTGGTATATGCATAAAATGGAATATTATTTCGCCATAAATAGGAATGAATACATTCTACAACCTGGACGAGCCTTAAAAACATGTTAAGTGAAATAAATCAGATGCATGGGACAAATATTATTGGATTCCACTTATATGAAATAACTAGAATATGCAAATTCATAGAGAGAATATAGATTACAGGTTACCAAGAGCTGGGAGAACAGGGGATGGTGCATTATGGCTGAATGGGCACAGAGTTTCTGTTCGGGGGCTGGGAAAGTTTTGGAAACTGAGGGTGGCGATGATTGCACATAATGAATGTAATTAATGCTGCTGAATTGTACACTTAAAAATGGTTAAAATAGCATTCTGTTAGATATATTTTCCCACAACAAAATAAAACAAAGACTTCTTTGCCCTTCTAGCAAAAAGGAATACAACATTCCTGTTACTTGGCCAAAGCAGCTAGAAATTTTACATGACATGTAAAACAACTGTGATAGAACATAAATTTGAACTCACTAAGTTTTCTCTAGGTTGTAATTTTAGAGATCTTGGAATTTTAGGGGTAATTTCCACTGGAGTTATTCTGACTACTGCATGCATTTCTATATTTAGTCTCTTTCTCAGGTCATCTGGAATCTGAAATTTAAAAATAGATATATAAATATGTGAAAACTTGATTTAAAAATATCCCACAGCATACATAGTTATTAACTTCTATGAATTCAGGTAAATTGATGGAAGTTATCAAGATTCATAAGAGTAACCAGATGGGTATTCAGGCACTGTTTTATCACAAGCATTTCCATTTTTCCCCTTCGTTTCTTTATTTCCACACCCTCTTCGGAATGAGATCCATCAATCTGGATCTCTCAAGTCAAGCCTGCTTGAGGACTGCCACTCCTCGGTGCCCATAGCCACCAACCTTTCAAGTGGGGTGGGAAGTGTGGACACCTCGCTGCCATCTTATATGGTCCCTAGGCCTCCACCTGGCACTTCTTCACCCTGTCCTCACCATGTGTTTTCAAGGAAAAAAATGGGATTGCCACCAAACGGCAGAACCATTAATAGAAAAGAGAAGTCCTAACCAGTTCAGTGTTAGACATTTTTATTTTGAAGATGCAGCAGGATCTCCTAAACTAAGAGTTTAGAGCTAACGGAAAATAATGAGCTGACGGTCTGGAATTTTAGCAAACGATGTAGGCCAAAGAGATGAAAACTTTGTCAGTTGCCAACACAGAGGTCAGAAGTGAAACTGGCAATAAAAGAAATCTACAAAGGAGATCCCCTTCCTCTATTTTTCTTCCTTGTCCTAGTAATTTCCTCCCTTTATCACCATAAAGTCTCGCTTCACAATGGCTCAAATTAAGTTCAAATAAAAGGGGCTGGTGACTCGGTCCACATAAACTAAGCATTACTATCTGAGACCAGAATGAGAAGGTGGACACTGGTCACTCTCCTCCCCTCCACAGTCCCACAAAGAGCGGATTCCAGCAGGGTAAGCAGCTTCTGGGTACACCCCTCACGCTATGGGTCTCTCCCTACCTCGGTACTGCCCTCAAGTCACAGCAAGTCCTTCCTTGGCTTTCAGGAACTGGGGAACAAACCTTCTGCAGGCATTAAAGATGTGAAGCTTTGTAAGGCACCCCATGCTAAGCGTGAACTTGACAGTCAGCCTGCCTGGGTGTGAATCCTAGTTGTACTTACTGTGTGACTCAGGCAAGTAATTTTGACCTCTCTGGGCCTGTATCTTACAGCTGTCCGAGTTTCCTTAACCAGAAAATACGCAATCTTCACCCAAACAAGGACTTTACCTGCAATCATAAATGTGTCCCTGCAGGGACTTTAGACACTCTTTCTTACTGTACTGATTTTCAAATTGTATATAAAATATTATTCTAATACATAATCTGAAGAATTTCAAGCAACATGAAATTGCTTTCTCCCTAATAATACATTTTATACTAACCCAGACTTTCCCAAGATGAAGAGCTTCTACAGTTTTGGTGTATTTGATGGCATTCTTCAATTCCTCAAGTCCATTCCAGACTACCTGTAGCACACAGGCCTTAGCTGCTTCCGAGCTGATCGGGTTTTGATCTAGTGGTTCTAAGATCTGCTTCTCTTTTTCAGGTGACAGGACATTTTGTTTTGTTTTACGTTGCTTTGGAGAAAATAGCTTAATTAGCTTCCCGTAGGTCACAGTAAAGCTGGGCTCCACATCAAAATATTCCTGGTCCCATGGAAATACATGAACGGCACAGTGTCTGTGAAACTCCGAAGTTGCTCTTGTGTTACACATACTGGGAGGCTGCGATTTGCACACTCTGAAAATATTGTCTAGGGGAACAACTTTGGACTGCATAGTTTTGAATGCATTCATTTCAGTTAAACCCCAGGATAGCTCCGATTTCTTCTCAGACCCAAAAGAAAAAATGCTTCCTATCACAGTCCATAAGCTTGGCATGGATGGTGAGCCAGTGGTCACCCCTGAGTCTGTCTTATTAGACCCAGTGCCTGTTAATCCTTTTTGGTCTCCTCCGGAATTATGAAATTTCCCATGTGCATTATCTGCTTCTGAAAATGTATTCTCCTTGGCTTGGCGGGTCTTTGGCTGAATAAGGAGTTTAGTGTCCGTTTCCAGCCTTCCATAAGCAGCTGCTGGTGTTAGTGCAACTGTGTGGGGGAAGCAAGCCATCAGTACACATTCACCTCTGCCAAGGGCTCAATGCTACAGTGTAGAACACAATGGAAAGTCCAACAGCACCTACCAGTTTGGATAAATATGTAGGTCTGCTGATCAACCCAGACAGGAAAAACGGCTTTTGGAAAAACTATTCGAATTTGATCCAGAAGATGCTGTTCAAGGGAAGCAGCATGCAGCTCCTACAACCAACCAACAAAAAGATCTATTCACTTTACCTTTTGTCATTCCACGTCTAGGAAGGAAATCACAATTCATTCTTCTAACTTGAACCAACTCAGAATACATAATGTAGCTCAGAAAAGAGAAATCTAAAGACACTGATACTTTGGCTTCCAGTTATGGAATGATTAAGTCACAGGGATAGAAGGCACAGCATAGGAAACATAGTCAGTGGTATCATAATGGCACTGTCTGGTGACAAATGGCAACTATACTTGTTGTGAGCACAGCAAGACGTACAGACACTGAATCACTATGTCGTACACCTGAAACTTCAGTGACATTGTGTGTCAACTATACTTCAATATAAACAAACAACTATGCTGAAGTAGTTTAACGTTAAACTGGGCTGGTTCTCATTGTATTTTCTTTACCAGTATCTCCCAGTCATCTGCTGAGAGGGGTTCCACCTCGACTTGCTGACAAGACACCACATGGGAACACAGCTTGAGAAACACCTGGAAAAAATGGAAAATGTAAAACTACTTTTAAAAGACTTTTTGTATCCCTAGGAAATGAGAAGTTCTCTTTAGGTAAGTAAGTGTGAGCGAGTGAATGAGTGCGCATGTGTGCCTCTATGTATTGTATAGATCTCCACTGGACAAATATTTATTAAGCACTTATTCTTAGGTAGGCCTTGATATACTCAACATTTTAGGAAAAAACTGTCTCATGACTAATTATAGAAAAAAGGAAAATATATCCTAGCACAACATATTTTTTTTTAATTTTTTTTTTTTAAAGATTTTATTTATTTGCGAGAGAGAGAATGAGAGACAGAGAGCATGAGAGGGAGGAGGGTCAGAGGGAAAAGCAGACTCCCCGCCGAGCAGGGAGCCCGATGTGGGACTCGATCCCGGGACTCCAGGATCATGACCTGAGCCGAAGGCAGTCGCTTAACCAACTGAGCCACCCAGGCGCCCTAGCACAACATATTTTTTAAAAAATAAAGATAAGGGGCGCCTGGGTGGCTCAGTCTGTTAAGCGTCTGCCTTCAGCTCGTGATCCCAGGGTCCGGGGATCGAGCCCATGTTGGGCTCTCTGCTCGGCAGGGAGCCTGCTTCTCTTCCTCCCTTTGCAGCTCCCCCGGCTAGTTCCCTCTTTCTGTCAAATAAATAAATAAAATCTTTGAAAAAAAAAATGTTAAGAAGAAACAATAATGACATCAAGTCATGGCTTGATCTAATATATATACACTATTATTTATAAAAGTTTTTTTTTTTTTTTAAAGATTTTATTTAGTTATTTGACAGAGAGAGAGAGATAGTGAGAGCTGGAACACAAGCAGGGGGAGTGGGAGAGGGAGAAGCAGGCTTCCCGCGGAGCAGGGAGCCCGATGTGGGGCTCGATCCCAGGACCCTGGGACCATGACCTGAACCGAAGGCAGACGCTTAACAACTGAGCCACCCAGACGCCCCTTATTTATAAAAGTTTTATGACTTAGTTTTATAACTAACCTCAAACCATGGTGCTTCTAGAAAAGTAAAAAAAAAAAAAATGCAGAGACAGAGATCAGAGCCAATTACTTACAAGTATAAACATTCACAGCTAGAAGTAAAGTAAAACAAATGTGTCCTCATTCCAGTCTATGGATATATATGAAATGCTAGTGTATCTCAAGAAGCTGGAATCCACCACCTTACTTTCTTTCCCCCCTTCTATAGGCATTTCTGGAGATTGAGGAGTAAAATCCAAAACCACCAAGTGTTACAGGCTCCAGTGAACCAGCCCTTCCTTCTCTGCTTTTGTGGATTGGAGCCAAATTTCCCCAAATGCCTCACCATCAGTGAATCTCCCTTCAGCATCTCCCATATGCCCTATTTGAAAAAAGTGATTCTGGGGGTGCCTGGGTGGCTCAGTCATTAAGCGTCTGCCTTCGGCTCAGGTCATGATCCCAGGGTCCTGGGATCGAGCCCCACACTGGGCTCCTAGCTCAGCGGGGAGCCTGCTTCTCCCTCTCCCTCTGCCTGCTGCTCCCCCTGCTTGTACTCTCTCTCTCTCTGTCAAATGAAAAATTAAATATCTTTAAAAAAGAAAAGAGTGATTCTGGGAAAGTACAAAGCAGCTCCTGCCCACCAAGAAGCTATAATCCTGGGTAAGCCAGTCCACTTTGTTCCTATTCTTTGGGAGATAGTGCCTTAGGCACAATACACAGAGGATCCGCAGAAAATCCGGTAAAAGCTCACTCTGAAGCAAAGAGGCATTAAAAACACACAAGACTGTTCGGAGGCTGATGAAGACATCAAGGTTGGGAACAGGAAGCTGGTGTTTCCCACGGGGAAGGACCACATACTTGAAGCGAGCAGAACTTTAACTTGTTATGCAATCCTGGGCAAATTGTTCTATTTCCCTAGGTTTGTAGAGCAAGGCACCTAAATTAGTGATACCTAGGGTCGCTGTGGTGCTAAAGTTTTAAGATTCTACCAAAGATTTAGGGTGAGCAAAGGACTAATAGTAGGCCTATGGATTTGTCATTAGTGGCCTATTCTCATTATCAAAAATGTGCAAAATCAGTCTGTGTTCAAAACAAGTTAAAAAGATGTGATGTTCTTGGATACTGTTGTGGGAAACTGGAAATAGAATGCAATTTAGCCCCATTTACCAAAATTTTAAATATGCAGCCCCCTAGACTCTGCAATCCAATTTGTAGTATTTTATTCCATATATATATATATATATATATATGTATATGTATATATATACACAAAGATGTTCAATGCATATTGTTTGTAATACATGGAAAGGTATCTCTGATATACTTTGTGGGGGGAGAAAACTGCAGAAAATGTGTATGTTCCCATTCTTTAAATCCTAAAGGTGTACTGAGATCCCAACATACAGTACATACTCATTCTAAGGCTGGGGTTAAAGAAAGAGAAAAACATTTTTTTACTCTCACTTGTAAAATATTTGTAATGAATGTGTATTACTTCTGTAGTTTAACATACTTAGAAGGGAATAAATTGGTGAATACAATAAAATGAAAACACAGACATAAGTCCTAAACCTAGGGGTTTACAACCTAAGCATATTAAATTCATAGCCAAGACAAAAATAGAAAAATAACAACTCTTTTGTTGGACAGTTTCAAGTATGACCCTGGAAGGTTAGAAGATTTGCCAGAAACAAATGAAGTTCAATAACAGTAAGTAAAACTCAATAATTCATAAAGCAAAAATAATTACATACAAAATTAGAGAACCTGGAAAGTGAGTAAAATAGAACTCAAATTCAAGTAGGGAGCAGACCACAAGATAATGACTTAACAACAGTATATAGTTAACTTGAATATCCTGGACTGGTTACAGTAGCACACAAATTAGGTGTCATCTCACCTCCTTAAAAAAATTAATCTGAACATTTTCTTCCCATTGCTATATTATGTGACATTAGGAGAAAGTCATAGTCATCACATTTTGTACTTACCTGGTCCCCATTTGAGAGTCCAAGTTTCTGACCAACTTGTCTGTTAATTTCAGCCACATTTTCGCCTTGATCACTAAAATGCCTACCTTCCACCCAACTCAAGAATGCAGGCTGGTGACCCCAGGTCACTTCTATAGCTTGATTCTGTTTATTCAAGAAATAAGAAAGGGGGTAGGGAGAAGAAATAAGAAAGGAGGGGTGAGAGTTTTTATACGCTTTTCTGGATTCACATAAAAGATAAACTATTATTGCAACCCACACATAAAAAAAGAGTTCTACAGATGGATGGTAGCTCTCTGTTAGAGCATTTAAAAAGCTATAAACAGGACACCTGGGTGGCTCAGATGGTTAAGCATCTGCCTTCGGCTCAGGTCATGATCCCGGGGTCCTGGGATTGAGTCCTGCGTCGGGCTCCCTGCTCTTTGGGAGCCTGCTTCTCCCTCTGCCTCTCTCTCTCTCTCATGAATAAATAAATAAAATCTTAAAAAAAAAAACCTATAAACATTTCTAATAACCAAAGCTGGTGCTGCTATGGGTGAAACCAATACCTTGTTTTCTTATTATTTTTTAAAGATTTTATTTATTTATTTGACAAAGAGAAACACAGTGAGAAAGGGAACACAAGCAGGGGGAGTGGGAGAGGGAGAAGCAGGCTTCCTGCCTAGCAGGGAGCCCGATGTGGGGCTCATGTGGGGCTCGATCCCAGGGATCATGACCTGAGCCGGAAGACGCTTAACAACTGAGCCACCCAGGCGCCCCTCCCTTGTTTTCTTATGATGCAAATTCATTCAACCACTCCAAAATTCAAAATGGCAATAGGTAGCCAATGAATTTACCTAAACTCTGAGCCATGTATATATATATACACACACACACATACTTATTCTGAATTAATGATTCGAAGAAGAAAACCACACCAGAACGTATCTCTGCAGTATTTTCTATAACAGTGAAAACTTAGGACTGTCTTAAATGTCTATTAACAGGAAAATTATTAAATGAGCTACAAATTTACTATTTTAGTAAAGCATGAGTCAGTAAGTAGAAATATATGATCATTAAAAATGTAACAGTATTTGTTTATTAGAAGAGAATAAATGTACATGGTAAAAGCACAAAAATTACAAAAAATAAAAGAAGCTAGGTTCCTGTTCCCACAGGTAATTACTGTTAATAGTTTCTTTTTTTTTCTTTTTTTCTTTTTAAAGATTTTATTTATTTATTTGACAGAGAGAGACAGCGAGAGAGGGAACACAAGCAGGGGGAGTGGGAGAGGGAGAAGCAGGCTCCCCGCAGAGCAGGGAGCCCGATGCGGGACTCGATCCCAGGACCCTGGGATCATGACCTGAGCTGAAGGCAGTCGCTTAACCAACTGAGCCACCCAGGCGCCCTGTTAATAGTTTCTTATGTACATTTCCAGAAATTTTATATTACACAGCTTCTTAAATAATTCTGAAAGTTTTACAACTATGGAATTATAAGTACAAAAATCAAAATATAAAAGGCATTCCCATTAAGATCAATTATATGAAATAAGTTTGTGACTAAGGACTTAGAAAACAATGTTTTCTATGATTAAAGAATTACAAACTCATTACCGAAACCTTAAAAAATATATAAACTTGGAAGAAAAAAGGAATTACTGATACTCCCTCCACAAGACAACCACATGAACAATTTTGTCTAGCTAATCCTGTTTTCTATGCAAAATCTTTTAAATAGTTGTATATTATAGTCATGATTTAGTATCCTTTTCCCCACTTAGCATTGTATCCTAAGCTCTTGCGCACACATATCATTTTTTTAGTAAAAAGTAAGGACTTCATTAATAGCCATCAAAACTTACCCATCTCAGGGAGTTTTAGTATTTTGAAAGTCATTTACTTATATCAAAATAAATTCATTCATTTACATCAAACTTTACTACCTCAAAACTGATCATATAGGCCGCTGTTTCTTTAAATAGGAAAAATTTCAAAGGATGTTGGAGCCACTTCTGATGCAATATAACGTACTTTAAATTAGCCATGTTATTAAAATGTCATTAAAACTTTGTATAGAAGAAAGTCATCATGTACCACTTGTGTAATTTTTCCCACAATTCACAGGATAGTCCAACCGCTCAGGGTAACAAAACCCTTCCATCACGCACAGTGTGATAAAGTATACAGAGCCCTGGATTTGGAGTCAAATTCCAAATTCACTTGTCAGCTGTGTGTGAGCTGAGGTTACAAGGGTGAAGATGACCAACTGGCCATGTGCTTTCACACTCTTTCATCAGACTCTGTGGCATATAATTTCATGAGAAGAAACTTTCAAAACCAGAGATGTTAAGTAAGGAAATACAAAATATGCCCTGAAATATCAAAGAGGAGGGTTCCACCAACTCACTGGAAAAGGGGAAAATCAACTTTATTAAATAGGAAAAATACTTCAGCTATTCATTTGGTCAAAACGTAGTAACCAGCTCCATAGTCATAATATATGTTCAGTTGGATTTAGTAAACTTTGCAGACTAATATGAGTCCATTTTCATATAAAACCTTTCCCACCTGAACCACAGAACCTCAGATAAAGAGAAGAAACCAACAGACTGAAGAGAAAGGAGCCTGGGCTTCTCAGGAGGTCAATCAACAAAGACTGACCACCTGCTTCTGCCTATACCTGTGGTACTGGTATCACCTGGAGGGAACTTTCAGGTGGAATCACAGGTGGTCAGGCCTTAGGACCGGCCAGATCTGAGGCCTGGCTTCTCCCCTGCTAACACAAAAAGAAATGACAAGTCTGCACCTGGCCATTTCTGGAGGGCGATTTAGGTTTATCTGTCTGCATTCAGTGTGGATGTGAATCCTTTCCCCCATTTCAGCAATCACAGCAAGCACTGAGCCCAGCATACAGACAAAATAACTGAATTAAAGCAACGGCTCTCAACTAGGGGCGATTTTTGTTCCCCAGGACACATCTGGCAACGTGTGGAGCCACATGGAGACGTGGTTTTTTTTGCTATCACTACTGAAAAGGAGTTGTGTTACTGGCATCTAGTGGACAAAGATCAGAGATCCTGTTAAGTATCTTACAATACCCACCACAGTCCCCCACAACAAAAAATTATCCAGCCTAAAGTGCCAAGGTTAAAAAATCCTGAGTTAAAGCATCTACTGGGTATCCAGTCCTGAAATAAGGACTTGGATAAGCAAAAGACGATACTTGAAACACAGAGTACAAGTGAGATGTGTCACATAAACACAACAGTGAAGTTTTGAAAAGGAGACAAATGTGAACAACCCAGAATTTGAAAGCTAGGCAGAGGAGGTAAGATTATGCTCAGCTTTTGAAGGCATGAAATGAAGAAAAACGTTTTGGGGAGAAAGAATAGCATGAGTAAGAGTACAGAAGTAGGAAGGAGCTGGGTTATGAAAGAACAGTGAGAAGACCAGTCTGGATGCTGCAGAGTAAGAGACAAGAGGACAAATTACCTGGAAATGGTACCCACCTAGAAGGGCTAGTTTCCTAACATGTGAAAGTACAGAAATGATCTAGAAACCGCAGGTCCCTTTCGCCATCAACATTCTATGATTCTGTAACAGTAGGTCTCAATTCTTGTGCATCCAAGTAGCCCAAAGATATTTTTTAAATTACAGATGCCTGAAGCTCACTCCCCAAGATTCTGATTCAGTAAGTCTGAGAAAGGACCAGAACATTCGTATTTTGAAAAGCTTAAAGGTAAATCTGACACAGGCCAGGAAACTATTCTTCTGACCCTCTTCCCATTACAGCATTAT
The DNA here is from genome assembly GCF_029215605.1 of Mirounga angustirostris. Classification (NCBI taxonomy): domain Eukaryota; kingdom Metazoa; phylum Chordata; class Mammalia; order Carnivora; family Phocidae; genus Mirounga; species Mirounga angustirostris. The sequence continues at coordinate 70,790,952 of NW_026991720.1, read as the reverse complement.
AGGTATTATGTACTCCATGCTTCAGCCCAAATAAAACAATTCAACACATTAACTCCCAACTCATGACTTCCTGCTTTAATAATTACCTATGCCCTCTAAACCAATAATGCTAGGGGAAAAATAATCTAGAAAAATAGTTCCAGAAAAGTAAAGTGGAAAGGTGGGATACTTAAAATTAATGTAAACTCTTAAATACGCACTCCTGCATGATTAGCCAGTGGTGGGTACCATGCATCCAGGATTTCAAATATTCTATCCCTTTGCCCGCATAAGCATACTCAAGCTCAGAGACTATGTGCTTCCATTTCTAGTTATGAAAGCGCAGATGCTGTATCTCTTTTAATAATTAATTAGAAGGGTAACGGCAGGGGTTCAAGTATCCTACCTATGTACTTCCAAATATGCGTAATTCTGCGCATTTCTGGTACACCTCGGAACTGTTCCAAGCATCAGCGACACAGGGAAGAACCTTATTTTATTAACCTACCCCGCTCGGGGGAGACGGTGCTCAGTCCCTGTTAACGAACCCTGTTAACCTACTGGGACTCTGCAAACCAAATCTGCCCCTCCCTCTGGAGGCCGGGACGGCAGCCGTGCAAGCACCTGGAAATCACTAGCAAGAAAAACATTTTTTTTTTTTTAATTAAAAAAAAAAATTAGCGAATTTCCAGGAGCTTTTCCAAACTGGAGAAATATTTCTGAATGCAGACGTAGAGTATTAGGATGCTTGAAAGCCCAGTCTCACCGAGTGAAAACACCTGAAAACAGGGCAAGTTAAAGGCCCAAGGCTGCACTAAGCGTGGTGTGGGCTGCAGAGCCTGCCCCCGCCGGCCTTGCCCTCGAGCGGCCCTCAGTCTGGCCTCTGAACGGCTCGGTGGCGACGAAAGGCAGCCCGTGCCACGCCTCCCAGAGACGTGAGGGCCGCCGCGTCCCTAAAAAGTCTTGGCCCCGTCCGACCCCAGGCTGCCAACCAGGTGTCCCGAGTCTGGGCTGGGAGCCCCCGTCCAGGGCCGGTGCGTTACCTGCAGCAGGTGCAGCTGGGCCACGAGGCGCCGCGGCAAGTGGAGGAAGCAGTCGCGAGCGTTGGTGAAGACCACAGTTACCGCTACCCCACCACTCTCCGCACCCGCTAGGCGATCGCTGCCCCACATTGCGGACGAGCGAGGAGCAGCCCCCAGCCGTCCACTCAAGCCGACGGGGGCCACTGGGCAGACCGAGGGCGTCGGAGCCAGAGAAGATCGATCGGCCCCGCCCACCTCGCCGCGCGCGCCCGGACGAGGAGGGGCGAGCAAGCTGCTCCAGCTCTCCGAGGTCTCTCCGCCAGGCCGCTGGAGGGCGGCACCTCGTTCACCGAAGACTCACTCACAGGAAACGATGCCCGACGCTGTCGATTCTCCAGCCAATCCCGGCACGCCTTGACCCATCTTCCTCTCTTATTGGGTGAACAGGAACGCGGCGAGCCGGATGTTGTCATTTTTGCAAGGGCCAAAATAGGCAAGATGGCGTCGAGCGGCGGGGAGCTTGGAGGCGTATTTGACCACCACGTCCAGAGGGCTGTGTGCGACACGCGGGCCAAGTATCGGGAGGGGCGGCGGCCTCGTGCTGTCAAGGTAAAGTGATTTTGGTTTCATTCGCTATTCCTGATAGCTTTTTCTTAGCTCTAGCTCCACATGTCCAGTTTATGTAAATAGAGGCTTGAAGGGCTGCGGTCCTGTCCATCAGTCATTGGAGATGGGTATGAGAAACCGGTACTCAGTGACCAAAGATTCTCACGAACCCTTTGGTCAACTGCTATAACGTCAGCTCCGGAAGGACAGGGCTTTGTTTTAGTCATTGTATCTTCCGTGTTTACAGTAGTGCTTGGCGCATGGTAAGCACTCAGTGAATCTTTGTTCTCTCTCTCTAGTAACTTCTTCTGAGCCAACTTCTGCAAAATATGTCGACTGAAGATAGTCTCTGTTTTAATTAGAGGCCCTCACACGGAGGGGTGAATTTATTCTTTATTTTTTCTGCAGACCGGCTGAACGGAATGTTTCTTCTTTTCAGAGCTTTTAAGTTTTTAATTTTAATTCCAGTATAGTTAACATACAGTGTTATATTAGTTTCAGGTACAGTGTAATGATTCAGCAATTCTGTACATTACTTAGTGCTCAGCATAAGTGTAGTCTCTAATCCCCAGAGCTTTTTTTTTTTAATAGAAGATATGTCTTACAATTATCATATGGTTTCACTTATTTGTGGAACATAAGGAATAGCATGGAGGACATTAGGAGAAGGAAGGGAAAAACGAAGGGGGTGAAATCAGAGGGCAAGACGAACCGTGAGAGACTATGGACTCCGGAAACAAACTGAGGGTTTTAGAGGGGAGGGAGGTGGGGCGATTGGTTAGCCCGGTGATGGGTATTAAGGAGGGCACGTATTACATGGAGCACTGGGTGTTATATGCAAACAATGAATCATGGAACACTACATCAAAAACTAATGATGTAATATATGGTGACTAACATAACATAATAAAAAATTATTTAAAAAAAGAAGATATGTCTTAGGTTTATTCGGAAAATACCTTTTTATGTGTTTGCATTTCTTTTAGGTATATACAATCAATTTGGAATCTCGGTACTTGTTAATACAAGGAGTTCCTGCAGTGGGAGCAATGAAGGAATTAGTTGAGCGATTTGCTCTATATGGTGCAATTGAACAGTATAATCCTCTAGATGAATACCCAGCAGAAGACTTTACAGAAGTTTATCTTATTAAATTTATGAATTTACAAAGTGCAAGGTAATGTGCAAGTTAAGCATAAGTTTCATTTCCTCCATTCCCATTGCTATCACTTTGGTCCCAGTTGTCCCTCATTCATACCTGAATTACTCAGTAACCTAACATGGCCCTGTATTATTTTTATCTTACTCCAGTCTCAAATGTCATTCCCATGCTTAACAGCCTTTGGTCATGTATTGTGGTAGATTAAAAAATGGGTTTGAGGTAAGTTTTCGAACTCCACTGCTTACTAAAATCACGACTTTGGACAAGTTATTTAACCTCAATAAGCCTGTTTTTTCTATTCTATGAAATCTGTATGGTGAAAGAACCTATCTTGGGGGTTGTGTGGGGATGGTATGAGATAACCCATGTAAAGGGGCTAAATGTAGTGCTTCCTATGTTCAGAATGCAGTAAACGTTAGCTATTGAAGTTCTTAATGTTATGCACCTTTGTGAATTGACCTAACCTTTTCCAGCTTTCGGTATAACAAATTCTCTGCTTCAATAAGGCTGAACCATGAAACGCCTTATCTAGTTTTATGTTGACCCTATGCTTGTCACTAATCTGATCCAAGACCCATCCTTCTTTGGCTAGTACCATTCATATTTTCTTTTTCTCTCTCTTTTTTAAGATTTTATTTTTAAGTAATCTCTACACCCAACGTGGGGCTCCAACTTACAACCCCGAAATCAGGAATTGCATGGCCTACCAACATAGCCAGCCAGGCGCCCCACCATTTATATTGTCTTTCTGTACTACAAATAGCACTTGCAGTCTCCCACTTGATTTTATGGGGTCATGTATTGTTCTCAGTTTGCTGTCATATGTAATCTCACTTTCCTTAACCAAGTTGCCTGCCCCTCACGGGTCATATTTTCTAGAGCTTTTCCATCTCCCACAGCACGTAGTACAGTAGGCTGTGGAGTTCAGCATCTCAGTTTGAATCATAGCTCCACAAACTAGTGTGAGCATGTTATAAATCTCCCTAGGCCTCAGTGTCATCATATGGTTTTTATGAAATGTTAATTCACTTAGGGCACTACCTGGTGCGTGGTAAAATCTCAGTAAGTATTTTTATCATTATCCCTGGGCACAAAAGTACTTAAGTATTTATTGTAGTATAAGGCCTGGCCACTTATATATATTTAATAAGTATTTGTTGAATATCATCTTCTAACTTTCTCATTGATTAATTATGTATTCAGTATTTACTTAATTATTAAAGATTTTACGATTACAGTATTATTTTTATTAATTTTTATGTATGAATCCCATTGTGCCAAAAAGGCTAAATTGGGTATGAGCTAACTCTTAAGGGCCATTTAACACAGAGAGATCTCTATTTCATGACCACAGATTGTGTACCTCAGGTTAACTGCTGGCTCCTAAGCTAATTAAAGGGAGTCTGGTTATGTGTGGATGACTTAGCTCAAAACCTGTTCGCACTGTAGGGAGAGAGGATGAAAGGCGCAAAGAGTACGCACCACATCAGTAGAGTCAGTTCCATCCACAGGTAGAACATCTTAACTGCCAAACAATAGGATGTAGGTACACATAGCAAAACCTGAACTTTGCTCTTTAGATCAATGCATTGTATACTAGTTCAGCTTTCATCCTAAGTAAATCAGGATTAATAAACCATGCTATCATGTATTTCTGTTTAGGACAGCCAAGAGAAAAATGGATGAACAGAGTTTCTTTGGTGGATTGCTTCATGTGTGCTATGCTCCAGAATTTGAAACAGTTGAAGAAACTAGAAAAAAATTACAGGAGAGAAAGGCTTATATAGCAAGAACTACTAAAAATAAAGGTATGGAAAGCCAGTTACTAAACACCTCCTATGTGTCAGGCACTCTGCTAGGTATATCATCATGGAGCTCCCAGTCTAGTGGGAAGAGAGGCAGATAAATGATCACAATATTCAGTAACTGTAAACTGCAGGATTCTGTGCAGCACTCTTAAGTAATCTGGGCTGGAAAGGGAGAGATGTTGGTTTGTGGAAGAGTTCCTACAGGATGAGAAAGGTGGCCACTGAGTTTTGAAGGATAAGTAGACATTACTCAGAAGGGGAGAGGAAGTGAGGGGAAGGTAGGCCAAGTGGCATGAATAAATGAGCATCATGTGTTTGAAAGAACATGAATAGTACAGGATAACCACAACACAAGGGCTACATGTGAGAAATAAGACTAGAAAAGAGGACAGGAACTGAATCATGAAGGGCCTTGTATCCCATGCTAAGGAATTAAGGCTTGACCTAAAGGCAGTGAGAAACAATTATGATTTATTTGCAGACTAGTTACCAGCTGCCAATCTAAAACTGCTAAATTTGGAAAAATTCTACTTTTTACCAGCAGCTGGCCACGTGCTGAGTTTCCCTAGACACAAATTCCAGGTGCCTGGAATAGGGTCATGGGATCTGGTACAAGGATTGTAGGAACAGAGCACTCAGAATTGGACTAAAATAATGTATGTGGTCTGAAATCTGAGTAATACTGGAGGCTCAGATTGTCAAACTTCTGCCCTTTAGTTGAAAGACAGAGTCAGTGTCCATATAGTTATTGACTATGATGATTTTATGACTGATTGGGGAAGGGTGTGTGGCAGAGGTGAAGAGAGAAATAAGGTGGGAAGACTTTTGGAAAACTTACCTGAAAATTTGGCAAGAGAGCTGTTGAGAGTCCCTCGTCATTAGTAGACATTGAACATTAACCTGTGGGATATGTGAATAGCTCCAGGAAAGCTTTTATGGTTGTGTAACAAATAAAATAACAAAATATGGGTCCAGCATATTTGCCGCCCTTAAAAACTAACAAACACAAACTAAGCAGTATGATATATTCATATAGTAGAATACTCCAAAGCTGTGAAAAAAAAAAAAAAAGCATTTAATGTAATGACCTAGAAAAAAGCCTCTAAGATCTACAGTTAAGTGGAAAACGCAAAGGCACAGAGAAATGGATATTATGGGAGAAAAAGAGGAGTAGGTGGGAGGAGGAAAAGTAAGACATACTGGGCAGATAAATAAGAAAGTAGGGATTACTTATGGAGGAGTGGAAACCAGGCATATGGGGAGCAAAGAAAGCGAAGCCTGACACTAATAAACCCTTTATCCTTTTTAGCTTTTAAGCACATGAAGGTATTGCTGGCTCAAGAAATAAATTTTTCAGGGTAGCATTTGTTAACATTTTAAAGTAATGTTTGTTCTTAAAATTACACATTTCTGAATGATGGAAACAATAAATGAACTATTTTTTCCCCCTCTTCTCTCACCTTTTAAATTGTAATATAAAGATCATTACATGACAAAGAAGAAACTGGTTACAGAGCTTAAAGACACAAAAGATTTTAGACAGGACTTCCATTCAGGGACATCTGGATTTTGTGCAACCATGCAGAACACTTCTACTGGCAACTCAGATCCTTGTCTTCCTTATTCTTGTGAATTGCCTTTATGTTATTTTTCCTCAAAATGTGCATGTTCATCAGGGGAGCATATGGACAGGGAATCAAACTTCTCTCGGGATGGTAGAAACTATGCTGAAACAGTGGAACATTGTATGTACAATGACTCTTCACAGAAGATACAAATGAAACCTTTTAAAAATTCATTGGCTTGCCCTGGTGCACAGAAGGCTGTTACTTCTTCAGAGGCAGTGGACAGATTTATGCCTAGGACAACACAGCTGCAGGAGCGGAAAAGAAGAAGAGAAGATGACCGTAAAATTGGAACTTTTCTGGAAACGAGCACGAGTAGTAATGAGGTTATGATTGGGCCTCTGTTACCAGACATACCTAAAGTGGACCTGCATGACGATTCGTTGAATACAACAGCGAATTTAATTCGGAATAAACTTCAAGAGGTAAGATCATTTTTAAAAAACTGTTTTAAAGGGGGCGCCTGGGTGGCTCAGTCGTTAAGCATCTGCCTTCGGCTCAGGTCATGATCCCAGGGTCCTGGGATCGAGCCCGGCGTCGGGCTCCCTGCTCAGCAGGAAGCCTGCTTCTCCCTCTCCCACTCCCCCTGCTTCTGTTCCCTCTCTTGCTGTGTCTCTCTCTGTCAAATAAATAAATAAAATCTTTAAAAAAAAACAACAAACTGTTTTAAGGGTGCCTGAGTGGCTCAGTCGCTTAAGCATCTGCCTTCGGCTCAGGTCATGATCCCAGGGTCCTGGGATCGAGCCCCGCATCGGACTCCTTGCTCAGCGGGAGCCTGCTTCTCCCTCTCCCTGCCTATCTGTCTGCCTGCTTGTGATCTCTCTCTGTCAAATAAACAAAATCTTGAAAAACAAAAAAACAAAAACTGTTTTAAGAGACCGTTTGGTCATAGGGCGCCTGGGTGGCTCGGATGGTTGGGCGTCTGCCTTCGGCTCGGGTCGTGGTCTCAGGGTCCTGGGATCGAGTCCCGCATCGGGCTCCCTGCTCCTTGGGAGCCTGCTTCTCCCTCTGCCTTTCTCTCTCACTCTGTCTCTCATGAATTAAAAAAAAAAAAAAAGGACTAACAGCTAAATGGAGATTTGTGGCAACTAAAGTATTGTCATTAATTTTCTTCATTTTCAGTTTTTTTATTTTTCTTTTAAAGATTTATTTATTTATTTATTTGACAGAGAGAGAGAGAGACAGCAAAAGAGGGAACATAAGCAGGGGGAGTGAGAGAGGGAGAAGCAGGCTTCCCGCTGAGCGGGGAGCCCGATGTGGGGCTCGATCCCAGGACCCTGGGATCATGACCTGAGCCAAAGGCAGACGCTGAACGACTGAGCCACCCAGGCGCCTCATTGATGTGTTTTTCTACAGTTCTCTGTTGAAGTAACTGAATCTAACAGAAATGTATGTGCTTTGATGTCATTAATCCTTGCTTTAAACAATGAACATAACATATTTTATATCATTCTAGATCTAAAATAAAAAGCAGTGGTTTTAGTCATTGAGGTCAGCCTGTGAGAATGGAGCCCAGGCCCTCCCTTTTTAAAGCTCTCCAGATGGTTCTATTATGAGCTAAAGTACAGAACTATTGTGTTGAAGGAAAATTATTACAACTTATTTCTCTCAAGTTCAAAGTTATTACAAATTACATCAAATTAAAATGCTTTTTGCTTCTTTGATAAAAATAGCCATAGAATAAAGTGAGATTTCTAAAGACTAGGCCCTAAGGTCTGCATTTCAAAATGTCAACTTCTTAAATAGATTACAGTTTCATTGTGCTACTTAAGTAGTAATTTCTTTACATGTTATTTATGTAATCATTTGCCATTTTCTAAGCACAAATGAAAGAAAGCTAACATTTGAATTAGCTTTTGAAAGATACCTTTTTATGGGGCAAGCCTTTTAGAAATCTAATTGAGGGAGAAAGACCATTCTCCTAAACTTTAACTCTGAGGTTCAGAAAGTGCTTTTCATGCAGTTGTATATGTATTTTACAGTGTGATGAAGGGAGTCTAAGGTGGCTTAATTTATGTGTTGTTTTGTTACCTGAAAATTATCTGATTAAGGGTGAGGGCTTATTTTATAATAATAAAAATCTGTGAACACAATTTCCATGCTTAAACCTCTTTAATTTTTTTAGTTTGTGCTGGCCCCCTTCCTTCCTTCAGATATAGTTGAACTGAGGCGTAGATTCAGATACATAGCTCTCTTAGCCAGAGCTGACTATATTTTCAAGAAAAAAGTTGTTAGGGGACGTCTAGATGGCTCAGTTGGTTAGCGTCTGCCTTCAGCTCAGGTCCCAGGGTCCTGGAATCGAGTTCCGCATGGGGCTCCATGCTCCATGGGGAGCCTGCTTTTCCCTCTGCCTGCGCGCTTGCCACTCTCACACTTGCTCTTTCTCTCCCTGACAAATAAATAAAAAAACCTCAAGGGAAAAGAAAAAAGTTGTTAGGTCCAAATCCTAGATAAGGAAACAGTAGAACAACAAAATTGAGAAAAACTAACTACAACTTACTACAGTTTCTAATAATTGTGCATCTAAATGAAGACTGTCATACTCTGCTTTAACTCATTGTCCACTCTTTTTCTGATGGTGTGTTTGGTTTCCCTTCCCTAGGAAATTGAGTATTATACCATTTTCTGCTTATTTCTCCAAATTTCTCATCTCCCCCCAAGGCTCCATGTCTCTTAAATACATCAGATGTTATTAGTGTTTTGAGTTATGCAGAATCAGGATGTCTATCCGTATCCATCAGATAGCAAGTGACTTCAGATATATAAAGGATTGTTAACGTAGAGTATGTATTTACATTTCTCTCTTCCAATTTTTTTTCTTCTAAATGGCTTTAGAAATTTTACTCTCATCAGTGTTTGGACAGAAAACTGTGCCTAGATCGTAGGCTGTACCCTGAAATTGGGCTCACTCTGCCTCAAACGTGAGGGCAAGAATTGGACTACTACTAGATGAATATCCTACCTCTTCTTTTTATTTATTTATTTTTTATTATTATTTTTATTTTTTTATTTTTTATTAGTTATATCCTACCTCTTCTAATAGTTTAGTTTACTTATTCTTGTACTATAAAAGCTAATTTTGGTGGTTCTCTTTTTTTTAAAACTAGGTCATTTCATCTGTGCCAAAACCTCCAGAAGACAAGCTGGAAGATGTGCATACAAGTCGTCCATTAAAGCAAAGAAGAAGAATATAGACTGTCAGCAGCAAATTCTGTTTTTTACAGCACTCTTTATTTTTTATTTTTAGCCTATCATTTTAATTGTTGAAGAGATTCTACTGCTGGTATTTTTTAATGCACTCCTCTTTGTAATATCATTCAAGCTACTTACCTAATAAAATTTCATTTTTTAAAATTAGTTTATCATGGACAAAATACATGCCAGCCAAATCTGTTCCTTAAAAAAAGAAAACTAAACTTTTCCAGGAGCTCTACTCAGTGACTTTGGTTACATCTTTTTGGCTAGAAGTGGGCTCATGGCCGTTGCTAAACTGGGGAGGTCTGGCATTGTGAATGTTTACGTTTCCAACTTCTTTGGATGAGGAAGCAAGAGAAAAGAGGGTTGTGAAAGGCTTATTCACAGTATTTGCCACAAGAACCAAGCTTGTTGGCTAACTTAAAAAATAAAATTAGGGGCGCCTGGGTGGCTCAGTCGTTAAGCATCTGCCTTTGGCTCAGGTCATGGTCCCGGGATCCTGGGATCGAGCCCCGCATCGGGCTCCCTGCTAAGTGGGAAGCCTGCTTCTCCCTCTGCCTGTTGCTACCCCTGCTTGTGTTCCCTCTCTCACTGTGTCTCTTATCAATCTGTCAAATAAATAAAATCTTAAAAAAAAAATTAGTTTATCATTACTTATTACAGGTGTTATTTTGATCATACTTAATATTACAGAAACTGGGGATGCCTGGGCAGCTCAGTCGGTTAGGCGTCTGCCTTCAGCTCAGGTCATGATCCCAGGGTCCTGGGATCAAGTCCCGCATCAGGCTCCCTGCTTCTCCTACCTGCCGCTGCCCCCTGCTTGTGCTTTCTCTCTCTCTCTGACAAATAATAAAATCTTAAAAAATAGAAGTTACAGAAACTGTTCTTTTAATATTACTTGCCACATTGTAGTAGTTATATGTAAATGAACTGAAGCAAAGATAAAAACTTTACAATGCAAATGAAGATAGGCAGTCAGGATCTGTTTCTGATTTTAATTTAAGTATTGAGTGATTCACATTCAAAAACTAGAAGTCAGGATGTGTCTGAATGCCAGGGCTTCAAAATCAATACAATTCTGTAAAGTAAAAAAGGTAAACTATTAGAACAAAGCTGAAATTAGAAGCCTACATTCTTCAGTTAACTTGTAAGAAGAATTGGCTTATCTATGGCAGAAATGAATCTGTATTTGTAAATGCTAGACTGCTAGCCGCTACTTTTAGCATACCCACATTGCTTTTCCTGTCAGTGAACCACATAATTGGAAATTGGAATAAGTATGTTCAGGCTGTTGCCTTTTTTTTTTTTTTTTTTTTTTTTACTGATAAAAATAACTTGAGAAGGCCCATACCAAATGGTGGTCTGTTTTTCTTTTCACTCTATACCTAAAGACCTCTTGCCTATTGGATTGAATTTGAATATACCAGTTAGGAAGGCTCATCCTCAGTTATGACCTACTGATACAAACTTGCTGGGATTGCTCCAAGTGGTGGATGGTTTTAAAAGAAGGTGGGGGTTTGTGGCCTTACTTCCTTGTAAGGTAATTAGATATTTTTCTCCGCTGAACTGTAAAAGACACCTTAGAGACCCCAGCATAGAATTGGAAAGAGCAAGTTACTGTCTAGAACACGCTTCTCAGACATTAAGATGCTATGAATCTCTACCTCAGGGCCTTATTAAAACGCAAATTCTGATGGTAGTGGCCAGGAGCTGGAGGATGGTGGGAATGCAGAATTATTTAAAGGTACAGAGTTTCAGTTTTGCAAGATGAAAAGAGTTCCGGAGACTGTACAACATTGTGAATGTACCTGAAGTTACTGAACTGTATGTTGTTGTTTTTTAAGATTTTATTTATTTATTTGACAGAGACACAGCGAGAGAGGGAACACAAGCAGGGGTAGTGGGAGAGAGAGAAGCAGGCTTCCCGCGGAGCAGGGAGCCCGATGCGGGGCTCGATCCCAGGACCCTGGGATCATGACCTGAGCCGAAGGCAGACGCTTAACGACTGAGCCACCCAGGCGCCCCCTGAACCGTAGGTTTGTAATTAGTTAAGACAGTACGTTTTATGTTAGATGTATTTTACCACAATTAAAAAAAATTCTCTGAGGGAGAATTTTTAAATTCTTAAAGGGAGGAGCTGCTCAATGGGTTCTGTGTTGTTGAATGGATTTCTGATCTTTTCAGGATCTTTTCAGTGACTGTGTGGAGGCTAGCATGCCTCCCCATCCCCACCAACATACACAGTATTTGACCACAAGGACAGAAAGAAGAACCTTTGCTGTGTCAAGCATCAAAAGGAAGGAAGAAAGGAAGAAAGGCGAGGAAAGGAAAAAGGAGAGGAAAGGAAAAAGGAAGGAAGAAAAGAAAGGAAAGATTCTGAGGCATTTGGTTTGGGGTGGGGCCTGAGATTTTACGCTTCTCACAAGTTACTAGGTGATACCATCGCTGCTCATGCACAGACTACACTGAGTAGCAAGGCTCTGGATAACTGAGCTACTGAATTCTGGGAGCAACTGAAGAACTGTTGGTGTTCCCTCTGACCTAAGTAGTTACTCCATTCCAGTCCATTCTATACTGTTCCCCGTCAGTCTCAAAATGAGAAGTCTGCCTTTCACACATTGCATTTTACTACATATTTCCAGGCAGAATTAGAATGTGGGAATAAACTACAATGGGACAAATCAGAGAAATGAGCTGAGATAGCTCAGGAGAGCTTAACATTATGCAATTTCATGCACAAAATTGCCATCCAAATTACTACAGAGAATAAAAGGTTTCTACAGGTTTACAAAGCAGTTGATCAAAGGAAGAATTAAAGGAAATATTAATGTGTCAAATCAATTATTAGGCTGGCTGTTCTGGCTCAGAAAACTTGTGTCAAATTAATCAATGAAAAATCTTCATGAGCACAAATACTATAAAGTACTTTAAATGTGTCCAAGATTTTTAAAACTTAATTATTCTCATTGTTTGACAACATTTGAGTTGAAAGAGACCAAGTTTTGTCCTAGCAGTTTATGGTGGGTACTTGCTGAATACACTGTTCGGTGTTCTATCCCTTAAGCAAACCAATATACCTAGTTTTCTTTGGGAAAGTAACATTAACATAAAAGAAATCAGGAATTGTGTATAAGCTAAAGAAGTTACAAGCTCAAAAAGTCTGTTGAATATAATAAATAGTCATTATTGTTGGGTCCCACATTAGGATGGAGCGAAGACCCTCATGTTTGCCTGAACTGCAGCAGTGGGCCAAAACCCCTACAGAGGTGAGTTGTCTAGCAAGTATTACTTTCTCATCCCTTATAATTTTCTCTTAACCAATTTGAGCTGTTGGCACTGTACCTTTGCTTCTGGTAAACATGGTCCAAACACCTCCAACAAAAGTCTCTCTTCTTTTACTGCTTTTTCAAAGTCTGCAAAAGATATTTTGCCATCGTTGTCATAATCCTAGAGAGGAAGGTGATTTCTTAATAAATGATAGTTTTTAATTTTGCCTGGAAAATAACTCTTTGCCAAGGAAAATTATTAGTTACACTTCTGTGGACACTACTTACATAAATCAAAAGGTACTTTTTATCAAGTCTACTTATCTTATTCCTGTAAGTCTCTTTGGAATACCTGGTATTATGGGCTGAATGTTTGTGTCCCTCCTGCCTCCGAATTCACATGTTAAAGCCCCCAGTGTGATGATTTTGAAGGTGGGGTCTTTGGGAGGTAATTAGATTTGGATGTCTTGAAGGTGGAGCCCCCAAGATATAATTACTATCCATGTAAGTGGAGAGAGACCAAAGCTCCCTCTTTCTGCCATGTGAGGACACATTGAAGTGGTGGCTGTCTACAAGCCAGAAGAGAGCCCTCACCATGGAAGTGAATCAACTGGCACCTTATCTTGGATTCCCCAGTCTCAGGACTTTTCTAAATTTTATTTTTAAGTAATCTCTACACCGAACATGGGGCTTGAACTTACAACCCTGAGATCAAAAGTTGCATACTCTACCAATTGAGCCAGCCTGACGCACCCCCCCCCCAACCCCGCAGTCTCAGGATTTTGAGAAATACATTCCCGCTTAAGTCACCCAGTCTGGTATTTTGTTATAGCAGTCTAAGAGGACTAAGACACCTGAGTTACTTTAGATACATAAAATATAGCCCTGTCCCTAAAGGACTTACACTCTAATTGGGGGAATAAGACAAAAAATTAGAGGACACATATTATTATATTGCTACTTTTGTGATAAAAACAGTGCCATAGGGCATAGATTTTCAAGTTTAATTTGTAGTAGTAGAACTTGTTCCTCAAAGGATCTCTGACTTGGGAGCCCATTATGTGAAAACGGTAAAAGTGAAGTTGCAAAAAAAAAAAAAAAAGGTGAAGTTGCTCAGGTAAGGAGCAAGGCACTGAGAGCAGTAACAGTTCAGGATGGACTAGAATCATGAGAAGATGCTTGCAGACCACTGGGAGGTCTTTCAGGATGGTTGAGATGGCCTTTAGGTAGCCAGAGAGGTATGGGGAGGAAATGCAGATGAATGGCTCAACCTGAATTCTGACAATATGAGGGAGTGTAAGTCAGGAAGAAGACAGACCTGCCTGGAGCGTTGATGACAGGGACTATGGGAGATTAAACATAGGGAGACCATGTATGTAAATTATAAATGCCTTTACTTAATTGAATTTGGGTTTGATTTGATGGGCTCTTGTTTTTTCACTCTGGGCATTACTAAATCAGGGTTGCTGAGAGTCTAACTTAGAGAAAGGTTTGAATAATTATCAGAAAAAATTCACTCCATAATACTCCCTTTCAAAAAAGAAGGGAGTGGGTTTAGTATTGGGGAACATACTATCTCTCAAGAAGTCTACCCTCAGCCCTAGCAGCAGCTAGTGAGAGTATCTCTAATGGAAGAAGATATGCTAGAGTCTGTGTTAGCTGAATGTGAGACTCAGCAGCCCCCATCATCTATTTCCTTCCCAATCCGCTGAAGAGTAATGGAGGTGAGCTGGGTCCAGACTGCCTCAGAGTGACAAATTTTCAACGGTATCCAGGATAGGGTCATAGTAAGAAGAAGAGAAATTACTATGTTCATAATAAAGTGGTACTATTGGTTTCATTGAAAGAATTCTGCACCCCATTTTCTAGTGTGACCTTGGGTAAACCTATTTGTACTTCAGTTTTCTTATCTGTAAAATAGAGATCGTAATTTCTACTACATAGGGTTGTTTTAAGGTTAAAATGAGTTCATATATTAAAGTTCTGTGAAGGGCCTGGCATATAGTAAGTACTCTATAAGGGACAACTATTTCAATTATTATGTTATCTTGTTACTGTGTTTCGATGGATTGGAGGGTGAGGGTCATGAAGACAGATGAGAGTAGCATCCCATTTTACACAAATCAAATCTGCCGCACTACACCCACACATTAATGAGCTTTTATGGATAGTAAAACATTTTAAACTAATTAACATTCATTTTGTGTGGTGATTCATTTATTTATTTATTTAACTTTTTTTTTTTAAAGATTTTATTTATTTATTTGACAGAGAGAGACACAACGAGAGAGGGAACACAAGCAGGGGGAGTGGGAGAGGGAGAAGCAGGTTCCCCACTGAGCAGGGAGCCTGATGCGGGGCTCGATCCCAGGACCCTGGGATCACGACCCGAGCCGAAGGCAGACGCTTAATGACTGAGCCACCCAGGTGCCCCGTGGTGATTCATTTAATCACCCAGCCATTCCATAAGTATTTACTGAGCACCCACTATCAGCCAGGCATTGTTCTAGGCAATGGATGGAGCAGAAAACAAACAAACACAAAAATCCCTTGCCCTCGTAAAGGTTGCTATCATTATAGAGGGACATAAATCATTTCTTTGTCTTTAGCTTTCTCTAACATCTGCTTGATTGGATATAATAAGTTATAGGTTTTCATTCTTACCATTTTCTTCAGTGTTATATCTACCAACTCTTTTATTCCTTCATCACTCTCTTCTTCAGATGACTGTTGGCATAGACTGTTCTTCAACATGTCAAATATCTCTTCTCGAGAAATGTAACCGTCACCATTCAAATAGTAAACTTCAAAACAGACTGTCCAAAGCACAAGAAATTTAAAGACTTGGATAAGAACAGTTAAAATATCACTAGTCTTCCCCTTAGTTATTTCAATATATAGTTTTTTTAAAGATAAAAACAATTTATACAGTCTGTAATTATTGGTCCATATGATAGAGAGATTTTAAAATAAAGCACCCTTTATTATACTTCTTTCCACAGGATTAAATCCCCCCTTGGATGTGGATTTTGAAAGTGAGAGTTCAAAAATGTTATGAAACCTGAAACCATGAAATTCCTAGAAGACAACAGAGGAACAAAGCTCTTTGGCATGGGTCTTGGTAATGGTTTCATGGCTATGACACCAAAAGCACAAGCAACAAAATAAAAAATAAACAAATGGGACTATATCAAACTAAAAAGCTTCTGCACAGTAAAAGAAACCATCAACAAATGAAAAGACAACCTGTGGAATGGGAAAAAATACTTGCAAACCATATCAGATAAGGTGTTAACATCCAAAATATATTTTTTATTTTTTTAACATATTCATTTTTTTATTATGTTATGTTAGTCACCATACATTACATCGTTAGTTTTTGATGTAGTGTTCCATGATTCATTATTTGCGTATAACACGCATAGAACACGTATAACAGTGCTCCAATAACTCCTACAATTCAATAGCAAAAAACCCCAACCCAATTAAAAAGTGAGCAAAGGACCTCAGTAGACATTTCTGCAAAGAAGATAAATGAAAAGTCAACAGGTACAAGAAAAGATGCTCAACATCACTAGTCATTAGGGAAATGGAAATTAAAACTGTAATGAGATATCGCCTCATGCCTGTGAGAAAGGCCATCATCAAAAAGAGAGCAAGAGAGAGAACAAATGCTAGTGTGGATGTGGAAGAAAGGGAACCCTAGTTTACTGCTGGTGGGATTATAAACCAGTGCAGCCGTTCTGGAACATAGTACGGAGGATCCTCATAAAACTAAAAATAGAACTGCCCTGTAATCCGGCAATTCTACTTCTGGGAGTATATCCAAAGGTAATGAAAACACTAACTCAAAAAGATATCTGCACCCCCATGATCATAGCAGCACTATGTACAATAACCAAGGTTTGGAAACGATCTAAGTTTCTATCGATCAATGAATGGAAAAGGAAGTTGTGGTATATATATATTCATGTAATGGAATATTATTCAGCCATTTAAAAAATGAGGAAATCCTATAATTTGTAACCACACAGATGGGCCTTGAAGGCAGTATCCTAAGTAAAATAATTAAGACAGGGAAAGACAATACTTTGTAATCTCCCTTATATGTGGAATCTGAAAAAACAAAAACCAAACCAAACCAAAGAAACAAAAAACCTGACAACAAACTCATAGAAAAAGAGATCAGCCTTGTGGTGACCAGAGATGAGAGGGTTGAAGGAAGGGAAATTAGAGGAAGATGGTCAAAAGGTACAAACTTCCCATATAAGTTAAATAAGTACTAGGGAAGTAATGTACAACATGATGACTAGAGCTAACAATGATGTATGATATAGAGAAAAGTTGTTCAGAGAGTGAATTCTAAGAGTTCTTGTCACAGGGAGAATTTTTTTTCCTTTCTTGTCTTTTTTTCCTTTTTTTTGTCTTCTTATTGTATCTGTATGAGAAGATGGATGTTAGCTGAACCTATTGTAGTAATCATTTCACAATATATGTAAATCAAACCAATCTGTATTGTCTTGAATTTATACAGTGATGTGTGTCAATTATTTCTCAATAAAACCAGAAAAATAAAAGAATTTGGGGGGAAAAAGTGGTTGACAAAGATGCAGATTCCTGTTCATGTGTACCTAGATTGGAGAGGACACAGTTACAGATTGGATATCAGAATGAACTTTGTAAGAAACATTTGATATTAAGTCTTCATAATTAAAAAACAAATAAACAGAACTCCTCATTGAGATAGCACAAAGTAAGAGTCCAGATCCCTTGGTCGTAGCAGCTCAGGGAATGCTATTTTAAAATGTTCTCCAGGTAAAACTGTATTTTAAAATGTTCCCTAGGTAGGGACGCCTGGGTGGCTCAGTCGGTTAAGCGGCTGCCTTCGGCCAGGTCATGATCCCAGGGTCCTGGGATCGAGTCCCATATTGGGCTCCTTGCTCAGCAGGGAACCTGCTTCTCCCTCTCTCTCCCTCTGCTTGTGCTCTGTCAAATAAATAAAATCTTAAAAAAAAAAAAATGTTCCCTAGGTAAAACTGATGTAGCCAGTTGAAACCATTCCTCAATCCATATTGGAGAATCAGTCCTATAGGTACTTTACAACTAACTGTATTTTAAAAAGCAGCTCATTGGAAATTTACATATCTAAGATGTCTTGGCATTTGTGAAGTATATTTAAATATACTACATTATCTTAGTTGGTGACTTCTTGTTTCTGGTATACTTGAAATCAACGAGCTTAATTTAGGTACTTGAAACTATTTATAAACAAATAATATCTTCTGTATTCAAAGAGATATCAATTCCAACTTGTAAATATTAACAGTCTTTTTCCTCTTCTCTGTCCCCACTGTTCTTCCCTGTCCCCACTGTTATTTCCTAGATAACTTCAACAATCTCCTAAGAAACTCCCCTGCTTCCAACCAATATTTCATTATTTATTATAGTTGATTCACAGCTGTCCTCTTAGGGAGTGTTGGGGAGAGGAAACTGATCCTATTTGCTAAGACTCAACTTTAATGATATACGTTCAACTTACCTTATTAGCCCCACATCTCGATACCAATTTTCCCAACTCAACATGCTCAATAAGACATCCATGCTTTTATTCATACTGTTCCTACTGTCTAGCATGGTCTTCTTTCTAGTTTTTTTCTGCTCAAGATTTACAAGAACCAACTGAAAGGCTAGTTATTCTGTGAAAGTGTCTTCTGATCTACAAGATCCACTAGAAAGAACTTTCTCATCACTCCCATATAGTATTTTGAAAATACATAGATTTCTAAGCAATCCCATTATATTGTGGTTATTAGTTTATATGTATTGGGTGACCCAGAACTGAGCATCTCCTCTAGTAGAATGATTTCCTGGGTCTCAGGTAAAACACAAATAAAAGAAGAATTTTATAGACTTTGAAAAAATGTGATGAAACTGCAATAAAGGAGATATATAAAAATATTTTTAAAGTAAACTCTACACTCAATGTGGGGCTCAAACTCACAACCCAGAGATCAAGAGTTGCATTCTCTACTGACTGAGCCAGCCAGGTGCCCCTGGAGATAAATATTTAAACCTATGATCATTCAATACATATATACTCGTGTATACATACGTGTGTGTATGTATCTCAATATTATGATTCTCTTCTTAAATAGAGTATAAAAACTAAGTACAAACTTGATTACATAACTGACAAAGAACACTTTTCAATATATTTGGATAGTGAGTCTGTCATTCCCTTGGAGCCTGCCTATTGCACTATCCAAAATGATCTCTGTCTCCCTGGAGAGTGACTTCCATGACTTCCAACCATTCATTCATGCCACAGATAACCTTCCTCAGGTGCTAAACATACAGTAAAGGAGCTTTTCTGGAGTTTGTAATCTAGCTAAATGTTTTGGCAAAAGCAATAGAACCAGGTATAAAATTCCAGAGTATCAGATTAACTGTGCCTTTTTTGTTGAGGTACTTTAATCCATAGCACACATGCAGCACAATCCTATGAGAAGTAATATTTTCCCCAAGTTAACATATCCTGAAATGTATATGAAACATTTTTAGGAAAAGGGATTGGAGGAGGAAAATTCTTTGACAGTGTGATGCTATTCACTCAAGTATAACAACACTGGAGTCCCAGTCATTTTCCCTATGTACCAGCACAAGAATTTACATCCATGAAAACTTAAGCTTTTCACTTCTCAGTGAGACTTTTGTATAAGAAAGCTGCAACAAACTTAAGTGGCAACTATATTTAAATGTTACCCCCGTGAAAAATTAGACCGGAGAAAAGCTAAGGGAAAAAAAAGCCCCAACACAGGGGCACCTGGCTGGCTCAGTGGAGCATGCGACTCTTGATCTTGGGGTTGTGAGTTCAAGCCCAACGTTGGGTGTAGAGATTACTTCAAAATAAAATCTTAAAAAAGAAAACCCACATAATGTTGTATGTCAATTTCACCTCCATAAAAATAATTAAGAAAAAACCCCCACAAAACAGAGAAACAAAAATCATAAATACCAGAGAAAGTTGGTGGTTTTTAAAATTGTTGCTATTGTTTAAAAAATGTGTGTTTAATGTGGGGATCTTCTTTTCCACGTCCCAAATCCAAATTCAAGTGGAAGAACAAGGGACAAAAATTTGCTTACTTACTCAGAACGCCACAGCCTTTTCTTAAGCAATTTGACACTTTAAGCAATTTTGACACTTTAAGCAATTGTTCCCTTGAAGAATGCCATTTAAAACTGTTCCTATTCTCTTTCCAGTTTCCTCACCCCAAAACCTGGCCCCAGAGGTATAAAACATAGAAAATATACATCACACCAATGGTACAGTGAAGTGAGGCCAGAGCTATTTATTTTTAGGCAAAATTGTGAATAGGGAAATTTTTGTCTTTGGAATTCCTAACATTCCTGTCCTGTAGGAAACTCCTGTAACCCTTCTCCCTGTGGGCCTGTGGGCATTCTTTGTCCTCAACCTTCTTCCCTCTCTTCACTCATCTACACAAATTCTAACACTAGAGTATTGATGTCTGATGGTTAATGTGTGTTTCATCTTGTTTGTTTGTTTTTTAAGATTCTATTTATTTGTCAGAGAGAGACACAGCAAGAGAGGGAACACAAGCAGGAGGAGTGGGAGAGGGAGAAGCAGGCTTCCCGTGGAGCAGGGAGCCCAATGCGGGGCTCGATCCCAGGACCCTGGGATCATGACCCGAGCCAAAGGCACTTAACAACTGAGCCACCCAGGCGCCCCTACGTTTCATCTTGTTTTGTGTCAATCCCTCACATATATTTTCTTTGATCAAGAGACAAGGAACGGCCTCACTGTGACTTATGCACTGCCCTATATCAAGGTCCATTTCCTGCTGAGCCCAGAGGCAGCCACAAAAACCTTGGCCTTGTTGGCTGATTAGAGTTGGCATAAGCCCTGACCTTGACTTGCTGCTCTTGGCCTTAAGCCAAAGAGTTGTCCCGGTGACATTTAGGCATTATAGACCCAGTGAAGGAAGTGTTTGGGGTTCCTGGGTCTAGGGACTCTCCCATCAAACAGGCCACCCATTTCATGTTTTGATTTTTTTTAAAGCTGTCATGAACTATTTTTGAAAGGTTGCTATAGAGAACATGGATTTTGTATTTTTAAAAAATGTTTAAGCATTCATTAAATACAAAATACAAAATTGACAATGTATATTACTAAGTCAGTAATCACATATAGAAATCTTACACTTAAGCTTTTCTTCAAAAGTCCCTCGAAGAAACACTGATAATCCTTTAACCCACTCTTTCGCATTTATGCAGTTATCATTGTCTTTGTCAAATGCAAAAAATACTGAAAGAAAAATACCATAGAAGCATATTGTAATTTATAACTATTTTATAATTCAAAAGTATATAGTATATATGAAAAGATTTTTAAAACTTTCCTCCAAAACAAAAACAAAAAAACACACCAAAAAACTTTTCTCCCAAATTGAGGGGAAAAAAAGGTTTTGGCACAGTCTTTCTTAAAAGTCAAAATTACTAGGAATATGTTTCCCCCCGATTTTTGTAGAAAGAAAAGAGTAATTCTCCTTCATGATCAATGATGAACTTCACTTGTGATGTTTTGTACAGTTACTATGAGCCAAGAAGAGCAACAGTGGAGCTAATCAAGGTGATGATAATTTTTATTTTAAAAAGAGTGGCAGGGGTGCCTGGGTGGCTAGTTGAGCAGCCAACTCTTGATTTTGGCTCAGGTCATGATCTCAGGGTCCTGGGATTGAGCCCTGCATCGGGTTTGTGCTCAGTGGGGAGTCTACTTGAGATTCTTTCTCTCTCCTCTCCCTCTGCTCCTCCCCCTGCTTATGCTCTGTCTCTTTCTCTCTCTCTAAAATAAATAATTTTTAAAAAATAAATAAATAAATAAGAGGCAAAGGGGGCACCTGCCTTAGGTCAGTTGGTAGAGCATGTGACTCTTGATCTTGGGGTCATGAATTTGAGCCCCACGTTGAATGTAGAGATTACTTTAAAAAATAATAATTATTGGGGCACCTGGGTGGCTCAGTCGGTTAAGCAACTGCCTTCAGCTCGGGTCATGATCCCAGGGTCCTGGGATCAAGCCCCACATCGGGCTCCCTGCTCAGCAGAGAGCCTGCTTCTCCCTCTCCCTCTGCCTGCCGCTCTGCCTACTTGTGCTCTCTCTCTGTGTCAAATAAATAAATAAAATCTTTAAAAGATAGTAATAATATAAATAAAATCCATTTAAAAAGAGTGGCAAAATTCTGTTCTAAACAGTCTGTATAAATACATAAAGATAAATTACTAAAATAACATTATTTTTAAAATTACCAATGAAATCTTAATATCCTATAGAAAATAAAGTGTTATTGACTCTCTTAGGGGTGATGTTGATTATTTTGATTATGATTATGGTTTCAAGGTATACACCTACATCAAAAATTATCAAATTGAACACTAAAAATTTGTTAATGAAACTGGATCACATTAAATAATTTCCTATTTTTTTTTTAAAGATTTTATTTATTTATTTGACAGAGAGAGACACAGCGAGAGAGGGAACACAAGCAGGGGGAGTGGGAGAGGGAGAAGCAGGCTTCCCGCAGAGCAGGGAGCCCGATGCGGGGCTTGATCCCAGGACCCCGGGATCATGACCTGAGCTGAGGGCAGATGCTTAATGACTGAGCCACCCAGGCGCCTCTCAATCTATTTTTTTAAAAAAATTCGGAATCTTTGATGACAACTGAATACATACATACATATATATATATATATATAAATTTGCCATATATAAATTTGTCATTACAAATATATATTTGCCACATATTAATATATACACCATATATATTGCCATCTCAGCTTGGCTCATTTCAATTTCTTAAGACTCTTACCCCTATTCATTAGCATATCATCAGTCATTCCAAATATGCTGTGCAGGATCGCTCGAAAAGCATTACGATCTAGTCCAGAATTATTAAGTCTTACATTAGCTCTTTCCACCAAGCTGTGAAAAAGTCTTAGGAGACACTCTATTTCACTTTTTTTGACTGCAAAATAAAAATACAAATAAATACAGCTTAGACTTAGTCCTTGAGTACTCCAATCTAATAAAAAATATTTTACTAAGCAGCTCTTTTGTTCCTATGGTACTAGATGCTCTAGCAATTAAAAAGTATGACATGACTTGTTACTTGAGGGCTTACCTTTCTGGGTGTCACCCAGAAGTCTCATAAGATACTGTGTAAATTAAAAATTATGTAATATTAACACTCACCATTATAGACATGTAAAGAAAGAGAAATCAATGTGGGAAAGAGGAGTTGGGCCATTTTCATGGGAGCAGACTTTGAACAGAGACTTGAAGAATGCATAGCATTTATACAGGAAGGAATGTGTTGGGGGTAGTACACTAGGGAATTACAGGGAGAGAGAACATGGGTAAAGGAAAGAAGTAGAATTGCGGTTGGGTTTGAACATGCTTTATTGGGAGCACAGCAAGTTGAGAAGAGAAAAAACAAGATTGAAGACGATGGGCTAACGGCAGACGGCCTTGAAAGCCTAGTCAGAAAATTAACATTTACAGTTGACTTGAACCACATAGGTTCAAACTGCGGGTCCACTTAAATGTGATTTAAAAAACAAAACAAAACATAGTGCAGTACTGTAAATATATTTTCTCTTATGATTTTCTTTCTTTTTTTGAGAGAGAGAATGGGGAGGGGTAGAGGGAGAGAACCTTAAGACTCCATGCCCAGTGCCCGATCTCACAACCCTGTGATCACGATCTGAAGTGAAATCAAGAGTTGGAGCTTAACTGACTGAGCCACCCAGGTGCCCCATTCTCTCAGGATCTTCTTAATAACATTTTCTTTTCTTTAGCTTACTTTAAGTATACAGTATATAATACATAAAATGTATGAGATATGTTAGTTGACTCTAAGTAAGTTCAGTAATAGGCTATTGGTAGTTAAGGTTTTGGGGAGTCAAACATGGATTTTCAACTGTGTGGGGTTGGTGCTTATATCCTCCAGGTTGTTCAAGCATCAGCTGCATTTTACTGGAGCAGTGATTTTCTCATGGACCATCTTTGGACCATCTGTATGAGAGAATCAACCCCCTCTCCATTGTTTGTTTAATCCAGATTCCCATGTCTTGCCCCAGACCTACCAAGTCAGAATCACTAAGATCAGGCCCAGGAATTTGCTTTTATTTTTTATTTTAAGAGTTTTATTTATTTGAGAGAGAGCACAAGTGGGGAGGATGGGCAGGGGAGAGCAGGCTCTCCACTGAACAGAGAGCCTGACACGGGGGTGATCCCAGGACCCCGGGACCATGACCTGAGCCGAAGGCAGATGCTTAATTGACTGAGCCACGCAGGTGCCCAGGAATTAGCTTTTAAACAAGAGGTGGGTTGACTCTTCTAGGCCCTAAGGGTTGAGAAGTGGTTTAGGAAAATTCATCTGGCAAAATTATATTTAAGGGGAAAACTGGAAGCATAGAAGCCAGGCTTGGAAGTGATAGGGCTTTGGTTAGGGAGGTGGAAATGAGGTCAGAAAGTGGGAAGGGGCTGGAGATGTTAATTTTCAAACAGAAATTTCCAATATTCATACACTCAGGTTTCACTCTAGACTTAGGAAAAGGGTATTTTTAAAGAAGTGCATGGATGATTCTAATGCATTGTCACGACTGAAAATTAAAGGATTAGATTTAGCGGGTTGGGGGTACTAAAGTGCCTGGATTGTACTTCCATTTCTTACCTAAACAGTGGACTTAGACAAGTCATATAGCTTCCCTATGGCTCAGGGTCCTCACCTATGAAACTGGGTATTGTCCTAGATGATCTCTGAGATTCTTCGTTTCTAAAAGCCCAATTCTATGAATCAAAGATTATTTGAAAGAACCAGAAGAGTTAGGAAGGAAAGCTGGTTACTATTTTTTTTCTCCTCCAACCCCCTCCTCCTTTTTTTTTTTTCTTTTTATAGGGATAAATTTTAGATGCTGTCTTTGAGATGATTTCATGTCACCCAACTGAAATCAATGACAACACATAGCACATACGCAGTTTGCAACATTAGGGTTTCTACAATGGTCAGAATGATTTGGTTCTTAGGGGAATGGTTGACAAGTCTGAAGAATAAGCAATTACAAAGGTACCTATTAACACTGTTTTATGAACTGAATTAGATTCTCAGGCTCCACAGTGTAACTATAAGTCCTGAAATATGACATAAAGGTCATTTTTATCCACCTAATAGGCATTAATTAAGAGCCCCCTGTCAACCGGGCATTGAATACACCATGCTTCCTGCCCACCAAGTTGTTACACTTTGGCTAAGATATAAAAAAGTGCAACAAGGTATGACAAGCACTATGATTGATGGTGTTTGGCGGTGACCCAAAGGAAGGAATAATCAACTGGGGGAGGCAGTAGGAAATTAAAAGTCCCAAGGAGGTGTCACTTGAGCTAAGGCCTGCCAAAGATAAGCATTTGCCAGAGGGGGCAGCTTGGAGTTATGTTCTGAGAGCTAGCTGCAGATGATTTGGTGGGGCTAGGTAGCAGACTTGACTTTACAGACAATGAGGAGTTTCTGAAAAATTTTGGCTGGCAAGTTAACAGGATCATATTTGCACTTAAGGGAGAACACTTTGGTAGTAGATTCTTGAAACTACCTTATGAATGGTGAGTTCAGATGTGACAAGGTTGTCTTCCTAAAGACAATTTTAACAGTCCATCCCATCCCATTTGCTCTTTGTACAATGACTTTGATATTCCTCTGAGAGATGGAGTCTCTCCTTTACTTGAACCTAGGAGGGGGTAGGGTGTGTGTGGGTGTGTGTGTGTGTGTGTGTGTGTGTGTGTGTGACTGTTTCAATCAGTAGAGCTCAGTGGAAATGAGGCAATGTGACTTTTCAAGGCTAGGTCACAGAAGGGGATGCAGCTGCTCTGAGGACAAAAACTTGAAAAGCCGCCTTCTTTTTTTTGAATGTGAAGAAAAAGGAAGCTCAGGTGTGGATGCACTATATGGAGTGCAGAGTATGTTAATGATTGCCTGAAAGTAGTCCTGCTCAATTCTGAGGGAGAGAATTATCAATGAGTGGAAATGTTAGCACGAACAACGTGAAAATGGATCCCTGAGGAAAGGGAGGTTTTGGGTCAGGAGCTGCTCTGAGTCGAATACTAACAAGTCATTCAACACAGCTATCAGGGATTTTAGGCACAATCTTTAGCAGGTAATAACTTTTTCTGGGTTTTATCCATGTAAGCTCACATTTCATTATACCTAAAGACCTTACTCATGAGGTCAAGGAACCATTGTAAAAGATATGTGAAAGATCATAGGTAATGAGAATGGTGAGGTGCTAGAGATTGGCCCATTTTATTTAACTTCATTTTGGAATAATTTTAGATTCACATAAGAGAAGCAATGATGATAGTTTGCATAAAATCTTCACTCTCTCCCTGTTAACACCTTACAGAACCGTAGTACAGTTGGTACACATTAACTGAACTACAGATTTTACCAGTTTCCCACTAATGTCCCTTTTGGGGAGGTTCCAGAATCCAAGCCAGGATATACTTGGTTGTCATGTCTCTTCAAATCTGTTAGTGTTCAGTCTTTCATGACCTTGAGATTTTATTTTGCATAATGTTCCTCAATTTGTGTGTGCCTAATGTTTTTCTCATGATTAGACTGTGGCTAGGTGTTTTGGGAAAGAATACTAGAGATAAATTGCTGTTCTCACATGTCAGGGGGGGATATATATTAACAAGGTTAACGGCTGATAACTTCGATCACTTGGTTTAGCTAATCTACAGGGTTCTCCACTGTAGTTACTATTTTCCCTTTCCACAGTCTATTCTTTAGAAGGCAATTGCTCAAGTAAAATGGAATTCCACTTCTTGGGAAGGAATATTGATACTATTATTTGGAGTTCTCCTGAAAGGACGAGGTCTTTTCCCATTTACTTACTCATTTATATCACTATGGGGGGGTGCAGTCACATATACTTATTTTATAATAATTGTTAATTTTCTCGCTTAAATTATTCCAGTTTTGGCCACTAGGAGTTTGAGTCGGCTCTTGTATGTTTCACATAGCACAATCCATTGCCTTTTTCACCTCTTCGCTTCCTGGCCCTACTTGCCAGGTCAATCTCATATCACCCCTGGGTGAGATAACAGGAAATACATATATTGGTCCCTGCCCCTGGTTCCTGACACATAGCTCTCAAAACTCTTGGGATTTCCTAACTCATCTGAGCAGTAGGAGTATCTTTTGTTCAATTTAGTCATTGACCCTGGTT
Organism: Mirounga angustirostris; assembly: GCF_029215605.1. Lineage (NCBI taxonomy): Eukaryota > Metazoa > Chordata > Mammalia > Carnivora > Phocidae > Mirounga > Mirounga angustirostris. The sequence goes on along the minus strand of NW_026991720.1, from coordinate 70,763,994 downwards.
CTCAACACAAAGCTCCTAAATCCCTTGGAACATCAGGGGTGATAGGAATCTTTTGTTCTAGTGAGTGACTGCTGGTGGCTCCTGGATGGGAGCGGGTCACCAGAAAGACCAAACCATTGATTGAAAGCCTGGAACTTTCAGCCCCACCCCCTATTCTGCAGAGGGGCTGGATATTGAGTTAATGATCTATGATGGCTATGTGATGAAACCTTTATGAAGACCCCCAAAGTAGTGTTTAGGGAGCTTCTGGGTTGGTGAACATATGATGGTCCTGGGAGAGAGAATGGAAGCTCCATGCCCTTTTCCACACACCTTGCCCTATGCATCTCCTCCACCTGGCTCTTCCTGATTACATCCTTTTATAAGAAAACAGTAATCTATTAAGTAAACTGTTTTCCGCAGTTCTGTGAGCTGCTCTAGCAAATTAATTGGACCTCCAATTTATAACCAGTCAGTCAGAAGTGAAGATAACAACCTGGACTTGTGATGGGCATCTGAAGTGGGAGATAGTCTTGTGGAACTGAACTCAACCTATGAGATCTGATGCCATCTCAGGTGGTGTCAGGATTAAGAAATTGCTGGGATGTCACAGAAAATTGCTTGCTGGAAAAAACGACAAAGTTGGAGACCAGAAGTGTCAGAAGTATAAGTGTGGTAGTAATGTCAGAGTAAAAGAGAAACACACAGGTGTAGCATAGGGTTTCCTTTACACTCTGTACAGCTACTTCTTCAAGGAATCCTGGTTCTTTTTATTGGAGACTGGTATTTAGACACCAAGGTCTAGGCACTGGGTGTGCTTGTTACTACCAGGGTATTAGTATTTCTAAGCCCAATACATAATGGGGGAGGGTAGAATATTTCTAAGCCCTCTCGGCAGACATAGCTGGAAAATATGTATGTATACAAACCTATGTATGCATACATATTGGCCCATGTTATGTCTCACAAATAAAGTGAAATGCAAATACTGGATTACTAGGTCTATAGATGGTCCTGGGCTAAGTCCCAGAAGAGATGATCAATTGTATTAAAAAATTCATTGGGGTGCCTGGGTGGCTCAGTCGTTAAGTGACTGCCTTAAGCTTAGGTCATGATCCCAGGGTCCTGGGATCAAGCCCCGCATCGGGCTCCCTGCTCCACAGGAGGTCTGCTTCTCCCTCCCCCACTCCCCCTGCTTGTGTTCCCGCTCTATCTCTGTCAAATAAATAAATCTTAAAAAAAAAATTCATCAACACTCAGGGCCTCATGAATTCACAAGGGTATATCATACTGGGTTTAATTTATTTCCTCCTTTTAGTAGGAGTGGATCAGAGAAATGTAGTTCACAAAGTATTTGGATTTTAGCAAGGCATATGAAAAATCTCTTATCCTTGTATTAATTATCTACTCAGCATCCAGGAGTACCAAGCACAATAGTAGGTTCTCAAATAAATGTTTGCTAAATAAATAACCCCTTGTAAGAGAGGTAAAGGAATATACCGGATGAGTCAGGATCCGAAGTAACTTCTTGGCAAAATAATCACTTGAATCAAACAACATGAAATTATTGGGAAGTTTTAAAATTCTTCACTTAGCTTTAAAAAAGTTTTAATCTACTAAGTGTAAAAATTGTGGCTAAACAACAGTATGTGTGAAAAAGACTGGGTCAATTCCTAACTCACTATCAGTAAAGCTGGGATTGCTATTAGGCGGACAGAACTGAAGTTTCATGAAACTAGTGATATATATTGGCTAACTGAATTTTAAACTAAAAAAAAAAAAAAAAAAAATCTAAGGGAAAGATGGCCACCATGTAGTTAGCAATAGTATTCAAGATTCTAAAGAAGGAAGAAAAAAGTATGATTTTCTGAGTTTAAAGCACAAGGAAAGGCAATAGGTAGTTGAAACCCCTGTAAATTAGTTGTTTCTAAATGACAGGTTTGAAGGCTTAAGTGTAAAAATTAACCTCCAGTGTCAGAAATTACCCAGACAATAAATTAGCTAGGTTTCAAATTCTACAGAAACCAAAGAAAGCAAAGACTTAAATACATACACACACACACACACAAAACCAGATTGCCAAGGATGTGTGAATGTGCAACTTAATGTGTAAATTTAAAAGAATCAAAAGAAGAGATCGAACTCATAAATATAAAAGAAAAAGGAACTGAAGTTCCACTTGGAAAAGACAATTTTGGTCAGGAATTCTTAAGCTTTACTGTGTCTAATACATGGAGTGAATGATCTGGATGCTTGGCCCCCACTTGCAGATTTTTAAATGTACCTAGGGTGGTATCCAGGAATCTACATTTTCAATACGAATCTTTAGGTAATTCTGATGGTGGAGATACTCCTACCATACTATGAATAAGAGGTACACAGCCAAGATAAACTACAGAATTTGTGGGCCCAATGCAAAGAAAACATGGGACCCTCACTCAAAACATTAATTTTAAGTCAGTGTTAGCAGAGCATTGAACTAAGCGCAGGGCCCTGTCACAATGCATAGGTGACATACCCATAAAGCCACTTATTATGCCCTGAGGTAATGATCTGCCACCCCCACTAGATTAAAGATTTTAAAAATTCTACTTAATTTTAATTTACATTTAAACAGTCACACATCCACTTAAAGAAAATGGGGCACCTGGCTGGCTTGGTTGCTAAAGCATGCAAAGACTCTTCATCTCAGCGTCCTGAGTTCAAGCCCCACCTTGGGTATAGAGATCACTTCAGTTTTTTTTTTTAAGTAATAGCCACACATAGCTAGTGGTTACTGTACTGGACAATGCAGCTCTAGCTCTAGAATGTTTTATTCCAGCCAGCTGCCCCAAAACAATCCTTTCTTGAGAGAAGGCGGCCAAGACGGCACTATTTGTTAGCCCTCCCCACACCTACCTAAAGAACCAAATTCCAGGAGCACCTGGTTGGCTCAGTTGGTAGACCATGTGACTCTTGATCTCAGGGTTGTGAACTGGAGCCCCATGTTGGGTGTAGAGATTACTTAAAAATAAAACCTTAAAACAGCAACAACGAAATTAAATTCCAGTCATGAGAGGCCAGTGTCTATCCTGGTCTCAACTGAAGGACCTAAGTAGTGAGCCAAATTCAACTTTCATTCTGCACTTAACTATGGGATAATACTATACAGAATGACCATATGAGTCTAGAATGCTTAACAGTAGCATTAATTTGAGAAATAAAAACTGAGTGCAGGCTCTGGCATCAGACTTACCTGAGTTCTAGTTCTGCCTCCACCAGAAAAGTCCTCTGTAATTTTAGACAATTTAAGACTTGGGTTTCCTCATCTGAAAACATGGAATATACCACCTACCTCACTGAGTTTGTTTTGAGAATTGAAGATGAACATAAACCATTTAGCACAGCATTTTCCTAATGAAGAGCTCAATAAAGATGAGTTGTTAGTAATCTGAGTGTAAAATAGTAATCTGGTTACACTGGTGAATAGCTATAGCCTGAACTTTTGATCATAACTTCACATCAAAGCTTTGGAAAGGAACGCAACTCATTGCTCTTTTCAAGTAATTGTTAAGTATCTTCTTTGTAGGAGACTATATGGGATATGGGTCTGATCTAGTATTACATATTTATAACCTACAGACTTTCAGAGAATTGCTTTCAAATAACAAATTATGGTATCAAACACACATTTGGGTAGCAGACATTAATGAAAAGTTTCTTTAGGATGAGGAGAGGAGTTAAGATTTTTAAAGTCTGCAAAACTTCCTTTTGAATGTTGTAAAACTCAGGTTGTTCAGAAAACAGCAAATAACAGAAGATAACATATTCAACATTGGTTAAATCTGCCAGATGGATTTCAAGGGTTGTCTGACAGGATTAGAAAAACAGGCCCTAGAAGGGCCTGAGGAACTCATGTCATTTAAAATACACCTGGAGTAAAAGAAAGCTGAATTAAGTCTACAGTGAGATTCTTAGGGTGGTGCCTAATACTAGGACAGCCCCAATAATGAGGTTGTACTAGTGTCTGAATGAAAAGTAAATGCCTCCAAGTCTAAAGACATTCTCACAATTCTCAGGCAGGACTGCTTGTTGTCATGACCGAGACAAAATATAGACGATTACTTTTTAAGGTCTGTCAGGGCAATCAGGGCAAGGAATCCCCCCAAACCTGTTACATTACTTTTAATAAACACTTGCCATGTGCTATTTCTTCAACATCTAAAATATCTCCTGTAGCTCTATCAATCCCCTGCCTCTATGGGTTTTGTGCCAGAAAACTCAGGGAACTGGTCAGAGTAAATCTTCAGTAGTTTGAAATCTCTTATCAAATTTCAGACTGTAACAGAATCAGTACTTGGCTGGCACATAATCCTTTAGCACTTATGCTGTCAAGCTGTCAAATTACTCTTTCTACATATACAAATATATTTTAGGATTAAAATATTTTAAAATATTAAATATTTCCAGTGTAAGTGCAGGGATCTTTTAAGTTCACTTGTGATCTATTTTTTTAACTGGCCAAAATATTAGAAATTAGAGAAGCCCTATTTTGGGGGTTACAAAGAACTTGCTAATGTCAAGTAAGTCTATCAATGTTTCTATTTGATGGAATAAAGCTGTTCAGGCAGTGTTGGATGTCTGGTCAGTACTTACAGTTCTTGACGGTATTACTGATGGATTCCACCAGTTTTTTCAGAGTCTTCTGGTCCATGCCAAGTGTGGCACAATTCTCAGATATCCTAGTTCCAAGCCTGTGTGTCCTGGGTTGCCACTGATTCCAGAGTTCACTACTCTATGCCCAACAGAATGTGACCATGGCAACATTCCAGCAACCACACAGAAGGTTCTCAAGTGATTGAAAAAATATGCAGCCATGGTTGTTACTACTCAATACAAATGCAGTGGTTTCATTAATGCTATTGTGATCTGAAATATTACAGCAATCCCAACATTCATGTTTTCTTTAGGGCTCAACACCACTTAAAGTGGTACTTGATATTACTGTCATTTATTTTTCCTCAGCACAAACTGTATAGTTGAAAATGTTTCCTTCCTATCTGAACACATAATTGAGAAATAAGATTATAAAGACCTTATCTTTACACTGAAATAAAGTATTTTCCCAGGCTACAAATAGCTCCTTCAAATATTATAACCTCCTTTAAAAACCCTAACTAAGGGGCGCCCGGGTTGGTTGGGCATCTGGCTCTTGGTTTCGGCTCAGGTCATGATCTCGGGGTTGTGGGATCAAGCCCTGCAATGGGCTCTGCACTCAGTGGGGAGTCTGCTTGAGATTCTTTCCCTATGCCACTCCCCCTGCTTGTGCGCACTCTCTCTAAAATGAATAAAGAAACCTTAAAAAAAATTAGAAAATAACTCTAACTAAGCACCCTCTCATGATCTCCAAAGAGAGACTTTAATCTGGGAGCTCCTAGAGAAATGTAAAACCCCATTTATACCCCTCCAACTCCTATCTGACTAACTGTAAGAAAGCATGCTGTGACCATGCCAAAGCTGGCCAAAACGACAACTGTGCTAACTCTCGTCTACTGTCAAATCCCAATACAGAGAACAAACATCTCCTAGTCTGTTTGCTGGCTTTCACTATGGCAAGGCATGAAAATGCACTAAAATGATTTTTAGAATTTAGGACACTACATCCTTATAAATTTTAAATAAAACATAAAAATGAATTTTAAAATAAGACAAACACATCTGAACAAAAAATCTTTCCCAGAACTTGTCTTTAGGAAATACCAGATGAGTGTTCATTGATATTAAGTTGAAAACTGGCAATGTTTTAAAAATGTGAAACCTGTCACTTAAGTCTGAAGAGTAACTGTTCTCGATTTCTCCGAGGTTAGTCTACTGTTCTTCATGAAATGAAAGATTATCAGGCAACAGGCTTTTAACACACCCCGACTGAAGGAATATGAACCTATATTCTGGATAAAGTAAATTCAGGACACTCTTATGGTATTTAAAATACCTAAATATACTAAGGGCAACCAAGTGAATCCAAAAAGTACTGGTATAAATTCAATTTTTTGATTCAGACACTCATCAACTTTGTTGCAGTTACCTTGGCATTATTATCCAAATAACATGCCTTGTGTTTATAAAATTGGTGTAAAATTATTCAAGAAAAAGCATGGTCTGCTGGAGGGAGGAAGTTAAGAGATGTTAGTAATTTGCACATAACATTACCTGGTCAAATTTTCTTCCCATACCTTATTAGAAAGAAGACTGTTAAGGCTACCAGCAGAGGAAGAAAGGGGAACCCTCCTACACTGTTGGTGAGAATGCAAGCTGGTGCAGCCACTCTGGAAAACAGTATGGAGAGTCCTCAAAAAGTTGACAACTCAGCAATTGTGCTACTAGGCATTTACCCCAAATATACAAATGTAGTGATCCGAAGGGGCACCTGGCAACCCAATGTTTACAGCAGCAAAGTCCACAATAACCAAACCATGGAAAGAGCCCAGATGTCCATCGACAGATTAATGGATAAAGATGTGGTATGTGGGGCGCCTGGATGGCTCAGTTGGTTAAGCGACTGCCTTCGGCTCAGGTCATGATCCTGGAGTCCCGGGATCGAGTCCCACATCAGGCTCCCTGCTCGGCGGGGAGTCTGCTTCTCCCTCTAACCCTACCTCTTGTGCTCTCTCTCTCAAATAAATAAATAAAATCTTAAAAAAAAAAAAAGATGTGGTATGTGTACAAACACACACACACACACACACGAATATTACTCAGTCATCAAAAAATAAAATCTTGCCATTTCCAACAATGTGGATGGTCCTAGAGGGTATTATGCCAAGTGAAATAAGTCAATCAGAGAAAGACAATTATCATATGATCTCACTCATATGTGGAATTTAAGAAACAAAACAGAGAAGCATAGGGGAAGTGAGGGAAAAATAAATAAAACAAGAGGAAATCAGAGAGGGAGACAAACCATAAGAGATTCTTAATTACAGAAAACAAACTGAAGGTTGCTGGAGGGGAGGGGGATAGGGGGTGGAGGTGTAGGGTGACAGGGTGATGGACATTAAGGACGGCATGTGATGTAATGAACACAGGGTTTTATACACAACTGATGAATCACTGAACTCTACCTCTGAAACTAATATTATATGTTAATTATGTGAATTAAAAAAAAAGGCCACCAGCAGAGGAACAACAAGAAAAGTGTTTCCCAGACAGTCAACATAGTTTGGAAAGAATACAACTTTTTTTTGCCAGGTCATCTTCTTCAGTCTAGAAACAGTTGCTTCTAGTGGGACATAGTCATCATGTACTGGACCAGTCTACAGAGGAACACTTTTATGTTCATACCAAAAATGATCACCAAATAACCTGATAAATTTATCTTTTAGCATTTTTGTGAACAATCCTAAGAAAATTCCTTTCAGATAAAAAATGTCCCTCAAACTTGCTGTGTACTCAAGATCATATAGATTTATTAGGAAAGAGTATGAAGCTTTTAAGCACAAAATTTAAGGAAGCTTACCAAGAAATATATTATTTTTACAGCTAAAAATTTGGGGACATGTCTTATCCACTTAGTACCCAGTAGTGTTTCTTGATCTTTGGAACTTTACTTGGGACTCAAAGGGAGCTGATAAGAACACAGCTATTTTTAAGTAAAATAGCTATTTATTCAGCCTCTTGTCATGCCAAAATGTTCTGTGCATATACTACTATAATTAGCACACCCTCTGTAACAGGCAAAATTGTACATCAAATTATATGTTACCTGATTATATAAAAATGTAAAGTGAAAATGATTTATCAATTCCTTTTAACATTACTAGTAAACAATTCAGCAGTAGATATGAGGCACAAAATCTTAGTAAAATATGACACAGGAAGAGCAATAATGTAATTTTCACTTAACTTGTCATAATTTGTTATGAATATACAAAGACAAATTTCTAAAATGTTATATTTACTAAGATTCTGGCAATAGCTTTATGTAACAAGACACAGCATACCAGGCCTGCCACTCAACTTGTTTATGGTAAGTCTCAGCTTCAATATGAAGCTGTTAAAAAAAAAAAAAAAAAAAATCAAAAGCCCGCTTTGTTTACATGCTAAGTATCTTGGCAAGTATGCCATTAAACACAGTAAGGAATTTAAGATAGCAAGAATAAGGAGTTAATAAAAGCTAAACACTGCAGCCTAAACAAAATTCATACAAAAATAAAATAAGTATTACTGGTTACATAAAACTTTCCTGACTGGTTAAAACTTAACAGTATAAAACATGCATTTTAAATCTTCAGCTATCAAGTTCAAAAAGTACCAGTGTCTATTTGAAATGATTCTTCTCCAAAGCCAAAGTGTAGTCAAAATTAATTCAAATGTTATAACACATTCTAATGCTAAAAAACATTCAGTATTATTGAAGTGGAGGTAAATCCCAGAGCTTCTGGGGCTCTGTCATGCTGCAAAGGGCTGTTTCTCTGGTTCACTTAGAGCAGCAAACGACAGAGTCCAAGGATGTCTAGGGGCAAGACTGCTATACTCAGCTCTGACCTCCCTGTGAAGCATGGCTACTATGTCCACAAAAGTAGGATGTGTGAGGATAAAAGGCACGCTATTCTGCTAGCTAAAGAGATAGCAAACCAGCCCCCCCACCCAAAAAGCTCCTTCCCCAGGTAAATAAAAGTATATAAGGGGAAAAATTTAAAATATACTTATCTACAGAGTAAGGATTTTGAAGTATCAGTGTGGTGCCTATTTCAAAAATGTTAACTAGAATCATCTGGTCATTGCTAATTACATCTTAATGATGTATCCAGATTTGATTTCTGTTGATTTATCATTAGATACTTCTAGTCAAAAATATTAACTTTATCCCCAAATATCTTAACCACTAGCACAACTGCAATGTATTATCTCCCAGAGTTATTAAGCACTGGAAGAGAAAAAAACAGATGTTCAAGCAGCAGGCAAAAATTATGGCCCTTTCACACAGCAGCATCCGAGTGGCTACTGAACAGTCCAGGAATAATTCTAAAAGCAAGAAAATTCATGCACTTTAGTAATTATGTCATAATTTTCACAGTTGAAATTTCCTTAGACATTGCACTTTCTTTATAAGGGAATCCTGATTTTTCTTAATGTTACGGCGAGTCAGGACTTGAACTAGCAGCCTTCTTTTTCTTCTTCTTACTGTGTTTCTTATGCTTCTTTTTCTTTTTTGTTTTTTCCTGTAAAGAGAGTTCCCTGTTAGACATTTCTACAGGAAAATACTCAAATTAAAAACAACAACTTTACCATGGTTCTTCTAAGCTACTATATAATTATTTCAAACGATCCAGGCAACCAAGGAAACTACTCAGAACATTTCTTGAGAAGTCTCAATAATCAGTATCATATGAGGACTTAAGAGTGCTTGTTGATTTTCAAAAAGATATGGAAAAACTCTAAGTCATTAGCACACAAATGTAGCTTTTAAACAAAATTCACAGAAAATAAATTCTATGGATAATGATATCAACTGCTGTATTTCATACTGTATAATTTCTAAAGGTGAAGTAATTGTAGTTACTACAAAGAAATCCTCACATCACAGCAAAACACAATTGCTTTTATAAAATGACAGTTTTGGGGAACAGATATATTAAATCTGATATTTTTTAAGTAAACAGAAACACAAATTATTATGTCCTGTCTAAACTGGTAGCACTATTTTAATTATTAAATTAACAACTAAAAAACAACTGGTAAAAAAAAATATTGATGTACAGTTGAAAAGTCTACTTAGCTTTTAAGTGAAACAGATGCTTTTTCTTTTTTAAAAAAACTTTTATATAAGCTCTACGCCCAACATGGGGCTTGGACTCACAACCCCAAGATCAAGAGTCGCATGCTATACCGACTGAGCCAGCCAGGCACCCAGATGCTTAATTTTTAGAAGCCTAGAAAAAGTAATCAAATTGTGACTGGATAGAGACCTATAATTTTGCTGAACTCTGACTCTTGTGACTATTTCTGATGTAGAAGAGAAGGCAAAACTTTTAGAAACAGATACTTAGGAAGGTGGTATCAAATGACAGACTAGTTGTTGATATTCAGCAAGAAAAGAGACATGAAAAGACAGCAAAAGCAGAGTTCCCTATACATTTCCTTATCAATTACAACTTTCCACAATTCCCCTGCCCCTCAAATGTCTCTACCACTTAGTGGCTCTAAGCTAACTTTCATAATTCTTTTCATGACAAGCTCAAGTACACATGGAATCTTACAAAGAGTCCCAAATCTTGTATTTGGGCCTTTAAAAAGTTAAGTTTTGGGTATAGGTTACTTTTTCATAAAAGGACAGCTGACTACTCTCTTTTTAAAATACTTTTCTTCTTGGCTTCCACGACACCTCCGTCTGCTGCTTTCTTCCATCACAAAGACCCCTTCAACTCCTGTGCTGTTCATTTTCCTCTGCTTGACCTTTCAGGGTTTCCTTCCTTTCTCTTCCACATGGCTCTCTATCTCCCATGCTTTAAATACCATTTTCATACCAACTCTTCAAAGCTAGTCCTATGTTCTGAACTCAAGACTATGAGTTCCACCTGGATACCTAATAGGTATATCTAAAATTACCATAAACAATGCTTAATTTTTCTCTCTAACTCCTCTTAGCCATCTTAGTTAAATGGCACCTCTAATTCGTCCTTTTACTTAAGGCAAATCTATGTTTGACACCACTTTCTGTTTTAACTCCTCTCTCTACATCTAGGTAAGCAAGCCCGACCATCTAAGTCCACAATATATCTCAAATCCGTCAGGCTAGTCCAGCTCCATTACTACCACTGTGATACAAACAACTCGCCTCTGTCCACTCCACCTCCTCTGCCAAAGCATTCTAAAAATGTAAAGTTGGGGGCGCCTGGGTGGCTCAGTTGGTTAAGCGACTGCCTTCGGCTCAGGTCATGATCCCGGGGTCCTGGGATCGAGTCCCACGTCGGGCTCCCGGCTCAGCGGGGAGCCTGCTTCTCCCTCTGACCCTCCCCCATCTCATGCTCTCTCTCTCTCTCATTCTCTCTCTCAAATAAATAAATAAATAAAATCTTAAAAAAAAAAAAAATGTAAAGTTGGTTCAGGTCACTTCTTTTTTAAAACACTCAAAACAGCTTCCCAAAGCATTTTGATTAAAACCCAAACTCTTTGCTTGTGATATGGCCTCTGCTTACTTCCCCAACTCACTGTATGTTATTCCTCTTTATCTACTAGGTATAAGCCACGCTTACTCTTTCAGTTCCTCAAACAAATCAAGCTCATTCCTACCAAAGGTCCTTAGCTCTTCTCTCTGCCTAGGATATTTTCCTTTGATCTTCACATGGTTAGCTCTTTCTGGTAAATCCTATTTCAGCTTAATTTTACTTCCTCAGAGAGGCTTTCCCTCCCCAAAGCCGCTCTCACATGTCACCCTCTTACCTATCTTGTATTCCATTAGAACAGCACTACCAACACCAACGGTGCCTGCATAGAGATGCTTAATAATCACATGCTAGCTGAATGCACGAAACAGTGCGGTATGCAAGTACAAATTAGAATTATCCAAAATTAATTAATATTATGTCTTAATTAATCTGAACCAAGGACCAAAGCAGTCTTCACCCAAATTACTTTCCCATTCAGAAAAAAAGTCTCTCAAATGTCACCTTGGTCTTGAAGTACATAAAATGCTACTTCTGAGTCATACACTACCAGGTGAACCTTTCTATCAGAGAAGGACCCTTATCTTAAGAGCGAGGGAAATTCTGGGAAGGGGAAGTTACCTTCAAACCTACAAAAGACGCTGTTCTCATTTTTCTTTTACCTGTTCCTAAGAAAATGCCTTCAAAGGCCATCATCCACGCTTATACTGAGTGCTCCTAAATGATTTTAATGATATGGTCTGCAATTACTCTTTGATAATCTATTATCCACTTTCCCTAGGTTGGTCTGCTTCTCATTTGGATATCACTGCCATTTTCTTTATTCTCTTCTTCCTTCTTTCTCCTGTTATTCTTCTCCATCTGCATAATAGCAGAGCTGGCTTTAGAAATGGCCAAAAGAATCATCTTTATTATTGAATCATTTATGTTGTCACATTCCTGCTTATTTTTCATTGCAACCTGTGCTGAGAGGCTTTTTCTGCTAATGTTACCAGGTTTGGTCAACGTGGAAGTCACTACTATTAAGGATGGAAGGAATCACTATACCTAATATTTCATATTATAGCTTAAAAAAGTCAAACAAAAGTTCAAGTTTTCATTTCTATCAGTACTGAGTACGGAATAAAATAAAATGAAATACTGAATAAAATACTGAAATGAAAACAGGAGATGTTTGCTACCAGGATATTTTTCTTTTCTCTGGAGCCAATTTAACTTGCTCCAACCCACTAAGTAAAGCTAACCACCACACTTTTCCCAATAAATATTTATCTGAACCCAGTAAATGAAGTCATGCTTTACCATGATTCATTATATAGTAAACAAAAAGAGCTACACTATTGTCATGTAAAAAATATAAGTGATACTTGCTATTACTTTTTCTCGTTCTTCACTGCTTTTCTTCTTTTTTGCTCGTACCTAAAAAGTTTGAATTTTCATTGAGAAGACAAATATGTAACTTGTACTCAAGACATTTTTTAATTCCCTAATGTACCTTACATCTTTAGAATTTATGTGTAAAAAACATTTTGATGATATCTCAAACCCCTGTTATATCATAATGACAAGTCAATGAGAAACATTTAAAGGAAAAAAAATTAAGACTTTTTAATCTCTAGAGGGCTTCCTTATATTCCCTTTCAGCACCGCCCGCCCCCCGACCAAAAAGCAGTGAGATACAGTGGATAAAAAGCATGAGCTCTGAAATAAAACAGACCAAACTCTGAATCCTACCTCAGCTATGTACTACCCTCAGTTTCATCATCTGTAAAATCGAGATAATATCCACCCTCTAGGGGAAGTGCCTGGAATAAAGTTAAGTATTTCTCTTACTCTATGGTGTTCAATAAATGGTAGCTATATGCATAGTGTATTCAGTATAAACCAACTGATTAAAATCCTTTTAAGTAACGCTTAATACCCCATTAGTATTTTCATCTTTTAATGTGTGAATTTAAGACAAGTTGCTAAAGTTCATGTATACTTATTGTTAAGTCCAAGTGTAACATATATTAAGTGCTCTAGAGGACACATAGGAAATTACTGTTTCTTACTGCTAGTCTTGTCATAACAATGACTGGGGATGGTGGTAGTTGCGCTGCATCCACATTTGGCGAGACCAAGACTGGGGATGCTGTCATGTGATGTCCAAGACTGCCAGACAGCCCTGACATGACTTTTAGACAGCCTGCCAGTCATTCGTATAATAAACCCACTTATAGAAAAGACTGTATTTTGTTTCATTCATTCAGAGCTTTACTGCGAATTGTTCATCATTTTGGAAAATGTCATTGATGACAAGGCCACTGTACAGTTTTTGAAGGGCATACATAATGCACCTGCTACAGCTTGAATTTTGTTATGTCTTAAGATTTTATGTCTTCTAGTTATCACACTCAAGCATTTATGTACTCAAATATTATTTAGTAAAATTATACATTAATAGTTTCTTATATTTCTTTAAAAAATTTCTTAGGGGATATTAATCTAAAATGTGTAGATTATATACATTATATACACACACTACAAGTTTCAATTCAATTCACTTCAATTTCATTTCAGGGGGCATTACAAAATATTGCTACAAAAGGCCCTATTTTACAAATGAGGAAGCCAAGTCCAAGAGAGAAATACTTTCAAGATGATAACTTAAAGACCTAAAATTAACTAAGAATAGAGTACAAACAAAATCTAAGATAGGAATATCAGGGCTGAAAAGGACTAAAGAGACTACAGAAACTATCTAATTCTACTTCCTTACGTTACAGATAGGAAAAAAGATCATGCTAACATTTCTGTTCTACCTCATCACTGTTCTACTCCCTCACTAGTAGTAGTTCCAAACAAAAACAAGGGAATGCTGGGTTTCAATACAGTACACATCAAACAGCATCTGTCATGTAATCATAATACTAGAATAGTAAAAAGTAACTATTAGAAGAATAAAAATAAAATAGCTCAGAGCAGAGATTTGTAAGTATGGTTAATTACCATATTAGCTCTATAATCATCTTCTAGAAAATGAAAAACTCATTCTGAAATGGAACTTCCATTTCTTTTTCACAGTGCACATGCTAGAAAGTGAGTAAATTGAATATTCATAAAGTATATTTCTTTTTACTAATTTGTATTTATTAAAAACAAATTATTAAACATTTTAAAGTGAAGAAAATGAATTTGATCATAGACTTACCTCCTCAATATAATCTGATTCTGATAAAGACTCAGATGATAAAGGTTTATCTTCAGGATACATCTTTCTTTTTTTGCTGAGTCCTTTAATGTCCTAAGAGAAATACATGTACCTTGACTCAAAAAGATATAAGGCTATGCCACACAAATTTTATGTTTCTAATTAACAGTTTTTCCAATTATCAAAAAAACTAACCATTTTCATTTTAGAAATGTCTAATATTGATGTTTACCAATATTCAGTTTTTAATTCCAATAAAGTAATGCTTTTATTAAATAACCTGAAAAGAAATAATTACATGTCCATTGAGATGCTATATTCTCACTTTCTTTTTTTTTAAAAAAATATTTATTAAGTAATGTGTACACCCAACATGGGGCTTGAACTAACGACCACGAGGTTAAGAATAGCATGCTATTCTGACTGAGCCAGCCAAAGTTAATTAAACTCTAAAGTGTCATAAGAAACCCTAGAGATGGTGTAAGATTCGAGTCCCTTGTATTCTAATGGTTTTGTTTCTACCCAGTATTGGATCAGACAGGCCTAGTGCTGCAGAAAAGAAAAACAATGGGTAATTATTTGTGATCTAAAAAGATCTCTACACAGTAGTAATTCCTTTCATGTGTTACAAGTGTTAAATTCACATTAAAAAAACCTTCATCTCTAAGTATTTTTAATGATGAGAAAACATATAACTCTGGGGAAGAAGAAAGACCAGAGGAGTACTTAGGGACTTAAATATATGTTCTGAGGAATAAAAATTTCAAAAACATCTGAAGCAAGTATGGCAAAATGTTAAGGTTTTTAAAAAAGATTTATTTATTTACTTGAGAGAGAGAGAGAAAACACAAGAACAAGTGGGGGGGGAGGGGCAGAAGGAGAGAGAAAGGGGGCAGCAGACTCCCCACTGAGCGTGGAGCCCAAGGTGGGGCTTGATCCCAGAAACCTGAGATCATGACCTGAGCCGAAATAAAACCCAAGAGTCAGACGCTCAACCGACTGAGCCACCCAGGCGCCCCAATGTTAAGATTTATTAAAGCTTCACAATAGATGTGCTGGTTATCATCTTATGATTTTCCATATGCTTTTTCTGTATGTCTGAATACTTCATAACAAGACAACAAAACCACACAATGAAAAAAAATGCTCACTACCTCATTGCACAGAAAAAAACAATATAAAACTTTATATACGGGAAGCCAATTTTGAAGATTATTAAACAAACAAAAAATCACATAGAAAATAAAGTGATCTGTGTTATATTACGGTGATTTAATTTTGTTTCTGCAAATAGCTTTATTATTTTGATAGAAATGATAAATGTTCACTGTAAGCGAATTTACCCGAATCCCACTACCACGAATTAAACATCATGAAGATTTTTGGAAATATCTCACTATGTGTACATTTACAATTTTACATAAATACTTGCTGTTTGGAACCCGCTCTTGTCATCCAATCTTTCCATGCCAACTACATCATCATTTATGGTTGCCTTTGACATTCACTGAAAGCATATGCCACAACTCACTTAACCCAACTCTTTCTGGAGGGCAGGAATATATATGGGTTATTTGCTATTAAAAACAGTTGAGGGGCGCCTGGGTGGCTCAGCAGGTTGAGTGTCTGCCTTCGGCTTGGGTCATAATCCCAGGGTCCTGGGATCGAGTCCCGCATTGGGCTCCTTGCTCAGCAGAGAGTGTGCTTCTCCCTCTCTTTGCCCCTCCCCCTGCTTGTGTGCTCTCTCTCTCTGAAATAAATAATAAAATTAAAACAAACAAAAAAACTTGAAATGGAGTGACAGGCACATGAGTGCAAAATCTTTACCTAATAATAACGTCTAAATCAAAGACCAAAGTAGCCTTTATCCAAATGATTTGCTTACTCTCCCACCTCCCCCCCCAATTGTTTATTTCACTTAGGAATCACACTTTATCAAGAAACCTCTGTTTCAGGCTCTTTTATCAATTATCTCAGTCTCAGATTACTGAAATACAGTCCATATTTTCTTTTAGAACTGCCTAAACATGCATTTTACCACTTTTTCTGTACGTGAAGTAGAAATTTTCAATTACTAAAGATTAGTTTTTAATTATTTCTAGTTTTTCCTAAATCTGTTCATTATATTTAAATTTTGTTCATGATTTTTTTGTGATCTCGTTTCATCATTCAGAATTAGAATTATATGGTCAAAAGTTTCTGGGGCGCCTGGGTGCCTCAGTTGTTAAGCGTCTGCCTTCAGCTCAGGTCATGATCCAAGGGTCCTGGGATTGAGGCCCGCATCGGGCTCCCTGCTCAGCAGAAAGCCTGCTTCTCCCTCTCCCACTCCCCCTGCTTGTGTTCCCTCTCTCGCTGTCTCTCTCTGTCAAATAAATAAATAAAATCTTAAAAAAGTTTTTGAGTTTTGAGGCATGGGCCTTCCCTACCCCAAATTATATTCACCCCTGTCTTTCTCTAGTTATACTTTCATACATTTAAAACTGACTTACCTATGATTTATTTGGCCTTAAGGAGGGTTCAGCTTTATACTTCCCAAATGGCTAGTCATTTTGTCCCAAGAAAAGCCACTTTTATCATCTATAAAACCCCACAAATACTTACAAATTTTTACTTGGGCTCTACACTGTTCCACTGCCTTTTTTTTTTTTCCTCCCTATTCCTGCACCATACCACACTATTTTAATCAAAGCGTTTAAAGAATGTTTTAATCAAAGAGTTTAAAAAATGTTTAATGTCTACCCAGAAACATTTATTAAATCTTCATATGCTTCTCTGAATAGATTTGCATAATTTTCTTCAGAGAAGTCCTGATCGGTTCTTTAAATTTTTCCTATATATTCTTTGTTACTGTTAGAAATGGGATATTTTCGTCCATTGTTAGGTATTACACTGTCATTTTCACAACTTAAAAATGAGCTGAAAACGATGACTGATACATGACTTACAATTACACCCTTTTAAAAAAAGATTTATTTTAGAGAGAGAGAGAAAGCACACGAGCATGGGTAGGAGGAGGGGCAGTGGGAGAGGGAGAGAGAGAGAAAATCCTCAAGTGGACTCCCTGCTGAGCGCAGAGTGCAGAGCCCAGTGCTGGCTCGATCCAGGATCCTGAGATCATGACCTGAACCAGAGCCAAGAGTCAGACGCTTAACTGACTGAGCCATCCAGGTGCCCCTTAAAATTACATCCTTTTTGTAACACTCTACGTTAACTATACTGGAATTAAAGCAAAAAACTTAAAAAAACAAAACAGAGAATACTGCCCAGGGAGAAGAAAAATTATACCCTTTTACGACTGTAACAGACATCCTAAACAAGATTAAGAGAAGCCATGGACCAAAAAATGTTCATCATGTGTATAAAAGATGAGTAGTATTTAAAATATGAAACTCCTGGGGCGCCTGGGTGTCGCAGTTGGTTAAGTGTCCCGCTCTTGGTTTTGGCTCAGGTCGTAATCTCAGGATCATGAGATCGAGCCCGGCGCTGGGCTCCATGCTCAGCATGGAGTCTGCTTAAGATTCTCTCCCTTTCCCTCTCCCAAGTCTAATATGTCCAAGAGTCCCATGCTACAATGACTGAGCCCGCCAGGTGCCCCTAAAGTTCCTATTTTTGATTCACAAAAACAAAACAAAACAAATGATATATCCAGAATACGTAAATCCATAGAGATAGAAAGCAGAGTAGAAGTTACTAGGGGGTGTGGGGGGCAGGAAGAATGGGAATTAGTTAATGAGTATGGGTTGTTTTTAAGGGGGTGATGAAAAAGTTTTGAAACTAGAGAGGTGGTCACTGTACAACACTGTACATACACAATATTCCCCCAAATTGTAATTTTAAAATGATTAATAGCATATTATGTAAATTGTACCTCAATTAAAAAAATATGTAAAAATACTGAGTAAAATATAGTGACTCTGGTCTATAGTTTTCTTTCATTAATGACTGCTGTCTTTAGGTTTTTAAGAACCAGAAAAAGATTTTTTTTCCCCAAGATTTTATTTATTTTATTTGAGAGAGAGAGAGAGAGAGAGAGAGAGAGAAGGGGGAGCAGCAGAGGGAGAGGAGATTGAGCCCTGCTGATCACAGAGTCCGATGCAAGGCTCAATCCCAGGACCCTGGGATCATGACCCAGCTGAACAAAGGCAGATGCTTAATCAACTGAGCCACCCAGGTGCCCCCAGAAACAGATTTTTATTTTAAAGATTTTATTTATTTATTTGAGAGAGAATGAGAGAGAGAGCATGAGGGGGGGAGGGTCAGAGGGACAAGTAGACTCCTTGCTGAGCAGGGAGCCCAATACGGGACTCGATCCCGGGACTCCAGGATCATGACCTGAGCCGAAGGCAGTCGCTTAACCAACTGAGCCACCCAGGCGCCCCAGAAACAGATTTTTAAATGTAAATCAGAAACACAGGGATAAATTTAGCATTAATTATAGTTAAGCATAAATGAAGATAAAACATCTACTTACAGTAAAAAATTTTTTCAAAACTTATCTATGGTACACTCAATTTGAAACAGAACTCCATGTTCTGTTATTAAAAGGGCTTCTTTCAAAATGACTTGAAGAAACAAAGGAAATATTTAATCTCCATTATTTTGAATTTTTAATGAGATAATATATTAATCTGTATAAATTCAAACTCGGTAGGAATACTTTTCTGATCTTCTAACCTTTGATAATGAATTCAATAAATAATTTCCTTAAATCAACACAAAATGCTATAAAAGCAAAAGAAATAAATCTCAAGTTAAAAGGAGGAATACATTATTGTTAATTTCTAGAAGTAAATGAAGAATTGTATGACAGACTAAAGTAAAATTATAATTACCTTTTCTTTCTCAGTTGCATCCTTTGACTTCTTTTTCTTTTTTAAACTATCCTAAGCAAACAAACATATATATACATATCAATTTTAAATGTAAAAGATAGAGCATAAGGACAACAGCAAAAAGGTGATTTGCTCTATGACTGAAAAAAGTTTATTTCAATACCAGAATTTTATTCTGAAAATAAGAGAAATGTATGTCACATATATATGTGCTTGTAAGGAAATGAAGCTTCTTCATCTGGCTGTATATCAAATTCTATGTATACTGAAAATGATAGACATTGTCTGTAATAACCACATGGTTTCTTTTAAAATAAGACTTAATGCCATTTGCTTATTTTTGCCTGTAGTGGTCATACGCACTGGGGTTCTCATTCACACTGTCCTCAGACATCCCCCAATCTGATTTTCCTCTTTACATATAAGGAGGATAGGTGAGAATTTCTGTTTTTGATTCTTTCAGTTCTAGCCAATAACCTCCCTGAGCCTTCCCCATCCATAAAGTGGATGAGGATTATTGAGAGCATTGAGCTAAAAAAATGTCAAGTGCTTGGAACTGTGCCTAACATATAGTAGCCACTTGACGAAGACTGGCTATCAGGATCATTAGATTGACTCTTCTATCTTAAAAGACAAAGAGAAAACCAACGTTTACTAAATACTTTCTAGACGCCAGGCATTTTGTCAGAAGAAATCACACTAGGACAAGTAGAGACCTGCCCCAAAACCAGTTGTTTTGTTCTCCTGGGCTTCTAGGATAGTGTTTGTGAAATTGTGGTCCAAGGACACACCTGTATCAGAATCACAGAGGATATCTATTAAAAATGTAGACTTCTGAGCCTAAGCAGACTTACTAAATCAGACTCTCTCAACATGAAGCCCAGGAATCTACACTTTTATTGCAACCTGCATGTATTTCTTATTACCACAATTGTTTGAGAGCCAATTATGTTTCACAATTCTAGACATACAGAGCAGATTTAGGTATAATGGAAAGGACACTGGACCAGATAGTGGAGTAGGTTTTCTCCTCTGAACTCTCACTTCTATATGGAAATGGGAAAAATAATGTCTGCCATATTTATTATAAAGCCGTCATGGAAATGCTGAGACATGGAGGCATATGAGGAAGTATTTAGAGAACAATAAAATGGCATATATAAGATATTATTAAGTGTATCAATTGAGTGGCACAGCCCATCAAAGTACAGAAAATAGCATCTCATTTCTAAACTGACAACAATTTAAGACAGGATGACCTAAAAGAAAAAAATGTGTCTGCTATCCAAAATGTTACTAATTTGAGTAATTTTACCTTACTGTCTGATTCAGTTTCTGACATGGAGCTTTCAGAAGATTTATGTGAACGGTTCTTCTTTTTCTTTTTCCTTTTTCCTTGTTTTTTATCCTATATAAAACATTTTTAGAAACATTTGCTTTCTGTTTCAAAAATATAATTGATGTATTTTTTAATACAAAACCTTTATCAATGAACAAAGCTTAAATGAAAGAACCAGCTTGTAAATGCAGGTTTTACTTAATAATTTTTTTTTTAAGTAAACTCTATGCCAAATGTGGGACTCGAGCTCACAACCCCGAGATCAATAGTCACGTACTCTACTGACTGAGCCAGCCCGGTGCCCCCTTAATAATTAAAAATATAACTTATATTAACCTTCTTGCTCTATAAAAAAAAGTCGAGTAATTCGAGTCACATGTAACCTCTAGCATCTAGTCAAATAGCATTTTAGATTTTTAAGCTCCATTTCTTCTACTGGTATTTTGAAGAGAAGAAGACAAATTTAGGAACCTAAAAAATATATATATGTATTAGATAAAAATATTTAAATATCTAGTTATTTATTCATGTCAATGCTCTCAGTTTATGGATAATTAACCAAAACCTGGAAGTCAAAGTTTCTAACAGATATTTCATAATGGATTTCCTCTTGTCATTAAATAAACTAGAGACTATTATTTCACAAACTGTTACAGGCAAACCTTACCTCATCTTCAGAATCCGAAGAACTGCTGGAAGAATCAGAGCTTGATGAAGAAGAAGATGAATACTTGACCAAGCACAAAACAATTAAAGCTTGTGAGATGCAGGAATTTTTTTCTTATCACTAAGTCTCTCAAAAACTTAACAAAATCAATCTGGTGTCTGACAGATATCATATTCAGAAGACTTAAATATTAAAATGTCAAATGTCACACTCCCCACACTCCCTCACACACACACAAAAGGCTCAACAAAGTAACAACAGATATGCCAATGGTAGTCAATTTTCCCCTCTTTCTCTCCCTGACAGCAATAGAGGAGTTACTAGGTTATAAGGAGGTTGGTGCTTTTCTTTATATTGCTAATATAACAAAACCCACCCATAACTACCAAAGGACTTCAAGGCTCCTTGACTCATTTACAGTTAGCATACAGGTCATATAAATTATTCTTACTTTTCTTGTAGGCTCTTAACTGTAACATTTAGAAAAATGGAAAACTTTTGCTCACCCTACCAGATTTCTTCTTTTCTTTTTTCTTTCTCTAAAAGCAAACAAAGTACAAATCTAAATAAGTTGATGTGAGTTTTTAAAATTATCTATTGATAGTAGTACACAGATTATGAAAACCCAAATGTGACATTAAAAACAGCATTAAGCTCTAAATAGTATTACCTGTCTTTTTTTGGATGAGCTCTCACTTCCACTTAATAATTTCTCCCTGTGTTTTTCTAGTTCTTTCTTCCAGTTCTGCAAAAAGGTTATAAACACCATCAGAGGCTATCTATCCCCTTCTAATACACCTGATATAGACAGCCACTACTTCCTTCCCTCTGTCTTCTACTACCTCTCACCATCTCGGCCTCTAAGTACAGGGAAAAGGTACTCCAGGTGCCAGAACCCGGTCACCAAAGGATCCTTTACTAGCTCCTTTCTTTATTTCCTTCTTTTGAGAGCATGAATGGGGGTGGGGCGTACGGTGGGGAGGAGAGTGAGAGAGAGAATCTTAAGCAGACTCTGCACAGAGCCTGACGTGGGGCTTGATCTCACAACCCTGAGATTGTGACCTGAACTAAAATCAAGAGTCAGCCGCTTAACCCACTGAGCCACCCAGGCGCCACACTAGTTCTTTTCCTTTCTTTTTTTAAAAAAGATTTTATTTATTTACTTGAGAGAGAGTGCTTGTGCATGCGAGCAGGCAGAAGGACAGAGGGGGAGGGAGATGGACAAGCAGACTTCCAGCTGAG
This sequence comes from Mirounga angustirostris, assembly GCF_029215605.1. Lineage (NCBI taxonomy): Eukaryota > Metazoa > Chordata > Mammalia > Carnivora > Phocidae > Mirounga > Mirounga angustirostris. Next base: position 70,741,598 of record NW_026991720.1, on the reverse strand, counting down.
CCTGGCGCCGGACATGGGGCTCGATCCCACAACCCTGAGATCACAACCTCAGCTGAAATCAAGAGTTGGCCGCTTAACCAACTGAACCACCCAGGCGCCTGGCCCCAATAGCTCTTTTCAAAGAGGGTATTTTTTTTTTCTTTTAAGATTTTATTTATTTATTTGACAGAGAGAGACACAGCGAGAGAGGGAGCACAAGCAGGGGGAGTGGGTGAGAGAGAAGCAGGCTTCCCGCCGAGCAGGGAGCCCAATGCGGGGCTCGATCCCAGGACCCTGGGATCATGACCTGAGCCGAAGTCAGACGCTTAAGGCCTGAGCCACCCAGGTGCCCCTCAAAGAGGGTATTAAAGAGTGGGAATTCTCCACTATATATTGAGAGGAGGAGTTGGTATTATCACTGAGGCTGAGAACTTTTTTCTTTTTAACGAAGATGGTTAGATTCTCTTTCCAGACAGTAAAAGCTGAACTTATCTATCTATCCATCCATATATGTATTTTAAAGATTTTAAGTAATCTCTCTACCCAACATGGGGCTCGAACTCACAACCCTGAGTTCAAGAGTTGCTTACTCTACTGACTGAGCTAGCTAGGCAACCCTGCATTAATCTATACTGTAGCTGAAATACTACATACATGTTTGTAATCAAACCAGGCAAACATCATGGAAATCCCAGGGTAATATGGGCACATGAGGGCATGGGAAGATAAAGAGAAGAACCCAGTTTTAGAAAACCTAAGAAGACATAAATTACTATAATACGGTTTCCCTCTTTTTATTTTAAAGAAATCATACATTTGGGGCACCTATTTTTTCAAACAGGTTCTATACAAACCTCATTCATTTTTTCTTCAAATTCAGCCAATGCCTTGGAGCCTTTCTTTTTCTTTTCTAGTTGTTCTTTCACTTCTTCCCTTAAAAAAAATAGAATATACAAGTAAGTTTCCAAGCAATTCAAATTAGAGATGGATGCTTACAAACAAAACAACAAAACTTCATAAATAAAATTTTCTTAATGTCCTAATAAACCTCCATTTCAGTGTTAAAACATTTAAAAATTTTTTGTTCACATCCCTATAAATCAATTATCATGAATACAGTCTGATCATTCCTTTTCTAAGCATGGATTATAAGAGCTAATACACCAAACATCTGAGCACTTACACACAAGTGGCACTGTTTTTAATACATTTTTCTTTAATCCTCATAACAATCCTGTGAGAAAACACAGTATTATTACCCCTATTTTACAGATAAAGAAGGGAAGCTCGCGGAAGGTAAGAAATCTGCCTAGGTTCCCAAAGCTAGTAGTTTCAGTGTTAGGGTCTATGTAAACTACTATTTTTATTACTAAACATCTATTTTATAATGCACCGCACATATTGCACAGAAAAGTGTTGCTACTGCATGCCTGACTGCTTATACTTAGAAAGGCCTGCTTACAAGTTTGGGCCTGCTGGCATCTGGGAACTTGGATTTTGGACAGGTCCTTACCATTCCCTCCTAAGAATGGCTCACTATACAAATACTACTGTTGAGGCTGAACACCTGAATTACTTCTAGGAGTCTAGAATTTTGGCACGTGATAGGCAGAGGCTGACCAGTCCCCAGTAAAAACCCTGGGCACATGGAGTCTTTCATTAACTCCCCTGGTTGGCAACATCTCATATGTGTTACAACTCATTGCTGAGGGGATTAAATGTATCCTATGTGATTCCACAAGAGAAGAAGAAGTCGTACAAGTCTGAGCCTAGTCTCCCCCACACTTTACCCCATGCACCTTTTCCCTTTGCTGATTGTGGCTGGTACCCTTTGTAATAAATCTTATCCAAAGTGCATCTATCTGGGAGTCCTTCTAGCAAGTTACCTAATCTGAGGGCTTTCTTGGGGGACTCTGACACACAAATAATATACTTGCTTGAACACTTCCTCTTTAATGGTCATTTCTTCTCCCCAGTTTTAAAGGTAAAATATATTTTGTTTCGGGATAATTTTCTGGTATGCTGCAACAGTCAACAACAGCTCCACTCATGAATACTCTGAGAGGCAGACATGGCTTACTTTCTATTTAACTCAAAGGAAAGATCCCCTGTTATATGTAAGCATAGATTTCAGCTATCATTGCCCAACCTTTAGGGGCACTTAGAAGGATTATGAAGCTAACAACTGTGACATTTAATAAGACATACTAAAAAATAACAAGGCCAGTGCCGTGATGCTTTATTTATAAATGATCAGAGCTACTCAATGAGGGCAAATAAAAACCCCAAAAACAATTTAAAACAAAATTTTACAGTGGGAAATTCTAACTTACCGAAAAGCCACCAGATATGAATAGAAACATGGCCTAACATTATCCTTCCTAACACCTAGTTACACCTCAATGAAGGGCAAGATTAGTCAACCCTACCATTTTAAATAGCTTAAAACACTGCGAGGTTAAGGTCCCTTTAGGGCATAGAGAAGAGATCAGTATGAAAGGTTGTCTGGTAGCTGTACAGGATTCTCAAATGTTTGCTTTACACTGATGCATGTGTTTCATACATTGAAAAGCACCTGTGAACATCACTTCAAAAAATTATGCTTTGCAAGCAATAAGAGCTGTAACAGTAACCTTTAAAAAATTTACAAAACCTTATGAATGTCTAAATTGTTTCACAAATACCAGGTAGGCCTTGGTCGATTCAGATAATCTTGGATCGTTGGCCCCGAAGACTGGATTGGACCCCTTGATCTGGCCATTGCTATTGGGTTCATATAGGCCTCGAGGAAAGAACAAAAATTAACTCAATTAAAAAAAACATCAAAAATGCAAATGCTCACTTACTCACCAAGCATGCTTTATTATAAATGCATACTATGTCTAACTAAGCATGAACAATCTGACTAACCAAATTTTCATTACAAAAACTAAATTTAATGGTCTACCAAGTCTCACAAGTTTGGGAGATGAGTAATATCGCTACTTCACAGAAAAAAATTTTTTTCACCAGAGATTTAATGAAAATAATAATGATACCTCTTTCTTACTGTAAGATGACTTTATAATGTTTTCTCCTAAAGCCCAATAACCCTGTAAGGCTAATAACACTATGCTCACTGGCAAATGAAGAAACTCAGTTGCAAAGAAGCTAAAGATCTAACTTTAAATCCACTGCTTATTCTACATCTTTTTTTTTTTTTTAAGATTTTATTTATTTGACAGAGAAAGACACAGTGAGGGAGGGAACACAAGCAGGGGGAGTGGGAGAGGGAGAAGCAGGCTTCCCGTCGAGCAGGGAGCCTGATGCGGGGCTTGATCCCAGGACCCTAGGATCACACGACCTGAGCCGTAGGCAGACGCTTAACGACTGAGCCACCCACGCATCCCTCTACTACATCTTTTATCTCAGGAAATACTATGCCATACTGATGGCAATTTTACTCGTCAATTGTTAACACCAAAAATTAAATTAGGCACAAACAAAAGAAAAAAACAGATAAATGGGACTTTATCAAAATTAAAACATTTGTGTATTAAAGAACATACCAAGAGAGTGAAAAGACAATCCACAGAATGAGAGAAAATATTTGCAACTCATACATTTGATATGGAATTAATATCCGGAATGCATAAAGAAATCCTACAACTCAACAGCAAAAAACCCAAAGACCCAATTAAATGTGCAAAGCACTTGAAAAAAACATTTCTGCAAAGATATTCAAATGTCCAAGAGCAGATGAAGAGATGTTCAACTCGCTAGTCCTTGGGGAGATGCAAATCAAACTACAATGAGATGCCACCTTGCACCCTTTAGGATGACTATTATCAAAAGCAGAAAATAACAAGTGCTGTCAAAACCAGGGAGAAATTGGAACCTTTGGATATTGCTGGTGAGAATATAAAAGAGTGCAGCTGTTGTGGAAAAGTTTGATTTCCTCAAAAAGTTCAATACAGAATGACCTGACGATCCAGCAATTCCATCTCTAATTGGAATTGAAAAATAACTGAAAGCTGGGACTCAAACAGATACTTGTACACTCATGTTCAGAGCAGCGTTATACACAATAGCCAAAAGGTGGAAACAATCCAAATATCCATCTACTGATGAATGGATAAACAAAATGTGGCATATACACACAATGGAGTATTATTCAGCCTTAGAAAGAAATGAAATTTGTGTGCCTGGGTGGCTCAGTTGGTTAAGTGTGCAACTCTTGATTTCAGCTCAGGTCCCGATCTGAGGGTCACGAGATTGAGCCCCGAGTCTGCCTTCGTGCCGGCCGGGGAGCCTGCTTAAGATTCTCTCTCCCTCTTCCCCTGCACCCCCTTAAAAGAAAAAAAGAAAAAAGAAATGAAATTCTTAATATGCTACAACATGAATGAACCTTGTTAACATGCTAAGTGAAACCATCTAGACACAAAAGGGCAAATATTGTATGATTCAACTTATATGAGGTACCTAAAATAAGCAAATTCACCGAGACAGAAAGTAAAAAGAGGTTTCCAGGGGCTGGCGGGGCAGGCGGGGGGAGGGAGGGAATAGGTGATTGGGAGTTACTGTTTAATGGGTACAGAGCTTCTTGTTTGGGATGACAAAAAGTTCTGGAAATGGAGAGTGGCAACAGTTGCATAACAGTGTGAATGTACTTAATGCCACTGACTTAAACACTTAAAAATGGCTACGACAGTGAACCTTGTTATGTTTATTTTTGCACAATAAAGAACCCCCCAAATCCAATTATGCTCTGTATATTGTACTTACTATAGCAGAAAACCACATTTTTAGATGTTTTCAAAAATATCCAGACAAAATAAAGCAGGCTTCTTTGTTAATGACAGTATCTAGCAAAGAGATGCTGTTTTATTAAAATTAACTGCTACATAGGGGTGCATGGGTAGCTCAATCAGTTAAGCATCCGACTGCTGGTTTTGGTTCAGGTCATGATCTCAGGGTTGTGAGACTGAGCCCCAAGTTGGGCTCAGTGCTGGGCATGAAGCCTGCTTAAGATTCTCTTTCTCCCTCTCTCTGCCCCTCCCCCTGCTTGCCTGCCCGCACATGCGCACACTCTCTCTCAAATAAGTACATAAATCTTTAAAAATAAATAAAATTAACTGTGCTACATACATAAAATTTGGTCTTGAATTTAGTCTCAATCCCTTGATCCTCATATTTGGTTTTCCAAATTTAATCCAAGTCAACAAGCATTTACAAAAACTCTTCTACCTTTTTTTTTTTTTTTTTAAGATTTCATTTATTTATTTGAGAGAGAGTGTGAGAGCGCAAGCTGGGGAGGAGCAGAGGGAGAGGGACAAGCAAACTCTGCGCTGAGCCCGAAGCCCCACACTGGGCTCAACCCCACAACTCTGAGCTGAAATCAAGAGTTGGATGCTTAACTGACTGAGCCACCCAGGCACCCCAAAACTCTTCCACTTTTTAAATAAAAAGAATTGTGGTCAAATATGACTACTATCAAGGTTGAATTCAAGGCCTTAAACCTACAACTTAATGTTCCCAAGGAAGTGAAAGGATATTAATGTATTTGTTGCATTGTATTTAGCAAAACTTGTGAAAATGACCAACATTTCCCAAATAACAAATATGGGTTATATATTTCCAGATTTCTCGGGCAGAGCAAACAATATAAAACCATTATAAACAACACATACTGAGAACTACTTCCATTCAACTGGATACTGCTTAATTACTTCGGATGAAAAAATCCATTAACAACAATTTGCTTACAGGCAGGAATTAATGCTAGAGCTCTTAATGTCAGGGATGTTTACAAAATCAGGGTTAGATGTGAGTATCAAATTCAACTCTCTTTAGAGAGAGGCATATAGTCACATTTTTTACATCAACTGTTATGTTCTCAGACATTTCATTCAACTGCCTCTGCTGAGAATTCACTCAGTTCATGTGGAGAAATATGACAACCAATGGAGGCTGCAATAGAGGAGATGTTGGTCCTACTAATGACACTGACAATCCTAATAACCAGAAGCAGGTAAAATGTGCAAAGCCAAACTCATTATTGTTAAAACAGGAGATTATCTATCTAACATCTCATTGAGATAGATCTAGACAGATAGATATCTATCTACATCTCATTTCTTTGGTACCATGTCATAATTTTAGTAGCAGTTAAGGATAAAATATCTTAAGTTTAAAATTGTAAAAACTGTTTATTTCCAAAGAATGCAAATATATACAAGGATGTTCACAACTAAATTACTAAAATAGGGAAAACTGAAAATACACAAAGAGCCATCAAATTGAGATGCATTATAAAGTATACCCTCAAAATGAAATACTATGCAGCCACTAAAAAGAGATCTATAGTTACTGATATGGAAAGATGCCCAAGATTTCTCAAATGAAAAGCAAAAGCAAGTTGCCAAAAAATAAGATACCATTTTAATAAACAGTTATAATTTTTTTAAAAATCCAGATGCACCAACATGTACAGGGAGAGGTCCACTTTCATCATTTCATACACTGGAGAGATTAAAAACAACAACAACCCATTACCTTTATAAAAGAAAAACAAAAATTAAAACAAAGAAACTACACACAAACATTATCGTAATATTAAAGGTAAAAAAAATGAGAAAAATTCATCCACAATGCTGCTACTCCAATTCAGAAGCTGAACTGTCTTCAAGTAAAAATTCACAAAGAGTACAGTAGTAACTTTTCACTCTCATTAAAAAAAAATTGTGGGGCGCCTGGCTGGCTTCGTCAATAGAGCATGCTACTTTTTTTTTTTTTTTAAAGATTTTATTTATTTATTTGAGAGAGAGAGAATGAGAAAGAGAGCACATGAGAGGGGGGAGGGTCCGAGGGAGAAGCAGACCCCCCGCCGAGCAGGGAGCCTGATGCGAGACTCGATCCCGGGACTCCAGGATCATGACCTGAGCCGAAGGCAGTCGCTTAACCAACTGAGCCACCCAGGCGCCCCAAGCATGCTACTCTTGATCGGACTCTTGATCTTGAGGTCATGAGTTTAAGCCTCAGGCTGGGTGTAGAGACTACTTTAAAAAAAAAATCAAAACACGTTTACCATGTTTTACAGTCTTCAAATATTCTAGCATGTATCTTAAAACTACATTAATTAACATTTTTATGTGCCTTAATATCTATTGTGAAAGTGCTTCCCCAAAGTACATACCAGTCTGTCTTAGGGTTTACTTTTCAGAGGAAAATTAAATAGTAAAGTAGTATATTCACATGCTAAGGCTATTAATTATAGACAACTTATGGTTCAATCACATGAGCTACCATTGTCTATGCAATAAGGTTTAACTTTCAAGTTTTTGGCCATAAACACTATCCTTAGTCTGCTTAAATATATTCCAAATATTTCAATTATTTATTTCAATTGTAAAAGCAATATTTATTAAGAGGCTCCTTTGCAAAACAGTTGATGGTCTATGCTCATAATCATTAAGCAACAATGCTTCCTTTTACTGTGCACAATAGAAAGGTTTTTAAAACAGAAGAGTTAATTTTCTTACAAAGATAAAGCCTTTTCACTTACTATGTATCAGTATGAAAAACAATGTTCTTAACCTTAAGGGGGTGAGTGGTCAGACGTCAGTTAAAATACAGAAATTGTGCAATTTCTTGAACTGTCTCACTATGACTTAATCACTTTAAATACTGTGATCTTATAAATCAAACACTTGTATTCATACCTAATTAGAAATGTCTCCAAACCGCTACACGAGTTTGGGTAACAGAAAACAATCTCTTTTTGAAACTCAGGATATCGGGGCACCCAGCTGCCTCAGTGGTGAAGCACGCAACTCTTGATCTCGGGGTGGCCAGGTCGAGCCCCATACTGGGTGTAGAGAGTACTTAAAAATAAAATCCTAAAAAAGAAACTCAGGATGGCAAATTGGGCTCAAGGGAATAGGTAAGTGGGCAGGTAGTGAAAAGAGAGATGCAAGAACAAAATGTGCAGACCTTCATTTGTTACTTTGATTACCTATTTTTATCTAGAGGATGCATCTGTTTTATTTTTTTTATTTTTTATTTTTTTTAAAGATTTTATCTATTTATTTGAGAGAGAGAGAATGAGAGACAGAGAGCATGAGAGGGAGGAGGGTCAGAGGGAGAAGCAGACTCCCTGCCGAGCAGGGAGCCCGATGCGGGACTCCATCCCGGGACTCCAGGATCATGACCTGAGCCGAAGGCAGTCGCTTGACCAACCAAGCCACCCAGGCGCCCCAGGATGCATCTGTTTTAGAGGGCACAAAGTAACAAAAAGAACATGAAGGAAACTTCTGGAAAACAATGGGGACAAACGGTGGCCATCACGAATTTAAGAACCCTTTACAAATCTTGAGAACTAAAATGTTCAGTTAAAAAAAAGAAAATGTTCAAGAATGTACAAATACCTAGAGTGAACCCTGATGTAAAGTATGGACTTCAGGTGAAAATGATGTGTCAAGATAGGTTCATTCATTTTAACAATGCAAAAACAAAACAAAACAAACAAACAAAAAACTGTAACAAATGTACCACTCTGGAGCAGCTTTGAACGTAGGGGAGGCTATGCATGACTGTGGTCACGGAATATATGGGAGCTCTCTGTACTCACTGCTCAATTTTCCTATGACTCCAAAACTGCTCTAAAAAGTAAAGTCTACCTTTTTAAAAAAGTAATCTCTACACCCAAGGTGGGGCTTGAACTTAAAACCCTGAGCTCAAGAGTAGCTTGTTCTGCCGACTGAGCCAGTTAGGCACCCCAAAGCAAAGTCTTTTTTGAAAACAAAACAAAACAAAACAAAACAAAACAAAACAAAACAAAACCTTCAACCTAGATTTTATGACTTTTTTAAGAAAGCAATTCTAGCATATGATTTTACCATCAATGTAAGAAGAAAAAAAAATGCCATTATTTTCACAGGCAAACAATCCTTTTATTTAAAACCAAGAGTTACGATGTACTGAACTAAGTATCAGACAACCCAAGTTTTGGTCCGAGTTTAAACAGCTCCATCTCCTCCTCCATGCAACGAGGAGACTAAATTAGACAATCTGTCTTCTACTTCTTGATTTCATGTTTTCATTCCCACAACCTTTCAAGTGCAAATAAAAGTTACCAGAACACTCTGTGCCACGAAAGCATACCAAGTAATAAGTAGAGCCCAGAGTTATTATCAAAATGTTCTGGTAAATGAAGCTAATTTGAAAAGTTTCAAATGCTTCAAAGGGATGTGTAAACCAACACTTCCCAGTAAAACAAAAACAAAACATCTTAGACCTCTGTCTGAAACTGTATCCAAGGTCTGGTGATCTCTAAACATTCAAACCCTCAGTCATTAAAGAATCAAAACACTCTTTAACACCTCAAACCTAAGGATGCTCTAGCAGAACACCATTTCAACTCTATGATAATCAGGATACCACAACAAGGTCTGACCTACAGTCAGGAAAGCAGAAGAAAAGAACATTCCTTAACCTTGTAATTAAGGCTCACCACTGTGGTTCCTAGACATCTTTGATTATGAAGCCTATACAAAATTAAAACAAACGTTCTGAAGATAAGAAATGCCACCATTTCATAAAAGTAAAGCTCTTTTAGCAGCTCCCCATTACCCGAAAAGGCAAAAATCACTTAATAAAATAGTTCATTAAATTTAGTATATTAACTTTAATAACTGCATGTATTTATGAATGTATGCATGTATTTATACATTTATTTTTGTTCTGCTGCTCCGTGGCTAAAACTCTGTCAAAGACAAATCCAGGAACTGTAAGGCTCCAACCTATTATGTTTACCGTCCATCTAGTCTGATTCATTATCGGGATTTTCCAAACCAAACTAGTAGCCATGTACAATGCCTTCCTCCCATCTCCTCCTGTCAAAAGCACCTTCTGTTTTGAATGCCTTCAGAACCGCGAATCTCCATCACAAAGTGTTTCTTACTTTCTGCTATTACTTATTCCTGTGTCACCTTTATCTCATTTACTAGAAACTTTCAGGCCAAGCATTCCCTGGTCATTTGCCTTTTGCGGTTTTAACTATTCTGCAAAGTTGTGGATAACACTGATGTCCCTTTATAGATGAAGAGACTGAAGCTCGGAGAAGAAAAGCAACTCGTCTTGCTCACTCAACTCCCGAGGGTCCAAAACTGACATTCCAGGCCATGCCGGACTCCAAAGACAACTGTTTTCACCCTTCATTCCTACACAGGGCCTACTAGGTGCCAGGCAGTGCTAGGTGCTGAGGACACGAAGCCAAACGCCTCGATCCTGGTCCTCAAACGGGAACCTGCCTGCCGCTAGCCCTGGGCGCGCGGCAGGCCCGCGGAGAGGAGCCGCGCCCGAGGCCTCCACGCCTCCATCCCACCTGCGTGCGCACCACAGGGGCGCGGAGCCAGGGTGGGCGATCCCGAGGAGAGGGCGAGTCCCGGCGCCTCCAGGGGCCTCAGACTTAGCACCAACACACAAGAGGAGTCAGAACTCCTTGAGCCCTTGTGGCTTTAAAAACTGGGCACTGCTAGCCCGAGGGCGGGAGGGAAGGGAGCCACGGAGCACTGCCAGAAGGTGCGGCGGGGCTGAGAAAAACTGGGGACTCGAGAGAGGAGGAAAGAGGGAGGAGAGAGTGGGGGGCCCAAAGGCGCCAACTGCGTGCGCGGCGCACGCGCGTCTGGGGCCGGCGGGGATGGGGGCAGCTGGGTCGCCCGGCTCGAGGTCCAAGCGCCGCCGCTGACCCTCAGGCCCCGTCGGGAAGACAAGGGGCTCCGCTATCCTGCCGCCGGGTCCCGCGTCGCCCCCCTGCTCTTCCCACCGGGTACTCACCACCCGATTGTCCCGCTTCCCCATGGTGCAGGACTGAGCGCACAGTCAGACGCCGAGGGAGATGGGGCCAGAGAGCGGCCGAAGAGGGCCCGCCGCAGGTCCTCCGGCCGACTCCCCACCTTGCCCAGAGAGAGGCGCCGCGCGGCCCCAGCTGCCGCACCGGGCCACAGCGCCACCTGCCGCTGCGGAGGAGAGGCGGGCGCCGGCGATCACCCGCCGTTCCCAGGCGTCTCCTGGCGGATTCCTGTTCTTTACCAGCCAGCGCAAGGCAGGCGGGCACTGCTCTTCGTCCAGCGGTCTCACCAAGGCGACCCACTTCCGTTCGGCCTTGGACTGTTTTACTTCCATTCCTGATGCGCTGAAATCCTCATTCTAGGGGATACGAAAATGATTCCAGTGCTTACTGTGGGCTTAACATAGTGCGAGTGCTGGCGGTAAAGTGACGACGAGGACAGACATGGTCCCTCAAAAGAGTCCATCAGGTAGGTGGTGGGGGAGAAGACGGCGCTGTCATAGATGCTGCTAAAGAAATGGCCCTTTAAGTTCAGTTCCATTCATCCACCACCCCTGCGTTTATTTCACACTAATTGTTGAAATCTATTTTGCGCAGTTCCCTGATGAGGTGCCTGGAAGCTGGATAGGCTGCAGGACACAAAGACGATTAAGACACAAGCCCTGCCTTCAAAGCGCCTGTCTACAAGCTGGCAGGGGAGATATACACACACAGCGCCAACTTCAGTGCATGATGTGTCGTAATAATGAAAGCACAATACTATAACTTCAAGGGAGTTGATCTGGGCTCCAGAGAGGGAGCCATTATATTTATCAAGTATTTATAGACATGGTTAAAGCTGGGCCACTCTGGGCCCATCTAAGCATGATGTCATTAGGAAGTAACTGAAAATCAACTTAGATCTTTTTTGGATTCTTGGAAAAAGGCAAAACAGGCTTACACTCATACATACATAAAAACTCCTTAAAATTATCTTTCCCAATGTCTGTCTCTTTCTCTCCTTCCCTTTCTCACACTGCATTGCACAACAGATGCTGCCCGCTCCCATTTTCTCTCAGAAATTTCCCCAAACTCTCTCAAATGTAGCCATTTGTGGTGCTACTCCTCAATAGATGTTCATTCTTCTGAGTAACCCATTTTGCTTTTTGCTGTGAATCTCATTTCTCCTCCTCCTCCATTACCCCTGATTGAAGCTGGGGACTGTCTGATCAAAGAGAGGCTTCTCTGTATGCACAAGAGGAAGAGGAGAATCTGTGAATAGTAAGGTTGGGTTTTTTTTCATGGCTCAGTGTTTTTAATATTCCAGGAACTTAACATACATTATTTCCAATGCTCCAACATAAACATGATAGCGATTGTGAAAGAATATAGTTTTTTTCTTTTATTTTTTTTAAAGATTTTATTTATTTATTTGACAGAGAGAGACACAGCGAGAGAGGGAACACAAGCAGGAGGAGTGGGAGAGGGAGAAGGAGGCTTCCCGCCAAGCAGGGAGCCCAACGTGGGGCTCGATCCCGGGACCCTGGGATCATGACCCAAGCCGAAAGCAGACGCTTAACGACTGAGTCACTCAGGCGCCCCCCCCCCTTTTTTTCCCTTTTTAGCTCCTTCTTACCTTTGACTTCCTTTGGCTGGTTATACAAAGTACAGAGATTTTAAAAATATAATACTGCTATAATTCAACAGGAAATTTTTTGTTTCCTGTAGATATGTCCCCCTCTAGCAATGTACACAGCACTTTCCAGATGGCACATAGATCCCATGGGAGGACAGAGAAACAGGAAAATGACCTGTAGAAATAATGAGGAAGGCCAGAGCTATTGGGAGCTCATCTGAGTGGACTCCATAAAAACTGGATCGGTTCTGGCTTTCTCATAATATAACTTACAGTGACTCGATCAGAAGAATAAAGAAATGCTTTACCCATCCTCTATACAAGGGTGATCTGCTAATAAACACGTTTTCCTTCTAGCTATGGACCTATTCCTCCTCCCAAATGTCCTAGACGTGACTAAGCCATTACATTCCATTTTTCAGTTGAGAAAAAACTGAGGCTGAGATAAGCCAGGTAATTTGCCCCGGGTCCCATCTCTAGAAAGCGAAGAAGCTGGGGCTTCAAACAGGTGTGACAAACTTGAGAGCCTTTGCTTTCCTTACAATATCACACGGCTTCGGGGGGATGAGGGATAACTGAGAAGTAGCGTTACAGGTGGATTGGGAAGGTGGGCATGCTCCACAGAGGAGGCTTTAATTTATTTACTTACTTAACTGTCTTGAGGTCTTTTATTTTTTTACACTTATCATGCCATGAATTCATAGGGAATGGGTTCCAGCAGCTCAGGCTCCTTTCCATTGGTTCGCACAAAGTGTGCTTCTCCAGCTGGAGCAGGCTGGCATTTCAGTTGAACCCAAGTACCTTTCTCTTTGGCTTCCTTTTCTTCCTGATAACACACTTCAGGAAGCCATCTTGGCTCTTTGAGTGCTTAATATACTCAATACGTACATTAAATCTCTTGGCAAGAATCTTACCTTTAACTTGTTTGCTTACAACCATGTCAACAGCATGCTGGGTAACATTGTAGACTCTTCCAGTTTTGCTATGGTAACGTTTGTGGGGCATTCCTTTTTGAACAGTGCCATTCTCCCGATGGCTACAATATCACCTTTCTTATAGATTGGCCAAAGGAACCACTCTGTGTTTTCTAAAAAGGCCTAGAGAACATAGAGTGGGTGTCTCTCCTCTTTCCCTTTGTGTTGGTCATTTTGGTGAATTACTGGAAGATGGTGGTTCCAGCCAAAAGGGAGCCGTTCACCTTAATTACATTTCCTTTTGTAAACCCGTGGTTCAGTGCTATTAATGGGCAGAGACAGTGGAAGTTACCAAGTACAGTGAGTCAGAAGGGAAAATTCCTGATGTTCATTAGAGCTTCAACTAAATCAATGCATTATAATTTTACTATAATTCTCCTCTTGTTCCATCTTTACTGAGGTGACTCATGCGCTATAAAAGATCTTCTCCAATTATTTCAGGTTGGCTTTTGTTAGCAATGAAAGAGAACACCTTTAATTTTAAAAATTAACTTGATTCAGGTATAGCTTACATATAATAAAATTAACCAGTTTCAAATGTAGTTTGTTGAGTTTTGATAAAGGCATAGTCATGTAAGTACCACTACAGTCAAAATATAGAACATTTTCATTTCTCTAAAAAGTTCCCTTGTGCCTTCTTGCAGTTAATCCCCTTCCCTGTCTCCCAGCCTGGGAGAAACTGATCTATCTTCTGTCACTGTAGCTTCGCCTTTTCTAGAATTTCATATAAGTGCAATCAACTAAGAGGTATCCTTTTGTGTCTGATTTCTTCCACTTATCATGATACTTTTGAGATTCACTTGTGCATAGCAACAGTTGTTCCTTTTTATTGCTGTATAGTATTCCACTTATTTATAAATCATAATTTGCTTCTTCATTGACATTGTGTCATTTGGATTATTTACAGTTTTTGCCTATTATGAATAGAGCTCTATGAACATTCAAATACAAGTGTTTGTGTGCACATACGTTTTAATTTTCTTCAAGTAAATACGTACCAGTGGGGTGGCTGGATTGAATTGGAAGTGTATGTTTAACTCCCAGCTCTTTCCAAAATGGCATCCTGTATCATTTTGCATTAGTGAGATCAATGGTGAGAATTTCAGTTGTTCCACGTCCTCACCAACACTTGGTGTTGTCAAATTTAAGAATTTTAGCCATTCTAGGAGGTGTGCAGTGATATCTCATTGTGGTTTTAATTTCTGTTTCCCTAATGACTAATGTAATTTTTCATCTTTTCAGGTACTTATTTTATTTATCTTCTTTGGTGAAATTTTATTTCAAATCTTTTGCTCATTCAAAAAACTGGATTATTTGTCTGAACACCAATCCTTTGCCAGAATATGTTTCACAATTTTTCCCCCCATCTGTGGTTTGTCTTTTCATTTTCTTAATGATTTCTTTCCAAGAACAAAAGTTTGAAATTTTTTAAAAAGGTTTTATTTATTTGAGAGAGAGAGAGAGAGAGCATGAGCGGGTGGTGGGGGGAGGGGCAGAGGCAGAGGGAGAGAGAGACTCCCAAGCAGACTCCCCGCTGAGCACGGAACCTGATGCAGGGCTCAGTCCCAGGAAACTGAGATCGTGACCTGAGCCGAAATCGCGAGTCTGATGCTTAATCGACTGAGCCATCCAGGTACCCCTGTTCTGGTAGCTTTTTTTTTGGTAGATTCTTTAGAAGACTCATGTTGTCTGTGACTAAGGACAACTTTATTTTCTTTCCAGTCTTATGCCTTCTGTTTTCTTGCCTATTGTACTACTAGGACCCCTAACACAATATTGAGTAGAAGTGCTGAAAACTGACAGCCTTGGCTTATTCTTGAACCTAAGAGGTAAGTAAGTTGAACTTAAATTCTATTTAGGCTCAACACCATACCAGGTCTACTTTGCACCTCACACCTTTTACAATACACTTCGTACCTCTCATTTTACATCTAACATTGCCCTCATCCAGGTACCAATCAATTCTTCCTGAATCCACTCTGAAGAGAATTTTTACCACTGCACCACTTCATCAGGACTTCTCTTTGAGGTCACTCATATTTTCTATATTGTTTAATCAATGTCATTTCTCAGCCCTCATTTTTTTTTACCTGCCAGTGGCATTTGTCACAATGATCACTCTCTTTTCCTCAAAAAATTTTCTTCACTTTCCAGACATCATGTTCATCTGACATCACATGTTCCTTCTGAAGGCCATCTAGGGCGTGCCTTGGTGGCTCAGTTTGTTAAGTGTCCGACACTTGATTTCAGCTCAGGTCGTGATCTCAGGGTCTTGAGATCAAGCCTCACATCAGGCTCTGTGCTGAGTGCGGAGTCTACTTGTCCCCCTCCCTCTGGTCTTCCTCCTGCTCTCTTTCCCTCTTTCTCAAATAAGTAAATAAATAAATAAATAAAACCTTAATAAAAATAAAGGCCATTTAGTCTTTGCTGCTTATTCTTTTTTATATCCTGGTCTATAAATATCAGGTTATACTCCATGGCTTGGTTCTGGTTCTTCTCATCTCAGTAAATGGCAATTTGATCTTTCCAATTGCTCAAGTCAAAATCCTTAGAGATGTTCTAGCTGCTTCTCTCTCATTGTATATCCAATTCATCTGCACATACTGTCAGCTTTACTATCAAAATATAATCTCTCACTTCTCCACTGTTTTCACTTTGATTAAAGTTATCTCTCACCTGGATTATTTCAAGAGCCACTTAAATGGTCTCCCTGTTTCCACTCTTGCTACGCTAAAGTCTATTTTCAACAGAGCAGCCATGGTACTTTAAAACACACGTCAGATTGTATGCCAGTTCTTTTCATCTCACCTCTCAATGGCTTCCCATCTTATTCAGAGTAAATGTCAAACTCTTTTTATAAAAGGTTGATTTATTTGAGAGAGAGAGAGAGAGTGCGTGAGAGCATGTGCGTGTGGGGTGGGGGAAGGGACAGAGGGAAAGGTAGGGAATTTTAAGCAGACTCCCCACTGAGCGTGGAGCCAGACTCAGGATTTGATCTCAAAACCCTGAGATCATCCAGAACAGAAACCAAGAATCAGACACTTAACCAACTGAGCCATCCAGGCGCCCCAATGTCAAATTCTTTACATTGACCAACAAGCCCCTACAAGATATGCTTCTCCCTGTCATTTACTTCTCTGCAATATCTCTTAGCCTTTTCTTCTAGCCATCAGTTGCAGCTGCATCAGCCTCCTGCTGGTCTATGAAAATGCTTATCATGCTCCTGCCTTAAGGCATTTGCACTTGCTATTTCCTTCATCACATCTCTACCTGGCTCCTTTTCTTTAAGGGACGTTCAAATGTCCCCTTTCTCCATGAGGCCTTCACTGACCATCCTGCTTAAAATTGCATCCCGGGGGCGACTGGGTGGCTCAGTTGGTTAAGCAGCTGCCTTTGGCTCAGTTCATGATCCTGGGGTCCTGGGATCGAGCCCCACATCGGGCTCCCTGCTCAGTGGGGAGCCTGCTTCTCCCTCTCCCTCTGTCCCTCCCCCAGCTCATGCTCTCTCTCTCTCAAAATAAATAAATAAAATCTTAAAAAAGAAAACAAAAAAATAAAATTGCATCCCATAGTACTCTCTATGCCTTTTCTCTGTTTTGTTTTTTCTACAGCACTCATGGAACATCCTAGATATTTTATGATAGTTATTTGTTTGCCTCCCCTCACTAGAAATAAGCTCCATAAAGGCAATAAATCTTAAATATTTTGTGCATTGCCATTTCCCAGGGCCTGGGATAGTGCTTGGCACATAGCAGGTGCTCAATAAATATTTACTCGGTGAATCGATGAATATTCCCACCACCAAATCTTTAAATCTGTATTGCCCTCCTATTAGAGCTTTCCTCTATCCAAGTGCTACTCTTTTTCTTGTGCTCCTTGTCGCCTCCCTTTTCCCCTTCTTACTGACTTCATATCTGCTGCTATTCCATCTCTCTCCCTCACCTTCAATCACCCTGTCCCCCCACCCCCACCCCGTGGACTATCTTTCATCTCAGAAAAAAATTCTCCTTTGATAGCACATCCTCTTCAAGTTGTACCTCCATTTCTCCGTTCCACTTTATGGCTAAGCTTCTCAAACAGGTTGTCTACATTCTCTCTCCACCTCTCTAATCTCAGCTCTGACCACTCTTGCCCCTCACTCTGTATGCCCTGAGCACACGGGCATCCTTTCTGCTCCTCTGCCTTCAGTACTTCAGCTGGCTATCTCATCCTTTACTCAAAGCTTTTCACAGGCCTTTCCTGCCCACCATGTCCCAAGTACTTTCTAGCTTATGACCTGTTTATTTTCCTTATGGGGCTTATAATGTAATTACCTTGTGCACATATTAATTTATGGTCTGTCTCCCACTAAAATGTTAGCGCCACGAGAGCAAGTGTTTTGTTCACAGCTGCATCTCTAGAGTCCAGTGGTGCCTGGAACAGAGTAAAGGTTCAATAAGTGTTGAGTGAATGAGTGAGTGAGTTTCCAGTGACCAGACAGAGGACTTAAATCTAACTGACATGTGCAAATAGATGCATTCACAGTACTGCTTCTGGAAGCAGTATTTCATATATTGAAAAAATGGGGTGGGCTGGGGAGAAATGTCTATCAGTGGGGGATCTGCTAAGTAAATTATAGTACATTTACACAATGGCATACTCTGCAGCCATACTACGTGGTGATGTAAATTTGTATTTATTGAAATGATGAATTATCCAGGATATTATATAAAGCAACAAATAAACAACCTTGAAAGCACAACTTACTGAATGGATGGCACAGTCCACTTCTGTGGAATAAAATATATTCTATCTAACCCGTGTCTTTGTAAAGCTAGATATGTAGGAATTATTTATCAAAATATTAACAGTTTTATCTAGGTGGTAGGATTTCAATTAATACATGTTTTCTTTAGTTTTTGTATTTTTAAAGTATTTTATGGTCAACATGTAAGCATTTTATTTCACCAGTTACATATAAATTGTTTGACTCATGCACTCATTCATTCAACACTATTGAACTTCCACTCAGTTTCAGGCACCTCTAGACCCTAGAGCATACAATCACATTTTTCTTTTTCTTTTCTTTTCCTTCTTTCTTTCAAGATTTATTTATTTGAGAGAGAGAGAGGGAGACAGTGTGCATGAGAGCAGGGGGAGGGGCAGAGGGAGGAGAGAGAATCTCAAGCAGACTCCCCTCTAAACAGGAGCCCCACTTGGGGCTCAATCTCATGACCTTGAGATTATGACCTGAGACGAAACCAAGAGTCGGTTGCTCGACTGACTGAGCCAACCAGGCGCCCCAATCACATTTCTTTCTTATGTGTTGTATGCAGCCTTCTTTTAGGGCTGTTTGAAGCTGACCCCACCATCTACCTCTTCTGACTTAGAGAGAATGACTTGAGGAAATAAGATAGTTTGTATTTGTATGGCATGTCCGAATACCTGGCACTTGGGGGATGGCTCTTTGAAGGTTAATTGCCTCCCTTCTCCTCTTGAGAGCGCCATTTTAGCTGCACCTACAGCTAAGTAACACTGCATCACCGTGCAATCCAACAGGCAGGAGGGAGGGTCTATTAACCTGACCCTGCTGCCTCTTTGCATCAGGTGCTGTTTGGAAAGCTGAGGCCAGTAGATGTTGAGTGAATGGGAGTAAACTTGACTTTCTTGATCAGCTTTCTGAATACACTGTCACGATAGATGTGAGGAATCCTGGAGATCACAGGAAGTACAGGATTTAGAATAACGGGCCCCATGCCAAGTGCTGAGGTCTCCTCTCTGATGATGCAGTACTTCTCAAAAATGTGCAGGAGAGTGAGTTCTAGCGGGGGTGCAGTCTGGTGATGGGGTAGTCTTGTGCGGTGACTGAAGTCATGACATATCTTCGAAGTCTTCTACATTATTTAAAAAAATTTGAATTTTGCACTCTATTCCACAATGTTTTATGTATTTTAAAAATAGTGTCTTTAATAAAAAACACTTTTTTATTTTAAACAGAGTTGATGCTTGAGGAAAGTAGATCTTTTTAGCGGTAGCTTTGTATTTTCCTCTGTATACTCCAGGTTTCTGGGAATCCCCACTTGAAAAGTGCAGGCTCTGCTATCATTGTTTTTATCCACACTTAAATAAGGACACTACTGAAATTACAGTGCAGAGCAGCGGCCTCCAACTATAGTACTACTAGAGGAGAGGGAGCTGTGTTAGGATTTCTGCTGCAATTGATAGAAATTTTCCTGAGCCACCGAAGTTAAATGGAGAGAGAAAAAAAAGCTACAGACAGACTTCATTATAAGGATATGGGGAGTTCCCTAGTCTGGGGAAGAGTCAGAAAGCTGTCTGGATTCAGCCTCTGCACATGACCATCTCTCTCCATGGGTCAGCACCCCAAGATCCCCTGTGCATGCAGAGAGAAATACAGCTATCTGCAGCTCCGAATTTACAGGTAGCGCTCACAGACATCTAAGAGATGGATGCACCATCTCTTGGTCCCACATTCCATGGGATACTATGGTTGCTCCATCAGCTACATCCGGGAAAGGGGCATTTGGAGAACAAGTGTGACCTCCTGGGGCCCACCCCTGCCATGAGTTCTTCCCTAGAGAGCCGGTGAACTGGGCTGACACTTAAAAAGGCAAATAAGTGGCAAAGACTTCAGGCTTTTAATGAAGCTCTAAGTGAGAATAGCAGAGATAGCTAGGGATCAGCTGAAGGATCTTTCTGTACGCCGCCTTGAAGTTAACGGTCCAGTCAAACCTGATTGTAGATGCCCACGGTTTGTGGAAATATGTGTAGTTGTGAGTGACCTTTTAAACTACAAACTTTCCAATTTTTAAAAAAATTGTTTTGAGAACCTCCTCGTCTATCTTGAAACACCAGCGCCGCCAAGATGCCGGCTTACCACTCTTCTCTCATGGACCCTGACACCAAACTCATTGGAAACATGGCACTGTTGCCTATCAGAAGTCAGTTCAAAGGACCTGCCCCTAGAGAGACAAAAGATACAGATATTGTGGATGAAGCCATCTATTATTTTAAGGCCAATGTCTTCTTCAAAAACTATGAGATTAAGAATGAAGCTGATAGAACCTTGATATATATAACTCTCTACATTTCTGAGTGTCTAAAGAAACTCCAGAAGTGCAATTCCAAAAGCCAAGGTGAAAAAGAAATGTATACGCTGGGAATCACTAATTTTCCCATTCCTGGAGAGCCTGGTTTTCCACTTAATGCAATTTATGCCAAACCTGCAAACAAACAGGAAGATGAAATGATGAGGGCCTACTTACAGCAGCTGAGACAAGAGACTGGACTGAGACTTTTTGAGAAAGTTTTTGACCCTCAGAATGATAAACCTAGCAAGTGGTGGACTTGCTTTGTGAAGAGGCAGTTCATGAACAAGTCTTTCAGGACCTGGACAGTGAAAGGAGCCTGAGCAGATACTTTCCACAGCCATGGGCAGCATTTTACAGCAAGACGTACACAGTTATTTGCCTTTATTTGATAAAGTTTTATACAGAAGAGAGAAGAGAGCATGTCTTCACTTGAAGAGCTCTTTATCAAGAATTTGGGTGAGGGAGGGAAAATTGGGTGATTTGAAATTTTCTGCAGTATTAAGCTGGTGCTTAATAAAAATAAGTAAGAATAAAGAAATTTCTAACAAAAAAAATTGTTTTGAGGTTTTATTTATTGAAGTAATCTCTACACCCCATGTTGGGCTTGAACTCATGACCCCAAGATCAAGAGTCACATACTCTTCCGACTGAGCCAACCAGGTGCCCCTACAAACTTTCAAATTCCTTAGTAAAAAATCATACTCTTGCCTTTCTGTATTATCCCTCCTGAATATTTCATGTAAATTAAAAAAATGTAGATGCAATTTAGGGCCTGTTAAACAAAATTAAGGCAAATCCTCATGAGAGCTCCCAGAGAATTCTGGAGGACTAATTTAAAAATACCTGGTATCAGAGCGCCTGGGTGGCTCAGTCAGTAAAATGGCCAACTCTTGATTTCAGCTCAGGTCATGATCTCAGGGTCCTGGGATGGAGCCCTGCGTCAGGCTCCGCGCTCAGTGGGGAGTCTGCTTGAGATTCTCTCTCTCCCTCTGTCCCTCCCTGCCACACTTGCATGTGCTCTCTAAAATAAATAAATAAATAAATCTTTAAAAAAGTACCTGGTATAATACACGAAGAGGGGAGTGTATCACACTTCTGATTTGTTGTGTATCTCATTAGCTGCTTCGTCTATCATTCTGCATCAGTATATAAGCGGTTGAACGAAGAGGAACACACATTAATAGAAATGGTCTTCCTCTTTGACACCCCTCAGTGGTTCCAAATTTCTTTATAAGGCATATTAAACGCTTCCCAACATCACCTCCAGACTCCTTCGCATATCTCCCCCCCCCCACTAACTGTTTTCAAACATTAAGTCACGGCCTATTAGTGGGGTTGTGAAATCAGTTTAGTGGGTTGCCACCAGTATTTTCAGGGTGCAGGATAATAAAATAGGAAAGAGAACCTGTGGGGCACTCAACATCATTTTGTGAAATCTCAGTTCCTGGTATATACCTGTGTGCATCTGTGCGCACGCACGCACACACCAGATCATGTGGTGAGACTGGATTTCTTTCTGTAGCTTATGATCCAGATGTTAACAGCCACTGCCCCAGGGGTGACCTCATCAATCTTACAGCTTGCTCTTACATCATTGCATGCCTTTGCACATGCACAGTATTTCTGCTTGTACGCCTGGGAGACACTGATTTTCGGTTTTGAGTCCATTCAACTATCACTTCCAGTGTGACTCCTTTGCTCATCTGTAGGTTATCAGCAGTTGGGTTACACAAACCTTTTCATGGTCCCCATCTGCAAGCTCTGGAAAGGACTGCCGTGCCTTACTTAGTTTTGGGTTGTCAGAGTTTGGCATAATCAACTAGTAAGAGGTTACTAAACATTTGTTGCTGAGGCTTTAAGCGCAATGAGCTGCTATTTCGTTTTTCTGAAAAGGAGTCTCTTGCAACAAAAGTTTAAAACGCATTCTGCTAAAACTTGCTATTTAATTATAAGTTATTTTACTCACCGTAATTATATTCATTTTACATTAAGTAAAAAGAAAAATAGCTATGACAGTCATTTGTTTCCAAGAAAGCAGTCTAAGACAGCTGTTTTTATTATTTTTATTTGCTACCAATATTTTTATTGTAAGAAATACAAAAGGTATGACAAATATACAAACCATTCTCTTTTTGCTTCAATTTAGCTTGTGCATATGTGAAAACAATGAACTGGACAGTGACGTTTCAACACGAATTCTTAAAAAACAATGAATTCCATTATCTGACAATAAATACCTAAATTTGCATTCTAGCACCCAGTAAGACATCCAGTTTCCAAAGGATTTGTGATCTGCAACCCTCTGCATTTTCTGACAGGTTACCTTTGCCATTGCCACAGAGTGAACACTGGCAGTTGTCATTCTCCAAGTTAAGTCCTAGAGTAAGGTGCATGCTAGAATGACTGTCCCTGACCTCGGGTAGTCCAGATCATAAAGAATCTTTGCCTTGAGCTACTTTTTAAAACAGACTGCTAGTGATGGGGGATTTAATGTAAGTTTTGGTAGTCCTTGGATTATATATTTTACATGATACAAACAATCTACTTTTCTATTTTCCTCTTCAGGTGAGAAGAGTCTAGATAAACTGACCTGTATTTTCATCTACCTAAAGGGTAAAGAAGCAAGATCATTTAGCTCAGGGTGCTAAAAAGGGGGTAACTTTACAGATAAGCTTTCCTTCTTTCTTTCTTTTTTCTTTTTCTTTTTTTTTGCCCCAGGAGAGCTTTTTGTGTATTGGAGGGATGGTCGCCAGAGCGAGAGAGAGCCCTTCCCATTCTGCTCCTGTCTACACCCACGGCCATTCTTCTTTGGGGGCTAAATGATCCGGCACATAGGAAGGTCTCTGCTTTCAGAGAGCTGCACCGCACCCACATTTGGGGAGAGCACAGGGTTTCTGTACTCTGTGACAAAGGATACCCAGGTGAACCTGACAGGCCAGTGTGGTAACTCTCAACCTTGTGTATGGAGAAAAGAGCAGAAGCACTATCTACTACCAAGCCATCTGCTAACATTCTTGTAAGACTGTGTTCCAGGCAGTGAATTTCCACACTGCTTCTTTGACCTGCTCAATCCAAAGCACCAAAACAGCATTCTGTAGCAATATGAGCAAACGGAATGAGAGTAATTTTGCACCTTTAAGGAACATGCACCCTTATAAGTCTGTACCCTGATATTAAAATAGCAGAATGAGTTTCAAGTATGAAGAAATACAGTAAAACTATGGCCTGTAGATGGATAGAAAACAGCAGCCTGGAATGTGGTTTATAGTCTTGTTTAGTTTCTCTCCTTGCACCACAGCCAAAATTGAATGCTCTGTAGGATGACTTGGTTTTAAAATCACGATGCACACAAACATGCTGGAGGGCATTTGTGATGGGTGTTGTGAGCACGCTCTGTGCCCAGCCAAAGGTCAAGTAATAGTGGTGGCCAAGCCTGAGCAGGCACACCCGTGATGCCTAAAGCCTCCCTCTCATTGTGTCCCTGACGCCCGAAGAGCGGCAGAAGAGGATAAAGAGCACCACACAGACAGGCTGGGATGGGGGCGGGAGGGAGGAAGGATGAAGGGGACAGGAGGACATTGGTTATCCTGGGCTGGTTCACACAGCCTAGATTAGTATCTGACATGTGCATGCACAATCTCTACATCTCCAGAACCGTGATTTCAAACACAGAAACCAACAAGTCAAATGTCCAAAATAAGGTGTTTTTTTTTCCCTACGTTTAACACATTTTCTACTATAAAAGTTCCAAAAAAAAAAAAAAAAAAAAAAAAGCTTACTTGGTAGGACAACCTTGCTGAAAACCTAGAATAAAGTTTTACCTAAGCCCTATGGGAAGGCAGAAACACTACACTAATACATTTTACAGTGAAAACATGCATTGACACATCTCTGACATGGTAATCCTATAAAACCCTCTAGTTCTAATCTGCACTCTACGGGAACCGATATTGTGCTTTTCTTAACACGTACTGCTCTTCTATACCAAACACTTGCCAATTAACCTTCAGATCAAAACCTGAAATACCAGAAATGCAACAAGCTTCTGAGGTGTTGGGGACTGTTGGTTGTTACCATCCACTGTTGACTACTGTACATCCAGTCCTTGTGTTTATTACCAGACTGAATTGCTTCTGTACAAAAACACGTTGCTTGAAGCACGGAAACTTGAATTTCTCCATCTGACACATTCTGGAGGCCCCAAGGCACAAGCTGACAGTTTGCTTCTACAGAAAACTCTCACACTGTTCTCCTTGCAACAGTTACTACCTGTTCCCACTACTGCATAGGATACCTATGAGGGTACGAGATCGCAGGGAGGAAGCTTCTTCTCGAGGCCAGATACGAGGAGGCACCACCCAGGTACCTGTCTCTGCCGGGCATCTACTCTGACGGCTGTCTGGCCGAGTTCCTAAATTAAGGCAGTATCTGATGCTTTCTATCTGGTTTTAATTTTTTTTGCTGTATTTTCACGCTATACTATATGCATAGTTGACAAAAGAACTACAAAGTCCTTTGCTTTAACTCCTTTACATAATGATAAAACATCTAGACACAAAAATACTACACCTACAGACTTAAATTCTACTCATCATGTTAAAATGCACGCAGCTTATTTGGGGGCTTAGTCTAATTTTAATTTACGTCGCTCCATCGAGACCATGATAATGAACATTAAATGCAAATCCTAATGCCATCTCCTTTCAGTTGTACTTTCACAGGACTAGTGTGATTCAGAAATAAATAACATACATGAATAATAATAGAAATAATTTATGCAAGTGTAGAACAACTTGACATAGAAATTCCCCACCTTGTTAAGTGCTGATTCTAGGGGTAGTTGCTGCTATTCATCCCATGTACTAACTAATATATTTACTACTGGTCATAGTAAAACACATGAATACAAAATAAGCTAAGAACTGTAATAGTCACCGTTGTTGCAAACACAGGACCAAAATGAGAAGCTATATAATGTACTTGGGGGGGGCGGTTCAAGAAATGTGTTACTGCTGGGATCTACTTTCATTATTCGGAGACTTTAAGGTTAAAGTAGGAGTTGCTGGTGATCACAGAAGTATTGCTAGCTAATACATATTATTGCATTTCAAAAAACTTAAGATTAGAAACTTTTAAGGTAAGGGTTCAGTGGGTAACTTCAGGACTGTAACCTATGCATGTCAACGGAATCTGGCCAGAAACTACAGAGCGTTAGAAATTAAGTAACTGTGTGGCTCTATGCTTGCCCTTTAGTGCTACAGTCATAGTTCTTTGTTGCAATATGTAGTTATGTGCCCCCTTTATGAAGGAAACCTAGATTTGACAATCCAAACTCCTAAAGTAGAGAAGGAGTTGATTATTTGCTTGATGAAACAATTCACACAAAAGGTCCTCTAAACAGGAAAATCCCCTACTATGTGAGATAATTGGCTTACATACCTTTAACTATTTGACAAAGAAAAAAGAGAAAGAAGAAAGTAGAAACTAGAAAGTTAGGAGCTTTCGCCTAGGCAGAAAATAAATTTTCAAAACAAAACTTTTCCACGCACATCTTTTGCCATCATATATGCAGAATGATAGAAAATAAAAAAATAAACAATCTTTCCTGTAATTATACATCTTCTCTTAAAAAAAAAAAAAAAAGCTGAGCTTAGAGCTTGAGAGATGCCTGGTAGACGCTTCACACAGAGCAGCATCTCTTTATACCCGAACTTTCAAAGAACTGTGTTGTACTTATTTACGCACAGAAGACACCCGTTTTGCTTCTAGGGACATGTCACTTCCTAAGACTGCAGAACAGATGCCTCTGAGACAGCAGCAGGGCACATGGACCTCGGACAGCATCCCGCCGGGTCTGTACTACGTTTCAGGCACCACCAGGTGAGCGGCGGGCGGGTCTCAGCCAGCTCCGCCCACTGCCACTCTACTGCCAAAGGGCCGGCGCACCCAGAAGGTTTTCAGGTGGGCGTCAGGTGTTGGCCACGAGCAAATAGAGTTCAGACTGGCCCAACTGATAACAAACTCGAGGTCTGAATCGGCCTTCCATTTAGGGGCTTAAATTAGAATCAGCTTCGGTGGGGTTTTAAGCAGAGGGATGAGGCCGACGAGTCCCCAGAGAGCTTTGGCCAGCCCCTAGTGTGTACGGTATTTTGATTCAGAATGAATTCGTGAGACTTGCCTGTCGGCTACTCTGCAGGGAAGTTAAGCAGGCACTATCGAGTTTCTGCCACTCCGAAGGAATGAACGGCCTTCTGTTACGCCGTGTTAAGGAAACTCTGAAAAGTACTATCATTGCCTTCCTCCTAAATTTCTGTAACACTTACTGAGGAAAAGGACTTCTAAAATTAACTAAAACCATCTGGGGGATGATCAGTCTCTGAGCAGACCTGTGAATTAAAATGTAGGAGTGTATGGATCTATATATATATAGAGAGAGAGAGTCAAAGAACTTCCCAAGTGGAGAAATGAAAGATTTATGTAAATATACTCCTAAATTATCATGCTCACATGCTTGGACAGGATTTTTAAAAATTAGCATTTCTTGTGAATTTACACTTGTGATTACACAGATGTAAAACATGACCAGGTCTTTTGGTATTTAAGGGCTCTGTTTCAGCATGGCATTTCTTCAGAAAAAAAAAACAACAAAACAACCAGTTTTGCCTACTTAAATACCAATGTTCCTTATTTTACTCATCTGATTTTTAAATGAGGATTTAAGATTTTAGTCAATGTCTAAAGACCATCATGGTAGGAAATGTGAAAACAGCAGACGGGGGTATAGGTATTTTGGCTGAGGCCACTGGAGGTTTTATACTCCTAACAAAACTACCCTAGTCACAGATGAGTGCTGCCTTTTAACTAGTAAGCCCGTCCATCTTTGTAACTTCTGCACCTAGGAGAGTGAGGTAATTAGGTACCTCAAAAAAAGAAAAAAAAAAAAAAAAGGCTTCTTGAAACCTATGTCTTGGCTCTCTTTATGCACTTAAATGATCAAAATGAGTGTGCTATCCATTCTCAAGAACAACTCACTTGCAGACAATTATTCAGAGAACAACTAGAATACCCAGGTTACAGAGTGTTAGGAAGACTCTTAATCATCCCAACAAACAAGTGCTAAGCAAGAGTAAAATATGTGCAGAAAAATAAAGTTAGAATGAAGTCTTGAGAAGTACCTCTTTAGCGTTGCTCAGACTTTTTTCTCCCCTCTGAGAGCACCACCTTGTGGAATACACTGGAATAAAACAAGAAAGCCCATGTCTTCGAGGACAGTGTGAAATTTAAAACCGACATCTGCAAGAAAAGTCGTTTCCCTTCCCTACCATATAACCTTCAACCTGCTGTATTAATATTTATGTAGATGCTTGAAAAAAAGCCTGTATTAATTTTCAAGAGGCTCCTGTTTTCTTCTTGAAGGCCAGAGCACCAGTATCAGGGAAACACACATAGGTCGATGGAAGTTCATGCATTTATCTAAACTCCCTGGGAATGCTAAGAAATAGAAAACATTTTGAAAAGCTGATTCATACTTCATTAAAACAAACAAACAAACAAACAAACAGTTAATTGAAGAAAAAAACCCACACAGTTAAAAATCAGACCCCTTCTCTTTTACCTTCCTGTTGTATATAAACATCAGAAGATAGAAAAGGCCAAAGGAATATTCTGGTTTATTTTCTGAAAAAGTACAAGTTAGAAATGCTTGAGATATAGGTATGTAACACAACTGCGTTGCAAACTGCATTGGTAAGAAATGAAAATGCTATTTTCTTGTGCTTTTGAGGAAAACAAATGATCTGGGGGCTCACATTGCCGGACAGGCTTTTGGTAGCCTCAAGCTTTCCCACGGTGGGGAAGGAGCACGTAGCTATGTTTCTAATCATACATCTGAATGTACTGGATGCACATGATTTGGGCTTCACAATTTTTCAAAAAATCCTGGTGGCACAGGAAATCTGTGCCGTTTTAAAATTTAATAAGTATATATATATATATATATATACTTTTACAGTGACCATTCTTAGACTTGTGTAAAGACGGTAGCTTCACGTTGCTGCTTCCTCCCATGAAATAAGGAGTACGGATGATTGAGTTTGTGAAGGCCGACATCTGAAATGGCAACTGCTTGGAACAGCTTTTCCATAAAAACATGTTTTTGAACGTATCAACTTCATAGTTGCCAGGTGACTTTAATATAAATTCTTACAATATATTTGTTAACATCCATCCTTCAGAATATATCTAACTTTGAAACTATCCTTCTTTGAATACCTTCGTTTTCTCCTGAATTTCCTCTATCCATTGTCCACTGTTTTAGGACTTTAAAAGATTTGGAAATCACATCACATCCTTATTTTTACAAAATAGAGACAGTGCTTTTATGTGTCACAATGTAAAACATGCATTCTCCTGAATTCTATCAATACCTAAGAATTTATAATGTCTCAACATTTTCTTTCCAAGGTAAATATTCTATAGTTTCTGTACTAACACAATTAAGTAATTACAGTGGCTTATTAACTTTTAATATTACTCTTTCCTAGACCCAACGATGCAACAAAAGACTGCTTTTGGAAAATGTGAGACATTCTCTTGTGTGCTTATCATAAAAATTGTCCAGTTGTCATTTAAAAGAAGCAATTCTCTGAAGAGAAGAATTTTAATATGTTTACATTAGAAGCTTACATGATTTTAATTTCTATAAAGGAATGAGGATTGCCATTACCGACTTTAATAGGCACCGCTTTTAAGAGAAGCAGCGGTAGCTAAAGCTCAACTGCAATACATAATTTAAGGTTCAAAATATTTGGTACTATTTAGGCTTTTTTTCATCAAGATGGATAGTACCACATTCTGGAGTCAAACGATAAAATCTTTAGTAAGGGGTACAAATCTTCTTTAAGATAGCCCGTGCATTCTGAAATTTTCATTTTTACTTACAAGTAAAGGCTGAGATTCTAGTCTTAGGTAAATATTTTGAACTATTTTTAGTAAGACACCTTGGGCTAAATGAAGAGTGTGCCATTCCTACTGTATGAGTCCTGAGAGAAAATCATGAGAATACAGAGGGATGAAAAGGCTTGGAGCTCTTGTCCAAAACAGGTTCTTTGCTTCTTGGGTTCCTATCCACTTTAAAGGAGAGACAAAGTGGGAGGCGCCAAGGCACTGGGTTCTTAAAAGCTCTTGGAAATTGTGTTTTTAAGGTTATCACATTAGGGCCTTATTACCTTTGCCCCATGATAGCTTATGATGCTGAAATGGACAGGTGTCTGGGATTGTTACCACTCCAGCCTGCACAACCGTTCCCACATTGCCTGGGCCCCCAGAACAACTGCCACGTAGAAACTATCAGGCACATGCCAGCCCCAGTCCTCGGTAGGAGACTCAAATGGGATTTTCAATCTGACCCCAGATTTTTACTGCTATAAGCGGCTTCAGTATAACCCTGGGGGCGTATGACCTTTGCAGCTAACCACGCCTTCGCTTTTGGCAAAGACGTTTGAAACCGTCTGTCACAGAAGCATAAGCTGTATTCAGTGAATTGCTATGCTGCTATATGCTTCCCAGTGCCCCAGTGGCAAGGATGCTGGTGTGGGATCTGGATTTCAGAACTGGTGCGCCCGGATAGAAAAGCCATAAAACAAGAGGGTAACCACTCAACTACAAGAACTACAGATGGGCGCGCTGGGGTCAGACTCAAGTTCAGAGAGGCCGAGGTGCCCCCTCCTTCTGCCTCTCCAAGGATAATCTGCCAAGTATCCAATGCGGAAATGTTTGTGCTTTAAGTTTTCTTCATAAACACTACCGAGAAATGACCCAAAAGTATATGCTAGAAATAAAGTGAAGCTCTCTACTTGTTTAAAATTCTCAAGAATGCTGAAA
Source organism: Mirounga angustirostris (assembly GCF_029215605.1). Lineage (NCBI taxonomy): Eukaryota > Metazoa > Chordata > Mammalia > Carnivora > Phocidae > Mirounga > Mirounga angustirostris. The sequence continues at coordinate 70,711,229 of NW_026991720.1, read as the reverse complement.
AATTCCAGTTTAGAACAGCTGCATTTTTCTTGGGAGAACTTGTGAAAAACTTAAAAAAGCAGAAACTCAAGTTATGTCCACTCTAACCAAAAAGCACATGACGAATCAGGGCAGTAAGTTTTAAAATTCAATTTCTAGGCCCCAGCAAAAACGTCTTTGTATTTTGACCCCCGATCAAAGGAAAGGCAGAACTCACTGTTCCAGGGGAGACATCGCCCCGAATTCTCTGGATCCATTATATCTCAAGCATTTACAGTGATGACGAAACATAATCAATGCTGTCAACAATGAAGAAAGTGTAGAACATTCTTATGGCCCATCTTCTCATTCGTATCCTGCTCTTCAAGTTACCGAGTTAGAAAAATGTTAAACAACATTATGTATTAAAAAAGAGTAATTCCCACCCCAAAAAACTTTCAAGGAGAAAGGTCTCCTAATTTTACTCTTGTTCAAGATGGTAGTATAAGAAATATTGAGCTGTGAAGAATTCAGGAAGGCCTGACAATATATAAACATCATGTGGAACATTTTCTACTGAGGGAAGCAATGTTCATTCTTTGAAAACCCTAACTCTAAACGCGGTCTAACTGTTGCATGCACTCAAAACATGAGTCAGAAAGCAAAGATAGCTAAACTTCCAAAAAGGTACTTAATCACTGTGTCTTTCAGCACTAACCACATAGAAGGCAGAGAGGACATTGGAATATAAGGAACAGTAGAGAAAACGGCAAGAGAAAAAAAATAAAGCTGTTCACAATGCCCAGGGCAGGCTGGCTCTGCAGAGAGAGGAGTATGCACAAGGCACTAGAAACAAGCACAGCCTGGAGGATGGAGAAAAGATCATTTTATACAGTAAATATATATTTCTAAAAAATAGTTAAAGACATTCCCCTCTGATTCTACACTGACAATATATTCTAAAAAAAATCGTAGAACACTAAGTAACAGTTTAAAGCAATCTATGTGCTGGTGATAGAGAAGAACCGTCCTCTATTCACTGCCTAGGTAACAACAATGAATGCCAGGTAGGAAGATCGCATCAGAGCAAGAACATACGGGGGGGGGGGGGGGAGTGACCCCGTTAGGATAGCGAAATCGGAGCCATAAACCACAACCTGAATCTTAACTATTTACAAAAGGTTCATTGAAAGCAAGCAAGCAGGAGGTGCATGGGAAAAGCTTAAGCAATCTGTTATTAGTTATGTAAAGGCAGTAATATATATTAGAGGCCCTGGGGGATAGATAAGATGGATACTTTGCAAACAAGGCAGTGCATGGTAGAAAAAGTACAGTGTAATAGGGAAAACTTAAATGGTATTCCTGTCTCTTGTCAGAGAGAACTACTCTCCACACTAAAACAGGAAACAGTTTCTGACAAATTCCTAAAATCAAAAACAAAACAAAGTAACAACAAAACCCAAAAAGGAAATAGATTTCAAATCAGGAAATAAAGGCCTTCTCTAATTTTTTTTTGACAATTTTACCTATTTGAGGTACACTCCCTAAATCTATAGCAAGTAAGAAAAAGCTTAAAGGGTATTTTTCAAAAGAAACAATAAAGCATATAATACAGGTTAAAATGGACTTATATTGAGTAAATTCAGCTTTTTGAAGAGTAAATAGAATGTATGCTTTAAAAAACAGGTCTCTTAAAAGATACTAGCATTTTTTCCCTTTTGTTGTGTGTATAAAACGTCATCTAGATAGTGAACCTTTTACTGCTAGCAAATTTACTGCTTTTGGCCATGAAATTCTGAGGACATAGGCTTAACTTTCTAATTTGAGAAGCCCATTCTGGTAAATCACCTTTAGTCAACAGACACCTGTTATTTATAGGTCACTTTGAGTCTTTAAAATTCAATTATTCTTGTTGTTTACAGAAAGTAACACTTTAAGAGAACAAGAATCTCACACACACACACACACACACACACACACACACACACACACACTCGCATTCTCACTCAAAAGTACCGAATCAGGCTTGGGCAGCTGCAGGGAGATTACATCATAACTCAGCTGTGCCTGGATTGCTCACTTCACACTGGCAGCATTCAAGGTTAGAAAAACGAAATGGCAGCACAATTTGTCAGCAGCTTCTCTTCTTCTGGAATCTTTCCAGGTTCTTGAAACAAACAAACAGACAGACAAACAAACGAACGAACATAAAGCTGCAAACATTCTTGCATTGATTTCAAAACAGTACACGAGGTGGTTTCCATGGAGAAGCAGAGCCCGTCCAGAAGACGGCAACTAGAAGATCCCCAGCCAGTGATCCTCAGCACCTCTGCTGGGGCTTACTCAGGGTGTGGGGGGGCCATCAGCCCCCAAGGGTGTTCTCGGGGTGATCAGCTCAAGGCAGCGGCCGGCACCTCAGGCTGTATTCATCTCTGAGCTGTTCTGGCTGGGAGGCAGATGGGCATCCAGGTTCTCCTTGCACCTCTCCAGGTCATGGAAGTATGGGTGAGACAGGGCACTGTAGGCGGATATCCTTTTGGCTGGATTAAATGTTAAGCACTTCTGTGATGAAGAAAAAAAATCATTGATTGACGTAAAACATGTCCATTTAAAATAATCTGCTTACACAGTTACACATTTATTCACCACCATCAATTAAGTGTGTCTAGAAAGAGAATGAATATCTACTTCAAGGGGCACTACGGGGAGCCTGGGTGGCTCAGGCGGTTGAGCGGCCACCTCTTGGTTTCAGCTTAGGTCATGATCTCACGGTGATGAGATGGAGCCCTGCGTGGGGCTCCACGCTCAGCGGGGAGTCTGACTGTTTGAGAGTCTCTCTCTCCCTCCTCCTGCTCATGCTCTCTCTCTTTCTCAAATAAATAAGGGGCGCCTGGGTGGCTCAGTCAGTTAAGCATCTGCCTTTGGCTCAGGTCATGATGTCAGGGTCCTGGGATGGGATCAAGCCCTGCGTCGGGCTCTCCGCTCACTGGCAAGTCTGCTTCTCCCTCTCCCTCTCTGATCTCTCTTGCTTTTGCACTCTCTCAGATAAATAAAATCTTTAAAAAAATAAAAAAATAGGGGCGCCTGGGTGGCTCAGTCGTTGGGCGTCTGCCTTTGGCTCAGGTCGTGATCCTGGGGTCCTGGGATCGAGCCCCGCATCGGGCTCCCTGCTCCACAGGAGGCCTGCTTCTCCCTCTCCCATTCCCCCTGCTTGTGTTCCCTCTCTCGCTATGTCTCTCTCTGTGTCAAATAAATAAATAAAATCTTAAAAAAAAAAAAAAGTAAATCTTTAAAAAAAGGGAACTAAACAAAATGTAGACATAGCCATCTTATATATGGGCTCAATGTATAAACTGCCCTTCAGGAAAACGCAACAGCTTTTGGGTTGCCTGTGGACTGTTACCTCCCCAGGCCTTCTCTTCAACCCACCCCACATCCTTTAAAAGATATTATTATTACTGTAGTATGTATACAACTTTATTTAGATAGTGATTTTTCTAATGCCAGCCAACGTAGTCCTATCGTCAGCGACATCACCCGAACTTTTTACCCTACCCCAAGGTTTACTTACTGATGAGTCAGGAATGGAAGGGGGTTACCTTGTTCAGGGGTAAAAGGCTAATTACTAAATGATAGTAACAGTTTCTGACATATTTCTAAAATCAAGACCAAACCAAAACAACAACAAAAGGAACAAGAAAGGAAACACATTTTAAACCAGGAAGTAAGTTTTCCTTATTAAGGAAGGGGCAAGTAAGGGCTAACACCTAGGCCCACCTTATGCAGATCACCAGCCAGCTGTGGACTCTGCCCCAGGGCTGAACCATCCTCTAGGTTCAGTTCTGGTACCAAACTCTATTCCAGGCTGACAACTCCAGTGCAGGCAGAAGGTGAAAGGCGGGGAAGGTAAACCTCTGGAGCTGCAATTTCCGTTCCCAAACTAGCGGATTCATCATCAAGTAGGCAGAACGCTTCCCTAACCTCAGTTCCATTTCCAGTCCAACCCCAGGTGATCCTGTTCTTCAAATCCTCCTCCTGTCCTTTCACCAACACCTCCAGAGTGCCTAGCAGGTGGCCAGCACTAGTGAAGGATGAGGAAGACCCGCCCATTGCCCAGCGACACACAAGCAGCAGAGAAGCTCCACCAGCTTCCCCATCCGTGTGATGCAGCGCCCACTGAAGTGAGCTGGGCACCCGAAATGTCTATCAATTTCAGTCCCCTCTGTACATTATCATGGTTATGCTGACCTCTTCCATGTAACCTGGGTTTTTGCCCTCAAGGAGCTCAGAGTCTCAGTCAGGTCCTGACTAGATTAGGACCCTCTCTAACACTCTATGGAACACTACTCACCTGGAAAATTCTATATATAATTCCAGGCAAATTTTTGGGTCCCCTGAAATCTTATTTATGCTGAGCTCCCCACCAAGTCCATGGAGGCCGGTTTCTCATAATGTGTCCTGAAAACCAAAGAGCCAAAGGGCAAGCAGAGGGAGAGCTTGTTGGTAGAATGGTCCTACTGTCTCTAATACCAATAAACATCTTAAGAGAAGTTTTGCATGGGCTGAATTCCCTCAGGACAGAAGAGTAGGAGCAAAATCGTTGAGCCTGAGGTCCCTCTTCCCCAGAGTCCAGGAAGGAGAAAATTAGGTAGTGACATTAGAAAAGGAAGCAGCTGGTTTAATCCCCGGGACATAGGAACGAAGAAAAAAAAAGCTGTGGGAATATGTTCAAGATAGAGAGACATGTCCCTAGAGGACTGTGTGGGAGGAAGCCCATCCTCACAGCTATCCTGATGGCTTAGAGCTGGGAAGAGGGTGGAGAGAAGGAGAACTCCTTAGCCTAACGTGGAAGTGTGTGAGAATCTCAAGTTCGAAGTCTTTTTTTTAAAGATTTTATTTATTTGAGACAGAGAGAGAGAGGGAGAGAGAGAGTACACCAGCGGGGGAGGGACAAAAGGGGAGGGAGAAGCAGAATCCCTGCCGAGCAGGGAGCCCGATGCCGGGCTCGATCCCAGGACCCTGGGATCACGACTTGAGCCCAAGGCAGACGCTTAACGACTGAGACACCCAGGCGCCCCAAGATGGAAGTCTTAATACTTTATGTGCTTCAGAAACATTGTTAGACATGGTGGCTAAGTTCTATCACTGCTCTACTTCAACAGGGCAACGGGATGACTTGAGAATTAATTCAAAATCTTGTGTAAGAATATTGTTTCTCCAAGAAAATCTAATTTACTTGCCAAATAACTGACTGATAAAATGGACTTTTGGAACTGTTATTTAGTCAAGAGTTGAATACTATGACGGATTGGATCATTTTCCAGCACATATCCTCCTCCTTCCCACTCCTCCCTTCACGGGAGTATTCTTTCCTCTATTGGAGTTGGCCTTGGCCATGTAACTTACTTTGGCCAAAGGAATGTGGACAGAAGCAGCAGGGTGCCTCTCCCAAGCCTAGGCCATTGGGGCCATCATGTGTTTCTGCTTGCCCTTCTGGGAGCATCCACCTTCTATTATGAGAAAAACCTGCCCCAGGGAGCCAAAGCCCCTCTTACTCTGGGTCCTGGAATGAAGCATATGGAGAACACTTGTCCTTGACCCACAGGCTGCAGCATAGCTGTCTCTGCCAATCTGCAGACCCATAAGCAAGAAACAAATGCTTACTGCTGTATTCTAGGGAGATTTTTGGGTTGTGTGTTATGTGGCAAAAGTAGACTAATCCAAGGAATACCCCCCTCCCCCAATATGTGCCTTAAGGCTCTGAAAACAGCAGAAACTCTAAAACTTTTTTCAGCAAGAGCATGATATTTGGAATAAGTACTCAGCCTCTCAAGTTAACCACGACAAAGGGGACAAAACGTGTAAAGATGGGTAGGTTTTGGATGTTAAAAAGTCTTCCCCCAGGGCGCCTGGGTGGCTCAGTTGTTGGGTGTCTGCCTTCGGCTCAGGTCATGATCTCAGGGTCCTGGGATCGAGTCCCACATCGGGCTCCCTGCTTCTCCCTCTCCCACTCCCCCTACTTGTGTTCCTGTTCTTGCTGTCTCTCTCTGTCATATAAATAAATAAAATCTTAAAAAAAAAAAAAAAGTCTTCCCCCTGAATGGTCTTATTACTGTGCATTACTTATGTGTGTATGTAAGAACATTTATATATGCCAACGTATACATCCATCCATCCATAGCTGAGACATGATAGCGTCAGCCTTGTTTTCAGATAAAACAAAGGACGATTCTTAAAGTGCTAAAACTGAAATGTTGTTTCTTAAAGGAAACAACTTCCTAAATACCTTTCCCTTTTCACCCTCACTAAATCATTTTGAGTAGAGGCAACAAATACTGCTGGGATCTCAGCTGCTCCTCTGGTACCAAATGGCTCTCTTTCTTCTGCTCGACAGTTCTGCCCCGTGTCCCTCTAGCAGGAAACAGGGAGAACTTTCAGGGGTTTCTGAGCTTTGCGGTCCTGGTCTGTCCTTTCCCGGAACGCCCATGGATTATTACGTTTTGTCCTTAAGTTTCTTCTAGTCCTGACGTCACTGGGACTGCCTCTTATTCTTTTCCTTTGCTTTTTCTCATCCCTGCTGACACTCATCGTCTACCCTCTTCCTTCTCTCTCTGGTAGTTTCTTTGTTCCTATTTCTTCTCTGTCTCCTACTGCTTCTCTAGTCCAGCACTAGTGTGTGGTCTGACTTGGAAAGCCGCCCCCTTCTAGTGGGAGACACTGAATGAGCATGCGGCATCATCTGCTATCTTAACATTTTGAGTTCCTCCTGGTGATTCCTACTGATGTTGGAGCTAGGAGATACTTTGAGCTGTCTTTGGGTGTCCCAGTAGCTGAAGGAGTGGGATGCTTCACAACTAAAATTGACTATCACTGTGATTCTGGGTCCAGAATCTTCTTCTAAGAGGAGCATTCCATTCAAAGTTCTTGCTGAAAAGGAAAGCCGATGGTGGCCATATTTTATAACACATCGTCCCTCCCTGCTCCCAGCACAGCTGACTGGACCCAGAATGGTGACCTGGCCCTCGGCAGCAACTCCTATCATGGCTTGGCAAAAAGGTGAGGTGTGTCAGCCACATTCTTCCTTTTAGGAATCTGACGTAGGAAATACTAACAGAGCAAATGTGAGCAGTGGGGGTTAGAGCTGAAAGGATCCAGGAGTTGGCCGAAGTTCTGAGAGTCAAGGGGCCAGCCGCAGTTAAGGGCAGCAGACAGTACTACCGAAAAGAGGCACTGAAGGGGAGAAAAAGGCCTGCAGAGCAGAGACAAGCAGATGGTGATGCTCTTAGCAGGACCGAGAGAGCATTTACACTCTGGATGGCTTTTCACTGCCGGGCCCATGAAACGTTCCATCAAACCCCTTTTTCTTAAGGTAATCCAAGTACTTGTCTGTTATATGAAACCCAGGAAAAATTTTCCTAAATAGTAGGTGAGCCAGCAAGTGTGTATATATAGTGAGCCTCTCTATAGGACACTATATTCTCCCTTCTAATAACAATGTATTTCAAAGGATGTGAGCCAAAAGTCCTTAGTGAGTGTCTTAGAAATGAACAGTGGGGAGGGAATATAGCTGTCCTTCTCTGTAATGTGGCAGGGGAGGGAATCTTTGAGTAAGCCAGAAAATGAGACACCATCAGGTGAAGATGGAATTAGGGCTTTCATTGGGAGACTCATGGCTCTGCGAACATGCCAATCAATGGCTGTGTCCACACAGAGCTAAAGTAGAACATTTCTACTAAAGCCTACAGACTCTTAGGTCTATATCGGAAATTTAGAATACATTGACAGAACGGGAGCACTAGCGTGTCCACGTCTAGGAGCACCTACTTGGTGAGATATCAAAGGTTGTTAGTCAGTAGGTAAAGGATACACTTATTATTCATTGAGTTCTGAACACCAAGAGTAGCTCAACAGGTCAACTCTTTTATTTTTCTGTCCACCAAGAGTAGGGAAGGATGTATAAGGCCAAGCGTTACGAGTCTGAATCTCAAACAGAACACAAGTCCTTATTTTCAGTGAGGTATTTTCTATGTGCATGCCACCTTGACTACTCATTGGAAGCATATGTCTAGATGAATCGAGAGGCTTCTGCGGCTGCATTCAAATGAACATTTAAAGATGGCAGACTGAAAGTGTGTGGGTCAGACTCTCTTTCTGTAGGAAACGAAGACATTCCAGAATCAAAAGCCACCAGCTGCGGCAGGTGTGGAAATGAAAGCTGCAGAGAGGTTGTGGCCTCTTGCTCTGCGTGGCTGTGGTCCATGATGCTGAACTGATGCTGTGCCCACCCCCAGGAGTCCACCCAGTGGACAGGTCGCGTCTCTCATCAGCACCGCACAAGACCAACTCTGCACCACAGCACTTACCAGAAGTAGGTCTTTGCCTTGTTCATCAATATCTGTTACAAACTTCTCAATCGGTTGAGGAGATTTTGAGTGAAAAGCCTGCCTGGGAAGGGCGACATCTCGAGGCCAGTCCTCTTCTCCTGGGAGTCCAATGACGCTACAAAAGAACCATGTGTGAACATAAGCATCATTAGCTGCTATGCTGAAGCTGTTTTCCCACAAAGTCCAGATGATGGTAAAATCTGAGAGGCAGGCGTGGGGGACACAGAGCCCAGGGGGCCCCTCACTTATATTACTGGCAGGTCTCTCATCTCTGTCCTACTGCAGTATGATGACCACAGGGTAGAGGGCGATCTCCCAGGAGAATTGTAAAATTCACTGGGAAGAGATAAGAGATTCCTCTAGTAGCAGATACTAAATGTATGAGATGATGCAGAAATAGAAAATAGTATATTACCAGTAAGTCCTGACATACTGACAGAGTAGGAGGCCCACATGGGCATATATTTTCCTTTATGCCCAAGAGTGCTTTTTGGGTTCTGATCCAACACTCTCATATTGCCATGCTTTTGTAATGCTCATCTAACACGATTCATTAACACATAAATTTGGTTGCACTTTTGGTTAAAGAATAATTCCCCAAACGGTAATTACATACGTTAGAATCAGGCCAAAAAGAGGCTAAAAGATATGCTAATCCTGTGCTAGGCAAACACTATTTTATAATTTAATTTCAAATTAAATTCATTAAGTTAAATATAGCTGATATATATTTTTGTATTACAAAACTAATTTTTTTTATTTTAAAAGATTTGATTTATTTACTATTTATTTATTTTAGAGAGAGAGAGCGAGCAAGTAGGGGCAGGAGCACAGGGAGAGAGATAAGCAGACTCCAGGCTGAGCACAGAGCCTGACGCAGGACTCGATTTCACAACCCTGAGATCATGACCTGAGCCAAAATCAATAGCCGGACGGTCAACCGACTGAGCCACCCAGGCGCCCCTACGAAACTATTTTATAGTATTCCAAAGTGAGCAAACAATAAATAAAGACAGTGCCATTTATGCTTCCCCTGAAAATTATTCTGGGATCAGAAAAACGTGGAGAAAGGATCAAGTGATAGAGAAACAACACAGGCATTGTATGTCAACTATATTCAAATACAAAAAATAAATTAACAAAATAGCGTAGACTTTGGAAAAGGCAGACCTGGGTTCAGATTCTACACCTACAACTTATTGGTAGGTAAGGACAAACTACTTAACTTCTGTGAGCCTCAGTGTCTTTACTTATTAACAATCATAATTCACAGTGAGAATTTATATAAAGTGCATAGCACAGTGCCTGACACACAGTACTTGTTAGTATTAATACATTACCCATTATTAGTATTATTATTTTAAAGATTTTTATTTATTTATTGAGACACAGAGAGAGCACAAGATGGGGGGAGAGGCGGAGGGAGGAGAAGCAGACTCCCCTGATGAGCAGGGAGCCTGACATGGGGCCAGATCCCAGGACCCTGAGATCATGCCCTGAGCTGAAGGCAGATGCCCAACCAACTGAGCCACTCAGGAGCCCCACCCATTATTATTACTATTATAAGAGGAAAATAATGTTATTAATCTAAAATGCATAGGCAATGCATCACTACTACACCAAAAATATGAACCGCTTGAGTCCTATTGATGTGTGACTTGAGGTTCTTCAGAAATATTAATAGGTCAGTGGCTTTACATAACTTATTTACTTATTTGAAAGAGAGAGAGAGCTCACACACATGAGGTGGGGGGGGGGGGGCGGCAGTGGAGTCAAGAAGACCCCACGCTCAGCAGGGAGCCTGACGGGAGGCCAAGCCCACGACCTCAAGATCACGACCCAGTGGAAACCGAGAGTGGTATGCCCAATGGACTGAGCCACCCACGCACCCCTACAATATGGAGGTATTATTTAAAGTTTATGTATACAGGGGCACCTGGGTGACTCGGTTGAGCGTCTGCTTTCGACTTAGGTCATGATCTCAGGGTCCTGGGATCCAGCCCTGCATCGGGCTCCCCGCTCAGTGGCGAGTCTGCTTCTCCCTCTCCCCTCTGTGATCTCTCTCACTTTCACTCTCTCTCAAATAAATAAATAAAATCTTAAAAAAAATAAAGTTTATATAGAGAGAGTAGGTAGGTTTGAACAAGGGAAATCAGGGGATGCAAGAACTTATATCTCACTTATAGGCTCTGATTAACTCCAAACTAAAAAGTTATAATGTAGTGGACAGAACATATGGCTATTCAAATTTACCAAACTTTTTTTTTAAAAGATTTTATTTTTAAGTAATCTCTACACCCAACGTGGGGCTTGAACTCACAACCCTGAGATCAAGAGTTGCATGCTCTACCAACTGAGCCAGACAGGCACCCCCTGACCCAATTATTTTAACTACAGATAGCAATGGTGCTGGCCTGTGTTAGAGTCTTCTCCTTGGCCTGCGCTCACTGGGACACAGGTTGAGAAAATGTGTTCTCCTGAATGGATTTCCAGGTTTCAGGAAGATATGGTGGTGAACGTCACAGGCTCCCTCTGTAAGGCTTTCTTCCCCCTTTTATTCCCTCAACAGAGCCCAGGTCACAGACCTCACCTGGGGAGAGCAGACACCTGTATCATGATTGCACCTGTCACTGGTGTCCGGGAAAAGACCCTGTAGTCCTACCTCTGTTGGACATGCTGGGCGAGCCACGTTGTTGAGGCAAATAAAGAGAGACTCATGGACATATTTACCAGAACAAGGGAATGGAAATGCAGCTTGGGCAATACACAAATTTACTTAATAATGAGATCTAGAGTAAGAGTAGAAAAAAAAATACCACTATTAATTATTAAAGGACATAAATGTGTATGCTTGGAAAGAGTGGGATAGGCAAAGAAAGAAAAAGAGAACGCTTATGAAAGAACTTTAACAATTTCCTTCATTTTTATTTTTTAGCCATTTTTATATCTTTTTTTGGCATATCATCGCCAGTCATCTAGAAATCAATTATAAAAATTCTTAGCAATAATTTAAAATCTTTAAAAAAATCTTTTTATTTGCAGCTCTGAATATATTTATATTGAAATAAATCTGGTGATATGGGTAGCTGAGTGCCAAAAGCAAAAAAGAGTCTCTGTGTGTACATGTGTGGTGCATAATTATATATCTGTGTACATAGCTATCTATATAAATAACTTTCAAAAGTATTTTTAAATCTACCCCCTCCTCTGATCCCCTAACGACCTCCTGAGACATGCAGGTCAGTTATTACTTCCTTTTTATAGATGTGGAAACAAAGGGATGAGGAGTGAAATCAGCTGCCAAAGTCACACACAGTAAGTTCAGCCACAGAGCGGGAGCGAACCCAGCTCTCCTTATTCCAAATCCAATATTTTGTTTCCATTTAACTATGACTCTGCTCCAAAAAATGCTCTAAAATGTCACGAGCTAAAAGCATTCAGTTTCACTTTCAAAGTACTTGCTGTTCTTTGAAAGTATAAATCTTTCTAAATGCAGAAACAGTTCTCCCCCGTAAGAGAATGTGAATGTGGCTTTCCTTAAAAAAAGAAAAAAAAGAATCCCCTTAATATCCAGTAGGAACTTTTATGGCCCATATACAAACGTTGTGAAACTCTGACAGGTCCATTAAAAAGTGCTTGCATCAAGTTTCAGTATTTGGACAGCTGAACATAAGCCTTAAAAGTTGACATTTGTACCGTAAAGACTGACAGCACAAAATCTATAAATGGCAGAGGGAACAGAAATCATTTTTCAAGTACTTTAGAAATGACAGTAGGGTGCAGCATTGTCCCTTTTCTTTATGCCAAAGGAACCAAGGCAGAGTAAACAGGACATAATTTCAGCGAAACAAGGCCAGAAACCAAGAAGTAAATGCTAAAAGGCCTAAGACCTATAGAACTTTATGGCTTCTTTTCTGCTGGCAACCTAGGGTCTCAGGCCTTTGCCAAAAGTGGAACTGGCTCTCCCTTGGGCACAAGTCAAACTTGTTTGTCAGAGGTTCTCTCGGGTCCAACTCCCTGGCTTCCGATACAAAGGGGCACTAACAAGGCTAACAAGTTCGCAGGCCCCAGGGCTGGAGCTGGCCAGAACGCCCAGGTGATGTCAGTAAGGGACAGGTGGTGATGGGTTGAACGTCTGGCAAGCTGGCTTCTGTCAAGATCACTTTTCCCTTTAACAGAGTCACTGGTGCGTCTGACTTTCCTAGTTCCTGCTTCAAGTTCTCACCGCACACAAACCATATTCAACAGTGGTGGGGAAGAATAGATGGGGGTTCATCACCCTATGAGCAAAGACGAGTTGACATCCAGAAGCAGAGAGAACATGAGTTTGTCCTGAATCTGTCCATTTTATGGAGTGGCAGGAGGAGGAGCAATGGGAGTCTCGGCAGCTGCCCTGGACCTGGGAAGCCCTCACACAATAAAACCAGCAAATATTTTTCAGGCCTTAAAGCCACTGAGTTCTGATTCAGCAGGGCCGCCAGCATCATTAGAAATCTAGTGGAGCTTTCCAGTCACTAAGAGAACAAATTGAGGTTCCAGTTTTATACCAACTGTTTTAAGCAGTCATGCGTTAACATATAATTATTTTCTTTAGGGGTACTTTTCACCAGTTTTACGGACTGGAAATATCATAAAAATCACTGGGATTCCTATAAAATGTTACAGACCAATGATTGGGGCTGCTTTTGGTTCTAGAACTCCCACTTTTTTCGTACTTCACCCCAATTCTGAGGGGGCTTGGCAAAGGCACCTATCCCAAAAGGATGCCATACTTCATGCTTTGTGAGAGGAAAGGCCCCTTCTTAACATTCTAGAAACACGAAAGCATACATACCCCCACAGTCACAAACATGTAGACATGAATGGAACTCTGCAAATCATCAACGAGCTAAGTAACAGACAATTAGAACCAAAGAATTTGAGCGCAAGAAAGGATCTTAGAATTTACGTCTTAAGTTTCAGTATTCAGGTGAAGAAGTTAAGGAACAAAAAGGTTAAACAATTAATGATGAATTATAATCATAGCTGCCATTTTAAAAGCATTCACTATGCACCAGTCACCGTGTATGCACTTTACAGGGCATTTTAAATAACTTTCTCAAGACTGCATAGAATTTAGCAACAGACATAGAGTTAGAACCTAGGATTCTCATTTCCTATTTTGGGACTCCAAAGAAAAATGGGTTGTGTAGCATACCATCCAAGACAAACCAAGGCAAAATCAATCTAGATGGCTCAATGGGGACAGGAAGCCCAGTGGGCAAGGATGGGTTACCAGGCAACCAAGCGCCCCACCACTGACGGTGGATCCATCTGAAATGGGCCCAAGCAGACAACACATCTAAACTCAAGAAATGGAGCTCAGCCAAGTGGAGAAGGAGGATCCTCGAAAAGATCCACGTGAGCAACATAGAAGCTTCCAGAGCAGACCAGTTAGGCCACACGTCATGATGGGCTCTGCATAAAACAGCATGTCTGCCGTGTCCCCACTCACCACACAAATAGTAACACTGACTGCGGCCGCAGCTTGGAGGAGGAAAGACAAGAGGTAAACATTTTATATGAGTGTCAGAGGAAAGGCACTGTAAATGTTTTCATGCTATGAACGCTGATGTAAAATTACAGTTACTACTTACTCCAAGATTTTTCCAAGCTGATCGACATCTGAACTTCCACGAAAAAGAGGCCTACAAGAATAAAGATACATATCAAACAGGGAATTTTCTCATTACATTTCAATCATATTGGTCATTACCACTGTTTACAGGAAACAAAACATTCTTTAAGGGTGAGGAAGGAGTAAAGAAGTGAGACATCTTTCCTTTGGTCAATGAAGGATTTTCTTGCATTTGACTTCGTGGTAAGGATCTCTCCTAAGTATCTGGGGTCCCTGACTCCCCTGTTTTATCACCGTGGGTATTCTATGCGCACTCACTGCAACAACAGTGCTACTGGGGACACACAGGCCCTGGTTTCAAAGTCCTACTCAACTTCCTGATAGGGGGGAAAACGTCACTGTTCTCGTCTGGACCGAGGGGTTCATGGGCTTCTTTGAAACTGTTCTTGGTCAGATTCTTCTCCGAGCACCCTTTCCTCACCTCTCTGCTATCACAGGACTTCCTCAGGGGGCTCTCTCTTTCCAAGGGTCCTGATGCTGCAGTGACATACGTCTGGACCCATTTTTTTGATTTTATCACTTTCCTTTCTCACAGCATTATGGTAGTTAGCCATCACTCCGGGCTTCAGAGGAACACACAGCCCTCAGTGTCTACACGGAGCATTTAACTGGCAATTAAATGAGCTCACTTGGTCACATTTCTGGCATTTTCCCAAGTAGGTCAATACCCCTAGAGGGCAATGACTTCTCTAGGTTTGCCCCTGATCTTTGGCCTAGTGCTTTACCTGAACAGGTGCTCAGTTAATAAATATTTTATTTAATATATTCCTATGGCACACATGGAAATGTTTCCTAACCCCTTGCTCAATGACTGACAGATATTTTTCAGCAATAACGGGCTTTAAAAAATATTTGTAGCCAGGGCGCCTGGGTGGCTCAGTTGGTTAAGCGACTGCCTTCGGCTCAGGTCATGATCCTGGAGTCCCAGGATCGAGTCCCGCATCGGGCTCCCTGCTCGGCAGGGAGTCTGCTTCTCCCTCTGACCCTCCTCCCTCTCGTGCTCTCTGTCTCTCATTCTCTCTGTCTCAAATAAAAAAATAAAATCTTAAAAAAAAAAAATTTGTAGCCTATTACCAGAGACCATATTTTTAAAATGTTATATATCAATTATAAATATAAATATTATATATCAATTTTAGAAAAGCCAAACAATGGAATCTTAACAGCTATTATTTCTAGAACAGTAATGTTGACTCTAATATAATACCATGTGCTCCCCAAACGTCTCATTTAATTATCACAAAAATTTCAGAAGCAAGGTAGTATTATTATCATCCCTATTTTCTGATGAGCAGCTAGGATTAGAGATGTTCTAGACTTACCTAAGGACAAATAACAAAATGCAGACTTTTATTAAAATTCAAACGAGGTCCACCTTGCCCCAAAACCTATCTGCTTCATTATTATATTGTAATACTTTTTATTTTGGTTACTAATGTTCTCCACACTCACAGTCCCTACAGTGAGCCTTTGGGGTGAAGTAGCACGGAGACTGTGTGAAGAGCACTTTAGAGAGAACCCAGTGTCTCACAAGCAGGTGCCTGTGGGATTCTGTACTCATTGCTCTGCAAATGTCCAGTGTCTTTAAATTCTTGCCCTCTTTTAACAAGGAACAAAGCAATTTACCAGACTGACTGAAGTTCTCTATTCTTTCCATATACTTCCTGTCTGATGGCCCTTCTAAATTTTTTTTAAGTTTTTTTTTTTTTTTTTAATTTTATTTTTAAAGACTCTCTATACCCAACACAGGGCTCGAACTTACAACCCTGAGGTCAAGAGTCACACGCTCTATTGACTGAGCCAGCTAGGCGCCCCTTAATTAGGTTTTTAATTTTAATTCCAGTGTAGTCGACATACAGTGTTAGGCCCTTCCAGATTTTTACGTTCTGCCCCCTGTGCAATCTTTTACAGCTGCTTTGCTCACATCTTAATTGATAGCACCATTTTTCTTTTCCTTTCCAAAGTGCAGAACTTGGACTGCACAGAAACAACAGTGCCCTTTCTTTTCACACTCCTGTTTCCTTAGTATTAAGGTATAAAATTACAAAACTAAGTATAACCAGCATTATGAGGTCTGGACAAACACAAACGACCCCTCTTTGCATAGTACGTATCTCAAATGGCTCGAGCACTGGGCATGCCAGGGAGCAGGTGCAGAGGGAACTGGGGGCACACCTTTAACTGATGAGCTGGTGAAGCGGCTTGGTAAACATGCCAAGCCCCTCACCCTGCATGAAGAAGACTGGTATGCACAGTGAAATTATCTTTGAGGATCATGGAGCAGCTTAAAAGAAACTGGCCATGGCTACTGGGAAGCAAACAAGGCAGACTACCTTGAGTGGACGTTGTTCCCAGGCAAAAGCACAAGCCCGTCTCTTTCCTGAGGTGGGTACTGAGACCCCGAAGCCCAGCTCCTGCAGCGCAAGGGCTCATGCCCTTACTGGTTTGGTTTTCGGCTCCCTTTTTGTTTTTCTCCCTTGGCAATACTGTAACATTTTTGCTAGCTCCACTGTGCATTTAAGTAAGTGCTTGCTCTATTTTACCTTACATTTGCTACATGTTTAGCAGAGTGCTTTCAAATCATGTAGTCCACCATACTGCCAGAGCCTGAAGTCTTGCCTCTCTTGGCTGGACTTGGCCCCACAGAATGAAATGTGCTTTACATCCTTGAGTTAGAATTGGCCCATTAGTTTGGCCTGCTTTAATGAGGGTAAGAAGCAGAAAGGTCTGAATCATAACCACTTCTCTGTGACCTGCTGTGGGGAATACTGGAAACTCGGAAGCAACTATTCAGTATATGGCTCAGAATGACTTTTGTCACGTAGGAAGGCCTGGCATGGGACTGTGAGGTCTACTAATTTGGTTTTAGGATGGATATGGATTGGCTTGAGTTATATAGAACCACTAAATCCTGACAGCATGCAATTAACTCCCATAAAATAGATCTTTGGGTGCAAAGACATCATCACAAGACAATGGCAATGAGTCACATGAAAGGGGGAACAGCGGGCGCCTGGGTGGCTCAGATGGTTAAGCGTCTGCCTTTGGCTCAGGTCATGATCCCAGAGTCCTGGGATCGAGTCCCGCATCGGGGTCCAGGCTCAGCGGGGAGCCTGCTTCTCCCTCTGACCCTCGCCCCTCTCATGCTGTTTCTCTCTCGCTCGCTCTCTAAAAAATAAATAAAATCTTAAAAAAAAAAAAAAATTAGAAAGGGGGAACAGCCTACCTGGAACTGGTACTCTTAGTTGACCAAAAAGTGGTCATGAATGTGATCAAATTCTTAGGACCATCCATTCAGTTTGGGGCTGAAAATGCTCAAGTCTGTAGGAGCCGGTTTTGTGATAGAAGATGCTACATTCATTAGAAGCATGGAGAGTTACAATGGATTTAGAAGAAAGATGAAAAGTTTTCATCATGATGACCTCCTGGGGGTGCTATGGTGGAATACTGATATGTAAGAAGAAGATTGTCCCAATTATATGATACAATCTGTCTTTAAATAAGGCTCTGTGGTCAAAAGTCTTGGCTGTATCAGGTCTCTGACCTGTGTGCATCATGTACTAGGACTGTATTTTCACTGAAGTTATTCTGCATATTTCTTCCTTCCTCAGATAAGCTGAGTTAAATATCCTTCAAGTCATGTAATTTATGGCATATTTTAGGTGGACAATTATGGACATCTTTGACTGTATTCTTTGGTTTAGTGGTAAGGGAGAGTTTAATTCTACTGCCTTGAATAATTTTATAATTGTAGGAATGATTCAGCTAAAACACACACATACATGAGTCAAACTTGGCTGGTTCTTTATTACCATGACATAGGGCTGAGCTGGAAGGAAGTAGAGGGTTGAAGGACCAACATGGGGGAGAGTAAGACACAGGAAGACTGAAAGACAGACTGAGCTACAGATGGTCAGACAGACAATCTGAGGAGGTCCAAAATAACTTTGAACTCCGTTTCTTCCTATTGCGCCTAAACATCTACCTCTCCTGGAAATCTCAGGGTATATTTATATGGGCCCTTCACGAAGACTGAAGCTGGAAGGGGAATATTCTATTAAATATCATGAGACAAAGGCTCATAAAAATTAAAAAGTCATGTATTTTTTTTTTGAGTCACTGCAGGGAGAGGATCCACTAAGCTATCCCAGAAGCCTCCCATCCCAGGTGACACACTTAGTAATTCTTTTAAACTAACTACTTAAAAATAAAATTAACAAAAGAGATACTCTACTGAAAGCAGTAAATCTGAAGCCTGGTTTTGTATTTTTTAAAACACTTCTTCTTTATATACACATTTCTTGGGGGGTTAACTAGCAAAATGGAAAGATTATACCTACCAAGAATATCCCCAAATAAAAACTGTGCAATTGTTTTATTGGATTAATATACTAAAAAATCCCTCTATTATATGGGGCATTACTGAAGGATAGTAACTTTTATGTATTTTACTATATCAAAAACTATAATTAATTACTTCAGATGACTTTTCAGTAATTTAACCAACTGTTTGGATAATGGTGCGTGAAAGACCTTTGTTGAATCTACATTTCATGGATCCATTTCTAATTTCATACATTTCTTTTCTCTTCACCTAGCCTATGATCCTCCTTTTTCCTCAGATTTTCTCCACACTCACTTCTTGGGACGATTACATTCTTTCGCATAAACCTCCTTCTGTCTCTCATGGCCCTCAACCTCTTTTCTATTTTTGAATTCCCACTACAGAGGACCCTACTGGAACACTTTGCCATTCTACCCTTTGAAGCCAATTTATTTGACAAGATAAATAATATTTGGGGGAAAATATCTGAAACTGGACATTACTATGTTTTTATGAAAGAGAATTTTAGGTTATTTCCAAGTATCTTCTTCAAATATCTTCCTTCACTCTTATACTTGATAATAGTTAATGCTGATAAAAAAAACTCTTTCTGCAAACAATAAATTTTAATATATACATATAAGCGTTTTTTTTTTTTAAACTAAAAGGAGATCATTGCAAAATACAGTAACAAACTGCATTCATTTCAAACCATAGCAAAGTCAATTTTCTTCTCATATGACTGTAGGCGCTGTCATGCCAAAACAAGTATGGTTCTTGGGGTTTTCTTTAGCAAGGATTTTTCTCAAAGCTTTTTTTGAATTTGTGAGAATTTCAGCCTTAATGCACACCACCCCCATTCCCCCCCAACATGTTGATTTTAGAGGATATTTGTTGACTGGGGAAAGGGTATCATAGGCTTTGGTGATGAACTGTCCTGGGTATGAATCCCCACAGCCATTTCTCTCTGAATGACCTTAGGAAAGTCACTTAGCCTCTTAGAATCCATAAAATGTCCAGTTTATAGGAGACCTACAGTTAGGTGCCAACTAAACACACACATACTTTTTCACACTCATACGTGGTAGACATCTCTCTTGTTCCTGGCCACTGCTATACACAAAAGATAACGAAGTGTTTCACGCAGTGAACAAGGAAGGAAGGGGACACTTGTCACCACACGGTGGATGCCCAAATTGTAGTAAAGGCTAATAATTCCTCCTCTGGGGTCACTATTCTCTATACCTGTTACAACTCTTACACCTTTACCATCAAGAAGAGAAAGAATGAATGTCAAATAAGGTTTGATTAACTTTGAATTGGCAATATTATTTCTTCCTCTGTATGTAGTTTTAGCAACACTCATCCCATCTTTTAAGCGTGAAGTGCATTTTCTTGGGTCGAATTACAAAGGGTACCAAGTTTCAGATTACATGTCTTTTTAAACAAACGAAAAGAACATATAACTATCATTCATAAGCTCAATAAACAGTGGAAAACATTTAGAAGTAGGGTATGTTTTCTAGCAGATGAGACGTGTATGCTGATCGGTCTGTTACGGAAAGGAAATGATTCATGCATAAGGGAAGATGAAAGGTTTCATTTAGTTACAATACTCTCATTGTACTAAAAAGATGAGGAAGTCATGGATCACCCTATAGAACACCTCTGTAACCTGCATTTGACCTGCAGTTATGCTTTAGTTGCTATCTTTCTTGATTAGCAGAGGAATTTTCCATGTTCATAACATGACCTTTCGAAAAATATTGCTTACAATTTTATGCTTGCTCCTGTGTTCAGTTCTAGAGAGAGCTGTTATCCGTTAAGTTAAAAATGTTAACCTATCACTTTACAATTACCACCTATTCAAATAACCAGATTAAGTAGAAAATCAGTTTAACTGATTTGCTTCATAAACATTAATTGAGTGATCACCCACTAAGCACACAGGGCTGCATTAGGTGCTGGGAGATAACCCTTCCCCCAAGATATATATTAAATATAAATATTATATAATATACGGTCTTAATATATAATATACATATATTTAAAGTAAATTACACATTTTAATACAAATATATTAAAATACGAATTTATAATATTTATAAATAAATATATATATTACATACTACCATAATGATCCTTGCCTCTGTGGGAGACACGAGATACAAATGCAGGATCTTGAAATAAAGAAGTTTATCTCATTTTACCCTGGGAGATGAAAGCTCAAGGCAATCATTTAATCTTTACTAGAATGTTGGGAGGTGGTCTGATTAATTGTCTTTTATAGATGAGAAGTAAAGTAACTTCATCAAGGAAACTGTTCACTAAGTGGCTGAGTTGGTCTGTCTGACTCCAATGAGCAGCAAACAGAAGCAGTGTTTTAGAAAGATTAATATGGCAGAGGTTTACTGAGCCACTAATAGGGGATGAAGACAGAGCTAGGGAGGCCAGAGGTGAGGTCATTGCACAACGACCTAACCCAGGAGGACAGCAGATGGGAAAGGATGCAAAGACATATAAGGGAAGGTGATCTGAATTTGGTAAAAGACTCAACATGCCCTGCGAGAAGCAGCATGGTTTTAAGATTCCAGGCCGAATGAGAAAGGTGGAGAGAGAGGGTGGTGTGGGGAGGAGAAGATTGGAAGATAATCGACTTAATTTTATTTATTTATTTATTTATTTTTATTTTTTTAAAGATTTTATTTTATTTATTTATTTGAGACAGAGAGAATGAAATAGAGCATGAGAGGGAGGAGGGTCAGAGGGAGAAGCAGACCCCCCGCCAAGCAGGGAGCCTGATGCGGGACTCGATCCTGGGACTCCAGGATCATGACCTGAGCCGAAGGCAGTCGCTTAACCAACTGAGCCACCCAGGCGCCCAATTGACTTAATTTTAAACATGTTCCTTTATGATAAAAAATAATGTATAAAACAATGCTTTGAAATCTGAGAATGAAAAACATGCAAAAGATTAGTTAAGCATACCTAGGTATATACCCAACAATACTGGCAATGTATGTGCACACAGACACTTGGACATGAATGTGTGTAGCAGCATTATTCATGATAGCCCCAAAGTGGAAACAACCCAAATGTCCATCAGCTGACAATGTGATACCAGAATGTTGTATAGCCATACAATGGAGTGTGGTTCAGTCACAAAAAGGAATGAAGCGGGGGACGCCTGGGTGGCTCAGTAGGTTAAGCGTCTGCCTTCGGCTCAGGTCATGATTAATAAACAGGAATGGTTACTGTTCCTCCCACTGAGAAGGCCTTCTCTCCCTTCTTCCCATCAACTTCAGTCCCTCAAAATTCGCACCCTTGGTTCATCTCTGGGTAATTCAAGTGCAAGCATGTGTATTTGCGCAGGTATGTATATATGAGTAGATGCATACACATTTAGAGCTAAAACCGATTTGATTGATATTGTTGTATCTGTTTATGCTTTAACTGGTCTGTGGCACTAGACAATATCATCCTACAAATAATGGGTGTTTAAAAACGGGGATGGGGGGCTGGTGTGACAATTAGTCTCCTACATCTAAAATCTCACCAAAACCATCAGAGAAGCAGCATGAGGAATGCCGGATAGGAACTTTGCCCTCAGGTGCTTTACTACACCCAGGTATGCAGGTCAGGGATGGGCTTCTTGGAAGACAAAGAAAGAGAAGGGTTGAGAAGTGTTGCAAAGGCCAACAAGAGTGAGGGATTACAACGGGTGTGCAGGGGAAAGAGGCTCCTGAAGGAAACCAGCCCAGAAAGGAAGGGGCTCTGGTGGGAAAGAGCATATGGGAGACAAAAAAATTTAAAGCCCAAGTAATACAAGGCAAGGACCAGGGCAAAAAGAAGAAATTGAGATGAAGTTCTGTCAACTGAGACAGAGACCGATAGGAAAAAACCCCTACCAGGGAAGGGAGGGGCCACTCACAGGACAGAGCAGATAATTACAATTTAGAAAGTCGCTGCCCTATCTGTCCACAGTAGGGGACTCGGAGTCTGGTGTTTCCTTACAAATAAATAGCTGAATTAATTTTTCCTTGTTACCAGATGTGAATAATTTATTTCTCCACAGAAGGCTCATATTTTACTGGACTATGTATGAGTAACTTCCTTGAGAGACAGTGAGCACACTGAGGCAGAGAGGAAAACCCCATCATTTTTCAATTCAAAATTGAGTTGAAGACTCAACTGAGACTCCTGAAACATTACAAAACTTACAAATTAATATACTTACTGACTTAGTCAATTTTACAGATGACTCAAGAAGCCTAAGTGGTCATTAAGATTACAAAAAAAGTTATTTCTAACCACTTCAACAAGCATTATCTATTGTTTGCCAGAAATAATTATTGCTCTCAAATACTTATTTAATTAAAGCGTTGCCTTTCTGTTGTTGCAGTGCTATCTTTTCTTGTCTCAGTCGACTTGGGCTGCCCTAACAAAATACCACAGGCTGGGTGGTTTAAACAACATTTATTTCCCCTAGTTCTGGAGGCTGGACGTCCTGGATGAAGATGCCGACAAGATATCAGTGTCTGGTGAGGACGGTCTCCCTGGTTTGCAGGTGGCCACTTGCTTGCTCTGTACTCACGTGGTGGAGAGAGACCAAGCTCCCTTGGGTCTCTCTTACAAGGGCACTAATGTCATCGTGGGGGCCCCACCCTCCTGACCTAAAGAATCCTAAATAATCCCAAATCTAATCCCTAAATAATCCCAAATAACATCAAAATTGGGGGATAGGGCTTCAACATCTGAGTTTGGTAGTTATGGTGGTAAGACTCGAACATTCGGTCTGTAACACTTCCTTCCTCATGTTACTAAATACAGTATCTTTCTGACCTTTAGAATTAGAAACAAACTAGCCACATGGACTCAAGGTGACCCAAGTGAATCAAGTTTTCTCTCTCTGAGAATGTTCTTGTCCAACAGGAGCAAAACACATGATTTGTCTCATTCTGTGCCTGGGATCCAAGTACTCATTTTGTATACTTTCTGGTAAGTTTTCTTGCCGAATTACATGTTCATTACTTTCATAGTGCCTCCCTTATCTCCTGCTCTCTGTTCACACTGCTCAGGGGAGTTTTTTAAAAATATATATATTTTTTAGATTTTACTTAACAGAGGGACAGACAGAGAGAGAGAGAGAGTACAAGCAAGGAGAACAGCAGGGAGAGAGGGAGAAGCAGACTCTTCACAGTGCAGGGAGCCTGACATGGTGCTCGATCCCAGGACCCTGGGATCATGACCTGAGCTGAAGGCAGACGCCTGACCGACTGAGCCACCCAGGTGCCCCTGCTCAGGGGAGTTCTTAAGGCAGGAAAGAAATAGTCACGCATTGAGTACTTTCTACAGGCTGGGTTCCTCGTTGTATTATATGTTTTCATCCTCACTCTCACTCTGATGGCAGACCAAGTACTACAAAACTTTGCATTTGAAAGAAAGTTTTGGCAGAGGTAAAAGAAATCTGAGTCAAACCTAAGAAGCAGGAACTCGCAAGGGTGAAGCATTTCTATTAGTATCCTCATTACCAGGAAACTGGAGGCAAGTCCAGAATGTGGGACGCCCCCACTGGAATCACCTCACTTCTCATGGGCAAGAAGCTTCATTAACAGCCAGACATCTCAGGCTTAGCATCCTGGGGTAAGCTGTCTTCTGGCTGTCATATAAACCCAGAGCAGGGATCTTTCTCCTGTATGGAAATTCTAGCTATAATACGCACTCTATTTTATCTTGGGCTTGGTGTTGAGAAACTTTAATGATAACATGCTGGAAGATCATCTGGGGCAAGGGTGATGGTGGTGTGTGGAAAAATGATCAGAGATTACTAGGACACCTGGCTGAATGAGTGCCATAGATTAGTCAGGCATTGATTATTAACTGGGCTCAGGGTTTATCAATTACCTTCACTCTGCAAAAGAACTGTGAACTAGAGACATCCCTCAACCAAACTGGAAGCTCATCAGACCCCATCATAAAATCATCTGTCTACAATCCCTAGCCTTTCTTTATATTGTGCCTTCCTAGGAGAGAAAGAGAAGCTGTAACAGGGAGTTAGTTGGTCCATGAGTGAGAACCTTGGTACCCATGCTCCTCTATACTTGGCCATTTGGGTAGAGTACCCAGGAATAGGGTGACCAACCAGTGCAATCTGCCCATGATGGCCCTAGTGTCAGTACTGAAAATCCTGTATCCCAGGAAGCCTCTCTGTCCCAGGCTAAACGGGATGGTTGGTCACCCTCTACAGGAGACCCAGAACAAGAGGCTGTAGAAAAAGAAATTAAAGAGAGAGAGAGAGAGAGAGAAATCTTAAAAAAAAAATTATCGTTATTTCCAAGGGCTGTTTTGAAAAATCAGATGAGCATCTCTCAAAACGGTAAGAATGAAGGTGGTCCAGACAGGTTTCATTCTTTTTTCCTAACAACTCACTGCACTGCTACTATGTGATAAGGGACTAGATTATCAGTAAGCTCCCTCCTCATACCATAATCCAAGATGCTATTACTCTCTCTTAGCAAATGACCGTGTGAAACTATATACAGTTGACCCTTGAGCAACACAGGTGTGAACTACATGGGCTCACTTACATGTGGATTTTTTGTTTTTCACAGTACTGTAAACATATTTTCTCAGTAACATTTTCTTTTGTCTACCTTTATTGGAAGGCTACAGTATATAACACATGTAAAATACAGAACATGTTGATCGATGTTGTCGGTAGGGCTTTCAGTCAACAGTAGGCTATTAGTAGTTAAGTTCGAGGGGAGGTCAAAAGTTAGACATCCATTTTCAATTGCACCGGGGAAGGGTTTGGTGCACTCAACCCTCGTGTTGTTGTTCAAGGGTCAACTTACATCTTGCCTAAGGAAAGAGCACTGCCAGTCTACATGATGCATCAGTCTAAGGGAAGTGCACGATCTAAAAAGGCAGCCACCAATAGAGACTGGGGCGGGGCTACTTATCTAAGACCGACAAGAAGTATTTTTATCTCGTCCAATCTAATTCATTGGTAGCAACAGGCTTCGAGCTGGACTGAGAAAGGATTCGAAGTGCTGCCTAGTTGTAGCAGGAGAGAGGGCTGTAACCAGCAAGATAATATGGAAAACAAACTAGCCACATGGACTCAAGGTGACCCAAATGAATCAAGTTTTCTCTCTCTGATACACTGACATCAAAGCAATATACAAGGAATAAAAGTCAGCAAACGTAAAAGTTAGCCCATCTAATGACACACTCCAAGAGCAAATGTTACATATATTAGGGTCACAAAATGTGGCTTTCAAAGCCACTTCTTACATTTATTCTAGGAATCCACCAGGGCTTGTCTTTGACACAACATGTTCACCAAAGAGAGTCTTACAAGTTCTATTGTGGGTATGTCTTTTAGTATATAATTCTGAGCACCTCCATGCTCATGAACACATGCTTTCTCTTGCAAACACTCCAACACATCAACCATCTGTCATCGAAATGACATAATCCAGGGCTGACAGTTTTAATGTTGATTTTGGGGGAAAATAATCACTAGAAATTTTCTCAAATAGAAGTGTCTGTTAATTGAAGTGGCTTATTAAAAAAAAAAGGCAGTTTTCCTCAAAAAAGAACCAAAAGTATCAACTCAGAGAGTATTACAAATGATCCAAAAATATCCTCAAATTGGATTCAATCTTTGGTTAAAAATACTCCAAATAGCAGAAGACTGATTTTTTTTCATTTTTTCCCTAAAAAAAAAAAAAAAAAAGTCTGCTTAGCATACAAATATGGGTGCAAAAGTTAGCATTTATTTTCTCAGGATAAAATTTTACTGACCCAAGAGCCACCTTAATTTTTTTAAAGGCTTCTTTAGTGCATTTATATTTTTAATGATGGGTGGGTACTTAAAAAAAAAAATCACAAAGCATCACCTCAATTCTTTTCTCTTTTTATATACAAATGGATAAAATGGTATCTCTAAAGATCTCCTCCCTTCCCCCAAACTAAGGATGGCACCATCCCCCAGAGCAGGATCTGAATCCGGGCTCTATAGTCCTTGGTTTGAACCAGAACAAAGAGACAAGAAAGTGGCTAGCTGTCATAACAAAGCTGTGACTGAATAAGATTCCAGCCTCTATGAAGACAAGAATCAAAGACGTATCTTAAAAAAATTATTTGTACACACATTTCTACCTACCCTTTTAGATAGAGTTTGATCTTATGACAAGAAGCAGTAATAATCTTTTTTTTCCCTTTCTGAATGGTACAGACAACTGGTATCCTGTATGAATATAATATTCCTATCCAGCGCATTTTGGGTAGAATCCAGTAATGTGTGATAACTCAACAATTTAGCACAGGAAGCAAAGCCCACAACATTCCTTAGAAATTTCACAGACTATCTAGACAGAACAGACCCATATGAATGGGATTTTTTCAGTGATATTTGAAGAATGCAATTTTTCAGGGTGGACACACTGGGTTTGTGACGGATGCAAATTCAGATATGGAAAAAAAACACAATTAAATGATTCAGACTCTTGCGTTGTGCTTCCACAGACCTTATTTCTGCACGGGTCAAACAAAGGAAAGTTGGTGTTTGACAACTGTGGATGACTCATCAGAGGAAGTTCTTACCATATGGATGTGCTTGTTGAAATAAAGCTGGTTAACAAAGCCAGCTTTTTTCTCCCTGTGGGCCAGTGAGGGTTTCATTTTAGGAAATGGAAGTGTCAGTGTGGACAAACTGTCCTCAAGTATTTATAGCATAATGTGTAGTTTCCTTAAACTGTCTTTGAACAAAGAGTATGTGAATGAAAAATAAGATCTACATTTCTCTCATTCTTTTGGGTCGTATGAACTGTCTTCTGTTTATAAAACCGACTTAGCACTGTGACCTGGGCATGATGTGATAGGAAAGTGATAGTATAGCTACACTGAGGTATGCTCCTGGTTTCCCAATACATTTTAAGAGCTCTTTATTCATCAAGGAAATTACGCCTTTGTCACATTCACTGCATACATTTTCTCCAAGATTACCCTGTCCTTTTTAACTTTGAGGTATTTTAATTTTTTGATAACGTTTTCAATTTGTATATAGTCAAGTATATTAATATTTTCTTTGTGACTTAAAAGAAAAGATTTCTTTCTTTATTTGAGGTGGGGAGGGGCCCAGGGAGAGGCAGAGAAAGTCTTAAGCAGGCTCCGGCTCTCAGGACCCTGAGATCATGACCTAAGCCTAAACTGAGAGTCCGACGCTTAACTGTCTGCACCACCCAGGTGCCCCCTTTTGTGACTTTTTAATGCTCTGAAAGCGTATTCCATTCTAGGGTCAGAAATATTTCCTATAGTTTCTTTATTCTTTTATGGTTTCATTTTTTTTTTTTTAAGATTATTTATTTATTTGACAGAGAGAGACACAGCGAGAGAGGGAACACAAGCAGGGGGAGTGGGAGAGGGAGAAGCAAACTCCTCGCCGAGCAGGGAGCCCGATGCGGGACTCGATCCCAGGACCCTGGGATCATGACCCTAGCCGAAGGCAGACGCCCAACAACTGAGCCACCCAGGCGCCCCCTATGGTTTCATTTTTTTTTTAAATTTATTTGCGAGAGAGAGCATGAGAGGGAGGAGGGTCAGAGGGAGAAGCAAACTCCCCGCCAAGCAGGGAGCCCGATGCGGGACTTGATCCCAGGACCCTGGGATCATGACCCTAGCCGAAGGCAGACGCCCAACAACTGAGCCACCCAGGTCCCCTATGGTTTCATTTTTTTTTTAAATTTATTTGCAAGAGAGAGAATGAGAGAGAGCATGAGAGGGAGGAGGGTCAGAGGGAGAAGCAGACTCCCCGCCTAGCAGGGAGCCCGATGCGGGACTCGATCCCGGGACTCCAGGATCATGACCTGAGCCGAAGGCAGTCGCTTAACCAACTGAGCCACCCAGGCGCCCCATTTTTAATACTTAATTCTTTTAACTACCTGTTAATTTGCTCCATGGTAAGGAACAGAGACTCTAATCAGATTACCATTTCCCTCCCCCACCCCAACAAGTTGACTAGTACCCTTATTTGTTGAACAAGCCATTCTGTCCTACAGGATTTGTGATTTTGATAAGTCACATCACTTTCTAAATTGGGGTCTTTTGCTGGGTTCTCTATTCTGTTCCATAAATGTCTATCATTTCTTCTGCTGGTACTAGTTTTTTTTTTTTTAAACCTACACATATTTTTTAAAGATTTTATTTATTTGAGGGAGAGAGAGTACAAGCAGGGGAAGCAGCAGAGGGAGAGGGAGAAGCAGGCTCCCCACTAAGCAGGGAACCTGACGTGGGGCTTGATCCCAGGATCCTGGCATCATGACCTGAGCTGAAGGCAGATGCTCAACCGACTGAGCTATCTAGGCGCCCCTAGATTGTTTTTATTATTGTAGCTGCATTTCAGTGCTTTGGGGTGGAAAAGTTTCCCTTCATAATTTTTTTTTTAATTCTTTGCTATTTTCACCAATTTAACTCTTCAAATGCATTTTAGAAGATCCCACTGAGATTCTGATTGGAGTTGCATAAACCCATGAGTTAATTTGAAGAGATCTTATATCTTGTCAATATTCAATCTTCTCATTCAGGAAAACGCATCATCTTCCTAACATTTAACTATTCTCCACATCTGTGCAGGTATTTTATCTCTCTCAGTCAAATTTATAGGTTTCTTGATATAGGTCCCACACATTTGTTTACATTAGTCTACATTTTTAAATTTTTACTGGGAATGAAATGGAGCTGCTACCAACTGGAGAAACTGTCTCTGTTGTCTGAGGTCACAATCCTGACTGTTCTCTTGAGTCATGGATTATTTTAGATTTGAAGAGTGGAAGAAGGAAAAGAGGGACATATTGGGGGGAGTGGTTTATATTCAATAGTATGAAAACTGTAAGCCTCCCAGAAAGGCTGTAAAAGGTTTAAAAACATGCAACCCAAAGCACTGGGGTTAGTAAAAAAGAGAAATAATGTGCTAATAAGCAATCAGAGTGATGACTCATTGCATTGGATCATCCCTGGGACAGAATTAGCAGTTAAGGCGTTATTTTTGGTGCAGGATTCATCGCTACTTCCTTTTGGGGAAAAAAACCCCAACTTATTAAATCTTACCTCCCTAGAACACTTGCGAACGGTCATCCTGGCAGACCCGCCTGTCAGGTAACAATGCTATTTCTAGAACAGGGTCACGTTGTGTTCCCTGTAGAGACTTCTTTAGAAGAAAATAGAAGCACTTAGCCACATGGAATGGAAAGGAGAACAAAGCCCCAGCTCCTAAAGCTGGCTCTGTAACTGATTAACGAATCACTGAGTGCAGGTAGGCACTTCACCTCTGCTCATCTGTTAAAGGACAGATATCACGGCTTCTGCCCCGCTCTATACCCCAGACGTGCCACAAAAATAATAAACTATGTGGATGGAGCAGTTAGAACTGCTGAGAAGTAAAATCGGCTCCTCAGTAGAGAATCCATCAACCAAGGAGCAAAGACAGTGAACTCTCACTCCAGAGTCATTCATGTTTGCTTACTAACTGTGTTACCTGCCCCCATCCACACCCCTCCATGGTTTCTCCTCTTTTTCTCACAGTGTCTAAATGTGCAAAGAAGATTCAATGCTGTTGTTCTGCTGTATCTCTGGACGAAATCTCAGAATTTAATTTACCTGTGATATTCTGCTGGGCTATTCACAGACATCACCGGCTCAGAAAATTTAGAGATGATGCAGTCAGGAAAATGACAAACATGGGGGGAAAATGTGTTTTCTTATTCAGTATTCATGGCAGTGAAACTAATCAGTTAGACCATTACCCCCACCCCTTCGATATAGTAGTAAATTAAATACCCTCCCTCTTTCTGAACGCATGAATAAATCAATATTAGAATGTGCATTTCCCCAATCAGCCGTGAGTTTGAACATATTAATTCTTATGTTTATCATTGGCAACACTTCTGTGAATTTCTACGTCTCAGTTCTAACACAGCGATATACATTTTGCTTAATAAAATGGGATAAGAACTATAGGTAAGACCTATTTTGCTAATGCTAACAAGCAACTCTGAAACACAGTCATTACTAGCCT
This sequence comes from Mirounga angustirostris, assembly GCF_029215605.1. NCBI lineage: Eukaryota > Metazoa > Chordata > Mammalia > Carnivora > Phocidae > Mirounga > Mirounga angustirostris. Next base: position 70,680,807 of record NW_026991720.1, on the reverse strand, counting down.
AATTGTATAGAGGAGGAAGCTGGTGCTCAGGAGAGTTTTGTAACTTAGACAACAGTCACGTATGTGGTAAGTGCAGGGGCTGGAATCAATATTGCGAATCATGACTGCCTATTGATACTGTTTTATCATACATTAAATGCAACCTACCACAGCACATTAAAAAACGTTATGTTACCAAACAAATATTGAAGTCAATCTTTGGCCTCCGCATGAAGTCTTTATTTACAAAACAAATGAATTTATAAGAATGAGGAGGTTGAGGGCATATGACTCTACTTATGATCAGTTTGCTCTGCCTATTCTCTAGAGGGGTATGATTCTATCTGCCATGTCTTTGACTTTACGAGAGAAGGGTATCATGGGCAAGAGGTTTTATGTCAGCCATACAAAATGAAACGTTTGGTTAAAAAAAGCACTTTCAGGTTGTGTCAACTTTAGTGTGCAACGAATACACACCTTTGATTACTTTGGTTTTGCATGCTAAGAAGTCTAAGGGGCATTTAAATTTTTCTTTATGTGGCAGCCAAACTGCTCTCCTCTGATTTCCCTAAATATATCTTCGGTACATCTTTGATGTTATTATTTTGTTAGCATGAGTACTATTTTTTTTACACATGATTAATTTCATAAAATAAACCTGGCCCCTGAGAAGAGAAGTCCCCCATACCAGGGAAGTCTCTGCAGGCTGAGCTTGGAGCAGCGAGGTACCACGGCCACACCAATCCCACAGCCCTGTCACAGAACAACGTCCTACTGTGTCAGGTTTCACTGATCCCCTCATTTCAGGCTGAACTTTCCTGGTACCTCTCCCCACTTGTTTGGGAGTTCTGCCAATGCCCTGATAGAAGGACGCTTCAGAGCAAATGTGGGGTTTGCCTTGCAGAGTCTTGCTCTGCAAGGCGTGGGCTCTGACATGCAGTAGGACAACCCACCCCGTGTGGACCCTCCTGGCCAGGCATGGACTCCAATCCTGCTCTGCCGCCAGCCGGCAACATGAACTCTGAGCCTCAGTTTCCTTAGTTTACTTCTTGAATGTCCGAGGGAACGTCACTTACATACTAAATTATAATAAAAATGTCCACAAATGAAATTTCCCCACTACTGCTTGAAAACGTCTTTTGACCCCCAAAGTTAACCAGCTCTTGGATACCAATGATATGAAGAAAATGACTAACTTCTGCTTTTCAAGAAGAACTACCATATCTCATCAAATAGAAGATGCTACCAATTGATCGCAAGTTACATCCTGATTCTAGAATCAATCAAATAATGAAAAAAATGAACATTTCAGAAACACTGAAATATGGTAGAATAGCTGATAAAATAGTTATTTCCTCGTTGGGAGATAGTGAAATGTACCAGGTGTCCTGTGTTCAGACTCTCCTCAATATAACTCTGGAACTTATGCCTTCTGTTTCTATACAGATCCATTTAATTTCCCAGTTCACTGAATACAGATTTACTTAAAGTTCTTTTTCTTTTTAAAGTATTAAAAAATTTTTGGAGCTTTGGTGAAAAAACATGGAGAGCCGCCAGTCTAAAGTTCTTAAAATAAAAATAGCAAATGAGGACCTTGATTGCTAAGCACTTCTCAGTTACAACATACTTTTTTTTTTTTAAAGATTTATTTATTTGTTTGAGAGAGAGAGAGAGAGTGTGAGCTCGGGGCGGGGCGGGTTCCCCGCTGAGACAGAGCCCATTGTGGGGCTCAATCTCAGGACCCTGAGATCATGACCTGAGCTGAAACCAAGAGTCTGATGCTTAACCGACTGAGCCACCCAGGTGCCCCACAACATGCATTTCTTGATCACTGATCAATGGTAGCAGGAGTATTTGTGATGGAAAATTCAATGAAGAGGATTATGGGGTAAACTCTTTTAACACAATTTGGTGACCAGACCTCCAGCTTCCTTTGTGTATTAGTGATCGGAGGAGCATGTTAGGAAGTTGATAAAAATAGTCAGTTAAAGCTCCAGTCATTCTCTTCCCTCAAGAGAAGCTTTCTTGCTCAGCAGTATTACCAGAGAGCTGGGTTTGGTACTTAAAGCCTTCCTGTTCTCACTGGAAAACTGGGAGTCAGTGCCTGAGCAACCACCACGCTAGCAGGCTTAAACCGCTTTGTACAATTTCCTCTGTCTCCCCCACCTTTTCTCTAATTTTTTTTTGTTGTTGTTGTTTCGTTGTTATGGGTAATGACAGTTCCTGGTTTCTTTCGTTTATCAACGGTTTCCTTTACCACAGCCTCTCCTGCTGGAAGCCTGGCACAATTGGAAGCTGGAAGAAAAACCGCAACTGAATAGGCGGGCACTCACTTTAACAGTCATTTCCAACCACAGATTAATACTATTACTGGATTTGACTAACGGCTCTCAATCAGCCCAACTGTCATCACTGGAGAACATGAGAGCTTGTAAAGCCAAAAGGGAAAACAGAAGCAAATCCAAACGATGGTATAGTTCTATTAATTTCTCATCTTTTGAATCCGGAAGTAGCTCTCTCAATATTCTCTTCTTGGTTCTCCTAAATGATCTGTATCATGTATGGATCAGGACGTAATACCCTCCTGCTTCAATGAGCTGGAGGCTCAAGTCAGCTGGTCAGTGTCGCCACGGCACCAGCCTGCCTGAGAGGGCAAACTGCGCAGCTGCCTACGGAGTACGTCTGTATCCTGCACCTTGCACTGTCCACCTCTGCAAACTGCACTGGATGCTGGTCTTCAAGCATGTTAAGTGTCCAGCATCAAAGTCCAAATGAAGGACCGCCCTCCTGGAGGTTCTGTGTTGACGATGGTGGAGCTGCTCAATGCTAGCCTATCACAATCAGGAACCTGGTTTTTCTCTTCATCATTTACTCTGATGTAGCAGACTCCAGGCCTAGAGCGGGTGACCGGTTTTTCCAATTGACACTAAGAGAGGATGGCATGGTATATGATTGGGCATAGGACTGGCTCAACTAAAATCAGATTCTATCCCACCTTGGAGCTTTCTACATGAACAGAAACTCCATCATATGAGTAAAGGCTTTGGGAAACTGTCAGTGGTCCCCATCTTTTGGCCCTGACAGAATCTATCTGCACGCAGAGAGAAGAGGCCTTGACAACTGTTATTTTCTAACTGACAACTGTTAGGTCCTACTCTGGATGGTGTTTCACACACATTAATCTCAATTTTTCTCCTTAAAAATGTAGTGAAAGGCATGTACTTAATATACCACCGGTGGGAAAATAAAGTAGAAAAGTCTTTCTGGAGGACAAACTGGTTCCGTGAATCAATTAGGGTTTTTTTTTTTTTTTTTTTTAAGATTTTTATTTATTTGAGAGAGAGCGAGCGAGCGAGCATGAATGGCGGGGAGGCAGAAGGAGAAGTAAACTCCCGGCTGAGCAGGGAACCCGATGCGGGGCTCGATCCCAGGAACCCGGGTTAATGACCTGAGCTGAAGGCAGATGCTTTACTGACTGAGCCACCCAGGCACCCCATCAATTAGGTTTTTGAATATTCTTTACCTCAATATTCCACGCCCAGGAATTAGTCCTGAGAAAACAGTCATGGGAAGATGGAAAACATTAGCTACCAGAACAGATACCACAATCTGGCTTTAAAAATCCTTACAAATTTCATTCATTCAATAAATATTTACTACATGCTTACTATGTGCTGGGGAGTATTTAAATACACATAAGATCAGGATATATTTTTACATGAGAAAAGCAGGTTACAAAAAAAGCGTGAGCTCACTTTTTAAAGAAAATTGAAACATTATAATGCATAGGAACACAGTCAAAAGATACTTGTTAAACCATTAATAATGGTAATCTTTGGGTCACCAGTTTATGGTTTATTTTTCTTTCTTCTTACCTTTCTAAAAAAGAAAGTATTTTGCGGAGAGCAATTTTGAAATTATGTAAATCTCCTGATCTGTACCGAATGTCCACTCAAAGTTTTAGCATCCATTGATGACTTTCTAATTTTATCAATTTCTTCTGTATTTATTAGTTAGCATTCTACTATTAAGAAAGAGCTTTCTCTTCTCTGTTTATCTAGTTATATCAGTATGGACTCACGGATTTTGTTTTATTCAGTAAAAGGATTCATTATTTTAATGGGTTATAATCCATTACTATAATTACGCATTTTCATGTTCAAATGGTCTCAGATTTGTCCAGAGATCTCTCCAAGCCATATTCTGTGTTCTTTTGTATGTTCCCATTATTATTATATTTATTTATTTATTTATTTATTTATTTATTTATTTGAGAGCGAGCGAGAGAGCAGGGGAAGGGGCAAAGGAGCAGGGAGAGGGACAAGCAGACTCCGTGCTCAGCAGGGAGCCTGAGTGGGGTTCGGTCTCACGGTCCTGAGACCATGAGCCCCATGACCTGAGCCAAAATCAAGAGTCAGAAGCTCAACTGACTGAACCACCCAGGCGCCCTCCATTTTTATTATTATTTTTCAAACATTTCCTTACTTCCTAGTACAACAAGATGCTCTAGGCTTATCTTACATTCTTTACTCATATTTTATTTTTTTTAAAGATTTTATTTATTTATTTGACAGAGAAAGAGAGATAGCGAGGGCAGGAACACAAGCAAGGGGGAGTGGGAGAGGGAGAAGTGGGCTTCCTGCCGAGCAGGGAGCCCAACACGGGGCTCGATCCCAGGACCCTGGGATCATGACCTGAGCCGAAGGCAGATGCTTAACGACTGAGCCACCCAGGCACCCCTTTACTCATATTTTAAAAACTGTTGTACAATAACCATGTATTACTTTTGTTAAATGAAAGAATATGTACTATTGAAAAAATAAAACTTACATAGAATGTAAGATTATTTAAAAAGTCCAGGGGCGCCCGGGGGGCTCAGTTGGTTAGGCGTCTGCCTTCCGCTTAGGTCATGAGGGGTCCTGGGATGAGTCCCATGTCGGGCTCCTTGCTCATCGGGGAGCCCGCTTGAGGATTCTCTCCCTTTCCCTCTGTTTCTACCCCCGCTCGTGCTCTCTCTCTCTTTCTCGAATAAATAAAATAAATCTTAAAACAGAACAAAACAAAACAAAACAAACGGGGCTCCTGAATTCCAACTGAGATGGGAGAGGGGAGCATCTGCCTTACAAATCAGTCTGAAAGGCAATTATATCCAGTAAGATCCTTAAATGCGTAAGTCATGGCTCTTTCCTTGATTGAAAACAGGGAGGCAGCCACACGACCCCAGATATGAAAGGAAACAGTTAAAGTACATTCTGTTCAATGAATTTCTCATAGCCAAACGTCTCTTCGTCCCTCCCTCTTCCCCCTCAGGAAACTGCATGGAAGAAATAGTGAGACAAAATCATTTTCATCTGTGATTGAGTTTCTTCCTGCTGACTGTTCGGAGTTTCCCTATGAGCTGGTGTGAGGCACCACTTCCTGTGGCTCAGAACAAGACTCCAGGGGGGCTGACGGGCCTCGGGGACTGCACTCTGCATTCCGTGCGGCACCAAGGAAAACAAACCCGAGGCCCCCTTCCTCCCTTTCAAGGGGTGAGCAGACCCCTCACCCAAGACCGCCATGCCTGGTTTCTCTCGCCTTATTAGATGGGCTTACTGAAACTCATTGTACGGTACGTACAATGCCAGGATCCCTTTTAGCCTTTGTGGTGACTGTGGTGGGGTGGAGGGGACACAGGGAGCCCTGCGACGATTAGTCATTACTTAAGTTTTGAGTCATTTGGCCATACCGCCCCGTCCGCTGTGGCCTAAGGTCATGCTTTGTGCCCTAGGTGTGAGGTTCTGCCTAGAATCCCAGCACTCCAGGTCCTAGGCTTTTTGCCTGATTCTTCCCACGTCTGATGCTACTTTTGACAAGAAGCCACCCCTTATCCTGCTCTAGAAAAATGATACACCAAAGTCCTTTAGCAACACGAACCATAATAACAGTGGTTAAGTTGTCCTATGCAGATGCAACGCAGAACCCAAAGCTCAGTGCTTTACAGATGCATTCTTTCATTTGACCTCAGATCAACCCGAGGTGGGAAGTCTATGTTAATACTCTCATTTTACAGTTGAGGAAACGAAGGTTGAGAGATGATAGTTAATAATGAGTCACTGTCACCCAGCTGAGAAGTGGCGGAGGCAGAACCCGACACGCCAGAGCCGCTTTTTGTGACAGCTTCACAATACCGTGTCCTTCAGAGATGACTATGGAACGCTTAGTGGACGTGAGTCTCTGCCGGAACAAAAATTCCGTTTTTTTAAAAAGAAAAATGAGCCCATGGAAACCACCCTGGTAAGCTTGATGCCGAGACCAAGTAATGTTCTTCAGTCGAAGCTAAGAAGAGAAGAGGATCCCGAGGCACTGCGAGTCTGCGGGGGACTCGGGGCCAGTCTGCCACCCTGCCCTGCAGTAGCCCACCCGCTCCTTCTGCACATTTGTGGGTCTGTGACGAACTCCGAAGTGTGCTGAGCGCAGGGGCTACGTGGTCCCTGACCTCGTGGGGCTGACAGTTCAGGGAGGGAGAAGGGAAAAGAATCATTACACAGGCAGTGAGTGCTGTGAAGAAAGTAAGATGTTCTGGTGACGAAGAACAGACCAGTGAGGAATGGCCACCTGAGGAGCTGCCATTTAACCTCGAGGATGACACAGAAGAGGCAGAGCTGATGAGGTCTATTTGCGTCCCTTTCATCTTCCATAGTAGCTGGAATTCTCAAGTACTTTTCAAGAATGTCTTCTTTGGGTTCTGTTAAGCAGGTCAACCACTACTTTACAATCCATGTGCTTTATCACTAGTGCTTTCTCCACACAGTTCATAACATCCCAGATAAGATACAAACAAGGTTTTACTACTCGGCCTAGGACTGTCCTCATTTTTTTCTTTTTTTTTTTTTTTTAATACAGAAAATCACTTCAGAAGCAGGGATAAGAGAGAAGCTCTTTGTGCTTTGCAGAGTTCATCCAAGTGTATCATTTGTTTCTTCCCTGCGGAATGGTCATATCAGTTCTAGGAAAGATGATGAAAGAAAAGAAATGGGTCCGGAGGGTCCTAAGAAAACAAGGCCAAGTGTGTTATTCACGTGGGCCCTGAGGGGGACAGGAGAAGGCAAAAAAGCAGGGAATGGGGTCCAGTTTTTCTTCCCCCATCAATGCTGTCTGTGTAGTGGCCAGATGCGGCACTCAGAACCCAAAGGCTTTTTCAGTCCGAACTGGTGAAGTCCTGACCCAGCTTCTTCCTATTTCTGAAAGTAGTCATTTTATTATCTCACACGTAGAGATTCTGGAGAGTCTGCTGAAGGCAGCAGCACCGAAGACATAGGGTCCTTCTTTATTAGAATCTGGCTGCATTTTCTCTGGGAGAAGGGAAGCTCCCTAAGGATATGGGGGACTGGCACCAGAGGCCATATATAACTAAGAAGAGAATATTTTTGATGTTTAGAGAATTCAAATCATGATTATTTTCTTGTGTTCTAAGCCTGTAATAAAATGGTTGTGTGCTCTCTTCGTGGAGCAATTTGATATTCTGAGACCCTTTCCTCCCTGGCTTCCAGAAGTCTATTTTTTCTGCATTATACTACTTCCTCTATACCGAATAATTAACCCTAAGGACTAACGTAGTCTCCTACGAAAAAGGCTTGCGAAATCTGCTCCTGAGGCACAGAGTAAGTGCAGAATTACCCATCAAGTAGTGTGTACAGCCTGAGAAGTCCAAACTTTCTTTTCCAAGGCCTGGGTACCCACCCCCCCACCCAAAAAAGGGAGAAGGAGAGAGCCTGTACTCCAATGACTGGAGCAGCCATTTCATGGTTCCACACACATCCAGGGCCTTAGGTTTCTCCCGTCACACAGAAGTGACATGGAGCAGCATGCCGTCCTGCTCTCTGTCTGCCAGTGGAACTCCACACCAACTGACCGAAGCTGTCGGCACCCGTGGCTGCCAATGTGGGCCCCCAGAGTCAGATACGTGGCCTGGCGCTGCGCCGGGGCAGGGCTGCATCTCCAAAGGGGCCAGCAGCCAGGCAGAGCCCTCTCTGTCACGGCATGGCCACCTGTCTGGGAGGGAAGACAAATCCTATTTTACGAGGTCTGGCACAGAAAGCAGATTGTCTGTGTCCGTATCCAAAAGCACTTGAGTGGCAGAAGCGAAGGAGGAGAGCACAGACCCCAGGTGCGAATGTCAGAGTGGATCTGTCTGGAGATGAAGCCTCTGGTTAATCTGGTTTGGGCTCCGGGGTGTTCTCCCTCAGCTCTCTTCGATCTGAAGCTGTCTTTCCCAGGCTTTTAAGAGAATTCTCTTAACAAAGTCACGCAATGCCAGAGAAATGGCATCACGGGGCTTTGCCCTTTCCTGCTTTTTAAAGGCCATCAAAACCATCATTCCCTTATATACCCGTTCAGGAAGAAAGAGGAGGCTTATCTTGTTTTTAAGCTATTGCGTTACCAGCATTTCAATGGCACAAGAAAGATAAGTAAATGCTTGCAAAATAAGGTCTGGCCCAAGCCTCACCTGATAGGCAGTTTCTGTCTTACGGCGTGCACATGATACTAAGGTTTCGAACTCATTAGAAACTGCTGCTCGATCCAGAAGCAGCTTCTCCGACACAGGGAGGGCTTCTGATTACTTTGCAGGGAAACCACCGTCACAAACAGGATTTCCTCAAGAGGTCTTGGGGCAGGGAAGCTTCATGCTAACGTGGGCTCTGCCATCTGGGCAGCCCTGCTGTAAACAGGCAGTTAGAGGGGCCTGGGGAACACTCCTTCCTATTGTTCTTCATGCCTCTCACTTCCCTTTCATCTCTGGTAATAGCTGGAATTTATGAGTACACTGGATGACCTTCCAAGTCTTTCCTTTAGAGTTTATTTACTTCATGGATACTCCTTAGAAGGGCTCTCCATCTTTTGGCCTCTCTCATCCCAGCTGTATTTGCCCAAAGGCGTGGCTTCATCGCTGTGCACTGTTAAACAGACTGGAAAACAAGTCATAAAGATTGTGTGTGCAGTTCTTATAGTCCAACAGTGATTGTGCATAAAACACACTATTTCCCAACTTATACCTGCCACTCTAGCCAGATCGTGCTTTTCCCAGAACACACTGTTATTTCTGTGGGTTGTCTAATGCAGTTCTTGTTAAAGAGCCAATCGATCATCTCCAAAATCCAGCTCAGGACTAACTTCATGAAGCCTCTATTTTTCTAGTCCAGCTCGGAGTAATATCAAACTTTTCTAAGCTCTTGTAATATTTAAATCTGTCCCACGTAGCTTAGCCCTTGAGCACGCCAGACGCCGGTACTGCTTGCTAATTACTGCAAGCTGACACATCAGATCCATTTTTCTTTTTTAAAGATTTTATTTATTTATTTGACAGAGAGAGAGAACAGGTAGGCAGAGAGGCAGGCAGAAGCAGGCTCCCCGCCGAGCAGGGAGCCCGATGCGGGGCTCGATCCCGGGGACCCTAGCATCATGACCTGAGCCGAAGGCAGACGCCTAGCAGACTGAGCCACCCAGGCGCCCCCAGATCCATTTTTCTTATTCGCTCATGTAGGTTACAACCTCCTTGAGGTCCTGGCCACAGACCTTGGTAGATATTAAGTGAGAAGTGCTCTTTCACTTCTTTGCTATCTCCCATAGTGCCCAGAATAATCTTAACCACCTGCTAGGTTTTTCAAAGAAAAACCATAGGGATCCCTGGTTTTGGTAAGTTTCATTTCCTTATGATGTAAGTGGGTTGAATATATACATATAAGTGTAAACATTAGACTTACCCGGAGGAAAAATGCTAGAACCAGTATCTATTTAATAAGCTTACATACATACAAATGATGTAACGTTTCTAAATTTAAAATTAAGTGCTTTCTGGGAACATAAAATAAAACCCAAACTTTACTGAAGAAAAATTTTGAGATTGTGTGACCAGGGAGAAATAACGGCAAAACTGTTTTGAGGAAGGCAAGGACTGCATACTGCATCTGGCCCTCTTTATGCCCAAACTACTCAGAGATAGGCTCTGAACCGCAGGCTGCATGTCCAATGCACTCATGCATTCATTCCTTGTTTGCTCAGGGCCTGCTTTATGCCATGCTATTAGATGCAAGGTGTACGGCGGTAAGCAAAAGAGAGATGCCCCATAGATTCACGAGCGATGGCATAAACAGGTTTTAAACCAGAAGACACTATAAAAAATATGTCTTTGCAAACTGTGATAAGTGCTACAAAGGAAAAGAACAAGGTGCTATTGCAGTGAAAACATCACAGGGGGGGCACCTGGGTGGCTCAGTCGTTAAACGTCTGCCTTCGGCTCAGGTCATGATCCCAGGGTCCTGGGATCGAGCCCCGCATCGGGCTCCCTGCTCAGCGGGAAGCCTGCTTCTCCCTCTCCCATTCCCCCTGCTTGTGTTCCCTCTCTCACTGTGTCTCTCTCTGTCAAATAAATAAAGAAAGAAAGAAAGAAAGAAAACATCACAGGGTTCCGATTTTATTCTGTGTTAGAGAAGGCCTGTTTGAGGAAATAACATTTAAGATGAGATTTGAAGGATGAAATGGCTCAGTGAGGAGGTGAACTGGGGAGTCGGCGGGGAACGGATCAGGCCAGGACTTCAGGAATCACTGCAAGCAGTCTCTCCAAGCCACGGCGATAACTGGGACATCTGCATTGGCAAAACCAATACACGTACGGATCCCAGTACAAAGGAGATAAGAAATCCATGGACGCCTTCAACAGATATTTATGGAATGTCGACTATGTGCGAGATACAGTTCTATGCTCTTGGGATATCCAAGTAAACAAAGCAAACGTCCCCACCCTGTGGAGTTTCAAGTTCTGTGACAAGACATAAAAGCATTAACTTACATTCATCTAAATACTGCAGGGCTGGCCACAGACCGTGGGATGTATATGATGAAAGCAGAGGAAAGAACCATAATGCAAGGGATGGAGGAGACAGCTGTTACAATTCTACCTCTTGTGAGTTAGACCAGCTTTGGTCCTGGACTAGATTTTCACGTGAGCAGCCTTGGAAGATAGACACAGTGTGTCCCTCTGGGGCACCAGCAGGTCTGTTTACTCTTGAACAGAATGTCTCCCGCTGGGGCAAAGGTAAGGCAGACACGTGGCCCATCGGAAATGCCAGGTTCCCAAAGAAGCCTGGAGTTGGATTTGTGTAACACAACCCGTTGTGTATGCAGGTGTCACTCAGCCCTCTTCGCACTTCCCTACGGGAGCTGGTACACATGGTTGTTAGCCTGCAAGGAGGGTAAAATCGCAGATGCTTCACAGTTCTTGCCATCAGCCAACTGACAGACTGAAGAATGGGGACTTGTTAGTTTACAAAGGCAAATCCCAAGAGGGGGAATAAGGCGGACGTCTACAAAATCAATCAGAGGAAACTTGGTTGTGTTCACCAATCCTGAACATCAAATTAAGGGGTCAATCCCTAACATGCGGGAGAGGTAAGTCTGGGACAAAAGAAAGGAATTTCTTCACATAGAGGATACTGACCTTATAGAATTTACCATCCCAATAAATGGTGCTGGCTGAAAATGCAAACTGTTTTAAAAAGGCCTCACTCAACTTATGGATGACAGACCTGGCATGCCCAATTCAGTATGTATTTGATGACTCTTGATGGTCTTGGCCAAGTGGAGGATCATGTCCCTCTAGAACACAACCCTCATTATCTGTCAGGGTAGGACTATTGGGAAAGATGATTAATCTGACCTAGCCAGGGCCATTTTTAATCTACAAAATAAGAATCAGAACTCTTCACTGCTTTATCGAAGTCTAATTTGGATACACATACACAGAGACATATATTTGGGATATGTAACTATAAAATCTCCTTTGGAACAAGATGCAATTCACAAAAATCTTAATTCATAAATCTGAAATAATCTTGGTAAAGTATGCTCATATTTTAGGGCAGTTTTCTCCCAAACGGATGTGCAGAACACTTCTAGGAAATTTGAACAGACATATCTTGAAAAAAAAGTTCCATGGTTAAATATGTTTGGGGAGCCTTGCACTAAATATCGTGGAAATTCCAAAATCTACATTAACATTAAGAGCTCTGAGTAGTCCTGAGTAGGGAAACTTGTGTTTAACCCAGCATTTATCCGATTATTTTAGTATTATCCTACCATTTCACAGCATGCCTTATATATCACATCTTATGAAACACTATTCTTCGAAATAGCAGATAAAGAAATGTCCTTTAAAGGTGTTAAAAAATAAAGATTTTTATGGTAAGTAATATATTGTAATGGCAACATTATCTATAAAACCTCATTAATTTGAAGTGGAAAATAACAGTGGACAGGGACAGAAAAGATTTCCTGGTTTGGGTAGCTAATACAGGATGGGTAGGGTCATCTCTACTTGGGGGGATTCTGGGTATCTTTGGTTTCTTGGGTCCAAGAAGTCAGAAAGCCCCACTTTCAGGAATATTTATATTTTTCAGCAAAGCATAACAATCATAATGATAGCTGAACATTTACTGCTGCCTATCAATATGTGAGGTGCTATTTTGAGCACTTTACATTGAATTCTCACAATAAATTAGGAGAGAGGTACTCTTACTATTTGTTTCCACAGAAAAGGAAACTGAGGCACAGGAGGTTAAATACCTGGCCCAAGGCTACACAGCTGGTTAAGTGAAAGAACTGAGATTTAAACCCAGGCTGTTTGACTCCAGAGGGTCAATCCTTATGCTCTACTACATTTGGAATTACAGCACGTATCTGCAAACTTCCATATTACAAGTGCAATTCATAACACAGTGCAATCCACCGTATCTTCCAGTTGGGTCAAAGCCTTAAGTAAGTAGCCTGCAGAACTCAGGGAACATAAAATTATACCCAGAACACATGCTAACACATCTTGAAAAGCTTGTCAAAGTTTTACAGTTGTACCAGAAGAAATAAAATACAAATGGGATCACATGTATCCATTGTCAAAACAATCTCCCCCTCCCATAATTTCTTATCCCTGATTTGTTACTATATACAACACTAACCTTAAGTAAATAAACAAGAAACTACTAAGATACTCATCCTCTTTTGATTACAGCAATGCTCAAGGCCACTTTGTTGAAATGGTTCATCTCTAAAATATTTTTCTCACACACACAAAAAAATGATATACACTGCATAAATATCCCCCTGCCCCTCCCCCAGCCCCCAACACAACCCTTTGTATGCTCTTAGTTGAGTGTGGAGTGCTGGTTGAGTGCAGGCTACTGCTAGGTCCTTTTGGTCCTTGGAACTGGTGCTCCTCAGTGTGCAGACATTCTCAGCCAGAGAGCAACTCAACAGTCTTTCTGAATTGTGTATTCTGCAATGTTTACTGTTTATTCCACTGGCTTTGTTGTTGATGTATTGCTATTCTTTTATATGTTGGTGTGTTTGTTAATTTTCTATTGCTGCTATAACACATCACCATAAATTTAGTGGCTTAAAACAACACCCATGATTCATCTCTCAGTTCTGTAGATCAAAAATCTAGGGATAGCTTGGCTCAGCTGGTTGGTTCTCTGTTAGCGTCTTACAAAGCTGAAATTGAGGTGTTGGCCTGGCTGTAATCCATTCTGGAGCTTCTGGGGAAGACTCGGCTTCTCATCTCATTCAGGGAGTTGGCTGAATTCAGTTCCATATAGTTGTTGTACTGAGGGTCCTACTTCCTTGCTGGCTGTCTAGTGGAGGCTACTTAGCTCCTGGAGACCTCACTCTGGTTCTTAATGTGGCCTCTACATCTCAGAGGTAGCAACAATGGGCTCAATCCTTCTCACACTTGGAATCTCTCTGACTTTCCTTTTGCTCCATCTCTTGCCTCTAGCCTGAGAAAGGGCTCCCGCGATTAGATTAGGCCCACTCAGATAATCCAGAATAATCTCCCTATTTTAAGGTTCATAACCTTAATTACATCTACCAAATCCCTTTAAGGGAAAGAAATTCATAGGAATTAGGGTGTAGACATATTTATGGACCACTGTAGGTACAACTTTTAGTGAACATTTCTGTGCCAAGATCGCGAACAGTGGTGAATGATAATGCTAACCCTGACTCAAAAAGATTAAAAACACAACAACAAAAACCCTCAAATGAAACAAAGGAAGAATTTCACAGCCTGATGCTAAATTCCAAGTTTTACTCTGTTTCCAGAAGCCTTTAGGTCCAGGAAATGAGGTAAAGATCAATAGCCAATTAGGGACAGGTGGGAGGTCTTTGACATAAAATGCATAATGAATTGCCTGAGATCAGCAGTTGTTCAAACGGGAGCTGGAAGAAATGGCTGCCAGAAGCACAGGATGACTTCAAGGGACTTAAAGAGAGTACAGGGATTAGTGCAAATGTATATTCCTAGGAGTGCATCTCCACTGACTGAGATAATAGTAAAAAAAAAAAAATTTTTTTTTAACATGGAAGGGAGGAGCAGGATTCCGGACCAACTCTGGCATGCCAGATGGTGACCCTTTATGTGAATCCTAGGGAGGCCCTGGGGATCTTGGGAGAGAGGCAGGGACATTTAGGCATCTAGAGTACCCTGGGTAGTGGCTTTTGTACCAATGGGTATGGAAGTATGCCAATATTTCAGCAATGGCTATGGGATGCAGTAATATTAGCGACCCTAAGATATCCAACAATGTGAATACCATGGGAGTTATAAATTATAATTTATAACTCTTCATAAGTTATACTGATACACTATTATTAAGCAATTCCACCAATGTTGAACATTTTGATCGATTCGACTTTTTGTATTAATATAGATAATCTTTAAATAGAAAAAGTCCGTGTTTAGGAAGAATGGGAAGATGCCAGAAATTATGATATCAGAAGGAACAAATCACCCATCTGAAAACTTAACTCAGGCTGCCTTTTGCGTCACTTCCGCAATTTTCTTAAGTGTCTATTCGGCTCTCTGTGCCTCCTCGAGGGGACTGTAATTTGACTATTCCATTTTATGTCTTTATAATTGTTTCTTATCCCATTCATCGCCCTTTCTATTTCATCTTTAGTTTTTCACTTTGATTTACTCCTATTTTTAAAGGTCTTTAGAGACCATTTCTTTCTAGTTATAGATGGGCTAAAATGAAACGTAATTTTAGTCATATTTAATTAGACTTTTAAATCTGATGGTACACTCAGCCTGAAGCTTTTTCAGGGGAATTTCTGAAGTCCAATTACAGGGCTAGTCTCATAATAAGGACTATTAATTCATAATGAAATTATCTGCTTTTAAGCTTCATCCAGATCCTGTTGTGAAAAATATACTAACCCAACCACATTCCTATAGGGTCATTAGTATGGCCAGTACAAACAGGTGAGGTCTGCTGAAGTCACCGTTCTCCTCAGAACGTCTGTGAAGAGTTGGGTGTTGGATCTGTAGATAGCCCCTCAGGGAATGCCAGTCCTTTCATACTGTGGCCTCTCATTCTTGATGTGCTAATTTTGACATCTCTTTCAGTTAGCTCAAGTTTGCCCAAATTGTATTCAACAAACAAACAAACAAACAGTAACTGCATCCCTGCACATATGAACCTTTCTGTTGCCTTCATCTGTTTAAGACAACTCAACTGAGTACAAAGGTCTTGGGCACAGACTCCCTACCGCCCCAAAGCTAAAGATTTTTCTTTATTCTCTTGTGTCTTTTAGTTAAATAAAAGAGAAGTCTGTGGCCAGCCTGATTTCCCTACCGTTTTGTATAGCTTTCAAATAAATGTGTTTATTCCTTGTAAGCTTTTCTCTTTTCCCCGTGAAGCTCAAACGTTTGCCAGATGTGTTCTGTGTCAGTCTTCGTGGCAGATTCCATGGGTTGCCTCCCCAGTATTCATCCTTCCCTTTCACCTTGTAAGAGAACTTGATGTTCTTCAGACCACCATCTATCTGGTCAACAGAATCCATGTCTCTGGTCTCAGTCCCTTGTTCAAGTGCAGCCATATACCACCAGAAGCAGTACTAAGGATGAATTTCGGCACTTGTCTTTGGAGCCCAGCTACAGAAGAATGTGTTCTTTGAGTGTCCTGGTGTTGCCGATGTGACACCTGGAACCACTGTAACCACTTTGCCATGAGGGACGACAGTCTTCCAAGATGCCAAGACATAGCCAAGGGAATCTTAGTGAAATGGAGCTGCAGCCTCTGGATCAAGCCAACCCTGAAGCTCACCTATCTCTGGAATCACTGTTCATGTGAGCTAACAAATTCCTTATTTTTTAGTCAATCCAAACTGAATTTTCTGTACTCATAGCCCTGAGCACCCCAACTACTAGGGTCTCTTTTTCAATGATTTCCCCCCAAATGTTGTGAGACCTTTTAATCCACATACTCAAATCTTGTCTCTGTTCAGGAACATGTTTCTATAATTATGTTTCTGATTACTGCCTTTCGAGGCCATCAATTTCTTAAGCCACGTTTCTACTCTTTATCCTTCCTATTTATCATTTTCTCACCATTTCAAACCTTTTGTTCTTTTCCTCAGCATTGTGTGAGAACATCTCAATACTGTCCTTTAAATCGATGATTCCATGTCCTATAGTATTAATTCTACTTTTTACGCCTTCTGACCAGATTTTTTTTTTTTTTTTTTTTTGAGAGAGAGCACGAGCAGTGTATGGTGGGGAGGGACAGAGGGAGAAGAAGCAGGAGACTCCCAGCAGACTCCACCCTCAGCGTGGAGCCTGACTCTGGGCTCGATCCCATGACCCTGAGATAATGACCAAGCAGAAACGAAGAGTGGGACGCTCAACCCACTGAGCCACCGGGGACGCCCCTCCCTCCGCCCAGATGTTCATCAGGCCCCTGTACGGGGTTTCCTTACAGCTCCACATAGCATCCACCTCCCTTCCCATCTCAGTTTACATTTCAGAATGCTCAATGCTTGGCGCCTTTGTTTCTGTTTCTGGAGCATGTCTTCCAGTCTTCTTTTGAGTTAAATCTACTAATTCTTGGAAATTTTCTTCTGAATTTGCTAATCCTTTTTAGTTTTCTATCTTTTTCTTGGGCTTCTGGATAGTGTTACTTGCCTTGAGCACTAGTATTTTTTCAAAAGCCACAAGAATTTTGTTCTTTTAGTTGGTGTTCTCATTCTGAGAGGGGCGATCAACCCGGACAAGTCGTAGTCAACAAAATGTAGACATTACTTTGAACTCACTCTGTAAACACTGAAGTACTCTCTGCGTAGCTCTTAGATCAATTTTAACAGCTACCATGTTTCATCGAATATTGCTCTCATGTGTCTACCTCCTAAATATCCCATTCTTCTCAGCTCCCCTGCCCCCTTTTTGCACCGGTTTATCCAAGATATGTACTCATATGAAACAGATATAATGCCGATAGCAGACGGGAGGCAACACACTGTGGAGCTCTCACCAGGAACGGTGCTTGGGAACAGCTGACCATTTTTTGAACTGGGAGTCCACTTTGTGTTTCTGACACAAAGGAAGAGGAGTGCCTTTCAAATTAACTTTCTTGCATGCTGATACCTGCAGAATTCAATATATGACTCTGACCAGCAAAACAGATAGTAATTGGCTTTCAAATTATTTCCAAATATCAAAATATTAGTATGTCATATGATTATTAAATGGCTGGGCAACATAGCACAAACACATTTGGCAGGCTCCTGATGCCTGACTTCCAAGGTTTTGGATTTTCTCCCAGGTTTCGGACTGAGAATGTCCAGCAAACTCGAACTGTGCCGGTGAAAGGAGAAGAGCTAGTAGTATCCAATTCAGCTCATATAAAATCTAATTTCCAACGGAAACCCGCCATTCTGAATTGTCCCTTGCACTATTTCAATTGGCAAGTAAATACAGCCCACATGTCTGTAGCAGTCTCTGTCCCACCTTTCTTTCACACATTAAGATTTTGTGAAGTGTTTGTAAGAAAACAAGAAAAGATCCAGAAGTGATCAACCAGCTTCCTGCTTCTACAAAAGCACACAGGCACATATATGCACAAATGTGTACACATATGTACACACACACTCTAAGCAGAGCTTAGGCCTATCTCTGAATAGATTCTAATCTCTAAAACTTTAATTTAGCCAGTGAAACTGGAACAATAAACCAGAAACTCAGTACTACTAGGTATTATCAGAGAAGGTCTATATGGGAGGCCATGTTAAATGCCCTGTGTCTCCTATGGTTAAACAGGAGAGTGACACAGGGAAGAGTGGAAGAAGGAGAAAGAGGAGCAGAAGAGGAGAGAAGTCTGAAGGGACACAAGAGGAGACAAGATGAAAGGAGAGAAAGAAGAAAAACTAGGACACTTCTTAAATTTTTATAAGAAAAAATGTCCATTGCTTCTCAGTGAAGCCAAATGCTGGGTCTTATCAGGCGACGAGCTCCTCCAGTCACCGGGAGAAAGCCAGATGGGAGGCAGAAGCTCAGTGCGGAACAATGGATCATGGGTATCAGACAGACCAGACCACCCCACAGCACTGGGCCACATGGAGTTACTGACAGATTGTCACTACACCCTATCTTTTTAGGACAAGACCAAATGGAATCATTTGTCACATCTTACCATTTGTTGTAATTTGGTGCCTTACTACTGTTCTTTGGAAAACTATTCAGGTATATAATAAAATCTCCTGAATTTATATTTATCTCAAATACCGTGTAGTCTTCATTATTGTGTCTACTGTCCTATCTGGTAAATCTGTATGAATATTATAAAGCAACAAATGTAATGTTAACATTATGCTTTGAAGGAATTACCAAGGCCAGACGCAGCTCAGATCAGAGGTCCAAACTCCAGCTAAAGTAATTCTGCACAGGCCTGGTACTTTTCATTCTGCAGGGCTGGGAGTCACCTCCTGTTCATGGGAGCCAGGGGACAACAAAGACAAGTTTGCCACTAACCAAAGATTAGACTAGTAAGAACTGGCTCTCACTGTACAAAAATAGCTGTTTTTTCTGCTGGTGTTTTATAATAAAAAGTGGATGGCTTCTAGAGGCACCTGGGTGGTTCAGTTGGTTAAGTGACTGCCTTCGGCTCAGGTCATGATCCTGGAGTCCCAGGATGGAGTCCTATATCAGGCTCCCTGCCCTGTGGGGAGTCTGCTTCTGCCTCTGACCCTACCCCCTCTCGTGCACTCTCTCTTTCTCACTCTCTCTCTCTCAAATAAATAAATAAAATCTTAAAAAAAAAAAAGTGGATGGCTTCTTGTCTCAAACCAAGTATCTTCATCCAAAGCAATGGTTGAAAGATGTGACCAGGGGCGCCTGGGTGGCTCAGTCATTAAGCATCTGCCTTCGGCTCAGGTCATGATCCCAGGGTCCTGGGATTGAGCCCCGCATCGGGCTCCCTGCTCAGCGGGAAGCCTGCTTCTCCCTCTCCCACTTCCCCTGCTTGTGTTCCCTCTCTCACTGTGTCTCTCTCTGTCAAATAAATAAATAAAATCTTAACAAAAAAAAAAAAAGAAAGAAAGAAAAATGTGACCAGGAAGACCTGAGACTTTATGACCAAGGTAGAACGCAGACCATGAGTATTGTTAATGCAAGCGCTTTCAAAACAAATCCAATGAATAGACCTGGAAGGCAAAATCTGAAGCAAAGATGCCTGAGGTCTGGAGAAGAAGATGACTAAGAAGGAAGGGCAAGGTGAAGACAGGGCCATGTTCCAAGTCCTGCCTGGAAGGAAGATCACAACTCAGTACATATTATTCTCCAAGCCGAGGTGCTCTGGAGCTCTGCAGAATGACCTTCATGTTGTCTGTGCCCTGGAAAAAAACAAGTCTGAAAAACTGCTTGGGACTTTAATCTTAAGATAATTTTTTTTTTTTTAACTGACAAAAGGAGGTGGATTTCTTCCCTATCACTACACAACTGATAAAAGGAAACCCACAGTGCATTTTACAGTTGAAGGAGGTCTCTTATGCTTCAAACCAAGCTAATAACAATAGCTTTTATAAAATTACCATATACACTTGTATTTCCCTCTTGATATTATTTTTAAATATGGATGGAGGAGATAGCTGGGGCTTACATGAGTCCCTGTAGTGTTTTACTTTTTTTTTTTTTTAAAGATTTTATTGATTTATTTGAGAGAGAGAGAGCGCAAGACAGCAAGCACGCACACACAACTGGGGGTGAGGGGCAGAGGGAGAGGGAGAAGCAGACTCCCTGCTGAGTAGGGAGCCCGATGCGGGACTCGATCCCAGGACCTTGAGATCATGACCTGAGCTGAAGGCAGACGCTTAACCGACTGAGCCACCTAGGCACCCCTGTCTTATTTTACTCTTGACAGTGCTTCTTAATCTTTGAGAACCTCAATCCTGTCTCCCACCTTAGACTTAAAACAGAGTTTAATGGAAGCTTTTTGGAGGGCTATTTGTTTTAGTCAGCAGAATTTTAAATATGCATGTTATCTGACCCTCTAATTTTGCTTCTGGAATTCACCATACAGAAATACTTGGACAAATGTTCCACAAAATAACCCCAAGGATTTTACTGCAGACTTGTTTGCAGTAAGACCAAAACCAAATAGCCCCTAAATGCCCATCAATGGGAAATTAAATTATGAAATAAATGAACTAACAATTATTCAGCAGTTTAAACATGAGTTAGATCTCTATGAACTGATAAAATACATTATAATAAAATAAAGCGAATAAGGCAACGTTCAGGAGTATGGTGTATAGTGTAAGCCCATCTCCGTGAGATACATTTACAGATGTGCATGAATTTGCAATAAAGGAGATCTGGAAGTATATCCAGGGGGTTATCTTTGGGAAGCGGATTTTGGATGAGAGTGCAGAAAAGATAATACTCACTTTTATACTTTTGTGCCACTTGGCATTTTTTGCAACCAGACTATTCTACCTTGTGGTTAAAGATTTTTCTTTTCTTTTAAAAAAGCTAATTGGAGTCTAAATCTCCTCATTTGTTCCTGCCCTCAGCAGTCCTTGTTTCTGAAAGTGGCAGGTGGAGAGATCAGAGATGTCGAGGCTCCAGGTGAGAGCAATTTTAGAAGAGGATGCGGTGGGGACGATCTGCCGGCGCTGACAAACCCACGTACAGGTTGGTGTTCAAGTGCCACAATTCAGGGACAAAGGCCAAGCAGCTGCATCAACATCAACTCTCTCAATTCTACATACAAGGACCCCAACTTTTATAGCCTCCACCAAACTAGAAACAACGTAGGAGGAAGAAGAATGAGGAACCTCACTGAGATTCAACGAGCCTCGGGTAGAAGGACACTGACTCATTTTTTCGTCCCTTTCCAATAAACAGCAGTCTGTTTTTTCTTTACTTTCTTTCTATTTGATGGTTTAGACCTGTGCGGTCTGGTCCAGTCCAGGTGACTACTGAGCACTTGAAATGTGGCAAGTCTGAACTGACATGGGCTATAAGTGCAAATACACCACTCGACTCTGAAGACCAATTCTGAAGAATGTAAAATATTTCATTCACATTTTTAAAATATTCATTACATATTGAAATAATATTTTGGATATATTGTGTTAAATAGAATATATGATTAAACCTAATTTTACCTGTTTCTTTTCGCCTTTTTTTAAGATGGCTACTAGAAAATTTTAAATTCCACTGTGGCTCATGTTATATTTCTATTGGATACAGCGGCTTTAGACCTTCACGGATGGAATATTTATATATTTAAATGTTTAAAAAAGAGAATAGCAGGATGGAGAGGGAGGCATGAATGAACACACACACACACCGACTGTTGTAATGCTACCCTCTATGATCTCGATGCCTCTCTGATTTTTAGTGTTCTTGCTACAATTCAGGGTAGCTGTTATAGGCCATACAGCTCTGAGTTCAAGCTCTGCCAGTGACCAGATGTGGGATCCTGGGGCAAGTCACTTGGGGAGATTAAATTGACCATGTACAAGGGTATGTAATAAGCTCTGTCGGCAAGAGTTAGCTGTGACAGACATGGGTGAGAGTCCCAGAAATCACCAAGTCACGCTTCTACCCGGAAGCAAACAATACCAGAGTTAGAATGAATCTTGGACAGTATCCACTGCTATGTTTTAAAAAACCCTTGTAAATCTCAGAAGCCCGATATATAAAAAAGATGAAATCAAGCTGCTCTGAATAAAACTGAGTGTGGGAGCAAGAAAGGATGGTAACTCCCGAGCTCTCCAGAGGAGTCTGAACACCATGGATGTGGTATCTTAACTGGGGCTCTCCCTTTTATGGATAAAGACACGAAGCTCCAGGTTGATGACTTGCCTTCAGTCACAGAGGAGGAGGCAGGGGCTGAAGCAGAGTGAAGTAGCTGGTTCCTAAGAAAGAACACTGCTCTGCATCACATCATTACTGCTGCTGTGGTAGACAACCTGTGTGCACAGAAGGAAAGTGGCCACGAGACAGGGCCAGCCAGAATGCTGAGGAGCCACTAAGGTGGGGAGAATGCAGCAGGTCTCTTTCTGAGGAGGCAGCCTCTACGTGTAGCTCTGGGAAATGGAAGGGGGCAGGTGGGCACCCAGGTCAAGAGAAGTGTGTGGGTTCTAAGAGGAAAACCTTGAGGCTTTTGGAGTCAAAATTTTGGAGTCAAAAGGTAAGTCATTTTCACTAACATACAGTTACATTTTGGAGAGGAGTATGTGCTGAGGCCAGAAGAGAGGTGGGGCTTATTTAGAAGGTCTTGAGAGCCAAGGATCCTACACCGGTTTTCATAAGTTTTTGCAAAGGGGTGACAACAGGAAGATGAACTTATGCTAAATCCATGAAGAGGCAGGAGACAGGAAAGCAGGCTGCCAGGTTACTGCTTTCGGCTGTTAAGGGCCAAACTGAGGTAATGGAAGTCGAGGTCTGAGGGATCCTGTGCAGACAGGATCCACGGGATCTTGGATATATGAGAAGGATGAGGAGGATCCCAAGTGACTTTAGGGACGCAGCTGGGTAACTGGGGGGATGTGGGTTCCATTAACAGGAAAAGAAATGGCGAGAGGAATTGCTGGTTTGGGGGTCTGGTGAAGGTAGCATTTCTGTGAGATGGTCGGTGGAGCGTCAGTCCATCAGGGAACTGAAACGTGGCTCTGGGACCCATTTGCATCTGATCTAGACAGACAGTCTTCGGGAACATCTAGGTTTGGGAGAGAAAGCAGAAGAGCCGGTAACAGAGGTAAAGGCAGAGGCACCCAGCAGTGTGCTCTTCACCAACAGCAAGGGCAGGGAGGGTTTAATGGAATCAGTGGTCACAAGATTCAGATGCTGAAGACACGGAGCAAGGGGAGAATGGAGAGATGGTCCCTATCAGTTCCGAAGGCAGCAGATGGGACTGCCAGGAGGATGGTGCGGTCAGATAAGCCTGCGTTCAGAGCCTCTCCGCATCATTCACTAGCTGTGGTACTCTGTACTACTTAACCTTTTCGGGCCTCAGTTTTCTTACCTGTAAAATGGGGGACAACGGTATCCCCTGAGGTTATTCTGAGATTTAAATGAAATTATGCATTTTGAGGCACTGAATATAGCTCACAGCAAGTGCCTAGTAACTATTATCTATCATTTTTATCAATGGAAGGATTTAAGGAACAGCACATGGTGAAGAAGTGGAGGCTGTGTGTAGAGACCCTGTTCTTTTTAGAAGTTTGGCCATAAAGGGAAGGAGAAAGACTGAGGGCATGGAAAGGGGGAGTGAGGTCCTTTCTAGGATGGAGTCACAAAAGCTAGTGGACAGGGAGATTCTGAAGTGGCAAATCAGAAGGGGATGGTGGATGGGGGGCTGGGGGGGGGGTCCAGAAGCAGCGTAGCATCAAGAACACAAGTCAAAGGACTCATCTTGTAAGGGGGGAGAATGCATCCTTCTTTGAAAAGGGAGAGAAGGGGGCGCCTGGGTGGCTCAGTCTGTTAAGGACCCAACTCTTGATTTCGGCTCAGGTCATGATCTCAGGGTCTTGAGACTTCCATCAGTAACAGTTCTTCTTACCCTGGAGTAGCTTTAAAAAAGCGACTATGCTTACACAAAAGCTCTATGTTTCAAAAAAAAAAAAAAAAAATCACTGGTTCTCTATGTGACAGGTGATGTAATTAAGGTGGGGGAGACAGAAGGGGGAGAGGGTGGCAAAAAGAAGCCGAGAGGCTTTGGCAGAATAGTGCCCTTGGCACCAGATGGCCAAGAATATCCCAGTCCTTTTCTGAGAGGACTAGAGCATTGACAGAAAAGGGCCTGAAGAAGGAGATTTCGAGGAACAGTTCAGTGAAGAGGGGCAACCGTGGCTCAGAACAGGGATTCCAAGGGACAGAGTGGAAGGGGTTAATAGGAGTTGGGGGAACCAGAGAAGGGGGAAGCATGTTGCTCAGAACAGGGAGAAGACCATGGGGAGAAGTCACAGACCCGTAATTGTCAGTAAAAGGGAAGCGATGACTTGGGCAGTTGGAGGGAAGGACATGATGGCAGAATTGGCAGGAAGGGTCCTATAAAGACAGAATCTAGTTTGCAGAGAAGACCGCAGAACAGGCAGTCCTAGGGTGCCAGACTGGAGTGGCAGCGGGTTGGGACACTGGAGTCCCGCCGAGCTGCCCTAACAGGGAAGGGCCATGCCTGATGCTGGCTTCTCAGTATACATCATGAAAACAAATGTTTTTTCAAATTCATGTTAAAGTAAGATACATATTAAGGATAAGAGAAATCATGGGGCGCTTGGGTGGTTCAGTCAGTTAAGCATCTGCCTTCGATTGGGGTCATGATCCCAGGGTCCCAGGATCAAGCCCCACATCAGCTCCTTGCTCAGCAGGGAGCCTGCTTCTCCCTCTGCCTGCCACTCTCCCTGCTTGTGCTCTCTCTCTGACAAATAAATAAATAAAATCTTTGAAAAATTTTTCAGAAAAGAATAAGAGAAATCAACATCGATTACATTAAAAAGTACCCATTCACTCTTAGAACTACCCTCATGCATTATTCAACCAAGACCAGTTCTTTTCCTAAGTACCATCTTGGGTATTTCCTTACTCAAGAACATGCTTCTTTAAAATTCTTCCTATTTGGTTGGTTCTTTAAAGGGAAAAAAAAAAAAAAAAAAAAAAAGGCCTAGGAAAGCATCCCAGAAGACGTAAGAAATCTCAAGGTCCTGCGCAGTGCCCTGGTTTCCATACATGTGTTCTGACCTAACCCGAGGCGACAGGTTTCCACTCACAGGCTAGGGCTTGCCTTCTGGTGCCTTCCTGTTCAGGTCAGTTAAGGACCTCATTTTACTGATGTCACTGAAGAGAGCACTCAAATAAGAGGAAACACCAACATAGTAACCAATGAGAAAACTGGCAAAGCACTCAGTGACATTTCAAAGACATTTGTTCACAGACCACTCAGCCACAAAGGACAGTTTCACTGTCAGTTTCTCAGCTACTGGGTGTTTAATTCATAGAAATCAATGACGACAAGCCTAGAGAGGCCACCATACATGGGATAATATAACCATGAAGTCTTGTTTGTTTCCTTCCAACAGGGACTGCATTTATTATATTCTTCCCGGTGGCATTTGGCATTTCTTAGCTAGGGATCAGTAGAGTTAGCAATTCAGAACTTCTAAGAATTACTATCTGCTTACCACAATCTCCATATTCAAAGAACTAGTTTTAGAATTAGGTTTTTTTTCTTTTCAAAGAATTAGCATGCTTTATTTTTTAAACGTGCATGTTCTTTTTATGAGTTTGCTATAACTTGGAAAACCCCATAACTTTCAAACCACAGACAAGAGTTCCGAGCAGGAGCACAAGATAACCTGGATAGCGAGCAACTGTGAATTTAATTTGCTATCAAGTTAAAAATCAATCTATCTCATCCATCCCTCCATCCATCCATCCTATCCCATCTCATGTCATCCTTCAACCTGACTAGTTGTCTACTGACCAAATTCATGGCAATGTTTTTTAGTATTAAACTGTAACTCAATGTGGAGTTCAGATGGACCACCCATAGGCAAAGAGCTAAAGGAGGAAGATAAAAAACTTCAATTCTTATCCATTTTGTAGCAGCCACTGAAGTCACTGGTGGCAATGATTAAACCCAGATAACAGAGACAGATAGTATTACAACTCCCTGGCAACCCTTCATATCACAGAGAATTAGTCAACCTTTCTAATATAGGAGAGACTGGAAATCAAAGCTGTTAAACGTATGGTTTGCTTCTCGACCTTTCTAAAATGTCACTGTTGCTACTCTGCAATAATGCAGAAAACATTCCAGATAAAAATATAACCTAGTAGGTAAAACAACAGCAAGGGCAGAAACATGACAGGGGAAAAAAAAAAAATCAAAGGGTACAGAGTCAGGCAGACCTGGGTTCAAATTTGGCTCTGCCATTTAAGATCTGTGTGCCCATGGACAAGTTATTTCCTCTCCTTGCAGAAGACTTTGGTTCGTCATCTGGAAACTCTGGATAATAGTCCACAGAATGTGGGTTTACTGAGATAATGCATGTGAAGGGCCTGGTCCTGGGTCTGTCACATGACAGACAAGTGTTACCTCCCTTTGTTTCTTATTTTTCTCTCCAGGTTATGGAGAAGGGCCTTACTAATACAGAAATGCTTATTCCTCAATGATTTTATATAAACAACTAGGATGTGACCTCTGAGGAAGGTTAATCCTGACTTCTGGCCTTACACTGAGAAACCTCTTTCCCTCTCCGGGAAACAGTCTTCTCATTACACCTGTTCACAGAACCCCATGCTTCTTCATAGCACTTACCCTGGCTGAGGCTAATCAACTAATCATGCATGCAATGCCTCTCTTCCCCACTAGGATTTAATTTCTCTCTCTAGAAAAGGGTCTTGCACATAGTGGCCACCCAGTAAGTTGTTTGTAGACTAAATTAAACACCGGTTACAAAGTTTCCAACATGTGACATATACTACTGGTGATATGTGAGAGAGATGATTTTAGGGGTTGAACATGGACTAAGTTTCTCAATAATTTTAATGGTTATATATTTATTTGAGTGTGCACTAGACAAATAAATAACTGGCTCATCAAATCTGTGATTTTACGTATTTTTGCTTTGGATGAGGCTAAAAAAGCAAATTGTCTAAAAATATAAAAAAGAACCAACTGGAGCTGAAGAATACAGTAACTGAAATGAAAAATACATTAGAGGGAATCAACAGCAGATTAGAGGATACAGAAGAATCGATCAGTGATCTGGACGACAAGGCAAGTGGAAATTACCCAACTGGAACAGCAAAAAGAAAAAATAATGAGGAAAAAATGAGGATAGTTTAAGGGACCTCTGGGGCACCATCAAGTATACTAACATTCATATTATGGGGATCCTAGAAGGAGAAAAGAGACAGAAAGGGACAGAAAACCTATTTGAAAAAAAAAAAAAAAAAAAGGCTAAAATCTTCCCTAACCTGGTAAAGGAAAAGACATCCAAGTCCAGGAAGCACACAGAGTCCTAAATAATATGAACTCAAAGAGATCCACACCAAGACATATTATATTCAAAGTATCAACAGTTAAAGAGAGAATCTTAAAAGCAACAAGTGAGAAACAACTAGTTATGAACATGGGAACCCCCATAAGACTATGAGCTGATTTTTCAGCAGAAACTTTACAGGTATATTCAAAGTGCTAAAAGGGAAAATCTGACAACCAAGAATACTCTACCCAGCAAGATTATTATTCAGAATAGAAGGAGAGATAAAGAGTTTTTCAGATAAGCAAAAGCTAAAGGAGCTTATCAACAGCAAACTGGCTTTACAAGAAATGTTAAAGAGATTTCTTTAAATGGCAAAGAAAATGGCATAACTAGAAAAGAAAATTATGAAAGAAAAAAATCTCACTGGTAAAGGTAAATTTATAGTAAAGGTAGTGGATCAACCACCTACATAGCTAGTATGAAGGTTAAAAGGCAAAAGTAGTAAAATCACCTAGAGCCATAATAATTAGTCGAGGAACACACAAAATAATATGTAAAATATAACGTCAAAAACTAAAACATGGATGGGAGGGAGTAAAAATGTAGTGCTTTTATTATTTTTTATTTATTTATTTTTTAAAAGATTTAATTTATTCATTTGACAGAGAAAGACACAGCGAGAGAGGGAACACAAGCAGGGGGAGTGGGAGAGGGAGAAGCAGGCTTCCCGCCGAGCAGGGAGCCCGATGCGGGGGGCTCGATCCCAGGACCCTGGGACCATGACCTGAGCCGAAGGCAGACGCTTAACCGACTGATCCACCCAGGCGCCCCTCTATGACAGAATTTTACAGTGATACAGGTCTACTACACCTCAAGAACAAGCTAAAGGAACAGAAAAAGAACAAAGCCTAAAGTTAGTAGGAGGAAGGTAATAATAAAGATGAGAGCAGAAATAAATGAAATACAGGCAAATCTCGGAGATATTGCGGGTTTGGTTCCAGACCACTATAATAAAGTGAGTATCAGTAAAGGAAATCAAATGAATTTTTTGGTTTCCTAGGGCATGTCAGAGTCATGTTTTTACATATGCTCTTGTCTATTAAGTGTGCAATAAATAGCACTATGTCTAAAAAAAACCCATGTATATACCTTAATTAAAAATACTTTATTGCTAAAAAACGCTAACCATCATGAGTTTTTAGTGAGTCATAATCACTGATCATAGATCACCATAACAAACATGGTAATAATGAAAAAGTTTGAAATACTGCAAGAACTACCAAAATGTGACAGAGACATGAATTCATAAGCAAATGCTGTTGGAAAAATGTTGCTGACAGACTTGCTTGAGTCAGGATCGCCACAAACCTTAATTTGTAAAAAATGCAGTATCTGCAAAGCACAATAAAATGAGGTATTCCCACAACTTTGAATGGTGACAAATAGTAGCTAGATTTAAATTGTGACTGCTTTGTAACACACATGAATGTTCAATCACTAGGTTGTACATCTGAAACTAATATAATATTGTATGTCAATTATACTTCAATTAAGAAAAGATAAATTGTTTAGG
This sequence comes from Mirounga angustirostris, assembly GCF_029215605.1. Taxonomy (NCBI): domain Eukaryota; kingdom Metazoa; phylum Chordata; class Mammalia; order Carnivora; family Phocidae; genus Mirounga; species Mirounga angustirostris. The sequence goes on along the minus strand of NW_026991720.1, from coordinate 70,651,952 downwards.
GTAAAAAATTATGTAAGTATAGTTGTTTCAAGAATATGGCAAAAACCATGAAGGTGTTAAAAAAGATGACAACATTTGGGAAATATTGCCATAGTAACAAGTAGGAACCCAGAGTGGACACATGCCACGATTCTCTGATTTAGGGTTAGCCTAAGGTAATGAGGGAGTCTGCTTTCAGAATCTATGGCTTGTAAATTCTCAGCTGGACACTGCAATAGATGTGCCAACACGGACTCAGGAGTCAAGCTAGAATCAGGTCAAGCTGGGGGCTGGACCCCAGAACTCATCTGGCATGAGTAAGAAGCATGCACATTCAGATATCTTGGTGTTATCATAGGAAATACCAAACATGAACAGAGCAGGAACAAGGGTCAGATTCCACGGCCATATTCAAGGTCAAAGCCAAACCAGCAGGAACTACCTAGGAGACAGGGCACCCAGCCCAGGAATGATGTGTGGTAGGCCTGGATTCATTCTCCTTCAGCCATAAAGGCACATGGGCCTGGATTCTGATATTGCTTCCTCCTTCAGGCAATTAATTCTCAATTTACTACCTCTACGCAAGGCTCCGAGAGAGGGTAACTTTCTTTTGTGCACATCTAAAGAGCCAATGGGTCTCTACCCACCACCTCACTTTCTCAGCTCTAGCTGCCATCATGAAAGGAGTCTTTCCCTGAGCCTCCAACATTGAGTCCCCCCTTCCCCGTGCTGGGGTGAGGAGAAGGGTATCCTTGTCCTCTTGGATTGGAACAGAGAATGAATTTTTCCATAGAAAAAATGTTACAAACAGAAAATAGGGTTTGATGAATTAGCACAAATAACGTTTCATATATATTCCAGGTTATATAGGATTCTGCAAGCTAGACTGGGCCACTTCAGTGGGAAAATGTTTTAATGCTATAAAGTGAAAATTCAGCTTGCAATTGTTCCATAAGTAGTGACTAGCTATCCTTAGAAATACAGCAAATTCCTTACTAGTAAATGCCTAACACTACATATTTTAAATTTTATTTTCTTTTAACATCTTTCAGGAAAATATTGGTTTTATCGTCAAGAGTGGCTGGTATTCAAGTCTTATACTATTGAAAAATAACTGACCGCTTTCCTCCCATTACAAAAGAAGGACTCAATCTTTGTATTTGAGGACAATTCTAGATATATAAATATAATTCTAAGATACATTTCTCTAATCAGCTCTCAGCTGAATGAACTTATTTATGGGATGAACTAGAATGACTGTCCTGACTTCCACCCCGCTTATTTTCTGTTCTGACCATAATCCTTTATTTTTTAAAAATATTTTATTTATTTATCTGAGAGAGAGAGAGAGATCGGGAGAGAGAGCACGTGTACACCCTCGAGCAGGCTGGTGGGGGGATCAGGGGGAGAGGGATAAGCAGACTCCCAGCCAAGCGGGGAGCCAGCCGCGGGGCTTGATCTCACAACCCTGAGATCATGACCTGAGTCCAAATTAAGAGTCGGAGGCTTAACTGACTGAGCCACCCAGGCACTCCTGACCATAATCCTTTAACCCAATGTTTTCTACACTTGTCTGATGAAAAGAATTACATGAGGTGCTTTTAAAAACAAGAATGCCTGGCCCCAGCCCAGTTATGAATCAGAATCTCTAAGGGAGAGGTCTGGGAGTTGCGCATTTAAAGATTGCTCATCCCTGGTGATCCTGTCATCCAACCCAGTGGTTCTTACCCTCAAGGGTGAATTAGGATCACCTCAAGGGCTTGTTCAAACACAGGCTGCTGAGCCCCAGCCCAAGAACTTCTGATCCAGTGGGCCGTGGGAGGTGGGAATTTGCATTTCTAACCAAAGTCTTTAGAGATGCTGATGTTGTTGGTCCAAGAACTACACTTCCAAACCACTTATTTAGCCTGTTTGGCAAACATTGAAGCTGAATTCAATATTACTTTTTCTCCTCCCTCCTTGGTAGAAAAACAACACTGGATTAAAACGCACAAGACTTCATTTGGACCAGTACCCCTGCTACTTTTTAGCTGCTTGATGTTAGACAAATAAATTTATCACTGCATCTCAGTTATCTTCCATGGGGAGGCATAAAAAGTAACAGAAGGGAAGAGGTTTGGTCCTGTACTTGGCACACAGTAGGCCAGCACAGAACATCTATGTACTCTGATTTCTCTGGCATGATCCCCTCCTGTGAGCTACATATTAAACAATGCTGAGTTCTAAAAATAGGTCCCAAAATTTATGACATGCACCAAACTTCATTTGGCTAAAACAAAAGAACAAACAGACAGGCAAGGAAGGAATGGCCAATCACTTCTTTTCCTTGTGAGCTACCATGTAGCTGACATTTTGAACATAACATGTGCAATAGGAATATACTCAACTTTCCAACTCATGTTTCCCATGGAAATAAAAATAGAAAACAAGGAGTTAATAGATTATGAAGAGGTTCTCTGCTTAATTTTGATTTGCTGAATTTAGTACCCAGGTATGGATTATTTTCTGGGCAGATCTTTATTATACTGTTTGGCTATTTCTTGTGACCTGAAAATCAAACAAATGAATCACAGACTCTCAGAGTCAGAGGTCCCCGGAGGTCACGCCGCCCACCCACGCACTCTTATTAATGCCACAGAAAACACCTCCAATGTGTGGTGGTCCAGTTTCTTCTTGGACACCCAATGAGAATGCACTATTTTCACGAACCCCAATCTTCTCTTCAGATAACTGTCTAATATTAGATTTTCCCACGTCTGAGCAAAAAACCTTTACTTCTGTCATTTCTATATCCCTGGTCCTTGTTTTGCTCTCTGTCGTGCCTGAATATGCCTAATCTCTCCTCATGCTGACAGCATTTACAGCATCCTGAAGCAGGGCTGACATCTTCCTTGCCTTGTCCTTTTCAGTCTGAATATTCTGGGTAAACAACTATCCTCACCATCCAAATTTCCATACATGTAATAGCCCTGGTCCTTCTCCTGTGCACAAGGTCCACCTTGAGGATATTTCTAGGTCCTATCATCACCAACAAAAATAAGTTGTAAGAACAATGGCATGTTTCTTTCCAAACAGAGTTTCCAAGAGCTGGAAGTTAGAGTCCCACAGAACTACACTAATCAGGACTGAGAAAGCGTTTCCAGGACAGGCTTGGGCGTGGTAGCCCGAAGCAGGTGGATCTGGATATCTATATATCTATATATCATGACCTTACTTGCAAGAGAAATGCTACGCTGCCACTTAAATTATCGAAGACCCAAAAAGTCTCTTTCTAAGGAAGACAGAGTGAAACAAAAGGCATGTCTTACTTTCTACGAAACATTTCTGCAAATATGCAGCCAACACTCCAGAGGTCCACAGGGGTGGCGTAGCTGGACTGAAGCAAGACTTCTGGAGCTCTGTACCACAGCGTGACGACCTGCAATGGCAAACGGATCGGACTGTTACTGAGGAAGATGGCTGGTTGCTTAAACTTCTCATCTCAGCCGGTTTAATGCCAGTTCAGAAAGAGTGCCTGGCATCATACGGGGACACTGAGACAGAAGCAGTAAGTAACTCAGATTCATCACTGACGGGCCAGGAAATGACATCATCCCCACAACCTGGGTTCCCACCTCAGACTCTAGATTCTTACGAGGAGGGTAAAATAACTGAGTTTCAGAAAGCAAAGCAAAGATTTAAAAAAAACATGGATCTTAACACTATTATTTTTTTTCTGAAGGGGCTTTAAAAAAAAAACAATACATGGAAAACAAGTGTTGGCAAGGATTCCAGCTCAGTTCCTACGTCAGCATTATTGGGAAATTACAAGAGGATTCCAGTGGTTGCTGGATGTTGACCTTGAAGTATAAAGAGCACCCAGAACAAGTCAAAACTACTCGTATCATGAGACTGTGGAGAATCAAAATAAAGCCCCCAATGCCACTCTTTTCAGAAAACAAATAAGAAACCAAGAACTTAACTTTTTTTTTAAAGATTTTGTTTATTTATTTATTTGACAGAGAGAGAGAAACAGCATGAGAGGGGAGAAGGTCAGAGGGAGAAGCAGGCTCCCCACTGAGCCGGGAGCCCGATGTGGGACTCCATCCCAGGACTCCGGGATCATGACCTGAGCCGAAGGCAGTCGCTTAACCAACTGAGCCACCCAGGTGCCCCAGAAACCAAGAACTTAAGAGAGAATGTATAACTCAATTGTTTATACTATGTGTAAAAAAAGTCATCCAGAGGATAGGATTCCCCAATAGGAAGAACCTCACTTAACACAAGAGCAGTGTGTGGTAACAGATGAAACAAACACCACCATTAACTATTTCTGCAACGCTGAGAGGCCAGGAAACAGACCAGTATAGAGGGGTTCAAGTGCTTCTCTTTTGGGGGGGAGCAGAGATTCTATGGATGCCTGAAATAAAGGAATATTCTTTACTGTCAGATAAGGAATTCAATACATAAATCTACATAAGCATTTTATATTATTCAGGTTCCTTTTATCCTTACTTATTGTTTTGTCTAATTGCACTTTTGTTGACATCTATCTAAATTTCCTACAATTCTCCTTTATGTATTTTGATGCTGTAGTACTTGGTGCATTCAGATCGCAGGCGCAATTCTCCAGAACATGATTGCCATCTACTTCCTTCCTTGTAGACGCACGCTGCTCTTCCCAGCAAGAGATGGAGTCTGGGGCACCTGGGTGGCTCAGTCGGTTAAGTGTTAAGATTCTTGGTTTCGGCTCAGATCATGATCTCGTGGTTGTGAGACTGAGCCCCACGTCAGGCTCTGTGCTCAGCGTGGAGTCTGCTTCTCCCTCTGATTCTCTCCTCCTTTCCCTCCCGCTCTCTCTCTCAAATAAATAAATTTTAAAAATCATAAAAAAGAAAGAGACAGAGTTTAAGTCACATTCCATTGTGACTTAAATTGGTCTAAGTGAGTCGGTCGACTAAACTAACAGAATGTATCTGAACTACCAAAACTAGGTTGGAAGAAGCCTAGTAGTCTGGGCCTTTTTTTTTTTTTAAAGATTTTATTTTTAAGTAATCTCTACACCCAACGTGGGGCTTGAACTCACAACCCCGAGATCAAAAGTCAGTCACAAACTCCACTGACTGAGCCAGCCAGGCATCCAGTAGTCTGGGCCTTTTTGAATGCTTGCTTTTGAGATGCTTCCTCTGGAGTCCAAATGCCATGCAGTGAGAAGCCCACGAAGATGTTCCAGAGGACAGCCCCAGCTGAATTCTCAGATGAAAGTGATGCGAATGAGCCATCTTGGACATTCAAGTTGGACCGATCTGCCAGATGACTGTGGCCCGCCCCTGCCAATGTCCTAGGGAGCAGAACTGCCCAGCTGAGTCCAGTCAACTCACAGGATTGTAAGTGATAATAAAATGATTTTTGTTTTAAGTTTTGGGGGAAATTATACAGTAATATCTTACTGAAACAAGATTCTTGACTGGTTCCTCCTCCTCATCTCGTTTAATAGGTTTTGTTTTGAATTCACACAAGAGGTCAAATTTTGTGTAAGGGATATCTGGTTGATATCTAATGGAGGAATGGTAGTGACGTAACAGAAATTTAAAAAAAAGAAGCAAACAAAAACCAAATAGTGTTACTCAGTTATCACTGGCTCCGATATATCTTTCCAGCAGCATATCCCATAGTATCTCCATAACCCTTACAGACTTGTCACATACTAGACCATAGCACAGTATCCACTCTGTGCATCAGAATCATCCATGGGGATTTTAGAAAAATATGTGTCTAGGGGCGCCTGGGTGGCTCAGTAGGTTGAGCGACTGACTTTTGGTTTTCGCTCAGATCATGATCTCAGGACTGTGAGATCAAGCCCCGCGGCTGGCTCCCCGCTCAGTAGGGAGCCTGCTTGAGATTCTCTCCCTCTCCCTGCTCTCTCTCTCTCTCTCTCTCTCAAATAAATAAATAAATAAATCTTAAAAAAAGAAAACAACCCAAAAAACAACGTGTCTTGGCCTTATCTCTCCCTCACTAAATTAGATCTCCATGGTGGGAGGCCTGGAGTGCTTCTTTCACTTTTTATTTCTTCTCTCTCTCTCTTTTTTTTTTTAACAAAGTTTTCAAGTAACACTAACCCTTGGCTAGGTCTGAGCACCACTCAATTATATAAACATACCTTCTAGCAGCTCCTGCCTCCATGCCTTAGTTGGCACTGTTCTAGTCTGGGAAGCTCTTCCTTCTCCTCTCCACGTGTGGAAATCCTACTTACCCTACAAAAGGCTGGCTCTGATGTCGTCACCTCCCTGAACCCACTGCCCCCTGAAAGTCATACCTTGTAACATAGTTCATAATATGGTTCATTCTGGGAGGCACGGACCCGATTCTATCCAAGGTTACGTCTGTAAATACCCATCACAATACTGCTCATGTAACAACTGGGGCTTAACAAACACCAAACTGACAATTTTAAGGCAATTATTGCCAGAAGATAACCAGGCAAAATTCAATTATCAGTCATTCCCCCGAAAGAAGGTACTTACTACATTTGCTAAGAAGAGCATCCAGTTCTGGGCTCTAGTTTTCACTTGCACAATTTATTTCTGCTTTATTAATATTTCTAGCTGGGGGAACATTTCCCTGCTTCTCTGATATACTGCAAAAAAAGGGGTAGGTGTAAACGGTCCGTAAAGTTCCGCTCAGTGGTTTATAGACATACACAGCATACGGGCACACACCCATCTTCTCACCAACATTTGAAATAAAGCCTAACATCATAGGTGATGAAAATTTTAATCTGACTATTGCACTGTCTTAAGCTGTCCTAAAGAGGCTGTGATTTCTGACTGATTATCCATCCTAAAACACTTTAGTAGGACTGTTATCATTTTTAATACTTTAATCAGTGTACCTACTATGATCATCAAACAAATGTTTAGGGAATTAAAATAATAATATAATAACTCTACTGATAAGTTTAGGAAGTTCCTTTCAAAAATCAGTTACCACTCAAAATGGGTAATTAGTTTTTATCAAATATTTTAAAAATATCTATTAATAATGACCGTATGATCATTCTCCTTCATTCTATGAATGGTATATTAATTACATTAGTAGATATGCTAATACTGTATAATCCTTGCCTTTTTGGAATAAATCATTCCTAATCTCAATGTATTATTCTTTTAATATTGGTGTATTACTCTTTTATTTTTATTATCATTTTTTAAAGATTTATTTATTCATTTGACACACAGAGAGAGACAACGAGAGAGGGAACTCAAGCAGGGGGAGTGGGAGAGGGAGAAGCAGGCTTCCCGCTGGGCAGGGAGCCCGACGCGGGCCTCGATCCCAGGACCCTGGCATCATGACCTGAGCCGAAGGCAGACGCTTAAGCAACTGAGCCACCCAGGTGCACGGGTATATTACTCTTTTAATAGACCCTTGGATTCAATTTCTAATACTTAGAGTTTTAATTTATATTCCTAAGTCAGTCTGACCTACTGTTTTATTTTTTGTGTTAATTTTTCATGTTTTGATATTAGAAATATGGAAGGATCCCATCCTTCTCTATATTCTGGAATATTAGAAACAACATCAAAATAATCAGTCTCTTAAAAGGACTCACTCATAAAACCATCTGGGTCTGGATTTTCATCTTAGCGACAGAAAATGTACTTCAAAGCAAGACAACTGGCCATCCATATGGAAGGAAGGAAGTTTGATCCCTACTTTACACCATGTATAAGAAGAAATTGTATATTCACAAAAAATCTAAGCATATGAAGTCGAGCTAAAAAAACATATTAGAAGAAAATGGAAGAGGACCTTGGGATATGGAGGCCTTTTTCAGCATGAAGGGAAATCTAGAAACTTGAGATGAAAAGATGAACAGATCCAGCTATTTCAGACTGCAATTCTCTTTGGCAAACACTATAAAATAAAGGCAAAGACAAGTAACAACCTGGGATAAAACATCTAAAACAAATGACATTAACAAAACAACAGAAAAATGGATAAAGAGTATAAAAAGATAGTTCACAAGAAGAAACACACTATCAAAGATACTTCATCTCATTAAAAGAAAGCAAGGAATGAAGGAAGAAAGTCATCAAAATAAAGCGGTATCATTTTTGCCTGGTTAGCAGAAATGAACAGAATGACACTATTCCCGGTTGGCCATGGTATGGGGAAACTGTTTCAAACCATAAATTGGCACAACCTCTTTAGAGGACAGTCTGACAGTATTTTTAAGATGAATAGTGACCATGTCGCCGAACCAGAGTTCCACTTGCAGGAATTTATCTGAAATATTCAGTCTAGTATACAAAGAGGTATTCACAAGGATGTTTACCCCACAATAATTTCCAATAGGGAAATATTATTCAGCCATCAAGCCATCAAAAAGGACGAGCTACTTCTCATTCCCGCTCATTTGTGCTCCCATAGAAAGATATCTATGATATACTGTTAAGTGAATGAAGATGTTTTGGAACAGTGGGAAATACATTCTAATTTTGATTAACAGATTATGTGTGGGTGTAATACAATAATCAAACATGCATACAGAAATGTCTGCCAGGACTCTCTACACAGACACGAAGCTTTCAATGAATAGTTGCCAGAGATACGTGGTAGAGCAGGAGGTGAAATGTGGAAAGGAAAAGGGGCTCGAGGATGATTTCAGGGCACGAGATCAGTCAGTTGCTGTCAGTAAGCACATTTTATAGCTGAGAAAACTGAATTTCAGAGGGGCTGAGTCATTTGGCCAGAAACACTGAGCTGAGATATGAGGGAGCTGGGATTTTCACCAGGACCCTCTGCTTTTCAACTCTGTGCTCCTTCCTCAACATCCAACACAAGACCTTCAGCTCGGCATTCCAAACATCCACAAATCAACAGGCAAGCATGCAGGTTGTAAATAGATAACCAAGAGGAAAATATTTTAAATTTACATGGAGCTATCTTACTGGGAACTTTAAAAGAGTTTACAGTTCCAGATCTCAAAAACTCGGCTATCCTTTGGGGTTAAATGATTTCCTTAAAAAAAAAAAAAAAAAAAAGGTTAAGAAAAAGGTTTCCAAAATTTAGTTCTGAACAATACCAGTGCTCTGAATGGTAGGACATCTATTCGTCAAATTCCCATTTAATAATTACAATTAAAAAAAAAGATTTATAAATCTCTTGGGTAGCCCTAAGATTTTTGGTTGGTCTATGTGGAAGTCATTTTAACAGTGAGAGGAATCAGATTTATTAATTAGGTGTGTGGCTTATCCTCTATTTGAACTATTAGCATTTGACTACAGAGACACCTTTTTGGTTTTTTAATCTTGTGGAATTCAACATGCTTGAATTCCAAAAGGAAGTATGAATTGTACAAGACTTACCTTTCTAGTTAATTATCTAAAAAAATAAAGCCAACAATGTCCAAGGCCTTTATTTAAAAATAACAAATTACTACTTTTTGCAATAGATACAAATCTAATAGTTGTTCCTTAGTTTATGTAATATCATCTCATACGTCAGCAGTGTCCCCAGTTTTAATTTGCTAATATATGTGGCGGTTCCACATTCTCTGATCCAGAGTCCTTCAGTCCTCACTTTACATCACTGTAATTTAAAATATCTCCAATGATGACAATTTCTGTAATTTCATGGGATTTAAAATATGTAAGTTACAAGTTTTTGAGAACAAATTGTAACAATTTTTCCTGACAGTAAAATATAAATCCTGTTTGCTTGGGAATTATTACACTTCCGTGCCTCTACCACTTTCTTATGGAAGACTGCCCAACTTAAAACCAGTTTGTCACACGTAAGCAGATTTGATTTTTACTTTAAAGCTTTTTAAGGAATGGACAAAACTGAAAAAAATGTTTCAAGGTTTTAGTGCATCAAGTAAGGAATGTTCTCAACAATGGAATCAATTCTGCCCAAAAGTTCTCTATGTTTAATAATTCTAAACATTCTTAAAAACAAAATGTCAAATTTAAAAACATGTAGAGAGAATCAATGAACGCAATGTATAAAGATCAACATTTAGAAATCTATGACAAAGGTAGCCTCTTTGATACATGGTAACAATGCAGTTGTCTACAAGCAGAGACAACAATAGGAACTATGGACAGAGTTTAGTGGTTGGAGCCAGCTGGAACCAAAGCAAATACTATGTTTATTACAATCATCACATGTATTAACAGCCTCTAGAGGTGCTGAATGGATTTGGCAACAGGAGGGGGAACGGAAGACAGGGGAGAAGGGGACTTCAAGGATATTTACCCAAGTGGATGTATCTGTTTAAACTGCTTTGATCTCTATTCACAATTTTTTGAACTAGTCCAATAACAGTATAAGATAAAGTAGAGCCAAAGCCAACTCTGACTCAAAATGTATCAGAGTAAACCACTCTTACTTAATATTCGATTTAACAGTCTTTTATTCATGTTCTTTTCACCAAGATCCTAAAAATACTTTGTAGATGTTATCCGAAGCATCCTTATTATACGGCTACATGCATGAAGAGTAGAAAAGCATGTCACGAACACTGTGCGGGTCCATCTTCCTTTTGCCTCTCCGATGATCCCTGCCCTGGGTGGTGGGGGTGGGTCTGTACCCACCCACATGCCTCCAGCTTCTTACTGGGTTTGGCCAATGGGAAGCCTAGGCAGGAGCTCAGGGAGAGGCAGAAGAGCGAGGCAGTCTTGAACTCCCTGATTTCCTCGTTGTCTAGAGCTGGCTGTGCGGCCGTTGCAAAATCTCTGTCCATCCTGGGCACTACCTGATTCCAGGAACTGCTCCCCCTCTTCCCGTCAAGCTTGGGAATGGTAAAAGCTTGGCTGCAACTGAGACCCAAATTCCAGCACCATCCACTGCACTTCCCTAAGCCCCCTTTGTAAATCTTGTGTCTGTACACAAAACTTCCTTGAATTATTTTGAGTGTGCACTGGAACCCACTTCCCGGTGGAACCTTGACTAATACATTCAGTTTGCAGATGAAGTAATGAGCATGGATGGCAAATTCTTGTCTAAGCCTCATTTTTCTCTCTGTCAATGAGGGCATTTAGACTAGATCTGTAAGGTGACTTCTCTTAGCATTTGAAGAGTCCCTACATGATGTGGCAATGGTCATGAAGCTTTAACAAGGTATATACTGTATAGAGCCAAGAACTCTTTGGACATCCTTGCCTGTCCTTTGGGTTAGTAATTATTTGGGGGGGGGGATATCAGTGCAGTGATAGTCTCTTTGGGGTCTGCTTCAACATCACATCTCAAATGCAAACATAGATAAGGATTTCTGAGGAATATGGATACAAGGCCAAAGTGAAGGCCTTCTGAACTATGCTCTAAGCCGTTTATTTGCTTCAAATCAATATAAAACTCTCTGGTATGTATGCTTTTTCATTCCAGAAGACTACTATGGTTGTACAAAGTGAAAATCAAAATTAGTGGCAATTTCACTGACTTTTCATAAACTTTGGTCTCAAAGTTCAGTTCTTTAAAGTTATACATTTAAATTAATATCATAATCAGAATTTTAATTCTGCCAAGCCAGTTCAATGGAAACTATTAAGAATTAAGTACCAGTAACAGTTAACATACAAAGTACTTTTCAGCAAATAATAATGGAGTCATCTCAAATAGACTCATTTATAATCTAAGGGCCAGAACAAGATGTTTTGATAGATGAGATGACAAAAAATGGCCAAGGTCTACACAAAAATGAGATTCTCAGCACCGAGCACTGTACCAGTAACGATTTTGGCCTCTGCTCTGATGCATCCATTATCAGGAGCAAGGCTGTCTGTTCTTCCCAGGACCTAGAATTGTCCCGGCTCACAAATGGAGCTGCTGGTTCCCATCTAGATGTGCTGATTTCCAACCACTTGGCCATTGCTTCTGTGGTTCTCTCTGTGGGATATTCTTTCCCTGAGTCTCTGCAGGTCTGAATCCTCACCTATCACTTCTTCCACGAAGCCTTTCCTGCTTTCCCATCTGGAAATGATCGCTGTCGCCTGAACTTCCACCACATTTCTTTATTTTATTTTTTAATTTTTTAAAAAAGATTTTATTTTTAGACACAGAAAGAGAGGGAAGGAGCATGTGCACACACAAGGAGGAAGGGGCGGAGGGAGAGGGAGAGAGAGAATCTCAAGCAGACTCTTTGCTGAGTGCGGAGCCTGAGGTGGGGCTCCATCCCACGACCCTGAGATCACGACCTGAGCTGAAATCAAGAGTCAGACGCTTAACTGACTGAGCCACCCAGGTGCCCCAACTTCCCTGCATTTCTATAGTACTTGAACCTTCTATTTTCCACTATAGTCATTCGACTTATCAGTCAGGTGTATGATCAGTGTCATGCCTGAAAGGTGCTCAGTAACTATCTGATGACTGGATACATGAATGAAGCACAGGGAACTGTGCTCTCATTTAGCTAATGTTTCAACAGATCAACCTAAAAAAGGCTTTACTCCAGACATCAAGCCTTAAAGGTCCAAGTGAGCTTCACTTCGATTCATCATGTGAGTGCCCACTGTCAGTCCTGGACAGGGGGTCACACATTAGGAAAGCAGCAAGTCAAATGAGTTGGCTGAAAAACAATGGGAGTGGGGAATGGGCTGTAGCGATTTAAATGAGGAATTCGAGGGTCCTGTTCTAGAGTCCCTCCCACTCCTTAGAGTCTCTTCCCCCATCAGTCCCTTAATATAATTCTTTTCTTGAAGGCTAAGATCCTCAGGCAGTTACTCTTCTTCCGTGATGTACAACCTCTGGGGAGTGTCATACGTGGATGCCCTCCAGGACCACACTGTAGCCAGAACTCTGCAGACCCACAGATCCAACTGTCTCCTGCACATCACCATGTAGTACTCGCAGAGGTATTTCAATTTCAAAATGCATGCATTATCTTTCCCCTGAAACTTGCTTCTCCTCTTAAGATTCCCTCTCTCTCTACAAGCAAAATTGCCACCTACCCAGGTTCCCCACTCATCTCCACTATCCATGAGGCTACCAGATCCTGACAGTTCCATTGTGCACACCTGTGTCCTCTCCTGATGGCCACATCAACTTCCTCTGGGCTCTTCTCCTACCAGTTGGCCTCCTTCCACTCTGTCCTCTCTATTGCATCCGAAGCCGTGCTCACCATACTTCTGCTTAAAAGCCATCCATTCTCCAGAGCTTTTAGGGTCCAGTTCAAGTCCAGTTTACGCACAATGCCCTTATGATCTGGCTCTTGCCCTCTCTGGTTTAATCGCCTGTTCCTCCTTCACATGAATGCTTTCCTCAACCTACTCAGAGGCTTTATGGTGTTCAATATGCATGCTGTGTCATGCCTCATGGCCTTGCCATATGCTGAGACCTTTCTCTGGAATGTCTTCTCACAATACCATTCTTAATTCTTGTGAACCTTGCCCCACCTAGTCCTTCCTTAGTGACACGTAATTCCAGCACTTATCACACTGTATCCCATTCATTGTGTACTTACTGCCTACTAGACCCAAAGCCATTTGAGGGTAGAGACCATTTCTAAGTGCACTTTCCACCCATGGCAGCTCCCAGAGCACTGCATATAGTAGACACAAAATAAATGCATATTCCAACAAATGTATGGGTAGCCAGAACATAGCAGAATGGAGGATTACAGGATTCGGAGGTTAGGTTTCTATTACAGCATAAATTTACAAACCATGGTCATGTCCCCATACCTACCCCAGGTATTCTGAGGGTCCACCAACACCAACTTCAGTCAACACATGACTTTTTAATAAAGTTGGAGACCATTTCAGTTTTGTAAAATGAAGTCTCAAAATGCCTAAAGGGCCCATGTTTCCCTTCAGGCTGTATTGTTTAAATTTCATCTTGAACTTACGAAACTTAAAATAGTTACCACTTGCTAAATGTCTATTACGTTTCAAGTAACAAACTGACTCTCTTTTTCGAAGTACAGTATAGTGTAGTTTTGATTTTGACACGAAACAATCACACACTTGATCTCTCTCTGCCTTCACCATAGAAACCAAGCAAATATTTGTAGACATTCCTTCAACCTTCACAGATAAGTAGAAATGAAATTATTCTGAGCACAGGATATGGCAGGCTGTGGAGCTCATCGTTTCCTTTTGAACGTTGTTTTAACTCATGAAAATCTATATGCTCTGGGAGTCAACTTAATCACTCAGATTTGTAAGAGAATTTAAAACCTGACTTCTTATCATGAAAACAAATGTCTCTGAAGTCCATGCCTCCTTTGTAAACTTACTGAATGAGCACTGGGAAAGTTATACAGTCAGTGCGAGTCACCAGGGAAATCGAAAAGCATGGTTTTAAAATCTAAGTTCAGCCTCAAACATTCCCCAACATCTTAAAATTCAGTGGGCACTGCCTTCCTTAAATGAGAAGGCTTTGGAGATCCTTAACAGGAAGGAGCTAAAAAAGGTAAAGGTTCATTCTTCAGTTCTCCCTGCCCCCATTGTCTCAGCTGCACATCTCCACGCTCACAAAGCTGCACATCCCACGTGCTCACAAAGATGCATGCAGGAAAAGAAAACCAGCCATGCAGTTTCCACCTGATCTGGGCCACCAGAAAAGAACTACCAAGGATTCTCGAGCTCCCACTATATTTTGCACTTTCAGCTATTAAAGGCAAGAATGAAAGAAAATATGCTTCTGAAGATGAGGTTGGTCTCATGCTGTGCATTTAGTAAGATTCCAACTGCAAACAAAAAAGAAGAAGGACGTGACCGAGAGAAGCACTTAGCTTGCAGCATTAGGAACAGGGTAGTGAGACAGAAGGAAGTTATTTTCTGACAAGAACTGTTAAATGGCAGATGGATGACTGTGGGATTTGTGATCCTTCCTCCAAAACCTTTTTATTTTCATCCTATCTGGGGGCAAAGAAGTGGGCTAGGGAAGGAGGGGAAGAATACATTGATGGGGTACAGAAGAGGTAAAGTACTGTGCTGGACTGACTTCCTCTCTAGCCTTATACAATCTTCAGTTTAATGGTATGAGGTGAGTACCAATGAATCTATCTTTAAAGATAAGGAAGTTGAGACTCAAAGAAGTGAAGTAACTTGTCCAGGACTAATCAGCTAATAAATGGTAGAACAAGGATTTGAAGTAGGGCTTATCTGACTCAGGTTGGCTCTCACAGAGCAGACTGAATGACCTCCGGTCTTTTTCTTGTTTGTCTTAAGCCAAATGAAAAAATTCTAAAAGTCTGTATTTACAGAACAATCATTTCCATAGCAATGTAGGTTTAACAGAAAGGCTGACAAGAATAAAAGAAAATCGTCTTTCTAGAATGATGGCGTCCCAAAGGATTTCACCAACACGGCCATCACTTGAGGCATCGAGGTCATGGATGTGCAAATGGCTAGGGCCTGGGTGCAGGGCAGAGAAAGTCTCCCTACCCACATGCTCCGCACAGGGACCTGGGTCTGACACCGTGTGTACAGTTTTGTTTCTGCTGACAAAAGTTTCACACCTGTCCTTTCAGAACATTCCTTCCCTTGAGACCACAACAACGTCCTTCCTCCCAAACTTGTTCTTCTTTTGTATTCCCTATCTCTGCAAATGACGGCACCATCTAACCAGTTCCCCAAGTCAGGCTCTTCCTCAAACTCACCCCTCATCCATCTATATGCAGATTCAGTGTGAAGAGGGTGCTTTCTTGTCTACAAGAGAGCAAAATGTACATTTGACTAGAGTTGTGGAAACAGGACAATGGAAAATAACATTTGGAGAACCTCCTCACTTTCATCACCCATTTTAAAACGCTGTCCCCAAGTTAAAGGAAAAATTCACATCACTGGGCACAAGAAATTTTCAGGTTTGAAGACTCCGTGCTATTGTATGGATGTGACGACATCACTTTAGATTTTACGATCTGATTTCAAAGTTACTAAAAACAAGAAAAGTCACATGCAAACAGCGTCCTAGCTCTTGATTTTCCTCCTTTCTTTTATAAATTTTATTCTTTTAATCTTTTGTTAATTTACATAATTTCCCCCTCCTTTCTTTAATAAAACACTTCTCTACACTCCTAGGACTTTTAATATCTTTATATCTTCTCTGAACTGAGGGGAAGGAAAGGATCACTTTAAAAGAATGCAGTTCTGTTAATTAAATAGGTAATTATAAAACATATAAATTCATTTGCTCTTGATGAGCTGCAATGCTTGTCTTAAAATTGTCTGTTTCTAGGAAGAACCACACTAATACCAAGGACTTTACAGAGTATTTCTAGGTACATCCGCTATTAGGAGAAATACATGTGTGAATGTAAAAACCAGCGGAAGGCTTCTCACCTAGGCTCAGGGCTCATGCTGCACATGTGTTCAGGGCAGTGCGGTTGCTGCATGCAAACATTACTTGAAAGGAAAAGTAACCCTCCAGTTTGAGTAAAACTTGGCTTTTACCTCAGAACTAATTCAAAGAAATACTACTTTTCCACTTACAAACATTTCAAAGAATGTTGCTGCTTTCTAGAAATCTGTGGCAGGTAGCTTCTTTTATCCTTGAAACTGCTAGGACTTTGAACTGGCCTAAGAAGTGATTACAATGATATCTAAGAAAACACGTAGATTATACAACATATTTTAATGAGTCTTTAGTAACTGAAAAGTAGTCTTTTTTTTTTTTTTAAGATTTTATTTATTTATTTGAGAGAGAGAGAATGAGAGAGAGCGAGTACATGAGAGGGGGGAGGGTCAGAGGGAGAAGCAGGCTCCCTGCCGAGCAGAGAGCCCGATGCGGGACTCGATCCCAGGACTCCAGGATCATGACCTGAGCCGAAGGCAGTCGCTTAACCAACTGAGCCACCCAGGCGCCCCTGAAAAGTAGTCTTAAATCATCATTGTAGATGGTAAAAATAGAGAGGACCCTAATTTGTGGTAAAAATGAAAGCAGGGCCCAGCGACCCTTCTGTGAAAGACTTCCAGAACATTCTGAGTCAGGGAGAAGCTCCCTGCTCTACACTTCCACAGCACACAGCTCTTATAGCCCCTGACGATACCTTGTGTGACTGCAAGAATCTGCTTCCATCTCTATCACCGCCACAAGACTGAATGACAGGGACTGGGACTTAATTATCTTTGGATCTCCAAAGCTTGGCACAGTGTCTGGTTGATACATCAGGCATCCAATGACTATTTGTTAAATGTATGACCAAGAAGTTCAAATTTGCTCCTAAGCTGCAGAATCAAACCAAAAGCAGAAAGGAAAAAACAAATTCATGCATCTTTGAATTATTCTGAAGGCACAAAAGGTGCTCCAGATTCATAAACATGGCAAGAGAATCAAATTCATCCATCATACCTTAGAGAAAATTTCTTGTAAAGAGCAAGTAAGTTTTAGCTACCTACTGGCATCTATACATATAGATATGTGTGTGTATCTCTCTACCTACCTATTTATTGCTTAAAGCATTCATTCATTTACTTATATTAAGCTGCACACAAACCTTAAAGTGTACAGTGTATTTTTACATACACACACATCTATGTAACCACTACTTACACCAAAGATATGGAATATTTTTATCACCACAAAAGGCCCTCTTGTACCTTTCCTAGTCAATACGAGGAATCTTGTATGACTTTTCTCACATATATCACCATGGATTAATGTTGCCAGTTCTTGAACTTCATATCAAAGGACTCAACCAGTTTGTGTCTGACTTCTTTCGCTCAACCTAACATGCAAATTGTCCATGTGGTTGTACATATCAGTAGTTTATTTCCTTCCTGTTATGCAGTGGTCCATTGTGTCAACCTGCCAGAATTTATTTAGCCATTTTTTTAAAGGTTTTATTTATTATTTATTTGACAGAGAGAGAGAGAGAGAGAGAGAGCGAGAGCAGGAACACAAGCAGGGGGAGTGGGAGAGGGAGAAGCAGGTTTCCTGCCGAGCAGAGAGCCCGATGAGGGGCGCAATCCCAGGACCCTGGGATCATGACCTGAGCCAAAGGCAGACGCTTAATGACTGAGCCACCCAGGTGCCCTTATTTAGCCATTTTTGTCTTCTGTTGATGGGTGTTTCTAGTTCTTGGCTATGGTGCATGAACATTCTGCCATGAACATTTCTGTGTCAAGGTCTCTTGGTGGACATACCCGCTAATTTACTTGGGTATATAGATTTACCTCTATCTCTCTCTATCCATTCATCTATGAGAGAAAAAGGGAGTAGGGCATATGTTTGGTAGATACTACAAAATAGTTTTTCCAAGCAGGTGAACCATTTTACAGTCCCATTGGGAATGTAGGACACTTCTAGTTTGATATTCCCAACCATCCTGGTTAGTGCATAGTGTCACCTCATATGCTTTTGACTAACCAATTTATAACAATATAAGGTTCTAAAAAATGGTAAGAGTCTGGATTTATTAAAACACTAATTAGATTCTCTTCGTAATGACAGAATAAATAATGGTATCCATCATTTCTGTATAGATGCATGACTCAATAGTTTAAGATAATTTTTAAAATGTCAGGTTTCTCTTCTCACTTTTGCCCCTGCTACATCTGAATCGTAGCAAATTCCCAACCCTTTAAGCATTTGTTTGTTCTTTTCCTGAGGTGTACAGGCTATATAATTATACAGAATTCTTAGACAATCTGCGCACTGAACAGGGGAACTAAACTGGAAAGTATTTTGAAATGTTGGTGCCAAGATTCTAAGTTACAATATTAATAATGTAAAAATTTTAGAAGCTGCTGGATGGTGGTTTTTACCAGATTTCCTCTATGGACAAGATTCGGACACATTATTATGAACTAAATTACAGACCCATACCTGTCGGTATACAGTCCCATGGCTGACTTAAGAGGCAAACCCTAAGCCATTAGCCCCTGTTGCCTCATTTCCTTCGGGAGAGGTCATGCAGTCACGTTTCCATCTGTGGTGAGCCTGTGTTCACATTCACCCAGGCATGAAATTTAAACATGGGGAACTGGGCAACAATATCGGGGGTGGGGTGGGCTGCAGGACAATAATCAGCATGCATGTGGCACCGTTCTCCCTTGTTTAGAAACTCGGAGTGACTCTTCATTCAGTGGATAAACATTTGCCGGGTGCTGCATGGTGGCTGGCCCTCACTGCTAGTGAATGAACCATGGTTCCTGCCCTGATGGGGCTTATGGCCTGACTGACTGCAGAAGTGGAGTGGGAAAGACTGGAAGGTAGTTGACTCAGCCCGAAAGTTAAGTTTATTGAGGGAAACCTATAGAATCTGTGAGATTCTACATCCAACTTCGAAAAGAAACGGATACAAAAAAATTTTTCCATCAATATTTTCTATTAATAAAGACATTTCAGGGAAGAGGCAAATATTGATAGAATCTCGGAGAAGATGTGGGAGGAAGCCATTTGGTTATACCTTTAAGTCCTCATTGTCCCACACCTGTTTCCCAAAGGGAGTTCAGAGGACAATAATGCCCAGGGATGTTTCATGAAAAACAGTTCTAAATCAAACACATTTGGGAATATGCTGGATTCACTCGTGAAATTCAAATTTTTACCCCGACATGTTAAAGGCGCTGAGAAATTCTACAGTCAAAACGGAAACCTATTTAATTTAACATTTCCCAAGTATTGTCCATGGAATGATTCCCACCCCCCACCCCCCGCCCAAATACCTATAACCATCCTATAGAATTAGATTTCCCTGGAAAATGCTTTGAAAAGCAATAGTCTATGACAGTGTACAGGGTTAGGAGCACAAATAATCCAAAATAAATTTTGGAATGTATGCATGCATGCAAACTCAACATCCTACACTAACATCATCCTAAAAAATACGAGCTGGTATATCTTGCTTTAGGCCAGCAACGTTTATGAAAACCTGGTTTTGCAGTGAAAATGAAAGCATAAAATGTAAATGAAAGTCGCAAAGGTACCCCTTAGGGCTAGGGTATAACCATTATAACTTTATACCTATATAATATTATGGACGTAGATGGTGAAGAAGTCTTGCTATGTCTGAATTAACTATACTCTTTCTGTTAGGACAGATAGGCTCACATTTAGGAAGTGGCTGTTTTGAATAAATACTTCATTTACTTTGTCACCTCTTTAGAGTAAAAGTAGAATGCAGAAAAAATTCTGGTTACTTCAACTCTCTGTCTGTATGCACCCCATTTGGGAAGAAGTTTATTATAGTGTAATGTTGAAGTTAACCAACATTTACGGGGCAACCTACCATTAAAGGGATTGAGACTATAAAGACAAATAATAGACAATGTCTGTTCTGGAGGAGTTCATGGTCTAGTGAGGCAAATATAAAAAGAAATAGCTGAAATACAGTGTGGCTGGAACTATAATAAGACATGGAGAAAGTGCCATGGAAACACAGATGACTTCATTAAAGAGAATGGGTGATTTACTGCTCCTACAATAAAGCACACACAATCTGTCTGTATACAATAAAAATATGACTGCAATCAAGACATTAATAAATGTTTATTGAGCACCTATTATATACTATAAATCTGCGTGCCAGACTTTCTCAGATGTCAAATTACCACCAGTCTCATAGAATTTCATATTGTTCTCAAAAGGAATGTAAAATATTTCTCAGATTCTCGGGCGATTTTACATCCAGAATTAGAGGGAGCCAAACTAAAGTTTAATTTTACACTTTGGAAAAAGTCTAAGGCAAAGAACATCATATGCAAACAATCCCTGGGATGTGCAATCATTTAGCAGTTAGAGCCAGCAGAGGGAGTCAACCCTGTTGAAGAAAAGCCTCAAGTATATAAGGAGAAATTTAAGACTTCAGATGTAAAGAAAACCTTTTACATAAAAGAAGAGGGTGCAGAGACACATATTTCAAAAATAGGTAAATAACTTAACTATATTTTTTAAATTCCTGAAACATAATGCAAGAGAGTCATAAGCCATCATTGAATCAACTGAAGGATGTCATCTTATCGCTCTAATGAGATCCACAGAACTAAATGTATGAACTCCCCCATCTGAAAGTGATGGCAATCACAAATTTCTGTAAAACACATCCCGCAGCAAAATCTAACTAACTGGCATGAACAGGAAGGAATGTCAATCGTGCAATCACTAATTAGCAAGAGCTAGAGCTACCGTCTGCAGAATGCCAGTTTCACTCTCAAGAGAAGTCCATATATACCAGTCACAGTACATTTCTGCCTCAATTTCCAAGACTGAGAAACTACAACCTATGAAGAGAATGGAAGCTTTCACTTCGGTGTTCCCAAATCATCTGTGACTCTTAGAACAAATTCATTTTAAAACAGAGCTACACGGGACTAAGCCTTTCTATGATTTTCCTCATGGGGAGTATTGTGACAAAAGTTTTAGCCATTCACTTCTGGTATATCCGTAATATTTTATCATTCTCCCCCTTTACAGGGCACTTGCTGTACCTTTCCAGCTGGTATTTTTCCCACATTTGGTTCACCCACCAAACTACAAACCTCTCAAGCATATTCCATGTCTCCTAACACTGCATACCCTCAGTACTGAGTTAGCACCTCATGCCTTACACAGAGGTGATGTGTGGTCAGTGTTTGCCAAGAAGGACTTAAATAAAGGAGTTTGGAAAATTCTAACCGAGTGTCTGTTTTGCTCAGTCCCAAACTCTTTTTTTTGTAGGATATATTTTCTCCATTTTCTTGCTTGCATGAGAATGAACAACACATGTAGATCAGGGATATCTGCTTTTCTTACCCAGATTAATGGAAAGGGACACATACAGAGGGAGAAATGGGGGTACCGAGTTTGAGATCTGGTGATAGGTTGAGTTCACAGGAGAAGCCCTGAGGCTCTAGGTTCCTCTGATCCGCATTCCCTCCTCTTCTATCTGACCCAGTCTTGTAGGTGGCCAGTTCTTTCCAGAGCTCTGCTATCCAGTAGCAAAGCTGAGTGATATGCTCCAGAACTGTATTCTCTTTTTTCTTGATTAGCTTTGTCAGAGAATTGCCTTTGCCATTAGTCTCCATGAGTGACTAATTCTTAGGTTTATTTTTCCATTCTACTCTTATTTTGTTTTCTAATTCATTTATATTTATTTATTTATTTTTGAGAGAGAGCACACACGTGTGCACATGAGCGGGGGTGGGATTGGGGGGTGGGAGGGTGGGGAGGAGGAGCAGGGGGAGAAGCAGGCTCCCCGCTGAGCAGGGAGCCCGAGGCGGGACTCGATCCCAGAACCCTGGGATCATGACCTGAGGCAAAGGCACACTTAACCCATGCAGCGGTTATTCATTTATATTTAAAACTTTATTTACTCCTGTCTCCTGATTTATAAAGGTATTTCTCTAATTTATCATTATGTTTCATAATGAGTATATATAACATTTGTCTTATAAAAAACAATACTATCCAATAGATGCTTGTTGAAAAGAATCCCTTTTCTTTTATGGTCCTTGGATTGAAGGCTTTTCCCTTTATGTTCAACCCTCTTATCTAGTCATAAAAGCATTTAGCGCTCTCAATTAGCCTCTGTGCACGGCTCTGGTAATATTGTCAGCTTTGAGGCAGAGTTCACCATTACATTGTGAAGTCATTGGCACTTCAGGACAAGTTAAACAGGCAAGAGAAAAAGAAGATTCTACAGAAATCGTGAGAAACTTATTGCAGTGAAATTGAGGTGTGACAAGCTGATGAGCTGAACAGTTGAAACGCCAGTCACCAAATGCCTGGGAAACTACAAGTAAAGACTGAGACTTCGTGTTACCACCTGATCAGTGTACATAACATCTGCTCATAATCACTTAGGCGAACTTCTTCCTGCTGAGGTACACCCGTGATGCAAACATCAGACGTCCACTCATCTCATCTTTGGTCATCCATGAACTCCTCATACAGTCCAGGGGGTCCAGGACTGGACGGAATAAAGGAAAGAGTCCTGCACTGAGATCTGGAGACCTGGGTTTTAGTCTCAGATACACCACTAAATAACCTCTGTGAATTAGCTTGCAAAAAAAGTGATTTTATACCATTGGCCCTCGGTTCCCCAACTACAAAATCAAGAGGTCACATTAGATTATTCCTAAAGTCCTTTCAACTCTAGAAGGACACTCTCTGGACATTGTACTGTGTACCCATTCATCTAGGTCAATGACGCTGTTCAGAGAAACTCTATATTTAAAGAAATGGAGCGTGGATCAAGATGAAAATTTAAAGGACATTAATTAGTACCCAATTGTTTTTTTTAAGATTTTATTTATTTGAGAGAGAGAAAGAGTGAGCTCGAGAAGGGGGGGAGGGTCAGAGGGAGACGGAGAAGCGGACACCCACTGAGCAGGGAGCCCAACACGGGGCTCCATCCCAGGACCCTGGGATCATGACCTGAGCCGAAGGCAGATGCTTAATCGACTGAGCCACCCAGGCGCCCCCCAATAGAGTTTTTGATTCCATAAAGCAAAACTGGAATTCCAGAAGAGACTGTGAAGAACCTTAACGAGTCATTCCACTGAAAGGCAAAAGGCGAAGGCGTATTATTATCTCTTATCAACTGCAGTTACAGGCCAGAGAACAGTCATGTCTGCATGTCCGTGCAGTGCGGTAGGGGCTGTTGTCTGTCTTGGGATTCTTCTTAGAATCCAGCATCATTATTCACACAGGAATGTATAGTGACTGGCTGCACTTCAGGTAGGCAAGCATTCACATTTGTTAAAAAATATGCTCATAATAGCCATTTCAGAATAGGTCTGCCTGTGAAGTACAGTCCCTTCTAAAAAAAAGCCACAGGAGAAAGGACTGGGATAGTGTGTGTACTTTTCCCGCCCCTACCTACTACAACATATGGATCTCTCAACATGAATTCTCCATTCATGTCTTTAGAAATTACCAAAGAGTTATTAGATCAAGTGACTGCAATTACATGAAATTGCTAATAGATGGAAGGATATGAACCCCCCACACAATGTATTATTAAATTCAGGAGGGAGAAATTTAAGCTGCCCACGATATCTCTGGAAATTCCATTCTGTTTTCATGCAACTTAACCAATGAAGGCTATGATGATAAGTTGCACGGATAACAGACTTCTGAGGAATCTGGTACAAATGGCAGCGTAAACCTATGAATCCCCTCGGTTTCTTTTAAACATCACGAAGCGATTATGGTCCGAGGACGAAGACAGCTGTATTGAAATTTTAAAGAGCCCCCCCAACTTTTTGTTGGCGACTGGAGAACTCTGAGTTTTACAGAAGAAAAACAAGAAGCAATGCTCAAGGTAGTAAGTGCTTTCATGTTACCAGTTTGCATATCCAAGGGCACTGGATCAAGCGAAAGGACAAAGAGATAAGGGCAATATTGCTAGTTACTAACAAATGGCAGATAAAAGAGCTCTTCTGGGTTCTGATTAAGTGACAGCATTCTACACATTCTTTTGACTTGAGAAAGTCAGACTAAGAGAGCAGCAGGTCAGTTACAGGGGAAGCACCGCGAAATAAGCGTATCTGTG
Organism: Mirounga angustirostris; assembly: GCF_029215605.1. Classification (NCBI taxonomy): domain Eukaryota; kingdom Metazoa; phylum Chordata; class Mammalia; order Carnivora; family Phocidae; genus Mirounga; species Mirounga angustirostris. The sequence continues at coordinate 70,627,570 of NW_026991720.1, read as the reverse complement.
GGCTTTCACATTCCAGCAGGACAGGATTCCTCCCCATCCACTGAACAGAAACACGTTCTCTGTGTTCACGGCAATAACGCGCCTTTGCTTCAGCTGCCACAGAAAAGCATAAATGTATATGCTGCAAGCACAGAGAAGTTTTGTGCTGTGGGACACGGTGGCTGGGAGCCAATGTTTACAATCCCCTGGGTGGGAAAGGCAGGGTGAAAGGCTCAGGACGGCAGGCTTTAAAAGTCTTTGCTCTTGCCGCCAGTGACCTTCGCCTCTGTTTTCAAAGCAGCTCTCAGGTTAACCCCTTGGATTCTGTGCGCACTGGTGCTGCACAAAGGAAATACCTTTCTTTGAAGGACACCTCTCACGCACATCGGCTTCTGATTTCAGTAGGAGCAGCTCAGAAACACTGGCCTGAGAAGCATGTATTCAATCTGCTATCGGACCCACGGGCACGTCAGGGGTATTGGATCTGGATTTCGATGTGTGCTGTGTTCTACAAAGTGAAAGTTTCCAGCTTCAGGCAATGGACTCAAGCTTACAAACCAGGGGACTGTGAAACATGAGCATATTCGGTCTCCAGGGGAGAAGGAAGCATCCAATTTATGCAGAAATGCTCTTTTCCCAGCTAGCCAATGAGAGGCAAGGTTACGAGAGGGGGGCTTCCTATAAGGATCTCCGGACTGGAAGAATGGTGCTTAAAATTAAGGACAGGCGAAATTGCTAACAGCCCAACTTAAAAAGCAGCGGAAGAGAAAAAGCCAATTGTAGAAATGAAGAGGGAGTTTTCCAGTTCTTAAGTTAAAGCTGACCACATTCGCCTTATTATTATAGTTGCTGTTACTGTTTCGGTGAGGGAGAATTAATCATCTTTTATTCCGAATGCTGAGAAGTAAAGATCCCACAAAAAAAACTTACTACATATATGCATGTTTTATTACAGTCTTTACTAAACGACTCAAAAGATGTGATTCAACAGTAATATTATTTAAGGCCTCAAAACGTTTGCTGGATATAAGATTTACTTTGAGAAAAGTTAAGTGGCAAGCATTCATTTCTGTTTTAACAAACGCTTTGGCCTGTGAGACATTTTGTGGATTTAAAAATGTTTGGGACCCATACGTTGATCACCAATACTGTTGTCCCTTTATTGAAGGGACAGCACACTGAATTCCTGGGGTATGGGAATGAATCGTGCAATCGTAATGTTCTGAGTCAACGAACCCCTCACACAGGTTTAAGGTTAAGGGTTAAGACTTCTGGAGATGCAAATGACCAACAGCAAACACCAGTGTAATTGCTGTGCACAAAAGTCATTAAAATAAGCCTTATGAAAATCATTTAATCAAATATGAGACAGTAATAAGGGAGGATTTTCTCTTAACGTTTGGAGATGAAGTCATGGCCTTTGTACTACCAGGCAGCTGCCTCGAACATCATAAAGTATGCGTATCCTGTAGTTAGAAGTCCATTCCCAGAAGAATGACGCTATTTGAGAATACAGCTTTTCAGTTTTCCTCAACTAATAACTGGGTCATAATAAGGTCTTCTGAAAAGTTATTAGAATGTTGGCTTCACCAAGAATGTTTAGGAATCATCAAAACCGCCCTCCCAGTTTTCATTACCCACCGAACAATGTGTTCCTTGCTGTCCCTGTAGAAGCCAATGGCGATGAAGTACATATATTCAACTCAAACAGAAATAATGTTTCCAGAATATAAAAGAAACCCCAGAGCTCCACCACAGAGATGTAATAATAACAGCCGAAGTTTACTGTGAGTTTTCCATATGCCTGGCACTTCACTGAAGACTTCACAAATTTTAGGTCATTTAAACCCTGTAATAACTTGGGAGGTGGGCACTGCATTTTTTACCTGCATTCGAGGTGAAGACACTGATGCTCAGAACACGCCAATCACTGTAGCAAAGCCCCACAGCCAGCCACGTGTTGCAGCTAGAACCAAACCCAGAGGCTGCAGGTGGAGTCGCGGGGCCTGAGAGCCATACGCGCAGACAGATCACTGCCCCTGCAAGAGAAACCCCCAGCAGACGTACTTCACAGCTCTAACACTGCGATACACATGATTATTATTATTACTGGGGACTCCAAGGCTTATCAATCTATCAAGAAGAGAGCTGTGTGCAGCTGGAGATTTCTCATTCTATTACTGAATTAAAACAGTAACGTATGATTCCTCACTGAGCTCCTGAAACTGTAATACTTGGTTTCTGCGACAGATTTGCTAACATGTATACGTTATGTTTGCATTTTAAATGGAATCTCAAAGCAGCAAAGGGGATTATCCGTATCACAAATTTTCATGTTTTACAAACCAGTTGGCAGTATTTTATTTGCGGGCTACAAAATCTCATCGCTTTCGGTCTGGACCCGCTGCTCCTCTCCCAAGATTTTAAGACCTTGTTTCTTATTTGTCTCCACAAATGAATCGACTTAAAAAAAAAAAAACAACTTGTGAAATCAAAGAAAATAATTGTTGCCATCTTTTATACAGTAATGACATGTCACTTAAAAATGGTTTTCGACTTAAGACTTGGTTTTCGGAGCAGCTTCTAAATAACGAAGATCATAACAGCCAACCATGAACTTTAATTATTGCAATATAATTATTAGGAACAACTAGTTACAACTGAGCTTCTCCACACGCAGTATAAAGTTAAAACTGTACAAATGAAGCCAAAATATGCACAGCTAAAAGGAATGTTACAGGGGGGCCTCTCTTAGCGAACAAAGCAAGCTCAGTTTGGCTCTTTTTCCCTCGCGCTACCACATCCGCACATCGTTAGTTGGAAAATTCCTGATATATGCTGTAATTTTTTTGTGCTTTTTTTTCCCCCCAGTACGCTTGGGGCTTTAATGTCCAGATGCCATTTTCCCCCTTATCTGTCCCTGTTTGGTGCTCTGCCAACTATGGTCAACAATTAATACAGCCGAAGAAAAAATACAGTACACTCCCTGGCAACTGGTACAGCCTCGCAGGAAATACCAAATAAAAACCTGATTATGTATTGTTTAACCATTTTGTTTGCCTGTAGGCCACCCCGTCGTCGGTGTAATTCAGACGAGCATGCTTCATCTGGACGGTCTGTGCGCTGCACCATTGTTCCCAGAGTCTGTCACGCACAATCACTGGTTTCAGCCTGTGGTCCTCTAAATGAAAGGAGCAGATTTGTGGCAGTTTTCCAACCCGCATTCCTTTTAATTAGTCAACTTGTGGCCCAATGTTATAATAGATAAGTAACCTCTTAATATTCATGTAATTAATTAATTTTTTTCTCATTCAGTTAGAAGCCTTTGCATGGGGAGAAAAAAAAAAAAAAGCTCTTTCCTATATGGGCTTTGGTTTATGAAATAAGCATGTTACTATTACAAAGAACATCGGAGGCCATGTTTCAATGATTCTCCACAAGCAAGGACAGTTCCAGAAACCGCCATATGCCCATGCCTATATTTTAAGCATATTATTCTTGCATTTAAAAAAATAGCTGAAATCTTTCTGATGTATACATTTGATCTATGCAAGATGAATAAGGTTGCTAACTTTATCTGGGAAGCATCCTTCCCATTTTAACTGATAAACGAGTTTACCCCTGGAAGATGGAAAGCTTACACTTATTTAAGATCCCTTACAAAGCAGGGCTGATACGGAAAGTGACGAGCACTTCCCAAAGTACCAGAAAGTCTGTCTGCTCTAGATCTCGATTAAATCAGTAATTAAACTGCCAATGCTGTTAGCTATTAGCACATGATGAACCCTTTAAAAGATAAGTTGTATCCTATAAATATTAATAATGTTCGCTGCTAACAGGAATAAAAATGGCTTTTATAAAAAGCTCAATATTCAAGTTCTTTCCATTATTTAAGTTTCTCAGTTAAACCAAACTCTCCTCAAAGGCAGTAACAACACTTTCACTTCTGTTAGGTCCTCCTGGACAAAATTCATGGTGGGTGAAACACAAATATCTCTACTACCCCTACATACTCTAAGTATCACTTCTTATGCAGTTTATGGGACATTTACCATGACACTTCAATGATTCATTCATCCATTCATTCATCCATCCATTCATTCATTCACACACTAATGTTCCTGCTCTGTGATGAGGTCGGGATCCCAGTTATGAAGATGATATTGGTGTCTGCACTAAGAAGCTCACAGCTGAACAGGGGAGGCACACGTGTAACTCCCAACTGCGTAAGTTCCTGTGCCAGGTAGAAGTGTATGATTTAAGAGACCGGGTTCAAATCCTGGCCCCTCTTTTATGAGCTGCATCACCTTGGCCAAATACTGTAGCCTCTTCATGCCTCTGTTTCGTCATCTGCAAAATGGAGGATCATAGTACCTACTTCATAGGACAACTGGAGAATTATATGATGTAAGGTCCGTGAAGTACTTTGCACATGCCTGGCTCTAAGCAAATATATATGTCGACTCCACAGGGAAGGGCAGGGTGCAGGACAGGGAAAAACAGTGGTCAAGGCCTCAGAGAGGAAATGCAAAGGCATGACTGGCAGAGGGAGAAACTTGAGCACAAAGCTGAGGAGCCTGATCACATGGACCAGATCACAAAGGATCAGATGATAGAGCCTAGACTTTATACTGAAGGGAAGGGAGGCACTGAAGAGTTTTATGCAGGGGATGTATGTCACATTTGCACTTTATTTATTTTTTTGCATTTACTCCCACTTGATGTTGTGAGTTTTTTTTTTATTATGTTATGTTAATCACCATACATTACATCATTAGTTTTTGATGTAGTGTTCCATGATTCATTGTTTGCGTATAACACCCAGTGCTCCATGCAGTATGTGCCCTCTTTAATACCCATCACCAGGCTAACCCTTGCCCCCACCCCCCTCCCCTCTAGAACCCTCAGTTTGTTTCTCAGAGTCCATAGTCTCTCATGGTTCGTCTCCCCTCCGATTTCCCCCCCTTCATTTTTCCCTTCCTGCTATCTTCTTCTTCTTCTTTTTTTTTTTTAACATATAATGTATTATTTGTTTCGGAGGTACAGGTCTGTGATTCAACAGTCTTACACAATTCACAGTGCTCACCATAGCACACACCCTCCCCAATGTCTATCACCCAGCCACCCCATCCCTCCCACCCCCCTCCACTCCAGCAACCCTCAGTTTATTTCCTGAGATTAAGAATTGCTCATATCAGTGAGGTACATTGGCACTTTAGAATGGACATTCTGGTAACTGTGTGGAATGAAGCAGGAGGTGACCCTTGAGGCAGGGAGCGCCATCAAAATGTGATGATCCAGGTGCCCAGGGAAGAGGACTTACAGATCTGTAACAGTGAGGAGAGCAGAAGCAAGAGAAATAATCTTAAAAAGTCAAATGAAGCCCAAGGGGAGAGAAAATGGAGTGGATGGTGGGGCCAAGACCTGAATGGGGATCTGGCTTGCTGTTTGTGATGACATCACAAGTTGGAGATACAGGTCCGGGGCTCAAGGGAGAGGGCTGAGTTGGACAGAAGATGAGCTCTCTTCCTTTAGGATCATCTCGAGGAAGCAGGGGAGATTGCTGAGGGAGAGAGCACACCTAGGACAGAACCCATGGGGACAAGAGAGGAGGGCATTCAGCGGAAGTGTGAGATGGGTAGGAGCAAAAGCAGGAAACTATGGTGTCAAAGAAGCCAAAGTGGATATTTACAAGAAATAAAGAACAGAGTAGTAGACATGTACCAGCAGATGCTAAGCCAGATGAGGACCTTAGAATATTTACTGTAGTAACACGGTGGGAGCAGAAGGCTGCTTGCATGAAACCGAAGGGTTAATGGTATCTAGAGTGAAGGCCACCCCCACCCCTTCCCCATGCCACCTGACATAAGGGGAAATGTGATGGGATGGAGGTATGTGTGGTGGATCAATTGCATTTAAAAGAGTTTACAATTAAAATAAAGACCATATGAACACACTGTTGGGGCCTTTCCCGTGGCCTTGGTGTGGTGGGGGCTGTAAGTGAGGGGCTCTGAACTGAAAACCCATTGGGCACAGTACATCCACTTCTGATCATCAAGAGTTCCAGCTGAACTCTATTTAGTAATGAGTAATGACTGATTTTTTTTAAGTTCTCTTTTTATACTGCATAATAATTAATGATACTACTATTCATTTCATACACATATTGCAAATCTCAGGATGGGCAAAAACACATTTCAAATGTCCTCACTAATCATTACAGTATCATTTCCAGTTAAGTAATTAAAGCACAAAATGAGTATCCTTAATTCTCTGGATAAAAATATTACAGTTTTATGACATGGATGTGTCATGAAAAGACTAGGTAGTGTTTGTGCGTGTGCACGTGTGTGTGCGTAAGTAAACATGCAAGTGACTGGTATTTTAACATCTCACTTACGTGGGAAGATGAATGAAGAACTAGATATAACAAAATTTCCCAGATTATTTAGATTTCTCTTTTCAAGCTCTGAAAATGTATTGTAATCATTTATATTTTTTCTTGCTTGTTTCCTATTACCAACTGTCTTTTTTTCTGCTGTTAGGGGGCCTGTGTTTTTGGACTAGGATGCTATCCAAAGCCCTCAGGTGGCTTCCTATTATACTTAAAACCAATTCGAACACTTTCAGTGGGCCACCCCAGAGCAGGAACCCCAACTACCTCCTTGACCTCAGCCTTGACCACTGTTCCTCCCACCTACTCCTCAGCCACTCCGACCTTGCTTTCCTTGGATAGGCCAAACTTCCTCCTGCCTGGAATGCTCTTTGCTGGATCTTAGCATGCATCTGCCCCTCACTTCCATCCATCTGCCCCTCACTTCCATCCTGAGACCTTTCCTCTGACCACTCTCCTTCTTTGAAATAGATTCTGGTCTCTCATACTCTATCCCATCACCATGCCTCCTAGAACTTATCACTGCCTGAAATTACATACTAGTTTGTTTACCTCTTTATCCCATCCATCTTCCCCCACCAGAGTGAGGAGTGATTTTCATCTGTGTCCTCAATCGACACTTTCAATTCAGTGCCTGCCCAGCTAAAACCAGAGAGCAGAACTTTAAGAAATCATGCTATAGAAGAGCAAGAGTCTAAATAAAAGCCCAAGGAGGTAAGCGTAAGGCTGTCGCTGTTGCAGCTCCTGGCTGCTGAGAGCCCTCCTCCCTTTCTGTTCGCAGACTCTGCTCTCCTCCCTTCCGCCCGTGCCTCCTTACCCTCATTGCCCCACGCCCCAACATTCACCCATGTTACTGCCTATAGCTGCAGTTCATTCTCATTTTCACTGTTGTATACTTCCATTGTGTGAAGAAACCAGAGCTGACTTAATCATTCTTCTGTCCATGAACACTGGGGTTGTTCCCGCTTTTTGCTGTCAAGAACAATGCTGCTCTGAATATTCCTCAATGTGACTCTTGGTGTACATCTGTGCAAACTTTTCTAACATATGTAACTGGGCATGGAACTGCAGGGTTTCATGCTATGGGCATGTTAAACTACATAGTTAATATCAAATCATTTTCCAAAGCAGTGTCCTATTTCACGTTCCCGCCAGCAGAGGACCAAAGTTTTAGGCGTTACTTGGTATTAGGTAAATATATATATATATTTTTAAAGATTTTATTTATTTATTTGACAGAGAGAGACACAGCGCGAGAGGGAACATAAGCAGGGGGAGTGCAAGAGGGAGAGGGAGAAGCAGGCTTCCCGCGGAGCAGGGAGCCCGATGCGGGGCTCGATCCCAGGACCCTGAGATCATGACCCGAGCCGAAGGCAGACGCCCAACGACTGAGCCACCCAGGCGCCCCTAGGTAAATATTTTAAAAATCCAATCTAACATTCTCTCTCTTTTTTAAAGATTTATTTATTTATTTATTTGAGAGAGAGACTGAGAGATTCAGCAGGGGGGAGCGGGACAGGGAAGAGGGAAAAGGAGAGAAGCAGACCCCCAGTGAGTGCGTAGACCCGATACAGGGCTCCATCCCAGGACCCTGAGATCATGACCTGAGCGGAGATCAAGAGTTGGATGCTGAACTGAGTCACCCAGGTGCTTCTAACATTCTCTATCTTTTAACTGGTGAGTTCTGTACATTTTACACTTAACGTGGTTAACAATTTATTTGGACATATTTACCAGTTTATGTACTCACCATTCTTTCTTGCATATCAGATATTCCTTTTAGTTAGTTTCATTCTTTTTGAAGCATGTCCCTTAGAAGTTCCTTTAGTGAAAAGCTGGTGGTAAACTCTCTAGGTTTCAAGTTATCTGAAAATGTCTATCTCATGAGTGTATTCTGTACTTAGAATTCTACATATACACAGTAAGAGTAATAGAATATGTGGAATAGTGGTGGTATTTCCACTACAATGTCCTACAGGCATCAAGAGAGAAGAGTATAAAGAAGTAGTTATTTACCAAGCAATCAACCTTCTCCTTAGTTTCCGGTCCACTCTAACGATGCTAGGCCTGCATAGCAAACACAAGTCATCGTTCCTGATCTCAAGGAGCTTTGAGCAGCATGGGGGAAAAAAAAAGGAAGTTACAGGAAACTTAAGCATAGGGTGAAGCTTCATGTAAAGGCTGAACTGGGTGGCTTAAGAAGGGCTTCAGGAGTTCAGAGCAGGAAGTGTCTAAAGAGAGCTGGATTCTAGTCAGGTCATGTTGCAGAAGCTCCTGAATTACATTTCCACACAACACCGTTTTTGTGGCCAAACCACACCTTTCCCTTGAATCTAAGAAAATCCCAGAGTACATTTTCTTCAGAGACAGTATCATGATTTAATCTGAATCCTGAATTGGGCACGAGGTAGATAAGAGCAATACTAAGACAAATGTTCTTAAAAACTAGAGAGTAAGCAACTGTATAAAATTCTGCACATAGGGGCGCCTGGGTGGCTCAGTCGGTTAAGCGTCTGCCTTCAGCTCAGGTCATGATCCCAGGGTCCTGGGATTGAGCCCCACATCGGGCTCCCTCCTCACTGGGGAGCCTGCTTCTCCCTCTCCCTCTGCTGCTACCCCTGCTCTTGTGCTCTCTAACTCACTCTCACTCTCAAATAAATAAATAAAATGCTTTGAAAAAAAAAATCCGCACACAAATTCCCTGAATGGCAGGTTGAATATGCCACTGAGTTATCAGCTCAGGTACCAACTCCTTTTGTGAATGGGGGGGGCATTCCTGCATGGCTTTGTAGAACAAAACAAGACAGTGCAGGTTAGCTAAGGGCTGGGCTGAAAGCCTCAGGAATTTCTTTTAACTAATTTTTCTGAAAGGTTAATAGCTGGAAGACTTCTAATGGCATGCATCTTAAGCAGACTATGGAAAAGAAGCGTATGTTATTTGTGACATTAATTCTTAATCCGGGGTTGGTACAGTGAGTCACTTATTGACCAGAGAAGAATCTAACCTATCTGGGAAATGAAACTTTCTGAATATTAACTACTGAGCACTTACTCCCAAGAGCAAAGTGATGACTGGAATACAAAATGTCTTAGTCCAGAACTAAGATTATAAGGCCCATTTTGACTACAATAAGGAAAGAAATTTACTTTTGTAATTTAGGAACTGTTACTGTTCAGGGTGCCTGGGTGGCTCAGTTGGTTGGACATCTAACTCTTGACTTTGGCTCAGGTCATCATCTCAGGGTCATGAGATGGAGCCGCGCACTGAGCTCTGCACTGAGCATGGAGCCTACTTAAGATTCTCTCTCAGGCACCTGGGTGGCTCAGTTGGTTGAGCGACTGCCTTCGGCTCAGGTCATGATCCTGAAGTCCCGGGATCGAGTCCCACATCGGGCTCCCTGCTCAGCAGGGAGTCTGCTTCTCCCTCTGACCCTCCCCCCTCTCATGTGCTCTCTCTCTCTCTCTCTCATATAAATAAATAAAATCTTAAAAAAAAAAAAAAGATTCTCTCTCTGCTTCTGCCCCTCCCCCATCACCCCAGAGAGGGCTCTCTCTCTTAAAAAAAAAAAATTGTTACTTTTCAGTCACCTACCTTCCTCTCTATAGAGATTAAATATGGAACATGTCCTTCCTGAAAAAACATTTTCTTTTTTTGAAGATATTTATTTATTTATTTGAGAGAGAGAGAATGAGAGAGAGAAAGCATGAGAGGGGGGAGGGTCAGAGGCAGAAGCAGGCTCCCTGCCGAGCAGGGAGCCCGATGTGGGACGCAATCCCAGGACTCCGGGATCATGACCTGAGCCGAAGGCAGATGCTTAACCAACTGAGCCACCCAGGCGCCCGAAAAAACTTTTTCTTATCTTTCTAGAGTTTGTCGTGTAGGTGGTAAAGAAGAAAGACTCATGAAGATTTGTGCTATAGGGTCAAAACTCAGTTTCTCTTTTCCTACCTTCTATTACTGGGTTGAAGCACTGTGTTTCTGGGACTGAGGTCTCACACTGAGAGATGGTGCCTGAAAATTAGACAGTTTATACTGTCCATGAAATTCATCCACAGTAACATGCTCACCCATTCTCAGTCTTATTAGTGAAAATTCTGCAACTGTTTGGATTTGCATATTTGCTTTTCGATATTCAAAGACCAGGTGTATGTATACTCTTGGAAAGAATGTATTTTACTTTTCCTAAACTTCAGCACTGTTTAAAGAATACTGAGAGCGAAAAGGTTTCCTCAACATACTCATTTCAGAAATACTATAAAGTCTCCCTTTTGAGAAACACTTACGTAATAATGAAAAAGGAGAGAGTGGTCTCCCTGGGATGCTAGTAACCTGAACTCTAATATGAGTGGTCCCAAGTAACTACCTCGCAGTAGGAAAGTGATTTAATTAGTTATACTCATTTCTGTACCTTTCTTCATGTTCAGGTGAAAAGATGAATATCACTACTATGTAATTCAATTCTAACACTGTACTGAGTGCTTATTCTTATTTAATTCCCATAATGACGCTATAATGTAGGTACAATTATTTTCCCCATTTTAACAAATAAGAAACCCAGAATACAGAGAGGCTGAAGAATTTACTTAAGCTCACTCAGCTTTTTAAATAGCAAGATAAACTTCCACCAAAAAGTCTGGTTCCAGAATCTGTCCTCTTAACCAATCTCCTGTACAATGTACAAGTGCCCTGCTGTACCACCTCTTGAATGAAGCAAGATTTTTTTGGGGGGGGGGAACTCTTTGCCTATAGTTGAAAATGGTAGAAGAGAAAAAGGAATATTCCAGGAACACTTGAACCAATTTAAGACTTCAAAAACAATGCTGCCAAGAAGGAAAAGAGAAACAAGGGAAGAAATTCTAAAACAGAATCAATGGAGTCACTGTTTAAAGAAATGAAAGACCTTATTCTCTTGGGAGTGTGTGTATTCAACAATGATGAGATATAAAACACACACACACACACACACTCACACAGGTAAACCAATGCAATATTAGAAAGAACACCAGGCATATATAATGTTTTAAATTCTGATGTCTTCCCAAACTTCTCCAACTTAACAACATCTGGCCCCAAGAAAGTGACATTGTTCTTTTAAGAGAAATGGCTACTATCAAGTGTATACTATTTGGGGAAGTAAGGGGGGCGCATGATGCTGATGGTGAAATTTTTTAGTTTTTAAAAAGTCCTCAAATTCAGCAGACTCTTACTGGAATTCTACCCACTATCTAATTTCTAAACTTGATATTCCTTAGGAGCAGTGAAGGAAGAAAGATGAAGGTAAGTAGCCCCAAGAGGAGAACAATCCAACAAAGGGCTAGAAAAATATTTTTACCTTTATTTACTGACATCTTTCTTTCAGACTTCACTTTGGCTTTCTGACTTTGAAAACTGAAAAACAAATCCATGTTACCATTTTTAAAAAAGGGACAAGCTGAGCCAAGAGGATGGAGAAGGGGATAACTCAAGACCACACAAATTTGCCTATAATGAGTATATACTACTTTGATAATAGACATAAACATCTGAAAAGCACATCATCATCACCAATTACTCTTTAGTGAGCACAATATATGTGATGCCCAGTTTCTTCCCTCAAGGCGCTTGTTGTCTAAGGAAGAGTAAGTTGTGGCATTTTGTGGCTGTTTACATTACATAACCTCATTAGGACTTAGTCATATAATGACCACATGTGAGGTATATAATTTGCCAACTTTAGCAAAAGCTGGATTATGGGGATGAAAACGGAGAAACAGAAAGACAGGTGGCTAATTAGCTAGAACATAACCATGTTACAGGGTCTTTAGGCCTAATAAGCTAAAGCATCTAACTCCTGATGAAAAGACATATTTTTAGAAACAGGTTGTGTTTGTAAACGGAAAAAAAGTAATTTTATGATTGATTCATCTTAACTACAATTGGGATTAAATGTGAAACCATTAGAAAATTTCTGATTCACACTACTAGTGAGATGTCTTATGCAGACTCTAAATTATACAATCTATTTTGAATGGACATATTCATCACATTAAGAGACATTACTATGTATATTTATACAACCGCCAATAAAAACAGTAATGATTACACCAATTTGTTGCCGCTATGTCCTGAGCATGTTGTCTACGTGATTATGCACAATAGTGTAATATAAAGAGAATTATGATGACAGATACTTACCCGACTTAAAGAAATAAACTATTTTTTTAAGGCAAATTCATATCAGACCTTGGCATGTGATGCGTTTCCCTCCTTTTCTCCGTATCTACATTGAAATACGTCCAGTTTCTATCTCCTCTTTCCTGCCTTCACTTCGACCCTCATCCTATATCTCTCTTAAAACAGCCTCCACGCTGTTCCTCCTGCCCGCAATTTCTTAATTCACGCCAAACCCTCCTTATCGATCCACTCATCACATTGCATTAGAGTGATCTTTTTGGAAAGAAAAAAACCAAAAAAACAAAAAAGAAAGAAAGAGTCTGATCATATTCTCTCCCAAGACACCCTGCTTATTGAGTCACACACTTCTGCTTTGGGAACATGCTCTGTCCTTTCTCAATTCTCTACTAGACACCACATTTCTCCTTTGTCTTCCAGGCACTCTTCCTTGTTCTTGAAGACCTGGCTCAACAGTCACTCCTCCGTGAAGCATTCCCTGACCTCTAGGTGTAACAACACTTACCTACTAGGTTTATTAGGCTCGATACCAGATGGAGAGGCAACTTCAGGCTCACAGGTACACACAAGTTTTAAAAAAATAGTCTTACTTTATTATTTATTTTAAAAAAGATTTTATTTATTTATTTGCCAGAGGGAGAGAGACAGAGGACAAGCAGGGGGAGCGGCAGGCAGAGGGAGAAGCAGGCTCCCCACTGAGCAGGGAGCCTGATGCGGGGCTTGATCCCAGGACCCCGAGATCATGATTTGAGCCGAAGGCAGCCACTTAACTGACTGAGCCATCCAGGCGTCCCCAAAGTAGTCTTACTTTAAAAACATATATTAATATATTAGTTGAGTAATAGAAACATTAATATAGTAATGTATTTAAATAATATATTAGTGAAAGTAAAATCTTTTAGAAAGTAATTAGTTTAACAAAATATTTCTTGCTGCTTCGCTGTTCTAAAAACCACCCTTGGCTTCTGATATACTTAATCGAATTTGCATGTTAAGATATTAACCTGCAGATTACTTGTAGGTTATTAATGCTCCCTAAATGTATGTTAATTACTGATACTAAAGAATCCAAGCAATCACAGTCCTGGTGGGCATGGTTAAGCATTCCTTCTTAGCCTTATTAACATTCCCATAAAATTCTAAAGCTTTCTGCTTTTGACATATGTGGAGCACTAAGGAAAAAAGCACCGTACACTTCATAAAATATTTTATTAGGGATCACTGACTCGATCTGTGTACCTCTGAAAGGAACGAACAGTACAAGTTTCTACCTATCCAGCGGCCCCACTGCCTTGGGGAGTTTTCTGATCAATGAAGGCCTGTCTTTGCGGGTTGTCTACCAACAGCCGTTCCCCCCTCATCCTGGCTAACATAATCTGATTTTCTTTGGGTAGCAGTATGCTTACCTGCCGTGTGATTGGTCTATGGGTAGGTAAATGATCCAGTTCTGGGGGATGAAATGTAAGGGAGAGTCTGAAAAGAGCCTTTGGAAAAGATGGTCTTCCCCGATCAAAAGGGCACTGAAACCCTCTCTGGCCCCTGCTTCCCTACTCACTGCTTAGACTACTGCTGTATGAGGAGGTGATGCTTGAGGCTGCAGCATCCTGAGACCACGAGAGAAAACATAATTCACCGAGGAGGGAAGAGGGGAATTTTCCTAATTTGGTTACAGGAATCAAAGGGACACCACTGAGAAAGTGCACTAGTTTATCTCCAGACTTCTTAGGTCAGATTTTTAAATTATTTCAAGATACTTTATTTTTAAATTATTATCCAAGACACGTTTGATTGAGTATTCTGTACTTGCAACCGAATGAAATGCTGACACAAATGGAGCCAGAAAAAACCCTGAGGATTCTAGCTTTGGTGATCACTAGTAAGAAAGAAAGGAAAATGAAGCAGAACTGCCCGGGGCAGTGACTGACATTTTTTGGTCATATCTTGTTTCTGTTGCTCGGACACCAAGCGGAGATATAAAGTGAAGGGAAGCAGAATTTGTCACCCCAAAACACGTCACTTTGGCTAAAGCGACCAAAAGCATGCTACTTGGAGCTAAAAGTATTCAAAACCCAGCAGATTCAGGAAAAGCTTACCTTCCCCTCAACTGCCTACATTTACACTGGAGAAGGGGCCTGCATCGGGAGGAGAATTATTAGCAGAGATAACCTTTTTATTGGAGAAACTTATCTGCGTAATAGGGGCCACCTTTGCTTTCTAAAGATCGGCTCTGCCTTCCCGTGAATGGCCTTCCTCTTCTTTGTATCCCCAGACCCCTACCCCTTTCCTTAGTGCAGGATAATTCTATCAGCCTCAATTACCTTAATGCTGCCTTTTGGGTGTCCTATTTTTACGGGGCTCCTGTGTGTACAAAATTTGTTTTTCTCCTGTTAATCTTATATCAATTTAAATTATTAGACCAGCCAGAGATCCTAGAAGGGGGCGGCGCGGGAAAAATTTTTCCGCCCCTACGGCTGGTGACCACGGGATGGACCTTCAGTGGCTGGACACTGCTGGCTCGTGGACTGTGCAGCTGAGAGATCCTGGGACCTCCAACAAGACCGGCAGAAGGTTAAGAATTCTTGACTGCGCCAGTCTGCCGGGACTCCCCCTGAAGGGTCCGATGGAAGCGAGAGTGGTGAGAGACCTTTGCTTTTTTCTCAGTTTCGATTAACAGGAGAAAATACCTGGGTGAACTCATTCCTTGAGTCTAGCGACTCTGGTAAAAATTTGTTCACAGACCCGTGCGTTCGTGGTTCTTGCCAGACCGGCACTGTTTACACAAACTTGACCGTGAGTTAATGGCACGTGCGGTAAAGACTATTCCTAATGGGAAGCAAAACGCCGCGAAATTGGTGGGCACAGGCTGAGCACTTAGCTGTTAGGGCACTTGCCACCCAACTCCGGGACTCCTGTGTTAGGGTAAGTTTAGCAGTAGCTGGTGAGTCAGAATCACAGGTAACAACCTGGCCCTTCCAACTGCATCTTTGTCTGACTGGGCCAGCTCTCAGGCAAGTCTGTCATAAGGTGACCTGATCCATAAGGGGCCCATATGGCCTTAGCCTTCACTGTCTCATTCTGGATCCTGGGATGGCCGCATGTTTTCTAGTCTCCTTTGGGTTGCCTCTTGCGTCCACGATTAAGCTGTAAGAAGGCTTACTGATTTGAGTTGCTATTTAGATTAACCTAAGATCCTACTTATCAGTGGTCAGACAATGGATCCTCTGACTTGGCTACATTTGAAAGAATTTTTTTTTTTTTTAAAGAGAGCTCTCATCCTCAACAATTGTTTTATTGGTACCTAAAGAAAGACCAAGTTGAAAAGTGAATACAGAGGAGTATAATGACTAGCTGTAGGGACTCCCTTAATAAGATGGAAGAACAAAAATTAAAACCCACCATCTAATGTAAATTCCCCCTCTCTACCCTCTTAATACAAGCCTTTATCCTCAACTCCTTTTCCCTGACACTCCAGAAGATCTTCTGAATCTCTTGGCCCCTGGTCCAAAAACCTTCTCAAAATCCAGCCCCACTGCTTCAGCCAATTCTCTTGGATCCTCAAACTCCTCTAACTTCCACAGAAAATCCCTCTGACTTCCCTTTCTTTACAAGATTTACAGAAAGCACTCCAGCCTGATTTTCAGACCTGAGGTGTACAGGTTACTCATGTAAATAATAAAAGCCAGAACAAAAATTTAGCATAAGCACCGGATATGGGTGGTAGGTCTAATGATTCCTCCTACTTTCCAGGGCTCTGTAATCAGGGTCTTCTAGCTTTGGACCTTCCCACGCAATGTCCTTTGCAAATGTACCCTCAGCCCCCACCTCAAAGAATTCATGTCTGCTGGAAAAGAGCAGATCTTTGAAATTACAAAGCCCTGTTACCTCTACTTTCAGAATATCCTGCCAAATTCACAGAGGAACTGCAAAGATGAGTGGCCATTCACAACCCTACTCACAGGGTCCTTGACTGTGAAGGGGTGCTCTTGTCACCCATGATTATACTGCAGGTACCGGAAAAGCCAGATGGCCTCCTAGGGAAAACCTTCCCTTCATAGAGGAAATAGATTACCAGAATTTCTCCCAGGCCCTCCTAACAAACGATCAGGGACATGTAGCAGACAAGGCCAACGTTCAGGGGCTGACAGAAGCAATAGTAAAGCCCTTTTCCCCTAATGTGATTTGGTCCAACGCTGAACTGTGCCCTCGGAGAGGAGGCCTCTGTTAAACACTTTACATAGACTTTTTTTTTTTTTTAAGATTTTATTTATTTATTTGCTAGAGAGAGACAGCGAGAGAGGGAACAGAAGCAGGGGGAGTGGGAGAGGGAGAAGCAGGCTTCCTGCCGAGCAGGGAGCCTGATGCGGGGCTCGATCCCAAAACCCTGGGATCATGACCTGAGCTGAAGGCAGACGCTTAACGACTGAGCTGCCCAGGTGCCCCGACATAAAGTTTTTAAAGACGTACTGCATTAAACCCTGAAGCTCTAGAAATCTCTTGATTTCTTAGCTGGAAATTCCCCTGATATAAAGAAGCAAGTTTAAGTGGATGGCCTGGTCACTCTCTTGATATTTAGGATACAACCCAGTTTTTTGAGAAATTAGAACCTCTCATCTTGCAAATTTCTTCACAGCCAGAAATGTGGCTCTAAGAAGCAATTCAAAGCTAATCCATCCTTACGAATCCCCAAACCTCTTCTATTCATGCAAAATACAGATATTGTAAACGTTAAACAGAATTGTCCTGCACTTAAGCAAAGGAAAACTTTAAATAGTAATTACCCTAGACTTCTGATAAAAGTCAAGTCTGTTCCCAAAACTCCATCCAGGAGAAAATTTGTATATTTTCTCTGTGCCTTTGTGATGTAGATTTTCTACCCTCATCTTCTCTAGGACCTAACAGCCATTCTTTAAAAGGCAAATTTTATGGAGATGCTTCTCATCTGAAGAATCGAAAAGGCAGGAGGAGGTATTTGTATATTGGGCAAATGAAAAAATCCTGCAAGTCCTCTCTACAAATATTTGTAAAAAGCTTTAGCCATCTGAGGTGAACTAAACCAACTGCCAAAACAAAATTTGAATTCAACTGTTCTTCTATAAACTAGTGAGTTTTGTATTGTTGTACCTGACTCATGGCTAAAATTTTATTTTATTTTTATTTTTTAAAAAGATTTTATTTATTTATTTGACAGAGAGAGAGAGAGAGCACAAGCAGGGGGGATGGGAGAGGGAGAAGCAGGCTTCCCGCTGAGCAGGGAGCCCAATGCTGTGCTGGATCCCAGGACCCTGAGATCACGACCTGAGCAGAAGGCAGACACTTAGCGACTGAGCCAGCCAGGCGCCCCTATTTATTTTATTTTTTAGAAAATTTTGTCTATTTATTTGAAAGAGACAGAGATTAGCAAGACAGAGCACAAGCGGGGTCAGGCAGAGGGAGAGGCAGAAGCAGACTCCCCACTGAGCAGGGAGCCCCACGTGGGGCTTGTTCCCAGGACCCTGGGATCATGACCTGAGCTGAAGGCAGACATCAACGCTTAACTGACTGAGCTACCCAGGCGCCCCATGGCTAAAATGTTAAAGCAAAAGCTGTAAGTCTCTGTTTGCATCTGCCTCTGTGTGTGTGTGTGTGTGTGTGTGTTACAGATGTGTGATATTTTTCTGTCTCTGGATGGTATTGCCAAAATTAACACTGCTAAGAGCTTTATTTAACTGGCTTAAAATTAAGCACTTATAGATTAAATATTCCCTAAAGTTCTCAGAAATATAACAGAATGTTTTTCGGGTTTAATGATCTGAAAATACTATTTTTTTAAAAAAGATTTTTATTTATTTATTTGAGAGAGAGAATGAGATAGAGAGCATGAGAGGGGGGAGGGTCAGAGGGAGAAGCAGACTCCCTGCCGAGCAGGGAGCCTGATGCGGGACTCGATCCAGACACTCCAGGATCATGACCTGAGCCGAAGGCAGTCGCTTAACCAACTGAGCCACCCAGGCGCCCCTGAAAATACTAAGTATTAAAGCTAGTTTAAGTTCATTGTTTTAATTAAAATAGACATGTCTGTAGAGTTACCAATATGGAATATAATGCAGGCATTAACTTCTACTCTTCCTGAGTTTACTAGTCAAACAAGTTCATGTTATATTGTTGTCAGCAAGAGAAATAGCTTGGGATGATGGCAGACTTTGTCTAATGAGTTGAAACGTAATTGTTGGGAGCAAGTGATTTAGACAGATGTAAGAAGGATAAGAGTTTTTAGGTGATCTTTTTACCAATAATTATGTTTAATGGTTTCTATACTTAAAAACAGTTTCGTCAATCTCTTTGTTAACTTGAAACTGTAAAGTTTTGCTAAGTTAAATTAAATGATGGGAAGCTCAATGAATATCTAGATCATTTCCAAATAAGACAAAATATTGAACACTAATTATGGAACATTAGTTTACCTACTTTTGGTTTTCTTATTATAAAGAACTAAAGATAAATTTGGGTCTGTTTGTAAACATGTCTTGTGTCATACTGAAAGACCGTACTATTTTTTTTAAAAGACCATTTAAGAGAGCACAAGTGGGTGGGAGGGGCAGAGGGAGAGGGAGAAGCAGACTCCCTGACCAGCAGGGAGCTGGGTGCATGGCTCTATCCTGATCCCAGGACCCCGAAATCATGACCTGAGCCAAAGTCAGGCACTTAACCAACTGAACCATTCAGGCACCCCTGAAAGACTGTACTATTAAAAAGGAGTACATGCTATTAGAAATCATGAAATGTATTTATAAATTTCCCAATCTAAAGAATGCTGGTATGACAGTTCATAACTGCTCACTTACTAGTTTTCACTAGAAATTAAGGTTTCTAAAGGAAGGTCAAAAATTTTAACTAATATATGTAATTAAGATACTATAAATAATAAGGGCAACACCTCTGTCTGTAAGGAAAGCAGGATGTGTTTTTGGCTAAAAAAAGCGTACAAGGTATGGAGATTAGTTTGCAAAGGAAAAGAAAGTAAATTTGTCCTAAAATAAAACTGGGTTATTTCAGAATGGGAAAGAGGAGAATAAGGGACAGAATGGTATAGAAAGTTGGCAAGAGAGAGAAAGAAAAAGAGAGAGAGGATTTTACGTGGTGTAATCAAGCTGGCTAAAGTTGAATTGTTATAAGAGTTTTTAAAATAAGCTTTAATATTAACAGCTTAGCACTATCAGATTTTGAAATGGCCATATTCACTCACACACCTATTAGAAGGGCCAAGATTCAAAACAATGACACCACCAAATGCTGATGAAGATGTGGAGCAACAGGAACTCTTGTTCACTGCTGGGGGCGGGGCATGGAAAATGTTACAGCTACTTTAAAAGACAGTTTGGCACTTCCTTGGGGCGCCTGGTGGCTCAGTCCGTTAAGCATCTGACTCTCGATCTCAGGGTCATGAGTTCAGGCCATGTGCTGGGCTCCATGCTGGGCATGGAGCCTACTTAAAAAAATAAAAATAAAATTGACAGTTTGGCAGTTTCTTATAAGCAAAACATAAAAAAAGGGAAATAATGTGCATATTTTTCATCTTTGATACTGCAATTTCTTGAAACTTAAGCCTACAAAAATATTAGTATTTGGCCGAAAAGGTACAAGCCCAAGGATGCTCATGGCAACCAAACGATGAGAAACTGCAAGGTTCATCCTAGGAGACTGGGTAAAAAATGTTAGCCATATTCATACAGTGAAGGTAAGGGAAAAATAAACAAGCTACAATGTTAGATATGGAAAAATGTGCAAGATAAATTGGAAAAAGTCCACAAAAGACTCCAAACAAACAAAAATAATGTACATGTATACTAGAAACACACTGCCTCCACATGCAATTAGTTGCAAACAAATACAAAAAGGTGTGAAAGTTTATTTACCAAACAGTCAACAGTGGCTTTTTCTCGGAGGAAACATTATTGAGGAGCTTCCCTTTACCCCCCCCTTTTTTTAACCTATATGGGATGTTTGAATTTTAAAATAATTGTAGCAATTAAAAAAGAATGCAGACTTAAAAAATTGATTGAGTGGCGCCTGGGTGGCTCAGTCGTTAAGCGTCTGCCTTTGGCTCAGGTCATGGTCCCAGGGTCCTGGGATCAAGCCCCGCATCGGGCTCCCTGCTCGGTGGGAAGCCTGCTTCTCCCTCTCCCTCTCCTCCTGCTTGTGTTCCTTCTCTTGCCGTCTCTCTCTCTGTCAAATAAATAAATAAAATCTTAAAAAAAAATAAAAAGTTGAGGAAGGAGAAGGGTTTAGAGGAGGGTTCTGACTCATGCATACAAATACCACAAAGGCAGTGCAGAATGAAATGGCAGAACATGCCTCTGGATTTGGTGAACTGGGTCTTACAAATACAGTGGGCCCCCCTTATCTGTGGTTTTGTCTTCTGTGGTTTCAGTTACCAGTGATCAACGGTGGTCTGGAAGCATATGATCGTTCTGGGGTATCGTGAAAAGGTCAACAGAAACCTAATGCTACGTCACAGTCATTCTCCTCATGTCATCACATCACATAGGCATTTTATCACCTCACACTGTCACAAACAAGAGGAGAAAGGGTAAATATACAGTACAAGAAGATATGCTGAGAGAGACCACATTCATGTAACTTCTATCACATATATTATTATTATTCTATTTTATTATTGTTGTTAATCTCTTAGAGTGACTAGTTTATAAATTCAACTTTATCATAGGTATGTATGTATAGGAAGAAACAACAGCCTAGATAGGGTTGGGAACTGTCCGCATTTTCAGGCATCCACTGGGGGTCTTGGAACATACCCCCATGGATAAGGCAGGGATAACTCTAATGCTGTTTCTCTTTCAAAATGTCTCTTGATATCAAATTTCTTTTTTTTTTTTAAGATTTTATTTATTTATTTGACACAGAGAGAGCGAGCGAGAGCAGGAACACAAGCAGGGGGAGTGGGAGAAGGAGAAGCAGGCTTCCCGCCGAGCAGGGAGCCCAATGCGGGGCTCGATCCCAGGACCCTGGGACCATGACCTGAGCCGAAGGCAGAAGCTTAACGACTGAGCCACCCAGGCGCCCCTTGATATCAAATTTCTAAAAATAAAATTACAGAGCAAATGGATGCTATAAATATCACATATTTAAAGCAACTGATGAATATCATATTTTTCTTCAGTGTTACATGACTAACAATACTTGTCAACTATAATCAAATACTGAGAAAATTTGATGCTTTTAAAAACAGGCGCACATAAACCACCAGTGAAAAAGAAACCTGATGGAAAATACAAATGGGCTGATACTCTAGGTATGGTAGCAGCAACCTGGCACTCAGATGTGGCATTTCAGCCCCATGTCCTAAAATCAAGGAGTCCTTTTAGATGTGAAAGTAGAACAACAGATATAAAGCAAAGATTATATTTCGACTTGCTATAAAATTAGTAAAGGAAGTTCACACTTGAAGAAGCTTTACTTACTTCAAATGGATTGATTACTCAACCTTGTCAAAATCTTAAGTGTTCTGCTACATGTTTAACCTGAACTTGCCAGTAAAAGGCATGCTTGTGGCCAATTTGTGTTTGGGTAAGAGAAGAACATGTGAATCTCTTTTTTCCTGAACTTTAACACTTTTATTTCATTTTATTTATTTATTTTTTGGGGGGGAGGGGCAGAGGGAGAGAGAATCTTAAGCAGGCTCCACGGCCAGCACAAACCCAGATGCGGGGCTTGATCTCAAGACCCCGAGATCATGACCTGATCTAAAATCAAGAGTTGGATCCTTAACCGACTGAGCCACCCAGGCAACCCGCCCCCCGCCCTTTTTTCTTAACATTTTTAAACTCCCAATGGACTCTACTGGCTGTTGTTAACTACCTTTGTACAGACACGCAGTAAGAAACTGAGTAGCCAGACAGAATAAGAAGCTTTACATAATATATATAATCCTGAAATGGTTTAAGAAAATGCATATTAATCTATTAAATTAATTATATTATATATTTTTAAGGATTTATTTATTTATTCGAGAGAGAGAGTGAGCGAGAGCGAGGGGGAGCAGTGGGCAGGGGCAGAGAGAATCTAGAGCAGACTCCCTGTTGAGCAGGGAGCCCGGTGCTAGGGCTGGATCTCATGACCCTGAGTCAAAATCAAGAGTCAGTCACTTAACTGAGTGAGCCACCCAGGTGCCCCTATTAATTATATTTTAAATTGCAGAGGCTCCTTTTGAAAAACTTTGCCACAGCCATCTGCAAAGTACTTGATTATTTATCTATTTTACACATTAGGTTTTTTTTTTTTTTAACTTAATACAGTTCTCTTAAAGCTATATTATGTTTTAGAACACAAGATTTGGTTATTACTGTAACTCCACTACAACAATCTCCCCAACTTACTACTGATAAATTAGCTATTTAACGTTAAAAATGGTTATGACTAGAAAAAGCATCATCAAGATCTAGCACATTCTGATAATACCTAACCAACTATTAGTCATGCATCTGAGTAAAAGCAATCAAGTCTTGGTCTTCCAGAATACCACTGAAATATTAACACAAGGTTTTTTTCTAAAGATTTTATTTATTTGACAGAGAGAGACAAAGTGAGAGAAGGAACACAAGCAGGGGGAGTGGGAGAGGGAGAAACAGGCTTCCCGCGGAGCAGGGAGCCCGATGCAGGGCTCGATTCCAGGACCCTGGGATCATGACCTGAGCCGAAGGCAGAAGCTTAACGACTGAGCCACCCAGGCACCCCCTAACACAAGGTTTTAGCAATGAAAGTGATCAAGAAAACAAGTTTGATTCCTGGTGCTGTAACTTGAAAATGGACGCAGCTACAAGCTGTAAGGACACCTTTCAGGGAAGCTGATGTTTAGGGGAAGCATCGCTTCCAAACGCACTCAGTACCCCCCAGTGCAGCCTTCCTCCACCTCCTCTACTCAGAAACCTCTTATTTCAGAACACACACACACACACACACACACACTCTTTACATTCACAGAGCAGCACCGTGTGCCTGTGTGTTGTTACCCCAAGTGCTGAAACAGATATGACAGCTACTTACATTAGAGGCAAATCGAAAGTGCATGGGAAAGGAATGCCTAGCTTTATCCTGGAGAGTCAGGCTGACTTCAGGGAGGAGATGCCATTTGTGTAGAGTCTTGAAGAATGAGTAGGCATTTGTTAGGCTGAGAAGGGGAGAGGCAAGCTAAGTGGAGACAATGTCCAAGGCATGGAGGCACAAAATCTAATCGCATGCTGTCTCAAGCGGAGGACAGAGGTCTGGAGTGGTGAGGCCACAGGGATGTGGGGATGGGTTTGGGGTGGGTGGGCCAGTAGGGGTGGAGAGAAAAGTTAGGAACAAACCGCTGCAGAGTATCTAGACTTTTTAACCTGTGGGCAACGGGGAGTCAGTGGCGATTTTTACTCCTTCTTCATCTCCCCAAGCTTACTGGTTTCCCACGGTTGGTCCACGCTACATGGCCGCTCCCACAGCTCCTTTCTACAAGCCAGTCTTGTCTTTCCAGGAAAAAGAACATCAGCTTTTCAGACTACAGTCCTGATCTTTCATCCACTCTGGAAGAGTGGGATTTCACAGTCATCTAAAGAAATGTTCATGCATATATGTGAAGACCATCATTTTTGGAATTTATCTCATCTTCCTCACAGTAACTTTTTCCATTCTTTAGGAAGTTTTAATTGTAATTTTTCTAATCTGCTTTTTTTTTTTCCCCTAAACTAGTAAAAGCTAGTTTTCTGGAACTAGGTTACAGACAGACTTTGGCCCATTTAACAAGGTCAGACTGTTTATTCTTGACAGAATTCTTTCCCACTGTAAAAAGGTACTTTTAAATGCCACATTCCAAGAGCAGTGCCAATAAGCCACTGAAGCATATTTTCCCACAAGAACTGATACCATGTGCGGTCCCCACCTCACTGAAATCACCCAGCGTTACATAAGGTACAGATAGTATTCAACGTCACTGTGACATCTATCAACTAGAGTCTACCAGCAAGTATTCAGAAAACGCTTCCTTCTATACATTTCAAAGCATCGTAACCTTTCAAAAGTAAATAATCAAAATAAAAATGAGAAAAAGAAAGGGAAGGGTGGCTTTAGAAATTAAAAAAAAAAAAAAAATTAAGATGGCAGAAGAACAGAAACCTTGTAGCTTTGTTACCAAACCTAGAAGTAGTAGAGACTTTTCTCCCTTATTTTGGGGCTTTTATGGCTGAGTTGTTAAATTTATAGCCCCACTTTTAGATTCTGCCAACCTTCAAAATAAATACATGAGCAGTGCTAAAGTAAATTCTCCTACGCTTTCCCCTTCTTTCTTTTGGATGCTTCCCTGAGTCTTGAAGGTAGATTATTCCTCCGCAGCCAACTGTAAAGTTTAACATTCAAATTTATGAGGGATTTAAAAATCATCAGTATCCTTACAAACTATTGGGGGCAACGATGTCACTCAAACTCTGTGCTTCAATTGTCAGAGAAAAGGAAAACAGAGAGAGCAACAAGAGGAATAGCTCAGCAACCCAAAGAGCATCATTTAGAAACAAATTTGGCATATTAGCAATAAGGTCAATAAAATATTAAAGAAAATCCAGCATTACAAAGCAATCATATAAAAGTTTGAGCTTCACTTTTAGAAAGACCTTTACAGATTAACATAAACATGTACCTAATCTCCGTTAAGAACCCAAGTAGACTAAATAACCAAAAGAAACTACAATGCAGACATTCTCAACCTTTTCCTATAACATCATGGTTCCTCCAAAGATCCAAGAGATCTTAATTTTTAATTAAAACATATCCTACAGAGAATGTTAAGTGCACAAGCTGGGGAGGTGTATGGAGGTTTATGATCTTGAAGAAGGAGGGATGAAGGACACTGATTATCTGTAAATTAGGAATGGCTGCCCAGACAGACATTCAAAGTGCAAATGTTACTTCCTCAGGGCTCAAAAGTTGCTATGAGGGAGTGAAGCAGGCAACTGGGAAGATTAGCTAAAAGTCATCATGTCTACAACAAAAAACCAAAACAAAACAAAAACCCCAAAAGACAAACAAAACAAAACAAAACCCAACCAACCAAACAAACAAAAAACCAAAACCAAAACCAAAAACAAAAAAAATAAAACAAAAACAAAAAACAACCACACACACACACAAACAAAAACACTTTAGATGTCACTTTGATGATGCAGTGACCCAAGAAGTAACATGGGAAATGTGGTTGGAAATTCATTCACTGATTCACAGGTGAAAACAGGGAGCTGGGAAAGAACTTAATGAAGTTCAAGGAGTAGTGAGAAATTTGGTGCGGTTAGATGACCGGGAGTAGGTGTTTATGTGAATGGGGGTGATCTCTGAGTGGGAGGACAGAAGAGTAGGTTGGGGCTACACTATAAAAAAACTTTGCGTGCCATGCTTACAGAGTTGGAATTCATTCTTTAGACACTGGAGAATCATGAGGATTCATTTCATTCACTCATCACGTATTTATCAAGTGCCCACCATGTGCCAGAAAGGCGCTGTGGGAAACACTAAAATAGTGTAAGATTTGGATTGACGGTATAAAAATGGATATATCCAATGTAACAGAAGCTCAATAACATCTCAACACAGGAACTTACACCATGAGTCTGCCAAAGCCCAAGCAAAATGAAGATACTACCACCTGTCCTTCCTCCCCTGGAAGTAAGTAGTGACATTTGTAAAACACAAGCAGCTCACATATCCAAAGAATATGTGAAAGAGGAGGTAAAAATGCAAGTTACAGAAACACTGCTTTATGTTCAATTCCAAGGATTGTGTCTTATACTCCTTTGGATGAACACTAACACAGCCAAGTTAGGCAAATTTAGGGGAGATAAAATGATCCCATTAAATAGCTTGTCAGACTAGCCCCTAACCAAGCAAAGAAGGCACATTCCCCTTAAGAATGGGTTAGCCTGGTGATGGGTATTAAAGAGGGCACGTTCTGCATGGAGCACTGGGTGTTATACGCAAACAATGAATCATGGAACACTGCATCAAAAACTAATGATGTAATGTATGGTGACTAACATAACGTAATAAAATTTAAAAAATGTAAAAAAAAAAAAAAAAAAAGAATGTTAAACTAAGACCCAACGAAACCTTTTCCATCTTCTGCATCCCTGAGAAACCCCTTGCCTGCAAAACCTTTCTAAAACCACTTGGTCTTGTGGACCTTAAGACAGTGCTTGGTCTGGACACTCAGACTTGGCCTCAAGTGCTGAGATCTGAACAGCGTCATACAGGGTGTCCATACGATAGAATATAAAAAACCAGGTGACAACCAGATCACGTCTCTGTGGTACCTTGATAGGACATGGTGGCCAAATGGATGTATGGACTCAAAGAACATCCTGTCCTTTCTTTGAGTAAAACACCCTCCAGGGGGTAGCATTACAGTTAAAACCTTTTCGTCCAGAACTAATTGGCAACAGTGACCACTTATGAAGAAGCTAGAATTAGGTGAGTCAAATGAGTATCTTTTATACACAAGGAAAGCAGTATTTTTTTTTTTTTTAAGATTTTATTTATTTGAGAGAGAGAGAAAGCATGAGGGGGGGAGGGTCAGAGGGAGAAGAAGACTCCTCGCTGAGCAAGGAGCCCGATGCGGGACTCGATCCCGGGACTCCAGGATCATGACCTGAGCCGAAGGCAGTCGCTTAACCAACTGAGCCACCCAGGCGCCCAGGAAAGCAGTCTTTTAACTTTGCAAGTACACGTGGTACAGCCACACACCCACGTGCTGACACACACACGGAGATACATGAGCTTCCGGCATGGGAGAAATTCTCACCGTGGTCATCAATGATTGCCTTCCCTTCGGGAGGCAGAGTTCACCTATCAGATGGTAGCTCAAAATGGGTTTTACTGCCGCGGAGAATGCGCAACGAAGGATCTGGACGGGTTTCCATGTTTGTGTTGGCTCTGGCATTTTCCACGTAGCCAGCCCTGGGAATCCCGAAGAAGACGTGTCCTGTTCCCAGCGCTGTGCACTGCCCCAT
Organism: Mirounga angustirostris; assembly: GCF_029215605.1. Classification (NCBI taxonomy): domain Eukaryota; kingdom Metazoa; phylum Chordata; class Mammalia; order Carnivora; family Phocidae; genus Mirounga; species Mirounga angustirostris. The sequence continues at coordinate 70,600,008 of NW_026991720.1, read as the reverse complement.
TGTGTTCCACTTTCCTCACTGGTGAAAGTGAAAACGAAACCAGCACAAACACTCCATTGTTCACTATGAAATATGTACTGGCAACTGGAAATGTTCACAAAACAGACCTGCTTGTGTCATGGCAAGGGGATGTGGAGTGGGGGGGGAGTTACGGGCGCCTTTCCGGCTTCAGAGGTGCGTCCTGCACTTTCGCTGAGGTGCTGAGGCGACAGGGCTTTGGGTTTTTTCCATTATACTCGACTCATGCTCTTGGATTGATTTACTCAGTATGCACTGGCAGTGTCTGCAGGCTTCTGGGGGAGCAACTCGGCTGCCCGAGCTGAGGCACAAACCCTGCCAGGTCTCCATAGGAAATACAGCACGCACGAAGAGGAAACAAGCATAAACAATTTATTTTCTCCCGTAAAAGATGACATTGTTCTCCCATCTCTGGTCCCGCTTCACTTTGTCAAGTTGGTGGTGCCGGCGGGGTGCTCTAAAGTGAACTATTCCAGACACAGACAGACAGAATGAGCACAGACTCTGTGATGTGCATATCCAGGGGGCCTGCCTCCAGGCCGGTTCCGACAGGACGATGCTGCTGACCTCCCTGGGCATCTTGCTTCCTGGCCTGACCCCCAGCCCAGGAGGGTTCCTGAGACATAGGACTTGATCGGACTGTGTCCCTTCCCCTTAATGCACGTCCGTCGCTAACTATACATTGCTTTTTGTGGTTATTTTATGAAGATCTGTCTCCTCATTTTGATGAGGAGCTCCATGAGAGCAAAGACCTTGTCCTAGTCCCCATCACCCCTCAGGTTTGCTGACAGTGCTTGGCACACAGGAAGTGATCAGTAATTATTTGTTGACTGAATGCTACGACTCCATTTCATTATTCTTCTCCCTTTGGCTCATCAAAAAGTTTCTGAATCCGCAAAGTTCCTCCAGGGTTTACTAAATGCTACCAAACTAGGGTTAGAGTAGGAAACCATCCACTGCTAGAGTCATAAGATCGGGATGTGAGGAATTCTGAGTTTTTGTAATAATTGTGGTATTAAATAAATGAATGATCTGAAGTACAGTAATTTGGGGAATCATTTATTCCCCAAGTGAGTTTTTCTAATTTGTGGAGCTGTCAAATGAAAGTCTTCCCAGGTTTACTGTTTACTTGTCCTTTGGGGATTTCTACAGAGAGGAAGAGGTTTTCAGAACACAAGTGTCTCTCTCTCTCTCTTTTTTAAAGATTTTATTTTTTTATTTGAGAGAGAGAGAAGAGAGCGAGTGAGCAAGTGAGCTCGGGGGGAGGCACAGAGAGAGAATTCCAAGCAGACTCCGCACTGACCAGGGAGCCGGTCACGGGGCTGGATCCCATGACCCTGAGATCACAATCCACGCTGAAATCAAGAGTTGGGTGCTTAACAGGCTGAGCCACCCAGGCACCCCCACAACAAGTGTCTCTTAATAGGATAGATGATGTGGGGAAAAAAAAGACCCTTGGTGAAGGGGAATATAATTCACTTAGTGAGAATTTCATTAAGTCACTAAAAAGACGGGAGAAACTTCTTACTTTTCCGTTATGGTACAAAGTGGAATTTTCCTCCAAACTATGTGTCTTACACACAAGCACTGGAGGAAAAATGCTAATTGTACCTTTTGTCTAATGGTTGTAGAAAGGCCCTCCAACTACACTGAAAAGTCACTGTAAGGCTGTTCCCTGCAGAGCAGAGATGGGTTTGCAGCAGGCCATTCCTGGACTTTATCTCAGCACGTGGAGTTACAGAGACACGAAAAGGAACGACCTCATTTTCAGGTGTCGACTTCTCTCTATCCACAGGCAGCTTCCTAGTGACGGTCCTGGGGGAGTGTCTGGGTGGTCTGGCAAATACACGCGGATGTAAAACCATCAATACTGGCATTGCTCTGGGCGGCCCTCGGAAAAGTCTTACGTACAGTGAGCGCAGCATGGTGTGTGCACTGTCGCAATTATGCAACCGGGTGATTTTAAGGGGGTGGACACACACAGGAGTGAATCAAGAGAATGTCTGGCTCTCCCGAAGCAACAATCCATTTACGAGACGTTCAAGTCTGCACAAGTTTGGCCGAAGTTTTATTATGAGGTCTACATAAAAAAAATAAGTTAGCCAGGGGAAGCCTGGGTGGCTCAGGCCCTTGAGCATCTGACTCCTGATTTTGGCTCAGGTCATGATCTCAGGGTCGTAAGACTGAGCCTGCTTGGGATTCTCTCTCTCCTTCTGCCCCTCCCCCTGCTCTCTCTCTCTCTCAACAACAAAAAAGGTAAGTTAGCCAGAAGGTACAAGTTCATGCCTTAGTGTTCTCCACTGTGTCAAAATGTGGCATGAGCTAGTTGTTTTTTGATTACAATTCTAACAAGACTTCAAATATATTTTAAAGAACAGACTATTGGAACATTTGTGGAATCTCTGGATGCCCTTTGTAGAACCCAGTAATTCCACAGAACATAGTCTCATACCCTCTGACGTACTGGAGCCTACGGTGTGGAGAGGAGGAAGGGAGAGGGGATGGTAGGTGAGAGCCAGAAATACAGACATTTGATTTTCCTGAGCTATTTATGATCTACTTGGTGAATTCAGACTTAACCTGGTCACAAACTGCTTGTCTTGAGTCTCAGTTTCCCCACTTGCAAAGGTGGTTGGCGAGGAGTTCTCCAAACACTGCATCTAACAGCAACAGCACCGTATCACCCTGCGTGCCGTACGGTCCAATTCGGAAAAGCGGTTAATAACGATTTTGCATCACAGACATGTGAAGAGATGTGAAGACTGCTCCCTCCCTGAGCTGCTGTTCACAGCGCTTCATGATGATCAGAGTCATCACACTGCTGGTGATGTCCCAGGCTCTGCTCCTCAGACTCTCCGGGTCAGACCTGCGAGCACAGCCAGGTGTGGCCAAAACTGCTGGCTGAGTGGTTGCTCTCTATTTTTCTCTTTTATCCTGACAGACAAAAACGAGTTGCACCATACACTGCATTTGACACGGGAAGTACTCAGAAATGCCAACTTTAGAATGAACCTAAATATAATTTTAGCTAGCCTTGTTGTCATTCTGTTGAATAAGCATATGTTATTGAAACACTTCTGTCACCAAGATTATATAACCCGTGAGTCATGATCCTTACACACATCACTTATGTGCAATGGAAAGAACCTCCCTGTAACCTACTCTCTTTGTTTTTCCACAAACGTAGTAGTATTTCAATACTGGTCCCAGGAGTGGATTTTCATGGCTTCAGAGAAATTTCTGATAGAAATAACCCACGTCAGGTATTAAGTGTAACAAGGTCCCACCGCTCTCCACAGTCCCCAGCTCCTTCCTACACCACAAGAGGTCTCACACGCATATTTACATGCATTCCCATCCCAATGTGCACACTCTGCCCGTTTGTCTGCAAGCTGTTGCCCTCAGACTTGGGTGGACACACAAGTGGTACAATCTGCTGTCAGGAGGAAGGACCCATTCGGGTCAGGGAATTGCAATGCCCTGAGTGTGGCGGGAAGGGAGAGGGGGGTCTCAGACTCTAGCTGGAGCATCTCCCTGGCAGCCTGGATTCGATGCTCCACGAAGGGAGGCCCGGCTGGTACAGGGCCAGTGTGACATCCAGGCCAGGGGCCCCTCCTGCCTGAGTCTGAGGCATTCGCTGTAGCCATTCACGTCTTCATTCTACAACCTTTAAATAAACAGGTATTTGTTACACACCCTAAGTTACGCACCACCCACAGCTACGACAATTGTCCACTCTTAAACGGTCCTAAATTTCTTCCCAAAAGGCCAATTCCTTCCAGGAGCATACAGCCTGATATAGAAGACCCTAAAAATAATTACAACCAAGAGAGAAAACGGTGTTATGAAAGACATGAGTAAGATGTCATTCTGAACCACTGAAGTTTGAGGTAGGTGGGACTGATTTCTGCAGGGAGTACCAGAAGGGGACATTTGAGTCAGGCTTTGGAAGAGAACTAATATATTAGCATTTCTCATGGCTGTACGATGCCAGTTTCGAATCAGTTAACTTGTAATTCCTTTAACATTCCACAGATTAAGTTGATTCCCAGGTCCTGTATGACATAACCCTCTAAAAAATGTGTATTTCCAGGAAGTGGAGCACAGTCTTTTTCTCTTCAAGAAATTCTAAAAATAAATAGCAGTTCAGTCTGAAAAACTGATTCTAAGTCTTTATATATCACCACATATACGGTAACTAATGCAGCACTATACTAAACGGACTTTTCCTTAAATAGAAAAACACAAAACAATGGGAAAAATTTTAAATGCAGTACCCTTTAGGAATCATAACCTTTATTACTGACATTAAATTCCAGCTATCGTTCTTGCAAATAATGTCAAATTTGTTCCAGTGTCTTTCCCAGTTGCTAGTATTTTTTACTTCATGTCACCATATGAAATACAGAGTATGCAGTACGAATTAGACACTGAAAAATCAGGTATTTATGACTGCCTTTCCCCTTTTCTCTGTGAAATAATTTGTCTACATTTTCCTGTCTGAACATATCAACTTTCAGCAAGAATGGAATGTTAATTGATGTTACGCACAAACTGGGCTATCATTCCTCAAATTTAATAAGCAAAAAAATAAAAATAAAAAAAAAATAAAGAAAAACCCAACTGGGTTTCCTGTTTTTACTTATGGTTTTTTGTGCCCATTTCGGGGGAATCAAAATAAAGAGTCTGTCTCAGTTATGCCTCATCCTTCCCTCAATTAAAGTACCCAAGGAGATCAGTTCCTTCCATTTGCTTCCCCAATGACCACTGGAATCACAAAGCCTATTTAAACTTTTCCTCAGGGATGCCAAACAACATGCACAACTATATTCTAGGGAAGCCCACAGCCTACCTAACCCTTCCCACTGGGGAAACACACAGACTCAGCAGTTCGGCTGTGATTATATAAGAATACAAGGGCTCACTCGAACCAGCCCAAAGCTGAGGCGTATCCTTGAAATACCGTCTTGTGCTTTGTCTCCCCAAAACCATGATTTCTCTTTCAACAATGGTGACACACTCCAAGGAAACCTCTGTAAAAATTCTGACGCCCTAGGTAAAGCATAAAATGTTGGGAAAGTATGCGGTCTTATGTGTCCAGGTTGTAGTAACCGTATTTTGGCGGTGGGGAAATGGAACACTTTTGTAAACTGAATGTTTTCCTAAGCCAAGATATCTCAGAGAATTTCCAACTCCCCTTCTGTCTATTCCTCAGTTGAGGCATTATGCGAATTCGGGTACACAATTTTTTGGTGGGCAGAGTATCAGCCTCCTAGTGGTCACTGCCATCCCCCAAGTCATTAGGATGACCAAAGATGCTGCCATACATTTCTCAGCGATGCCCGCCCCCCAGGGCAGTGCCGCCCCGACGGAGAATCGCTTCAAGGCTAGAAATGGACTATGTGAAAAATGACATATTGACCCAAGAAGAGTCTTTTTTTTTAAGGCTCCATCTAATGCTTGGAGGACAATTTTTATAGTCTTCATGGACCCAAGGGGATTCTTGGCATCAACCTCCTACCCCAAGTAAGCAGCATAGTAAAGGGATATTCCCTGGCTTTTTGCATCTCTGCATGAATTCACTGCATGTAAAACAGGTCTTCCAAAGATAAAAGTTCTCAGTGCCTACTTCACGGTTTTGTGTCTGAAGGAGGGAAAAAAACCCTAGGATACCATAACTGTCACTCTTTGACAAAACAGGCCCTTGGGTTTACCCTTTGTATTTTGGCTTGGACGAAGGCATCACCCAGCAGCGGAGGTGGGGTGGGGGGAGGCTGCTGCTTATTCGTGGGCCAACCTAGTTCACTGTAAATTCAATTTCTCCTTCATAGTCAGCACCATAGCTTCAGAAGAGTGCTTTCACACACCTGTGTAGGTACCTGGCTGTTTCTCAAACCAGGATGCTACAGACAGATCAGCGTTCCTGGGACTCTGCTTCCCTAAACCCTTGAGCTGTGTTTCCCCAGATTTTGTGTATGCAGCTCTGAAAACAGTGGTTATGGCAAAAAGCATTTGGAAACTTGTAACTGATTCCTTTCTAGTGGTGACAATGTAACGGATGGTTTCTGCAATGGGTCCTGTCTGTGACAAGCCCAGTCTGGATGCATCTGTAGTGGTAAGCAAAATCCTTTCTTTCTAGCCCTGCTTTTTAAAAAGTGCAAAGACATTCTGTCCACCAACTGAGCACAGGCAGTAATAATCTTAGGGGCATGGTATGGGGGCAGTTCGTCATTTAAAAGAGGAAACATAAGCTTAATCAAAGAATAGCACTTTCTCACTCACCACTGAGGTAAGAGCCATCTGAAAACTGTAGATGCGGGCAAGGCCGAAGTCAGCCAGCTTTATTTGTCCACTGCTGGTCACCAGAATGTTCTGTGGTTTTAGATCACGATGCACTACTCGGTGAGAATGAAGAAAGTCTAGACCTCGGAGAAGCTGAAACATCATATCCTAAATAAAACCAAAAAAGAAAATCAATAAACTGTCCCAACAGAAATTTCAACAGGCTGAATCCTCAGTGCTGGAAAGCATTCGATGAATAAATGAATTCGTCTCCTTTCCTACCTCTCCAGTCTCCCATTCTCAAGGTCACTAACAAAAAATTTCACATTGACCTGTATTTTATTAATGAAAGTAAACTTTAAAAATAGTTTCAGATGGTATGGGAAATATTCTGGAAGATAAATACCAAACTGGTGTCTGTAGTGAACTGGGGAGAAGAAGTAAGTGATAAGAGGGAGACATTTTTTATCTCATACACCTTTATATGGTTCAATATGTTATTTCAACAATTAAAATCCAGTAAATGATAATAATATTAATGGTAATTCCTACTACTTTTATAGCACCGAACACTAAGCAGTCACTACATGTCAAGCACTGTTCTAAACACATTCTGTTTAGTAACTCAATATACAACCCAACACTGAGGTAAATAATAGCATTACCTCCATTTCACAGGCCTAGAAACTGATTCCCAGGTGTAAATAATTAGCCCCAAGTAACAGCACTAGCCAAGAGATAAGTCTTGATTCCAACTATAGCCTAGAAAAAGTGGGTTCAAATCCTCAAAGCACTCCTTTATTAGATCAATGTTTGAATGAGTACGTGAAGCCAGGTAAGCCATTCAATCTTGCCAAGGCTCCATTCTCCCATCTGTAAAATGGGGAAGCAACAAAACCTACTTCAGAGGATCACTGTTTGTAAAGCACTTAGCGTAGTAGTAAGCGTTCAATAAATGGCAGCTCTTATTGCTATCATTATCAACTGGCATGGAGACGGGGTGGGGGGGGGGTGTTCAAAAAATAAACCAGTGTCACATCTTTTTCTAACTATGGAACCGGTAAAATTAGAGAGAAGATTTAAACCTCAGAAACAGTGTCTGAAAGTAGGAATTTAAGATGCTGACCACTGGATCCTTCGAAATCTCGGGCTAACAAGATTGACCTTCCCTCCAAGATATTGTGCAAATGGTGTACACAAGGGAGGATGGAATTATTTTGTTCATATAAGGATTAGAAAAATGGGAGGGCAGCATCATGGGCCTCAGAGCCGGCTGAGACTGTAAGGACACACTTGTTCACCAGCTGGACCATATTTGGTTATTGGTTCACGGTCCTGGTTTTTCGTTCAGAGCTGGGAGTTCTGTCTTTACACGCCAGCTTGTTGAAAACCAAAGCCTCAGTTTTCTATAAAATGAAGACAAGATAGTGCTTATTTTTTATAGTATTATGAGATTACATGAAGTACCGTATGCAAAGTGGGTGGTGCAGTTCTGGCACGTGGTAAGCATTCAATGAATGACAATCATTCAAGTGTCCTGTTTCCCCAGGGGAGACAGTCAAAAACAACTGTAAGACAATGTGGCCAGTGCCATCAGGAACTTGCTGAATCCTTAGCATTGGAAACAAAGCACTGAGCAGAGGTATGCAATGTCCCAGGTGTACTAGAATCCCTTTGAGATGCACCTCCATGGACATTCTGGCTCGGAGGGTTTACATTCTAGGTTTTCGAAGGCAAAACTCTTGGCAAAAACTGCACTGGTGAGGGTCAGTCCTTCAGGACCTGAGAACCATGGCAAGTCACACACCTCACAATACACACACTTCCAGTGTGAAAATGAAGCATGCAATGTTAACGAAAGCACTGGGGCAAATCAGTCATTACTGGAAACGTATGCACGTGACTTATAAGCCCTGGATTTCAAACAGCATGATTAACCCAAAGTAATGCCATGCCGGCCTATCATCTTTCCCTTCTTATATATGCTAAACACCACCCATTTAACACTGTACAAAGAATAAATCTGTTTGGTTCATTTTTCAGTGTTCAGATGCTTTAAGCAGACAATTAGCAGAATAAAAATGTTAAAATTTGAAGTAATTAATAATAAAGCCCATCTAAAGTTTATAAAAAGCCTGAACCAGAGGAAAAAAAAAAGTGTGTATTGCTTTTATTTCGGTATTTATTTATATAGGATGTACTACGTCTTTCTTATTAAATTGGTACATGCTTAATGCAGAAACATAAAATTTTTAAAAAAATCCAGAGGAAGGTGGCGCCTGGGTGGCTCAGTCGGTTAAGTGTCTAACTCTTGATTTTGGCTCAGGCCATGATCTCCGGGTCATGAGATGGCAGTGCGCAGTATGCTTGTCCCTCTCTCTCTCTCTGCTCACGTGTGAGCGCGCGTTCTCTCAAATAAATAAATAAATAAATAAATAAATAAAATATTTTTCAAAAAATCCAGAGGAAGAACAGAAATCACTCAAAATCCTACCATTCAGAGAACAGAGAAAACTTCACTGTTAAATAATTTATGTCTTTCTGGTCTTCCAAAAATTACAGATGTTGCTGTATTTGTAAGTATAAGTATATCGTATTTACATATATAAATATTATATATAACGTATAGCACATATAAAGAATATTAATATACACTTGTATTTATAAATAAAAATGATCATTATTCTGTACACATCATTTTGTGATTGTTTTAAAAACACTTCATGATTCATTATGAATATTTTTGCCACGTCAACAAAATTCTTCTACAATATATCTTTTTTTTTTTTAATGCAACATGATTTTTAATAGCGGCATGGTTTTCCTCCCTGGGATATGCCATAATCATTATTATTTGGTTTTAGTTGCGTTATTTTGGAACTTATACTGAGAGTCTAGTTCCCCTTCATTTAAAGTCTGGGGTACATTAAAATGACTTGTCACCATTGTATCTATTACGACCAGCACAGTTTAAGTAGTGCCAACCCATATAAGTGCACTAACACTGATTCTATGTAAATGATGCTTATAGATGTATGGGAAGTTGATTTTACATAAGGATTACCATTCTTTAGATTTTATTAGGCTATTTAAAAAAATTTTTCGGTGAGCCAATAGGGTTTTCTTTTAAACCTACTATATCCAGCTACAGTTCCCCTACAATATCCAGGGGAACTATGTGAGCTTTAAATTAAATGATTTAGAAATTTTTTGCCCAAGTCTCATTATCTTCAGTAATTCACCTGTGAGGTAGGTTGATGCACGTTATAGACTTACAATAAGCGTTATGTTTGAACCCTCCTCAATCTTTAACTGTCATTCACTGGAACACCTAATCTCGAAGGGAGAATACACTCTGCTATGTCAGGGACTCCAATCAAAAAGAAGAATAAGACATGGTCCCAATTCCTGAGAATGATATGAATGAATAAAACACTAACACTAAACAAGGCAGGAAAAACACCTTTCCTTCAGAATCACAAGAAGTGCTTGGATCAAAGACATTTCAAAGGATTCTTTACTTAAGTTTATTATCTGTTCGATCTCAGTTTATAGTATTGTGAGACATACTTTTAAATTAGCTCCTCAAGATTTTAATCTAAATTAATCTTATACAAGATACATATTTCACAGTAATCCTGGTGATACAAGGCAATGAAACTACGGATACTGCCAATTAAGGCTCTTTATGTTAAACAGAGATTTTTACATTACAGTGCACAATTCTGGTAGCAAAGGTTTAAACATCTAGTCATACTTAGGATACCTAACAGTCACTTGGTGTCCTCATTCTGTATCTTTCTGAAGCATGTTTCAACAGGACACCATCATGGAATGAAGTCTGGCTCCCAGTGGTTTTGGGTGGGGTTTTGTCCTTGGTCACCCCCTTAGAAGATTCTGGACTTCAGTCTGAATACTAGAAATCTGTAAAGCTGTGTAATAATTTCTTATAGGTGTTCTAAAGGTTCAATCCTGTTATTTCTTCAAAAAACAAACAAACAAACAAACTGAAAACTTACCTCAAGCTTTTCTAATGGGAAAAACTTTTATCATTGGGTCTTTTTTTCCAACTACATAGTGTAATTAGTTCCAAAAGACACTAAAACACCCAATTTATACCATATAGTAAATCACACAAATAACAGCTTTCAATGGACAATTCTGGATTTTTGGCTTTATCTATGTTGACATAGTCATGTCCTCAAGGTTTTAGTGACAAAAATGTACATCAACAGCCTATCTATTTAAAAACTAAAAATAAGACATACACAACCTGTAGTCAATCATTTTTGTCCTCCTTATAATGTGTAAATTACAGTGTTTTCAAATTTGTTATTCAAGTTTCAAGTATCTTCATAATGATTTGTTTCCTACAAAGGCCTCCTATCTAGCTTGTTTTCTATGGAGGGTATTACAGGAGTCTAGAGTCTAAAATGGATCACATACAACAAAGGTATTTTACATTAAACTGACACCATGTTGGTTTAAGGTAGGGGTTATGATTAGGAATAGAAATAAAAGATCACGATCGCTTACACATAAAGGGTGATGGTAAAAGCCATAAAGAAAGGAGAGCCCTTTAATAATAATGACAATAATAATAATGACAATTCTAGGGCTAGTCCTAGAATCTTTTTTTGTTTTTGTGGATCATGACTATATGTTTTAAAATTCTTAATCGTGGTGAAATACAAATAACATAAAACTGACCATCTTAACCATTCTTTTTTTTTTTTTTAAGATTTTATTTATTTATTTGACAGAGAGAGACACAGTGAGAGAGGGAACACAAGCAGGGGGAGTGGGAGAGGAAGAAGCAGGCTTCCTGCGGAGCAGGGAGCCCGATGTGGGGCTTGATCCCAGGACTCTGGGATCATGACCTGAGCCAAAGGCAGACACTTAATGACTGAGCCACCCAGGTGCCCCCATCTTAACCATTCTTGAGTGTAGAGTTCAGTACTGAGTTTATTCACACTGTGGTGCAACCAAGCTCCAGAATTTTTCCATCTTGCAAAACTTAAACTATACCCATTGAACAATTCCCCATTTCTCCCTCCTCTCCAGACCCTGGCAACCACTCTCCTAACTCTCTATTTCTATGAATCTGACTACTCCAGATACCTCAGTGTAACTAGAATCATATTGTATTTGTCTTTTTGTGACTTGCTTACTTCACTTAGCAAAATGTCCTCAAGATTCAATCACGTGGTAGCATATGTCAGAATGTCCTTCCTTTTTAAGGCCGAATGATATTCCATTGTATGTATATTCCACATTTTGCTTATACATTCATCTGTTGATGGACATATGGGTCGTTTCCACCTTTTGGCTACTGTGAATAATGCTGCTACGAACGTGGGCGTACAAATATCTCTTTGCAACCCTGCTTTCAATTACTTGGGATATACATACCCAGAAGTGGAATTGCCAGATTTAGTCCTAGGATCTTTTAAAATCACAGTTCACCTGTAAAGTATGGTATGATATTACTGCACAAAGCAATGGAGTAGTGAATAACGAAGCCACGTCTGGGTCAGCTGGCAGGTCCTTCAAACACTGGTGACTTCACTCACTCCTATTTCTGTGCACAGGGAGAATCTGCTGAATGTCTCCACATCAAGCTGACTGTATGGTACACACCTTTATTCTACTTCAAAACTTGACAGAAGCTCCTTCATGCTTCCACTGATCAATTCCCAACAACAACAATGGGCTGCAAAGACTGCTTTATCAACAGGTTCCCCCCACTTCTCATTTTGGTCCTCAGGAGTCCCCAAAGAATGCCTAAAATCACATCTAAATCACAAAGGGCAAAACAAATTCTGACAAAGCAAGAGGGGGGTTAAAGCCGGTTCCTTAAAACTTCAGATCACCTGGAAAGCTGTAATTCATGAATTCAAAGCAAACAATAAATGGGAGGACCTGGAGATGAGCTGCCAGAGTCACATGTGAGCTTTGTTCCAGTCAAGCTGTCTCCTATTCTCTGTCACTTCATCACACTGTGCCCCAGCCAGGGGTGGGGTGGGTGGGAATGGGATAACTGAGTAAGGGCAACACATCGCCTTGGGACTCTTCGGCAGAAACAAAGGCAAGGCCCCTAATTGCAAGTGCTGACTTTCTATTTTTACTGCTTCTAGGCAACTGGATAAAAGCATAATAAAAGTGGCTTTGTATGCCAATTTTATTAATAAAATATGTATTCTAAAGAGAGAATGAAAAGAATCCATATATTATTCATTCCTGGAAGTGATGATAATGCTGAAGTAAGTAAAGAATCGGTCTCAACTAACTAGAAATAAGAAAAGAACAACTAATTTTCACCGAGGCTGGAAATGTTGGTATTTGAAGGACAATGCAATGACTAAATGGACAGTCTGAAAGAAGGAATCATTATGTCACCATGATGGCTATTATTAACCCACAGTGGAAAGTCATCGGGAATTGAAACTACAAATAGCAATGTTAATTATAACTTTTTTCAGAGCAGGATATAAAAATCAGCATTGCATAAAAAAAAAAAATACAAAGCACAAGTGCCTAGAGGTTATTGACTAATGATCCAAATGATTTTTGTCCTATGCACATTGTTTTGTGATCTTTTTAAAACATTTTACAACGCACTGTGGATATTTCCCCATTTCACCGCATATTCTTCGTAATAATTTTTTTTAACAATATGCTTTTTAATGGCTGCATTTGGAAAAATACCTTCTTATCTTTTTCCCCATTCTCCTTCTCATTTCCCTCTTTTGAGAATTTTCCCCTCACTTAAGTACTTCCCTCCTCTCCAAATGAGGTAATGTATTACAAAAGTTGGTTTTCTGCTCCAGAGTGGAGCATATTATTATTTGCCTCCTGTAAGACATTGTTGGTTGCCAGCCATGAAGGATTGGTCCAAGGTAATCACATTCCCATTTGTTAGGAACTGATCCAGGGATGGACATGAGACCTAGTGTTAGCCAATGAGACATATGGGCAAATCTGCTCCAGAGTTTCGGGAAGTATTTTTCCCCTTTATAAGAGGACCACAGTAGAAAATTCTTGCTGTACTTCCTCCTCACCTCCCAGCCCCCACCCCCATCCGGGCATCTTAACACTAGAAGTGCTACTGCTTGAGGATATGACCTTGCAGCTGTAGCAACCATCTTGAAACACAAAGGGAGACATCATCTGCAGAGTGTAATGAGGGGAAGAGTGGGTTTTCGAGGATATTGCTGAATAGCTGCATCAGCTCGGGCTGCCCACCTCTAGCCCTGTAGTTACAGCAATAATGCCCTTATTTAAAGCTATTTTTTCATTGAGTGTTCTATAATGTGCAGTTGAAAATTATTCTAACCAATCAAACTTAACTAAAATTACATTAACTAAAACCTGTTAAGGTCACGATCTTTCATTTACAGCTCTCTTTGCCTGACGCCCCCTCCCCCGTCACAGGGCGTGTACCAACATTCCTTTCTTGTTGCCGGTTATCACTTCCAGGTGGTTATCTTTTTCTCTTTGAAACTTACACCTCCTTCCATTTATTGTCACAACATCCTCTTCTTCATCGCTATCACTTGCTATCAATCCTCCATATTCCTCAGGGTCTCATCCCCTCTACCCTACAGTCACCATTTTCCTGCATGACTTCAACATTATGCAGGATGCCCAAGCTAGCACCTTAACCTCAGAGACCTTTGACTTCTTTAACCCCATTCCATTATTTGCCATTTTTTCCCATGGCTAGAAACAGGAATGTGTGATCACTCAACTCTGATATAAAATATTTTAATTAAAAAATGTTTAAATTACTTTAATTACATTTATTTGGATATCAATATATCACTTAAATTTACAGAAGCTTATTAGACAGCATAACTAAGTAAATCTGGAGAGCAACTTCTTCACACACCATTTGCTAGATCTGCCAATTCCCTCCTCTCTCTTGTTGGTCATTTTATCTTATCTTCTATACGAAGTTTAACCCTCAATTAGCCCAACCACTCTTTCTTTCTTGGCTGTTATACCTATATTGCAGAGAGCTGTTTGGGTTGAGGGGGGAATGATCATGTATGTGTCCATTATCAATATGAAGTCAGCCTCCAATCCTGGTTATCATAGTGCCAGGTAATCCTACTGGTCCCTAATAAGCCCTCTTGCTGTCCTTATAGTCTGAATTTTTACCACTGTCTCCCTACGTTATCGTCTTCCTTTCTTCTCTTAGCACTCTAGCCTACGCTCCACTACAGGGAGAAACGCAGACCATCAAGGGAATGCTATTACCTCCCTTGTGTCCACCTATAAATTTATAAGCACTGGCACCTAGCCCTCTCCTTTATCTTCTGATAGGAAAGATTTCCTTCCTCCTACATAGTATTCATCTTCCTCCTACACTCTGGGTCACATTCAATTCAGCTTATTCAAGTCGCCATTGCTCTAACTAGCCATTCCCTTACCCTCTCTGTTGTCCCTTGACCAATAAACAACCCAAGTGACCCCCTTCTTTTTTTTAAGATTTTATTTTTAAGGAATCTCTACACCCAACATGGGGCTCGAATTTACCACCTTGAGACCAAGAGTCATATGTTCCACCAACTGAGGCAGCCAGGCGTCCCTCCCCTTCTTTTCTCAGACAATGATCTTTACACAGCAATGCACATTTTCCTATTTCTCATCCACATCATGTCACTACAGTGAATGGAGCTGTGGCAGCTCGTGCAAGATCACTAATAACCACTCGTTTGCCACAACCAATGGGACATTCTACTCCTAACTTAACCCTGGCATGGCATTTCACACTGGATCCCTCCCTCCCCTTCGCTGTTCTCCAAAAGAAAAAGATCTTCTATGTTTCTGATTAGAAATGTAACACATATTCACTGTTAATATAAAAAAAATCAAAACACAAGGAAAAACATAAATACCACCCACAATTCTCCCATCCAAAGATAACCACAATTAACATAACCCATCCAAAGATAACCACAAATAACATAGGTGTATCCTTCCCTAATTTTTCTATACACGTATTCTCAAATAGAAAGTTATTTTCTGTTTTATAAATGGAATACTAGTATATATGATTCTGTAATTTCCCTTTTCACATCATAATGTATACTGAACTCATTTGCATGTAAAGGAATACAGATCTACTGCCCAATCTTTAATGGTCATGTGCTATTCTACTTTTATTTGTATACTATCTTTAGCCAAACGTTTTTTTAAAGATTTGTTTATTTTTAGAGAGAGGGAGAGAGGGTGTGGGAGTTGGAGGGGGAGGGACGGGGGAGAGGGAGAGAGAGAATCTGGAGCAGACTCCCCGCTGAGTGTGGAGCCCAGTGCCAGCTCCATTTCACGACCCTGAGATCATGACCTGAGCTGAAATCAAGAGTTGGGTTTTTAACAGACTGAGCCACCCAGGTGCCCTTAGCCTGATCTTTTTGACATGCAGACCTGATCCCATCAGATCATTCTCATGCTTGAATGCCCTCAGACAAAGCCCATCTGGCTCTCTGGTCTTCGATCTTGGACTCCTGAGGACTTCCTCCAACTTTACTCACTCACTGCTCTATGGCCCCATCTTCTGAAAGAGGCCTCTGCTTTAATCACTCTTCCTTCAGATATACTAGACTTCTAGGACACTGTATTAATAGGTGTCTGTAAATGTTCAATGACTTTTCACAGAGGAGTGAGACCCAAACTGCATTGGAAATGACTATGAAGTCTACAAACACCATGAGCTTAAAAAGAACTCACTGACTCTCTTCCCAAGGAGGAATACTCTGGCAGGTGATAAAACTCTAGGGAAACAGAAAAAGTAGGTGTGGATTAGGGGATAGGGACCAAAGAGGCATAGCACAGAGATCAGTATTCCTACCTGTTAGCCATTAGAGCATCTTCATATGTGTGTTAAGACTTTTGCTTCATTATTTCAGAAATATAATACCCCTAGGTCTATAATGAACACTGAAGCATGGAATAAAAACAGTGAAAGATGTTTTCTTTCTATCTTACCAACTCTATCCAAAATTCCTGCAACCTGATCATCAAGAGACATGGATTTTAGTTCCACAGTTAGAGGTATGACTCTAAGTAAGTCACTTCTCTCTCTCATCCCTAAGAGAAGCATTCTTTTTTTTTTTTTTAAAGATTTTATTTATTTATTTGAGACAGAGAGAATGAGATACAGAGAGCATGAGAGGGAGGAGGGTCAGAGGGAGAAGTAGACTCCCTGCCGAGCAGGGAGCCTGATGCGGGACTCGATCCCGGGACTCCAGGATCATGACCTGAGCCGAAGGCAGTTGCTTAACCAACTGAGCCACCCAGGCGCCCCCTAAGAGCAGCATTCTATAGATCAAATTACTTTGCTTAAGACATCACCTGGGTGCAGAATCAGACCACTGGCTAAATCTTCTAATCCTTTAATTTCATATCACCACATCAATGTTTCTCGAAGTGTGGTCTCCTAATCCAGTGCTACCGACTAATTTCCATTTCCTCTTCGCCACTAGCCAACTGACTAACCAAGGCCCAACTTTTCTGAACCTCAGTTTTTTATTCATAAAAATCAGGATGGGGCATCTGGGTCGCTCAGTCGGTTAGGTGTCTGACTTTGGCTCAGGTCATGATCTCAGGGTCCTGGGATTGAGCCCTGCATGGGTCTCTGAGCTCAGCAGGGAGTCTGCTTCTTCCTCTTCTCCCTCTGCCTCTCTCCCTGCTTGTGCTTCTGCGCTCTCTCTCTCTCAAATAAATGAATAAAATCTTTTAAAAAATCAGGATAAATTCTGCCCTGCCTCCATCACAGAGCTGCAGAGATATATTTATTATTATTGTATATTAAATATTTGATTTGTTTTTTAAATTGTCAACTGCTATTGAGCTAGACTGTAAATTTCTTGAGAAATAGGAATGTGGGGCTTGTTTATACTCTCCATGGAATCCAACAAGGCACCTTACACAGGGAAATCTGTTGATTTTACTTGATTTGATGAATTACTTAACAGTGCATAGACAGGCATGAAGATGAAATATAATGACTTTTGCTCTTGGCTCTGTGTACAGGAGTTATATAAAACATCCTCACTAATTAAGTTGATTCCTGAGTCGTTAGTGAAAACTAACAATTTTCCGTTGTGGTTTATCAGTTATTCACTAAGAATTTATTGAGTATTTGCCAAGTGGAAAGACAAAAGAAATTTCTCTTGCAAATGTATATAACCTAAGCAAGCCACCTACATGTGAGATGCAAATTTCCATTTTTGAGGGCAGTATGATTTAAAAGAAAGGCCACTGAATTTAGAGCTAAGAGCGTTGCATCTGAATTTCTACTTACTAGTTATATAATTTAAGGCAAGTCATTTGCAACAGTTGTGGGCCTTGGTTTTCACATCTATAAAAATGGAAATAACCCTGAAGAGACTTAATAAGATATTATATATTTATATATAATTACATATACTGTAATAATATATAATTACGTATAATAAGTAGGACATGACATATTTAAGTACTTTACATGGTGTAAAGTGAACACAACGCATTGCTGCCACTTAGTTCAAAGAAACAGGAAGTCCCTACTACGTGTCAGGCATCGTGTAGGTGATGTTACACACACACACACCTAAGACAGAGGCTCAGGGCACCCTTGTCTGGATGGGGAGAGAAGATGTAAATGTACACCTACACCCTTGAAGTCAGTATACGGCAAGGACGACAAACGGCGTAAGGTGTTACAGGCGCTGAGCTAAAGCACTGAGGAGGAGGCAGCATCCACACTGACCTTGGAGTACTACTAGGTGTTGGGGAAGCATGTGCCTGGAAGACCACATTAGCAGAGGTTTTGGAGGACAACTGCCTAGGTGTTCAAGGCCCAGCAACAGCCCCTGGAGAGGGGTCGCTGCTGAATGGGACCGCCCCGCAAAGGGTTTTACTGCTGAGCCTGTGGGAGTTTATAGAGCCTTATCTTGTAGTCAGCAGGAAACTAGTGAACCTGTGTAAAAGAATGGTGTGTCGTTACTGATGGTTTAGCATACAGAATAGATGGGAGGTGCTATAAGGAGGCTATTATTCTACTCTAGACGTAAGACAGTAAGGTCTGCATTAGAACATCAGAAAGGGAAAACAAGGGGAAAGTCGATTCAAGAGACAAATGCAATATGCGAGTGTTTCACGGGTCAACTTCAACAGGCCATCTTCTGAGGGCTCCGCTACATCTCCAGGTTACATGCTGGGTGGCCTTGGGCCTGTTATTTAAGCTCGCCTCCCCTAGCATCAAGCCCTAGTTTCCTCATCCATAAAATGGGGATAACACTTTCTTGCAGGCTGGTTGTGAAGGCTCAAACTAGTGTGTGAACCTCCCAGCTTCGGGACTGGTGCCACTAAGTCCAGAAGAGGACCCATCATTAGCAATGGCATCTGGCTAAGTTCAGATCCATCTAGTTTTCTCCTGGTAGTACATGGACAGCCTCTCATCTTCCCAAACAGTCATTATTAAGATCAACAAGCACTACTGTGTGCATATTAAACGGTACAAATTTTAAAATATTTATTTTAACTAAATCAAGTGTTGTGTTGCCTGTTCTTTATTTTGAAAGTCTAAAGATCGCTAGCATCTTAGATCTAGAAGCATCCTCAGAAATTAACTGTTAATATTCATGGAATGCATTATAGGCCTCTTTTTGTAAATAACCCAACTTTCTAAGGTGGTTTTACGTTGCTTTTTACTTTGTACCTGAAGTGATTTTTCTACAAGGCCTCCAACTGGGGACGTCCCCTCAAACTTTCTGATGGCTGTTTTCATGTGATCACAATCATTTACTCTAAGAATGCAATAGAATTTTTTACTTAATCAACATATATATTCAGAAGCTACTACTGAGTAGGGAAAAACATTACTAATGAACTTTATTACATAATTAACTTTGGTTGCTTTCCCAGCTTAACAAATAAGAATTAGAATTTGTGATGTTATTTCCTTATGTTATCCATTAATGCTGAACTATGTGCATTCCAATACAGAGAGGGGGAGAGGAGCAAATGAGAACTCTGAAAAGAACACTTAGCTTCATTTGGTCAAAAAATGGTCTTTACAAGGGTTTTTATTATAGGTCATAAAACACTGCTTACCACAATGTACCTCTTTCCTTGAAAAAGAAAAGAAATCCTTGCAGTGGTGAGAAGCTGAAAACAACACACTGTGTATTCATGCTTCCTTCCCATAAACACATCTGTGCATATTATCTGTTTTGGGTAAAGTTGCATGCACAGCTGTTTATGGGGGCTCAACATTTTTTGTTCCATGTTGTTGCAAGGACTGAATTTTTAAGCTGAGCCTGTAAGGAGAGAGCAAATGCATCTCCAGGGGGAGGAGAACCATATGCTCCTCACTAATAACTCCTTCGATACAGGAAGAAGAGGCTCTGGGTGGTCGTATCTTGTCAGGAAAAGCATGGAGGTCAAGAGAAAAGGATCTTTCAGCTAAATGGAATTGAAGAGCTATGCACCAAGGCAAAAATGAAAATGAGGTTAAGAATCTAATTGTCTTACAAAGAATTCAGCAAGTTAACCATTAAAATAGGCAGTGCAATAGGAATTGTCCAGGAAAGATGGGCTGGAGAACTTAGTATTTTAAGAGATCTAGGTATAGGTACATATATACACTGAGTGTGGCTCTGGGTTAAGGATGTCCCTCCCCAAAACTTCCGGGACTGATCGTTGTCTCAAACCTGCCCCTCTTTTGCCTCCCAATCTTTTCCTGGCGCACCTGAAACTCCCAGTCAGTATTTCTGATCATTCTCTTTCTAGGCACCACAAAATCCTCTCTCGCACTTCTCCTCACGCTGATTCTCCAAGGCCTCATTCTAGTAACTACCTGCCCAGCCCTACTCCTACAATTAAAGCTGCTGATAGAAAATCACCACATCATGGTCTCCACTTTCATCTGGGCTTTTCAGTATTACCTTCTCTGGGTCTCTGGTAAGCTCCCTGTTCTTTTGCCTACAGTGGTTACATTCACCATTTGTTTGTGTTCCCAATTATGTATCTCAAAAGTATCTTAAATTCTAAATTCTGCCTTAACCTCCTCACCGTATTTATTCATGGCTCCAACATTTGGTCATATTCTGATGTATCCCAAGTCATAATGGCAGCTGGGACCGCTCTCTTGAGTTTTAGATGTGCAGACTTCAAAGCTTCCTATTCACATTTTCTGGAATATTCCACAGCAACTGTAATCTCGGTATGTCCCCAAATAATAATAGTTTTTCCATCCCCATCAAACTCTGTTCTTCAGCCTATATATTTCTTACCTTATAAATGGTATCACCACCTACCTAAATGATCAAGTCAAAATCTGACAGACATTTTAGATTCCTTCTCTTCTTCTGACCACATAGCTAATCAGTCACCAAATCCTGGTAATTATAGTTCCTAAATTACATATGAAACCAGCCCTTTTCTCCCATTTCCAAGGTCCTTGTCAAGTTGCCAGTATCTCTTGCCTGGATGATTGTAATAGTGTTCCAACACAAATAAGCTATCTATCTCTGGACTGAGGCATCTTTAATCTTTTCTCCACAGTGTCGACTCAAAATATATCTAAAATATAAATCTGAATCATACAGAAGTCCTCTATTGTTCACTATAAGACAAAGGCAGAGCTTAGCTTGCTACCTAAAGCATTTTAATGTCGGATCCCTAACCACCTCTGGTTTTATTTCTGGCTGTTTCTATGGTCCAAAGGTGACGAACTCTATTATATCTTTTTTTTTTTTTAAGATTTTATTTATTTATTTGAGAGAGAGACAAAGAGCGTGAGAGAGAGAGCAGGACGAGCAGGGGGGAGGGGCAGAGGGAGAAGCAGACTTTCCACTGAGCTGGGAGCCTGACATGGGGCTCGATCCCAGGACCCCAGGATCATGACCTGGGCCAAAGGCAGACGCTTAACCGACTGAGCCACCCAGGCTCCCCAATATCTTGCCCCTTTTCTTTTCTTTTTTAAAGATTTTATTTATTTATTTGACAGAGAGAGAGACAGCGAGAGAGGGAACACAAGCAGGGGGAGTGCGAGACGGAGAAGCAGGCTACCTGCTGAGCAGGGAGCCCGATGCAGGGCTCGATCCCACGACCTGAGCTGAAGGCAGACACTTAACAACTGAGCCACCCAGGCGCCCCTATCTTGCCCGCCTTCAATGCTGTCTCCTCTGCCTGCGATGTTCCCTCCATTGCCCTTTCCCCACAACACACCCACATCTTGTCTGTCTGGCTCTTTCCAATTTATTTTTCAAGACATACTTTCAGTAGATCTTGGCCAAGTCCTGGGTAACTTTCCTCACACCCCCAGGCTAAGGTAGGTGCCACCTTCTGTAATCCCACAGCCCTCTACGTATGGTTCTATTACAGAACTTATCCTACTTTACTGTACCATGGTGTCTTCCTTACTAAGTTAGAGGCCCTTAACGCTAAGGGAGAAACTGGAAATGGGGGTGGATGAGAAAAACAAGCATCCCAGGCACTCCGCAGACGTTATTTCGTTTAATCCTCCCAACAAGCCCTTGAGTAAATCCACAGTCATTCATTCTAAATTAGTGTCACATGGTACCTTTCATGGCAGGCGCTGTGCCCCACTGAAGAACAACAGGGCCTGGTCTCCTGGGGCGGACAGTGGAGGAGGGGAGGCCGGTTCTGAGAGGTCAAGCAAGGTGCTCAAACTGAAACATGAGCTTCGCCTGGGCTCCTCCTGACCTGGTGTGTCAGGTGCACCTGGCCCTCAGCGGCCCACACCGTGGGCCTCACTGAGTAAGTATACAGGAATTGAACAAACAATGTTTTTAAAATATGCTCTGACCTAGTAATTCCACTTCTACGTATTCATCTTACAGAAGCAACAGCACAAGTCTATCGTAAGTCAATCCCCAGTCAATGGTAGGTTGTTCGAAATAGTAAAAAAAAGGAAATACCTAAGATATCTACCAACAGGAGGAGAGATAAATACAGTGTAATATGAAGCAGCCATTCGGAAGAACCTGGGTATTTCTGTAAGCTGGATAAACCAACCGCAAAAGGCATAAATAAGCCTTAGGGTAATACATACAGCTTGATTTGAGTTTGATAAAAGGCAAGTGTACGTGTTAATGTATGTGTTGCTGTGTCTGCATCTGGGTGGCCAGAGAAAACACACAACACTCAGTTAAATTTGAATTTCAGATAAACAACAAGTACTCTTTTAGTTTAACTATGTCCCATGCGATATGTGAGATACATTTATATGGAGAAGTAGTTGTTGTCTATCTGAAATTCAAATTTAACTGAGTATCTTTATCTGCTAAATCTGGCAACCTTATTTGAACACATATAAAAATTTTTGGAAGGAGATATAGCTACAGTTAAAAGTTGTTACCACCGGAGGTGGAGGCAGGAAGGAGGAACAAAAGGAAGAAACTTCTGCTTTTTTCTGTCAAGTGTTTAAATTGGTAGGATTGTGGGTGATTTTTACTTTTTTTTTGAGAGAGAGAGAGAGAGAGAACATGCACATGAGCCATGGGGGAAGGGTAGAGGGAGAGAGAATCTTAAGCAGGCTCCATGCTCAGTGCAGAGCCCCATGCAGGGCTCAATCTCCAGACCCTGAGATTATGACCCCAGCCAAAATCAAGAGTCCACACTTAACCCACTGAGCCACTCAGGCGCCCTCACGTCCAGCATGGAGCCCAATGCAGGGCTTGAACTCACGACCCTAAGATTAAGACCTGAGCTGAGGTCAAGAGTCGGGACACTCAACCTACTAAGCCACCTGCCACCCCTGATTTTTACTTTTTGGTGTTCTTCTGTGGTTGCCAGTTAAAATTATATATACATATATATTTATAAAAATATATTTTTATAAAATTTATATAATGTAATGATAAATAATTTTAATATTTAATACAATTTAATATAATTATATATATAAATGTCCCTTTTGCCAACCACATGTTTAAGTTAATAGGAAGCAATCTTTGGAAAATATAAAAAATAGGGGCACCAGGCAACTTTCAGCACAGGTTTTAGGGTCATTTAAATCAATCTGTCAGACATGACACCTGTTGGTTTGCCAAGAGGTTTCCTTAATAGCTTATACTTGAATGTGATTTACTTTTATTTTATACTATTATACATCTAAGAGGAATATGGTATTTATACCCCCCAACACACACACACACACAATGTATTTATAAAGTAGAACAGTGGGCAAAAGAATTGTTTCTCATACTTAAAGTTCATAAAACTCTTCTCATCTAGCATTGTATTTTCAGCATATTGGGGGTATATAAAATGCACATTGCAAATGAAGTTTCTAACATTTAAAAGCCTAGTTATGAGGCTTCACGATCTGCCACATATGTTTAGTTTGTAGTTAAAAATATTTTACTAGATACTTAAAATGGTCAAAATAGGCTAAAAAGGCATTAGGGAAATGTCCTGCCTCTCTGTATTTTAAAGTGCTTGGATAAGAGAGATGCAAGTGATGTTCAAATCATGTTTGACGTTCTGAGTGGAGAGGAGAAGGATCCCATTCAAGTTCCTACACACTGGGTAAAGATTTTAGCACTGCACATTATCTGACAAAGGACTTACACCCTCAACATATAAAGAACTCCTACAAATCAATCAGAAAAAGACATATAACACAATCTTTAAAAATGGTGGAAGATGTGAATAGGCACTTCACAAAAGAGGAAATCCAAATGTCCAGGAGCTTACGAAAAGGTGCTTACCCTTTTTTTTTTTTTAAAGATTTTATTTATTTATTTGAGAGAGAGAATGAGATAGAGAGGGAGCATGAGAGGGGGGAAGGTCAGAGGGAGAAGCAGGCTCCCCGCTGAGCAGGGAGCCTGATGTGGGACTCAATCCCGGGACTCAATCCCAGGACTCCAGGATCATGAGCTGAGCCGAAGGCAGTCGCTTAACCAACTGAGCCACCCAGGCGCCCAAAGTGCTTACCCTTATTAGTCACCATGGAATTGAAAATTAAAAGCATAACTAGACACCATTACAATGGCTTAAGGTGACAACACCAAGTGTTGAAAAAGATATGGAGCAACTGACCCTCTCAAGGCACTGATGGAAAACTACAAACTAGTTTAAACCACTTAGGAAACTGTTTAGCACAACTACTGGTACACGGAGAACAAAAACTTCTCTCACGGATACGATGTTGAGTAATCAAAGCTATACACAAGAAAGTGCAAACTTTTATATGAAACAACCCGTGTAGTCATTACTTCTGGGGAGAGGGTTATGGTCTGGGAAGGGGCATGAAGAAGCCTTTGGAAAAGTCCTCTTTCTTGATCTGGGTGGCAATTACATTAGTAAAAAGCCATCAAGTTGCATGCACGCTTGAGATAAGTGCACTTGTTTATGTTTCTTATACTTCAATTAGAAAAAAAAAAAATCCCTGTCTTTCCAATATCCATCCAAATCTGGGAAGTTATCCAGTTCAGTCATGCTATTCAGGACCTGTCTGCCAGGCTCAGCATTAGAGGCTTCATGGATTATGCTCTCGGTTCTCCTTTGGGATCTGTTCATTCTTACTTCTTAGCAGTATAGTCATTTCGCCTAATTTCCACTTGTATCAGTGTCTTCACTGGTCGATGGGAGGATGACACAGGGTGACACAACTTGTTACAATAATCAGGTAATATGCATGTATGTAAGTGCTCTGAAAAGTACCATGTGTTATATGGATGTAATGTTACCATTATTTATCCCACATCTGGGAGACTCAAGGTTTCTCCAAATAATGTTAAAGACAACAATGTTTTGTTTTGTTTTTTAAAGACACAAGATTTTTTATCACTGCCATCTCCCCGTGACAATTCTCAAATTCTTGAAATACAAAACATCAGACATTAATTATGAGTAAGATTAAAAAGTGTCCAATCCTAGTCCCTTCACAGGGACTGTTTTACTGCACAGGCACTTCACAGGCACTGTTTTACTGCAGTGCCTCAGGGGACGGGCTTATGAGGTTCTGACTGTACCTTTCCCGCTAGGTGACGCTAGGCATGTTTGTGTATTTCACAGAATCTAAAACACCATCTATTTTAAGATCTACTATTATTTCAATGGACCACTAAAGAAGGAAGACAACAGCCAACTAAACTATGACACAACTCTTTTTCATCACATAGAAGTTTTAGTTATACTTAGTAAAAGGGCTCCTTAGACTTCTTCAGGTTTGGATTTTTACTATGTATTGTTCTTGAACATACATCACAATTAAAATTTGAGTGAAATAATCTGATGAAGGTATTCCAAAAATGTCTTCTCCCTCACAGTTCTGTTCTTTCACATCACTTTTCCATTCAAGAGTTTTCGATGTCTGTGTTTTCCCACACAGTTCTCTCCTCTGTGCGATCAAGAGCGCCACCGTATCGGCAGGATTTTCATCCAAGTCACTGACTAATTCTTCAAGTTCTCTATCATGTGTACAGTCAGTAACTACTCAGTCGTGACTGGAGCCCACTGGCAGTGACTGACTGTACAATGCACTCCAAATGGGCATCTTAGAATTGATGAAATACGATACTTAATCTCTTTGAACCTCGGTTTCCTCTTTAATAAAACAACAGTTATCCTGACAGCATTGTTATTTTTTTTTAAGATTTTATTTATTTATTTGTCAGAGAGAGAGCACGCACAAAGCAGGGGGGAGCGGCAGGCAGAGGGAGAAGCAGGCTCCCCGATGGGCAGGGAGCCCGATGTGGGGCTCGATCCCAGGACCCTGGCAGACGCTTAACCGACTGAGCCACTCAGGTGTCCCCTCACAGAACTGTTATAAAGATTAAATCAGATAATGTTGTGGTGGCATTTTCTGGTGTGAAAATAATTTTCCATGAGAAAATTTAAGATGCAGCTCCATTGTTTCCAGGAATCCATGCTGCTGATAAATGTTGTTTTTCACACTTTGGGTCAAAATATGCTCCATATACTTTATCCATCCAGACATCACAAAACATCACAATAAACATTCACAAAATACACAGCAAAAGAATATGGTGGGCATTCTGAAAAATGTGGGGGATACTAAATTAGTATTAGTCTTTGTCAATAAAAATCTTGTATCACTATAATATTCTTTAATGTACCAGTTTGGCAATCTTATCTGAAACGAAAATGAGACTAGACCTGAGGATAATTTCTGAATGAAACTAAGCTAACTCCTAGTGATCATCATGTTTTCCTTACATACGATAAGTCTGATTTTTTTTTTATCACATAAAGACTATGAGAAAATATCTGTGTTATGAAAAGAGACAAAACTTAAAAGGGTAGAAATTCTACTTGACGACCTACTAGGATTGTCAGATAAAATATATGATGTTCAGATGAATTTGAATTTCAGATGTACAACGAATAATCTTTTAGTGTAAGCCTGTCCCAAATAGGGCATGGAACATTTTTTAAAAATATTTTATTTATTTATTTGTCAGAGAGGGAGAGCACAAGCAGGTGGAGTGGCAGGCAGAGGGAGAAACAGGCTCCCGGCTGAGCAGGGAGCCCGATGCGGGGCTTGATCCCAGGACGCTGGGATCATAACCTGAGCTGAAGGCAGACCCTTAACCGACTGAGCCACCCAGGCGTCCCTATACTAAACATTTGTGTTGTTGTTTATCTGATACTGGAATTTAACCAGATATCTTTTTTTTAAATTTGCTGAATCTGGCAAACGTACCACCTATTCTAACCTTAGTGTCTTCCAAAGAAATAGCCACGATCATCGGTTTGTTGCACACTCTTCCAGACTTGGTTTTATAATTATGAGATACATACGTATTTCAGAAAAATGGAACCAAGCTGTCCTCACAGTTCTAAAACTGGCTCTTTTCTCCTTTACCTCATTCAGC
This sequence comes from Mirounga angustirostris, assembly GCF_029215605.1. Taxonomy (NCBI): domain Eukaryota; kingdom Metazoa; phylum Chordata; class Mammalia; order Carnivora; family Phocidae; genus Mirounga; species Mirounga angustirostris. The sequence goes on along the minus strand of NW_026991720.1, from coordinate 70,572,847 downwards.
ACTGTGCTTTAAAGGTAATTCCTTCCAGATTAACATCATTCTTTTTTTTTTTTTTTTAAAGATTTTATTTATTTATTTGAGAGAGAGAGAATGAGAGAGAACACATGAGAGGGGGGAGGGTCAGAGGGAGAAGCAGACTCCCCGCCGAGCAGGGAGCCCGATGCGGGACTCGATCTCGGGACTCCAGGATCATGACCTGAGCCGAAGGCAGTCGCTTAACCAACTGAGCCACCCAGGCGCCCCTAACATCATTCTTTTTAATTGTCACACAGAATTTCATACGGTATCAGTCTATTCGGCCATCATCTTACTGATGAGCCTTTAGGTTATTTCCATGTTTTTCCATTATAATTAATGTTACAGCAACTTTCTAACTCATACCTCCTTTTGCACAAGTGTCAGGGTATCTCTGAGAGATGAAACTGCTTGGTCACTGAATATATTCATTTTTAGTTTTAATAGATACTGTCAGATTGCCTCCAAAATTCTGTATCCATTTATATTCCCACCCACAGTAGACCACTGCTACCCTTCTAGTAGAGACCCTGATCCTTTCCTTCCCAAACTACTGGAGCAACTTCTTTGATTGAACTCCTGTTGTAATTGCTCCTAAATGAGGACATTACCACCAAATCAATCTGTTTAAAACACGACAACGATAGAATCAGCCACCCACCCAAAACCTGCCATTATTCCCCAGTGCTACATGATCAAGTCCGTCTCTCTCTTTCTTAACTGACTTCTTGTCCTTATCTCTCGGATGTGCCCAGCCTCATGCTGTCTTTCCTCAAGCGGAAGTGGGACACTCCTGAGTCAGATGTCCAAGTCCTGGCTTCTGATTTGTGTCACTTGTGCCTTAGAGCGACATCACCAACGTACTACACCACTGCTAGTTTCTTCATGAAGCCAGCCTTTATTTATCCCTCCTCGGAGTTCCTGCAGCACTTATCATTTGTAACACTCATGTGGCATTTGTCATACACTGCTGCCTTATGTGGTAGCTATTTCTCTCTATAGTTTACTTTCCTTTTTAGATTTTAAACCATGCATAAATTGTGTTCATATGGTATATTCGCATTATTTAGCACAGTGGCTTGATGTTCTGCTGTACAAGAGCTTAGAGAATAAATTAGATACAAACCTGTAACGTATCTCCTGGCTAGATAGGCTTCCTTGTTCCCGTTTAAACCATCCAATAAAAGGTGCATCTGAGGTACATCAAATATTAGAATACTTTATTTTTTATTTTTTTAAAGATTTTATTTATTTATTTGAGAAAGAGAGTGAGTGAGCAGGGGGAGGAGCAGAAGGGGTGGGAATGGCAATCGGAAGCAGACTCCACACTGAGCACGGAGCACAAAGCCCGATGTGGGGCTCGATCACACGACCGGGAGATCATGACTTGAGCCAAAACCAAGAGTTGGATGCCCAACCGACTGAGCCACCCAGGTACCCACATTTCAATTTGGTCAGCTGCCATCAGGAAAACATAATTAAAAATTGAGGGAAAATGCACAGATGTTAAATATACTATTCTCAGGCCTTTACTTTTTAGGTGTGTCAGAACACAAGGGAAAACTCTTAAAACCAACTGCCTAGAATCACGATGGCACATTGTGTGCTCTATACTTAGAAATTTCAGAGATTAAAGTTTATAGGATTTAATATTCCAGAGAATCTGCAGATTTTTTTTTTTTTACAGTAATTCAGGAGGTAACTGTTATAGTAGCAGCAAGAAATAGATGGAAGGACATGCAAAAAGGCATTTCATAGTCAATGAAGGCCCAAACCAGAAGGAAGAAAGACCATTAGGGACACCAAATAGATCAAGTGATCTTTGTGGGCCATCAAGGCCTCCATTCATCATCTACTTGGTATTTTAGATAAGCCACTGTCATCACTAGTCAGATCTTGGCATAGTGCTATGATCTGTCTGGGCCTCTATGTTTGAAAAGTACATGCAGATAACTACAAAGTACCTAGGTGAGCAATCACCATCCCTTCTATGAGTAAGAGGTTGCACCCTTTAAAAGTATTTTATACATTTGTAACTAATTTGATTTGCACATTTTAATCCTTGTTTATAGATATAAAACCGAGGCTTGGAGAAGTTAAGTGACTTGCTCAGGTCACATGGCCAGAAACCATCTTGTTGCCATGGGACTCTCTTTCTCCATATCCAATAAATAAAATGAAATAAGTGGTGTTCCTGGGCCTTAAGACCTTCAAGTATTGCAGTACTTCCCCAAATCTAGTTGAGGCACTGCTTCCTGAGACTCCATAGAAGGCAAAAATATATAACTACTTCTACTTCCCTCCCCTACACTTCCCCATCCACACCTGTAGAATTAATGAATGTTAATGCAAAGTTTGCAAGGTGATTTTTGCAACTTAAAGTCAATAGATTCTAACAAGCTACTTGCAGCTTTGAAAAACAGCACAGTGTTTTTCAAAGAATGGAAGTGATACAAATTCCATAATGTATGCAGTGAAGCCTTTAGAAAGAGCTGTAATAAACATGTCTTTAACAAAGGTTAAAAAGAAAAAAGGTCAACTGAGAAATAAGATATATGTCAGCGTCCAAAGATGAAACCAGAAATTCTTCTTGGTAGGCATGCTAAATTTTCATTCCTTTAACCACATGTGCATTTTTTTAAAAGATTATATTTAGTTATTAGAGAGAGAGAGGAACAGAGGGAGAGGGACAAGCAGACTGCACTGAGCCTGACATGGGGCTCGATCTCACAACCCTGAGATCATGACCTGAGCTGAAACCAAGAGTCGGACGCTTAACTGACTCAGCCACTCAGGCGCCCCGATGTGTGCATTTTCAAGCCTTTTAGCTTCTACTGCACTTCCTTTCCCGCTTTTATGTATGCCATTGGGAATGTCTGATGCTTGGCAACACTTGTCCTGGGCACCCTGTGAGCTTTTGAAGGCATTCTGCTTTACTTATTTCAGACATCTCTAGTCCTTTGATGGCACAGTGCTTCGCATATAGAAGATGCACAATAAATGTTCACTGGATTGAATAAAAGCCATGTGTTAATTTGACATATATCCTTATTTGGTAAATATGCCAGCAGCTGTGCTAGAAGCTACCAGAAAAAGAGTTAAGAAATAACTTCTGCCTGAGCATGACTGAAATGTAATAGGTAATACAGAAATCATTACAACTCTTCATGGACAAAAAGAAGCACAATTGGAATGAGGCTCTAGTTGAAGAGAATAAAATGTTAAGAATCAAAGTTCTAGCAAAGGAAACATTACAAATTCTGATGTCAGCTCAGTAAAAATAAGGGCAAAATTCAAACTAATATTGTTTTTAGAAGAAGGTGCAAGTAAGTATGGTAACTCATTCAAACCAGTAACAGGATGTTTCCAGCATAGGTCTTTATTTAGCAAATATTTCTATATAAATGAGAACAAAACCACATTTATTTATTTATTTATTTTCATCTTTTTTTAAAAAATTCTTATGTTAATCCCCATACATTACATCATTAGTTTTAGATGTAGTGTTCCATGATTCATTGTTTGTGCATAACACCCAGTGCTCCATGCAGAATGTGCCCTCCTCAATACCCATCACCAGGCTAACCCATCCTCCCACCCCCCTCCCCTCTAGAACCCTCAGTTTGTTTTTCAGAGTCCATCGTCTCTCACGGTTGGTCTACCCCTCTGATTTCCCCTGCTTCATTCTTCCCCTCCTGCTACCTTCTTCTTCTTTTTTTTTCTTGACATATATTGCATTATTTCAAAACCACATTTATATAGCTTTTGGGAAGTCCACCAGACTATAATACTAGGACTTGAGTTACTGTTCTAGCACCAGTTCTAACTACATGACTTTGGGCAGCTCACCCTACTACTGTGGGCCTCATTTCCTTAAATGTACTGTGTGGAAACTGGGCTATATACATTCCACGGCATTTTCCAATTTTGAAAATTTTTTAAATTTCACTAATTTGTGGACAAGTGATGTCTTCAACCCTCTAAAAACACCCTCCTGAGTAGATTTAAAATGATTCCTCCAGTTTTGTTGACACTTTTAATTGACAGATCCTACTAGATAAACTTGGTCAACTTCTTGAGATTTCAAGTTGAGTTGGTACTATATCATAGAAAATTACAAGGAAGAGTAAGATGGTACTGGTCTGTACGTACACCCTCTGTAAAGAGTAACACAGAGTCACGATGACAGATCCATACTGCAACAAACCATTTCTGAAGAAAAGTAGAACAAAGAAGTGGATTTATGTCACGTGGTAGAAGGTGGGCCTTTTAACATTCTAGTCGCCTTCGGGGACCTGACGGACCAACTAGATTGCTGCCTTTGGGAAAATCTGTCCTGTTATATTTGCAATGGAAATTTCAAGCACATTCTAATAGATTTTTACAAGGTGTGCTTTGGTTTAGTGCAGCTGTCACCATGTAAGAATTTACCTGGCATAAATTAAGGTTTTTAAAAAAGGACTTACTGATATTTAATGAAAGATTTTATAATGGCTTATTAAAATAATTCCTAAATTTTGGATTACTAGCTAAACAACTATAATATCTATCTTCTATAGGGGCACTGTATTTGCTCCTTACAAAAGTTGATAGTAAAAATTACAGCCTGGGAGGCCTTCCTATTTCTAACAAAGGAAGTAGACAGATTCTAATATCTACAAGACAAAGTAAACAAAGAAATCCCAGGAGTGGTTTCTGAACTGCTTGGGGGAACAGTGCAATACAATCATTCCTTCAGAATACTAAGACTCTATTTTCAGTGGTCTCTCACAATCTTCATTTGTTCTCAAGTAAAAGCATTAAATACTAAGTCACACAAGAAAAACTGCTAAGAAGTCTTCAGGTGATAATGAATCTTCTTTTTCAGATATTAGATTATGACTGATATTTTAAGGAGAAAAGGAGTGGGAATGGGATACATTTTTGTCTTGAACTAAGCTGGGCTCTAATTCACAACTGTGTTAAAATTTGCCTGTCATTCTCCCGGAACTGAAAAGAAAAAAAAAAAAAAAAAGGAAAAGGCAGGATCCTTTCACCGGGAGAGAAGAGAACTTCACTAGAGATTATCCTCATGGGGACTCTTTTCTCTGGGACAACCGTATGGCAACAGCAACCAGGAACGAGTGACAATTGACAGATTTCTGAGGAAACATCATAAAAGTAGTGATCACGTAGGCAGTTCTGCCAACTTTTTACAGGATTCTTATGTTAAAGAAACAAGCTGTATCTCTGAAAACATGCTATGTATTCCTTAATGGTTTAAAAGTAAATCTGCAGAAATAAGAGGATATTCTCCTTAACTCTGCATCTAATTTTAGAGGTGTTAAACAAAACATAATCTATGAAATGAACAGCCAGGGTCTATTGAAAAGCTTTTATTTTGGAATCCCATCACTGACACCATGGGGCTTAATAATAATAATAAAATTAGATGTATCTGTCTTCATTTTCTTTCTGAATTTATTTTATATACTTAGAGGCTTATAATAATTAAAATTATAAAAATAAATTGCCTTAATGACCCGGAGGGTATAGAAATACTAAAACATTTATGTAAATAGGACTTACTCATTAAATAGCACTGACAAAGCCATATAAATTATATTTAATTCTACTATGGTGACTTAGATGAAAACCGTCTAGTGGATTGTGCAAGAGTCACAAATCTGGCTCCTGGCTTTTTACTTGTGTGAACTTGGGCAAGTCATTAATTAGCTGGTTGTGCCAACCACCTCCATCTGTAAAATGAGGACAGTGCTACTTCTCAACTGCACGAGAATGTCACAGGCTCAGCTTCGAGAAGCTTCCTCCAGAATTTAATCCTTTTAAAAAGCCAAACCCAATTAAGATATAAATGTACAGGAAATATTAATTCTCCTTAAATTTGCAGACTAGCTAATGTCTTCCAATGGCATTACTGAGGTTGAACTCTTCAACTGTTCATGAAAACAGTCACGCTTATTGATTCCCTAGGCTTGTGTTTAACATGAGAGAGAAGGCTGAGGGTGAACAGGGGATAAGTTCTGGGGAATAGAATGCAGTGAATCATTAGGACTAGAAGTGAAACGAAACGCTATACCAAATCCTGTCAAAATGTTAGAACTTAAAATGAGAAACTACTTTTTCCCGTGAGAACTCGGTAATTATAATTTTAATGAATACTAGGAAAGATTTTCAAGTTCTTGGTTGACAAGTAAATGTAAGTGTTTTCAATGAAATTTGCCATTTTTAAAAATATAGCACTATTAATTAATTCCAAAACCCAGAGAATTTTTATGGAATTACATATTACGGACACATGACTACCAAAGTGGTTCATCATGATTGGTGTTATGATTCTGAATGCCATGGGAGTTAGTAATGATTCGGTGACTTCCCATGAAATTCAATCCAGTGTTTTTTTTTTTTTTGTCAAATTGGCTCATCATTGTTCACTAAATTGGTATTTTCTCTACTATCCTGTTTCCAATCATCTGGTATTCCCTCTGGAGCCTACACAATCTTCAGGTATGGGCTTTAATTAAAGCCTGACATTGTATGACAGATCCTGAAATCAGGCCTAAGAAACAATTTTGACAAAACAATGCTATTTAAACATAAGTAGGTAAGGGCAGATGGGTGGCTCAGCTGGTTAAGCGTCTGCCTTTGGCTCAGGTCATGATCCCAGAGTCCTGGGATTGAGCCCCACGTCGGGCTCTCTGCGAAGTGGGGAGCTTGCTTTTTCACCTCCCTCTGCCTGCCGCTCCCCCTGAGCTTGTGCTTTCTCTCTGTCAGATAAATAAATAAAATCTTTAAAAAATAATAAAATAAACATGAATAAGTATAATTTAGTTCCTGTTTTCCTTTTTAACTGAAATAAAAATCTCCTTTATAGTGAATAAATCCATTTCTGAACATCAAAATGTGACATTTATTAGCTTATTAAATTATATGCTTCAATATTCACCTAAGCTCAAGCAGAAGTTAATTACCGATTATCCCTAAAATCAGAGTTCAATAACATGAATAACAGAAAAACTCACATATAGTCTACCCATCTATAAGACAGGAAGAGACCCCATAGTTAGGGACTGAACATATATTCACATGAACTCACATTTATATATACTTCACTGATTCTCCTTTGCAATCTAGTATGTAAAATATTATGAATATCTAAAGAGGCAAATTTCCCTGTCTATATAATATTTTGACATTAAAATTAAGAAATATTTTTCATGTGTTACTTGGACAGGAAGACTGTCTTTTAAAATTAGTATCTCTTGCTCCAACAGGGCCAACTTAAAATGGGTACATCACATGTCAGCCTGACATCATGGCAGAAGTTGACTGTGGCTTTACTGAAGACTGTTACCTCTACCCCAGATTTGTGGTTCCCTCCTACTCCCTGCTGTCAACAGGGCGGGGGGACCCCTCTGTTGCGGCTGAGAATGGCCAGGACTCTTGGTGGTATACTGAGTCAGTCTATGGAACGATATGAACAGTTTACCTGGGCAGGAGAGACTTGAGTTCTCTCTGCTTCACTGTGAGATCTCAGGTAAGTCCCTAACCAATCTGAGCTTCTGTTTTTCAATCTATAAAATGAGGGTCTTCGACTAGATGATGCGATAGAATTGGAACAGCTCTAACATTAATCAGTGACACTATCTCCAAGTTGCCCTTGGTGATCATGCTACCTCTTCTTTTTTTTTTTTTTTTTTAAGATTTTTTATTTATTTATTTGACAGAGAGACACAGCGAGAGAGGGAACACAAGCAGGGGGAGTGGGAGAGGGAGAAGCAGGCTCCCCGCAGAGCAGGGAGCCCGATGCGTGACTCGATCCCAGGACCCTGGGATCATGACCTGAGCTGAAGGCAGTCGCTTAACCAACTGAGCCACCCAGGTGCCCCATGCTACCTCTTCTTCTCCAGAGCAAAGAGATGAAGTCCAGATACCATGACACAGTGTTACTTCGACTCAGTCATCCTACTGGTTGCCTCTAGCCCTCACTTAAAATTATGTTAAATGGTGCCAGAATTTTCCTCAGTAACATTAAGTAAGAACTCCGTGAAATCCAAAGTGTGATTATTCCCTCCAATGGCTTGTCCTCAGTGCAATCACACAGGCAACCCTCAGCTCCTAGTCGTACGATCATCACTGCTGATCACTTTCAGAACACCTGTCTGATAAACACTCATCCCCCTCGAGCAAAACGGTATCTTTTCAGAAGAGAAACATTCCAAGGACACAAATATGAACTCAGTACCTGTTGGAAGTTAAAAACTGTAATAAACATTCTCTATTTTTCTCTAAACCACTTCTAATGATGAGTTCAGACAAATAAATTTCAACAAACACAGTTCCACATGGAACCATCTCATTATCCATCCTTCCATAACGGCAATCCGATTTTTGTGGGGGGGGGCGGAAATCTACTCCAATGCAAAGTATGTGCTTACAAAGGTCAGTCAGGACTCACACCTTAAGCATTTCAATCTTTCAAAAAATAAAAACAGTTTTTGGAAGCTTCTAATTTGTCTCAGAGTTTTCTTTGCTCATCTTGGACGGCCCTCCTCCTCTAAAACTGGCTCTCGTTCACCCAAGTGCTGGTCTGTGTTCTCAAAGCCGCCATAGCTCTTGGTGAAGTCGGCTTGACAAAAGTCAGTCGGCAAGATGGATCTCTTTGGAAATGGAAGCTGTCTGGAGCCCACCAATTTTAACGACTTGGGTTTGAACCGAAGAGGAGTTTATTGCCCTCCAGCCCCCTTCCCTGGGGCAGTAAATTACCCACGATTAAAGGGCCAGTTTCCCCTCACCCTCCTTGCCTCCACCACTCCCCTCTGCTCCCGGCGAAAGCATAAAAAACGCTCACCAAAGGACAAAACCTGCCACCAAGGCAGCAGCGCTGTGGTAATTTCCCAAGGCATTATGATTGATAATGATCAGCCGAGCGTGGGATAATAGCTCCCCTTAATTTAGCGGTCCCTTTGAAGGGTTAAAATCTGGCAGATGTTGATAGCTGACACTTCTTGCTAACAGGAAAGACACATTGCTGTGGGGCCCACTTCTAGGCTTTCCCGTCCCTGCAGCTGTCTGTGTAGAGCTAATTGTATCCACTTGTTTAACCTCGGGGAACGTCTGGAGGGGACCCAGTGCCACAAGGGTACCTTTTTTTTTTTTTTAACGGTCATTTCCTCTCTGGTGTAACTTGCATGACAGTATGTGACAAGCAGAAATTAATGGGGACACTGCTGTGCCAATTCCTCTTGAATTGCTGACACTGACTACAGGCTGCCTGTTTGCCACCCAGCCAAGACCTCACATGAAACATGGCGAGGGGCCCACAGCTCTATTCACCAACCAGCCAGCTGGTCAGTGATGACAGGAACGGCAGCAACGGAGCGCGCACAACCCCGGAAGAAAACGCTTTACAAACCGCTTCCAACCAAGGACGGACGTAGCACTTGCCGGGAGTTCATATGCCGCCTTATTTTCCTGAGTGACAAACCGCAAGACTCCCAGGTGCAAACAAAAGTACTTTAGATGGAAGAAGTATTCCTCTCCCCAGGCCTTCTCAGGTTTGGGGCAGGAACATCATTCGGGCAAAGGGGAGCCACGGGAGAATCATCTCCAAGGAGGCTTTTCCAGCAGGCAGCTTCCAGGAAGTCCTAGGAGCTAACAGGGTATCTCTTGCCTCTAGCTAACTACCATGGTGCTGTCCAGTTTAAAAATTCTATGCCCGGGGGTCTCTTCACTCTTTCTCACACATACAAGCACACACACAAAAGAATCTCGAGTTCAGGCCACTATTTGTCTGCAACGTTTTACAAGGTTGGGGAATCTGCCCCAACCTTGGCAAGATCCACTTTCTCCTCTTAATAGAATCAGAAATCAGACTCTGCCGGTGGTCACTTAAAATGGTGGCTCTGTTAGAGATTAGGCCCTGCTGATTTCGGCTCAAACAAATAAAGGCTCATAAATTAAAAAACAAAAACAAAAGCAGGCATGGTAGAGAAGTCACCTAACCATGATCTTGGGTACAACTCAAAAAGTCAAGTTTAGGGAGAAACACGGAAAGCTGTAATAGGAAAACTGTACTGCTTCGTGTTTTTTAACAAACTTGGGAAGCCCTAAGGGCATTTCAAAAAGGCACAACAAAGAGGTTCCTCAATTTTGTGTCTGGACATGGCATGGAGTGAAATTTTGGTGCTCTGAAGTAGTGGATACTCTCATAAAAACAAGAATCTATTCAACTCACTTTTTTCTTCCATCCAAAGTTTTAAAGTGTCCTAGATGATGTCAAGATGTAGCCAGTTTCTGAGAAACTGAGGAACACTCACAGCAACCAGGGGATCCAGCAAATGAACAACGTGCAGATTTTAGTGTAAGTTAGACAGGCCTCGCATTTTTTGGCGGCGGGGGGGGGGGGGGAGGCGGGGAATAAAGGGGGAAGAGAACACAATAACCTATGGCATTACTGAGTGGACCCTGCAGAATGCGAGGACGTGTGCATCCACTTCCGAGGGGACCTCTCAAAGCCAACGTGAGAGTGGTGGCCTCAGGATGGTCATTCTTTGGCCACAAAGAGTTAGTTGCAGGGAACAGTCATTCTATCTTTCCACCAGTAAATGGAATTAATAAAATTCTCCAACTCACCCTGACAAGAAGCACAAGACCAGAGAGAGAATGAAATAGTATGCATGGCTGCCCTTCACCAAATAGTGGACGGGCTGTTATTTCTGTAAATATAATGTGTGAGAGATCTACTGCATTTAGGAAAGGTATAAAATGTTTCTAACTCAGAACTGGACCGTAGGTCTGGAAAAAACACAGAGCAAGAGGTTATGGAAATGGAAATGCTAATTTCTTAAACATATTTCTAAAATATACTACATAATGCTATATAATGAACTACATAGTACTCTACCGAGCCTTTTAATTTTGGGAAGATTTACTTATTTGAGAGAGAGAGAGCAGGAGGGAGGAGCAGAGAAGAGGGGTAAGCAGATTCCCCTCTGAGCACAGAGCCCAATGCAGGGCTCGATCTCAGGACCCTGAGATCATGACTTGGGCCGAAATCAAGACAAACCAAGTCAAACCAAGTCAAACGCTTAACCAACTGAGCCACCCAGGCACCCCTGTAGTATTATACTGAACCTTTCTGAAACAGTCATTGCCAGCATAGTCTTTAAGGACCCCTGCTTTCTGATCACAAAGTAGTATTTTTTTTTAAAGATGTGATTTATTTATTTGAGAGAGAGAGCGAGAGAGGACAAGCAGGGAGGAGAGGGAGAAGCAGGTTCCCCGTGAGCAAGGAGCCCAATGTGGGGCTCGATCCCAGGACCCCGAGACCATGACCTGAGCCAAAGGCAGACGCCCAACCGACTGAGCCACCCAGGTGACCAGACAAAGTAGTATTTTAATGAAAATTCAAACATTCTGAAACCAAGGGATGCTGAGAACATACTATCTAAATAATAGGTCATTATGGCCAAGATCCATGTGGAAATATTAATAGATAGGAATCCCATTCAACTTCAGACATTCTCTCTTATGTGACAACTGGATGGTATGAATTGGAATCTCTCAGAATCAATTCTGCAAATATTACAGGTGAAATCCTGAGCTTGAGGTGTGATGCCCACAGGCTCTGCTGCAGCTCTGCAGCCTCCCACCAAAGGCTCTGTCAAGAGGGGTGCTTTGGGGGGTGCGTCTCACCTCATTTCCCATTAACTATTACTTGCATTTATGAATTTAGCTCCAGCTTACATTTCTGAACTCCCAAGTTTTTCCAGACTATAAATACCCCATTTAACAATGCCAGAAGGAGTAAAAGAACTCTGCATGTGTAATTTCATTACAGAGACATGTTCTAGAAATGCATATTTTTAAGTTAAACAGGGGATACCTGTACTTATTAAAACAGTCTCTCTCAGCTCAAATGCCACATTGTAGTGGTCAACAAGTTGCACAGCTTGTTAAAGGCTATCCACCTGCACACACGTTTGATTTATGAGTTAGGGAACTACGAACCGTATTTTAAAAGGCAATCCAGCAAGCGGCTGGATATAACATTGCCAGGCTTCCCAGCCCTTCTGGATGCTTCGTTAGGCCTCTTATCAGAACAAGAAGAATAGAGATCTCTGTTATGGCTTTCCTGTGGCAAGTAAAAGACAAGGCGATGATTTTCCAGTCCATTTCCCCTGGCAACATGCTCATCAATCACCAGAGGCTAGAACTTTGTTATTTTGACTAGAGGAAAGAGAGCTCAGTGGTTTCTAGCCCAGTGAAATGAGGCTCTCTCCTGTGCGATCGATGCTTTAGGTTACTATCAAGGGTGTGTTGCCTCTACCTTGAGAATATTTGCCTTTGATGGCTTATGGCTCACAGGGCTCAGCTGAACACAGCAATTTTACCTACTGTACAGATGATTCAGGCTGGGATAAAGCTAGTTTGAATAGCTTGCTTGGTGGTGCCACTTTTCTAAACCCAACAAGGGGACTACCAAAGCTGCAGGTACTGGTCTATTTTCATCTTCATATGTTCAAAAGGAGTACAATGGAAAAGGATGACAGACTTTAAAGGAAGACCTCCTCCCCCCCTGCCCAAAATTTAGAAAATAATAAACATACACCCAAATTCCATTTGGCATCACTTTCCCCCCTTTAACTTTGAAGAAATACAGGTTGTCTTAAGTGTTATTCATGTTACTGTAAGGGCAAATGTGTGTTCCAAAGATCAGGGTTAGCACTTCGAGTCTCAAATATCTTACTTCAGGAAAAATTGGAAAGACATCTGACAACCCTTCATTAAATTAATTTTGCATTCATAATATCTATTTCTGGGTAATCTCCTTGTACAGGCCAATCCAGGGTTTGAAAGAAACGTTACTTTTTTTTTTTTTTTAAAGCAGGTACAGAATAAACACAAATGTCCAAAAAAGCCTTTGCTTAACTATACAATGTTAAATGTTATGAGCTCATTTTAACAAGAGAATGAAAAGTTGATTTTAGGTAAAAAAATAGTGAAAACATTCAATGTGCATTAAAGAAACCCACACCTATGCCTGCCACTGTAGTACAAACAGACTTGTAACTTCATTCTATAGAGTTTACTACTCAGTAGTAATTACCTCCATTTACAATCAAGTGAAATTCCTCCATAGCCCAATTATACTATTTAATGGTAAAATGACAGTAAGATTAAAGGAGACAACAATGGTGTCAGTAAGTCTTATTAGAAAACCTATCATTTTTTTCCTACTCTTTCAATGTTTGTCATTTTATCAATATCAGCATCAACAGGCATGTACTAAATGCTTTTAATGTATATACACTGATTATTTTACAAAATTGGTCTTATTGTGTTGCCTAACAGCAAAGGAAATGATACTATGTTGCTATTCTTATGTTGGGCTATAAAGAAAAGATTCAGATGTAAGAACTTAAACTCCTCTGTAAGAGAGGGTATTTCCCCATAAAAAAACACCCTTGTTGGATTATAAGAATATTAGGTTGAATCATATGAAATTACTGTTTTTGTAGGGCAAAGCAGTCGACTACTGGCAATTCATATGCCTTCGTGTAGTAATAGTACATGCTCACTTTAGACCATAAATATAAACAACCCGTAATACCTCCACAGAGATATACACTATTATTAGTATTTTAGTATGTTTCCTTCTAGTTTTCTATACATGTACCTGAAATGGACTTCAAACTTAGGATATTATATAAACAGTTTGGAGCTTGTCTTTCTTTGGGCAATTATTCTTCAAAAATATGATTTTTTTTTGCAAAAATCATTGCAGATGAATTTTCGTAATTTATTTAATCTTAGTACATCCTCCTTTTTCATGTGTATTTCTCTGATTATTTGTAAGGTTGAGTATTTCCCCTATGTTTCATCCATTCTGTGTAGATGTATTTCTTCATGACTCTGTGCATATTCCTTCTCCATATCTAAACTGGGTAAATTCTTATTAGATTATAAAAGCTTTTTATATGTTAAGGATACTAAACTTGTCACATTTTTATAAATATTTTATTTGCCTTTTAGTTTTATTTATAATAATTTAAGTTTAAAATTTTTATAGTCTAATCCATGAATTGTTTCCTTTGTTATAATATCTAGTGCTTTGCTTAGAAAACTCTACTCCCAGATCTGATATTTGCTTATACGTTATTCTATTCATTAAAAAAATTAATGGTGACCCCCCATACACATATGCCTTTTTAAACTATAAAGTGTTTATTAGACTTTATACAAAACCATAAAAGAGGGCACTTGCTTGGTATCCAAAGCTGAAAGTGCTGTCTTCAGCCTCCTAACCAGCACTAAATGTTACTAAATCATGCCTGTTTCTAGCAAAATTTACAAGCAAACTCAGCTGTCTCTTTCCTAAGGAAAATTTCCTGCTGTACAAAGGGTTACCTCTGAACAGTATCTCCATTATTTCACCCATGACTCCATTCCTAATTTTCTGTTTTCTGGCAGCTGCTGTCTGACTTACAAATAATGCGTGTCTTTGTTTAGAGTTCCCTAAAAAAACTGTATATTCTAAATGTGGAAGAAAGCTCAATTTATTTTACTTTGAAACCTGAGAAATCAATAACATGAACCATATGTTAATTATGGAACTCAGTGATAAATAAAGTAAGAAGGTCCTGAGAAACCTTGCTGGTGAAAGTGATGGTAGAATTGAAACAGAAAAGGAAAGAAGTCCTTTCTCTCAGTGGGTGATGCTTTCATAAATCTCTCTGCTTGGGAGGATACCAAAATGCAACTCTTTTCTTTAATTCATTCTAATGTAATTTATATTTCACTTTCTTCCAGTTCCTAAGTGCTTTCAATCAAGGCCTGAACAGCAATGATGAGATGCACGTCAAGGGCCATTCGTACAGTTTGCCACATTTAGAACGGATGATGTTAAAGACAAAACTTAACCGATATTTTTGTCCTTCTATGTCATTTACTGGCATTCATATAGTTTTTGCACTGAAGACATGAATCAACCAATCCTTTAAATCTGGTTGAAAATAGTAAAGAACTAATTAGGTTTACAAGATAAATTGCTGTGACTGGGAATAAGAATAATGTAGTGTTTCAGATATTTATACGTAATCACATGCTTTTTAAAAAACTACTTTTGGGGGGGTTATTGTGGGTTATAAATTTCTTCTTTTTCCCTGAGACCTATTCAATTAATTCTCCTTTCGTTACCACCATCTTATTTCTTCCCTTTCTTGTACCCCGTCCTGCTGACGGGAATATATTTTCACAGGAGGGGGCAGAGGGAAGCGGGGCCCTTGCCTACGGCCTTTACACCAAATTAGTCTCAACAAACACTTCAGGTCTTCAGCTATGGGTGATGTGAATTTTTCAGTCCCAGATTTGAACATTAAAACATCATATATAAGTGATATTAAAATGTCAACAAGGAGCACTTCAAGTGTTCATTCCATACTAACCATATCCAAAGAACATCTTAAACTGAGGATAACTGTTTCCAGATCAATCAAAATCTGATTGCTCAATGTAGACTTAATTAACCTGTAATGTCACAGTTCCCAAACTTAATTCATAGTGAAACCTCCTGTGCCCTGTGGTCCCCAATTTCCTGCTATGTTCTATTTTAGCTTTCCAATCTAAAAGTGGTATGACTATACTAGAATAGAATGATAAATATTTCTTTGGTTTTGTCCAAGAAAGGAAAAATGAACAAGTATGGTTAGGGACAGCAGAGAGCAATGGTAAATATAAAAATCAACAAAGCTACCAGCTTATATTTGTTAAAAGCTTATAACGACATGATCTCAGGGTTCTGGGATCGAGCCCCGCGTCGGCTCTGTGCTCAGTGGGGAGTCTGCTGGAGATTCCCTCTTTCCACTCCTGCTCATGTACCCTCTCTTTCTCTCTCGAATAAATCTTTAAAAGAAAAAGCTTATAATGATAACTGGAAGAATTTCTGAGCACTCATTGCTTCTAATACATGTGCCTCAAAGGAAGTACCTGAATACTATGTCTGGCACTGCCGTCCGTGCTAAAAAAGCTATCATCCACCTAACTTTCACATGGTTTTGGTTCCTTATCTATAAAACACGGTTAAGAGTTCTGAACCAGTTACACACTTGCAAGTCTGGTAACAGTTTATTAATTCAAGACCACAGACAACTGTGAAAACATAAGCGAAATGAAACAAAAAGCATCTTTCAAAGGTCAAATCATGATGTGTCATGAACAATTTTTTTTAAAGAATAAGATTTTAGGGTGGCTTAAGAATTTCTAGTTAGAATTCTCATATTCCTAAGTGTTTTCTTTTTAATTTTTATTAGCGAGTTAGCATTTGCCAAGAGAACATCTTAAGGAATAAAACCTCGGTGTTTTGGTTTTATTTATTTATTTATTTATTTATTTATTTATTTATTTATTTGAGAGAGAGAATGAGATAGAGAGCATGAGAGGAGGGAGGTTCAGAGAGAGAAGCAGACTCCCTGCCGAGCAGGGAGCCCGATGCGGGACTC
The DNA here is from genome assembly GCF_029215605.1 of Mirounga angustirostris. Classification (NCBI taxonomy): domain Eukaryota; kingdom Metazoa; phylum Chordata; class Mammalia; order Carnivora; family Phocidae; genus Mirounga; species Mirounga angustirostris. The sequence continues at coordinate 70,556,330 of NW_026991720.1, read as the reverse complement.
GATCCCGGGACTCCAGGATCATGACCCGAGCCGAAGGCAGTCGCTTAACCAACTGAGCCACCCAGGCACCCTGGGTTTTTTTTTAAAGATTTTATTTATTTATTTGACAGAGAGAAAGAGAGCGAGCATGAGAGCGAGCCCGAGCAGGGGGAGCGGCAGAGGGAGAGTGAGAGGCGGGGAGCCCGATGTGGGGCTCAACCTCAGGACCCTGAGATCATGACCTGAGCCGAAGGCAGATGCTTAACCAACTGAGCCACCCAGACACTCCTAAAACCTCGGTGTTATTAAGCAGGTGTTGTTTGTATGGGTGACTTTAGTTAAAATGCCACACCTGACTTCACCTGGGCTTAGATTTGAACCTTCTTGTGGCTGGGGTTACCCAGGCACAGCAAGCAAATATTCCAGAGGTTTGAGTCATCTCAGAATGTATTCCATTCCCCATTCCAGTCTTGTCATACGTCACACAGAAGGAGAGTACTTTTTTAAACTGCAGTGTCTATAAGCATCACCAGAGGGTACTTACTAGAGGAACTGGTTAGGGCAGGACTACTGTTTTTATTTATTTGTTTGTTTGTTTGTTTATATTTTTTATTTTTATTTTTTTATTATGTTAGGCACCATACAGTACTTCATTAGTTTTGATATAGTGTGCACCTGAGGCAAGCAGTTATGTGGGTGATTCATGACCACACTTGGAGAAACAGAGCATCATGTTTACCTAACTTCATTAACCCTTTATTAGAGAGAACTCATGTTCTGCAAAATTTGTTGGGTTTAGTCTATTTTCCAGGCATCTAAATTAAGCTTACCATTGTATGGTAGTAGCGAGAATTTTTAGAGATTAGACTTATACTTGATTATTTCTAATATTCAAGGAATTATCTTTCACTTCCTAAGACTTCAAGTGTCACAGTATCCAGATGCTTGGCCATCAGGCCCTGATTTAGATACAGAAGTCCAAATTCAGGTCAAACTCTCCTCATTTGATATTCTACTGGAGTCGAACTTTTTGTGGAGAATTTGCTCTTTGAGAATGATGAGAAAGAGGAAAAGCAGAATGAGAGGAATCGCAACAATATTTCATACACTGGAAGTATTTGATTCTTATGACCGCCACTATCAGGTTTTCAAGGGTTCGTTACACAAGTGTTTGTGAAAGCATTATTCATTTAACAAATATTTACCAGAACCAAGAATGATTTTCTTAACTGCAATGAAAGGATTGATTAGTCCTTTCCACCTTGCTTAGGAATGAGGAATAAAATACCATCTTAGATAACTGATAGATACCATCTTTATATGCCTTTCACTAATTTAAAATGCACTGATTGTAAATTGTTAAGCAATCGCTCTAGCAGAATGGTGCTTTCTTAACTTCCAAACTCCACAATGCATATGAGTATCTGCAATTTTTGGATAAGAAAGATAAAAACGCAAATGAATACACACAGGAGAGTATTTCCAATTAGATTTTGTAAAGTAACTTAACTTCAAAGCTGCTACTTCTCCTGGTGGGGATAGGGAGGAACTTTGCACATGATCCTGAATATATCTTTACAGCAAACTTAGCTTCAAATTTTAAAAAATGTGTAACTACTGAATTATCTTTTAGGTATATATCCCTGGGAGATGAGAATAGGGTCTGCGATTCATCGCATCCATCATTCTCTTCATTGGATTTGGTTTCCCATCCTTAGAATCCAACATTGAAAGACGATAATTTCTGGAATTTTGTTAAGTTAGTACTATATGAACAGAAAAAATATTTTATAGTTCTAGCGGAGATCAGTTATTGGTTTTAGTCTACATCTAAACCAAGCCAATGAAGCAAATCCTTAGTTACAATGTGGATAATTGTAACGCCCCTGCCCATCATAAAGAGTTGAATGTGAAAGCACAAAGTGCATGTACTGATGTCCTATGTATGTGTGTATGCATATTTACATATAAAATCTATCCTTGAAAAAATACAATTTAATCACTTGTACAATGGGTTAAATGATTCCTACATTTCAGAATTAGTTAGAGGATTAGTGAGGTAAGCACGTTAGTATAGTGACCAACATATGTTTATTGAGTGTCCCTTACATTCTAGACAGTATGCTAACACTGGGTAAGTGCAATATGCTAGAGTCCTGACTTCAAAGCTCTTACCTTCTAGCTGGGAAAGACAAACACATATAAAAAATGAATGAGATAATTTCAGCTCAGTGTTATGAAGAAGATAAAACAGAACCATGTGGGAGGGAGAGGCGTGGAACATTCCAAACAGCACGAACAGTCAGTACATACACTCTGAGCTGGAAGCATGGCGGAAGAACAGAAAGAAAGCAAGTGTGGCCAAAGAACAGTGAACCAGAAGGGTGGAGGCAGATTGGAATTTGGAGGGTGTAGTTAGAAAGAGCCCTAGATCATGTAGGACTTTTGATTTTATTCTACAGGTCATAGAAAACCACTGGAGAAAAGTTTTCAATAGGGGAGTAACACTTTGACTTATGTTTTTTAGTAAGGTCCCTCTGGTTGTTACACTGAGGATGATCGATAAAGGGGCAGGAATGGAAGACAGCATATTGGGTTAGGAAGCTGGTTTGATGGGTTAGACTAGAGCTTTAGCAATAAAGATACTGAAAAGTAGTTGGGCTGGGGATATCTTTGGGGGATAAAGCCAAAAGTACTTGCTAATGGACTGGATGAAGACTGTGAAGGAAAGCAAGAAACCAAGAATAATGCCTAGGTTTAGGGCTCAAACAATGGGGGCCAATGGGGAAGGCTTCAACTGGGAAGAGGATCCTTGGGCAATGTTTTGGTTATGAGATATCATATGGTGAATTTAGAGCATGGGGGGGGGAGGTCAGGCTAGAGGATATATGATACCTGAAGATTGTGGATTGAATGACATCACCTGGCCAGAAAGTATAGAAATGAAGAAAAGAGGGCTGAGGGTGAAGCCTTGAATGTTCCAACATTTAGAGGAATAGAGCCAGCAAAAAGACTATAACCAGGGAGCTTAGGCACATGCTAAATTTAGATGAGGAATATCCCTCTTCTATGCAGAGCATCCCTCTGCTATGGGTCACCATGGTGATACACACTGGGTATACACAGCCTGCAACTTTTTAATGGACTCTATAAACAGATTCAATGCCTAAGGTGAAGAAACATTTTCTAAAGCGATTCCAACTTACCTGTTATTAGCGTGATGAAAGTGTCATTTGCTTATTTGAGTGAGTCAGTATTTATTTTAAGTGAGTCAGTCTTACAGTACCTTTAGAAAGACACTAGCTTTTTTTTTTTTTTTTAACCCCTATTTCCTGTTAGGAAAAAAAAAATCCAAACCACTAAATAACTGTTATAGTTTGTTATTACATACTTGTAGATAATCATGTACTTGCATAATTCTGTTCTTTTCCTCCTGTTTTCAGCTACTCCAGGGCTTGGGAAACTGCCTAAGGATTTCTTTCTGGGGGAGTCCTCAAAATCTAGATTATCTAAATATGTTCTCCGTGAAGAAGTTTCTTGATTCATTGGAAGTTACCACACACTTACAGCTCATACACTCTATATTTCCCTCAAAATTTGGGGAAAACTCAGGGCTGACTCACTTCCTTCTGACGATCTCTCCTACTGGAGGTCAATGGCCAACTGCGGGTGCTACTCTGCTGGCCACTTCACTCTTCCTCAGAGCAAGGTAGCTGATGTTCCTCTTAAAGATATTCCCTCCCAGTTGTGTGTGTCTGTGTCGGGAGAGCACATACATAGGGAAGGGTGTGGTCTGTGTGGGGAAAACACTTCTGTTAAGTCAAAAGACTATATTTGAAGCTGACTTTCCATAGGAAAAAACTATAATCTAGGATGCATTCCTGATGGCAAGTCCAGATGCCTGCTTTAAAAAAAAAAAAAATAGAATGCCTCCAAGCACAATGGTTTAAATACACCATGAATGACGTGCCTTTTTTTTTTTTTAATATTTATTTATTTATTTATTAAAGATTTTATTTATTTGACAGAGAGAGACACAGCGAGAGAGGGAACACAAGCAGGGGGAGTGGGAGAGGGAGAAGCAGGCTTCCTGCTGAGCAGGGAGCCCAATGCGGGGCTCGATCCCAGGACACCGGGATCATGACCTGAGCCGAAGGCGGATGCCCAACGACTGAGCCACTCATGTGCCCCTAAAGATTTATTTATTTATTTTAGAGAGAGGAAGAGAGAGAGCGAGTGAGCGAGAGCGAGCGACAGTGAGCACGGGGGGGGGGCAGAGGGAGAGAGAGAATATCAAGCAGACTCCTACTGATCGAGAAGCCCCACACAGGGCTCCATCCCATAACCCTGAGATCATGACCTGAGCCAAAATCAAGAGTTGGACGCCTGGGGTGCCTAGGTGGCTCAGTCGTTAAGCGTCTGCCTTCAGCTCGGGTCATGATCCCAGGGTCCTGGGATCGAGCCCCACATGGGGCTCCCTGCTCAGCGGGAAGCCTGCTTCTCCCTTTCCCACTCCCCCTGCTTGTGTTCCCTCTCTCGCTGTCTCTCTCTGTCTGTTAAATAAATAAATAAAATCTTAAAAAAAAAAGAAAAAATGGGGAATTCTTAAAAAAAAAAAAAAAAAAGAGTTGGACGCCTAACCAACTGAGCCACCCAGGCACCCTGAATGCTGCGCTTCTTATAAGGCATAATAAGGGTCTAGAATGTGCATACATGGATTAGACAAAACACTGTAATGGCGGATCTCGTAAAGTATTACATCAATGTGGAAAGGTAGCGGAACTAAAATGAAAGACTCCTAGGACACAGGCTGGAGAGAGCCCAAAGCCAGGGACAGAAGAGAGGGCTGGTGCAGAGCTATGCAGAATCAGGAAAGGGCGCCTCGGTGGCTCAGCTGGTTAAGTGGAAAGTGGGGGTGTGGGGACAGTGATGGTGGGAGGAGCAGTGGAGGGAAAGGGCATAGGGAACACAGGATCTTGAGTACTAAGATGAAAATTTACTGTCTGGGAAACAGCACTGGTGAGCAATGAACCCAAGTGATCCAACCGTACCACAGGAGTGAACTCTTTAAGTTAAATTGCTCTAAGCTGAGGCCCATCCTAGAGTAAAAATCAACACTGGCATGACTGACCTATGAGGTCCTTTGCCCCAGAACTAGTGTTATTACGACACTGTACTTTGCTTATTAAAATTAATTTTATTAAACAGTCCTCTCAGGCATCTTTCACATATGCGTTTTCTTTTGAAATTACTTCATGTTACTACAAAAAGCAGCATTAAACACAAGGACAGATGTGTGTGTGCATGTGTGTTTTTAAAAACATGGTCTATTCAATTAGTCCAGCCATGATATTAGATGGAAAAAAATGTCCTTCCCGGATCCTTATCGTTATTGTGGAGTATGTGTTCTTTGAATTTCTTGCCTTGTTTTTGGGATCACCTTATTATGCAACATCTGCTCTGAATTTCAAATGTGATAAACAGAGTATGAGTGTCGGTGGCAGATGGCTAATGACCAGCAGCGACAGGGCATTCAAGCCTGCCTTGTTTTCTGAGAAGCGATATTTTCATGTTAATTTGCTCTGTGTCCTGCAAAGATGAGACAAATCACCTGCTCATAATTCAGGCAAAGTAAAGACCACCAGGAGCTGAGAGGGGGTAATGGCTCAATTCCTTTAGGAGTGAGAGGAGAGAAGGGTCTGGGAGACTCTTCCTCATCTGCAGTGGAGGGGGACCCATCAGTCACTTTGCATTATGTCAGATGGAGAAAGATGAATCAGCCCTGGGCATCCCATACTGACACCAGAGCCACTGTTTACTGCAAGCAGATATTATTCATGAAAACAGACATTTCCCAGAGGCAGAAAACAGGTGCTATTAAGAATGTGTGTCAGTCTCTGAAGTCTGGGTTTTGTAAAATAAATCTAATAGTATATTTTATCTCCTAGTGAAAAGATTACAACCAACAGAAATCTGTAAGAAACATTCAATTGAAGATAAAATGAAATCTAATTCACAGGGAAAATGACCCACACAGACACATAAACTTTGAGCTTTTTGGCCTTCTCAAGCCCTATAGAATTCATTTATCACAGAAATACATAAGTAAAATGTAATTTTTATTCCAAGATTGAGTCATACAAAGGGGCCATATGGTCCTGAACTAAAAGAACCCTGTCCTATTTTGGAGAGGCAGCTGATCTCTTCTGACTGATCTTTCAGTGCCTTGAATTTCTAACTTGTGAAATTATACTGCCAATTTCATCAAACATGTCATATGCACAGAATGTCCAAAGAAAGATATTAGGTTCTCAAGAGGGAGTTTATAAGATGTTGAGAAGCCAGGTCATATAACTAGCAAATACACCGTACCATTGTAGACAAGCCTAAGTACCCAGTGAGTAGTTCAGTAAAACAGGGCATTTCATTTTAAAACCCTATAAACCTCCTTAAGGAACAAGGAGACAGATTTTATTTATAGGTTCTTTCTGATTCCCTCTCATAGGGCGGCAGATAAAGGCATGAAAGAGAAAAAAAATCTGGAAGCCCCCTTTTCCCATAAAGCCCTCATAAATAAAAAGTGCTATATTAAGCACAGAAACTCTATGGGCGCCTGGGTGGCTCAGATGGTTAAGCGTCTGCCTTCAGCTCAGGTCATGATCCCAGGGTCCTGGGATTGAGTCCCGCATCGGGCTCCCTGCTCAGTGGGGAGCCTGCTTCTCCCTCTGCCTTTCTGTCTCTGATGAATAAATAAAATCTTAAAAAAAAAAAAATAAAAAAATAAGCACAGAAACTCTAAATTTATCATGAACCCTAAAAAAAAAAAAAAAAGCCAATCATTAAGGTGTCAATTGTCTCATAAGTTAAATTTTTTTTTTTTTTTTTTTTTAAGATTTTATTTATTTATTTGCGAGAGAGACAATGAGAGACAGAGAGCATGAGAGGGAGGAGGGTCAGAGGGAGAAGCAGACTCCCTGCCGAGCAGGGAGCCCGATGCGGGACTCGATCCAGGGACTCCAGGATCATGACCTGAGCCGAAGGCAGTCGCTTAACCGACTGAGCCACGCAGGTGCCCCTATTGTCTCATAAGTTAAAGCATGGAAGTCCCAGAAGACAATGTCACATCTCAAAGAAAAATAAAGATGGCACTGAATTTGCCCATAATCAAGTAAACTGAAAGATAACATTCTGAATTAGAAAGAGGAAAACTAGATACTAGATAAGTCTATGAGGCAAAATGTGAGTATCTGCTGACTTCCAAGTACAGCAGTCAGTAGGCTCCTCTAAACAAATGTCATTATCAACACCAACGGATGTGCCTTACAATGTTAAGAAGAGGTGACGAAGACCTCGAGATGAAGTATGCATTAGATGTAGACATGTGGGGCGCCTGGGTGGCTCAGTTGGTTAAGCGACTGCCTTCGGCTCAGGTCATGATCCCGGGGTCCCGGGATCGAGTCCCGCATCGGGCTCCCTGCTTGGCGGGGAGTCTGCTTCTCCCTCTGACCCTCCCCCCTCTCATGGGCTCTCTCTCATTCTCTCTCTCTCAAATAAATAAATAAAATCTTTAAAAAAAAAAATCTTAAAAAAAGATGTAGACATGTGTTTATTTATTTATATTTTTAGAGTAAGGTGTATTTTATTTTTTTTTTAAAGATTTTATTTATTTATTTGACAGAGAGAGACACAGCGAGAGAGGGAACACAAGCAGGGGGAGTGGGAGAGGCAGAAGCAGGCTTCCCGCAGAGCAGGGAGTCTGATGCGGGGCTCGATCCCAGGACCCTGGGATCATGACCTGAGCCGAAGGCAGACGCTTAACGACTGAGCCACCCAGGCGCCCGAGTAAGGTGTATTTTAAAATGTTGGAAGGAACCACCCGTGATTTTATTTTATTCTCATGAGCCTCTCAATGGCAATTTCCCGTTCAGGCCCATACCATACTTCACACTTACTTTATCAAAGCCTGACATGAATACCACGCAGTAATCGCAGGCTTCTCCCAGTGAGTTCACCCGACCATCAACCTTCACAAATACTTAGGGCTTCAGGGTGCTTTTCTAATTTTTTAAAAAATAACAAATGGTATTTAAAAGAATTTGAAAAATTGTTACGTGATCTATGTAACAAGCAGATCAAATAAGCCCATCCTGGGTTCTTTTTTTTAAGATTTTATTTATTTATTGGACAGAGAGAGACACAGTGGGAGAGGGAACACAAGCAGGGGAAGTGAGAGAGGGAGAAGCAGGCTTCCCGCGGAGCAGGGAGCCCGATGCAGGGCTCGATCCCAGGACCCCAGGATCATGACCTGAGCCAAAGGCAGACGCTTAACGACTGAGCCACCCAGGCGCCCCCTGGGTTCTTTTCTAATAAACACGTTGATGAAAATACTAAACAAAAAGATTTTACCTCTGTCATATCTACTCAGAGACCATGGAGCATTCCAGTTTTAACCAAGTTCTGCTCACCTCCTGTAATTTATGTCCTGAGCGGGCACTAGAATATCCTGAACTTAAGTGGGTAACCGGTAAACAGCGCCCCAGAAAACGTGGTGGAGGGCAGGGCATTGAGGAAAATTCCCTTAGCTTAAATGATCTCATAGGAGGTCTTTTCTTGATTTTTCTGTTTTATATCTATTTCATGTTAAGATTTTTTGCATATTTATAATTATTTTACAATATGGCATGTTCTGACACTTCCAAGACAATGTCAGTACTAATATCTGTGTTTTTGAAGAACATTTTAGAAAATATTTTGGTACCATAATACAAAGAATCAGCTGTAGACTGTGCTCATTCATAAGTGTTTTTTTTTTTTTTAACCTGAAAACACTCCCTAAACTATTGAAATAACCATAAGAAAGTGTGTACCACATGCTTCGGGGTGTACTTTATCTTTTCTAAGGTCCTTGAGAGTAAGCTTCTTGACTAATTCATCTTTATGTTCCCCAAAGCACAAAACTCTGTAAATTTTCAATAAATATTTGTACCAATATACTCAGAAAAACTCTTATTACACAAAACATTCTATATAAGAATCCAATTGTTCTCCCAATAGGTTGTTCATAATAACAATACTCTCTTGATCTAGTTATCTGGTTATTGAGACTGCCTATAAATAAACCTATACAAAAACAAAATATTTGTTTTCTGGCTGAGTCCTTACAAAATTCATTTAACCAGAACCCCAACTAACCGGAACCCCAACTAACCAGAAACTAACAGATGTTTATCCTGAATACCAACTTTTTTTTTTAGATTTTATTTATTTATTTATTTGCCAGAGAGAGAGAGAGAAAGAAAGAGCAAGCACAAGCAGGGGGAGAAGCAGGCAGAGGGAGAAAGAAGCAGACTCCCACTGGGCAGGGAGCTCTATGCAGAACTCGATCCCAAGACCCTAAGATCATGACCTGAGCCAAAGGCAGATACTTAATGGACTGAGCCACCCAGGCACCCCCACCCTCAAGAATTCCCCCCAACCTGGGGTGCTTGGGTGGCTCAGTCCGTTAAGCATCCAACTCTAGATTTTGGCTCAGGTCATGATCTCAGGGTCAAGAGACTGAGCCCTGCATTGGGCTCCACACTGGGGCGTAGAGCCTGCGTAAGATTCTCCCTCTCACTCTGCACCCACCCCCCACACCCACATCCTCTCTCTCTCTCAAAAAAAAAAAAAAGAGAAAGAAAGAAAGAAAAAGAAAGAAAGAAAGAAAGAAGAAAGAATTCCCCCCAACCCACTTCGTTTCTACACCTGCCTGATCAAACTTTAGCACAATGCATCACTCTGGCTTATCAACCATTTTAACTACACAGATACTTTTGTAAATGATTCCACCCAGCAGCCTCTAATGCCAGGAGAATTTAATGTGCAGCTCAAGTTATCTATGCAAGTGGTAACGTATGGCATAAATATATAGTTACCTTGTCTTGCTGCTTAAAAATGACCCTCCCCTCAAAATAATTTTGAACTTAGAACTAACTACATCCGAAGAAGCTGATGATGTTTCTGACAGTATATATTTAAGCTGTTGGAAGTCATTTAAAAATAATTTTAAAATAATCATATCTGAAGAAAGGTTGTTAATGTGTCTAATTTATTGAGTACTTATGTGTAAAGATCATTGCATACCGAATGTCAGGATACCAAGATGAATGAATATGGACATAAATAATCACAATTAAAGGTAGAAAATAGGACCAAGAGGGGGAGATGTGTAGAACCAGCGCTGTAAGACCAATGAGACTGCATCCAGCTATAAAAGCTGATCAAATGCTATCTGGAGTGGGCCTCATATTTCAGCAGATAGTTATTGGTGGAGGGGGGCAAAGAAATGACACTGAGGAGGGGGACCACATAGGTAGGAAATCATGAATCACACAAAGAGTCTAATTTGGCAGACAGAGTCCATGAGAAGGGGCTATGCCCTGCAGGATGAACAAGGGGTTTCAGACAAACTCATAGAGGAGAGAACTGAAGCCACACTGGACTAGAAAGTGAGAGGAAAGAGGGGTGCAGGGATAGAGGAGAAGAGGGCCAAGAACAGGTAAGAAGGAATACCTACATTCACTTTTTTAAAAACATTTTATTCATTTATTTAGAGAGCATGTGCACGTGAGCCGGGGGGGGGGGGGTAGGGGCAGAGGGAGAGAGATCATCTCAAGCTGACTCTGTGCTGAGCCCACTTGGGGCTTGATCTCATGACCCTGACATCATAACCTGAGCTGAAATCAAGAATCAGGCACTTAACTGACTGAGCCACCCAGGCACCGCAGGAATACCTACATTTCAAGGGCCTTCAAGTCCCTGAAACTGCTGAGGAAGAAATGAGTGCACTACTGAGCATCATACTCTTTTATGGAAGGCAGATGGGAACATAAACCCTTTATCAATCTAAAACCAAAGGAATAAATCATTCAGTATGTCAAGTTCTAAATGTGTCAGTATCTAAAAACGCCACCTAGCTATCACGAAAAGACAAGATAAAGTATTTCCAGCTATTACCTCCTATCTAAAATGATGCTGAATTTTAGAACCCACTTCTAAACAATGAATGATTAGGTAAGGAGTCTGTTTAGTTAAGTCACCTAAAACACATAAATGAAAGAAAGGGTCTTCATGAAGACCTGCATGCGATGCTCATTGATCTAAGAGATATACTGGGAAGTTCCACTAAGCAGAACAGAAGTATGACCAACAAAACTTCCTATGCAGGTTTTTCCGTTAGATTTAAAGGAAGAAAGGACTTCTGGTCAATCCAGCACATCTAGCTTGCTGATCTCTAAGGAGTCTTAAGTCATCCCTGAATCCCAAGGGTTTAGGATAGTGGGGTACTGTGGCTTCCTATAAGTGTTTCATGAATGAGAAAAAAAATGGAGAAAGAAGGGCCTAAGAACCATATTTCAGATTTACATAGTATAATTTACATCCTGGAGTCAGTATACAATTATAATATGCAATATGCTTATGCCTGAAGTTTCAAATTATGTCCCTCAGAGTCTGTGAATGATCAGAAAAAGACTGAGATGTATTCACGACACTATACCTTCTAAAGTTAGGGCCAGATAATGTACATATAGATACTTTTCAGTAGTTTTAATATGTATTAAAACTAAAAAGGTTTTTTTCACTGAGTCCTAAAATTAATGAATTTGAATTTATCTCATTCTTTGAACATCTCACTTAGTTGATATACTTAATTATATACTGAGTTCCAAAAGCTCTAATTCTGTCAATATTTTAAGTAAGCTCTACACCCAACGTGGGCCTTGAACTCACGACCCTGAGATCAAGAGTCACATGCTCTACTGACTGAGCCAGCTAGGCGCCTCTCTGGCAATTTTCATATGTAAGAAATGCGATTGCTTAATGGTCTATAATAGTGTGACTATTTAATCAAGCAGAATGATGATTCTTGGTACCTTTATGGTTTCAGTGGGCACTCCAGGCTCCGGGACTTTATCCAAGTAAGTGGTCAAGTCTTGATCAACATGTTCAAACACTAATGTCAGTTTGGTTTCTCTGTCTGTCCGTGACACTGTGCATACATCAAACAACCTAAAAGAAAAAAGAAAGAGATATTAAGTAGGCGACAATAAGCAAAGAAGTAACCTGTATGTTTTACATATATCCTGCAATTCAATCATACAATAGGAAAAAAAAAATACCAGTGTTCATCATAGTGATAATATGTAAGGATGCCCAATGGGATCTGATACTCTAATAGCAATATGAGATTCAGGAGAGAAGCACTTGATTAAGTGAGGACAAAATCCATAGCAGCAAAGAGAAAACAACATGACTGGAGAGTAAGAATGTCTGCCTGGAGAGTTTCCTTAGTTAAGACCTTACTTAACGTACAACTTGCCAACAGAGATAGTTTAAAAAACTGCAGCCTAGGAAAAATATGGTTCTTCTTAGCACACAGTTCAAGAATTATTAAAGAGACAGATTAAGCATTCTTTGGAGATGCTGGACTCTGCAGTGAAGATTTTCCTGGAATTTAAGGTGTTACAATCATGCCTGTGAAAATAAGGATGATGAAATACAGAGAAATTTGGGTTATTTCTAAGAGGGACTTCTCATCCTGGTGAATCAAATCATTTCCCTGGAAAGGACATAAATTCTTGGTTTAAAAATTCCAAATATCATGCTAATGAAAACTGAAATTTTAACATTTTTGGGGGGAGAGAAGGGGTATTTGAAACTGCATTAGTAAGCTACATTACCTTTAACTGATACAGAGTAACAGACTTTATAATTAAGTTTGGATGGGTGAATCTAAGGTCTTCCATACAATTCCATGACTAAGTCAAAATTCAAGTTTTAAAATAAGTGAAGCCTTCAGTAGGCAAAAGCATTTTCAAGCCCAAGGACAAATTCTTCTTTACTTTCAGCCACACACAGGACGCTATCCAGCACATGAGATGCTCACCACATGTTTGAATAATTAAACAAACCACCTGTAAACAAGCTGTAAGTAATTTGACAAGAATGTAATATAAATACTAAGAAAAGGCTAATAAAATGCTATTCTTAGTCTTTTCTTTCATTTTTAAAAACCAAATAAACACTCTTTCTTTCTCTTCAAAGAAACTAACTACAAATGTGCATATAACCCGTCACTGAAATGCAGGGTTGACTCTCAATTATGTACTTTGTATTATTACCTCTGTTGAATTTTTAATGCCGAGCTGGTTAACCAGGCCACCCCACTGCATTTCTGGGCTAAATGGGGCCCCACAACATTTGGTACTTCTCTGTGAATTTAAACTAAGCTTTAACATAAGCTAAAGAACACTGTAATTAAGTTAAATCTGGTGGGATGGACACCGCCACCAACCACACACACTTCACAGCCAGATCCACGCCACTTTTTAATTATGGGCAGGTTGGGATGAGTTCTACAACTCCACCAAAATCAGTTAAGATCGACTGAATTTCTTCTCACGTTTATTCACTTCTAAATATTCCAATTTCTAAGTTTTAAAGATTTTATTATTTATTTGAGAGAGAGCGAGAGTGTGTGCACACACGCACGCACGCCTGTGAGCAGGGGGAGAGGGGCAGAGGGGGAGGGGGAGGGAGAGAGAGAGAATCTGAAGCAGAGTTGAGCCCGACTGGGGTGGATCCCAGGACCATGAGATGATGACCGGAGCTGAAACCAACAGTCGGACGCCCAACTGACTAAGCCACCCAGGTGCCCCTGATTTCTAAGTTTTATTTAAAAAACATTTTTTTTAAAGATTTTATTTATTTATTTGAGAGAGAGAGCACGAGAGCAAGGTGAGGGGCAGAGGGAGAAGCAGGCTTCCCGCTGAGCAGGGAGCCCGATGCGGGGCTCGATCCTGGGACTCTGGGATCATGACCTGAGCCGAAGGCAGATGCTTAACCAACTAAGCCATCCAGGTGCCCTGATTTCTAAGTTTTAATCATCTACTTCTGAACTTGATTTTTTTCAAATTCCAAAGTCTTCTGATGTCACTAATGTGACTTATTCTGGAAAACTATTCTAATAAAGTAAAAACTCCTAATAAATTTATTAAAGATAAATCATCGTATGAGTGCCATACTATGACAATGATGATCACTATCATGCATGAATTCGACACCTGGGAAGTTTATCAAAACAACTTCAGTTTGGTAGAATGAACCCATTTATTAATGGGCTCCTTTGAACCCTCTTCTTTCCATTATAAAACCTACATACTTCGCCAGCTTCACTTTTTTTCTTCCTTTTGAAGAAGAAAAAGGAGTTCCACAATCACCAAGCTTCTTTGTATAGGTTACTTCTATTTTTGTAATAAAATAAAACAGCAATGAATCAAAAATGACATGCACTAAATTCAAACACAAACATGGGAACTGCACCACTACAGGAGTGCTTCTTAAATATTACTTTTAAAATGTTTTCCATTATAATTAATACATTTCCTTCATGAAAAAAAATACATTTTTTTTTTTTTTACCACTGCCTCAGGTCAGCACTGATTTTAGTAACTCTAGTTCTTCCTGCACTTATAGTTTGTAATATATGACATTTTAGTAATTTCCAAAAGAAAAAAAAATTTGACGGGGACGTAACTGGAGAATAAAATGATCATAAAACACTGCTGAACCAAAAAGCCTGCTTCCAAACCGTTGTTAGTTACCTAACTGTCGTGGCAGTATGCTCTGTTGCTTCATTTTACTGAAACCATGCTTTCAAACACTGTTTGTATGACACAATTCAAGAATAACATCTAACCCACCCAAGTTATTTTCCTCAAAGTTATAACATTCTCTTCAAAATATGAAGACTCACCGATGGTACCTGAAGCAACCGGACTCCACACACGAAATGGGCAAAGGTGAGCCCATGAAGCCACTGCCAATTGCTCTAAATCATAAGCCATGGAGAAAAGGCACTCATTTTAATTGGCAATTTTTTAAAGATTTTATTTATTTGAGAGAGAGAGAGCGCGCGCGAGCGCACACATGAGCACGGGGAGGGACGAGGGGAGGGACAAGCAGACTCCCCGCTGAGCAGGGAGCCTGATGCAGGACTCGATCCCAGGACCCTGGGATTACGACCTGAGCCAAAGGCAGACGCTTAACCAACTGAGCCACCCAGGCGCCACTAATTGGCAATTTTTAAAATGTGGAATTTTAAAGAGATATGTGTGACCGTGCATAGCATACAACATCCCTGTATAAATTTTAATGTATATAATTATTTTATTTTTCAAGGTTACAAAAAGAATGGCATTAGGTAGAAGTGGCTCATGCTGGTTCAAGGAGATAATTCTTTTTATTTTTTAAGGTGCTATTATTTTGGGGGTGGACTTTCTCAAATCAGATTTTAGAACTTTATTTTACAAGTGAAGATCGCAGTTTTCATTTTGTGCCAACATTTCTTCCCCACAGATACAATGTAGACATTCATATCTTCAAAGCAAAAAATCATCAAAATAGAAGATTAGCACAGCATAGTCACATCCTACTGATAATGGTTATACATGCATGTTTTTTTTTTTAAACAGTTTATTTATTTATTTATTTATTTGAGACAGAGAGAATGAGAGAGCCAGAGAGCACATGAGAGGGGGGAGGGTCAGAGGGAGAAGCAGGCTCCCCGCCGAGCAGGGAGCCCGATGCGGGACTCGATCCCAGGACCCCAGGATCATGACCTGAGTCGAAGGCAGTCGCCTAACCAACTGAGCCACCCAGGCGCCCCATACATGCATGTTTTTTATTGGTCTCCAAACCATTGGGAGTTTATTTAACCAAGGCTCTCTAAGCTTTTATTATTTGTGTGCAACTCCAGAGAAAACCAGTTTATCAATTATAATGTAGTGCTCGTATCAGGGTAAATGACACTCTTCCAGTGAATAAATACATGTCAGTCATTGCACAGGTAATTTAGGTCTCTTTTATGCCCCCAGTACAGGAAACTATCAAATTATCTAGAGAATCAAATTTAAATGAAATATCCAAAAGGTAGCTCATATGATGGTATAATCTAGATGATCTTAGCCTAAATTTATTCCTGTTAGCCAAGTTAATAGTAGTAGTATTCTTGTAGAGAGTGATTCTAAACACAGTGAGTAGATGTCTGCTAGCTCTCACCCTATATTTGAGAACCACATACTACTTTATTGTCCATGCCTCAGGTAACAGACCACAAAGGCTTACTGGAAAGAAAAGAAATATGGCATCAAATTGGTCATTTCTTCGCACCCCTCCCAAAAGGCCAAAACAGTTCAGTGGCTAAGTTTTCAAGTTTTCTTAACTAGAAAGTTTTAGGGGAATTACTGATTTAGTTGAAGGGAGAAAGCAACGAGTAACACAGTATTTTCGAAGAGTGTTAACAATTTTGCGAAGATTATTATCAGTTAATGTTGCCCTAAGCTTTGCCAGTTTTTAAATGATTTTTTTTTTAATTGCAAGGAAATAGGCTTAAACTCAGGAAATAAAATATAGGTCAGTCTATTATCTACATATTCTTCATCTTGGCCATGATGTCTTCCAAGCTTTCACCAGAATCTTCCACAGTTACACCTCAGGTATAGAACCTTCTTGCTTTTCGGGAATTGTTTATGGCAGGGTCATTCCTTCAGGTAAGTCAGGAACTGGACCTGAAGAATTCTGCAGTTCCTCCTCTGAAACCTCAGATACCAACTCAATACCCCATCCCTTATCTTCACATATTATCTCCTCTTCTTCTTCTTGAACAACCTCTTGTCCTTGTAGTCTTCCTGCTGCTTCCTGCAATTTCTGTCAACACACTGAGGATTTGGCTTCACGGTCCCAGCAGGAAAAAAATCCTGCACTGCATTATATCCAAGGTAAAAACTCACAGTACCAAAGTTTAACAGAAACTTTATACACATTTTGTACCAAGCTCCTAGCAACCATGCCGACAGTGGTAGGAAGACTGGGGGCACACATACCGTCTCATTTAGGAGTCTTCTCATCAGTATTTGCAGCACTTTGGTGGCGCACGTGCAAAACAAGCAGACCCTCCAGGAATTATGAGCTGTATATGCCCTGAAACTGCATTTTCACTGACCCCAGACGCCAGCCACGTTTGCCCAAGTTCATTACAGGCTGTGTTTATTGTCACCCGAGGTTCAAAACCGTCCGCACAGCTAAGAACTAGGTTAAGGGGTTTTCCCTCTTCTCATCCACCATTACTTACTCTCATCCATGAAATGCTGAAAGTCTTCTACTGTGGTTATATTGCAGTTACATACTTCCTAAAGAGCATCTGGGTTAATGTTCCTCAAAGCATATTCTGCTGCTTGAACTTTACTTAATCCTGCTTGATTGGAAGGATAGGCTGGAAGAAAGGTCTATTCATATGTGCCAGTTCCTCCTTGTCGTGGTCAAAGAGTAGCAACGTAGCAAGGCCACGTCAGCAGGCACGCTACCGACTCCGCCGACCCCACTATGGCTACAGCAAAGGTACAGATTTCCTCCTCGCAGTCGCTTCCGATGCCCACTCGGTTCAGTGCCATCAGGCGCCTGCAGGGGTTGGAGTCCACGGCCGCCGGGCCCAGCTTCTTGATGGGAAGGACGCCCACAGCCCACCGGCTTCTCTCCCGGGCCGGTTTCCACTCCAGCTCCTCTGCCCACTGCTGCGGCCGCTCCCTCCCCAGACTCGGCCGTGGCTGGGACCCTGGCCGCCGCTCTCCCAGCCCTGAACGCTGGGGAAGTGCTCCCAGATCCCTGCCACTCCCGCGGGCCTCCCACCCTACTGCCTCCGGTGCCCTGCAGCCATCACTCCCCTCCGAACAAACCCTCTTACAGCCTCCTCGCTGTAAGTCATCAGTGTCTGGAGCCGGCAGCCTGCGGGGCTGCCTTTCCGGCCACTTAGGATGCTGCAAATGCAGCGTATTACTTTCTCCTTAGAAATTCACAAGTGACATGAAGGGAAGGAGAGGTCCTGGAAGGACCTTCTTTGGCTCCAATGCCGATGGTCAACATCTTACAGAGCCAGGACTCCACTGAAGACATTTTGGGAAATGCTGCTCCACGCTAAAATACAAAATTCAGTCTTGTTTAGTGAACATTATCACTGTAAAGAAAAAAAAAAGTTATGCTAGTTTATATAGTCTACACTATCTTATGTGTAGGAAATGCATTTTGAGTCAACAATTATAAATACAGGTATTCCCCAGTCTTCGAAAGTTCACGCCACTGCCCTTTTACAAAAGTCCTACATTAGTACAGCTGTTCTCACTAACTGAAGAAATCTCAAAGAGGATTTGTGCTTTTAGGAAAAAGGGAGAAAAGTGAAAATAGCATTCAATACTTGTTTTTTTTTTTTTTTTTTTAAGATTTTATTTATTTGACAGAGAGAGACACAGCGAGAGAGGGAGCACAAGCAGGGGGAGTGGGAGAGGGAGGAGCAGGCTTCCCGCAGAGCAGGGAGCCCGATGTGGGACTCGATCCCAGGACCCTGGGATCATGACCCGAGCCGAAGGCAGATGCTAACGACTGAGCCACCCAGGTGCCCCTCAATATTTGTTTTGTAGTGAGCCTTTGCAGAGGCAGCACGCATCCCAAACAGTGAAGGGGGCACCCCCAAGCTCCTCCTCACAATGATACTCAGCCTCTGGGCATTAAGCCGCCTTAGCTTTGGAGGCTCTCGGTGAGCATCTGTGCTTTACCTCGATTTATTTTGTGCACCCGTTAGCAAGATGTGTCCTAAGGTATCAGAAAAGCCTAGGAGAGGTTACTTTTTGGGTCTGGGAACACTCAAAAAATTTTCCACATAAATTAATGGTAACTGCTTCTTCACTTTACACCATTTCAGCCTACAAAAGGTTTCCCAGGAACATTCTACTTTCAAATAGCAGGAAAGGCCTGTATTCATCTGAGGAATTTTAGAACATAATATTTATGATGCTTTTCTGTCTACAATGACTCCCTCTGGAATTACCCCAAATCAAATAAATAATAGTCAATGTGGTGGGCAATAAAGAGAACATAGATGTTTAATATAACAAATAAGTCTCACATAAAGCAACTGAGCTAAACAAGAACTGAAATCCCTGGTATTTGGCAGGAGGTTAACAATCTGTAATATATTTATATAAATCAATGAGGAATGTGGCCAGGCTGCCTATAACCCCTACACTTGCAAAACGAAAGAGCCAGACAGGTCTGAACATTTGAAAATAAACACTGGAAAATAACTTCAACTGTATGATTCCTTGTGTTGACCAACATCCTAAGACTTTCTAAAACTTTTTTTTTTTTTTTTTTTTTTGCTATTCAGTAAACTGACAAAAACACCATTTCAATGATTGCATGACTATAGTTCCATAAGAGAAATATATTCATACTGTGTTGAATATGAACAAAATATCTCAGAGGACGTTTGGAGGAAATCAAAGCTACCATTCGATACGTATCCATTAGAGCCTAGCTTAATGTGATCCAAGTGAATGTTCAGAAAGGGGAAATGAAAAGTGGTTCTCAGCATTCACTAAGTCTATGAATCCAGTTTAGCTATGCAAAAGGCAATCCAAAAAAGCCAGATAGGTCATTACCATTTCACAATTAAGTCAGCCAAGCCGCTAACTATCCCATAAAGTTCTCTCCCTGTCTCTATAGTCCTGACCCCTCAGCTGCGGGGCAGAGAGCAAAGCACAGGGTCCAGCACAGCCCTCAGCTTTCCAGCTGTCCTAGTGATGTCATTATCTCATAACAAAATTTCTCCGTGAATTAACTCTGTATCCTACCCATTGTAATTCTTAATGACTGCTTCCTGTTCATGTTTTCCATTTAACTTGCTATTCTGGATCTACTGCATAGGCAAGTTGCCTTTGTCTAATGGATGGGATTACATCCAATAGGTTTGGGATTTCCAAAGATTACAATTTACAAAGGTCTCCCAAACAACATGCTTTGTAAACACAAGCCCCGCCTTTCTGTTGTGGTTATAAGAAAAGGGAAATCTGCATTATTTGCTGTGATTAAACTTTGACCTGTCACAGGAAGTTCTATGAGGATTTTTTTTCCTGTCACTTTTTTTTCATACCCTTGAATGTTTGGGACATCAAATAGTTCAAGAGCTGAGAGAAGTCTGGCACGGCTGCCTAAGGGCGCTAAATAAAATTTTATTTGAACTACGGCCAGTCTTTGGAATTGAGAAGAATTCTTTTTTATCTCTCTTTCTCTATATAGTCCACGAAGCACATTCTGGGCGTGTAGCTTGCATGTACCCGAGGTTATGTTCACGCATACTGGATACTGGCCAGGGTGTTCTCCATTTGCTCATTAAATATGGACTGTGTGTGCACTTGTTCTAAACCAACACTGAATGGTGTAACTCCAGAGGTATTTGCCACCAACAATAATGAAAATGCTGCTAGAAGGAACTTGCCATTTCTGCAGCGTCCATAAACATTTATGAGTACCTACCATGTGCAGGAGTGGTACTAAGTCTTGGAGATTCCAAAAGATGTAAGATGGGTATGGTCTTTAAGAGCTTTACTATCCAGTTAGGGGAGAGAAGACTGATATATCAAACTGTAAGTAATGGTGTATGGCTGTGCATTAATTCCAAATAAATTCTATACACAGAACATGAAACTACATATCACATCAAAGTACATTCATTCTACACCCTAATATTCAGTAGACATGTGTGATGTCTGCCTTTCCAACACCTATTACCTCCTCTATAAACCATATCTTCATATTTTGTTGACGAACCACTCCTACTCAGGCAATATGGTTTTGGGGGCATGAGCGCAGCATAGCATGTAACCTGCTCTGGACTGAGTAACACTGACTGATTTAGGGATGGACAGGACCATGTGACTCAGTCCCAGGACTTTTACTAGAACTTCTGGGAGAGTAGAGATCGCTCTCTTTATTCTGGGATTACCAAACCGGCAACAGAGAAGCCTGCAGCTGCCGATGGCTGTCTTTGCCACCACTTTAGTGAGCACGCCATGGAATGCAGCCAATGGGGAAGAGAGCCAGAGCAGAGAAACGATACAGGCGAGAGATTCTGGAGACACTGGTAAGCACCGGCCCCACTTGTGCCAACATAACCTGGGATTTATTAGTTACATCAGCCAGTAACGTCACTTTTGTGCTTACCCAGTTTGGGCTGGGCTTTTATTACTCACACACAAAAAATAATCCTAGGACATTTATACATATCTTGAAATGGTTAAATGATTCTGAAACAGCAATATCTGACCTCAAATATGTCTTATATATTAGACACAATGAATTAAGGTCAAGCATATAAATAGTAGTAGTTTCCTCTAGGTGACTGCACCAGACCTGACTTGCTGGGAGACAATTTCCCTTTAAATGGTCCCTCCAGGAGCATGACCCCTGGGCAAGAGTAATTGACAGCCCCAGAGCAGACGAATTCATCTCTCCCAAGGAGTCCTATTTGAGGTTCCTGGTCTGACTGCAGAAACGTTTTGTGGAGAAAAAGCGGAGAAAGGCAGAAGAAGACACACAGATGAGTTCACAGCAAACAGGAATATGTAACCTAGAACAGGAAGGGACTCAGTGGGGTAAGAGGAAGTGAGGAGGCAAGGAGAAGTATTTAAAAATAACACAAGGATACAGAGTTTAATTTAAGGGCTGAATCCCAATGCTCGGAGATATGTTCTCCTAGAATCCTGAATTAAGCAACCTCATTACCTACTGCTGAAAAGGGGACAATGCCCAGGGAAGCTGACCCTTGGGCAATGCAGAGTTTAGGGGTGCTGACCCCCCTGCAGTCAAAAATCCATGTGTAACTTCTGATTCCCCCAAAACTTAACTTCTAATAGGCTACTGTTGACTGGAGGCATTACTGAGAACACAGTCGATTAACACGTATTTTGTGTGTTATATGTACTACATACTGAATTGTTAAAATAGAGCTGGTGTTCGCTTCCGCAGCACATATACTAAAATTGGCCCCCATGCAAGGATGACACGCAAATTAGTGAAATGTTCCACATTTAAAAAAATAATAAAGTAGACCAAAGAAAATGTTATTAGGAAAATAGTAAGGAAAGAGAAAATACAGTTACAGTACTGTATTAATAGGGAAAAATCTGCATATACGTGGATGCATGCATTCGAACCTGTGTTATCCAAGGGTCAAGTGAAATGTCAGATTGCAACTCTAAAGCAGGGAAATCTGTTCGTGCTGCTAAAGTTTAAGGCTACCATCATCTGACAAGGGAATGCAAAGTCAACATCCTTTATTTACTAAATCACTTGATTCTTTATAGCCTTAAAGAGAGTGTTCATAAGAAAATTAAGTGGTTCATCTTCTTCTAGTTCATCTTTAGAGTTTCTACTAATCTGGTTTCAGCTTCTATCTATATAGAGGTGGCAATCTGGACCTATGAGCTAATAATATCTTTGCATCCATTAACCAAAAAATGTTTTACAAGTTAAGTGGGAATCCCCCAAATTGGGCAAGTTTACAAGATATGGCTCGCACGACAGTAAATATTTAAAACAGAGCAAACAGTAAAACTCCTATATATGGAAACACACTGCTACCGTATGATGGCATATGGTACAAAATTGGTATACTATTAGCGAGGCCCCAAATAAGCTCTGTGGAAGTCCTAATGGGAATATGGCGTACCTGTAGACTACTCTGCTCATATTCAAGACAAATTCCTGAAATGGACATTAAGCAACAGAATTCAAACTTTTTCTTTTTTTTTTAAAAGATTTTACTTATTTGACAGAGATAGAGACAGCACAAGTAGGCAGAGAGGCAGGTAGAGGGAGAGGGAGAAGCAGATGCGGGACTGGATCCCAGGACCCCGGGATCATGACCCAAGCTGAAGGCAGACGCTTAACCCACTGAGCTACCCAGGCGCCCCCAGAATTCAAACTGCTTTCATAGTCCTCCAGCAAACACTAGAGGCACTCTTCTGTTATCAAACAGTTCTTTAAACTGCTAATGCATTTTGTCTGAATGAAAGAGAGAAGAATGAGGTAGTAGCATCACTCCGTTATGCTAACTCTATGCTATTACGGGAAAAAGGAAACACTACTTCAGAGCTCAAACAAATAAGGAAATCATAAAAATGTATTTGTTCTCTTATAGGGCAGAGGACGGTGGCAGAGGCAAAATATTCAACAAGTGTATTCTAAGTCACCATGCAAATCACTACCCACCCAAAGTCAAGAGATAAAAAACACAGGTAGCTAGACAATGCTGAGTCGATATTTTTGCTGAGTCCAGTTCCAACACGCATTAGTTCAGAAAGCACGTGAAGTCAGCTCTACAAAAAAGAAGAAACCTGCAAATTGAAAAAATTAGGGACTTTTCCATATGGATTAGAATAGACACCATTCGGCAACCCCAGGGACAGCGCAGGAGTGAGATACTAACTACTCTTTTACCTGTTGAGGTCTCCACCGAGACTCAATCACTATACACAACAGTCAGCTTCCATCAGCCACTTGACAAACACAGATAAGCTGGTCAAAACAAAGGCCTGACAAGAGTGAAAGGATTAAGAGACCCCAAACCTGTGGCATCTGGTGTGAAGGTGGGGTTCAGGGGCTCTAAGTCCTAAACCCTACTGGCAGGTCAGAGGCTACCGATTAGCAAACTAAAGACAACCTTAAACTGGAAATGCCTCTGCATACTTCCGTTTATCCTGTTCTTTTAGTTCTCCATGCACCTGGCGTAACCATCTAACACACAGCAGGTATTCAATAAACGTTTTGCTGAATGAATTAAACTTTTCAGAATTGTAACTCAGGGAAAAGTCAGCAGCAAAGGAAAAGAGAGGATCTTCGGAGAGGTCGTTAGGAAAGAAAGCATGGCACCCTGAGTAAGTCAAATCTTGTAATTGACGTTAAGTGAGGACACACACTCCTAAGTTGCACTTATTAACTAACACTGTTTGCTCCCTATCCACTCACTACTTCCACATACTTGGACTTTTTTAGTCCTCACAACTCTATGAGATGGTGCTCACTTTATGAATAAAGAAACAGATGTACGTAAACAACACTGCAGCCTCATTCACACTAGCTAAAAAAGTAGTCACAACCCAAGTGTTCATCAATGGATGCATGGATAAACAGAATGCACTATATCCATACAACGGAGTATCATTTGATTAAAAAAGGGAATGAAGTAGAGAGACATGGTATGACGTAGATAAATCTTGAAAAGATTACACCAAGTGAAAAGAACCAGTAAGGAAAGGCCATATATTGCACGATTTCTTTTACATGGAAGGTCCAGAGTAGGCAGGTCCATAGAGACAGAAAGTGGATTAGTCGTTGCCTAGGGCTGGAGGTGCTGGGGCAGGGAGAGGAATAGAATATGACCATTAATGGGTACCGGGATATTTTCAGGGTGATAAAATGGTCTAAAATTAGATCATGGTGATGGTTGGGCAGCTCAGTAAATAGACCAAAAACCACTGAACTGTTTACACAGATAAATTTGATGGTATGTAAAGTGTATCTCAATAATGCTGTTTAGAAACAAAAGGAGGAAAGAAAGAGCCAGAGAGAGGTTTAGTACTTTGCCTAAAGCACAGGAGGGTAAGTGGTGGAGATAGGATCTGAAGTCAGGCTGTCTGGTTCCAGAGTCGGATTTCCTAACCATTGTGCAATCCTACCTCTGCAGCATTTGGGTCAGAGACCTCTCTATGGCAGAGGAGACACACTGGCTGACAGGATCCCCAAATGCCTTTGGTAAACTTGGATATAGCAGTATATGCTTTCCAGGCTGGACTGAAAACAATAAATGTTCAGAAAATTCACAGGAAAAATAAAGTTAAAGACTTGATCCTCCAGGCCCTCTTACATCCTTCCCTTAACTAGTTAGAAAAATAACCCACTTTAGTTCACCCAATAGAGGTAGAAAAAGATAGTCTCATCTCAAAAATACAAGAGTTAAATGGTATTTTTGAAAGTAAAGTCAACAGTTCTGGCTTGAGTCAGAAGGAGTGCTGGATTCTGGAAAACTTTCAACATTCAGTTCTGTCTCCATTTCTGACCTGTAAAAGCCCCGTTCTCCAGCTTTGGGCCTCTCTTGAGGAAAAACGACGAATCAGCCAAAACGAGGCAGCTGTCTGTGCTGAAGGCTGTCTGCTGGGTCTTAGAAGAAAACTAACCAAACTTTACCTACACCGTAAGCCAAAAATCTTTCATAATCACATCCTTCTGAGGTGAGTAAATTTAGCCTAGCACTAATTCAGTCAGGTACTTAGGATTAGGTTCTTATCTAATAAAACAACCATTGAAGTTAGTTCCTTTTAAGGAAACATAAATGACTATCAACATATGAGAAAATGTTAAAACTATAGTAATAACTTAATGAAACAAATGAAAACATCAGCAATATACTATTTAAGCCCTTCAAACTGGGTAAGGAATTTTTAAATGGTAAAATGGCATAGCGTCTGTGAGGGTTTGTGAAATGGACCCACATCACTGTGGGAGTACAAATCGGTAAAAACAACAACAAAAAAACCCACCAACCAACCAACCAAACAAAAACCTTCTGGAGAGTAATCTGGCAAGATAGGTAGGTAGATACATAAATAGATACACAGATTATGTGGCCTTTAAAAAGATGATTCAGATTCATATTTACTGAACATGGAAAGGTGTTCATAATCTATTATTAAAAGAAAATGAACGTTTCAGAAAAATATGTACAGTTTGATTCTGCATATATAAACAAAATGGTAGAAAGATAAATCAAGATGCTAACAGTGGTTATCTCTCAGTGATGAGATTACTGAGCTGTGTTTCCTGTTATTTGCCTATCTAGACTTTCTACAATGAGAGCATATCAATTTTTAATAATAAAAAAATCGCCATTTTAAAAACAAGAGTTATAAAAGCTTCTTTTCTCATTTAAGTCTTCTTTCTTCCATCACTCATATACTTTTCTTCACTCTGCTCCTCTGAGTTACTGAGAAAATCCTGATCCTCAATCCTGAAATGGCAAGTTTTTAAAATTAAATGTTAACAACTTAACTTCTTAAATTGGTTCTAGGAGAAAAAAAATACTATGTATGCATTATTGTCTCACTGAAGGGATGAGATTTTAATCTTTCTCCCATATGGAGCAACCCCATAAAAAAGCATGTAGGAAAAATAAAACTACTTTTCTGATGCTTGGCTAATTGTTAGGTCAAAAGTAACAGAATTAACATGAAATAAAAGAGAAACAGTGACAGCTCACAAATTCTTTAAACTGCTCTAAGGTTTTTATCAGACAAGCCAGAGAAAAATCCTGCATGGTAGAATTATGGAATTTTGAAAGTATGGGGCACTTCAGAGATTATCTGGTTCTGTACAATCGTTTTACAGATAAAGAAGCATAGGCCAAGAGAATGCAGATGGGCAAAGCAACTGAAGGAGTAAGAAAACTGGGTCTCATGGCTAAGAATTCAGCGCCCTTTCTAATATAACAAGGTATAAGCAACCAAAATGATAAAAGCATTTTTTAAAAGTCATAAAAATTAACATCTAACATCTTACATTCTATTTTATTTTTTTAAGACGTATTTATTTATTAGAGAGCTAGAGGGAGAAGGGGGGAGAGAGAATCCTCAAAGAGACTCCCCACTGAGCAGAGAGAGGATGCGGGGCTTGATCCCAGGACCCTGAGATCATGACCTGTGCCACAATCAAGAGTTGGCTCCCCAACCACCTGAGCCACCCAGGCGCCTCTAACATCTTACATTTTAAAATTAGATCTATTCAAGCAAAATTTCCAGGAACAACTACTGTGTTAAGAACTGAAAAAAAAAGGGGCACCTAGGTGGCTCAGTCGGTGAAGTGTCTGCCTTTGGCTCAGGTCATGATCCCAGGGTCCTGGGATTGAGCCCCCCATCGGACTCCCTGCCCAGTCGGGAGCCTTCTTCTCCCTCTCCCTCTGCCCCTCCCCTTGGCTTGTGTTTTCTCAATCTCTCTCTCTCTCACTCTATCTCAAATAAATAAATAAAATATTTTAAAAAAAAGAACTGAAAAAAATCTATAAATATATTTTAAGGACACCATCAGGAAACCATATTAAAAGATAAGAAAATAGAACATAGTTGGAAAAGTTAAAAAAGAACTGATAAGCTCTATCAACTGCCAAACTTAGGCATCTGGAATTAGGTTGTTTTGTTCAGATGTAAAAATGTGTAATATTAAGTTATGATTTAGTATGCCTCCATACAAATTTTATTTTAGAGTTTAATCTTTGTTCTAGGAATATTTCATATAATAAGGTAAATATTTCATGGCATTGAGAGCAATGAAAAACTAAAGGAGAAGAATTTGTAAATGTAGCTCCAACTATATGTCCCCCAAGGAAGAATGTTTCTTTTGCAAAGAACCATAGGAACAACTCATACTGGGACTCTATCAGGCAATTATCCATGAAAGTGAGAATTTTGATATCTGATTCTTACCCATTGTAAGCCCTCAAACAATTTTTAAAAATTAAAGTTTTTTTTTTGTTTTTTTTTGTTTTTTTTGCGAGAGAGAGAATGAGAGAGAGCACAAGAGGGAGGAGGGTCAGAGGGAGAAGCAGACTCCCTGCCGAGCAGGGAGCCTGATGCGGGATTCGATCCCGGGACTCCAGGATCATGACCTGAGCCGAAGGCAGTCACTTAACCAACTGAGCCACCCAGGCACCCAAAAAATTAAAGTTTTTAATGGAATTCTCTGTAGCATGCATTGAACATTTTCTTGACTTTTTAAGCGCAATATACTGATTGTCTTCTACCGATGGATAATTCGCAGTCATTGTTATTACAAAACTACAATCGTTTAATTTGGCTGCATTATTACAATCCTTTATTTGAGTGCTTTCTAGGCACATTAACGTGAGGCCAGGAGATCCACACTGAGACACATTATAAATCAAACTGTCAAAAAGCAAAAAAAGAATCTGGAAAGCAGCAAGTATAAGCTACTCACCACCTAACGTTGTTTAATAGCCAACACCTCATCAGAACCATAGAAGATAGGGGCGCCTGGGAGGCTCAGTCAGTTAAGCGTCTGCCTTCGGCTCAGGTCATGATCCTGGGGTCCTGGGATCGAGCCCCGCGGCGGGCTCCCTGCTCAGCAGGGAGCCTGCTTCTCCCTCTGCCTGCTGCTTCCCCTGCTTGTGCACTCTTGCTCTCCACACCCCCCTTCAACCCCCCCCCCCGGCCAAATTAATAAATAAATTAGAGGGAAAGAAAAAAGAACCACGGAAGACAGAAGGCAGTGGATGACACATTTAAAGTGCTGAGAGAAAAACCGTTAACCAAGAATTCTATATCCAGAGAAACTACCCTTCAAAAAAAACGAAGGCGAAATTAAGACGTGCTCCGATAAACAAAAGCTGAGGGAGTCTGTTGCCAGGAGACCCGCCCTCGAAGAAGTGCTACAGGGAGATGAACCATGAGAGACGATGGACTCTGAAAAACAAACTGAGGGTTCTAGAGGGGAGGGGGGTGGGGGGATGGGTTAGCCTGGTGGTGGGTATTGAGGAGGGCACATTCTGCATGGAGCACTGGGTGTTATATGCAAACAATGAATCATGGAACACCACATCAAAAACTGATGATGTATGGTGATGAACATAACATAAGAAAAAAAAAAAGAAATGCTACAGGGAGGTCTTCAGATTGAAATGAAAGGACAGGAGAGAGTAACTCAAAGCCACGTGAAGAAAGAAAGAACATTGACAAAGGTAACTAACTACATAGGTAAAAATTTAAAAAGCCAGTATTATTGTAGTTTGGTTTTGGAACTCTTTTTTTCCTAATACGATTAAAAAGACAAATGCATATGATGGTAAGTACCAATCTATGGTAATGGTCCTACAATGTGTAAAGATGAAATGTGTGACAATAATAGCATAAAAGGGGATGGACGGAGCTGTATAGGAAAAAAGGTTTTTATACACCATAGAAGCTAAGTTGTATTGTTTAAAACTAAAATGTTTTAAGTTTAAGATGTTAACTATAATCTCCAATGTAATCACTAAGAAAAATTCTTTGTTTTGAAACCATCTTCAGGTCCTGAGAAATATTTTCTTGAATCTTCTCTCTACCATTTATGAGCCCCTAGAGTGAGCCTAGGGCTATACTCGACACCTCTCATATGCAAACTCATTGAATTCTTTTAATATCCCAGTTAACTAGGCGTTACTATTCTCATTTTACAGATGGAGAAGCGGAGGCAAACAGTAATTTGCCCAGATCACAGACCTGCAACACACACAACCAGGACTTCAATCAGAACCTTCACATGCTTCTTTCTCCTTGATCTCGACCTCCAACATCTAGAATCTCATGATCCCATTCTCTTCCCACCCAATGCACCACCACCTCTACGACACAGCCAACAACAACTAATCATTATCTCCCTTGCGGCCAAGGCTTCATTTAGTACCTAAAGGCTGCAGAATCCCCAACCTGTCTCTCCAAGACAGTTCTCTCCCCAAACGCTATACCCACTCACCGCTTGGACAACTTTAACCAATATTCTAAACATTTCAATTCAAAGTGTCTAGAACAGACACTTCAGTGAACCACACCACCAACCAACCAATTTTCTAAGCCCAGAAACCTTCAAGTAATCCTAGGTTCTTCCATGACCCCATACATCTAATCAAGCACCAATTCCACCACCTAAATGTTTCTCTATCCACTGCTATTTCCTGAGTTCAGGTACTCATCACTCTTGTCTAAACTTCTATAGAGGGCCTTTACCCTGTTCCCTGCCTCATGCAGACTTCCTGTACTCAGCCCCATCTGGTCCATAAATCTTCCACAGTGTACACCTGATCATAATACCAAACAAATGCATTCAGCCAACAAACATTTACTCAATATTTGTTATTTTCTAGCATTGTACTGGGTGCTAGGGATAGAAAGATCAAAGGATAAAAGACATTTTCTTAAGTTGTTCGGAGTCTAGTGGGCAGGCAGACATGAAAAGATGAACTACCAACTAATCTGGAAATGCTGAGGTAGGGATATAGGCAAGGGGGCACCTAACTCAGACTTGTAAGAAAGGGTTCGTAGAGGAAGTGACAACTGAACTTACATAGGAGTTACCCAAGAAAGTGGAAAAGAAAGGGCACTCAAAACCAGGAGACGGTGTGAACAAAGGAAAGCAAGAAATCCCACTAGAGAAAAACCGTGTATGCCATAAGGAACTTTTATCCATTTCTAATTTTTAAATAGCTCGTTCTGACGGGCATGGGTAAGAGGGGAACAGTGGCAAGAAGACCAGTCAGGAGACTGTTGCAGTTGTACAGGGAAAATAAAGAGGGCCTGTCCTAAGGAATTGGCAGCAAGGATGGAGAGGAGAGTACAGATTCCAGAAATATTTAGGAGGTTGAATTGGCAGGACTTGCTAAGTGTCTGAATGTGGCGGGGGTGGAGGGATGAGGAAGGAGGAGAAGCCAAGGATGACTCATAGGCTTTTGACTTTGGGGACTTGGTGCCACCCCATGAGATACAGCACTGTTCCCAGACCTTTGGTTTTCAGGGAACTGTAAAATTTCCAGCAAATTTTGGGCTCTGACAGAATGTTGTCAACTAAAGACATAAATATACCCTACCATCTACTATCAACATCATTTCATTAGAAAAAGCACATTTTAACACCCAAAATGTAAACAGATTTAGCTTTCTGAAAAATTCACCGCAGGGCTCTTATTTTTCTAATTTCATCACAGATGAGAGAAAATTGGTACCAGGCCTCAGACCAAAACTGGGAAGCCCTGAGATGGAGATAGAGCAGAAGTCCGTTCAGCAGTTAGATGATGAGCTGAAGGCAGAAGACTATATAGTCCCTGCCCTCACTAACTCTCTTGCCCTAAAGAGACGTCTGTCTCCTGTATATTAGGGGTTACAAAAGAGTTCTGCAGTTATGGAAGCCCTGCAGAAGAGGCACTCCTATGTGCCTAGAGGGGATGTAGCTGGGGCTCAGAATCTCAAAGGATGATCTGGAATTTGCCAGATAAACACGGGAAGTTTGGCATGGTCTGAGGAGAAGGAACAGTATGTCCAAAGGTATGTAGGTACGCAGGAAAATTCATATTTGGGGAATTGTGGATAGTTTGGCATGACTTGGTGATTATCTTGGAAAATGGCAAGAGAAGAGCTGGAAAAGTACACAGAAGTGAAATTACGAAGGGGTTGGTAATCCAGGCTAGGAAGTCTGGAAATTATCTTAGGAGCACTGGGGAAGAACCAAAGGATGTTTCAGTAGGCAATGTCATGGCCAGATGTACCACTTGGAAATACCACTCTGACTGTAGAACAGAAGTTGGACTGTAGGGGATAAAACTGGAGGCGAAGAAAACAAGTTGGTAGGGTCTGCAAAAGCTCAGGTAAGAAACAGAGATAGACTAAGGCAAGAGAAGCAGTAAAGAGAGAGACCAATGCAACCAACAAATATTTACTGAGCTCCTACTCTCTTCTGGGGATATCAATGTCAATGAGACAAGATCCCTGCTCCCTTGGAGCTTATTTTCTACTGTTGTTCAACAAAAAGAGAATCACACTTTACATAAATGTTTTGCAATTAAAAAATTTCACCATGTACCAAACGCTTTCACAAGTCTCTATATATGCATGTTTATATATAATAAAACCATTTTAAATTGCACTAAATTTATGTAGCTTATTAAACCATTCCCCTATTCTTGTAACATTGTCTCGTTACCTTATGATAAATTTCTCTAAGTGACACTGCAAAAATCAAAAGTTATATACTTTAAAAATTTTTTTAATTTTTTTTTATTTTCAAGATTTTATTTATTTACTTTGCAGAGAGAGAGACAACGAGAGAGGGAAGTGGGAGAGGGAGAAGCAGGGGGAGTGGGAGAGGGAGAAGCAGGCTTCCCGCTGAGCAGGGAGCCCGATGTGGGGCTCGATCCCAGGACCCCGGGATCATGACCTGAGCGGAAGGCAGATGCCTAATGACTGAGCCACCCAGGTGCTCCCTAGCCAAAATAATCTTGAAAAAGAAAAAGTTGGAGGACTTCTCAATTTTAAAACTTACTCTATGCTACTATCCTCAAGACAGTATGGTACTACCATAAAGATACACGTACAGAGCAATGGAATAGAATGAAGAGTCCAGAAATTAACTCTCATGTTTATGCTCAACTGATTTTCAACAAGTGTGCCAAAAAGTTGGGGAAAGGATACACTTTTCAACGATTCATGCCAGGATAACTGGATATTCACACGCAAAATACTGAAGTTGGACCCCTACACCTCACAACATACATAAAAATGAACTCAAAATGGATCACAAACCTAATTGTGAGAGCTAAAAACTATAAAACTCTTGGAAAACAACATAGGAGTAAAGCTCCATGACCCTGAGTTAGGCAATGATATCTTAGATACGACACCAAAGGCACAAACAACAGAAGACAGAATAGGTAAATTGGATTCATCAAAATTAGAGCCATCTGTGCTATAAAGGACATCATCAAGAAAATGAAAAGACAGCCCAAAGAATGGGACACACTATTTGCAAATCACCTATCTGGTAAGGGACATGCAACCAGAATATATTAAAAACTCTTGCTACTCAATAATCAAAAGACAAATAACCCAACTTAAAAATGGGCCAAGGTTGTGAAATATACCTCAATAAACGTGAAAATAAAGTAAAATAAAAATGGGCAAAGGATTTGAATAGACATTTCTCTAAAGATAGAATAAGGGCCAAAAAGCACAGGAGAAGATGTTCACACATCATTAGTCACTAAGAAATGCAAAGCAAAACCATATATACCAAGATTGCTAAAATTAAAAAGATAATAAAAATATTGGCAAAGATGTAGAGAAAGTGGAACCCTCATATAGTGCTACATTAGTGATGTAATTAGGTACAGCCACTCTGCAAGAGTTTGGCAGTTCCTCAAACTTATGATCTAGCAATTCTACTCCTCAATATATGCCTAAGAGAAATGAAAACATATGTCCACCCAACAACTAGTATAGGAATGTTCACAGCTCCATTATTCATAATAGCCAACAAATGGAAACAACCCAAATGTCCATCAGAGGTTGAAGGAATAAATAAAATGTGTAATATACATACAGTGGAATAGCATTCAGTCACCAAAAAGGACTGATACATGCTACAATGTGGATAACTCTTGAAAACCTTATGCTAAGTCAAAGAAGCCAGTCATAAAAGACTACATATTGAATGATTCCATTCATATGAAATGGCTAGAGTAGGCAAATATAAGAACAGAAAGTAAATTAGAGGTTGCCTAGGATGAGCGGTAGCAGGGGGATAGAAGAAATGGGGATTGACTGCTAATGGGGATGAGGCTTCTTTTAGGGGGAATGAAAATGTTCTAAAATTAGATTATGGTGATGGGTTAGCACAACCTGTGAATATACTAAAATCAACGAATCACCCACTTCAATTGGGTAAACTGTATGGCATATCAATTACTTGTCAAAAAGCTATTTGAAAAAGAAAAAAAACAAGGGAAGAGACTATCTCAAGAAGTGAGTAGGCAAATGCTACACAAAGCAAAAAAGTATATTCTGCTGTTTAAAATACTTCCATTATTGTTTCTTGCCCACAGGAAAAAGGAACAGTATAAAAACCTAACATTTATTGAGTGGTTACTATATGCCAGGCATGGTACTAAGAACTTAATCTGAAAAAAAATTAAATAAATAATAAATTTCTAAAAGAACTTAATCTGTGTCTACGTACTTAAACCTCTTAACCCTATAAAGTAGGTATCATCTCTTTTACAGATGAAAAGAACTAAGGCTGGAAGATTCAGAGATGGCCCAGTGTCATAAAGCTTATAAATGAAGGAGCCAGAATTTGAACTCAGATAATCAGGCAGGAGAACCCTCACTCTTAACCACTGTATCCTCCATCCCATGGCTTACTAAGGCCTTCACGATCTCGCCCCAATTACCAATCCATTCTCATCATTTAAAAAAAAATTTTATTCCTCTGAGAAAAAGAGCAGAGCAAGAGAGAGAAAGCACATGAGAGGGGCCGAGGGAGAGGGAAAAGCAGACACCCCACTGAGCAGGAAGCCCAACCGTGGGTTCGATCCCAGGACCCGGGGATCATGACCTGAGCTGAAGGCAGATGCTTAACCGACTGAGCCACCCAGGCGCCCCTCATTCTCATCTTTTAACTAGATTCTACCCATCCTGAAATACTTGCAGTTCCTGAAATGTGCGTGATTTTTGCTCTGTGCCTGATACCTCCATCTACAAAGCTCTCCTCTGTCCATCTGGTAACCTCCTGCTCATCTGCAAAGGCTACTGAGGGGTGAGCATCTTCTGTGATCCTCACTTGTCTCCCTTCTCCCCTCCCACTTCCAGACCCAGACTCCTATGTGTCACCACAACATACCTGACTCACTGGAGGCGCTGAGCCTCCATCACTGAATGAATAAACAAATGAATAAAAATATTCGATTGTCCTATAAAAGAGCACACTGTATTTTTGGAAATAGCCTGAGCCAAGTCTGATAAATTAAGTGGGGGATCAGGCTGAGTAATATTCTTTTGGGTCCAAAAAGAGGTGTGATAATAAAGTAAAGATGTTGATTTTGGGGTTTGGCT
This sequence comes from Mirounga angustirostris, assembly GCF_029215605.1. NCBI lineage: Eukaryota > Metazoa > Chordata > Mammalia > Carnivora > Phocidae > Mirounga > Mirounga angustirostris. Next base: position 70,521,783 of record NW_026991720.1, on the reverse strand, counting down.
CATAAAACAGTTCTGAAGACAATTCCAAAAGAGTCTGAAAATGTTTTGTTCAATTAGAACAGAGCTAGAAAAACTGGACTACCTCCTGTGGGACAAGATTTATTTGGTCATGTAAGTTCTAGTATGGTGTCTTTCATTTTTTTCTTTGTCTCATTATTTTTGAGTCACATGGTATTATAAGGCAATTGCACTTTTATTAAATATATTTCATTTCCTAAACAGTAAGCTACTAAATAAGTTATCCTCATTTCCCCCCTCCTGCTTCTTTCCTCAGTAACTATCTGGACAGGCTAAAGAAATATTTTATCATCAGAGGGTGATTTTGCTTATTTCCAAAAGAGGGAAACAATTTGCTACTCTTTAATATAAATCTCCCCTTAACTCCAAGGAATGTCTTGCTCATGAAAGGAAAAACAAGGTCCAGAATCTATTAACTTGTGATCCATCGCCTTCAAAGCAATTTACATTCAGTATATATTTGAGTTCATTTAGCTATTAGAGTAAAAGCCTAAATCCCCTGTGTATTTGCCTGTACAAAACTATACTTAGGCCAGAACTAGGTCACAAAATGTTTTAACATAACAACATGTTTTACTCTTCCAACATCTTGAAAAATTTCCAAGGAACTACAGAAAGAGAACTTCCTGAAACAAACAACTTCAATATCCTAAATCACATCCGAGGTAAGCCCTGCCCCAATTTGGATTCAGAGCACTATGAAAACAATAAAAGATAACTAACCTGCGCCATAGCACACATTTGATCTTTCAGTTTCTTCCAAGTCTCAATCTTGACACACCAATAAACCCATCCGTGATTCTGTCCAATTCTCTAAGCACAACTACCCATATATTTTAATGTAACCAGTTTCTCTTGGGTCAGAATTTTACAGATTTTTACATTATGCATATGGAAGTAGTATATACAAAGGTTAGAGCTCAGCACTGGCCTGCTAAACACGAATCTACTAATGTCAGGACAAGTGTTTCCTGGCTGTTAATAGGATATCACTTAAAATATTTTCATTCTTTTAGGTAATGAACAATAGTTTTGAAAAATATGACCCCGGGAACAGACAATACTTATACAACTTCTAAAAGGTTACAGACATGTAGATATTTAATCACTGCCCTCTTAAGCTTCTATTTCTTTGTTAAAAGTAAAACCAAAAAGCGAAACTGGCTACACAGCCCCCTTTAACTAACAGAGAAATGAGCAGGTAACAAGTTGCTCTATGAGGTCACGTTTTTACTGACCTGATCTGACACGCTAAAAGGATAATACACCTGATAGTTCACGGTCTCTTCTCAGTCTTTCTAACCATCCTTACAGAATAACCTGAGATATAACCCTATTTTGCAAGTGGCTAAATGTATAAATATTGTTTATTTACTGTATTTTATTGTTTCTGACCTCCTTCTTTGATATTTCACTTCTCTATGTTTTTCAGATACAGCATATACTCCCTTTCAGAATTAGAATAGCGGTTTCTTAAAGAAAAACTGAGTTGGTAAGAGTAGGACATTTCCCCCTTAAATAGATACATGTTATTTTTTAGATACTCAAAAGAAAATCATCCATGGAAATTCTAAAACAGCAAAGTACAGAATTTAGAATTTAGTACTTGTTAACCACGGAGGTAAGAAAAATACTAGAGAACTCTAAAGTACTTCACTTATATACCAGTTGCACATTTTTCAAATGCCACTGTTAAATGATATGCCAAAAAGTTATCTGTCGGAGGTTAGTTTTCAGTCCGGGATCTCCGTTGAATGAAGAGACACAAAAGTATGCCTAAGTAGGACGTGGGACAGAAAACGTGTTAGCCCCTGTTCCTTCAAATGAAGGGACAACTCTAAGAGAGAAGCTGGGAAAATCACAGCGTAAGTGTTGAGGATGAGCTGCCGACAGCAAAGCCCCGAGAGACGAGGAGTGTTTCAAATCTAAGGGACAGAGCTGTGACAGCAACTAACAGAGCACAGTGTAATCAATCGAACTTACTTCTACAAAATGCCGATATTTCATCTTTACAAAAGCAAACTCTGGAAAAGACCCCACTTGGCAGTGTGGCTCAGACCCTGTCACAGGTGAGGGAGTCTGTGTGACAAACAGAACTTCCTCCCCTACAGTCAAAACGGGTGCACTGAGCACAGGGCTGGAGGCCATCAGACATTAAGATCATCAGCCTGCTCCCCGCATGGGTCCCACACGCACGGTGCCACGGTCCCACTATAATCCGGCTCTCCCACAGATAAGCACGCAGGGAAGGCAATGCCTTGGTTGGCAGATCTGAGCACACTCGAAAAGTACAGCTTTTATTGGAAAAGACTAAATCAACATTTTGGTTCAAACCTCGGTTTCTTATGAGGCTGGCATGAGTCGGTCATCCCTGGACTCTCAATCCCTCTAGGTATACTAATAAAATTGGGCTTCCAGCCTTTAATGCCAGGCAGATCCTGGAACATGGCAACCACACCACAGAATTGGCTCCCTGTCTCTGGGCAGCCAGCCATCATTCTGACTGACTCCTGAAAAGGCAACAGTGGTTACCTTGACCTTGAGACATACTTTTTCTCCACACTGTCACAGAATGTTTCTGCATTTTGACTTCTAATTCATGCAATCTTTACACTGTAAGAATAAGGACAATACCTCAGCACATATTTACCCGGGTTTGCTAGAAGAACTTCGAAAGCGACAATCTCTTCGGGCAGCACATAGAAGCACTTTTGAGAAGGCTAATACTAGACTTGGTTTATACTGAAATGTTTTAATTATGAATTGCCTCATGGGGTGGGTAATGCTGAAGGGTGAGGACTAAATAATACAGAATCCCTTGTGGGCCTTGTCAAACACCTCTTCCTCACCCTCCACTGAGAACCAGCCAATTAATCAAGAGTAGGTTCTTGGGCACTTTGGATGCACCAACACTGGAGATAGAGCAGGCAGCAAAACTGTCTCCACATGACTGGAATCACTGTCTTTGGGAGCCACTCTGGGAGTCTACTTCCTTCCTTGGGTGTGCTGGGGTAGAAATAAGATTGAAAATGACTCTTCCAGGGCGCCTGGGTGGCTCAGTCGTTAGGCGTCTGCCTTCGGCTCAGGTCATGATCCCAGGGTCCTGGGATCGAGCTCCGCATCGGGCTCCCTGCTCAGCGGGAAGCCTGCTTCTCCCTCTCCCACTCCCCCTGCTTGTGTTCCCTCTCTCGCTGTCTCTCTCTGTCAAATAAATAAATAAATAATCTTTTTTTTTTTAATTTTTTTTTTTTTAAGATTTTATTTATTTATTTGCGAGAGAGACAATGAGAGACAGAGAGCATGAGAGGGAGGAGGGTCAGGGAGAAGCAGACTCCCTGCCGAGCAGGGAGCCCGATGCGGGACTCCAGGATCATGACCTGAGCCGAAGGCAGTCGCTTAACCAACTGAGCCACCCAGGTGCCCCTAAATAAATAAATAATCTTAAAAAAAAAAAAAAGAAAATGACTCTTCCCGGGTGAGATTCGAATTTTTGTCAACGCGGTTACAGAGAATTTTGTTCCTGGCTTTAAACTATTCCAAACACAAATCTGTTCTATTCGGTCTGATGTAAGACTAAACAAAAGCATTCATTAATAAAAAGCAGAGAAGACATAATGCCAAAATCTTTGTATATTTTAGCGCATAATACATTTATCTTTTTGCAGGCAGATGGCAAGCAACTTGTTTCTAATTCAAAGAAAGATAATGGAAAGAACTGTTTACAGTAGAACAATCTTCAATAATTCAGAGCTTGATGATCTAATGAAATTACTTTAAAATGTCAAATGTCAAAATGCTGTATCAAATCTCTTCTTTTGCATTTCAACTCTAAGTTAACATTTTGAGGAAAAAGAAATTCAACAAATAGTAACTGTTTTATGGAAGGCTCACCCAACTCTTACTAAGCCCAGTCGAGTGCATTAATTTTTTTTTAATATGGATAGCTTCACGAATTTGCGTGTCATCCTTGCTCAGGGGCCATGCTAATCTTTGTATCACTCCAATTTTAGTATATGTGCTGCTGAATGAGCATAATTGACAAACTGAGCTCTTTTATGAAGAGTTCTTAAAAATACTTTATATCTATATTTTTATAAAATATATCACCCTTTTACAAATATCATACCCAATTTTGAAGTGTGTACACATAAGTTAATTAATCCACTCTTAGCATATGCCAAAAAATGATGTGTGTATATATATTATGTGTGTGTGTGTGTGTGTGTATATATATATATATACACACACACACACGTCTAGCTTTTAAACAATAAACAAAGAATACAAAACAAGGAAACTACTTACTTTAAGGTAAACTCAGCAGGGTTGCTGTAAAGATGAAACCATTCATGATAGGCAAAATCGGGCTTGGGACATGTTAAGTGTTCAATTAAAGATTAGTTGTGAGATGATGATGAGTATGACTTAATCTTAAGAATTTTAGTTTTTATTTCACATATTAGAACAATTTTTTTTAAAGCATAAGGCTTCTCTTGATGCATACCTTTAGCACATTATAAAGCCTTCATTTATAGCTGAATGAAGGACACTCTCTCTATGGCTAAGGGGCTTCAGGGATGTTAATCACTTTAGATTCTTCCACCCTCTTAGGACACCCAATTTTCCCACTTCCTGGTCTTCAACATGTGGCTTTTCTTCCTCCACCCTCTCTGCCTAATTCCAGACACTTCCTTCAGCCTTCACTTAGGGCTCCCAATTCCTCCCTGCTCTCTGCATATGGTCTTTTCTTGTAAGAGAAGAAAATCAAAGCCATTTGCCTCATTCCTGGGTCTTCTATCCCTCATGTTTCAGACGAAAGTATCCTCCTCTCCAAGAAAAGGTATCCCGCCACCAACTGTGCCCTCCACCCTCTGCTAAGTCCTCATTTCATCAATTTTTACTTTTTCTAAAAAGATTTATTTGAGAGAGAGCGAGCGAGCACACACAGAGAACTTAAGGGAGAAGGAGACTCCCCACCAAGCAGAGAGCCCAATAGAGGGCTTGATCCCAGGACCCTGGGATCATGACCTGAGCCCAAGGCAGACGCTTAACCGACTGAGCCACCCAGGAGCCCCTCAGTTTTTATTCTTTATCATTCCTCTCCAAACTCTCCTCTGCATCTACAAACACACCCATATTTCCTTTGTATAATGACACCAAAAAAGTTAAACCACTTTTATTTCAACCTGGTTGTCATTCTAACAACATTTCATCCCCTCAATTTACTTAATGATAGTCTACTCTGTGCTACACTTTCTCATTCCTTTGTTATCTGTGACCTGGCTTCCCCCCTTTCTCTCTCTTCCAGCAAAATCTGTCTCTCAGAGAGATACTGCTACCTTCCCACTACTAAATGCAATCTTTTCAACCTCTTGGCAGCACTTGAGATACCTGAAGGAAATGCCTCCTTCTCCTTGAAACTCTCCCCTCCCAAGACTTCCCTGAATTATCTTGCTTTTCTCCCTCTCCTTCTCTGGTCTCTGCCTTCTTCTCTGACTCTTTTTTCTCTTTCAATCCTAAATGCAGGTAATCTTGAGGTTCCATTCTCAGTCTTACTCTTCCCTCAACATATGGGTGCTCTTGCTCAGTCACTGATTTAATATGTTGTATCCAATTTGACAGTGACCTCAAGATCAACTACGGACAGCAATTGTTTGAGGCATGATTTGAAAAAAACCTGTGCTTGTGAAAACTGGTGTGTGTTAACAAGGCATTTTAATTTTAGCTGGTGACACAAGCCTACTCGTGTGCTCAGTTTGCACATGGGGTGTTTGTGGGTTGCTCCCTGTGGTGGGACACATTATGCACAATATGGTATTCCAAATGTGGGACTCAAAAAGATCTATGTCTCCTTTAAGAATGTTACAGGTTTTCTGGATTCCTCTCTGGAGCTTGCAATTTCCTGTACTTCAACTATAACTCTGCCTTGGCTACTTCCTGAGAGCACATATAACTTAACGTGTTCAAAACAGAACTCATTGGTGTCCCTCAAACCCACCCCTTCTCCTGGGAGTCCTATTTCTAAGAGTAGACCACCATTCTCTTACTCAGGCTAACCAACCCCAATTCATCTTGCTGACTCTATGGCCCTGCTCACCCACACACCCAACCAGCTACCCAGACTGGCCAATTCTTGCACTCAACTCTCTCATACTTTCCTCTCATTTCGGGGAAACTATCCCGATTTAGGCCACCATTTTTTTTCTCTCTCCCCAAGAAATGGTCCATCTCCTAACTAGTTTGCTTGTCTCTAGATTCTATTTCAACCTGGTTTATTCTATTATTCTCTTATTATTCCCATCACTTGTGCGTATCTCTACTACTTCCTTCCTTTCCCCTCTCGCTCTGGTCAACTCAACACCTCAGACTCATCTGCCATGCATCATACGTCATTCATCTCCACTTTTGTGATTCTGCTCATTGTTCACCTCTTCTGTGGAGTCTAACTTTCTTGCTCCCACAAGTTAAACAATTTCTTCTTCTGAGGTAGCCTAGAATTGTATCTGTGACTCCGAATGGTCCGTATTACTTTATTCTTTGTATTATAGTAGTTTGCATGGGTCCCTTCTGTCTTTCCTCCTGCTAGGTCATGAACTCATTGAAAATAGGGACCGTTAATACACTTTTTGATTCCCCACTGTACATATTGTTTATATTAAGTACCTTGCACTCAGGAGGTTCTCAGTTAACCTCTGCTAGGTGGAAAGAGGTTCTCAGTTAACCTCTGCTAGGTGGAAAGACACTATTTTATGAATGTATCCCATGTCACATACTGCGATTCTCTGTAGGCAACATTAACTCTGGGAATGAGATCCAAACTGTAACTGGATGCCTTAGCATCTTTGGGTCCATCCAAAAAGCATCTTCAACTCAGGCAATCCTGATACCGAGTTCTAGAATACGCCCCTGTGGAAACTGGAATATACCAGAACCAAATTCCCAGTCTCTTCAGAATAGAGACACCACAAAAGCAAGCTTCATTTCTTGGCATATTATAACATCCTCAATTTTGTGAATATCTCAATTGCCACTTTAGGAAAAAGGAGGAAATTTCAAGGTTCCATTTAATTTTCCATGCAGCAAACAGGAAAGCTTCATCCTTTCATTCAGAGCCCAATAACTTACTAAATGGTAGACTAAAAACCTTAATAAAGCTTTCAAATGTGTTTTACACCTCTACAAACAGCAATTTTCTGGAAGCTAGTGTGAAAAACTCAGCATTATTAGTACTATTAAAATGTTTTCTTTATACTTAAGTATAAACACATAGAAGAAAATAGGCAAAAATTTTCAAAATTAGCTAACAATGACATTTTAAAATCAGTTGTAAATTTTACTTGACCCTTTTTATTTTGTTTGGAGGTGGGGACAACGTTTACTTATAACAGGAATTCCTTTCTTTCTTTAAACACTGGGAGTGAGCCTTTGTAGAAAAGGATTATTTCTTCAGTTTCTAAGAAACAAACTGGAATAATTTATGCCTTCAAAATTTCTCTCATAAAAAACTTTGCACAAACAATCTCTTTTTTTACTATTTGATACTAAAATTATAGGAACATAGAATTTTAAAGCCAAGGTCATCAAGTCTTAGTCCTCCTTTTTGAAAATGAGCAAACTGGGGGGTGGGGGTTGTGGGGTGGGCATGGTTAAGGTGACCCATCTAGGATCCCTCTGTGAACGGTCCTTCCCACTGTACCATTCTGCCACTGAATGCAGCAAAAGTACCTCCCAAAGTTAATTTCAGGAGGGAAAGCACATTATTCTTATACCTTAAAAATTATCAAGCATTCTTCAAGGAAGCTTTAAAAATATTTGAAAAAACAGAAGGACGCATGCTTCACAGCATTCTAACTATCAAACCTGTCGGAGGAATTCCAGCGTATTAAAAATGTGACTTTCAAAAATGTAATGTTCAAATACATCTTTCTGGGTTAGCAAAGGCCCATCATTTTCTAAAACCATGGAAAGGTGCATACACCCTTAAGAGAATTCTTTCAACTTACTGTCCTCTCCTCCCAAAGTCACGGCCAAAGACATAAAGCGCCGTTTATTACATGAGCAGCTATCACACATCTTTTTAACTGTCAGATCATTCTGGTTTATGTATATAGCTGCAGTTCGCACTGTTTAGGAGTTTATAATATATAATAGTTTCTTCCATATAAAAATAGGCACTGTTTTTTTGCTTGTTCTCATTCCTTTAGGTGGTAAAGGACGTTCATGGTGGTGTCCACACAAGGCTATGCACTGGGATGTCTCAACCAGGCCACTATTCACATTTGAGGCCAGACAACTCTTTGTTGTGGGGAACCGGCCTGTGCATTTAGGGTGTTTAGCTGCATACTTGGCTCTACCCACTAGATACCAATAGTATCCCTCCAACTGTCAACCAAAAAATATCTACAGACATTGCCAAATGTCCTCTGGGTGCAAAATCTCCCTCGGTTGAGAAACTACTGCTATTGAGGGATAGTGTTCACTTCTGCATATGTTCTCATACTATTTTTAAAAGCTACCGTTCCCCGTGTTACCCCATGTTAGGATGGCTGGTAGTAATTAATCTTTTCAAGTTTTTTTAATACCCCATCATTGTGACTGCCTTTGTGCATATTATTCTGATGTAATTTCTAAAGAGATAGAATTATCTCACACAATCCCACCAAAGAAGCATTTATTAAGCACCTGCAGTATGCTCAGCAGCATGCTAACCACCAAAGAAAAAGTCGTGAGCTCTATCCACAAAGATCTTTCATTAGAGTTGAGGGAAGAAGACATGCACATGTGACATAAGCCCGGGCCCCACAGGACAAGACAGAACACAGAGTTAAACCAGGGGGAACAAACTTAATGATCAACGAAGGCTTACATTTCCAGAAATGCTCTTAATGGAGCTGATGAGATCAGAGCCTAACCTCTGAAGACAAGTGCATACTCTACAGGTAAACCTCTCGGACTTGGTTAATATCAGACCACGTCAAGTAGAAGGGAAACTAATCTTCCAGGGTCAAGTCTAGAGGAAGAGAAAAACAGGTGAAGACTCAACCTATCGATGCCATCTACCACACTCATAAACTTCAGAATCACTCACTTCAATTCATCTTGGGAGTTCTTCTCCACTGGTTATTTTATTTAATCCCCTCATATGGGTTAATGACATTTTATAAATGGAGGCATTGGAAGGAAAACCATAAAACCTGATAGGCCAGGCACTGTGATACGAAAGACAGTAAAGAATAGACAGGAGGCGATGCATCCAGAAGCTGGAGAGGGCTCTAATCAGAGGTGTCAGTTGTCTGGAACTACCTGAGGCTTTCTTCACTTGAGGATAAGTGTATCCTCTTGTAAGGAAGGGTCAAAGGAGCTGTGCCACTTCCTTAGTCCTTTTTCAGAAACCTCGGATTCCCTAGCAGGACTAAAATAAAACTGATGAAAATTCAGTAAACGGACAAATGCAACAACCTTTTAGTTCTGCCCTTCATCGTGGATTCCAGTCCCAAACCACACTCTTAAGGAAATCCCAAATTTTCCAGTTGACCTTAGCTCCATTCATCTCAGCCATCTCATCTCGCTCCCAATTAAACAAGTAAGGAAGAAAGTTATCCCTACTCTGGGTTTTCCTCTTCTCACCCATTGATGGTAAGGGAAAGACTAACATCAGGGTGCTGATTAGATGAATGTTAACCTTATCAATGCTAAATAGTGTTGGGCCTCTGTGTTTCCCCTAATTTATACCACCAACTTTTACTATCTTTTGCCTCCTACAAATTGATGTTAACCAGTGCTTTTCTGTAATGCAGGCCTTCTGAACCTCAGCACTATCAACATTTTGCGTTGTCTTTGCAGTAGGGGCTGTCCTGTGCCTCGCAGGATATTTAACAGAATCCATGACCTTCCCCTATTAGATGCTAGTACCAATACCCTTCCCCAGCCATGACAAAGAAAATGCATCCAGAGATTGCCAAATATCCCCCAAGAGGTAAAACTGCTCCCAGCTGAAGACCACTGCTGTAATGGGATCTTGGGAGAGAAATACTGGTCAAGCAGTGCTTGTACAGATAATCCCGGTTCAAAGACTGAACAAATGAATGAGTAGCTCTGAAAGTCTGTAATTTCTTCAACTCTAAAAAACATATAGCCCTTTCTCTCAATTCAAGGGTGCTTACAGCATCAGTGGAAGAGAACTGGTCACATAACCAGTGCCCCCAAAGTAGGCACATACAGAGTGGCAGGGCTAAACCTGGGAGGGGTCGGAAGCTGATCTGTGGAGCCTGCCCCTCCAGCATCGCCGCCATGTTGCCCCTTCTCTGAGCTCTGAGCTCAAGTCATCCAGCATCAGAAGAGATGCTGCTCATTTGGGTGTGTTGATAAAAGCATTTGCCACTGAGTTAATTATACGTAAGGTGTCTTCTAGTCATCATGAAGCCAGGCAGCATTTCTGCTCAATGGTTTAAAATAAAAATCCATTTTCTGTAATGATGTTCCAATTTTTCAATCTGAAGAGCATGACTTTCCCGCCAGAATGAGTAAGCTCTATGCATTGCTGTGGCCAGGAACTGATTATGCTCATCCATGCAACCTACTCTTCATGAACATCTTCAGTGTTCTCAAGTTGAAACTTCTTCAAGTGTCTATCGCTAAAAGCTACTGTTAGGTGTTGGCATGCAATTGTAAACCTGTTTAGGAACATACATATGGCTTTGAAACGCTTAGTCAAAATTCAAAACGATTTAAGAACTATCCTAAAGCAGGGCGCCTGGGTGGCTCAGTCGGTTAAGCGTCTGCCTTGGGCTCAGGTTATGATCCCAGGGTCCTGGGGTCGAGTCCTGCATCAGGCTCCCTGCTAGGCAGGGAGTCTGCTTCTCCCTCTGCCTGCCGCTCCCCCTGCTTGTTCCTTCTCCCCCCAAACCCCTGTCAAATAAATAAAATCTAAAAAAAAAAAAAAAAAAGAATTATCCTAAAGCTGCATTTTCATGACAAACACGGTATTTTGCTTCTTAAAGACTCAGACGTTAGCTAGCACAACAAAGAATCAAATGTCAACCAATTTTCTTCACCATGTGAAAACCAGGGTGAAAATCCAGTCTTTCCTAGACTGGGGCTTGTTTCCCCACCCCACACCAAGCCTCACACTCTCTGAAATATGAACTAAAAACCAGTGTTTGCATGCTGCTGCAGGGCACCACACCAAAAACCTCACACAGACGCAGAAACTGTGAAGACCACCACAGGCCCTTGGATGTGAAGGCTATGAGGAAGCCCTGGGTATGAAGACACACAGGAAGTAGTGAGGACAAACACTCAGAGGCAACTCCCTGGTGCAAGATAGACCACAGGCACTCCTTATAGGGTCCTGGAGTCCAGATCCCCTGTCCTAAGAAGACAAATGTGTAAAGATTCTCATGAAGGGCCTGTGCATTTACAGTAATATCCTTCTTTCTTGAGCTAGCTTTAGTGGGTCTCTATTATTTCTATTCCTAACACTAAACCTGCTGTCTGTATCATGAACTACTGCCTGGTTCTCATCTGGTGACAAAATGTCATTTAAAAATCTATCTTCTTGGGCACCTGGGTGGCTCAGTCGGTTAAGTGCCTGCCTTTGGCTCAGGTCATGATCCCACGGTTCTGGGATCGAGCACCGCATCGGGCTCCCTGCTCAGTGGAGAGCCTACTTCTCCCTCTCCCTCTGCCTGCCTCTCTGCCTACTTGTGCTCTCTCTGTCAAATAAATAAATAAAATCTTTAAAAAAAAAATCTATCTTCTTGGGGTGCCTGGGTGGCTCAGTGGGTTAAGTGTCTGCCTTCAGCTCAGGTCATGATCCCAGGGTCCTGGGAATGAGCCCCACATCGGGCTCCCTGCTCAGCGGGGGGCCTGCTTCTCCCTCTCCCTCTGCCTGCCGCTCCCCCTGCTTGTGCGCTCTCTCTCTGTCAAATAAATAAATAAAATCTTAAAATAAATAAATAAAATAAACAAAAATCTATCTTCTTGTGAGAGAGGGAGAAATAAAACTCTGGGGCTGGATAGAGGTGATGGCTCCACAACAATGTGGATGCATTTAATGCAACTGAATTGTACACCTGAAAATGGTTAAAATGGTAACTTTTATGTTATGCATATTTTACTAAAAAAAAAGTTAAGAAAACCTACCTTCTTGAAAGAGGTATGAGTACAATATCCTATCCATAGAAGCTTCTTATCCTCGACATCAAGTAAAACTAGATAGTTATTTTCCCCTTAAAAAATATATAGAAAATATATCTTCCAGGAGCGCCTGGGTGGCTCAGTCAGTTGAGCATCAGACTCTTGATTTCGGCTCAGGTCTTGATCTCAAGGTCGTGGGATTGAGCACAGAGCCCAATGCAGGGGCTCTGTGCTCAGCACAGAGTCTGCTTGAGTTTCTCTCCCTCTGCTCCTGCTTGTGCACATGCGCTTTCTCTCAAATAAATCTTTAAAATATGTATGTATATATCTCTCTCTTCCAAACTCCCCCCAAATTTAACAATGTATTTTGAGAATGTATCTAGGACCATTTATTTTTCTAAAAAGATTTTATTTATTTATTTGACAGAAAGACAGAGAGCACAAACAGGGGGAGGGGGAGAGGGAGAAGCAGGCTCCCCGCTGTGACAGGGAGCCAGATGCGGGACTCGATCCCACCACCTTGGGATCATGACTTGAGCTGAAGGCAGACACTTAACCGACTGAGCCACCCAGGCGCCCCTACCAACTGCAGACTCGTTAGTGACGGTTTTTTAGTGATTCCCCACCACCACTATTCCTTTATTTTTATCACTACTTAACCACTTGATTAGCGTCTTTATAAACACATGCAATTAAGTGCAAAATGGATACGCACATGTTCCCACATGAAGAGTGGTGGGGATGCGAAAGAGAAATGAAGAATCCAACGTCCTAAATTGATTACCACTTATCTGTTTAAAGAAGTCAGTTCACGTTTTAACATATGCAAGAGTTTGTCTGTAACTGGATAACAGGCACAAGATACCACATATAATAATGCCAATAATGAAAACCAACAGGAATTTTACATGTAGAACAGACCAAAAACTCTTATTTGCATGTCAAGTAGAACAACATTTTTATCCATTTTTTTTTACTATAAGACCAAAAGCTGATGAATGTAAGATGAATTTACTTTATTTCCCACCAAAAACATAATATGAAAAGAACAAACAAATGTAGGTTTTGGGTAACAGGTCAACAATTTAAGATAAACCACAGTGAAGTTGTAGCTCTCACCAATTTTGGATCCAAACTCATTTTAATTCTTAATTACTCTCTGGCACTTTTAGGTGTTTTTTTCTTTCCTTCTACTTTCTTTAACGTCATTTCTGTCTAGTCTAGGGAAACTCTCTCAGAACCAGGAATTTTTTGCCATCCTAATTTTGACCTACTCATGATATTTCAAAACTTTAAGAAATAATTTATTTTTTGTGGGGTCATTCTCTACTTTATTTACCTCTATACATTCAGAATTTTCTTCGTCTTATACATTTGTCTTCTCAGTGTTTAGGAGTTTATTCTTTACCTAAACTCCCTGCTTGCTCTTCACTACTTCCATCTCAACCTCTCCCTCCATAATTTCTAGATTTAAAGAGTCAAATTTTAGGGGCGCCTGGGTGGCCCAGTCAGACAAACATCCGACTCTTGATTTGGGTCAGGTCATGATCTCAGGGTTGTGAGATCGAGCCCCACATTGGGTTCCAAGCTCAGCGTGGAGTCTGCTTAAGATTCTCTCTCCCTATGTCCCTCCTCTCCCTCTCTTAAAAAAATAAATAAATTTTATATCTAATCAACACGTAACACAATAGATTTTGTTTCTTCAACAGACAAGACGTAAGGCATCCTCTCCTCTTTCATGGATAGCCAAGTCATATAACCAAGTTAATATTTTATTAACTGCAATTATCTAAATAGCAGAAATAGGACATGTTCATCGTAACCGTAGTTGGGAAGGATTACAATAAAGTATAAATCTTGAAATACTTTCTCAATAATCAACAAAGTATTAAATTATAAGTTTTAGTGTTCAACATATCTGTCATATTCTAATTCTTTGAAAATGGGTCTTAATGGTCAGAAGAGATGACAACTTTCAATTAACTAGGTTTTCTTATTAATTGGAGTGTTCCTCAATTAGGTAACTCAACAAAAAGACTTCCCTAAAAATGTCAAACAATTACAAAAATTAGAAATCTCACATGGGGAGGGGTGCCTGGGTGACTCGGTTGGTTGGTGAAGTGTCTGCCTTTAGCTTGGTCATGATCCCAGGGACCTGGACTCGAGCCCAACACTAGGCTCCAGCCCAAGCCTCTCCCTCTGCCCCTCCCCCCACTCCTGCTTGTGCACTCTCTCAAATAAATAAAATCTTAAAAAAAAAAATCTCATATAGTTTTTTTAGTGATAAGTAGAATTTCTTGCAGAGAAATTCTCAATATGCAGAATGCTCACTAAATCAGCAGATGAGGAAATGCAAAAGGCATCAAATGTCAGTTTTTGTACTGTGGGCAGCACCAGAAACTTGGGAGTCTTAAGCAAATGCTACCCATCCTCAGATTCCTATAGCAGCATCTCAGAGAACACCCAAGAAAAGAAGGGGTTTCATTTGTTTTTGCCTGTACTGGTCATAATTCTCATACTCTTTGTAATGATTTGTGATGCTTCTGAATGCTCTATTCCTTAATGCTGAGTTGGCCAAACAGTCTGGTAGAAATGCTTGTAGACATGTCTGAAACAAATGACCCACACTAAGTACCTTCTAGAAAGTAAATGCTCTTTAAAATAATTTACTGCTGATTGGACAGGTGTTCTGTCTGGCAAAACCTGGGTTTCTAAATTCTGCTTATTTTCTCCCATTATTTGTTTTTTATTTTAATCATCTATGGAGTGAAATTCCATGGTCAATTTTCCAATGGTCTGAATCTCTCTGAAAATGTTATGCTTTGGAATGAAGCTCTTCATGTAATTTCTCAGGTATTTTGAAGTTGGGTGGTTAGATGAAACAACCAGAACATAATCCATTTTCAGCTGGTAAGATAGTCAAATAAACAAAAATATGTTTCTGAATGAAAGACATTCAAAGGAATACATATTACTGCATACACTCAGTATGATTATGTAATAAGACCCCACTTCAAAGCGAACTTTCCGTTTGGATTACATGTGCAAAAAGGTCAGGGCTATGTTTTCTGTAGGAGTTTTTACTTTTGCTTACTTAGAAGCAGTTAAATTCTTGCTATTTAGGGGCCTCTGTAAAGATTAAAACACATAGAGAAGCATTTGATAATAAATACCTGTTTTAAACACAGCATTATGTGTTTTTAAGATTTTATTTATTTATTTGACAGAGAGAGACACAGCGAGAGAGGGAACGCAAGCAGGGGGAGTGGGAAGAGGAAGAGAAGCGGGCTTCCCGCGGAGCAGGGAGCCCAATGTGGGGCTCGACCCCAGGACCTAAGCCGAAGGCAGACTCTTAATGACTGAGCCACCCAGGTGCCCCAAACACAGCATTATTTTTGCTGTATCTCTTCACTGTAAACTACTGTTTTAAAACTACTGTAAAACTACTGTTTTAAAATTGTCTTTAATAATAAAAACATTTCTAGAGAAACTTTATGTCTGGATAATGTATAAAATAACTTTGAAACTGCTTCATAAATTTTTAAACAAATTGGCTGTCGACATGGATAAACTCTCAACCATGTCCTATAATTAATGTTGTAACAGCCCGGGGAAACAGGTTAAAACATTTTCAAGGTTTTCTAAAATTTTCAAGGCTTTCTGAACTGCTTCATCTCCAGATGTCTCAATACTAATAGCTTTTTAGTCTAATAATTTTGGCTAGTTCTAAATATAAATCTAATTAGTAAATACAATTTGGTTTCACTCACAGAGGGGGCTGTGCTGGACTCTTCAGAGAGCAATGAGGGTCCCGATGGAACAGATCCAGTTTCCCTCCCTGCTCGGCACCTTGGGTCCCTAAGCCTTGCCTAAAATCAATGTAGCAAATACACTTCAAATGTAATTTGAACTTCATTTCCTTCCACCTCTGCCCCAGTCATCGGACTGCACAGAAACAATACAAAGACCAAATGAATTTTATATATAACAGGACTGCCTCACATTGAGAGGTAAGGATGTATTTATTTATTATACTCCAGAGCCAAAGCTACTTCTAATCTTAAGAACAAAAAGCACGTAATCCATCGGAGAATACAACGGCTCATACCTAGTACCATTAATTTTAACGTGCAACAGAAAGGAAAGAATCATTTCTGATTTCAAATGTCTGATGATGAGGAAACCAAAGGTTCCCCGAAACGCTCAGTCTGGACCAAGGTCATTCGATATTATTAGCCCTAGCACAGCGACAGAGAGAAACCAGGAAGTGCTGAGTCATCAGGAGCGTAAGTGACACGCTCGTCAGCACTTCTGGTGCCAGGTTCAGAGGTGAGTGTACTTCCTTTGACCTGCCACGCTCTTCCTTTTCTCACTGCCTAGGGGAGGCAAGGCCCTGGAAAGCCGACTGCTACCACATTAAAGAGCAGCATGAACCCTAACAACCTCCCTTAACAGTCCCAATTCCATGAGCATTTGTCTCTACGTATGACTATTAAAACAAATTGTTAGAAAAATTAAATTAAAATATAGATGGCATTTAATATGTCAAATTAAGTGATTATACCCCAATTCCTGGTAACAGAAGCCAGTTTCCTCCTTAAATAATCAGTGTGCCCTTGCTAGCATCCAGTTTATTTGCATTTAATTCCCAACAGGCATTACCAAAACAGTCATATCCAAATGATCCCGGCATGACTAAAACACCTGTAGTACTAGACAGAAAACCCTAAGATGTGGGAAATAACACCTGGAGTCGAGGTGACCTTGAACAGGACATTTAAATTCTGTGTCAGTTTCATTATCTATAAAATGGGAATAACAATCCCCCCAGCTGTGAGAATAACTCTATTAATAGCACTTAAGTAGACAACCACCACGTGGGCAAAAAGGAATTAGACATTCATTATTAAAAAACGGAATAAAACCAAATCTTGGTCTCAGGCTCCACGCAATTCATTAGACACATTCAATAATTTCACTGGATTTGAATGTTTACATTGTCACCCAGATTAGAGTCCACACAAGAAGACAAATCTGGGAACACTAACAGCAGGACATGGACAGTATTCAGTAGTACTGGGCTATATAAAAGTGTGTTTTTTAAAAGGCGATTATATATGAGAAATATCACAGTAATACTTTATTGAGGAAAAAGAAAGTTTGAAGTGACATCAAGAATTAGTCCTCAGCATTTCTCTGCAGAATCTCTACAGGTCTCCAAAACGTATTCAAATTAAATCAACTTTTCCTCAATCACTGGTAATTAACTTTTAAAATCTTGTTTAATGTTATAATTTTGGTAACTGAACAAAACAAACACAGCAAGCATTACTTTCTGCAAAAAATTTTATTGCATTGAGGTAATTTTTTCAGTTATATTATGGAACAAATCAGCATTGTGAGCTCGCCAGGGATTCAACTACATTTACCAAGCTGTATCTACTGGAAATCTTGGGTCGCCAAATCCAGATGTAGCCGTGGCCTTTGGACAATTACCTTTCAGTCCCTTTTCAGTCTTTGTACACTTAGATGACCCAGACGTGACTAAAAAGATTTACATTCTCCCGACTGTGTGTGAAAACAAAACAGGAAGATTGCCTCTTGGCCTTAACTCTCAAAAGGAAGAACAGACCAGGGTGACTTCATTAAACCTTGAGATTAAATGTGGAAATGATTTTTGCACCCAGAGATGACACAAGATGGAAAAGAATTTAAGATGACAACATAACTCTATCCAACAGCTAACATTTGCTGAACAATTTCCATATCCACTGTGCTCGTATCTTAACTAGTACCTGATATAATGTCTGCCTAGGGCTTATTATCCATAGGAAAGCTAGGTGGACTTGACAGAGTCCTGCTAGCCTTAATAATTTATGTCTAAGAGAGTGAGAGCTGCACATAATATCAGAATTTCAAGAGGACTTTGCTGAGTTTGGCCACACATTCCATGAACAACACCACTCTCCCTCAAAACATTCCAAGTAGTTGAATGGTGATACCAAGGAGGAGAGGAAGAGGCAGTGAGGTAACTAAGTATTTGCCAAGTGTCAAACACGTAACAGGAACCTAAATTCAGAAACATAATTTAATATGTGTCCTAATTTTATAAATGAAGAAACTAAAGCTTAGACAGGTAAGAAGTATAATGTGGTCAAGTCATACTGTCATGGGGGAGAATGTGAATGTGAGCCCACATTTGACTTCGACTCTTAGGTTATCAATAATATCCAAGGCTCAATTAATAATAATGTGGTTGTATTTCCAAGACTCCATGTGTACCCTCATACTTTTTATTTAAAATTTCACAAACTTTTTAGGATGCCACCATAGTACCTTCCCAAGAGCACCATATCTTACATTGCTGAACTGTGGTTCATGAATTCATTCATGGTTTACCCTACAGACTAAGCCCCTGCTCAACTGTTTCCAATAACACATGGATAAAGTGGATGCCAACCCACAATCATCAGAATGTATTTCAACTGTCATACTGACCGGGTGATCGGACTTTCTTCTATCTCAGAAGGAGACATATGTGAGATAATTAATAATAGTCTAGCACTAGGGCTGCAGGCTTCTGACGGCAGGCAATTCTCTTCTGTGCAACTTTCAACTAAATTCCCAACCTTGGTCTGTGCATGCATGGTCGAAAACCTTTTTTAGCCACTCAACGGTGGCCAAGAAAGCATGTCCAACTCATAATCATTTATGACTTGGGGTTTTCTTTTTATATAGAAATGGGAGAATTTTTTGAGGACCTCCAAGTCCTTCAGATCACTTTAGGGTACCATTCTACCCCTGCCACAATCAGCTTACTGGAAATGCTAAGGAAAAGCCTGTGAAAAGGGAACAGAGGTGAAAATCAAGGCTGTAGAAAATTTGGGAGGGAGAGAGAAAGAGAATCAATCATATATAACACTGCTTGCCTTAAAAAAAACCAAAAAACAAAACAAAACAAAAACAACAAAAACAACTGCACCAAAGCTGTCTCCATTCGAGCAGTTGGTTTTGTTCCGGCTGCTCCCCCACATATCTAAGTGCAGTGAGTACATTCCCAACTCCCACTGCCAAGTTAAAATGAAAACGTTCTCAGTCTAGAAATGATTGAGGTGGTTTTCTTTAATCAAATTAGAGCAGCCAAATGTTCCTTTCAAAGGTAACTGTCTACTCTGCAGCTGTATGCAAACTACCACATCAAATGTGAGGGAAAAAATAGCGATAGAATTGTGTCCTTACAGTACAGTGCTGGCTGCAGAGATGGAGAAACAAAAGCATCAGTACAGCTAAGAACTACATTCACAGCGAGCTTCCAGAAATATGCTGACTTCACAAACTGTGAACAATGTACTGAAACTTCCAGTATATAATTAGCTATTTTGGGGAAGGGAGGAGCGTGGGGGGAAATTCCCCCTTAAAAAACAGCTAAGCGGCAATAGATACCTTGAGTCATTTACCCTAGCGACAAAGCCTCAATGAGAAACATTAAAAAGACTGGCTGAGACTTCATGCACAAAAAAAATCTCATAGACCTTGCTTTTTCACTTCCTGTCTCCATCAGAAACACACCACAGTGAGTAATCTTGAGTATCCAACAAGCTTCAATTAAGCTTGTAATGATTCATTTACATGCAGAATTTATTCTTTTAAATCATCAGACATGGGAAATTCCTGCAAAGAATTAATTCATAGTGGGCTTATTTTTTCAGTTGGTTTGTCTGAAGAAAAATCAATTGGCTAACATTTCCACTATGATGTCAAATTATTACTGCATGTTACGGGTTTACACCAGCTGTTGGGATGCTATATGAAAACCTAGAAATGACAGTATGAAAACCGAGAATGACTATGATTGTAGATCACCAGGTCCAACAGGCAAATGGAAGATGGTGACAATGTTCTTTCTACATATACAGCTCTTTTCCAGGCTGTCCGCAAAATTAAAGAATGTCACAAAAATAGGGGAAAAGTCTATCTCACATGATTTCCATATGTCTCCAGAGCATGTGTTCTTCAACTTATTTTTGCTCCTGGTGAAATGTACGGGCTACTTCCTTGACTCACACTACTATTGATCTATCCAAATGTGAAGACTGCTGCATAAATAAAACCTCCTACAGGTTATAAGCAATTCTCAGGCCACTACCTTTAGCGACATCCTTTTGCTCCCACTCAGGAAAGCAAACTGAATTGCAAGAAATAATGACATTTTAATTATTTAATGTTTTACTTTAAGAAATATATCAGATGGGACTTCCACTTCAAAATGGCAGATGCAGGGCGCCTGGGCAGGTCAGTCCGCTAAGTGTCCAGCTCTTGATTTCGGCTCAGGTCATGATCTCAGGGTTGGGGGATCAAGCCCTGCTTAGGGCTCTGTGCTGGGCGTGGAGCCTGCTTAAGATTCTCTCTCTCCCTCTGCCCCTCCCCACTCCCTCTCTAAAAAAAAAGAACAACAACGACAAAAAAAATGGCAGACCCATTGCAAATATTTGCCTCCAGTCTTTCTCAATATACTGCTAGAGAAAAAGAAATAAAACCCGTAAGTAAAGAAAGATGCCATCAAAAAACTGAGAGTTTAGTAGATTTTCTGGATGACTGAAAATAAATAGAAGCAAGTTGATCGAGGAAATTGGCAGAGAAAGTCACCAAAAAGATAGTGGTCTCTAGATGGGTGAACATGTAATTCAGGAACCACATTAAGAAAATACCTTTTAATTATGGACTATTTTTTATTTCTTCATTTCAAAATCATCACTTTTGTGCATTTATATATATACATATCTGCATACAGAGGTAATTTTTAAAAATTTTTTATTGTTATGTTAATCACCATATATTACATCATTAGTTTTAGATGTAGTGTTCCATGATTCATTGTTTCAGAGGTAATTTTTATAAGTCAGTGACTATCAGGGGCATGCTCAAATATTTTTACTGAAGGGAAGGCCAGTGCCCTGGAACAAGCTATGAGGGCACTGTGGAGGAAGCAGGAGCCGGACTGAGCCAGCAGGTGTGATGGAGAAAGGGAGAGAGAAACGCAGCCAAAGCAGGGGAGTCAACTGAAGGAAGGTCTGTACCAGGTAACTGCACTGGTCGGCATCCCCACTGTCATCCCCATACCAAAGACGTTGGGATAAAACCCTTCTTGTTATGGCATTTGGGGGTTCTTCCTCATCCTGACAGCCAGTTTTCCCATTCACTCAAAAGTAAAGCCTGATAAAAGATACTCTCACCCCTACTCCAACTGAGCCTGATAAAAGATACTCCATCCCTACTCCAAATGAGCCTCCCAGAATTTCTACTCAGAAATGAGATCTTGGGGCACCTGGGTGGCTCAGTCAATTAGGTGTCTGCCTTCAGCTCGGGTCATGATCTCGGAGTCTCAGGATTGAGCCCTGCATTGGGCTCTCTGCTCAGCGGGGAGTCTGCTTCTCCTTCTCCCTCTGCTCCTCCCCCTGGCTTGTGCTCTCTCTCTCTCTCAAATAAATGAATAAAATCTAAAAAAAAAAAAAAAAAAAGAATAAAGAAATGAGATCTAGCAGGGAGGAAAAAGTCTTATTTAACAGCCATAATAGCTACCCAGTTTTTATAAAAAACAAAAAACAAAACAACAACAACAAAAATTAATGGATATACAAGGAAGTAAGAGAGCAAGAGGGTTCAGACTTACCTGCCACAAACAACTAGGAACTGGACAAATATATAAAACAACTGTTTTCAGATACCAGACTCTAAGCAGTATAGATTGGCGATCCCTGAGAGAAGGGATATCAATGAGGGAAGCCCAAAACTGCCCTGGCGGCTTTCTGTGTGGAGGCAATTTCCAGACCACAGGCACACGGAGGAGGAACCAAAGTCAGGACTATAGTACCACTGAGGTGAGTAGGAAGATATCAAGAAGCTAAGAAGACAAGGAGGCTGAGGTGACTAAAATTTGTAAGACAGAGTACTGAACAAAAAGCCACCCAGAAAAAGAGCTTCAGAAATCTACATGGGGAAGTGGGGGGTCTACTGAGTCCTTTCCTGAATATCAACCTGCACATAGGGAACTGCACAAGACCAGACAAAAACTGCTTCTGAGGAAAGAACAACGACCAGGAAATTGTAAACTGATTGATTCCTAGAGCTCACAAAGGGCAAGAAATCTTTTTAGTTTGTTCCCACCAGCCAGAGAAAAAAAGACTACAAAAGGCTAATGCCTTAGTAGTCAGCCTACCCTAAAGAAAGCCTACACCAGATCCCCTCCCTATAAAAAGAACAAAAATAAAAACTAAAAACTGAAAATAAGCCTTGAAGGATCAAACTGAACCACAAGTAACTTTACTGTCCATCAGAACAAAGTCCAACACCCTTTAAAGGAACAGAACAAAATCCAGCTGTCAACAATGTAACATTCATAATGTTTGGCATCCAATAAAAAAGTATTAAACATGCAGACATACAGGAAAATGTAGCCCATAACCAGGAGAAAATTCAGTCAACAGAAACAGACCCAAAAAAAGACCGAGATTATGGAATACCAAAGACATAAAAGCAACTCTTTTAAATATTATAAATATTATAAATATGCTAAAAGGCCTAAAGGAAAACGTGAACATAATGAGGGGGGAAATGAAAAATATCTTAAAAAGAATCAAATGTAAAATGTACCAAGATAAACTACATGGACCAAAAGGAGTCTTAATAAATTGAAAAAGGATTAAAATCATACAGAGTTGTTCTCTGATCACAACACAATTTTAGACAGAAAGGAAAGGAAAAGTCCTGTACGTGTTCCGCAATTAAAGAACACAAATCTAAGTAACCCATGGATCAAAGAAGGATCGCCAAAATAAAGTTAAAGTGTTTTGAACTGAATGAAAATGGAACCAAAATATTCCAAAATTTATGGGAGGAGAATAAAACAACATCAATGCTTATGTTAGAAAAGAAGAAAATTCTAAAATCAATGAGCTAAGCTTCTATTTCAGGAAGCTAAAAGAGAAAATTAAACCCAAAGTAAGTAGGAAAAGGAAATAAAAATAAAAGTAAATATAAACTAGACAACAGACAAATGACAAAGGAAATTAACCAAAGCTGATTTATCATCAATAAAACTGCCAAAATTCTACCTGTATGATTAAGAAAAAAAAAAGGGAAAACATACAAATTACCAATATGAAGAATGAAAGAAGGGTCATCACTATAGATTCTGCAGACATTAAAGATAAAAGAATAAAGAATTTATGCCAATAAACTAAAAAAATCTACATACACACATACCTTGAAAAATACAAATTACAAAAAGTAATTCTACCTACATGGCCTCATGTCCATTAAGGAAATAGAAACTGTAATTAAAACCTTCCCATAATGAAATAATAGGGCCAGATAACTTCCCTGTAAATTCTATTAAAGGTATAAGAAGGAATTAATATTAATGCTACACAAAATCTTTCAGAGGAGCTATAAACACTTATCAACTCATTTTATAAGGCCAGCATTACCTCAAAACCAAAATCTGAGACTTCATGAAAAAAGACAATTACAGAATAATATCCTTCATAAACAGAGATGTAAAAATTCTTAGCAAAATTTCAAAAGGCAAAATTGCAAAAAACAATTTTAAAAAAGAAGAGCAAAGTTGGAAAACTTACACTACCTAATTTCAAGACCTACTGTAAAACTACAGTAAATAAAACATCATGGCAGTGGCAAAAAGACATATAAATCAATGGAACAAAACAGAGCCCAGAAGTAGACCCAAATGTCTATGGTCAACTGATTTTTTACAAAGTTGCCAATGTAATCCAAAGTGAAGAAAGCACAGACTTTTCAACAAATGGTCCTAGGACAGCTGGGTATCTACAAGGAGAAAAACGAACTCTTACCTCAAGCCACACACAAAGATTTAACTTGAATGTATCACAGAGTTAACGTAAAAGCAAAAACTGTAAAATCCTAGAAGAAAACATAAGAAAAAAATATATGTATATATGTCTTTGGGGTAAGCAAAGATTTCTTAGATGGGATATAAAACAAGGACAAACCATCAGAGAAAAGAATGATTAAGTCAGACTTTAGAAAAAATTAAAATCGTCTGTTTTGCCTAAGATCAAGTGTAGTATCTGTTCTTATCAGTTTAAAAAGAAAAGAAAGAAAGAAAAAGGCTAGCCATAAGCCTGGAGAATATATCTGCAATACATATATCTGGCAAAAGACTTTTCCAAAACATATAAATAACTTTCACAATACAGTAAGATAACCCAATTTTAAATAATGGTCAAATATTCGCATAGATATTTCCCAAAGGAAGGTAAGAGACTTGCCAATAAGAAATGAAAAGATGTTCAACAACATTAGTCATCAGGTAAATGCAAATTAAAACCACAATGTAATTTCAGTTCACACCTTATATGGAATGGTTAAAATTAAAAGACTGACAATACCAAGTGTTGAACAGAACGCAAATCAAATGAAATCTTCACACATTGCTGGTGGAAATGTAAAATGGTACAACCAGTTTGGAAAAGTTTGGCAATTTCTTTAAAAATTGAACACAACATTTGCCATGCAAGCCACCAAACCACATCTAGGTATTTATGCAAATGAAATGAATGCATATGTCATATCAACACAAAGACCTGCATATGAATGTTTACAGCAGCATTATTCATAATAGCCCCAAACTCGAAGCAAATAACCATCAACATGTGGACAGATATACAAATTGTGTCAAAGCCATTTACTGGGAAAGAATGAACTACTGATATCATAAACATGAAAGAATTTCAAAATTAGTGATGAAAGCCAGATACAAAAGAACACAATGCTGTTTGATACCATGCATATAGAACCCTAGAAAGGACAAATAAAATCTATAATGACAGAAAGTAGTGATTGCCAGGGGTCCAGGTGGGGGGAAGAGATTGACTGCAAAGAGGCCTTAGGGCACTTTTCGGGTAATGGAATTATTTTAGATCTTGATTTTGACAGTGGTTATGTGGGCATATAAATCTGTCAGGACTCAAAAAATACACTCTTAAACGGATGTCTTTTACTGCATAAAAACTACATCTCAATAAACGTGATTTTTTTTTTTTCCAAAAGCAAAGGATAGCCAAACATCACCAGGCATTGAAAGAATCCAGCAATAGGAAAACAAAGTTAAAAACTAAACATTTGGGGCGCCTGGGTGGCTCAGTCGTTAAGCGTCTGCCTTCGGCTCAGGTCCTGGGATCGAGCCCCGCATCGGGCTCCCTGCTCGGCGGGAAGCCTGCTTCTCCCTCTCCCACTCCCCCTGCTTGTGTTCCCTCTCTCACTGTGTCTCTCTCTGTCAAATAAATAAAATAAAATCTTTAACAACAACAACAAAAAAACTAAACATTTACTAAAACAAAGATAATATGGAGAAGTTTTTAAACATTGAGAGCTATTCAAGGACATATTACACCCATAAAACCAGAACAAAATGCTTTAAAAAAAAAAAAAAAAGCAAGCCGAGAATAACAACAACAAAAATACTTTGAGGTTAAAATATAATTGCCAAGAGTAAATTCAATAAACAGTTGGGAAAATAATAGAGAAAATTTCTTTAGAATATAGAGCAAAACAAAACCAAAGCAAACAGAATAGTTAGAAAATAGAGGAAAAGAAGGCAAGACACACATAGAGATCCAATTTGTAAAACTGAACTTTAAGAGACTTCAAGGTCCCAACTAAAAGATCAAATATCTGACTAGCAGGAGAACCTCAGAAAGAAAGAATAGAACAAATAAAGAAGTAATTTTTAAAAGTAAAATGAAATAAACCTGCATACAGATCTCCTGGAATGCCCAGTAAGTTTAATTAATTAATTAATTAATTTTTAAAGACTTATTTATTCATCTTAGAGAGCGAGCACAAGTGGGAGTGGGAGAGGGAGAGAGAATCCTAAGCAGACTCCCAGACTCCCCACTGAGTGTGGAGCCCAATGCAGGCTTTGATCCTATGATCCTGAGACCATGACCAGAGCCAAAACCAGGAGTGGAACGCTCAACCTGAAGTGCCACCCAGGCACCCCCAGCAAATTTAATTTTAAAAAGGACCACACATAGACACATATTTCTGAAGAACACATCCTAGTAGTTCCCACACAGAAAAGTTACTAAAAACTAATTAGAAAATCATATTGGCAGATGATTTCTCACTGGCAACAACGAACATAGAGAGAACAATGGCTTTCAAGTTCAGTGGTAAAATTTTTCATCCTAGACTTCTAAAAACAGTCAAACTATAATCAAATGTGAGGAACAATAAAAATGTTTCCAAATTGGTGAGGATTCAGAAAGCTTATCTTCCATACACAATTTCT
Source organism: Mirounga angustirostris (assembly GCF_029215605.1). Lineage (NCBI taxonomy): Eukaryota > Metazoa > Chordata > Mammalia > Carnivora > Phocidae > Mirounga > Mirounga angustirostris. The sequence goes on along the minus strand of NW_026991720.1, from coordinate 70,495,295 downwards.
TAGGAAGTTACTTGCAAACATATACTAGCAAAACAAGGGTGTGAACCACAAAAGAGGAAAGGCCAGGATGCAGGAATAAGTGGCTCTAACCCAAGGAGCAGTGAAAAAGTCTCAGGAAGAGAACTGTTCATCAGGCCCAGTAAATAACCAGTCAAGAGTAAACCAAAACTTCAGAGAAACCTCAGGAAATGGGCAATTCAACAGAAATGGGTGGTATGATAGTGTTTGGAAAAAAAGTTTAGGCTGTGATAAAGGCAAACAGTGCATGAAAAAATAGAAAGGCAATTGTAAACTCCAGGAAAAACAAAACAGCATGAAAACGTCATGGTCTAAATAAGAAGTGCACTAAAATAGAGTACAATTTTTAAAAAGTGATGCAGAGTAAGAAATGAGAATCCAGATGTCCGTATTTAAGAAAGAAAGAATCCTCTGACCTCATGGAGTTATAACACTGGATGTACAGTTGTGGTTGCAGAACAAAATGCAAATGTTTAACAACTTTAACAAAGTAGACGATAAAAGTTGTAATGTTAAAAGGAGTACAAAGGATAGGGGGATAAAATACCCTTCTCTTATTAAATGGGGAATCAAGAGATACTGCCAAAAATGAAAGAACAAAAAACTGATGTTTAAGGATAAATTATCTTAAGTTATTATATGAAATAAAAATAGTCCTAGCTAACAAAAGGTGAAGGAAATGAACAGGGAGCAGTATTAATGAGCTAAATACTCATCTTTCAGAGCAGGAAGTCAACAGGTATCTGAAGTTTAAATATCAAGAAATAGAGCATAGCATTTTATCTAGATTAACAGATCAAACTACCAGAAGTACCAAAAACAGGGTTAGAAGAAGTTGTACCTGAGTACTGGAAATATGGATAACTGGGGCAGGAGCCTTGCTTTTTATCATAAATCCTTCTGTACTAATCACCAAGTACTAATGTCATGATTGCAAAAGAGAGAGAGAGAGAGATGAAGACACAAATTCTTTAACATTCTTTCCAATAATAGATAATTATGTCCCATCCCTTTGTATCTGTTAGGCTTTGAACTCACTTGTAACCAACAGAATGTGGCAGAAATGACACTGCCTGTTCCTAGGGACACTGACGGGCTTTCGGAGCCATGAGCCACCATCTAAGTCCAATTACTCTGAAGCCTTGATGCTGAGAGGGACCCCAGACCACATGGAGAGGTAAGGTGGGACTACAGTCCCAGCTCAAGTCCTATCCTACATCATCCAGCCCATAGGAAACAACAGATTTGAGGGTGAAGACTTCTCCAGCTGAATAAAACCCCTAGCTGCTACTTTATCCCCACTTGAAACTTTCAGACATCATGAACCAGAGATAAACCATTCTCACTGTGCTCTGTCAAAATTCCCCACCCACGAATCTTTGAACATAAGAAAATGGTTGTTTTAAGCCCCTAAATTTGGGGCCAATTTACTACACGGCAAAAAGAACCAGAACAATTAACAGAAAATTTTAATTACTTTAAATAAAAAACTGCAAACAAGTCCCCTGGTATTTTACTTTAGTAACGACTCCCAGCAACATACCTGATATTCTATTCTACTCTTCCTTCTTTCCTTTTTTCCTTCCTTTCCTCCCCCCCCATCCTACTCCCTTTTCTTATCATTATTACTGTTATTCTTTATAGCTGGTCATGACTAAGTAATGTCAGATTCCTTATATGATCACAATGAACTGATTTAAGTGGAGAAGGAAGGTGTTTGTAATGGTAGTATCAAACAGGGGTACTGGGGTGACATTCACAATGGGACTGGCCATTTGGGCTTCACTACTTGTAAGGACAGCTATAGCCACTTATACAAAGGCTTGACAGCTTACATCAAACTCTTTAGGAGCGTGTGTATCAACGCTTTTTATAAAACTTCATAACCCAGGGAATCTGAAACCATGTCTTAAAATTTCCACCAAAACATCTAAATCAATTCTGCTGCAAATGATATAACCATTTAAGGTATCACTTAATATTTTTATTTAAAATTATACTCATAACTCAAAACTAATGAAAACACTAGTGGAAGAATTAGCTTAGGAGGAAATTATCTTAGTATCCAATCTACTTGCTAATCATTAAATTATTAAATAACTCAGAATCCAATTTACTACTATAATTATCAGAGACTATATAATCCTGAAAAGTTTTAAGTGCAATACTAATGAGTGAATAGAAAAATAACGTATCTGCTAAATTTTGGTATTAATTTACATTTTTACTGTCAATAAAATTACTGTAAAAAGAGTAATCTTTAGTCACAGTTTAACTATTCATTCGGTTGGTCCTTCAGCAGACATTTGCTGAACTGTGTGCCAGGTACTCTTCTAGAAATTGGGAATAAAGCAGTGAACAAAACAGACAAAAATTCCTGCCCATATGAAGCTTATGTTCTGATGGGAAGCATACGTTCTACATTACTTCATGCATCATCACTTCCACAAATATTTGAGTGCTAGGCACAAAGGACAATGTGAAGATGGTGAAAATAAAGTTCCCAAGAAAAAGCCATCAGAAAATAAAATTTCATTTTATTATTATGGAATTAAAGAACGATACTGAGTTTACTTTTTCAACAAGTACTAGTGAAGGCCTTCCTAAACATGGCCAGAATTTCATCTACTTTCAGATCACTAGGTTTTAGATTTTGAAGTCTAAAGACTTCAGATTTACCTAAGCTATCTCAGGTTCTATCACCATATTACATCTTCACCTCACTGTATGTCTCACCTCTACCTCAACTTAGTTCATCTTCTGCCACACCTTGAAAGTGTGTGGTCCTTTCAGATCACAAGATACAGCTCCAGACTGTTCTCTATTTGCCCAATGATGGATTCACCTCCCAATTTTACTTTATCAACTAAGGCAGGGATAAAACTACCATTTTTCATCAACAATGATGCTACTCTTAACTAATTTCAAAAGTCCTGTTTTTCTAGGATTCAGAATTGGTACCACTGAGTCAACCATGCTTTTTTTAAGATTTTTTTAATTCATTTGAGAGAGCGAGAGAGCGTGTGCGAGAACACAAGCAAGGAGGGAAGAGGCAGAGGAAGAGGGAGAAGCAGGCTCCCTGCCGAGCAGGGTCCCAATCCTAGGACCCTGGGATCATGACCTGAGCCGAAGGCAGATGCTTAACCTGAGCCACCCAGGCACCCCTCAACCATGCTCTTATATGGTTCTCCCTGAGATGAATCCCATCATTCTGAGTTAGCTGACATTTAAAGGATAGAGAGTAATACCTCTGAAATGGAGTTTTTCTCTTTGCAATACTAACCGGTTTAGCTGAGAACCCAACTGGCATCAACATCCCCAGTTTCTAGTCTAATGTACTAGTAGTTAGCTAAATTACCACTGATTAAATCCCATGGGCTTAAAATAATTTGTAATGACTGGCAGGATGTCACAACTTTTCATTTGTGTCTTAATGTGTAAAAAGTGTGTTATTTCAAAGAAAGGATACTTTTCTTCCCAGTTCTTTAAGGGGACTTCCATAATTTAAATACACTTCATTCATGATTAGCACTAGGAGTCCCCTCTAGCCCAGTCTTTCAATCTGTCTCTTGGTCTCACGGCTCAACAAGAAAACACCCCATTTTTACCCAAGGCTACTTAGTAACTTCCTTAAATGATTCTACATGGTTGGAACGTAGACATTATCTAAAACTCCTAACTTGAAACCACTCAGATAGTTTCTTGGTTTCCACTAAAAAGTTTTAAAAATGGGGGCGCCTAGGTGGCTCAGTCGGTTGAGCATCTGACTCTTGATTTCGGTTCAGGTCATGATCTCAGGGTGTGAGATCGAGCCCCGAGATGGGCTCCATGCTTAGCGGGGAGTCAGCTTGAGATTCTCTCTCCATCTCCTCTGTCCCTGCCCCCATCCCTGCCTCTCTCTCTCTCTCAAATAAATAAATCTTTAAAAAAAAGTTTTAGGGGCACATGAATGGCTCAGTTAAGCATCCAACTCTTCACTTCAGATCATGATCTCAGGGTTGTGAGATTGATCCCTGTGACAGATCTGCACTCAGCAGGGAGTCTGTTTGGGATTCTCTCTCTCCCTCTGCCCACCTCCCCACTCTCTCTCTCAAATAAATAATCTTAAAAAAAAAAAAAAGAAATGCCAATGTGTAACATAAAAAGGAATAATTCTATTTGAGATTTGAAATTTTTTATTTTTTTTAAAGATTTTATTTATTTATTCAACAGAGAGAGACACAGCAAGAGAGGGGACACAAGCAGGGGGAGTGGGAGAGGGAGAAGCAGGCTTCCCGCGGAGGAGGGAGCCCAATGCGGGGCTTGATCCCAGGATCCTGGGATCATGACCTGAGCCGAAGGCAGATGCTTAATAACTGAAGCACCCGGTGCCCGATTTGAAATTTAAAAAGAAAGAAAGGGGCACCTGGCTGACTCAGCCCGAAGAGTGGGCGACTACTGATCTTGGGGTCATGAGTTCGAGCCCCATGTTGGGTATACAGAGTACTTAAAAAAGAGAGAGTGAAAGAGAGAAAACAAGCAAAGAATTTGACTTCTCCTTAATCTGAATAGTGAAATACAAAAGAAATCATCAAACTCCCATCAGTTTTGACAGCGTGTTCCTGGGAGCACTTTGTCCTCAGATCCTCCTATAACAATCCATTAATGAAAAAGATACAGCATTGGGTAAACTTGACACCAATTACCAATACCCAGATTAAAGATTGTATTTTACTATAATTAGTATAAATCCAATGTATGTCTTTTCAGAAATAACTAGCTCCATTCATACTTTCACCCTGTGGGGTGAAAAAAATAAAGTACATACTCCCAATCTGCAATCCAGAGACCTGGGTACATGTTGGTTTCCTTCACAATATTATAAACTTCTTGAGGGCAGGAATTCGTTTTGTTAATAACACTTATATCTGTATAACATTTGATCTTCATTTGATCATAGTTACTCTCTAAGGTCAAAAGAGTAGTAATAATTCCTGATTTTATGGTGGGAAACCCATAATGAAGAAACATAAGGAATTTACTCTAGGTCACTCAGCTGGTAGGTAGAGAAAGTCAGAATAGAAGCAAAGTATTCTACTATTCCACTGTCTAGGAACATTTTTAAAGCTTATGATGATGAAAATTTTCAAACACATATAAATGAAGAGAGAACAGTACAATGAACTTCTACAGCTTTAACAATGATCAACTTGTTTCAGGGGGACTCCATTTTGAAACAGCTTCCAGATCTAATACCACTTTTTGGGTAAATATTTCAAGATGTAGGTCAATCATATTGAACAAAATGTTGAATGTAACAGATAACCAATAAATACTTGTTTAATGCTATCGATCTCACATATGCTTTCAGGCATTATTACCCAATTCTGACTAAAAAAATCAAAAAAATCAAAACTGAATTCCTAGACGGTACATTTCATTCATTCACTCATTCACAATATTTATACTGGGCTACAAGATGCCAGTCACCATGCTAGGTGCTTGGGATACAGCAAACAGAACAAGAAAACTACCGTTCCTTCTTTCAGGGATCTTGCATTCAACTGTTCTGGATATGCACACATGCGCGTGCGTGCGGGCACATACACACACCAACCACGTGTGTCTTGAGGAACTGGAATTAGACTGGAAGAATACTTCTTAACTAAACCTACCAGTTTGTCAAGGTGGAATCCATATTCTCTGTACACAAATTATGAAATGGAGTGGAAGACTAAGTTTTAACAGAATTCCGAATCTTGATATTCTTTTAGAAACTGTTAGGACGGTTTTGCTTAATTTTGCTCCTCCTGAGCTTTTCCAGTAAAGAAAGCTAACAATATTAAAATTAGTGGGGGGAAAAAACAAAATAATTCAAGCGATTAAAATGTATTTAGAATAACTTCCATTCTTTTATTTAAAAATGCTCAAATCATTTTCAACTTTTACTGAATGTGTGCACATTTCCTAATGTTCATGCCTTCATTACAGTATATAAATCAAGTCCAAGACTGTTCAGTTAATGATGGGAGTTACTTAAAGTCTGAAACTCACTTCAATATAAGCTATACAGAATAGAGTAAAACAAAAATGAAATGTTCTCTTTTCAGTATTTCTTTATTATTCCCACGAAACCAAGTAAATATAATCCTATATACAGATTCATTTTCCCTTTTTGACACTCCTTAGTTTTAACATTCATGTGATAGAAATAATCCATATGGTCCCCTCCTTAATGACTGAAACTCTTTTCCATTATTTGTTCATTTATTCATTTTATTCCCACTGGATATAGGATGCAAGTGGACATGACCACAAGATACCCTCTCCCTTAAGGAGCTTACAATTAGGGTGTGGAAAGGTAGAGGATCCTAAGAGGGTGGTTGGGAGGGAAGATTAATAGTGTATCTTATATAATAGACATAATAATATTAAGGGGCAGACATATACAGAGTGTCACAAAGGAGGTCAAAGATGTCAGGGTTCAACGGAAACAGAAATTTTATCCAAATGTAGGTATTAAGGAGTAGAACACACACAAAAAAGGTAGCATCAGGACTTGACTCTGAAGGATGGGTAGCATTTCAACAGGTAGAAACAGGAGTACAGGGAAGGGCACTGAGTGCATATTCTGAAATCAGCCCCAATTAAAGTTGCAGAGGTAGATGGCAGGGAGCAATGTGAGGGTAAATGAAGTCGTCTGCATGACTGTAGGATACACGTAGCAAATGCACAGGAAGAACACACGAAAATCCTTCCAGAGCCGAGACTAGTATTGAAGACCAAAAAAATGGGTATTTGTATAATTTAAAAATGGACAGAAGTATTTGAAAGTTCTTACTAAATCGTCTCGATGTGCACATGCATTGCAGTTAATACCCAATAATTTCCCAGTGTTTAGCTGGAGATACTTGCTAACTCTGTATGCAGCTCTAAAAGGATGAAAAGTTCTCACCTCAGGGGTATGTAATTTAATTTATTCTACTTCATTCATTCATAAAATATATACCGGGCAACTAATAGTTACAGACACTGTGTTATTTATAGATATAAAAGATATAATCCTGCGCTCAAGTCAGAAAAAAACATACAGTCGTTAAACTGAAAATAATTTTACATCCTAAGGGAGTGTTTTCTGATATGCAATGACCACTATCATCCTGTCCTGCAAACACTGCCTATCAACCTGCATCTGAACCTTGGCCATCCTCCGTTTGTATGTACAATGCATACAACCGTGGAATGAAACACTTGACTAAAAGTGAGATGATTGCTTTTCACATTTACAAAACAATTCCTACACAGACCAAAGGGGGTTAGACTAGGTTCTATCTAAGATCCCTTTCAACTCAGAAATCCATATACTGTGATTCTAATTCTACTGCATTAAAATCCTTTAGGAAGCCCAGATAATAAGAATTAAAAATTAAAATGGCTACTTAAATGACAAAGCCAACAGTTGCTCAAATTTAGGTAGACTACTAAATGCTTAATAATTATCCTATCCCACATGGACCTCCAGGCCACTACGCCACACTCACAGAGATTCCTGCCACGTGCCTTAAGTACTTTTGCTTCACCTCTCAGTGGAGAACTGCATGTGCAGATGGTAAAACGAAATCAAGTATGGCAGCAAACTGGTGATATTCAAAACAACTGCCCAGGGTCTCTTATAAAACTCCTCCCTCTGACTGCTGACCTACCTGCCCCAGCAGACTTAGCATCCATAGCTCATCACACAAACGGTGACCTTTATGTAGGCATGCTTGTTACCAACCACCACCAGTACCCACTTTCAATGGTGCCTCTTGGCCCTTGGACAATGCCCAACACTAAGCACACCACCTTGTCCTATTACCAAATCTCCTGCATCCAGATTTCATTTCTGCCATGTTCTATTACACCAAGAAACTCACAATTTCCTTCCTAGGAAGACAAGCTCATCTGAACCTCCTGATAAATACAATAGTGTGGTTAGTTCTTCAAGAAGCATTAGTGCCATATTTGCTTATGTATCTAGAGGTTGTTATGCTGCTTAATTTTCAAGTATTATGATGTTTATTTCATTATATGGGTAGTAGATACCAGACCCACATTATGTAACAATTCATTCATCAGACAAGCATTTTGATTTCTCCCATTGTTTTGTCTAAAATGAATTCACTATTATTACTTAAGTATATTATTAACCTATACTATTTTTTAACTACAGTTATTTATATGATCATAGTTATTACTCAAATTCTTAAAAGGCAGAATTTAAGGGATAATCATCACTTTTTATAGACAGACTTCAGCCAGGCATACCACAGAATTCAGGAATTTCCTGAATTGATATATCATTTATTCCCAGCAAACCAGCACCTTTGTTTACATTTTTTCCAAACTAGAAATGTACTCACTTGTTTAAACTTCTTCCAACAAACAAAAATAGTTGTTTTTTTTTTTTAATTGCTACTCAGATTTTAGAACAAGTCAACAACTTAAAAATTGCACTATGGACAAGTTGCTTGACCTCTGAACTTTATTTATCTATAACATAAAAGAGCTGAAAGACTTCCAAAGTCCTTCCAACCCTAATGCCCATGAATTTACAATGACACAATTTAAGTATTAGAGGTTTCAATCTGAAAGAACATTCCTAAGGAATCATTGATAGTGAGGCATTTAAAAAAACAACAGATAATTTATGTTTAACAAGGAGTCTGTTTTCAGATAGTCACTTGTCCATATGTTAAACATAGGGAAATACACCAAGAGATATTCAAGTTTATACAGATTCCCCTTCTCTAAGCCATTTCCTCCTTAACAGAGAAATTCTAGTAATTCCAGAACGATAACAGTTATGTAAAAAGGATACAAGTGCAATATCAACAATTCAGCATCACCAAGTTCTTCAGCAGGAACAAGGAATGGGCAGAACATAATTGTGAAAATGTTTATTTCTTAAACAACCTTGATAAATTGGAAACTTTTCAAGGGACTCTTCAAGAATGAAGGGCCAAACATCCGTCTAACACACTGGAATTTAAAGACCCCTGTTTTTCCTGCTTTCACTAAAACAAGCCCTAAAAGACACATTATTCACCCACAAAGCAACACTTTTATTCATAAGGATTCCCATGAACTGACCCACCTGAGGATTCAGCTTTATGCCGCATCAAATAACACGCATGTTTCTTGTACCCTGTTAATGACTGAGTTTTCCCAAAGAAAAATCACATTATTATTTTCCTTTTGTGCCATGTTACTGAGCTCTTTAAAAAGAGAAACTTGGGGGCGCCTGGGTGGCTCAGTTGTTAAGCGACTGCCTTCGGCTCAGGTCATGATCCTGGAGTCCCGGGATTGAGTCCCGCATCGGGCTCCCTGCTCGGCGGGGAGTCTGCTTCTCCCTCTGACCCTACCCCTCTCGTGTTCTCTCTCTCGCTCTCTCTCTCATTCTCTCTCTCAAATAAATAAATAAATAAAATCTTTAAAAAAAAAAAAAAGAGAAACTTGGAAAACTCTCCTTGTATAATAATCACTGAGCTGCATGGATTTTTCTGTTGTGTTTTCCCAAAGCAGTGATTAAATATGCCAACAATAATTTAACATATTCAGATATCATAAGTTTATCCACTGAAATGCCGTAAGTTTTAGTTTCTGAACCAGTACTCGATTTGAATTACACTAATAAATCTAATGCCTGGGGACAACACTGGTAGTGCTTACCAATCTCTTTGTCATGACACAAGACCGTCACGTATCAGCATTTGGGGATCCTCTTATTCCTTCAAACATGGGAGGGGACTTACTTGAGGGAAGTAGGCGTGATTTACCCAGGTATCTTTCCCAGCACCTAACCCCACGGTTTTTAAACAGTAGGTCCTTCCTAAATCCTTCTTAAATACATGGAGCCCAAAAGTTCCTATTAGTTCCATGTCAATATCATCCTGTAGACATCTATTTGTAGGTCTCTCCCTAATGCTTCAAAAAGCACTTGATTGTGATTAGTGTTTTGGTTATCTGTTAGTTAATCAGCAAATTCCTGGGAACCAAATTATCATAAATATTAGTTGCTCTACACAACTAGTGAGCCTAAATACAGCACAACAAGCCCACGGAAATAAAGAGAAGTGAATTTTTAAAGAGAAAAAACAATGACTTATCTTATGACCAAGTAAGTTCTAAAAGTATGGAGACTTTTTCTGACTTGTTCACTGATGAATCCCCAGTACACAATAAGCCATCATTACCCATCTGGTGCATCAACAAACTGCTGATAGGACATATTATTATTTTATCTAACCACATACAGATTGAGTTCAGAAGGTAAAACAGAGGAGTCCTTTGTGGAGTGCAGAAGCTCCAACACAGGTTCACACAGAAGTCTGATTCTGGCAAAGGCTCTAGGATTTGGGATTACCGACTATAAAATAAGAGTAAATTTACATCCTAGACATTGACTGGCCGATCAAGCCCGGGCCTGGGATACATCAAGCACAGGTAAACAAGAATTTCAAGTCATTACCCCTGTGCATAAAGGCAGTGCCAGTACCAGCAACAACAAGTCAGCCTTTCTGGCATATCCACCAAAATTAAATCTTAAACTTTCAAAAAAACTAATATGTTTATTATGCTCCTTCAAGCTTAGAGGCTTCACTACCTGTGAAAAGGGCCTATAGTTATGATCAATTACTTATGACTTGAAGGCACTTACAAAGACATCTGTCCTTTTTTAAAAAGCCTTTAAAGAGGGCGCCTGGGTGGCTCAGTCGTTAAGCGTCTGCCTTCGGCTCAGGTCATGATCCCAGGGTCCTGGGATCGAGCCCCGCATCGGGCTCCCTGCTCCGCGGGAAGCCTGCTTCTCCCTCTCCCACTCCCCCTGCTTGTGTTCCTGCTCTCGCTATCTCCCTCTCTGTCAAATAAATAAATAAAATCTTTAAAAAAAAAAAAAAAAAAGCCTTTAAAGAAACAGCCATAGCACTGTTAACACTAGTCCTGTGGGGCACCAATAAGTCTCAGGTATTGGGGGGGGGGGTCCAACTTTGACCGCTCTCCCTTGGAAAGAAAAGAATTATTGTCACCTGTCCTTGACTGCTGACCTGCCTGAACAAATATTAGCAACCTTCAAAATCCTGAATTCCTAGTCTAGTGAAGCAAGTCATGGGGACCAATGACAGCCCCAAGGCAGAGGAAGAAGAGAACAGGAAGGAAACAAAATAAAACGGAGATATGTAGCTCGTGAAGATGACATCAATAATTTTCTCAAGAGTCACTGAATTTCATGACATGACTGATGGTCTTTTCTGACCATTATATCCAAGTAGTTTCTTGGTTTCAGAGCCTGTAATGTCTGGGTTTGAGAATGATTTGTTCTATAGAAAAGGTCAGGGGAACTGATGCTTTACTGGGAACTTGTTTCCAGGTGAGGGCCACACTAGTCAGCATGAAAACAAATAATACTTGGACATTTGAAGCATTTTTCAATTTACAAAGTGCTCTCATCTACACTATCTCAGCTCTTCCTCACAACTCCTAAGAGGTAGGCATCATCATCACCACCTAATCTGTAAAAATAAGGTTTTAAAAAACTTTTAGGTAACTTCGTCTTGAATTTGTAAGTATAGTCTCCTGAAATTTCTCAGGACAGAATCTAAGTCATGGGTCAGTTAGAAATCTTTAAAGACAAACCAAATTCAAGAGGATAAATCAAGAGAATAAGAATGGATCAGCCAAAATCTACCAACACAATGGCAAAAACCATCCTGTTACAGGAATCGTGCTTTGTAAAAGATAGCGTTACACAGGGGTGCCTCTATAACACCTCTAGGTTGGAAAGACAGTATTTTATTTATTTACACATAAGGATCCTTAAATGGACACACTCCACAGGCAACAGACAAAATAAAACAAGAACTTGGATCCTAAAATTCTAGGGGTGGAATTTATCTTTTGGGAAGCACCTAGGTGATTCCTCCAGGAAGATAACTAAGTTACAGGGGACAAAATGTACTCTCCCCTTTCCCTCCAATATCACAAAGACTCACAGGAAGTGTTTTTCTGGGTTTTCAACAAAGAAAACATGCACAGAAGGTAATCTATTGCTGTTATGTATAATGCCATCTTCCCTAAAACACTCATTCTCCTGGCCTCATTATCCTTTGCCCCCTCTTCTCTTACAGGCTAAAGCAGAGGTTTATAATGAGGGTCCTATTTTCATAGCCATTTACTATCTTACTTACGTATTTATGATTCTTTGCAGCCTTCTAGCCTTAGCCTAACTAACTGTGTTGGGAAACAAAGCACCACACAAATCACACAGGATAAGGGGAGACAAGTCAAAGCCTCCCAGGAAGATCTGGTAGACACTTGGGCTCCGAGTCTCTGGAGGTCTTGGTATTTCAAAGGTCAGTCTTGGGTCTCTTGACTTTGATGACTAATATTAAATTGTTTGACTTTTTACAAAAATATTTAGTTGTACTTATTTACATAATTTCATCTACAGCGCACACAGTAGGTATGTATTTGTTGAACAGACTTCGCAGATAGATGAGACGACAGAAGAACACCCCAAGACTTCCTTTTTCAAACACACCTTCCTAAGAATTGAGATAGGTAAAAATCACACCCTAATTTATAAATGTTTCTGTGCATTCCTTTTCTACTTAAAACTACGCATATCTGTTTAGAAAAGAAAAGCATGACACACCACATAATGTCAACCACACAATGGGGAAATTCCAGGATCACTAAGAAAACACCATTATCCTAGTCACACACACTTTAGTTTAATTACTGGTTACCACACAGGAGAGGCTTTAAGACATGCTGTCTCCCCATCCACTTTCCACATCCCCTCCAGATAAAGCAAAAGCAGAACGTTTAGAATCTAGAGATTCCACATCTTAGATTCACACACATCACTACTTTTGAGAAGTAGTCTGAAGACCACGTTAGCCTAGAGACATAAAGTAATACACAGAAATAGGCAATATTCATGGAAAAAAATTTTTAGGCGACTCTGTTGGACACTTATTTACCATTATATAACTTCAGTAAGAAAAACTGGACGTGACTGGCAATAATATTCTTAAGTTGCTATTTTTTCGTAAAACTTTATTTATACGAGGCTCCACGAGGAAAGTTCTCATCCTACTAATTTTCACCGAATCCTGCCACTTCTCTTATTCTCAGCCTCTCAGAAATTCCCCAATGGCCAGGGAAAATACGCGGGGGCTGGCAGGGCACGTCTCAGGTTGGCTCGTTCCCTAAAAGGCACCCAACTTCCTGGACCCCCTTTCAGGGACAGCAGGGAGAAAACACAACTTGCACCGTGGCGGGGAAGCCTGCGCAGGTCACATTGCCTGACTCGTCTTTCTGCTCGCTGTCTGGCAAGGTCGCCGGCTCTGGCTTGCAGCTCTGTCGACAAAACTTACTCTCACTCTGTAAGGGCAACGGGCCATGCCTCCCCGGCCGCCCTCCCGCCCCAAGGATCCCCGGCCCTCCCCGGGCACGCGCGGCCTCCGACGGCGCGGGCGCCGCTCCCCGGCTCACCTGACCACGTTGGGGTGCTCGAAGGTCTCCAGGTGCCTCAGCACCGCCACCTCGCGGATGGTAGAGAGCGGCATGCCCTCCTCGCCCGTCTGCACCCGCACGCGCTTCAGCGCCACGAAACGGCCTCCGTTCTTCAGGTCCCGGGCCTTGAACACCTTCCCATAGGCGCCCTCCCCGATCTCCGCCACGCACTCGTACTGCTGGTCTGCGCGGCTCAGGCCGTCCTTCTCCATGCCGCCCGGACGCCGCCCGGCGCGGCACCGCTGGGGTGGGCGGGGGGGGGCGCGCTCGGCTCGCTCGCGGCCGCCGCTCGCCTCTTCCCGGACTCCCGGCCCGCTCCCTCGCGCCCCGGAGCTCGGTCTCGCTCTCCCTCGCCCCCGCCGACTACCGCGCTCCGGCGCTCGGGTTCTCGCGGCCGCTGGGGCTGGATGGAGAGACCTCCCCGCGGGCGGGCGCAACCCCGGTGCCGCCGCGAAACTCCGCCTGCCGAGTCGCCAAGGAGCGAGCCGATCCCTCCTCTTCCCTCCCCGAAGCGCAGTCTTCTGCACAGACACCGAAGCGATTACATAGTCTCTGCCCCAGAGCGTCTCAGTCCACAATCCTTCCACCTAAAAGAAGAGACCAGAGGACAAGAAAAGTGCAATCAGACATCCCAGGCGCCTTCCTCCGGGTTCCCGCAGACTCCCCCCCTCCTACTTCAGAAAGCCCCCATCGCTACCCTCGGCGCACTCCTGCCCTCTCCCAGGCTGCTTAATCCTTCCTGGTTCCTCCGAGAAAAGCGAAGTTACTTTTCTTTCCCTGCAGAGCTGGAGCCGTCTTCGCGCGGAGAGGTTGCAGGGGCCCCTCGGGGATGAGCGCGCGGCGCGGGACGCAGTGGAACGGGAGGGGGCGTGCCGAGCAGCCCAGAGTGTGCCGGGAGTGCGGGGGAGGGGAGGTGCCGGGCACGTCAATGTCACGGCTTAATATTTATCCCTGCATCATTGTGTTGCAGTGCTACCCACCCCTCCTCCCCGGGCCTGGACGTGCAAGGAGAGGGGCTCCCGGGGTGCCGTGGGGCTTTCAGGGATTGTGCACAAGCTGCTGTGGAGGGTCTGTGGGTCCACCCGTGTGGGGCTGCAGAATGTGGGGGTGGGGGCTCCCAGGACCCTGTAACCCGATGCTGGGAGTGTGCGAGAAGGGGTGGTCAGACATCTGCTAGGAAATTGCTTCCTTTCTTTCTACTTTCAGTTTTTCTACGAGGAGACATTTAAAAACGACTTGCACACACAAATGGTCTTTTTGGGGTAAAGACGTCTGGATTGGAAACGGAATTCTTCCTCCGACTCGGAGGACCTCCCTGGTGGAAACCCATGAGGTCGGGGAGGGCTGGGGCTCCCGCTAATCGGGAGCGGAGGAACAGGGGGGCCCTGGAGGGGGGAGTCGCCCAGGGGACCATAAGGGTGGGAGAAAGGGGTATTCGTCGCACTTAGCTTGTCATCTCCTTAAAGAATAACTTCGGGAGGAAGGTAGCATAACCGCGTCTCGCTCTGAAATTCTCAACTAATTTCAACCTCATCAAAACTCACCCTCGTCTTAAAAAGGCTGGGGGTGGGGGGAGTAAATGCCAAACCTCGGGGGTGAGAGAGAAGGGGCTGCGCCCTCGGGGCCAGGACTCGCGAACCTTTTCCCACTCCCTGGATCTTCTCCAGATCTTCTAGATCTTAAGTAGCAGAGGTGGCTGCTCCATTCCTCTTTCGGCTTAAGGCCTGGTCTCATCAAAAGCCAAACGCCCCCCCCCCCAAGCCCTCCGCACAACAAAGTGCGGAGGGGTAGGGGGGGTAGGGGCACACTTCCCTCCCCTTTCAGTTGCAATCCAGGACCTAGGAAGCCTCCAACCCATGGCCGCCGCGGCCTCCGCCGGACATTCGCTACGCCGGCCGCGTGTCTGGAATTCCCGGGACACCTCGGAATTACCTGCCCCGCAACCGCTGGCCCGCTCGCCTTCTGCCAGGAATTAAAGAAACAAATGGCGCGATCCTCACGGTGTGATGGCAGAGGGGACCGCAGCGAGCGCAGAGCCCCTCACACTCACTCCATTCAAAACTCTCCTTAAAAGGTGAAGGCAAATCCTGGGGGAGCCAAGGACCGAGCCCCCACCCCCAGCCTGCACGGGGGTCTGAGCCAGGCCTAGGGCCACACAGGTAGCGGAGGAGCCGCCGCCGGCTGCGCAGCCCGCCCCTCCCGCATCCCCCTCCCGCGCTAGTCCAACCGGAGGCTCAGCAGCTAAGGCAGCGTCGCGGACGTCCCACCCCCGCAGGGAGCTGCGCCCGCTGCCCCAGCCCGGCCCCGCACCGCCCGCCCTGGCTCTCCCCCCTCGCTCCCCGGACGGTCGGCTCCGGCGGAGAGAAACGGGAGCAACAGTGCCTTTTTCCCCCCTCTCCTCCACTTTTTTTTGTTGTTGTTGTTGCTTTCCCACGCTGGCTGAATGTGACTTGACCCCATTTCAAAAAAGTTTGACATAGTGCTTCAACATTTCCGCATTCCTCCGCGACTACAAAGGCTGCAGCCGCCTCCTTCTGCTTTCTGTCTCTGCTCTCTGTCTTCACACTCAATGAAATCCTTCATGTGCCTCTCCCGAAGCCTGCCAAGCACCGCAAGGGTCGCCACCAGCGCAGCGACAAGAGGCCGCACTGGGACCACGACTCCCGCGTGTGCGCACACGCAGATGCGCCCCACGTGCAGACTGTGGGGCGCGCTGCGGGGCCCGGAGCTGCGCAGCGCCGGGTGTGCGTTTTAACTCGGATATTTTAAATTATAAAATTAAACTGGGAAACTAAAGCAAACGTGCGTCCTTGTGGGGCTCCAAGCCTGTGCACTGGCCGCCTATGTGCACTCCTGTAAGTGTGCATAACACCCCCGCAGGGGGTGGCAGCAAGAAGCCTGCGTTAACATTTATCTCGTGGTGGAGTAGGTGGAGGCCACACCCACACCTCCGCGAGCTTGAGAGTGAGCTTTAGTGGGGAAATGAATGTGGGGCACGGAAACACAAAGTCCCGCATGGAGTCCCCAGAGGCAATGCAGTTTAAACCCTAAAGTGTGGACTATTCTGTGTGTCCGAGTGGGGTTTGTATTCCGCTTTAAGAAGCTTGATGAGTGTGTGGGTGTTTGTGCGCACGGCTATGTGGGAGCAGGCACAGGATCTTAGTGTTGGGGGTGTCCCTGGTGTGGGATGTCCTTCTCTTGCCAGATTAGGAGAGACTCCTCTAGCTCCTCAAAACTGGTCCCCGTAACTAGCCTGCCTCGGCTCGTAAGGGGTTAACTAAAGCCAATGCCGAAGACATACACCCCCCCCCCCACAGTCACCCCCACCCACACCCTCGCTTCCGACCCTGGCCACGCTCCCAAATCTCCCCGGGGGACCCCCTACTCCGCAGCCCACCCACCCGAACGCACAGCTCCTTACCTGAGGGGCCCGGCAGCTTCGGGCCTCCCGAGGGGGCTGCGAGGGTCTGTCGGACCTTCGCACGTGTCCACCGCGGCGCCGAGCAGGTAACCCGCTCGGAGGAAGGAGTTACCAGCACTCTCTCCCGCGAAGGGGTGGGCACAGCGGCGGAGGGCGGAGGGACGGCGGAGGGACGGCGGCGGGCGCCGCCCGCGCCGCTCGCTGGGGGCGGACGGGGGCTGCGGGGCTCAGGCCAGGGCTCGGGGCCGAGCCGGGGAAGCAGCGCGCGCGGGGGCGAGGGCGGGGGCCCCGGAGGCCGACTCTGCCGGAGACCCACCCGGCGGCGGCGGGGTTAGGGGCTCGCTGCGCAGTGGCAAGCAAGTGTGCAAATTAAAGCCTTCCGGAGAGAGGGGAGGCGGCCGAGACCCGGCTGTGCTCTGAGCCTCTCAGCTCCCCAGCTCTCGGCTCCGAGTGGGGGGCGAGAAGGAAGGGGGGTTAGTTAAATGAAAATTTCCGGCTTTCACTGCAACTGGAGTGAGGGATCTTGCAACCAAAATAAGAGGCGTGAGAGTACGAGTGGGATGTGTCGTCGGGAGTCCGCGGAGTTTCCAAACCCAGGGTCGCCCAGAGTTGGGGTTTTGACAGAGTGAGGCGGGGGGATCAGCAGTCTGTGATGTGGACGGATGGAAAAAACACAACCAACCAACCACAATTATGAGGGGCCGGTGGGGATGGTAAATACCAACACTTTACAAGAAACTGAAAAATCAGACCAAAAAATAACTCTTCTCTATTAAAAAAAAAAAAAAATCTGGCAGGGCGCCTTGCAGAAAAGAAAATACTAATCTGTCCAAGCACTTTTCACTTTCAGCATGAGCTACATTTGTTTTGTTTTCCTTCGCTTCCTTTCGGCCTCACAAAGCCCTATCTTTTCCTTTTGGACAGAGGATAGGATTTGGAAATTGTCAGGCACTCTGTGGTTAACGATCTACTTGAAGAGGCTCACCGGTTCACAATTATTAAGTGGTTAGCAATTGCTGAGGGTTCACTAAGGTATTTCTGGGGAGCTAAAAAGACTAAAATTTAATATAAATATTAGAATTGGAAGATAATAGACACACATACACACACACACAACAAAGAGAACAGAACGTGATTCAGTGGGTGCTCAGTTTAAATGCATTATTGGAATTCTGAAATTTGAAACCTTGTAAGAATGTACACTTTACCTGCTAGAAAACCTGAATACAATTATTGCAGGTGAAAATGAGATTTTGGACAAAAAAAAAGTCTTCAAGACCCTACAATGGAGTAAAAAAAAGCCTTTTTTTTTTTTTTAAAGAATTCAGTGTTCTCTAAAGTCTGTATCTGTAGAATACTTGAAACCCCTTTAAACATCTTAAAGCAAAGTTTAAAAACATCTATTTATTTCAGAGCTCTGTGGAAAAATTGAAATCCAGCAAAATACTGTTTGAATTGGAAATATTACCTCTATAAATCTTTTGACTTTTTGAATTAAATCATGTTGCTAATGTCAGAATAAATCAAAATTTTGCCTTTATAAAATTTATTCTGTACTACAGTGTGAAGTAACAGGTTAGGTAAATAAAAATTGTTGCATTTCCATTAGCAAATATTTTGCAATGCATTATAGTAATGTGTTGTTGAATGATAAAAGTGGATATTTGTGTTTCTTTATGCTTAAGATAATTCATAAAATACGTTTTGTGTTCAGGAGCATGTCTTCTAAAATTCAGTTTCTGAACAAAATTTGTAAAGATATCTATAACCTCATATAGGCTTAAGAAAACAAATTGTTAGATTTTGTATTTATATAAAATATTGGATCAGTACAAATCACTAATTAGACTTTAAACCAGAGATACAAATGAGAATCTTACATTTTTATAATTGCTACACTTATCAATGATTTTTAAAACAAGATTTACTTGTTGGTGACTAACACATTTATGTAATTTAGAAATAACTGTCAATAAATACTCATAGGAACCAGCAGGTGATTGCAAGAATTTATTTGGGTAAATAATTTGTTTAAAAAATAGTAAGACATAAATATCTTTAAAATTACGAGAAAAATGTCCTTTCTACACTGGGTTGTATTTTTAATTACTGAATTTGACAACAACCATAGATGGATTTGAAATTCTATGATTTAGATCACTAGATCACTTGTATGAGGTAGAAAGAAAGAAAAAAAGAAAGAAACTTTATTTAATTATATACACTGAATGTTTAACTCTATGTCATCTGCTTTCTCTGATACTGTTAATTTATCATTGTTCATTCTCTCTGGTTATGGTTCATATGAAATCCCAGTTGGTTAAAGCCTTAGACCAGGAAGTTTTACAATGGATTGTGTAAAATTAGTAAATACCAGATTGTTTTTGTTTATGGATAACTTCCTCTGTGGGTAACAGGTTATCATAACAAAATTTGTGCAAAGTTTATAAACTGTGAACCAAATTCAGACTCCTTTGTTTAGAAGTCTTTTATGAATGAATACATAGCATTCAAGAATAATGATTTGCATGCCATGTATCTGATATCCTAAAGTTGCAAATCATCTTACAGGTTTTTAAAAATTAGAATTCATGGATTTATCTTCAAATATGATGTTATAGCTTATACTGAAAATTTTCCTAGTGTCACATAAGAGATGCATTCTGTGTGTGAACACTTCATATCAAATATCTGTAAACTTCTGTTTTTCCCTAAAATAAAAATAAAATTTAAAGTTCTGCTCTATAATTTGTAATCTTGTTTAAGGACTAATTTATTTAAAATTAGTAATTTTATAATGTACATAGAATTCTAAATCACCTCTGATTTATGTTGGCTATTTGAATTTATAAAATGTATTTTCAAAAAACTTGGAAATAAGGTTTTGCTATAACCTACTACACAATAATTTTAATTGGAGTTCCACGTAAATGTATACTTTTAGTCTATAAAGATCTCCTGTTTATTGTTTTGATTAAAAAAACAACTTTTCTGGCTTAATAACTTCAAAATCAGTTACCCTTATCTTTAACTTGATTTATATGAGTATGTAAATGTTATCTTTATTGAGTAATTACTACGAAAAACTATAATTTTAACAGAAATAGTATAATGTAATGCAGTGCATTTTAGTGCATTCTTTCTTCCCCAGGCATTTCCAAGATGTTTTCTTAGGTTGTCCCTTAAAATATTGAAAATGTACTCAATATCCTAGGAAAAATTAATTATACTACCAACTTTTCCAATTGTAAAATTCTGAATTTTAAATGATTTTTAAATTCAATCTTCTAAATAAATTACTTCCTGTCCATTTGGAAATGACCTGGGGTTTTCTCTTTTCTTGTTGCATGTGATCTAGTGTATTGCACTGACGCAGTGAAACTTGCAAAGATTTTGATATTTGCCAGGAGGGGAAAAAATTTATCAGGTAGTAGCTTAAAAATTTAAGAAGAAAAAACCAGACATTATTATTTTTTTGGAAACTTCCCGTTTTCATGGGTCCTACTGTTCTATAATTATCCCTGGGCTCCCTCTGCAACAGGTCAGTACTATGTTCATATTTGTGTAATTGTCATCATATTTTCTTTTTTTCCCTTTCGATAGATACTCATATCTTTGTCCTGTGTGTGTGTGTGTGTGTGTGTGTGTGTGTGTGAATACCTGTATGTTCTTAGCATATTGTCGTGACATGTTCAAAGCGTGTTCTTAAGATCTTTCATCATCTATATTAGTATTATGAGTAATCAGAAAAATAACCATGGACATACACTTAGAATGAAATACCTACATTTTCTTTTGATTTATAGTGCCCTATCGTTTTCACTGATTTCTGGCATTTCTTTTCTAAGATAATACCAGCATCTCAACTGTTCCCATGGCCTAACAATTGTGTTGCCATAGCCGCTTTCCGTTGAGCTAAAAGGTGCGTCCGTGTTTTAGGTAGACTGTTCAGATGAAGCAGAGAAGGTACAACACAGTGAGGGTCATCATGATGAAGTGGGGTCTGGGAGGTAGGAGGAAGGGCAAAGAAAGGCACCGGAGAGAAACTTCTGTGAATGGCCTGGCAGCAGGAGCAAGTGAAGAAAAGACATGCCCAGGTTCCCGGGTCAAGCGATGTAGCCTCTGGGCTCGAAGTATGGAGTGTCCATGCAACCTAATTCTTCTAGAATGAACGGTGTTCTAGGTCTATCCTATTGTGCATTGAAATCTGTCTTCTTAAATGAGATTATATAATGTTTGTGTCTATATTCATGTAACTATTTTACCTTGTCTCATTATGGATTTTTCCCAAAAATAATACAGAATGGAATTCTTGGCAGGGTTCTTTGGATTTCTAGAAGAAAGTATCTAATTGCGTAGCTCTGTGGATCAGTTTTGCACAAATTGAAGAGCGAGTCCGATTTTTAAACCCTGTTATAAATTTGTTCAGTTACTCAGATCTTAGTGTCCTTAATACCTAGTACAGTGACTGGCAAGTATTTTATGTCAATAAATGTTAGTCAACGGGAAGTTGGCTTTAGACCCTTCATCCCCCTCCTTTGGGACTACTTCTTCCTAGTTCCTTCAGGGAGATATAGGATAATAATGTTTTATATAATGCCAGCAAAGTTGAAGGATCGGTGTGCTGATGTCTGGACTTCAGAACCGTTTCTCCTCTACCTGCAGTTCCCTTCCTCTCAGCCCTCTCCTCTAAATCCGATCATCTTTTTAAGGCCCAGCTCTTAAAACCTAGGAGATTCCTTCAGCTGAATGACGTCCCTCCTGGCTCTGACTCCTTGAGGCCATCTGCTTTCTACTCCCCTTAAAACCTCGATGCTCTGCTCTCCACCACCCTGAGCTCCCCAAGTGCGTCCACCGTGCCTTGTTCTCTTGGCCATGATCCAGCTCCTGGCTGTGCCATCTGGCCATAGTAGGTGGTCAGTGAAGGCAGCAATGGTTCTTGTCTCTCTGCATGAGTGTTACGGTATCAAGCAGGCACAGACTGACTGGAACAGCATGGCATAACTAGAGTAACACGTGAAAAGTTGAGGACAGTGTTCCGCTTAGCTTAAACAGGAAAGAACCAGGTCATCCTGTTACTTGGTGTGGATTTGTTACGTTTTCTCTTGTGTTGCAGATATTGGTCATTGAAAACATTTTTGTCTGAAAGAAAATGTGTTCAGATAATTTCTAAATTTGTCTGAAAGGCATATTCTAAAATCTGACCTACGAGAAATATGCTTAGGTAATTTTCTGCATTGTCTTCCCCTGAGAATTCCAATTAAACGATTTTTCTTTAAAAAGAGCAAGTACTAAACTCTGAGGTAGATGAGACACTATAGAGCCCAGAACTGAGAAAGATTGCTAATTTTATTGAGCAATATCCTTATCTATGTGAGTGCATTTTAAAGGAGCGAATCCTTGATTTCTAAGCCAAGAACTTGTGTTTTATTACCCGTTCTTCCTCCACAGCAATGCTCACTGTACTCCTCAGTTACCAGTCATTTAAACTTTCTGACTTTCAGTGTCTATACCTATTTAATGGCTTTGCTAATCATTCAGGAAGATGTTACGAAAATAGTTTGGAGAGATGCAACAGAGTTTTATCTTCACGAGAGAAGATACAGAAAGGTAATTGAGGTTGCTCATCTGCGGGTCAGAAGACCTGAAATTTAACCTGAAGTTGGCCATGAACTACCTGTGTGACCTTGGGCAACACACTTCAGTGGCTGGACCTTAAGGTCTTTGTCAATAAAAAAGATGATTAGGCTCAACGATGGGTATAGCTGCTGTAGCTTGGAAGTGCTATAGTCTGGCACTGTCATTATACATCTGTTCTTAGAAATACCCTAAATAAGAATAGCGCCAGTGGATGGGACTCTGATGTTAGCAATCCAGAGAGGGTTCTGGACCTCAAATGTGAAATATAGCGGGGTTTCTCTAAGATAAGCCTCTGGATTTTCAAGACTGAATAGAAATGAAGACTTCTAGGAAAACATTAGAAAAATTCACCAGATAGGGAGAGAGGAGCCAGGTTTTTAATTACTTGGCTAAAATGAAATGTGATGGATTAAATTAATCAACGCTCATTAATAAAATATGATAAATAAATTACGATAGTACAGAACCAGGATAGTAAAGATTAGAAATCTTGGGTGATCACAGAAATTCTTGAAAGATATCATGAAGCATAATTTTGGGAGATGTGACATATCTGTAAACCATTGAAAATGTGGCAGCCAGCCTCCTGTGAGGCGGTGGGAAGTGAGGGGTTGGGGCGGGGGTGGGGGTGGTAAAAGGCAGCATGCTGTGAATCTGAGGGGCTCCAGCAATATCAGACATCCTGAGTACTGCTGACCCAAAGCCGTTATTAAAATGTGTGCAGAGGAACAGGCTGTTGCCTCTGTGTTCTTGTTTTCTACAACATTGGCCCATGTGCATGGTTGGTTTTAAGGTTTTCCCTAGATGTGCAGGGACATTTACGCAGTTTGAACCAGATGGATTAGAAGTTTGGCCACCAAGTGACCTTGGAGTAGGTTCTTAAACTTTCAGATCCCCAGTTTCCCTCACCCGTAGAGTAGGGATAAATTATCCACCATCATCTGGGCTGAGAATTCAGTCAGTGCCAACTATGTGTATTTTGCATTTAACAGACCTTTAATAAATATTAATACACAATCGACATTCCTTTTCATGAAATCACATTTCCTAATCTATCTCTTTTTAAAGACAGCTAACCCTTTGACTGACATGATTTTCTTTTTCAACTGGATTGAAACGTCTACCCATTGCAGGAAGAACAACCCCAGAAACAGAGCACACTCGAAATTATCTTAGGCTTTGACAAAACCACAACCGTCTATGGGTCTGTGAGGGATGGAGGAGAGAGTGGGTTGTCTCACCTGAGACCTTACCCCAGTACTGCTCAACCTCTTAGTCTGTACCTCCCTGTCTTCCTCACCCTCTTCCTTCCGTTTGGCTCTCTGTTCTTCCTTCCCACTGCTTTTGTGTGGCCCATATGTGCTGACATTTGTATTAAAAGCTATGCACTATGTTGCCTCCCTGCAAGAGCTCCCACCCCCTCCCCCATCACTCTCCCACAGTCCCTGGCTCCCACTTTTCTTGCTCTAAGAACTGTTTGTCGTCCTATCAGTCTCTTCTCTACCTTTCGGCCTTATCTTCTTAGCTTAGCAGAAGTTTACTTGGACTTAGATGACATTGTATTTCCTACCCCATACTCTCTCCGTAGAAACACGCGAGGGGCGCTACCCCACCTCCCCTACCCTTTTTTTTCTTTTCTTTTTCATCTTCCCAGGGATATTTCCACAGTTCATATCACTGCTCTCCAGTGTTGGACCCTCCAGTGTCACCCCGTTTCTCTCAGAATAAAATCTCCGTCTTGCCCTACACTGCCTTTTTCTGATTCTTCTCGTCGCTCTCCCCCTTGCTCCCTCTGTGGCAGCCACACTGGCCTCCTTACTGTTCCTCAAACTCACCGAGCACATTCCCATCTCTGAGGTTTGTGTTTGCTGTTCCCTCTGGCTGAAATGCTCTTCCACTCACACATCTGCACGGCTGTCTTCCTCACTTCCTTCAGGTCTCACTCAAACGTCATCAAAGGGACGTTCTCTGACCACCCGACATGAATTGCATCTACTCCCATCTCTATCTGTCTTATTTCACTTTTTTTTTCTTAGCACTCATTTCCCTCTGACACATTAGAGCTTTATTTATTTGTTTGTTTAGTATCGGTGTCCCCCCACCTCCAGAATGTAATCTACAGAAGAGCTTCAATTTTGTTTTATATTCTCTTGTATCACTAAAATAATCCCTTGGCACATAGTGGGCAATAAATATTTGTCAAATGAATGAATAAATGAGCTCTCCTCTTATCCAGGCTTACAACCAGCCAGTCCTTAGCTAGCTGATGGTTTATTAATTAAGAATAACTATCTATCTGCAAGAGCTCCTGCTATCTATCTATACATACCTTATCTATAATACATACCTTAGTGCAATCTGTCTAAATTTAGGTATTTTACATGCAACCAATATTCTGCTAGGGGGCTTCAGCTGGGATTGTTCACAAAGGTGTTCCTTAAGGATAATTTGATTCAACACCCCCCAGATAAGATTTTACCTAAAATCATTAAAATTATAGTTATTCAGTTAATCGAAATTACACTGGAATGTATGTCTTACACTGGAACGTGTATGTGATAAACGTGAGTTTTGTTCAAAATATTTGTCCCTCCTCATGTCAAGAGTGGGAAGCGGTTTGGAAGCCAGGGGTGGCCAGATTCATGTCTCAATCCATCATGCCTTTTTCCTACCGTATTCCTACTCCAGGTTCTCACATGCCAGGTGAGAGCCAGTGAGGGGGAGCATGGTGCTTAAAAAGTTGCAACACTGGAGCCAGGCTTTATTGATTCAAATCCAGGCCCTGCTGCTCAGTGGCTCTGTGTCCTTGGGTAAGTTACTTAACGTCTCTGAAACTCTGAAACATGGTTCAGACTCCCTGCCTCCAGGGTCGTCCTGAGGATTTAATGAGTTAATCCATGCAAAGCACTTATGGGATTGGCCCATGGAAAGTACATATTAACTATGATTATTACTAATATTCCTCCTGATAAAACAGCTGTCACTTCTTAGAGTTTTACTGTCCTTTTTCCTGGGCACCTGGCCCAGGATTCACTGCACAGTACTCTGTGTTCAATCGGTACAACCACCACACCCTTGGATCCCTTGCTGCTAGTGTTATAGGCTCCGTCTTCTCCCTTCCGACTTTTCTCTCGCCCTCCCCCTCTCCTCCCTCCTTCCCTACGTCCTTCCTTCCCCCTCTTCCCTCCCATTCTCCTCATAAATCCTGCCTTTTCTTCCTTTCTTCTACACTTTTTCATACATTGTACGGTCTGTTCTGCATTAGCTCTCCCTGTCTTCTCCTCCATTCTCGTGCTGTTTCTGTTCTCATCCACAGAGGAAAGCTCTGGACGGGATGGAGCCGTCATGTCACCAGGAAGAGTCCCCAGAAGCAAATCTTTCGGAGCTCTCACTTCCTGGGTAGAATTTTGCTCCTTCGAGGGGCCTCTGCCTCTGCGATCTGAAGCCCTTTATCAAAGACTGCTTGCTGCTCAAGTGGATCAGAAATGCCATCTCAGCACTTTTAACCCATGTGTGGGTTATACCAGCAGCATCCAGTGCTTTAGAAAACACTGACGTGTCTTATCAACAATCATGGGCGAACCATAAAATCAACCATAACCAATTGTATTGCTTGCTGCTCCTAGGGGGCATGGATGAAATAATGTGGTTGCTTTGATGCCTAATAAAGTTCAATTCCAGTGATGGTGAGAATGTAGGAAGGAATGAAAGACATGTTCAGGGCAAATGTGTTTTTTTTTTTTTTTTCCCTTGTTGCCCTATTAGATTAGGAACTCCAGAGCAAAGGGACCATGTCTGCTGTCTTCATTTGTAATGTTTAGGACCAGTGCCCAGCTTAGTGCCTTATTCACAATATGTGCTCAGTCATTAAACACTCCCTGAATTTTTGCTTTCCAAGTACTAGACAAACGTGGTCAAAAATTCTGAGTACACAAAGGCTAAAAGAATGAATGATGTGCTGTATGTGCTTGTCATTCGGGTAGCTTTTTTTTTTTTTTTTTTTTAAGATTTTATTTCTTTATTTGAGAGAGAGAATGAGAGAGAGAGCACGAGACAGGGGAGGGTTAGAGGGAGAAGCAGACTCCCTGCCGAGCAGGGAGCCCGATGCAGGACTTGATCCTGGGACTCCAGGATCATGACCTGAGCCAAAGGCAGTCGCTTAACCAACTGAGCCACCCAGGCACCCCTTGGGTAGCTTTGTAAAACATACAATTCTAAGCACTAAATTGTCAGACCGTTAAAAAAAATTATCACAAATCTCAATAGTCCCATAAACGTTTATGGCATATCTTTTGTGGCAATTATTACAGTAGATCCCCTTATTCATGGTTTCGCTTTCCACAGTTTTAATTACCTGCGGTCAGCCGTTGTCAGGAAGCAGATGATCCTCCTTTTGACCTATCCTCAGAAGTTCAAGAGTAGACTAATGCTAGGTCACGATGCCTTCGTCATTCACCTCACTTCCTCTCATCACGTAGACATTTTCTCATCTCACAATCATCACAAAAAGGGAGATGAGTACCATAAAAGAAGGTACTCTGAGAAAGAGAGACCACATTCACATAACTTTTATTGCAGTGTATTGTTATTATTGTTCTATTATATTATGAGTTACTATTGTTCATCTCTTACTGTGCCTACTTTATAAATTAAACTTTATCATAGGTATGTATGCATAGGAAAAACCAGTATATATGGGGTTTGGTTCTATCCGTGGTTTTAGGCATCCACTGGGCGTCTTGGAAAGTATCCCGAGTGGATAACGGGGGACTACTGTACTGTGAATTATAGTGATATAGAAATATACCTTAATTCTCTCTATTACTTGTTAAACTCCTTGGGGAATTAGTTTCTACTGTTGTGCTATACACATCCTATGATTCTAATGCCTGTTTGATGAGTAAATGATGAAATGGATGATTATACTTCCACTCATTCAGAATGTTCTAAGAGGTTTCACATAATTCAATGGTCTTATTAAGTAAAAGTTACTATCTATATAATATATATGGATTGACATTAAAATATAAAATTCTATAAGTCAAAATTACACCAAACAATATATTTTTTATGATTCAAAAGGCACTTGAAGTATCTTTACCTTACAAAATGAAGAGAAACCAATTGATTTCCTAAAAATATATCTTCATCTCTTGTTTTGGTCTACCAGTAGTTTACCATGACTTTTAAATAAATCTGCTTTGTCAAGTTGTCTAGTTGTATGGATTCTGAATAAAAAGCAATTTTATATTCTGGCTGGAAAGATTTTAGAAGGCTAAAAAGTACCTTGAGAAAGACAACATAACATAGAACCAAGGTGATGAAAATGATTATATTTTAATTTTTCTTTAATACATTTGTATCTCGACATATTATATTTCTAGACCAAAATGGTTTGTACATCTCTGTTGCTTGAGCAGGAGGAAATCATTATAATGAAAAGAGTTATTGAAAATGGTCCATGTTGTGTAATTCCCAGGATAAATGGGCTGAGTAGCAAATATTTCTGTTGTGAACTGTTTTATACTGAAATGTGCATTATTAAACCCATTTGTTGAGCACATTGAAAGATCGAATATCTTCCTAACTCGACACTGGAAAATGTTTATTTGCCATTCCTCTCCTTCCTCTGCTCTAATCTTGTTAGATATTGTTTCTGGGTTTTCTGGAATCCATCCATATTAGAGGGGGAAAAAAATCATAGCCGAAGAAACAAAAAAACCCCCAGAATTTACAATTTATAAACACATATTTTTAACAAGATCATAAGAAATTTAAAATAGCATACATAATAGAAACCGCATGTAGGAAAACATATAGAACGATGTGGTGGGTGACCATTTTTACACCATCATAACGACCCCATACATTTGAAGAACACAAAAACAGTAGTCATCAGGTTATAAGAATTTGAATGTAGCAAAGGAATGCTAGTGATCAAGATGGTTTGGAGGTGATGTGATGCCCTTTTGATTTTGTAAGTAGGTTACTTTATGCATACTGTGTACTGAAGTAATATACGTTTAACTATTGCCCTTTAAAACACTGTGTGTGCAATCAAGTTGTTTTTATTTCATTTAGAGTAATCATATGTGGGCTTGGTGCCCTGTTCCAATTACTTCCCCCCAAAACCCACCTCTGTTGAAAAAGCAATTGAGCACCAAAGATTAGAGTTGAAGGCACTAGCAACAGCTGGAGTGGAAGAAGCAGAAAGCAGTTTTCCTCTTTGACGATCCTTTTCTCCTCCAGTTAATGCCCATTATCTAGAGTCAAATCAAAAATAAAACATCCAGGTGTAGATTTATCTACTTCCTCATTCATTCAACAAATCCCTACTGCGTGCCTACCATGTGCCACCTCGGTACTCAGTGGGGGGACATGTTATAGAAAGTTGTTAAAGTGGCATTGGGCTTCTGGAGAGAGCTTGAAGTTCAAAATATAGAATTGGAAGTCAGACACATGGTGTAAGAAGTGCCTTTGAAGCAGATGAAAATTGAGAGAAATTAAATGAAGAGACAGGTGTATGTTGAGATGCAGAGGAGATACGAGACCAGTTACATTCTTCAATTGCTTTGGGAAGTCTCTGCTATGAATGCTACAGAGAAGATACAGGAGATTTTGAGGAGAGAGAATTATGTGTGTAGAGTTGTTGGGGAGATGTTCCCAGCACCGAGTCAGGGGATTGTTGGCGGCATTGTGGCACAATGGAAGCAAGCATGAGTGTGGAATGGTGAGCAGGAGTAGTCCCGGCTTTCCTCCAGCAATGCTCCTGGGCATACATGGAAACACTGGATAGCGTGTATGATGTGGTTTTGCCCACTGATGTCGTGGGTCACAAGGATATGACAGGGGCCTAGGTGGAGAGGGCAATAATGGGCTGAGAAGAGAGTTCAGGGATGGATTAAACTATGAAGGATTTAGCATTTATTGAACTCAGCAGAAAGCAGGGAGAAGGCTGGGAAGGGGAGGAGTGCAGTGGTACAATTGGGGGCTGTGTATAAAAACCAAATATTCCAAGTGCCTGTCGTGGTTAAATTCAGGGAATGATCCTGCTGGTGCAGGGCTGAAGGAGGCTGGAGTTGGAGGACTGCAGGGAACAGGATCATGGGACTCGACAGCTGAGGTAATTGATGGGTCCCTAGCATGCATTTTGAAGTTGTCAGAAAGTGGTGATGAGGAATGAGGACATGGAGGAAGATCATAAGCCAGGTGCTGTATTCATTTAGAAAGATGGAAGTGGGTCTCATGCAAGTTCAGTAAACAACAGCTGTGGTGCCTCTAAGATGGTGGAACAGAGAACTGGTGTCAATTTTAAATGAGGAGGAAAAAGAAGTGGACAGTTGAGTAGTCCAAAAGTCTGAAGTCTGGGCTTGTAAATTACTGGAAGAAAAATCCCAAGAGGGCCAGAGCTTACCTTTTTTTTTTTTTTTTTAAGATTTTATTTTTATTATTTATTTGACAGAGAGACACAGCGAGAGAGGGAACACAAGCAGGGGGAGTGGGAGAGGGAGAAGCAGGCTCCCTGCAGAGCGGGGAGCCCGACACAGGACTCGATCCCAGGACCCCGGGATCATGACCTGAGCCGAAGGCAGTCGCTTAACCGACTGAGCCACCCAGGCGCCCGGGCCAGAGCTTACTTTGAAGACATCCAAATACTATATACAATCAGCCACATTTTTTCTAGGTTCATTCAAATACATGTTAATTTATTAGTTGTTGATTTGATTATTCATCATTATGGATACTGTCTTGGGTAAGAAAAAGAAAAAGATGTTATTTTATATTCTGCCTTGATTCCTTTTTGACACTTCTTTGGTTGTATTTTTTTCATGGTCTCTCAGCTTTAAAAATGTCAAATAGTGGGAGGGAGGATACGCTTTCCCAAATATCAGATACTCAAGGCTTTTTACATATATCAAAAATGAGATCCTGTTGGCGAGCCAACTAAACTAGAGAGTATGTTATTTTTCAAAGTAATCCTCTGTATCTGAAAGAAAAACACTGTATTAATCCTTTTTTTCTTTCTAAATACCATAATTTATTTAATCTTACTTATATAATCATAGTCTTGGACTGGTTTTCAAAACCACCGTTATATTAAGTATGTAAAATACAACTGATATGATTATTGAAGTGTATACTTTTTGCATTAGAATGGAGAACACAAATTTTGATGAGTTTCCTGACATATGAACAAGTGCTCTGATAACTTTACAGACATATCAGTATATTCATAGATATTCTGATTATTGCAAAGCCAGTTTTTTTTTTTTTTTGCATGGGTAGCTACCTAAATTGTTTACAAAGCATAGAGAATGCTATTTAAATCACAATATAATAAACCCCTTCCAAGGAACTTCTTTAGTAGGGGCAGCAGATCATAGCAGTAAAGGTTGTCGTTGACAAACACCTGTCCTTTATAGTTACGTGCTAAAAGGCAGGTGTTCTTACATTTATTATGCTTCTATTGTGCTTTCCATCACTACTATAACAAATGTTGATAATCTGAAAGATTTCATAGCACTAAGAGCAAACAAACCCTATTCATGCATTGTGATGAATTTATTACTTTTCATTCCTTATTTAAGTAAACCAAGTCCACAGAATTCGAAAGTAAGATATTACCACTTTCCTACTTTCCTGCCTGCCGTGTTAATTCTCCTTTGGAAGACAGTTGTCTTGCCTGCTGGATCCTTCTCTTAGTCTGACTCTGTTTGATATAAGATCAAAGGGCTTTCATTTTCTGTATCAATTAGGCTGGCTGTCTTGTCTCAATGAGATTAAGTAGCCTCTGGAGAGTAGTGACACCAGAACAGCCATAGATGAGCTGATGGTTAGCATACAATATGGCTGTCTTAATTCTTTCTAAATGATAGTTTGTCTAGTCTGATGTCTTTTTTTTATGGTTGTGTCTGAGGCTCATTTGTTCAGGGCAACCATGCAGCACACAGCAGACCTGATAATCAGTGATTTGAGTTTCTAAAAAGGCTGGAAAGACACATCAATTCTCTCGCAGGCTTAAGATATTTCCCCTACTTAGGCAAAGTCCAGCTTTCTGTGGTTGTTTCTTTGTTTTTTTTTTTGGTAGGATACCAAGTACCAGAATATTTTACTCCAAATAAATTCTAAATCTTATACCCCGAATGTACCTCAAAGTTGCTTAAAGGAAGCATTATCAAAAGCATTTGTGGAGCTCCAGGCAAAGTTATATAAGCCCAGTGTTAGTCTTGCTGTACAGAGATTTTTCTGTATCTAGAAGTTTGTGGTCTGCATTTTCCACTGTCATATTTAACCACCTTTTTTTTTTTAAAAGATTTTATTTATTTATTTGAGAGAGAGAGAGAGAGAGAGAGAGAAGCAGACTCCCTGCTGAGCAGGGAGCCAGATGTGGCACTTGATCCCGGGACTTGGAGATCAAGAACTGAGCAGAAGGCAGACGCTTAACCGACTGTGCCACCCAGGAGCCCCTTAACCAACTTTCTTGAGATGAGTATTTAATGATCTCGCTGGAGAAAGTGAAGCAATGTATTTAAAGGAGTAAACAACATACTGGTATTTATTAACAACATCCTCTCTCCACCTGTTCACTCTGTCTTTACTTTCAGAGATTTCCTCGCCAGCTGCTTTGTCAAGAAAAAAAGAGGTCGTCAGGCATCAACTCACCGACTTGGTCTTCCTCACCATCTTCAGATGTCTCTAGGCTTAAACCTATTCTTCCTTCTGCCCTCTTATCCCAGAAGAAAAACTTCTACCACTTTCCAAGTCTTGACCTTTACCCTGAGCCCTCAAAATCTAGCTTCCTCAGTATCTCCCCTCCTCTCATGTTTGTGACCCATCCTTTCTCTTCTGGGTACACATGTGCTCGAGACTCCACCAGACGTTAAAGAAATAAAAAACAGTGACAAAAACAACCATTCTTTCTTTAGCTCAACTTCCTTTTTTTCTGGGCTAATGCCTTACATTTCACCTTTTCATCATCAGATTCTCAAGAAAGAAGACTACATGACTTATTCTATTCATTAGGTCCTATTCTCTCTCTCTTTTTAAAAGATTTTATTTATTTATTTATTTATTTATTTATTTATTTATTTATTTATTTATTTATTTATTTATTTATTTGATAGAGAGAGAGAGCACAAGCAGGGGAATCGGCAGGCAGAGGGAGAGGGAGAAGCAGGCTTCCTGCTGAGCAGGGAGCCCGATGTGGGGCTCGATGTGGGGCTTGATCCCAGGACCCTGGGATCATGACCTGAGTCAACGGCAGATGCTTAACAACTGAGCCACCCAGGCGCCCTCTTTTTTTTTTTTTTTTAACAATAAACACCAATAGTCCATGACCGACGATAAGAGGGAGGAAGATTTATTTGCCTTTCTAGGCTTTGATTTTCCTCAGATAGGACTCTAGCTCCTTGCCTTCTAGTGTGGAGCCATCTACTCAGCCACACTGGACTGGTCTTGAAGCGATGCATGCAAGAAGCTTGCCCTGCTGGAGCTGCTCCTCCAGAAGACAAAAACAGGGAATGCTTTGCAGATTTGTTTGTCATCCTTGCTCAGGGATCTTCTCTGTATTGTTCTAATTTTAGTGTTTGTGCTGCTGACGGGAGCACGGTCCCATTCTCTTTTTAATCCACTGCCGTCTGATTTCTGCGCTCACTGCTGCTCTCACCAGGGAGGGTAAGAACATTGAGTTACCATTCAATGGACACTGTCTACCTGCCTCTCTTGTCCATTTGCCACTAACGGTTAGTATTTCCATCAGGAAAGTCGTCTTCTCTTCTGAGCTCTGCTTTACTTCCTTCTCCTGGTCCCCCTTGTGTATCCTTCTAAGCGTTTTGCCTCTTCAATTATTTTTTGTCCCTCTGTCCATCCCTGAGAAGTTGGGGTTCCCTAGGGTTTGTTTCTTACCCTTTCTCCTCCTTCCCCTCCTCATCCCCCTCACCCCGAGGCAATCTCATGCTTTGGCCTGATTTCTTCTGCAGCCATAGATCTGTATCTCCAACTACTCATAGGAGTTCCCCTTGAGGCACCTCAAAATTCAGCACACAGTAAAGAACTGACGGGCATTCTCCCTACAAATTGTTCGCACAGATTTCTTCTCCCTTTCTCCCTAGCTCAGCCAGAACTCCATCCTTCTCCCAGATGCCCAAGAGTGAACCGTGCCCCTCCCCTAACTTCCTTACTTCCTTTCAGTTCTACCTCCTGAGAAGCCGTCTCCTTCCCCTTCATTCTTCATTCCACTGCTCCAGTCTAGGTCAGAGCTCATCACTTCATACCTGGAAGGTTGCATCTAGGCTTTTCCTTAGTCATATTTCTACAACCAGATCGGATCACATCACTACCAGGATTAAGGACTGTTTTCAATTTCCATCTGCCTGCAGGATATGCTTTAGCCCAAACTCCTTAGTGCAGCATAAGATCCCCTTCAGAATGTAGCCAAGTCTGGTTTTCTATTTACTCTTTGGTCTCCCACCCCCATAAGCCTTACACACTCCAGAATGTTCCCCATTTGTGCCTTCATAGCTAAGATCAAGGTGCTGCTTTCCCTGAAAT
Source organism: Mirounga angustirostris (assembly GCF_029215605.1). Taxonomy (NCBI): domain Eukaryota; kingdom Metazoa; phylum Chordata; class Mammalia; order Carnivora; family Phocidae; genus Mirounga; species Mirounga angustirostris. The sequence continues at coordinate 70,461,130 of NW_026991720.1, read as the reverse complement.
GTTCCTGTTTCTTCTCTCCTCTTTCTGCCTGGCAAATCCCGATTCCTCCTTTTATGTGAAGCTGCCGTGTAGCCTCCTTTCTATTCCACTGGTCTTTGCTGACCACAGCCTCCACCCCATTTCCCCCTCTTTCACAAAATGAATTGTTATGCCTTTGCTGTTCCAGAGCATTTTATGCAGGCTTCCACTTAAAGCCCTTGTCTCATTGTCTTATAGCTATTTTTCTGCTGCTCTGTCTCCTCTACCAGACTACCGTTCTTCTAAAGCCATGTTCACCTTTCCCGCTACACCAAAGATGCTCACCAAACTCCAACTATGTCTTCAAGATAAAATAAAAAGCCTAAGTGGGACAACTGGGTGGCTCAGCCAGTAAAGTGTCCAGCTTTTTTTTTTTAAGGTTTTATTTATTTATTTGAGAGAGAGAGAGAGGGAGAGAGAGAGAACGAGCAGTGGGGAGGGGCAGAGGGAGAGAGAGAGTGGATGCCCCGCTGAGCAGGGAGTCCAAGGAAGGGCTTGATCCCAGGACCCAGAGATCATGACCTGAGCTCAAAGCAGGCACTTAACCAATTGAGCCACCCAAGCACCCCAAGTGTCTGACTCTTGATTTCTGCTCAGGTAATGATCTCAGGGTCCTGGGATCAAGCCCCATGTGGGGCTCTGCGCTCAGCACGGAGTCGGCTGAAGACTCTCTCTCTCCCTCCCCCTCTGTCCCTCCCCCTACTTGTGCACGTATACACACTCTCTTTCAAATAAATAAATTAAGAAAGAAAGAAAGAAAGCAAGCCTTAGCTGACTGCCTCAGGTGGCATTAGGGTTCCTCTGTCTTGCCACAATTTTGTATTCATGTACTTTCCTACAGCACTTGTTATATTGAAGTTATGTGTTTACTTTTCCATTTCTTCCACTAGACTGAGAGTATCTCAAAGCAGGGACCTCATCCTATTCATCATTGCCATCCAAATGGCTAGCACTGTGCCCAGAACACAATAGGTACCAAGTAAATGTTTGTTAAATCAACTGTCACCCCCCCTAAGTCTTTATTACTTGTAGTGGAGTTATTTTTAGATGTGAATTGGTGCTTTTGTTTTGAACACGTATATAGGATATATTTTAAGTGCCTATTAATTTTACTATGAATATTTCACCTACAATGACCACCACCTGTGTAGTAGATCATTGAAAAATCTCGATTGCTAAAGAAAGATCACATTACGTTGGTTGAAAACAACCTTGATTTATGGGAAACTGAGCCTCAGAGAGTGCTGAATTAAAAGAAAAACAGTGAGCACATAGAGTGATATAAAGTGCTTACTCATGGCATTGGAATGCCAATGAATATGTAACATTCCACAGGCTGGAGTTACTATTTTTTTATAATAATTATTAATCTCATCAATTAGAAAAGAGAAAATCAAATGGAAGGTAACTGAAGTTACTTAATAAATTTAGGCTAAAAACCAACTTAAAAAGCTATACTAAAAATCCCCTTAGTCTCAGAACCATAGTGTATCTATCTGCAGAGTGTCTTCCTATTAGAGCTTTCCCCATAATTGTCAAGTTATGGGACAGAAGAAAACATAATCTTATTTTTCAACAGCTGAGGTTGGTGTGAGGGTGAACTGGGGAAACCAGGAAACTATCAGGAAAACCTTTACCCTTGTGGATTCGCACAGATAATGTCTATTCACTCTATAACAATCAGTCAACATGGATAAGTCCCTGGGCTATAAGCTGGAATATTGATCTGAGTGAGTCTGGCTTCAGAACTCTCATTTTCTATGCGCTAACAAACTGTGAGTTATTTTGTGAACGCTCTAGTACCTCTTTAGGTAGGTGATTTAAATCACTGATAATACAAATTAGTAGTTATGTTAATAAGATAACTCCACATTTTCTTTTAGCCTGGTGAGTCCTCTCAAAATAGGGCTGTTTCAGCCAAACCAATACATCTACTCTCACTGTATTTTTCCCCTTTTCTTTTTCCCCCACCTTGAGTCAGGCTGTGGTACGTTATGGGTATTTCCATAAATTACCAACCCCTGTACATACATTTTTACTTAGCCCATATCCTGCTTCCTACACTCTTCTAAGTTTTATTCATGAATCACTCAAAATTTTACATTCCAGAAATTACACATTTACTTTTCAGTATATAACAGCCATTCTTCCTCCCTTATTTGAAATATTTTTTAACACTCGTTCTAAATGAACTCACCATGGCTCATCCTGGTTTGCATAATTATAGGTGGCTCTTATAAGTAATTATCAAGACTCTTTTTTTCTTTGTTTTTCCCTTGCTCATCCTTTTTATTTTTTGTACAGGGTGAGGGGCTGGGGGGAGTTCCCTCCTAGGGAGAAGGCGCCTGGTGGTGAGGGCACTTCACAACTCATTAATTATCTATTGGGCATTGGCTCATTTAAAGAGTATTAGTCAGGTTGTTGGGATTTGAGACTGGAGGAACCAGGGTGGAAAGCAATTTGTCCGCATTAGAAACGAATCAAGATGGAGAGCCCTAGGCTCAGAGATGTGCCAGGCTTGCAAGAGGATTTTGGATTTGGGAGTTTTTAACAGCTTTTGAAAGATGAAGAAAGCACCCCTAGTATGCTAGAATTAGGAGGCAACGCTTCACATTTAAGAAGAATAAATTCAGCTTCACCCAATGAGATGAGATCTGGGAATTTACATAAAGAGGTAGTTTAGGCTAAAATTATAAGAAGCTTCTTGGGAATGAAAATATAACTGATTATGAAGTGTAGATGGAATGCTTGGGAGTTCATAATTGTCCTTTCCAGTCCATTAAAAAAATAAATAAATATGTTTAATAAAGATAGATTTTTTTTTTTATTTTTTAAAGATTCTTTTTTTATTTATTCATGAGAGACAGAGAGAGAGGCAGAGGGAGAAGCAGGCTCCCAAGGAGCAGGGAGCCCGATGCAGGACTCGATCCCAGCACCCTGGGATCATGACCTGAGCTGAAGGCAGATGCTTAACCATCTGAGCCACCCAGGCGCCCCAATAAAGATAGATTTAATAGGTAATTTTAATTATGGCTTTGAAAGAATTCAAACAATACAAAAGGGTTTACAATAAAAAGTAAGTCCCCATCTTTCCCTTCCTAAGCATAGTCTCCTTTCCCCTCTCCCCTGGTTCCCTTTGCTGGACAAAACCACAATTATCTAGTTGTTATTTATCCTTCTGGAGAAAGTCTGTGCATTCACAAACATATATGTGTGTGAGTTATTCTTTATTCTGCCACATGAATGATAGCAAACTATATGCACTGTCTGTACCTTACTTTTTCCTCTGATTGATGTGTCTTAGAGATCTTTTCCTTAAGAGTCCAAAGAGAGCTGCCTTATGCTTTATAACCACTGCAAAATTTGATTAACCATTCCCTTCTGATGGACGTTCAGGTACTCTGCATTCTTCTGCTGTTACAAAACTATACTGCATCATAGTTGAGCAGAAAGAACAACGTGAAAACCTCCTGATGGGAGGGTTGGAGGCAGCGTAGGACAGAATGAACTGTTGTTCTCATAGGAACCAAACATTTTTAGGTTCTGCTTCTCTGTGTGCCTCATTGCCATGCATACATGGGGGAAAACACACAGGAGCTCTATGAGACGGCCACTTACTGTCGTTTTCCTACGAGGTCAGGCACATTTCCATTATGTGGAGTTATTATGTAAAGTATCCCAAGTCTTATGTGGCAGTGGGGGTACGTGTTAGGAATATACCTGAGTTATTTAAGGAGAGAGCTACATGTTGTGGAAAGAGCATTGGTTTGGGTCACAAGAATTTGGTTCAAGCCTCAACTCTGCCTTTTATTGGTGTGATAATCGAAGTCCTTTTAGTTTCTCCGAGCCTTATTTTCTTCTTCTGTAAAATGGAGGTAATAGTACCAACCTTGTGTTTCATAGATTTAATGAGATAATGCTTATGAAGTGATTCTATAAACCAGTGGTTCTCAAACTTTAAAGAGTTTCTGGTTCAGAAGGTCTGGAGTGGACCTTGAGAATTTACATTTCTGATAAATTCTCATGTAATGATAATGCTGCCGGTCTAGGGACCAGAATTTTGAGAAACACTGACACAAGTCACTAAGAACTGATAGGTGGTGTTACAGTTTTTGTCACTACAGTTATTACCCAAGGAAGAACACTACCTTTACATGTGTCCTTAGAGAAGTGAGAGAGGTAATGGTAATCACTTTTGAATTAAAGTAAAAATTCTGCCTGTCGATCAATTACAGAAATCTCTAAAGAAATTGAACTTAATGGGGGGGTGGATACTAAACACATAATTATGCACACTTTGAGTTTATTTAAATGTTCATGCACCTCTGAATTCACTGGTTAAGAGCACTTGACAGGAAGTGGAAGTATAAAAATAAAGAAGAAAGGCTCATCTCGTGGCGTTGCTGCCTTAACTGAGCACAGGAAGTCCTGGAAATCTTGCAAGACTGTCTGTTCCTTCATGATGTCTAGCCTGATTTTAAGACCCCAAAGAGTATTTTATGTTTGTATTTGTCAGGGTTCTCCAGAGAAACAGAACCAACTGGAGGGAAAAGAAAAAAAAGTACACACACACACACACACACACAGTTACTGTAAGCTGTAAGTTACTGTAACTGTGGGATAATTCTAGTCCGAGTCTGAGGGCCAGCGGAACCAACAGTGTAAGTTCCATTCCAAGCCCAAATCCAAAGGCAGGGGAAGACCAATTTTATGGCTCGAAGACAGGCAGAGAGAAAGAATTCCTTCTTAACTTTTTATTCTGTGCACGTCTTCAACAGACTGGACAAGACCCACCCACAATGGGGAAGGCAACCAAGCTTTACTCAGTTTACCAATTCAAATGTTAGTCTTACCCAGAGACACCCTCACAGGCACACCCAGAAGTAATGTTGAACCAAATATCTGGGCACCCTGAGGCCCACTGAAGCGGACACATAAAATTAACCATCAAAACGCCGTTGAGGGATGTCTGAAATGAGGCAGTTTCAGTGTGCTTATCATGGTTTTCCAGTCCACACTGTCGCTTCCAAACACTTGAAGTTTCGAAGAGCACAAACATCAACCGTGGCTATGTGTGTAGTTAGTTTCATATTCTAGTTGTCACACGTCTTATGGCAAAACTTTTCAGTGGACCACTTATAGCTAAAACTCAAAATATTCTTGTACAAACAGAAAATTTTAGGTAATGATCGTTGCTATCATCAATGCCATCACCGTTACTGCATTTATTATGAGAAAGGTGATGCCAACAGGTCTATCTGCCAGTCTATAAACGCTGTTGAGTATTTAATTATATGTTAAGAGTAATTCAGAATCATTGATTTATTGTCACAAATGTGTAGGAATCTAGACATTCAGCTTTTAGCACTGACATATTACCTTCTGAAAATCACCATAGACGTTCTGCTCTCCGGTCCCTTCTCAACTAATAAATACAACCTGTGGAAAAAGAGACATACCACAGTACATTCCTGGGACCCCAAGAGACAAATAGTAAAATATTTCAGAAGACAAATATTAAAATTAATGAGATAGTCACAAACGTTTGGAGGTAAATTCATGAGTGATGAAGCAAAATTTTCAAACCACAGCACAGTACAAAGAAAATGTTGAGATTATGTGTGAATAATGCTTTTGCGAAGATGGCATATTACTGTGGTGGGTTTCCTTGCTTTCTGTCTCACTGATTCCCTTCTTGACATTGTACAGCTATTTCCTTTGTAATACAGAAACTCCCTTACAGAATCTTTTTCCACAGCTGGCTTTCATCACTACTTGATAGGTACCTAAATATTTCAGTTTCTTCCACTTTATTTTCCTTTAACAATAACTGCTGCCCAATCAAATCATTCATCTTTTCCCCTGTGTGAGTATTTGAGATCTTGAATGAGTGTTTATGAAGCACCATTTGGAATCACCCTATTTTCTCTTGTTTGGCATTTTCATATGCCCTTGGTCTCAATTACACTTGGAAGTCTGAATTAAGTTTGTTTAACCATTTAAAAATTTTGAGTTCAAAATTTATTGTGGACTTTTTTTTGTCTTTCCCTATAGAAACTACTGTGTGTAAATAAAGACTAACCTTAAAACCTAAGACTTATTTTGTAACTTGTATAATAGATCTTGCACGTTTATAAACACTATTGAGACATATGGCACAGAAAAACAAATATTATGCTTTAAAATGTCTACAAATGATAATAACAACTAACATTTATTTTCTATTTACTATGAAGTGGGTGCATGACCAAGTTAGGTGCATGACCTAGAAGTTAGGAATTTTATTAAGTGCTTTCTTGCCCTTGGTGTGCAGGGAGATTTCAGGAATAGTCTAAGAGTTTGAGTTGAATTTCTGGTATTTGTAACCCAAGGAGCATTCATTTATGTAAACATGATACATGTTATTATGTACACAGAGGTCATTATGGGTGTGTAAAACAGAGTATATCCTGGGCAAGGGGAGATCAGATTGAAAAGGCCTGTGCTCTATCTGTCCCATACACATTTACATTGATTAAATTTAAAAATTCCTAGAGGAACCTCACAGGAGAAGAAAAGCAAAGCAAAAACCTAACAAGGATTGGGGCCAGGAAGCCAACTTGCAAGGATTTTACTGACATGGGTCCATGGCAAGGCCTTGACTTTAAGAAAATCTGAAGGCAGAATCAACATAAATATGACTTAAAAACCAAAGACTATTAAAAGATAAACAATAAAATGTCTCCCTATCATTCTTACCATTCATTTGACCAATTCTTACCCAGTCTTTACCATTAGTAACCCCTGTCCTTAATTTCCTATGTAAATTTCCATAGTTTCTTTAAGCATATACAAGCAAAAACAAATAGGTTTTTCTTTCTCTTCATTTGCTTACAAAGACAGCATATTTTAGTACCATTCTGCACCTTGTTTTTTGTTTGTATGTTTATCTTGGGCTTCTTTTCCTATTGGTATAAAGAAAGTTTCCTGACTCTTTTTTAAGGTTGTTTAATTTTCTATGATACAGATATATTATCATGTATTTACCAGTTACAACCAGTTGGGTTGTTTCTAATCTTTGGCTATTACAAACAATGCTACAGTGAATAACTTTGCATCAAAGTCATTTCTCACCTGTGCACGAATATCTGCACGATAAATTCCTCCAAAAGTGTTTCTGAGTCTTTAGTGGCTTTTGTTAATTTGAAAGTGACCACTTAACTATCCTCTCTGAGCTGTACCCCACTGGGAGAAAGGATGTGTATGTGTAGAGCTAAAAAGAGCTATAACACCGTAGGGACCAAGCCATAGGAACCCCTTAAGAGAGCCTAACCCAGGAAGAAGAGCCATATTTCTGTTGCCTTTCAGGGGAAGCATGAGTATAGGTCCTAAAAGTTGCTGAGTGGTGACATTGGAGTGGAGATACTGGCCTGAGTGAAGCACAGGGATGTCATTCAAATGGGAAGCCAGACGTACTGTGGGCTGCTGAGGCTTGAGCAGAACTTTGCTAAGATTAGCGACTCCAGCAGTGCAGGTGGCCCTGGGCAAAGGAAGGCACATGTTCTTAGATTTTTTCACATGGTACTAACAAGCTCATGAAAGCCATAATACTATGAAGTCTGGTGATATTTGGGTAATAAATGCTTAGACAAGGTCTTGAAGAATAGAAAGATATTAACAGAGATTTTCTCTGGAAGTACAGGGTAAGAAGTTGGCATCACACTTTGCCCATGTCTTCATGTTAATAAATGTTAATTGACTCTGTTGAGAATTGATATGTATCTTTCCTGTTTCTTTAAATATAGGTATATATATTTATCTGCATAAATAATTTTTATTACATAAATAGGATATTTCTGCATATATCTATTATTTTATACTTGTCTGTTTTTATTTTAAATACATATTTTGGAGATGTTTCTGAGTTAGTATATAAAGATCACCTTCAACCTTTTTAAATGATGCATTTATTTGACCATTCCTGATTTTGGGGTATTACAAACAATGCTGTAGTAAATGCCTTTGTACTTCTCTCTTGGCGTATACTATATGTGGGTGCTTCTTAAAGACTGATACTTAGACATAGAAATCCTGGATGAAGGGGGTGCATGTCTAGAATTGTGGAGGATACCGCCATGCCGGCTTCTAAAAAAGGCTTCACTAGTTTACTCTTGTGCCAAACAGTATAGAAGAGACCGTTTGTTCACAATCTTAATACTATTAGACCTTATCAATCTTTTAAAATTATGCCAATTACATTTTTAAAATTACATCACATTATTGTTTTAACATTTCCTAGGTTAGTAGTGATGTTGAACTTTTTTTCACATGCTTCATTTGTATTACTTCTATAAATTGCTTATTTCCTTTGCCTATTTTTCTAGTAGGTAGTTGTCTTAATTTGAAGAAGTACATTATGTTCTGTTATGTTGGTTATGTTTGTAGCAAGTGTTTTCATCTGCTCTTTGTCATTTAACTTTGTACTTGGCTTTATCTAGTAAGACTCTATTAGTTGGATCCTGGTTTGTTCAGCTACTGTAACAAGATACCACGGAGTGGGTGTCTTATAAACAACAGAAATGTATTTCTCACAGTTCTGGAAGCTGGAAAGTCCAAGATCAGAGTGCCAGCATGGTCAGGGGAAGACCCTCTTCCTGGCTCATAGCTGGACCCTTTCAGCTGTGTCCTCTCTTGCAGGAAGGGGCAAAGGATCTCTCTGGATCCTCTTTTTTTGTAAGGGCATTAACTACATTCATGAGGGCTTTACCTTCATGAACTAATCACTTCCTAAAGGACCAGCCTCCTAATACTATCATCTTTGGGGAGTTAGGATTTTCACATATGAATTTGGAGGGGGACACAAACATTCAGAACACAGCCTTTTACTCCCTGCTCCCCAAAATTCATGTCCTTCTCATATGCAGAGTACATGCATTCCATCCCAATAGCCCCAGAAGTCTTAACTTGTTCCAGCATCAACTCAAAAGTCTAAGTCCAAAATCTCATCTAAATATCATCTGAATTAGATATGTGACACAGTCCTCTTTGGACAAATTGCTCTCCAGCTATGAACCTATGAAACCAAATAATTCACGCTTCTAAAGTATAAGGAAGGGACAGGAATGGGATAGACATTTCCATTCCAAAAGGGAGAAATAGGAAAGAAGAAATGGGTAATAATTTCTCAGCACGTCCAAAACCTTAAAGCACAATAGGGCAGAGGTCCCACCTTCTGGACACACTGGGGTGGAAGTTGGGCCTCCATGGCTCCAAGTGGTTCCGCCCTCCACAGCTTTGCTGGGTGAGGCCCACACAGCAGCTCTCATAGGTTGGAGTCCCACGTCTGCCCCTCCCTCTCTGGGGCTGGGGTCATTGCCCTAGGACTCAGATGGCCATTGCTCTAGACAGATTTCTCTGCAGTGGCCCCTCCCCTGAGCCTGCTGCTCTGGGAGGCTCCATCCTTTCAAATCTATGGGAGATAGCCATGGTCCCACTGGCTGATGGCTAGTGGCTATGTCATGGTGTGCCATACTTTGTGATTCCTAGTCATAGAAGAAGGAGAATAAGCTAAGTTAGAGTAAGACAAGATGGAGTCACAGTGGCCAATGTGAACTCCCATATTAGTTGTCAACTTTGGATATAGGACTTTGAGTGTGCCTCTATAGATAAGCTGTGTGACTGATAGATAAGTAAAACTTATTAGGAAAGGTCCATGGAGAGACTTGGGTGAGACCGAGTGGACTGAGCTGATACGGCAAAGACCATCGGGCAGAACCGTTACACCCTACTCAGAGGACCCTTAAAAGAAGCAGCTGTCTAGCAGCAGCTGGAGGGCTGACCGGCCTCCCATGCTGTATGTATCCACAGCTGCTCCACTCAGGCACTGCCAGAGGCTCTGCAGGCACAGAAGACCACCTGACTGCCATCTAGGCTAACACTTGTTGCAGGACCTACGATGGGGCCCGTGTCTCCCCGATCATGTTGTGATGCCTCCTTCCCAGATCTTCAGAGTGGTTCACTAATTCCCACCTAACTTTTCTTGTGTGACTAACTTGTGTGATAAAGTTGTGCAATAAACTGTATGATTCATGAATTTAATGTTGATGCTACATGGGTATTTGAAACATGTCTCAATCCTGTGATTCTTACCTGGCCTTGCCATTCACCCTGCTTCAGGTGAGGGTACTCTGATCTCTACAGGGGCTCTGCCAGGGTTTACTACCTATGCTTTCTGGTGGGACAGCCCCCTGGGCCCCCTTCCACAGCGCCTGGAGGTTAAGGGGTGCAGCTCAGGCTTTTAGGGGAGCACAGCCAGCACTGTGAGGCAGACAGTGCCCTCGTTTGAAAGAGATCTGCCCCAGAGACCCTTGAACTCTGGACCTGTGGAGTTAGGGCAAGTCTGGAACTGCCTTCAGGTCATTCTTCTACTGTTTTGAACAATAAGTCCTGGCTTCTGTTTGGAAGGACCACCAATCTGCCAATTGTCTTGATGAATAGCTCTTATCTTCTGTTGAGATGGTCAATCCACACCAATTTCCTTATCAAATTTGGCCACACTTTGTGTTCTCTCCCAAACAAGCTTTCTTCTTTCTTTTTTTTTTTTTTTTTTTTTAAGATTTTATTTATTATGGGGGCGCCTGGGTGGCTCAGTTGGTTAAGCGACTGCCTTCGGCTCAGGTCATGATCCTGGAGTCCCGGGATCGAGTCCCGCATCGGGCTCCCTGCTCGGCAGGGAGTCTGCTTCTCCCTCTGACCCTCCCCCCTCTCATGTGCTCTCTCTCTCTCTCATTCTCTCTGTCTCAAAATACATAAATAAAAATCTTAAAAAAAAAAAAGATTTTATTTATTATGTATTTGTCAGAGAAAGAGAGAGAGCACAAGCAGGGGGAGTGGCAGGCAGAGGGAGAAGTAGGTTCCCCGCCAAGCAAGGAGCCCGATGTGGGACTCAATCCCAGGACCCCGGGATCATGACGTGAGCTGAAAGCAGACACTGAACCGACTGAGCCACCAAGGCATCCCAGTTTTCTTATTTCTTTCAAAATGGATAGGCTGAGAATTTTCCAAATTTTAAAATTCTGCATTCTTTTTGATTAATAATTCCACCTTTAAATCATTTCTCTTTTTGAATTTTACTAAAAACATTCAAAAGAAACCAGGCTGCTCCTTCAACACTTTGCTTAGAAATTTCTTCACCAAATATCTACTTTTCATTGCTTACAAATTCTACCTTCCACAAAACACTAGGACAGGGACACAATTTAGTTAAGCTCTTATCCACATTATATCAAAGATCACTTTTTCTAGAGTTAACACAAGCATGTTCCTCATTTCTGTCTGAGACCTCAGTAGGATGACCTTTATTATCCATGTTTCTACCAACATTCTGCTAACAACTACTTGGGTATTCTCTCTCTACAGCTTTCCTCCTCTTCTTTTTATTTTTTAAAAATATTTTATTTTTAAGTTATCTCTACATCCAACCTGGGGCTCGAACTCAAAACCCCGAGATCAAGAGCTGCATGCTCTACTGACTGAGCCAGCCAGGTGCCCCTACAGCTTTCCTCTTCTGAGCTCTTGCCAGACTTGCTCTTTACAGTCCATTCATAGCAATGTAGGCTTTCTCTCGTACGCACTTCAAAACTCTTTCAGCCTTTGCCCATTATCCAGTTCCAAAGCTGCTTGCACATTTTTAGGTATTTGTTACAGTAGCAACTCCATTTTAGGATGAATTTTCTGTCTTAGTCTATTTTGGGCTGCTATTACAAAATACCATAGACTGAGTAGCTTATAAACAATAGGAACCGTTGCTGACAGTTCTGGAGGCTGGAAGTCCAAGATCAGGGTACCAGCATGGTCAGGTGAGGGCTCTCTTCTGGGTCACACATTTCTCCTTGTATTTTCACAGGGTGGAAGGCGCTAGGGAGCTCCGTGGGATCTCTTTTGTTCATTTTATTTATGTATTTATTTTTATTAATAACCTTAGATTAGATATAGTTGAAGTAAGTAATAAAGAACTAGAAGGTGGGTAGGGGAAAAAATCTAAAACAGCATGGAGTAAAAAAGAATGGAATATAAAAAATAATGGAATAAGAAATATAGGAGGCAGAGTGAAAATGTCTAACTTTCTAAGGTGACTAATGGGTGACTAATGGGGCAGGAGAAGCAACCTTGTTGCAAGAGAAGGAACCAGGAAGAAATCATGTCTGAAAATGTTCAAAACCAATGCACGTTACTCAGGAAGTTCTTGGAATGACAGCAGGATAAATGCTTAGAAAACTGTGTCTAGGTACATCTTAGTAAAACTTTGAAAATAAAAGGCAATTAAAAAAAATCTTAGCAGTCAGAAGTGGGCCAAAATACATATTACCTTTAAAGGAATAAAAATTATGATAACTGAATTCTCAACAGAAACACTGGACTACAAAAAATATATGGAATGATGTCTTCAAAGTGTTGGGGAGAAAATGCCAGTCTAGAATTCTATGCCCAGTGAAAATACCCTTTAAAAATAAAAGTGAAGTAAGTCATTTTCAGACAAATAAAAATTGAGAGTACATGCCACCAGCTGTCTTACATTAAACAGGAAAAAACCCTCCAAGATAATAACATATAGAAGCAGAGGATTGGGCAAAAGCACACAAACAAATAAAATAAATAAAATGTAACAGATAGGGGTGCCTGGGTGACTCAGTCAGTTAAGCAGCTCAGGACATAATCTCAGGGCCCTAGGATAGAGCCCCACATCGGGATTGTGCTCAGCGGGGAGTCAGCTTAAGGATTCTCCCTTTCTCCCTCAGGCCCTCACCCCACTTCCACACACACACTCTCTCTCTCTCAAATAAATAAATGAAACTTTTAAAAAATTTAAAAAATAAAATTTAACAGATAAAGTTTTTTTCTGAAAAGAAACCTGTTCTAGAGGATAAAATTCAAAAGGAATTTGGGAAGAAGGCTTATGGCTTGGTAAATTTGAAAAATAAAGGTTTATTTTGTTGAGCAAGCTTCTAAATTATGCCTGATTGTTATTACTAAAGTCTAGTTCCACATTCTCCAGGATGGATCACATGTCAGGACATGAAACAGGTCTCAATAAATTTAAGAAAATGGAAATCATATCAAGCATCTTTTCTGACTACAATGGTATGAGACTAGAAATTAATTACAAGAAAAAATCTAGAAAAAATGCAAACACATGGAAGCTAAACAACATGCTACAACAACCAATGGGTTAACAAAAAAATCAAAGAGGAAATCCAAAAATACATGAAGAAAATAGAAAATGAAGACAGAGTGGTCCAAAATATTTGGAATGTAGCCAAAGCAGTTCAAAGAGGCAAGTTTATAGAAAGAAGAAAAATATAGAAATAAAAAAAACTCAATGAAACAACCTAAAATTTCATCTAAAGGAACTAGAAAATGAAGAACAAAGCCCAAAGAACAAACTAGAAAGGAAATAGTAAAGTCTAGAGTGAATATAAATGAAATAGAGACTAAAAGCAAGCAAACAAACAATATAAAATACCATGAAACCAAGAACTGGTTCTTTAAATAAAAAGATAAACTTGATAAACATCTAGCCAGACTCATCAACAAAAAAGAGACAGACTCAGATAAATAAAATCAAAAATGAAGGAGAAGAAATAACAATTGATGTCCAGAAATACAAAGGATTTTAAGAGAATATTATGAAAAATTATATGCCAACAAATTGGACAACCTAGAAGAAATGGATAAATTTCCTAGCAACATACAATCTTCCAAAACGGAATCAGGAAGAAACAGAAAATTTGAACAAACTGATTACTAGTAATGAAATTGAATTGGTAATAATAAAAAAAAAAACTCCCAACAAACAAAAGTCCAAGACCAGATGGCTTCACAGGTGAATTCTACTGAACATTTAAAGAAGAGCTAATGCCTATTCTTCTCAGACTATTTTAAAAAATGGAAGAAGGAAAACTTCCAAATTTATCCTATGAGGCTGGCTTTACTCTGATACCAAAACCAAAGACATGACAAAAAAGAAAGGTGCAGGCCAATATCTCGAATGAACATAGATACAAAAGTCCTCAACAAATATTAGCAAATCAAATTCAACAGTACATTAAAAGGATCATTCACCACAATCAAGTGGGATTTATTCTAGGGATGCAAAGGTGGTTCAATATTTGCAAATCAATCCATGTGATACATCACATTAACAAGAGGATGGATAAAAACCATATAATAATCTCAATAGATGCAGAAAAAGCATTTGACAAAACAACATCTGTCCATGATAAAAACTCTCAACAAACTGGGTTTTGAGGGAATATACCTCAATATAATAAAGGCCATATATGAAAACCCCAGAGCTAACATCATACTCAGGGGTAAAAAAACTGAAGACTTTTCCTGTAAGATCAGGAATAAGACAAGGATGTCCACTCTCACCACTTTTATTCAACATAGTACTGGAAGTCCTAGCTGCAGCAATCAGACAAGAAAAAGAAATAAAAGACATTGAATTGATAAGGAAGAAATAAAACTGCCACTATTTGCAGATGATGTGATACTATATATAGAAAACCCTAAAGACTCCACACAAACAAAACCCTATTAGAATTAATAAATGAATACAGTAAAGTTGCAGGATACAAAATCATTATACTGAAATCTGTTCTGCTTCTATACACTAGTAACAGAGTAGCAGAAGGAGAAATTAAGAAAACAATCCCATTTACAATTGCACCAAAAGAAATAAAATATCTAGGAATAAATGAAACCAAGCAGATGAAAGTCTTGTATTCTGAACACTGTAAGACATTGATGAAGGAAACTGAAGACAACACAAGAAATGGAAAGATAAACATTCTCATGGATTGGAAGAATTGATATAATTAAAATGTCCATATTACCCCAAGCAATCTACAGATTCAATGCAAGTCCTATAAAAATACCAATAACATTTTTCACAGATCTAGGACAAATAACCCTAAAATTTGTGTGGAGCCACAAAAGGCCTCGACAGCTAAAGCAATCTTGAGAAAGAAGAACAAAGCTGGAGGCATCACAATCCCAGATTTCAAGATACACTGCAAAGCTATAGTAATCAAAACAGTATGTGGTACTGGAGCAAAAATAGAAACAGATCAGTGGAACAGAATAACTTTATCCTGTTGCCCAGAAAAAACTCCATGCCTACATGGTCAATTAATCTATGACAAACGAGGCAAGATTATAAAATGGGGAAAAGACAATCTTTTCAATAAATGGTGCAGGAAAAACTGGGCAGCTACATCCAAAAGAGGGAAACTGGACCACTTTAATACCATACACAAGTATAAACCCAAAATGGATTAAAAACCTAAATGTGAGACCTAAAGCCATAAAAATTCTAAAAGAAAACATAGCAGTGGTCTCTTGGATGTTGCCCTTAGCAACATTTTTATGAATATGTCTCCTCAGGCAAAAGAAACAGAAGCAAAAACAAACTATTAGGACTACATGAAAATAAAAGGTTTTGCACAGCAATGGAAACCATCAATAAAACTAAAATGTAACCTAGTGAATGGGAGAAGAAATTTGCAAATGATATTTCTAATAAGGGGTTAATATACAAAATATATTTAAAAAACTTACACAACCCAACACAAAAAAACAAAATCCAATTAAAAAATAGGCAGAGGACATGAATAGACTTTTTTTTTCAAAGAGGACATGCAGATGGCCAACAGACACATGAAAAGATGCTCAACATCACTAATCATCAGGAAAATGCAAATCAAAACCACAATGAGATATCATCTTACACCTGTCAGATATCATCTTACACCTGTCAGAATGGCTAGTATCAGAGAGACAAGAAATAACAAGTGATGGTGAGGATGTGGAGAAAAGGGAACTCTCGTGCACTGTTGGTGGGAATGTAAATCAGTGCAGCCACTTTGGAAAACAGTGTAGAGGTTCCTCAAAAAACTAAAAATAGAAATACCTTATGATCTAGGTAATTCTACTACTGGATATTTATCCAAAGAAAACTAACACTAATTTGAAAAGATATATGCACCTTTATATTTATTGCAGCATTATTTATAATAACCAAGATATGGAAGCAACCTAACCATCTACTGATAGATGAATGGATAAAGAATACACACACACACACACACAGAAATATTACTGAGCCATCAAAAAGCACAAAATCTTGTCATTTGTAGCAACATGGCTGGATCTAGAGGATAGTATTATGCTAAGTGAAATGTTAGAGAAAAAGACAAATACTATATGATTTCACTTATATGTGGAATCTAAGAAACAAAACAAACGAACAATAAAACAGATTCTTTTTTTTTAGAGAGAGAGAGTGAACAGGATGGGGGGGAGGGGCAGAAGGAGAAGGGGAGAATCCCAAGCAGGCTGACCTGGGGCTCAACTCCATGCCCCTGAGATCATGACCTAAGGGGAAATCCAGAGTCGGATGTTTAACCAACTAAGCTATCCAGACACCCCTAAAACAGATTCTTAAATACAGAGAACAAACTAGCAGTTGCCAGAGGGGAGGTGGGTGGGGAAATGGGTGAAATAGATAAAGGCGATTAAAAAGTACAAACTTCCAGTTATAAAATAAGTAAGTCACGAAGATGGAAAGTACAGGATAGGAAATAGAGTCAATAATAATTGTAACAATGTGGGGTGCCTGGGTGGCTTAGATGGTTAAGCAGCCAACTCTTGATTTCAGCTCAGGTCATGATCTCAGGATCCTGAGATCGAGCCCTGAGTGGGGCTCCATGCTGGGCATGGAACCTGCTTAATACTCTCTCTCTCTCATTCTACCTCTCCCCCGCCCCCACCCTGTTTACACTCTCCCTCTCTCTCAAAAAAAAAAAAAAAGAATAAATAACCGTAATAATGCTGTATGGTGACAGACGGTGACTATGCTTATTGTAGTGAGCATTAGTAATGTATAGAATTGTAGAATCAATATGTTGAACACCTGAAACTAACATAACATTGTATGTTGATTATACTTCAATAATAAAAATATCTAGTTCCACTGAAAACAAGTATATATAATATAGTAAGCTAACATAAAATACATTAGAAAACTTTAAGTGATGTCAGTGTTGTAAATGATCTACTGAATTGAAAAATGTATGCCTATAGCAGTACCTGATTGGGATTACATATGCAGATTTGGACATGTTCAATGAGACAAAGCAGGCAAACTTACATAAGCTTCAGTTTTATCTAGTTACTACGATCGTTAAATCCTTTGCTCTCATGGAACTTCAAAACTGGCAAAAGAACAAAGTTAGAACTTAACAGTGCTGCTATTTTTAATCAGTCATGTGTTCCAAATACATTAATTGCATACCAACTCTTTAAAATAAGTATGCTTGGCTAAGAGACAGAACATTGTGTTTTAAAAATAAAGCAGTTTCCCGAATGTCTACTTTTCATACATGTAATCCATGTGTAGATTTTATTGCACATTGATCATGGATGTGATACATCCACAATAGGAAGTGAAGAAATACAATAGTCAGTATTTGTCCTTCTCCACATTTGATCCTGTTTTGCACTGATAGGCTCTTTTCAATGGAGCACTGTTTTATGTGTGTGGAGGGGCTTATCCCTCTCTCCGAAACCAAATAACAAAGAAAGTAACAGAGATAAAGGGTCAAATTACCAGGTTTGAATAAAGTCACGGAGGGGAGAATCTAGGAAAGATGGAGAGCAGAAGCAGTTGCTATGTTTAAATCAGAACTTAGAAAACAAAACCAGATTTGCCAAGTCAAGGTCAGAAGCATGTAGTAATTAGTAAAGTAAGACAAGTTAAGGGAAACAGTGCAACAAAGGATAGGCAGATTGCAGGAAGAGTGGGTTTTAGGGAGTTTAATAATTCTTGTATCTCCCAACTGACCTCACCTATCAGAGAAGCCCTTATATGGTCAACCCATGTGTTTCTCTGAATACACATAATAGTATGGTCCATGAAAACCAGCCATCTGTTGCAAGTCAACAGAGTGTTTCTGAGCCACCATATGAAGGTATATTTCTTGATTGATTGTATTAGTAGTGATGATACATTTTGGAAGGATAAAGTGTCACTTGGGATAGCATTGTGAGCATCTGGTACATGGCTTGGTAAAACAATTGACCAGAATTAGCTATTGGTCTATATTCAAGGTCATTGGACAGAATAAAACATCAGCTTTGACCAGTTATAGGTCAAAGTCTTGACCTGGGTTTCAGTAGCACCCTTCTTTAATCTACTGAACTAACTTGCCATAGACAGATTGTGGCCAAAGTTGTGCATACAGAACCAAGGGAAAGGGAATTTTCTGGGTCTTCATTTTAAAAATTCAGTTCTGAAATCTTATCTCAGGCTTTTCTTTTTAGTCAAGGCAAAAAAGAGGAGGGTGAGGGAACATCCTTTACACTTGTTCTTGAGTATTGTGTAATGAGTGATAAGATTTCTTTGGGAAAAATCAAACTTTATGTATTGTAATAGGGTATCTATTCTTGTGGGTATAAAGCAGTTCCATTTAACCTCTTTCAAGTTATCACTTGGATTTTCTAAATCTGGGGTTTCTATGAAGGGCCAGATAATAAATATTTTAGTTTTTGTGGGTCACACCATCTCTGTGACAACTATGTAACTGTGCTGAGTAAATGTAGTCATAGACAGTATGTAAATGATTGAGCATGGCTATGTTCCAGTAAAGCTTTATTTACAAAAACAGGTGACAGACTGGATTTGGCTCTGTTTGCTGACCCCTGCGTTAGAGTTCTTAAAGGTTGTTGTATTTAGGAAATTGAAAACATCAATTTGCTTTTGATGATCATAATAGCTAGCATTCGTTGGACACTATGTGCCAGGTTCTGTTCTGAAATGTTCATGAATTCATTTAATCTCCATACTGATTTTCTTTCTATAGGTTAACTAACCTGTCTAAAATCTCAGACTCAGCAGGTAGTGAAGCAGGGATTTGCATCTTAACAGTTTAATTTCGGAGTCTGAACTTTTAACTGTGAAAAGTAACTATTACCCAGGAGACAGTTAACCCTTTTCCAGTATCACCTTATTATTTTGCACTGGGCAAAGACTGGCAGGTGAGCTTACCTCAGAGTTCCTGAATTGCCCACCCGGCTGCTTTACTCCCACTTCGGGATTGGTTGGCCCTAGTTCACCAGACTGCAGCTTCCCTAGTGGATAGCACAGGAGAAAGGATGCGGGTCAGGCACATCCCTCTGTGCTGTCCCCACTCTATTCCTCACAACATGTCCCATGAGCTTGTAGAGGTGCATTAAAATCGTCAGGAAGTCTTGGTGTGAGTATGGGATTTCTGACTTAAGGGGGCAATATGTGGAACTGTATATTACATGGGTCTATTCCTATAGCCCAAAGGAAAAGCATTAAAAAAAGACAAACCTTTTACATGGGAGCCCTGGATTAGAAACACCCTAGTTTTTCACTTCACTCCCTAATTTTGAGACTCCTCTCCTCTTCAAGGAGCTTCTTTCTTCAAAACTGCTCAGTCTGAATCCTCATTCACTTGTTTTTTTTTGAGAAATTTCACACTCCACCCACAGAGCATGGTCTGGAGCTTGGTTCCATCTCCCTGTCTCACATTCCAGGCCATGTGAGGAATCCAGTAACCCATCAGGATTCCATCAGTAGCTTCTGCCTTCTGACTGAGAACCAATAGGGCTCAGCCAATGGAGAGCCTGGAGAGTGAGGACAGGATGTGCATTCCCTGGCTCCCTCCCTTCAAATTAGCTGAGACGGTCAGTTTTACGTGTCAATTTAGCTATAATTTCCCAGTTATTTAATCAAATACTTATCTAGGCTTTGCTGTGACAGCATTTTTTAGATGTGATTAAAGTCTATAATTAAATAGACTCTATGTAAGGAAGATTCTCCTAGGTAATCTGGGCAGGCCTGACTCAGTCACTTCAGCACTTAAGAGCAGAAGTGAGGCTACCCAGAAGATCAAATTCTGTCCGTGGACAGGAGCTTCATTCTGTGTCTGAGAGTTCCAGCCTGCCTTTCCTGAAGACCTATTATACCCATTTTGGCCTGGCCTTGCTAGTCTCCACAATTACATAAGCCAGTTCCTTGGTATTTAATGTCTTACTGTTTCTCTCCTACTAGTTCTGTTTCTCTGGTTGAATCCTGACTGATACAGTAGCCTTGAGTTGGCTGTGTCTCTTAACCAAAGACCAATGCTCCTGTCAAGTGACTGGCTCTAGATGACGCTCTCTCCTTCCTGTTCTGCAACTGCTTCTGGGCTAAGGGCGGCAACAGCCCAAGTTACTGAATCATTACTATAAGTTTGCATACCCCATACTTGTACATAATCCCTTTGTAAGTCACTTGCACCCAAATCAAGCTATTTTGAGCATGTTGTTTCCTCTTGGGACCTAAGTGATACATCCACTAATAAGAACACTTTAATTAGAAAACAATAATCAAATGCACTAATCCATTTTTTGGAGATATTATCAAGTGCCTATTATGAGCTGGCCAAGTGCAAAGCTCAAGGAATATGATGGTTAATAGAAACAACATCGTCTGTGTCTTCATGAGCTTATAGTTTGGAGGGGGAGGTAGACAAATCAACAAATAATGATTGTTTGTGTAGGAAATTCTACAGGAGGGAAAGGATAGTACACTATGAGAGTGCAGGGGAGGGGCTCCTAACCCAATACTGAGTTGAGGCATCTGGGAAAACTTCCTGGAGGAAGAGATATCCAAGCTGAAGCCTGAAGTCAGAGAAAAAATGAGCCAGGCAAAGGGAGGTGTGGGGTATATGTGTATGGTGGGGAGAAGTGTTTCAGAAAAGGGAGTAACATGTGCAAAGTCCTAGAGTCCTCAGAGGGCTTGGCTTCTTTAAAACCCTGAGGGTCATTGGGTATAGAGGGGAGATAGCACAGGTTGCAGAAGCAAGCAGCAGCCAGGTCACGAAGAACCTTGCTTTCATGTTAAAGAAGGGCTTCAGGCCTGGGGATGCTGTAATCAGAAAGATCATTCCGCAGTGCAGGAAAAAATACTGAAGGGGTGAGGCTGGAGTCCTAGAGACGATAGTGCCTTGCATCATGGCAGGGGCTAGTCCAGAGAAAGAGAAAACGGTAGATTTTGAGAGATGCTTATAAAGTAGATTCAACTGATCTCAAGGAAAGATGGGATTTGGGCTCTGGGGGGTGGGGAAGGTGAAGGAAAAAGAAGAGTTAAAGTATCCCTTAGTTTTCAGCATTGGCTGGATGACTGATGGTACAGTGTCTGGGATAGGAAACACAGTTCCAGAAGAAGAGAATGAGGTTAGTTATGAACATGTTGAATTTGAGGAACCTGTGAGATATGTAGGGGGAGGATGAGTAGCAGGATACACAGGTCTGAAGCCCAGAAGAGAGTTTTGCACAAGAAATAAAAATGTGAGATTCATTAGTAAGTAGATGATCGTTGATCCTATGGGATTGATTGAGAAATTTTAGGGAAAGAACATAAAGTGAGAAAGAGTAGGGTCACAGACCAAAGCAAGGAATGATATATTTGGATGGATGGTGAAGAAAGGATCCTACGAAGGAGTCTGAAGAGCAGGAGAGAGAGAAAAAAACCACGAGAAGGGGAATACTCCTGAAATCTGAGAAGGGAGTGTTTCAGGCAATTTTTAGATAAAAGTGGAGCAAGAAGGGTCTGGAAATTATATTAGGGAATGAGGAAGACATTGCCCCCTCCTTCAAACCTGGATGGAGTGGGGCAAAAGTATAACTTCTACTGGAAAGACAGCAGAGGTGTAGCCTCCTCACGGGAGAACCACATCTTAATTAAGGCAGGGTGGTACACATTCTGAGAAAAGAGTGGGTTTCCCTTTATTATAGAAGGAATTTCCAGAAGATGTAGTTGTAAGTTTGGACAAAATGCCCAGAGAGGCATGGAGATGTGTTCGTAGGGTCCATTCCTCCTACCACCAGCACAGTGTTCTTAACATACCAGCAAGACAAAAGCACCACTCTCTGAATAATAATATCCAGACATATGGATGACAGTCAGCCAGACATGAAGAACTCCATGACAGTGACCAATGGGGCCAATAAGTAAGAAGCAGTATTTTGCAAAATAAAACAAATCTGAAATACATAGGTTTAATGTGACAAGCTCCATAAGCTGCTATATATATATATATATAGCACTATATATATGTAGTGATTCAGTGATTCCCAAATAACAGATCAAGAAAAAATTTTTCCTGATTTGGGCAAAATGACAAAAATGCAAATAATGTAGTTAATTTTGCAATAATGATGATTATTATTTCAATTCAATAATGGCTGAATATATTCAATTTTAATAACAGTTCTTTACTCTTAAGTTATATTATTCCTTCATTTTTTGGTTGTTAAAATTGGTTCTTTTATGAAACGATGGTAATAATAAATGACAATTTATCTAAATGATCTTTTTTGGTAAGATAAAATAGTGGCAACCTATTGATTTTACTGGTCTTTGAAAACTCCAAATCTGGAAACTGCTCATCAGTTTCTACACTTGTGAATATTTTTTTTTTCAGTGTGATATAATTTGTTCATACTAATTAGGAATTAGGAAGATAGGACTAAAATGTTACTTGACTTAATAGACTTTGTCAGCTGCCAAGTAACATCCACTAACATTCCCTTTGGAACACAGTTTGGGGAAGCTAGTGGTTGTATGAGAACTCTAAGAACAAAGGATTTTGCATTCAATTACACTTGGTAAGCCTTGCATACCAAATCTATCTCCTGTGTTTCATAATGTATGTATCACATGAAAGACTAAGAAATCCTGGAGTCAAGAAATCAATTAAATTTTGTTTAATGGATGAACAAACAAATTTGTTTATTGCAGGAACATTTTGTCTGGCACATCTAATTAACATCTCCTGGAATAATCTTCTGTCAAGGCCAGTTTAAGAAGTATTTGCATATATAGGAAATCCAATCAAAGCTGAAGCCTATTGAAGTACAATTTCATTTGTTTTTAATTATATCATACTGATTTTTCAATACCTCAGTCTGTTGGGCATGCTCAAAAATAACAAATATTTATGTGGCATTTACCATGTTTTAGGCACTATTCTAAGCACTTTTGGATGTTAACTCATTCATTCTTCAAAATTGCCTATAAGGTAATTACTATTATTATCCCCATTTTATGGATGAAGGTACTGAGCCACAGAGGGGTTGTATCGCTTGTCCAAGATCATACAGTTTGGCCCAGAGCTCAAGTCTTTGGCCACTCTGCTGTGCTGCTCTCTCATGGGCTCCTTATAGCTGGCATGGTCTGTCAAAACTCAATTTATGGCTGCATGTTCGGATTGGCCACCTATAGACTTGTCTGAAGAATGAATGATGGATTGAGGTGCTCTGAAACTATTCAGCAAGGGTTCACCTGACCAGGATTGACTGTTTCTCATGCTTGGTACCACCACAAGACG
Source organism: Mirounga angustirostris (assembly GCF_029215605.1). Classification (NCBI taxonomy): domain Eukaryota; kingdom Metazoa; phylum Chordata; class Mammalia; order Carnivora; family Phocidae; genus Mirounga; species Mirounga angustirostris. The sequence goes on along the minus strand of NW_026991720.1, from coordinate 70,437,671 downwards.
TCATGAACTTTCCACAGACTTTGGAAATAGTAAGAGCCCAGGGTGAATCCTCTTTGAAAGGAGTCACCAAGGTATGGACTGACCACACTTCTAAGGAACCATGGACTCACGGGGAGAGTCTACCTCCAGTCTCTCTGGAAGGAGTTGGCTAGGATGGACTAACATCTTGGTCAGGATTTACTCTGGGAGAGGCTCTGGTTTCAAGGCTCTTGTCACAAAGGCTTCTGGGAAGTGGTTAGATTAGTACTGGCTAGTGGCTGAGGCTGGGATGGTGGGCAGAGCTGGTGGGAGGGGGGACAGAGAACTGCTGACCCCTAATTGGGCCTCCTCCCCAATTCTCTGTTGAATTCTTAGGCTGTCATATGCAAATAACCTTTCATTAGAGAAAAATAACATTCTGCTTTTGTGCTTCTTAAGAAACTGCTCACATAAAACCAGTGACTCAGTTGTCCTCCACTGAAATAATTATTTGCCACTAGTAGAAGGTCTGTAAACCTTCAGTACTAATTTAAGTCCAAGATTGTTCTGCTCCTGTGTGTTGTGGCCAAATTATATTGGGAAAAACACTTCCAAGTACCTCTGGATACCTTCAAAGTTCATCCTGTGTTTCAACCATAATCAGTTTTTTTTTTTTTTAAGCATACCAAAGCCAATCCCTTTGGGGTGGGAAGGGGTGATTGAAATATTGAATTTAAAGAAATTAAAGCAAGAAGTAAATCTTAAGAAAGTAAGTAGAGAGGAGTTGAAATTAAAGTCAGACCTTTGACCAGCAGACATAGTTTTAACAAAACCATATAACAGTTAGTTACACAAAATCAAAGGGAACTTACAAATATAAGTAGTAAATCTATTTGGCTAATTTGGGGTCTAACCAGGCATAGGAGGTGAGAGAGCATATTTGTCTGTTCCTAAGACATTAGCAGCCAAGTCCAAGGATGGGGGGCACGAAAATGCTCTTCTATGAGGGGGTAGTTTCTTGCTGTTTCCTGAAAGAAAACTTTTCTTCCTGTTATATTTTTGCCCCTTTCCCACTAAACTGACAGAAGAAATTTCAATTTTATCACAAGAGGAGATGGTCATCCTAGAAATCAAATGGTAGGGTGTCTTTGAAATTGCTTGACAAATCATATTAAGATACAAGCACTTCGCTTATTCAGAGATGCAGCAAAATATTTGGGGGCCCAAACTGGTTCATAGGCCATTCGCTGATCAGCTTCTATGTCAGAGGAATTCAAGCTTTGGAGAAAAGTCCCATGTAGTATTCTTTTGGGTTGCCGGTTTGTTTTTACTAGTAATTGCACATTAAAACTCCACTTTGCTTCACTTAACAGATGACATGTGAGACTGTAGATGACAAAAGACAGATTATCAAGGGAAGTTATGGAAAATCCTTCTAAACTATTTTAAGAAAAGAAAGATCTTAAACCAGGAGTAATTAAACCCAGCCGGGCCTAAAGTCAAGATGCATAGACTACATAGTGGAATCATCTCTAGCCTTATAATTAAATGATTTTGTGGTTCCACTTAGTCTTTCATTCAGAAATGAGTCTATTGTTTGATAAAGCAAAATAGAACAGAAAAATCTTAACTATTAGTGGATAAATTATGGTCGACAATAGATTATTTTCTTAATGAACTGTGTTCTTGTACAAATGCAGGATAAAGAATGCACGTAAATGTCTCAAACCACACATCCATGTCTTATTCTCTGAATAGCTTTATAGCATATTTAGTGCCTTTGGGTATTTATTTAATTCTGCTTCATTTTTAGATAGGGGGGTATATATATATATATATATATATATATATATATATATATAAAACAGTGGCTTAATAGCTTAACAAGGATTTTATATGCAGAGAAAAAAATGCCAAGAGGGCATTGCAGGCATTGGTTTTGCTCATTCTCCGAGACCCAGTTGGAAGGTCACCATCACAGGAAGCTTTCTCAGCTTTACTAATGCAAAGTCAACTGTTGCCTCTTCTCTGCTCCCACAGCACTTAGTCTAGACCTCCCCCATAGCAGATGTCTATTACTTTAGTGTAATTATTTGCTTCCCTTTAAGCTGGGAACGTCTCAGAAGCACAGAACTTGCTTATTTCATGATGACGTCTCCAGCATCTGGTAGAGTGTGTGGCAATCAGTAGGTACACCTTCATTACCATGGACCCAAGGTCTTTTCAATGGGAAGTGAATGGAGAAACTACATGTGGCTTGCAGATACAGCTATAAACAGGCTGACGCTGTTTGAAACTTCTTTTCTGCCTTTAAACTTTTGTCTGGTACCTCTGTCCAAAAGTCTGCCCAACCTTGATTTTTAAAATTATTTTATTTATTTATTTATTTATTTAAGAGAGAGAGAGAGAAAATGCATGTGTATGCAAGTGGGGGGGTGGTGGGAAGGAGAGGGACAAGCAGAGTCCCGTGCTGAGCAAGAGCCCATTGCAGGGAGCTCCATCTCATGCAGGACCCTGAGATCATGACCTGAGTGGAAACCAAGAGTCAGATGCTTGACTGAGCCATGCAGGCACCCTGCAACCCTGATTTTTATGTATGATCTTATTTAATCTTCTAGTGTGCCAAAACTCCCAGAGGATGGTTCAACACTTTGGTTATGCGAAATTGTATTATACTGAACTCAACTGGAGGTTAGGGCGCTGTAGGAGAAAATGCAGAAATCTCTGGAGTTTATATAAAGACTTGGCTGTAAGAGTTAACCAGTTTCCACCTGCCCAATGATAGTGCAGTGCACCTTTATAGTTACCTCATCCCACTCTCTGTAGGGCTCTGACTGGGCAGTCTTCCTGCCATCTAGTTTTTAACTTAATTTATTGTGTTTTAAAAAACAACCACTTGATTGAGATATAATTCATGTCTATACACTTCACTTAAAGTGTACAATTCAATGGTTTTTAGTATATTCATAGATTTGTGCAGCCAACACTACTAATTCCAGAATACTTTCATCATCTCCCCCCCCAAAACTCTGTACCAATTGCTAGTTATTCCCTATTTCTCACCAACCCCTACCCCCCAGCCCTAGGCAACCACTAACTTATTTTCTGGTTTTATATATTTTATATGTATTTATATATTTGCCTATTAGGGACATTTCATATAAATGGAATCATACAATACCTGGTCTTTTGTGTTGGGCTTCTTTCATCTAGCATTTTCAAAAGTCATCTATGTTGTACATGCATTATTACTTTATCCCTTTTTACTGCTAAGTAATATTCCATTGTTTGCATATACCACATTTTATTTATCCATTCATTAGTTGATGGATTTTTGGGTTGTTTCCACTTGTTGGCTGTTATGAATAGTGCTGCTATGAACATTCCCATGAAAGTTTTTATGTGGACATATGTTTTCATTTCTCTTGAATGTATACCAAAGTGTGGAATTGTTGGAATACATGGTAACTCTATGTTTAACATTTTGAGGAGCTGCTGTTCTGTTTTTTTCTTTTAAAGATTTTATTTATTTACTTGTCAGAGAAAGAGAGCACAAGCAGGCAGAGCAGGCAGAGGGAGAAACAGGCTCCCCACTGAGCAGGGAGCCTGATACAGGACTCGAACCCAGGACCCTGGGACCATGACCTGAGCCAAAGACAGACACTTAACTGACTGAGCCACCCAGGTGTCTCTGCCCTTCTCTTTTTCAAAATGGCTGCACCATTTTAGACTGCCTCTGGCAATTATGAGACTTCAGTTTTCCCACATCCCCACAACACTTGCTGTTGTCTTTTTGATTATAGCCAACCTAGTGGGTTGTAAAGTGGTAACTCATTGTGGTTTTGAGTTTTATTTATCATGGCTAATGATGTTGAACATTTTCTCATGTGCTTATTGGCCATTTGTGTATCTTCTATGGAGAAATGTCTATTCAGATATTCTGCACATTTTAAAATGAAGTTATTTCATTATTGAGTTGTAAGAGTTCTTTATATATTCTAGGTATAAGTCCTTAACAAGTATACAATTTGCAAATATTTTCTCCCATTTTGTGGGTTTTCTTTTCACTTTTTTTGATGTAACTTTGGCAACACAAGTTTTTCATTTTGATGTCATTCAACTTATCTATTTTTTTTTCTTTTATTGCCTGTGCTTTTGGTATCAAACCTAAGAAACCGTGGTCTTCTTTAAGGTCATGAAAATTTAGGCCTTTTTAATGAAGAGTTTTATAGTTTTAGCTCTTATGTTTATTTTTTAAAATCTATTTTGAGTTAATTTTTGTATACAATGTGAGACAAAAGTCCAACTTGGTTATTTTGCATGTGGATATCCAGTTGTCTCAGACCCATTTGTTGCAAACATTATTCTTTCCCTACTGAATTGTCTTGACAATTAAATGACTGTGAATGCAAGGCTTTATTTCTGGACTCTAAATTCTATTCCATTGATCTATATGTCTGTCTTTATGCCAATACCATCCTTATTTTATTATTGTAGCTTTATAGTAAGTTTTAAAATTGGCAAGTGTGAGTCCTCCAACTTTGTTCTTCTACTTCAAGATATTTTTTTTTGCCTATTCTGGATCACTAGGATTTCCCTATGAATTTCAGGATCAGTTTTTTAATATCTGTAAAGAAACCACTTGGGGTTTTGATAAAGATTGAATTGAACCTGTAAGTCAATTTGGGGAGCATTACCAATGAATAAGAGTATATCCATCTAATCCATGAAAATTACACATCTTTTCATTTATTTACATTGTCTATTGTTTCTTTCACAATGTTTCATAGTTTCCACAATATAAGTTTTACACTTCCTTTCTTAAGTTTATTTCTAAGTGTTTTATTCTTTTGATGCTATAGTAGATGGAGCTGTTTTTTTGTGATGCCTATAGCTTTGCTTTCCTTTTTCAAGGTTTCTTTGGCTATTTGGGGTCTTTTGTGGTTCCATACAAATTTTAGAATTGTTTGTTCTAGTTCTGTGAAAAATGCTATTGGTATTTTGATATGGATTGCATTAAATGTGTAGGTCACTATGGGTAGTAAAGATATTTTAAAAATATTTGTTCTTCCAGTCTATGAACATGGAATGTCTTTCCATTTCTTTGTGTTGTCTTCAATTTCTTTCATCAGCATTTTATAGTTTTCAGAGTACAGGTCCCTCACCCTTTGGTAGGTTTATTCCTAATAAGATATTATTTTTGGTGCAATGTAAATGGAGTTGTTTTCTTAATTTCTCTTTCTACTCCTTCATTATTGGTGTATGGAGATGCAACAAATTCCTGTACATTGATTTTGTATCCTGTGATTTTACTGAATTCGTGTGTCAGTTCTAGCAGTTTTTTTGGTGGAGTCATTAGGGTTTTCTATATATAGTATCCCGTCATACTGCAAATAGTGGAAGTTTTAATTCTTCCTTACCAATTTAGATATCTTTTATTTATTTTATTGTTTGATTGCTGCATCTAGAACTTCTAGTACTATGTTGAATAAAAGTGATGAGAGTGGACATTGTTGTCTTGTTCCTGACCTTAGGGAAAAAGCTCTGTTTTTCCCCATTAAGGATGATGTTAGCTGGGGGTTTTCCATATATAACCTTTATTATGTTGAGGTATGTTCCCTCTAAACCTACTTTGTTGAAGGTTTTTATCATGAATGGATGTTGTACTTTGTCAAATGTTTTTTCTCCATCTATTTAAATGATCATATGGTTTTTATCCTTTCTTTTATTAAAGTGGTGTATCATGTTGATTGATTTGCAAATATTGAACCACCCTAGCAACTTCGGAATAAATCCTACTTGATGGTGCTGAGTGTATTTTTAAAAAATATTTTATTTATGTATTTGTTTATTTATTTATTTATTTGAGAGAGAGAGAGAGAGAGCATGAGCTGGGGGAGGGACAAAGGGAGAAGGAGAGAATGTCATGCAGATTCCTCACTGAGTGCAGAGTCCGTCATGGGGCTTGATCCCACTACCCCAAGATCATGACCTGAGCCAAAATCAAGAGCCAGACACTTAACCGACTGAGCCACCCAGGAGTCCCGTGAATGATTTTTTTAATGTATTGCTGAATTTGTTTTGCTAGTATTTTGTTGAGGATTTCTGCATCTATGTTCATCAGGGGTATTGGCCTGTAGTTCTCTTTTTTAGTGATGGTTTTGGGTATCAGAGTAACACCAGCCTCATAGGAGAAATTTGGAAGTATTCCTTCCTCTTCCATTTTTTAGAATAGTTTGAGAAGAATAGGCATTAACTCTTCTTTAAATGTTCAGTAGAATTCACCTGTGAAGCCATCGGGTCCTAGACTTCTGTTTGTTAGGAGTTTTTTTTGATTACTGATTCAATTTTTTACCGGTTATCAGTCTGTTCAAATTTTCTATTTTTTTCTGTTTCAATTTTGGTAGTCTATATGTTTCTAGGAATTTATCCATTTCTTCCAAGTTGTCCAATTAGTTGGCATATAGTTTTTCATAATATTCTCTTAAAATTGTATTTCTGTGGTGCTGGTTTTTATTTCTCCTCTCTCATTTGTGATTTTATTTATTTGAGTCATTTCTCTTTTTGTCTTGATAAGTCTGGTTAGAGGTTCATCAATTTTATTGATTTTTTCCAAAGAACTAGCTCCTGGTTTCATTGATCTATTGTTTTTTTAGTTTTGGTATCATTTATTTCTGGTCTAATCTTTATTATTTCCTTTCTTTTGCTGGTTTTAGGTTTTGTTTATTCTTCTTTTTCTAGCTCCTTTAGGTGTAAGATTAGGTTGTTTATTTGAGTTTTTTTGTTTGTTTGGTTGGGTTTTTTTGCTTCTTGATGTAGACATGTATTCGATAAACTTTCCTCTTAGAATCACTTTTGCTATATCTCAAAGGTTTTGGACTGTTGTGTTTTCTTTTTCATTAGTTTCCTTGTACTTTTTTTTTTTTTTTTTAGTTTCCTTGTACTTTTTAATTTCTTCTTTTATTTTCTGGCTGGCCCAGTCATTGTTTAGTAGCGTGTTATTTAACTTTCATGTATTTGTGGTCTTTCCAGATTTTTTTTGGTGGTTGTATTCTATTTTTAAAGGATTGGTGATTAGAAAAGATGCATGGTATGACTTCAATCTTGTTGAATTTGTTAAGGTTTTTTTGTGGGCTAATATATGATCTATTCTAGAGAATGTTCCATGTGTCCTGGAAAAGAATGTGTATTCTGTTGTTTTAGGATGGAATGTTTTGAATACATCTGTTAAATCCATCTGGTCCAGTGTGTCATTCAAAACCATTGTTTCTTTGTTGAGTTTTTGTTTAATCTCTCCATTGATATAAGTGGGGTGCTAAAGTCTCATGCTATTACTATATTATTATCAATTGGTTCCTTATGTTTGTTATTAACTGTTATATGTATTTGGGTGCCCCAATGTTGGGTGCATAAATATTTACTGTTGTTAAATCCTGTTGGATTGTCCTCACTATTATTGTATAGTGTCCTTCTTTGTCTTGTGTTACAGTCTTTGTTTTAAAAGTCTATTTTATCCAATATAAGTATAGTTACTCTGGCTTTCTTTTGCCATTTGCATGATCGATGGTTCTCCTTCCTCTCACTTTCAATCTGCAGGTGTCTTTAGGTCTAAAATGAGTAGTCTTATAGGCAGCATATAGATGGGTCTTGTTTTTTTTTTTTTTTAAGATTTTATTTATTTGAGAGAGAGAGAATGAGAGACAGAGAGCATGAGAGAGAGGAGGGTCAGAGGGAGAAGCAGACTCCCTGCTGAGCAGGGAGCCCGATGTGGGACTCGATTCCAGGACTCCAGGATCGTGACCTGAGCTGAAGGCAGTCGCTTAACCAACTGAGCCACCCAGGTGCCCTGGGTCTTGTTTTTTTATCCATTCTGTCATGCTGCGTCTTTTGATTGGAGCATTTAGTCCATTTACATTCAAAGTAATTAACTGATAAGATATGTATTTAATGTCATTTTATTATTTGTTTTGTGGTTGTTTCTGAAGATTTTCTCTGATCCCTTCTTGTCTTTCTTTCTTTCATGGTTTGCTGATTTTCTTTAGTGATATATTTGGATTTCTTTCTCTTTATTCTTTGCATATATGGTTACCATTAGGTTTGTATATAACCTCTCCTGCATAAAGCAGTCTATATTAATTTGATGGTCACTAAGTTTGAACCCATTCTTTACTCCTCTCCTCCCCACATTTTAGGTATATGTTTTTATATTTTATATCCTTTTATTTTGTGAGTACTTTGATTTTTTTTTTTACAGAAACATTCATTTTTACTGCTTTTGTGTTTTCTACCTTTATATGGTTACTTTTGGTCTCTTCTTTCCACTCAAAGAGTTCCCTTTAATATTTCTTGCTCGGGGGTGCCTGGGTGGCTCAGTTGGGTAAGCGACTGCCTTCAGCTCAGGTCATAATCCTGGAGTCCCGGGATCGAGTCCCGCATCGGGCTCCCTGCTCGGCAGGGAGTCTGCTTCTCCCTCTGACCCTCCTCCCTCTCATGCTCTCTGTCTCTCATTCTCTCTGTCTCAAATAAATAAATAAAATCTTTAAAAAAAAATATATATATTTCTTGCTTGGCTGGTTTAGTGGTCATGAACTCCTTTAGTTTTTGTTTGTCTGGGAAACTCTCTCTCCTATTCTGAATGATAGCCTTGCTGGATAGAATATTCTGGGCTGCAGATTTTTCCCATTTAGCACTTTGAATAATCATGCCACTCTCTTCTGGCTTGAAAATTTTCTGCTGAAAAATCTGCTAGCCTTATGGGTTTTCCCTTGGAAGTTACTATCTTCTTTTGTCTTGCTGCTTTAAAAATTTTTTTATCACTGTATTTTGCCAATTTAATTACAATATATCTTGGTGTAGTTTTGCTTTTGTTGATTTTCATGGGAGTTCTCTGTGCCTCCTGGATCTGGATATCTAGTTCCTTTCCCAGATTAGGGAAGTTTTCAGCTATTATTTCTTCAAATAAATTTTCTGTCCCCTTTTCTCTCTTCTTCTTCTTCTGGGACTCCTATAATATGAATGTCATTATGTTTGATGGAGTTACTGAGTTCCTTAAATCTATTCTTGTTTTGCATAATTCTCTTTTCTCTCTTTTGTTCAGCTTGATTACTTTCCATTACTCTGTCTTCTAGTTCACTAATTCATTCCTCTGCTGATAGAAATCTTGATGTTCATTCCATCAAGCACGTTTCTCATTTCATTTATTGAGCCCTTTATCTCTGCTATGTTATTCCTTATCTCTGTATTAAGGGTCTCATTCATGTCTTCCACTCTTTTCTTAACTCCAGTGAGTACTCTTATGATCATTACTTTAATTTCCCTATCAGGCATGTTACTTGTATCTGTCTCGCTTATATCTCTGCCTGTAGCCTTGTCCTATTCTTTCATTTGGGATAAAATTCTCTGTCTTCTCATTTTGCCTAAGTCTCTGTGCCTATTTCTCTGTGTTAGGAAGTCAGCTATGTCTCCTGTTCTTGAGGGTAATGGTCTTATGAAGAAGTCCTGTAGTGTCCTGCCATCTGGTGTCTCCTGTTCGTCAGGGCCTGGTGTTTCTAGGAGTATCTCCAATGTATGCTCTGTGTGCTCTGTTATTTTGTCCTGGCCACTTTATCCTTCAGGCCATTTGTGTGCAGAGGCTTTCTTTGCCTGTTGTGGGCAGTGTTTGGTCCCTGCTCTGAATGTGGCACATTTTAACTAGGTGTTCTCAGCTTATGAAATGAGACCTGTCACCACCACCACCAGAACCAAAGCCTTGCATAACTCCTGGGTCGGGAGACATGGTGTGAGCAGGGGTTTGGGTTGATCTTCTGGGGGAGAGGACCTGCTGTGCTGGCACTGAGGCAAACATGGCTGGGAGGGGCAGTTCAACCATGGTGTGGTGGGGGAAGGGCTTAGAGTAGTGAGTGTCGGTGCTGTGCTGGTTCCTGCAGGTGGCCTGGTGCTTATGTTGAGGGGCAGGGGAAGAAAATGGCACTTGCCAGTTCCTTTGTTCTTGGAGGGGTCTCTCTGTGAATGCTGACTCTGGGATACACTGCAAGGTGAGCAAATAACCCCCCAATATGTGCCCCAGGTGCACTTCAGATTGCTGTTTCCACACTGTATGTCTGTGGTTGTTTGCCTGGCTTCTCTCCAAGAGCAGTGCAATGCCCTCTGGGCTGTATCTCAGCCATGCCAACTGATTTTTAAAACTCCAGGCTTTAAGCCCTGCTGGTTGTAATAACTAACAAAATTTATCCCCTCTTGCTTTCCAAGCCAATTGCTATGGGGATTCATTTTCCCTATGAGCCCCCCTGTGTGCTAGTCTGTCTCTTGCCCTTCTCTGCAATCACAGCTCCCTCCTCTCTGCAGTTGCCATGATCTGTTTTTCTCCCAAACTGCATCTCCACACTTCCCACCTTCTTTGATGTGATGACCCTCTTCTTTACCTTTAGTTGTGGAGTTTGTTTGCCAGTTTTTAGGTCAATTACTGGGGTATTTAGGATGATTTGATAGTTATCTAGTTGTATTCATGGGATGGAGCAAGCGTAGGGTCCTCCTACTCTACCACCATCTTCCAACCTACGTTAATTGATTGCTGGCCATTAAGCCAACCTTGCATTCCTGGGCTATTATCCATTCCTGTACCTGCTGAACTCAGATTTAAAAACACTTGACAAGTGTTTTTTCTAGAGTCATAGTTTGTGATTTTTCGATTTCTCTAAGGCTCAAATTCTATTTTTCTTGGTTTAAAACCAACCTCACTTTTTCCTGTACAGTTGCAAGGGTGATATGCATATGGCTTATTAGTCAAATTTGGCCTGTAGGTATGTTTTATTTGGTCTATATAGGCTTTTGCAGTCAAATGCTCTTCCCCTGTGTCTATATAGGCTTTTGAAATTTAGGCCAAGAGTGTGTTCTCTATGCAGACACCACATTCAATCTTTCTATTCTGTATTTTTTATATTTTTATATTTATATTCTGCATATTTCTTCCATTCTGCATTTAAGCCAGGTATTTAAAGGCTTTGAAGTTGGTAATGCTTGTAATAAACCATCTTGCTTTTGGCATATTTATTTATCTCAGTGGAGTCATTTCCTGGTCACTAAACTTTAAAATCTTGCAGTCATTGTTGATAGATTTTGTAAAGTTTTTTTTACCCTTTAAAATCATCACCCTATGTATTTAACAGCACTGAACTGTACTTAAAAATGGTTAAGATTGTAAAAAAAAAAATCACCCATATTAAATACACATAGATTCTCCTTGTATAAGATTTAGACAATCAAAGTATAAAAGCTCTGAAAGTCTTCTTTCAATTCTCTCTACCAACCCTTCCCCATCTACAGATAATTATTGTCACTAACTTGGAGTATAATCTTCTGGCCCACTTTATAGACTTTACACACAAATACACACACACACATGGTCACACACACAGGCTATTAGGTTTTTTACATGAAAAGTAGGCTGGGAAAACAATATGGAAGTTACTCAAAAAGTTGAAAATAGAGCTACCCTACCACTCAGCAATTGTACTAATAGGTATTTACCCCAAAGATACAAATGTAGTGATCTGAAGGGGCACCTGCACCCCAATGTTTATAGCAGCAATGTCCACAATAGCCAAACTATGGAAAGAGCCCAGATGTCCACTGTATATATATATACACACATACACACACACAATGGAATGTTACTCAGCCATCAAAAAAAAAAAAAAAAGAAATCTTGCCATTTGCAATGACGTGGATGGAACTAGAGGGTATTATGATAAGCAAAATAAGTCAATCAGAAAAAGATAATTATCATATGATTTCACTCATAGGTAGAACTTAAGAAACAAAACACAGAAGCATAGAGGAAGGGAGGGAAAAATAAAACAAGATGAAATCAGAGAAGACAAACCATAAGAGATTCTTGACCATAGGATACAAACTGAGGGTTGCTGGAGGAGTACCCAGGGTGGGGTAACTGGGTGATGGGCATTAGGGAGGGCACATGATGTAATGAGCACTGGGTGTTATATACAACTGATGAATCACTGAACTTTACCTCTGAAACTGATAATAAACTGTATGTTAATTAATTGAATGTAAATAAAATAAAATGTAGGCTAGACAAATATATCCCCATCTTATTGACAATAGATGCATTTAGATGGAGAAAGTACGGTAAAGGGGAATGAAGGAGAACTTTTCAGTTTTTAGCCATTACTGCCAATGCTGCATGAACATGATTTGCACACATCTTTGTATAAAACCTACCTCAGCAAGACATGAAACCTGGATGCTATAAATGAGAAGAATGGTAGACTGGCTATGTAAAAATATATACTGTATCAGTCTGGGTTCAACCTGAGAATCAGAGCCAATAGGAAAAATAAATAAATAAAAGTATTAGACAGATAGATTGATAGATAGATTGATGTGATTTTGGGGGCTAGTTAAGGAAGTCTGAAATGAGCAGGACAGGTCCTCAGGAAGGGAGTATCATAGGTAGGTTGGAACTATATCTTCTTTTGGGAAAAGCCTCTGTTCTATTTTTAAGGCTTTTCAACTGACTGAATCAGGCTCACCCAGATTATCCAGGATAATGTCCCTTACCTAAAGTCAACTGATTAGGATTACATCTGCAAAACACCTTTACAGCAAAATCAAGATTAGTATTTGATTGAATAACTGGATACTATAGCCAAGCCAAGTTGACACATCAAAAATTAAAAATTTATGTATAGCAAAAGACACTGTAAATAAAAAGACAACAGATAGGTAAATATATTTACAATATAGATAATAAAAGTATTAATACTCAAAATTTATTGAGTTCCCCCAAATCAACAAGAAAGTCAAGAAGCAGCTGATAGAAAAATGGGTGAAAGATATGAATAGGAAATTCATACATAAAATACAATAGTCTGATGGAAAAATGTAAGAGAATACTCAAACTCATTAAGAATTAAGAAAATAAAAGGTAAAATGATTTAAATTTTCAAAATTAAAAAAATAAAATTTAAAATTTTCCTAATAATTTTGGCAAACATTTTTTAAGGCTATTTATTTATTTATTTATTTATTTATTTATTTATTTATTTACATGAGAGAGAGAGAGACAGAGTGCATGTGTGGGCACACAAGCAGTGGGAGAGGCAAAGGGAGAGAGAGAGAGAGAGAATCTCAAGCAGGCGCCACACTGAGCATGCAGTCTGACAAGGGGCCTGATCTCATAACCCTGAGATCATGACCTGAGTCAAAATTAAGTCAGATGCTTAACTGACTGAGCCACCCAGGTGCCCCTTGACAAACGTTTAAAAAGGTGGATAATATCTAAAGTTGGCAAAAATGCAGAAGAATGGACATTCTCATTCACACACAATCCTTTGGTGAGAGTATACACTGTTAAAGCCTTTTTTTTTTTTTTTGGATAAAGCTTTTAAAAAGGAAATGTAGCAGTACCTATGAAAATTTTATATAAATATAACTTTTACTTGGTGAACTACTGCCGTGAATCTATTGCCTTATTCCTTCTGTTAATCACCAACTTCCAGTGTTAGTCTTGTATGACTGATGAACCCAACTGAATTCCCTGATCCTTCTCTCCCTATCTGAGTTCAACTTACACACTACTGCTAGATAGATCTTCCTAATCCTCTTTTTTTCTCTTACACACACACACACACACACACACACACCCCACAGCATTGTTTGTAACAGCCTCAAGCTGGAAACAACCCAAATGTCTAACTAATATAGCATGGATAAACAATTTATGATATATTTATGCAATGGAATATTTACAATAAAGAAAGTGAATGGACTATAGATTATAAACATTAACATGGATGACTCAAAAAATATTCTTGGGCAAAAAAACAAAAACTAAAGAAAACAAAGTATGATTCTATTTAAACAAAATTTTAAAAAAGCTAATGTTATTTAGAGATGCATAGCGAGGTAGTAAAATCATAAAGAAAAATGAAATAAATGATTATTCCAGATGTTAGGATAGAGATTACCTTAGCTCAGTGAAGAAGGGAGTTGTGATTAGGGAGGTGAATTCAGGAGACCTCTGGGATGCTGTTGATCTTGGACTTTCTGACCTTGATGAGGATAACATGTTAAGCTGAACATACATGCTTTATGCTTTGTCTCTATTATCATGATTTTAAAAAAAATGCCACTAGGGAACTTTCTGAGGAGCTGGCAGTCTCCTATTTCTCTTCTCCCCCAGATTTACTGAGATATAATTAACGTGTTAACATTGTATAGTTTAAAGTGTACAATGTGTTGATTCAATATACTTATAAATTGCAAAATGATTACCACCATAGTACAGTTGGCCCTTGAACAATACAGGTTTGAACTTCATGGGTCCTCTTATATGTGGATGTTTTTCAATATAGTACATTCCTATAAATGTATTTCCTCTTCCTTATGATTTTCTTAATTTTCTTTTCTCTAGCTTACTTTGTTGTAAGCATACACTATATAACACATATAACATACAAAATAGGTGTTAATTGACTGTTATTGGTAAGTCTTCTGGTCAACAGTAGGCTATTAGTAGTTAAGGTTTGGGGAAGTCAAAAATTGTACTTGAATTTTTGGCTGTGCAGGGAGTGGGGGCTTGGGGAAAGATGGTCAGCACCCCACACCCAGCATTTTTGAGGGTCAACTGTATTACCTACCACCTCCAACCTATCACCTGTAGTGGTTGCACAGATTTTGCTTTATCATTTGCTAAATTAAATTTACTTTTCTGTTTGTTGTATTTGACTTAAAAATTGTTAAAAATAAATTAGATGAAAAAGACTTGTATAAATTACTCCCTGCCTACAGAATAAAGGTCAGACTCCTCCACATTCAAATTTCTTCATATACTGACTACCTCAGCCTTTGTAATCCTACTCCTACTACTGTCTTCACTGGAAGCCAAAAAAAAAACCCCAAACAAAACAAAACAAAACAAAAAAGCCCCAACAGATACTAATTTTACTAAATTGCCTTTACCAAAAAAAAAAAAAAAAAAGACTTTTCCTCTTGTTCTTTATTTGAGAGTAAATGGGGAAGAATTTTGAATTGCTTACCACACATTTTTCTAAGATGAATCAGCACAGGATGAAATGCCTGCTTAGTCTTTGGCTATAATGAATATGTATCTATGGCACAATTTTCAGGAAGAACACATTTCTCCCAAGTCATTAGCTAGTTAGCATCATGTGTTTAGATTATGACTTTTCTTTTAGCTTAAATAAGTTCAAAAATTTTGTCAAAGGCGAGTATATGTGATGTTAGATGTTATGTTGTGCCCACCACAACACAGTGAGAAATAAGAAATGACAAGAACTGAGCCTGGAGTCCTCATGCACAGACTATTGATTTCACACTTAGTCATAGCCAACTTCACACACAGACACCACTGAAAGAACCAGGGCCAAATGTTCCTGGAAAATGGGACTTCTTAGCTTCACAGACATTTGCTACAAATACCTGAGCCTCATGCCTGGGTGGAGATCTCAGCTAGAAGATTGATGGGCAGCTTCCAGGGGAAAAAATGAGGGAGGGGCAGGATGTGGTCTTGGTGATTCAGAAGTGGCCCCCCTTCTCCACCACCAATCTGAGTCAGCATGCAACCACATGGCCCCCCATGGTGCATGATGGCTCTTGATGAGCTGTCATCCCAGGCCCTCTATACTTGCCTTTATTAAAGCAGTTGGTGATTTTAGAAGCCCAATTTACATATGAGTAGTTTTATTCTGTCTTTCTCAATTAGTCAAGCAAGAAATTGTTGAAGCTTTCTGATCTACATGATATGGTGGCATGAAGTGTTTTTGGGCGTTTTCATACTTGCTTGCCTCACCTAGTTCTTCAAATGGTAAAATAATATCACACATCTGCAGGCAGCCTAGCCTAGTAGTTGAGAACTTGGGCGCTGGAGCCAAGCCGGCTGGGTTCAAATCCCTGCCCGCCACCCCTGGACTTCTCATTTTAGCAGTGTGCACATATCATTCTTTTTCGCCCTAGGACATGAATCGTGTGCAGTGGAAACTGAGAGTCATCCTCGTTGGTGCAACAGTGCCAGAGGTCGCAGCGAGCTCCAGCAGAGCAGCGGCCCTTCTGCTGATGGCTGTGTCTGGGTTCCTGGCCGGCCGAGCGGATCGCGCCATCCAGGGCTGGGCATTAACTTTCTGTGACTCCATTTGGGACACTGGTCGAGACTGCAGAAGCCTCAACTCACCAGGCTGCCAATTCTGGGAGTTATACAACGACCTTTTAATACATTCTTTTTTGCTTAAACCAAACTTTCGGTTGCTTTAAAGTGTAACTAAGGATAGGGCGCCTGGGTGGCGCAGTCAGTTAAGCGTCTGCCTTCGGCTCAAGTCATGACCCTGGGGTCCTGGGATCCAGTCCCACATCGGGCTTCCTGCTCAGCAGGGAGTCTGCTTCTCTCTCTGCCACTGCCACTCTCTCTTTCTCTCTTTGTCTCTGTCAAATGAATAAAGTCTTAAAAAAAAAGGTAACTAAGGATATTGACTGATTCAATGACCTGAGGAACATTTATTACATTTTCTCAACCTATTTTTTCATCTGTAAAGTAGCTCAGTAATACCTATCTCTTTTAGGGTTAATGACAGACTTAAATATGCAAATACATGCATATACAGTACTCAGTATGGTACTGGCCCATAGTAAGAGTCCCTAAAATATTAGCTGTTATTATTAATAATTTGTTGGGCATTAGAGTAATATTGGAGTGTCTATAGTAAGAGTGAATTTTGGTATGAGGAGTTTCTTGCCATTTACCTTAGAGTCAGGAATGATAGCTTGGAGTCTTAGAAATTAAAGGTTATTATATGTTAGTTTTCAAGATTCATATAGAGTGACCCCATCTGAATGGTTATGTAGAAGAAATAATTCTCTTTATTGCAATGATAGGATTAAACGTAAGCTAGGAATTTTTACGGTTCATGGCTTTAATTTATGGTTGGTTGATTTAGGCAAGCATATATCTTTAGTTTTACTTACTTAAATTTAACATATTGACTGGAGGGGGCACAAATCTTAAGTTTATAGCTTGATTATCACACAAAGTAAGATATTGATCATTGCTAACATTACAAAGGTCTACTTTGTGCTCCCATCATCCAAAGGTAACCACTACACAGATTTCTCTTGCCATAAATTAGTTTTGCCTATTTTTGGACTTTAAATAAACCAGATTATATAGTAGGTACTCTTTTTTTGCTAAATGTGGTATCTTTGAAATTCAACCATGTTGTTATGCATAGAAATAGTTTTCTTCACTGCTGCAGAGTATTGCATTATACATATACTTTATTTATCCATTCCATTGTTAATGGACATTTGGGTAACTTCTAGTTTGATTCTATTTTTTTTAAAAGATTTTATTTATTTATTTGACAGAGAGAGAAAGAGAACAAGCAGGGGGAGTTGCAGGCAGAGGGAGAGGGAGAAGCAGGCTCCCTGCCGAGTAGGGAGCTCGATGCCCTGCTCCATCACAGGACATGGAGATCATGATCTGAGCCGAAAGCAAACACTTAACCAACTGAGTCACCCAGGCGCCCCTTGATTCTATTAAGAATAATGTACTAAGAATATTTTTGTAACTATCTTTTCATGCTCATATGTATGCATTTCTTTTGGATTTATACCTAGGGGTTGAATTGCTGAATTATAGAGTGGGTGTAGGCTTAACTTTACTGGCAACAAAATTCCTAAAGTAGTTTTGCCAATTTGCAGTGCTACAGCATTAAGAGTTTCTGGCAGTCTAACACTTGGTTTGGTCAACCTTTTAAAATTTAGTCATTCTGTGGTGTGATATCTTGTTTTGTTTTCAATTTGCATTTTCCTGATAACTAATTATGTTGAGCACATTTTCATGTTCATTGGCCATTTGGATATTCTCTTTTGTAAAAAACCTATTTGTGTTTTTTATCCTTTCTTAAAAATAATTGAGTCTGTCCATTTTTTCTTATTGATTTATAAGAGATCTTTATATAGTCTAGAA
The DNA here is from genome assembly GCF_029215605.1 of Mirounga angustirostris. Lineage (NCBI taxonomy): Eukaryota > Metazoa > Chordata > Mammalia > Carnivora > Phocidae > Mirounga > Mirounga angustirostris. Next base: position 70,419,712 of record NW_026991720.1, on the reverse strand, counting down.
ATAGTTCTTTGTGTGATTTATCCATGTAAAATATCTTTTCCCACATTGCTTCTTGTCTTTTCATTCTCTTAATGGTGTCTTTTGATGAATAGAGGTTGTTTTTTTTTTTTAAGATTTTATTCATTTGAGAGAGAAAGAGAGAGAGTGAGCGAGTTGGGGAGGAGCAAAGGGAGAAGAAAAGCAAACTCTGCACTCAGTGGGGCTTGATCCCATGCGGGCTGATCTCATGACCACAAAATCATAACCTGGGCCAAAATCAAGAGTTGGATGCCCAACTGACTGAGCCACCCAGGCGTCCCATGATGAATAGAGGTTTTAAATTGTAATAAGTCCGAATGATCAATCTTTTTAAAAAATAACAATACTTTTTTATTATAAGTTTTAAAGTAATCTCTGTACCCAATGTGGGGCTTGAACTCACAACCCTAAGAGCAAGAGTTGCATGCTCTACCAACTGAGACAGCCAGGTACCCCAGTAGAACTTATTAAAAAGCAGTTTTAGGTTTACAGAAAAATGAGCAGAAAGAACAGAGATTCCCATATATTTCTCCCCCCTCCCCAACTCCCCCTATTATTAACATCCTACATTGGTGTGGTGCATTTGTTACAACAGATGAACTAATATTAATACATTATTATTAACTAAAGTTCATACTTTACATAAGGGTTCATCACTGTGAAAAAGTGTAAACACTCTGTGAAAGTGTTGTATACTTTTTTTGGTTTTGACAAATGCATAATGTTATTTATCAACCATTAGAGTATCATATAGAATAGTTTCACTGCCCTAAAAATCCCCTGTGCTCCACCTCTTCATTCCTCCCCAACTCCTGACAACTGCTGATCTTTTTACTGTCTCCATAGTTTTGCCTTTTCCAGAATGTCAGATTGGTGGAATCATATGGTGTGTAGCCTTTTCGGACTTCTTTCTTTCACTCAATAATATGCATTTAAGGTTCTTCCATGTCTTTTCATTTCTTTTTAGCACTCCATAATATCCCATTGACTGGATGTACCATACATTATTTAACCATTCAGTAACTGAAAGACATCTTGGTGGCTTCCAAGTTTTTGCAATTATGAACAAAGTTTCTATGAACATTTGTGTATAGGTTTTTGTGTAATCATAAGTTTTCAATTTCTTTGTAATAGCTGGATCATGTGATAAGAGTATGCTTAGTTTTGCATGAAACCATCGGATTATTTTCCAAAGTGGCTGTACTATTTTGCATTCCCACCAGCAATGAATGAGAGTTCCTGTTGCTCCATATCTTTGCCAGCATTTGGTATCATTCATATTCTGGATTTTGACCATTCTAATTGTTGTGTAGTGGTAGCTCATTGCCATTTTAATTTGCATATTCTCTTTTTTTTAAAGATTTTATTTATTTATTTGAGAGAGAGAGAATGAGAGACAGAGAGCATGAGAGGGAGGAGGGTCAGAGGGAGAAGCAGACTCCCCGCCGAGCAGGGAGCCCGATGCGGGACTCGATCCCGGGACTCCAGGATCATGACCTGAGCCGAAGGCAGTCGCTTAACCAACTGAGCCACCCAGGCGCCCAATTTGCACATTCTTGATGACATATGTTGTGGAACATCTTTTTCATATGTTCATTTTTCAAGCTGTATATATTCTTTGGTGAGGTGTCTGTTAGGGTCTTTGGCTCAGAGAGAGAGAGAGAGAGGGAGAGAGCACACACATGCATGAGTGAGAGCCCAGTGTGAGGCTCCATCTCACAACCCTGAGATCACGCTCTGAGCTGAAATCATGAGTTGGACACTTAACTGATTGAACCACCCAGGTACTCCTGGCTCTTATAAAATTAGGATGTTTGTTTTCTTATTAACTTTTAAGAGTTTTTTATATATTTTGGATAACAGTTCTTTATCAGATGTGTCTTTTGCAAATATTTTCTCCCAGTCTGTGGCTGGTCTTCTCATTCTCTTGACATTGTCTCTCATAGAGCAGAAGTTTTTAAATTTAATGAAGCCCACATTATCTACTTTTTCCCTATGGATAATTCCTCTGTAAAAAGCCACTGACATACCCAAGGTCATCTAGGTTTTCTCCTATGGCATGTTCTAGGAATTTTATAGTTTTTTGTTTTATATTTAGCTCTGTGGTTCATTTTCAGTGATTTTTGTAAAGGGTACAGGGTCTGTGTGTAGGTTTACTTTTCTTGCACATGGATGTCCAGTTGTTCCAGCACCATTTGTTGAAGAGACCGTCTTTTCTCTATTGTATTGCTTTTGCTCCCTTGTCAAAGATTAGTTAACTACATTTATTGGAGTTACTTCCAAGCTCTTTGTTCTCTTCCACTGACTTATTTCTTCCTTTATCAATACCACTCTGTCTGGATTACTAAGTCATGTTTTTATGGATGCCTAGATATCCCCAGTGTGGAAAATCAAGCTCATTACATAGAGGATGGAATTATGGCCCAGTGTCTATTTAGACTTGTTGTCTGTGGACCCAGAACTAGTTTATTTGTGACCAACTTAAAATGTACTAGTATGTCTCTTTCAGTGGCAAGAGACAGAAACCCAACTCAAACTTAAGGAAAGAAATGTTTTGGCTCGCAAGAACTAGGAAGGAATGAGTGTAACTGGCATCAGATATATTGCAAATATCCATCTCTCTCTGCCCACCTTCTCATTTAGAGGATTTTTAATAATAAGAAAAATTAAAAATCAAAAAACCTACTTCTTATTGGCTTAAAGAATAATTTCTTCATTTCCTTCAAGTGCTTGTTCAAATCTCACTTCCTCAGTGAGGCTGACCAACCTTCACTGTATTCAACACCAACACCTGTGTCCTTATCATGCCTGACTTTTACATTTTATCCACTCACTACTTGTTAACATACCGTAGAATTTTCTTATTTATGTTTTTAGTTTATTATGTCTCTTGGCTAGAATGTTAGTTCCACAAGGGCAGGACTCTTATGTATTTTGTTCAATGCAATATTCAAGCACCTAGAACAGGACACCTAGAACATCCCACATGGTAGGTGCTCAACAAATATTGCTGAGTGAATGAAAGGGAACTTATTATCTCATGTAAGATGAAGTCCCGAGTTGGGTTGTTTCAGGATTGTTAATTCTGTGGCTCAATGACATAACTGAGAGTCATGCTTTCTTCATCTTCCCTGTCTGCCACCCTCAGCATACCAGCTTGGTATGGTATAGCTAGCTCTCTTCCTGGTTGCAAGATGGCTGCTGCAGTTCCAGGCATCCCATTTGTCTCATTTTTTTCTCTAATCAATGAGGAATCCTATATTGATTTTTAAAAACCACACTTGCACATATAACAACAGAAATTAAAACAAAGGATAAAATAAGTTCAAACCTCATAGACACATTCTTTTTTTTTTTTAAACATTTAAAGATTTTATTTATTTATTTGAGAGAGAGAGAATGAGAGAGAGCACATGAGAGGGGGGAGGGTCAGAGGGAGAAGCAGACTCCCTGCCAAGCAGGGAGCCGATGCAGGACTCGATCCAGGGACACCAGGATCATGACCTGAGCCGAAGGCAGTCGCCCAACCAACTGAGCCACCCAGGTGCCCCTCATAGACACATTCTTAATATAATTTTACTCAATTGCAACAATGTTAATTTGGAAGAATTTTGTCAATGTAAATTTATCAAATGTTAAGAAGGCATTTCTGAGTATAGTTAAGTATAATTATTTGGACATTGCTTTTGAAAAGTTTAATAACTGGAAATTATTTTTTAAAGTACACAATTATTTTAACAAAATTTCTTAGGAAAAAAAATGAGGAAATCTGTCATGAAGATGACTAAAGGAAAAGGGTTGAATATATTAAAGTGAGATAAAGTATTTTTAAAAGCTGTGAAAATGTATTTAAAAATATAAAACTTCCATAGGCATAATACAGCCAAAAGCACATGAAAGACAATTAACATATTTTTTTATGAGATCAATTGAATGCATATTTTATTTAACTTAGGTCAAATTCCTAGAAAATTCCCTTTTGCTAACATAAAAAATGAGATAGTGGTAAGGGATCTGTCGAGCTCTTTTAATATTAACTGCTTTGAAAAAGTAGAGAATATTTAATGTGAAAATGTTAATTTAAAAAACCAGACTATCGGGGCGCCTGGGTGGCTCAGTTGGTTAAGCAACTGCCTTCGGCTCGGGTCATGATCCTGGAGTCCTGGGATCGAGTCCCGCATCGGGCTCCCTGCTCGGCGAGGAGCCTGCTTCTCCCTCTAACCTTCCCCGCTCTCATGTACTCTCTCTCGTTCTCACTCTCTCAAATGAATAAATAAATTAAAAAAAAAAATAAATAAATAAATAAAAAATAAAAAACCAGACTATCGGTTGCAATATCGCTCCACCTATGTGACGGGCTCATGCTTATAAAATCGGAAGAGAAAATAACTACAAATCACCCTGTTAATCCATTGGGCATTTCTAGCTGAATTAAGTTTGTCCTTGTTAAAGAAATTATCTTCGTTTTTTTTTTCACCCCTCAGGAATGCATGTAAAGCAGTTCCTGTCTCGATGTACGCCTAAGGCAAAAAGTTCAGTACTCAATTACCTGCTGTCTGAAGTCTCCGATTTTGCAGGGAGCAAGTGAAATAGCATTTTAATCAGAAGTCTTGACCCATGCTCTTCTTTTTCCCTTCACAGCCCTGCAAGCTATTTGGCCTATGAAGGTCCTGACCTGAGAAAACCATCTTGGACAACCACGCAAGGAGAGGGAAAAATGCAACACCTAGGAGATTTCAGTAAACAGTAGAATCATGCCAACCTAATCTGTGTTAAAATGCTTGGAATGTGGGAGCCGCCAATGATGCCTGTTGTCTGTATGTCTGACTGAATCCTTTCTTTTCTCAGAACAGCAAAGCCAAGCCTGGGAACCAGGCCAAATGCCTGCCACTTACCTTAAATTGATCAGCCACTTGGAGATTCAAACCCCTGAAAGCTGCCACACCGTGAAAACAAGGCCTCCTTCACATTAAAGGCAAATTGCGACTTTGGGGTTTGCTGTGATCTTTTTTCCATTTTTATCCAGTTTTTCACTGTGTACGCTTTTCTTCCCCCCTGCTTTCCACTTATGCTCCAATGTAGAAGCCAATAGTTACGGCATCTTGGCCCGGCATTCATTAAGGTTTATAAGAACAAAATTTATGGCTATTTAGGAGTTGGCACAAAGACAGACTGTTGCTGGAAAAAGGAAAAGAAATACAGGTGGGAAATATAAGTCTCAACAAAGGCCCACACTATATAGGAGTGTGCTGGGCTCTCGGCAGCGGTGTGGGAGGAAAATTATATTGTATTTAAAACCAGCTACTCCTCTATGCTGAGTCCTCCCCATTTTATCGTTCTATAGATGATTAAAACAAGTAGACCGGTCATTCCAAGAGATTTTTCTGTCTTGTTTCAGGGTTCCCATTTACTGGAGTGGGCAGCCATAGAGATGAATAGACAGGTGTCAGTCCGGGTGGCAGTCTGTCAGCTGGGCTAATGGAAGCACATTTAAAAAAATATAGATCATGGATCAGGAGGAGGGCTCTCTCGTGAAGAGATGAGGCACGTTCTCGTCCCAGTAGACCTTACATAATGGCAGGGCCTGTCTTCCCAAAAATGTAGGGTGTGGGCACGACACACCCATCATCTCTGAATTCAGGTAATAATGTAGAATTCTGGCACAGGCTGGAATCTATATTCTCCCTCGGGAAATATTGCTAATGATTCTTTTTTTTTTTTTTTTTTTTAATACTCCAATTTCCTGCAGCCCGGGAATAAGAAGGCTCCTTGTCTTGTCATTTGCAATACTTATGAAGCAGGCATTTTAAGCATATATTTTAATCTCTACTCATTGTTGTCCAAGAAGTACCTAGGAGTACTGGCATGTCTTGAAAAAACATACAGCCTCAGTGTTTCATGATGTAAACTGTTCCCAAAATACCACTGGTTTTAGCTGTGCCAGTAACTCACTGTATGACTTAGGGCAAGTTAATGTAAGTGTCCAGCCATCCAGCTCCTATTATTAAATGGGAATGTTACTGCTACCACCACCACCACCATATTCTTGCTAGGTACACTGTGATAAACTATTTGCTCCCACTTCTCTGACCTTGTACACACAAGAATGTTTCCCCTTTCCTCTCCAAGAAATTACGTTCTTCTTTTTTACTGACTGTGTTTTGGAAATCTTCCACGTAATTCTTTTTATTCCTTTTTATCAGTATCACCTCAACAGGGAAATACATCCAGGGTTATATGAACTGGGATTTGTCTACATGTTGCTCTGCATGTGAACCCATTTACTTGTGCACAGATAGGAGTACTTTCCCCTAATTACGCACATTTGCAACTCCCTAAGAGTAGGGGGTGTGATCTTCTTGATATCTCGTCACCAATAAGCTGCTCATTAAATTAGAAGTGAACACACACACAATCTTTTGCATCACTTCATAAAATGTTAAATACAACTTTGGCTGCATGAACACACAGTGTGATCCTCATTTGCAGATAATACTGATTATTTCTGAGCATGGGTGAGCCTGTTTGCCAATAGTGATTAGAAGTCACTTCCCTGGTTTTGCAGAGTGCCAGAAAACCAGGGTCATCACAGAGGGAACAGAAAACGCTATGGTTTGGTCTGGGGCTGATTTCTGTCTCTGCATCTTTTTAAACAGTTGGCCTTATAACTTTGTCATTTAAATTTCCTACCATGTCCAATAGGCTTTAATCTTGATTACCAATTTTATCATAACTTCCAAAGTCGTCATACTTCATATTTTCTATTAATTCTGATTCTTCCATATTTCATCAGTTATCAAGTATTTATGGAGGGCCTGATATGTGTTCAGTGTTAGGCTAAGAGTAATTGAAAAATTCCTATATAACAAGAAAGACTGGTAAGAAAATACTAAGCAAGCAAATAATTGTCTGTGGTGATTCACTTTGTGTTTTATCGCATGGGGTAAAATTTGAGGACAATTCAAGAGAATGTATGATGGAATCCTGTTATATGATGAAACAGCCAGAATGGCAGTTCAAAGAGTGTGCACTGAAGCCATCGCAGAATGTATATGACTTGAGCAGGGCCTAGAGGAATGATGGAGAAAGGAGAATGTGGGGATGTGTCTCTGAGAGGGGGGAATAGCATGAACACAGGCACAGAGGTGAGAATGAACTTGGTGACCTCACGAATCAGCCATGCTTTGGGTGGAGAGGATGGCCAAGAGCATTTTGGGAAATAGAACTGAGAGACAAGTGCCAACTAGTGGAAGCCCTTACAGGTCAAACAGTGGGGTTGTGATGGTCTTGGGAGAAAAATGGGACCCTCTTTAGGGTTGAGAATTAAAGATTTAAGATGACCATGAACTCTTTTTGATGCTAAGAGCCCTAGACTTGGAATCAGAACACCTCGGCTTCGGTCTTGGTTTCACCATTTTCAAGACATGTGATCTTGAGCAAGTGAGTGAATCATCTGAGCCTTAAGTTCTTGCATTCATAACTAGGGATGGCTCAGCACACCACTGATAGCCACTGCAGCCACATGAGTGTAATGAAATTGGCATCTGGAGAGCAGCAGGGCCTACAGAAACCGAGGGGAAGAAAGAAAGCAGAGAGATGCTGCAGAGGCTGATGCTGCATCATATGGGTGACTCTAGTCCTCTGGTCTCCAGAAAAAATTGCCCTGCCAACTGACTTCTTTCCCTGAAACTCAGTCTCCTCTCCTTGGCTACTCTACAAACCCTGACATTTTGCTACTCTCTCTCTTGCCTTGTCCCTCTTCAGAAAGGGTTATCCTGTCCCTACTTACGCCACCTAATAGACCCTTTCTGAGAAATCACCACCACATTCCCCAAAGGCCTGTGGTCTACTGAACTTCTCCTTTACTCACATGACACACTCTGCTGACATTATTCTTTAGTACCATGCCTCCTTATTTTCTGTAAGTCTCCAATTTCCACTGAGTCTGATTCTAAATGGTTTTTAAATTTCTTACCTAACAGAATTCACTTTCCTCCCCTTTTGCAAACCTCCCCACTGATTCCTTTCCTCCTGCTGGTCACCTGATCTCTCTGATGACTCATTACCAACACACCTCTGCCTCCTCCCATTCTGTCTCATTCTTGGATCTTCTTGCATCTGAAAGGATTAGGAAGCCACCCTGCTAATGCCAAATCCTGGTGAAGATGTGAGGAACAGAAAGTCACATAAAGCTGGGGAAAGTTAAATTGGTACAAGCAAGTGGAAATCAATTTGGCAATACTTTGTCAAGCCAAAGATGCTCAGACCCTCTTGCTACCTAGGTGGTCACCCTGATAATAATTGTTGTCATATACTGAGTGTTTACTTGGTTAAGACGCTGTTCTCCCTGCTTTATTCTCTTGAAGGAGGTGCTTCCATTATCCTAATTTTAGTGAAGGAGGCACAGAGAAATGAAGACACATGCCCAAGATCACACTGTTGGACTCTGGAGGAGCTTGGATCTGGAGGGGGCAATTGGGCTTCTGAGCCTAAGCTGTTATCCACCAGACTTCCTGGAGAAGCTCGTGCCCCAGGAGCGATGTATATGAATGTTCACTGCAGCACTGAGGACACCAAAAGGTGTGAGCGACTACACTGCCCTTCCCAAGGGTGGATGGGCGGGTCTCTCTGTGGACTACTATGCAGAAGCCAAAAGGAATGAACTGGATCCATGAGTATCAAGGTGGACTAATCTCAGAAATAGACTCATGTATGAAAAAAGCAAGGTGCAGTGAGATCTATACAATAACACCAGGGATGTGAAATTTTAAAACTTAAGAAACAATAATACATAGTTTCTAGATAGTTTTATACCTGTAGTAGTTAAAAATCTTAGACATGAATGAACTAGATCAACTGAAAGATATCTTGAGGGATAGAGGGAGCGGGAAGGAATGAGGGTGATTTTCTCTGAGTTTGTCACATTTAAGCACAAAGGAGATGGTAGATGAAAACATGGCAAAATATGAATATTTGTTTAATGCGGGTATGGCTCCATAAGTATCATGTTATGTTTTCATTCTTGTTTATATGTTGGAAATATTTTATATATGCAATTTGAAAACATCCCAAAGAAATGAGAAATTAGCCAAAAACCTTATAGGGAGGGATCATCATTTGGGGGGCTTTTCAAGTGAAAACAAAGTAATTCTCTAGCACAGATTAAGTGCTCAATATTGTGAAGGAGAGGTACTTTCTAGGAGCCTAGAGATTAGTTAAGGAGACAGAGCCAGACCCATACAACAATTCAGAAATAACACAGGCACAGGCAAGGAACTGTGAAGGACAATCTACTCCTGCTGGAGGAATCCCATCTGCGTGGTTTCAGCAGCTCGGCTCTGGGCAACGTAGCAGGGGAAGGAAACTGTACGGGGCTAGTCTCTGAGAGATGGCTAGCCCTTTGAGTATGATCTCTGGTGTGAGTGATAGCTTAGGCTCTGTTCTTAAGGAGTGGAGGATAGGAAACACCTCGGCTACCCATCCACACTGGCAGCCTGTTACCAATATAGAGCAACCAAAAATGTAATTTTATTATTTTGTAGTCAGCCCTCAGTTTATGTATCTCATGTCCCTAGATTTTGTATAGTTAGAGCCTAGCGATAATACCCAAGGCATTTATTAAACACTTTCATTCTGACTGTGTAATATTTGTTATTTATTTATCTCTCTCAATGTACACGATACTTGACAAATATGTAGAAAGACAAGTTTCCTGCCCTGGGGAGTTTATGTTCCAATGCACACAAATAGAACAGAGGGGTAGGATCTTGACTTGGGGAAGACTTGGCAGCCAAGGAGAGGCTGCCTAGGTAGGAGGGAAGAGAAGCTGAAATCTCTGGAAAAGTGGGGATGGGAATGTGGAGGGAATGGAGGACTTTTAAAGAAATCCTTTAAAAGTAAGCATGATGGGGCGCCTGGGTGGCTCAGTTGGTTAAGCGACTGCCTTCGGCTCAGGTCATGATCCTGGAGTCCCGGGATCGAGTCCCGCATCGGGCTCCCTGCTCAGCGGGGAGTCTGCTTCTCCCTCTGACCCTCCCCCCTCTCATGTGTTCTCTCTCATTCTCTCTCTCTCAAATAAATGGATAAAATCTTTAAAAAAAAAAAAAGTAAGCATGATGGTCAGTCAGTATAATGTCCTTGAAAAAACTTGGTGAGAGCAAGGGTGAAGGTTTTGACAATAAGATGAATAATGCGGAAGCATTAGTACTTCGGTAGCAGCCACTATGTACTGAAGCCGCCATATGCAATATACTAGACTCCTCGTGTATCTTATGTCACCAAGTCCAAAACGCCGATTTTAGTGTCATCACTTTACATATGTGGAAACCGAGGTTCAGAGAGGTTAGGTACCTTGTCCAGGATGCCACAGCTCTTAAGTGGATGAGCATGAAATCAAAGTCAGTTTTGACTCCACAGTCCATGCTTTTTACTCTACATTCCCCACAAAGCAAAGAGAACATCAAGAAATGAGAAACAGACAGGAGGATTAAAACATAGGCTAGGTGTACACCCTTAGCAACAATACAGTGCAACCACCTGAGCATTTAAGGCTAAGTTAACTGGTAAGTTAAATGACTGAACAATTTTGCATTTATCACTAGTATATTAAGAAAGAAAAATCTGTTGAGATTTATGCTAACGCACAGGTAGAGCAGTCAGAGAGTAGAAACATATGGTATGACCATGGAAAAAAAGGGCAATGAGGAAAGATGAACAGGAAAAGCTTCAAACTTCCTCAAGAAATGAACATGGAACACTTGGGTGGCTCAGTAGGTTAAGCGTCCAACTCTTGATTATAGCTCAGGTCATGATCTTAGGGTCGTGAGATCGAGCCCCTGATTGAGTCAGGCTCTGTGCTGGACACGGAGCCTGCTTGAGATTCTCTCTCTCTCTCCTTCTTTCTCTGCCCCTCCCCTCCCACTCACACACTCTCTCTCTAAAAAAACAAAACAAAAACAACAAAAAAACCAGAACAAAACAAAAATCACCCCCAAAACCAGTGGAAATTTTAAGAGCTCTGGATTTGCAAGTAAATGTATCTTTCATTCTTTTTTTAATTATTGAAGTATAGTTGACACACAATGTTACATTAGTTTCAGGTGTGCAACATAGTGAATGGACAATTCTATACATTACTTTACGCTCCCCACAAGGGTAGCTACCCTCTGTAACCATACAGTGCTACTACAGATGGCCAACAGACACATAATGCTCAACATCATTCATCATCAGGCGAATGCAAATCAAAATCACAATGAGATATCACTTTATACCTGTAAGAATGGCTAATATCAGAGAGATAAGAAATAACAAATGTGGGCAAGGATGTGGAAGAAAAGGAACCCTGTTGGTGGGAATATAAATTGGTGCAAGCCAAAAAAAAAAAAAAAAAATTGGTACAACCATTGTTGGAAAACAGTATGGAGGTTCCTCAAAAAATTAAAAATAGAAATACCATATAATTCACTAATTCCACTATTGGGTATTTACCCAAAGAAAATGAAAACACTAATTTGAAAAGATATATGCACCGCTATATTCATTGCAACGTTATTTACAATAGCTAAGATATGGAAGCAACCTAAGTGTCCATCATATATGAATGGATGAAGAAGTTGCAGTATATCCATACAATGGAACATTACTCTGCCATTAAAGTGAGTGAGATCTTGCCATTTGTGACAATATGGATGGACCTTTCATTTATGAATCTATGATCAGGCTGTATTGGCTGCCTGCCTCTTTTTTGCCCCAACTGCATAGGAATCATTGGCATGGAAATTTGCCTATCTTTCTATCATCTCCCATTTCTTTTCCAAAAGGATTAAAGCAATTTTGAACAGAATATATCTGCCCAATAAGGTTAATAAAAGTGAAATAATTACAAACTTACCTACAATGCTGTTTCCTAACTCCTTACCCCTGGTCAATCACCCATTAACCCAATCTCATACTTAAAGATCCAACTTAAAACTCCTCATCAATCTGACCCTTCTATCGTGTCCTACTGCCGTTCCATGCATATAATTTTATTATAGCATTTATCATATCGTCTTACAGTTAGCTGTTTCTTGTAAGTTTTCTTATTAGACTATGAGGTCCTTGCAGGTAGGAATGAAGTTGTGTTCATCTTTATATGTACTGTACTTTGCAAAGTATCTGACACGTGTTAGGTACTCAAATAGTTATTGAATAAATAAATGATTAAAAATCAGAATCAAAGAAAATAAAAGAAAGCAAGTATTCTAAACTATAGATTAATATATATTTTTCTTTTGGGGCATCAAGTTTGGCTCTGGAAGCTAGGAAAAAAAGAGAAACACAGAAAATCACATTATCATTAACAAAAGGAAAAAGCAAACACATTCTTAGGGAAGCAGTGTTTGGATCTAATTATGCCTAACTGGGGCGCTTGGGTGGCTCAGTCAGCTAAGTGACTGCTTTTGGCTCAGGTCGTGATCCCGGAGTCCTGGGATTGAGCCCTGCATCGGGCTCCCTGCTCAGCAGGCGAGTCTGCTTCTCCCCCTTTCCCCTGCTCATGCTCTCTCTCTCACTCACTCTCTTTCAAATAAATACATAAAATGTTTAAAAAAATAATTATGCCTAATTAACCTTTATTTGGGGGGCATTTAATAAATTATAAATTGATTTTTCCAAGCAGAAGTTTCATGTTAAATAAAGAATACATATCTATAAAACAATGGTCAGCTTGTCAAAGGGTATGTAGAAATTCCCAGTACCATTGACAAAAGATCCTTACATTTACTTAAAAATTATGAAAATATTACCATGAAAGTGTTTTTTGCTTTGTCATTGGTGAGTTACTATGCCACCAAAGGAAATACCATTTTAACCACCCATCAATGTAATCCACAATGACATTATTTTTTAACCATGTCAAGTGCCCTCTCTGCCAGCATATTTGTTTTGAGACACTGTGGTTCAGTAAAGAGAGGATGCACTTGGAATCAGGCATCCTTAACTTCAGTTCCTAGTTCGGCTACTTATTGCTGTGTGATCCTGAAAAAATTATAGAACCTTTCTGAGCCTCAGTTCCTCATCTGTAAGAATGACAGAAACAGTGTAGAAGGTAGTATAGGTCAAGTACCTAATATAGTGGTCCTCATATGGTGGCTACTCAATTAATGCTAGTTATTATGAAGGGCAAAAATCCAATTGTCCTCTAGTTGTCCTTAATTAGGACACTTGAAACCATTCCATACATTTTTAGGGCACTAAGTAAGCAGTGAGCACATTTCAGGTTGTTTCCTTGGGGCATGTTGCTTTTGACTGTTGTCCTGCTGATTCTTGCCAAAACAATCACTTATGTTAGCTCTCTTCTCTGGGGATGTTACCATGTGTTGCAACAGGGGAGCTGCATGCAACTTTTATCTATCTGAAGCCATCTTGCTTCCACTGGTACTGTTTCCCCCTGGTGTTTATCATATAAATCCTGTTGGAGCGGACACCAGAATTTTCTTAGACCTATGCTGTCTTTTTTAAATCTCCACAGCCTACATCCTGGTCTTTATCATCTACCTTCACTGAACTTGTTCCAGTTCTTCCCATACAAATAACCAGGAAAATCCTCTTCAAATAATGAGTTCAGTGTTTAATTACTCCTTGCAAGAACTTAAGAGATAAGATGTGTTAACCTGTCAGATTATGGGCCCACCCGTATCAGTATTTTGTTTCTACATCAGGGAAAATTATATGGGAAGTCTCAAAAGGTTATGAAAATATCTTAGTTATCTCCAACAATTTCCTAATAACCTACTACTGATATAGCTAGAATTTGTTTCTTTAGGATTGGTTTCTTGATATAGATAGTCACATACTGTGTGGTAGAGAGAGTCCCAAAGGAGAAAGGATATGGATCTTTTCTCGTTAATCTCAAGGTCTCTGTAGAGAATGGGAAACTGCCACCTAAGGCAGGGTAGCTAGAGCACTTGAGCTTGGGATGGGTGATAACTGAGATCATGCGTTTATTTCAGTGAAGAAGTGAGGAGAAAAATGCTGACCTGGTGATTTCTGTTTCTCCCAGAAAATGGGACTTCAGAAGGAAAAAGCAAGATGGTATCTAGGCCCACAGAGAAATGATAAAGCCCTACCTTTAGGTAGGGAGGATAGTAATGACTATCTCAATAGGTACCATTGACTTAGAACCTTCTGTCCCTAAGTTTCATTCTCTTTTTGAATCGTGATTTGTGCTCATCAGAAATAGAGGATTGAGATGCTGAATTCTGCAGCTTCCCATTTATTTCCTATATAGTTAAATTTAAACTACTCAGCTCTTCATCCATTACAAGTATTTATTCATTGACTACTGCATTGACTACAACAGCACAAATAAAGCAGCATATGACTGCAGTGGACCTTTGAAGGATTTAAGAAGTTTTTCTTATTGGCTGCTCAGTATTCAAGCCCCTTCCTACGTGTGGGAATGCCCTAGTGTGTGGTATTGGTGGGATGTAAGGAGAGTGGGACAGATGTCCCTTCTCCCTGTCCTTGTAGCTACAGTGTGGACATCATGATGTAGGCTGAGATAATTTCTCCCCTTGCTACTTTCACCCTGCCAGCAGTAATACAAAGACTTTGGGATTGTTTAGAAATTATTTATGGCAGCATAGAGGTCCAGCAGCGGTGGTGTCTGTTTTTTGTTTTTTGTTTTTTAAGCTCAGTTTTCAAGATCAATTTTTATTTCTTTCTCTCTCTTGTTTTTTAAATTTTATTATGTTATGTTAATCACCATACATTACATCATTAGTTCATGATTCATTGTTTGTGTATAACACCCAGTGCTCCATGTAGTACGTGACCTCCTTAGTACCCATCACCCATCAGAAAGGATGAACACCCAACTTTTGCATCAACGTGGATGGGACTGGAGGAGATTATGCTAAGTGGAATAAGTCAAGCAGGGAGAGACAATTATCATATGGTTTCACTTATTTGTGGAACATAAGGAATAGCATGGAGCAGTGGTATTTGTTGAGGCAGGGACGGTGTGGCCTGTAACAGTATCTTAGCCAGATAGTTCCTGTGGCCTGAACTTGATGTGATTCTCATTACCGCGTCTCTGGTTCCCGTCTGCTCTCTGACTCTGCTTCTCCAGCCTCCCTTTGTATTTTGCCTGAGTTGGTTAGAGCAAGTTTTCTGTTGCTTATCAGCTAAGTCTGATGAATGAAGTACAGATTCGGCTCTTTTCCACACATGCTGTCTCAGGCTTTCAGTCTGTCTCCATCTTGTGGCTCCACTATTTGAGCATGGCTTCCCAGGTTGCTGCAGCAGAAAATAATGTGAGAACTTCTGCTCGCTCACATGCCTTGGCCCAGAAGCACACACAGCACTTCCTCTCATGACCATTAGCCAGAACCGGTCACATGGCCCCACCTGACAGCAAGGAGGCAGGAAGTGTCATCTTCCTGTGTATCTAGGAGGGAGAGATTTATGTATGGGAGACGCCAGACATCTGTGCCATCGAAAGTTAAGATTGAGTGCTAAAAGTTCACTAAAGGGGGAAAGTGAGAAAAGCTTAAAGAGGCAGAGAAAGTGGATCAACAACAGCTACTGCTTCCTCAGAGTTACTCTGTACCAGGGTCTCCTGGTCCCTTAGCCATGTGCTCGGCCTCAGTCTCGACTAGAATATAAGTGATTCCAGCACCTGGTGTTGACCAGTCACTGGGAGGGCTGGGCTGCGGAGCTTCTCCTGTCTCTTCTGGACTTGAATGAAATGCTGCCTGGGCAGGGTGTGTGGTCTGGCTTTCCAAGAGAATGCCATAGGGGCTGCGTGTGGCAAACTGGAAGGGCTAGGAGGCTAACTGCCTGTGGGTCACATTCTGACTAATGGAAACCAGGAGTCAGGAGGGAAGTAGGCAGATACATCCCCTCTTATTCCTCTTGCCCTTGAGGCACAGTTTTTCCAGAAGGTCAGTCAGGAGACCAGCTGCATCTGGCCCATTATAAAGCAGTGGCCCGCATGGAAATCCTTCATGTTCTATGGCTTTCCATCTTCTTCTGTTTCATTTTCTTTTTCCCTTACTCTTGCTGGCTTGGGATTGTATTCCCAAATAAAACCTTGTAAGAAAAACCTCAGTTTCCTCCTCTATTACTTTACTTTCTAGTACTGCCATCCTCACACTTCTGACCACCAAATGTGTGGGGTTTCTCCCCACAAATTAAGCATTTACCCAATTCTTGATGGACACCTGCTGAATGTCCTACAATTATATTCAGTTCTGACACTATCTACCTTGAGTTATCATCAGGTCCCACAAGATTAGGGCTCAGTCCCATGAGACTGTCACCACTTTAGAGGCCAATTAAAAGACCCAGGTTGTCACCTGCACTTCTGGCCCACTGGCTATCTTTCAGGGTTCCCATGACCCTCTTTTCAAGTTCAGTAATTTGCTGGAACAGCTAACAGAACTCAGGGAAACACTTTCATTTACTGGTTTATTATATAATGAAGGCTATGATAAAGGATGTCGATGAATAGCCAGGTGAAGAGATATGTAGTGCAAGGTTCAGAAGGGTCCTGAGAGTTGGGGCTTCTGTCCCCGTGAAGTTGGGATGTGTCACCCTTTTGGCACATGTATGTGTTCACTAAGCCAGAAACTCTCTGAACCCATAGACCAGGGATTTTTATGGAAGCATCTCACATAGGTATGATTAATTATTAACTCAATCTCCAGCCCTCTCCCCTCCTCAGAGAATGGGGGATTGGGCTGAAAATTCCAAATTTCTAATCATGGCTTGGTCTTTCTGGTGACCAACAACCATTCTGAAGCTATCCAGGAACGTACCAAGAGTTACCTCATTAAAACAAAAGCTTCTTGGGCGCCAGGGTGGCTCAGTTGGTTAAGTGTCTGCCTTCAGCTCAGGTCATGGTCCCAGGGTCCTGGGATCAAGTCCTGCATCAGGCTCCCTGCTCTGCAGGCAGTCTGCTTCTCTCTCTTCTCTGCTCTTCCCCCTGCTCATGCTCTCTCTCTCTCAAATAAATAAATAAAATCTTAAAACAACAACAACAACAACAACAAAAGAGATTTTCCTATCACCCAGGAAATTTCAAGGGGTTTAGGAGCTTTGTGTCAGGATCCAGGGTCAAAGACCAAATATTAGAACAAAAGATGCCCCTAGCACCCTTACTGCTTAGGGAATTACACTGGTTTTAGGAGCTCTGGCCAGGAGCCAGGGACAAAATCTCAAATATATATATTTCTTATTATATCACAATATAACAAACATCAACACATCAGAGATTAGGCTCTGCTTTCTAGAGATCCCAGACTAAAAGAAGCCTTCGTGCAAAATGAATTAATATTATACAAGCTAGGTGCCTGGCTGGCTCAGTCAGTAGAACATGCGACTCTTGATCTCAGGGTCATGAGCTCAAGCCAGACACTGGGTGTGGGGCCTACTTAAAAAATATATACAAGCTTATTTATGGCTTAAAAATACCAGTTGCATGCAAGATTTACACTGAAAAAACTTACAGAATAACAGTTTTTTTGGTTATAAGTTGAGACAATTGTGTATATTCAGAAAGGATTCCTTTTAGTATTTGGTGATCTTTCACTGTCAAGTTGGGAGGGATACAGAGTTTTAGGGACTTTCAGATCATATAAAAGTTTATAACTCTCAAGTTCTACAGAACTAGAACTATATTGTGAAGGTAAATCTAGTAATTACACAAGAGTAGGAGGTAGCACAGATCAGTGTAGCTAGGAAAACAATAAGTAGAATTTATAACTCAAAATATTTCATATTCAGATATAAAACAAATAATTTAAGATACAAATAGATAGAAGGAGTCAGGTGGAATAGAGCCAAATCAGTTAACCAAGTCCAAAATCATTGGATTGTTTGAGAACAAACTTAAGTTCCTGTTAGGATTCTTGCTGAGTTATACAGAAATTTGATAAACACGCAGACTGTTCTACAAGGTTCTGAATGGAATGTGTGCCTAGAAAAAAATAACTTCTACTAGAAATGTCAAGCAGATTCAGAATCTGGAAAGATGTAAGAGAATACCATAGTATAGGTATTTATGATATAAAAGCTCTCATAGGGGAGTTAAAAATTTAATTTTCTACACCTGATAGCCTCCTACACTATCCTTACCAGTGGTCCTTTAGCTCCTGTTTGCAGAATTCTAATCACGGGGAATTTGCTTCTTTAATAGAAAGATGATTTCTGATGTCATTGTGTGTGAGTGCTTGTGTGTGTGTTTTAAAAGCAAAATCTGCCTGCCTTTAACTTTAACTGATCCTAGATCCCTAAACCAGCTAAAAATGGTCTAATCCCTCTTCCACATGATGGTCCTTAAAATGCTCAAGGTAGTTTTCATGTTTCCCCTGGATCTCCTGTGCTCCAGGCTGAATGTCTACTATGTCATCAATCATTCCTTCTAGGATTCTGTATTTTTGTTTTGTTTGACATGGCCCGTATTTAGATTCTAAGTGAAGGGGGACAGTCAGTCACTTTCTCTGATTGAGGAATTATATCCTTCAAAACTGTGGTGCCCAAACCCGGACACAGTATTTTAGGTATTGTCAGGTCAGTCCAGAATGGATCGGATTGTCAATTCCCTCACTAATGAGTCCATACTTCCATTAATGTAGTCTAAAATTATGTTACTGTTTATTTATTTAACTGTTGATTGTAATAAAACTTAGAGTCAGCCAACCATTAGTTCCCCCCCACCCTTCTTTTGCTTCTCAGCCAGGTCTTTCTCATCCTGTCCTTAGTACTGATTTTCTGAACCCAAATTAAGTGCTTTTCATTGTTATTGAACTTCATCTTATCTGACTCAGGCCATCATTAAGGCCCATGAGATTTTTTTTTTTAATTCAAAAATCTGCCACCTAATGTATTTACTGTATGTTTAGATTTTGATCACATGTCTTCAACGATAAGCAAATTGACAAGGTAGAACCAAGGATGGTGCCTTGGCAAACCAAGAGATAGCCCAACCTGGTAATCAAGTCTCACTGGGTACCATCATCAATCAGTTAAAATGCTGATTTGGTTGTACCAAGCGCCAAGAGACTTTTATTGGGATACTACTGAAACACATTTCCATTTAGTTCAGCACTTTTCTCCTCTACTACATTAGTAATGGACATCCAACTCCATGCCAGGCATAATCAGCCAGTCTAGGTGTTGCCAACGGGCCTGGCAGCCATAGGCACGTTTTGTTGTTCACCTGTTGGGCATGAACAATTTCACAGAACATCAAGATCAGACCAGACCACTCTCCGGCCATGGTGGATCAAGACAATGAGTCTGTAATTATGTGCAAACACAAACAAAACATGAATGTTGTCCAAGCCACAGATGACCAAATGTCCCCCTCATGTGACTACTGCTTCTTTGGCATTGATGGCTTTACCCTCGCTCTAGTCCATCCTTTCTGTAGATAAGATTTATTGAGATACCTCATCATGGAAATACCCCTGCTCTCTGATACCATCAAATCTAGAATAAAGTCCCACTTTTCCAGAGCCTTCCCCAAATCACCTATCCAAGGCGCAAATTCTACAAAGGTTCTTTCTAACATCCACTTACTAACATGCGCCCTGGTTTCCCCCTAGTGAATGCTATCCCTTGCTGTAACAAGCAATAAACCCAGCTTGGTCAACTACAGGTGTGTTCCTGCTGGCCTTTGGTTGGAGCGCATTCACACCCTGCCAGAAAAGAAGGTATTTTTCACACGTTCGTATGTGCATGCACATGCACACCCCCCCCTCCCAATTTATTATTTTCATTTTTGCTCTGAGGATCAGACAGGAGTCCACAGTCACAGAATGCTATTACTGTTTTCCCTGCTAAGGATCCAGAACGGCCTGCTGGCTTTCCTATCAGGAGGAGGCATCCTTCTCTCACCTCTACGTGGGCACAGCTCTGTTCACGCTGGTTCAAGCACCAGTGGGGGAAACTAGGGCAGAGTCTATACTCTCCTGGCCCCACGTCTCTCAGCGCAAGTCTTCTGCTTATGCTGCTGCCACCGAATCCAGTGATGCTTGAAGTGGCATAAGGAAACGACTTTGCTTGCGGTGACTGTGGTGTCTGGCTCTGGGAGAGCAATTCTTCCTTGAGTCATGGGCTGAGGCTAGGGGTGGGATAGAGATAAAAGCTTTTCTC
The DNA here is from genome assembly GCF_029215605.1 of Mirounga angustirostris. Taxonomy (NCBI): domain Eukaryota; kingdom Metazoa; phylum Chordata; class Mammalia; order Carnivora; family Phocidae; genus Mirounga; species Mirounga angustirostris. The sequence goes on along the minus strand of NW_026991720.1, from coordinate 70,399,549 downwards.
CCCTCTGCAGTACCCAGCTAGAACCAGACTCACTGAACCAGACCCAGCATTACAAATATTGTATTCATATGTAGCTTGATATATTCATTTGGTTTCAGGGAACATCAGGGTTTTCTTGGCACTGGATTCTACTTGCACTTGAAGCCTTGATTTAAAAAAAAATTCTTTTTCTACTACCAGTTTACATACTAACTGTGGCCTCTTACATTGTAATAGCTTTGCTCTTTCCATTTATTTCAATAAATATTTATTCAGTACCCACCAGGGAGCTGTGGAGAATACGAAGATGAATCAAATGTAGCTCTTATCTTAAGACGTATATAATCTAGGAAAGGGCGTCAGACATGTACGGAAGTACCCGGACATCACTCCTGCAGTCAACAGAGATTTGTTAAGAACCTACTCAATGCCAGGCACTGTGACCTAAGCTGCATGTTGATATGTGCTAAAAGAACGGCCTTCAAATGGTAATAATCTATTTATTGAGCACCTTCTTTTTTTTTTATAATTTCTTTTTTTTTTTTTTAAGATTTATTTATTTGACAGGGAGAGACACAGCGAGAGAGAGAACACAAGCAAGGGGAGTGGGAGACGGAGAAGCAGGCTTCCCGCCAAGCAGGGAGCCCGATGCGGGACTCGATCCCAGGACCCTGGGATCATGACCTGAGCCGAAGGCAGACCCTTAACCGACTGAGCCACCCAGGCGCCCTATTGAGCACCTTCTATGTGCCGCTACTCACCAAGAACTTTTACCCGAATATCTCTTTTCATCCTCAGAAGGACCTTTTGGGATTGATGATGTTATCACCCTGTTTTGCAGAGGACAGAACTGTGGTTGTGGTAGAGCTTGCAAAGATCCCAGAGCTAGTTAGTACTGGAGTCAGGATTCAAACCCAGACAGTCTGTCTTTGGATCTGCGCTCTTAACAAATACTTATAATTTGTGTTTTGTTATTTTTTTGGTCTACAGTTTTTTGGGATGTTGCTGATCTCTGAGAACTTCTGCTCTGGGGAAGCTTAGAAAAATTACGGTGCAACCAGACATTTTAGAAGGTGTTTGAGTTTCTTTCCCTGCAGTCGCTTCATAGAGGAGCACATGTGGATACATAGGCTCCAAAGCAGAGCCTGGGTCCGCAGCTATGACTGTATTCCCCTTGTTCTATGTATTCTGTACAGTCCTGGGAGGTTATTTTTAATGCAACATGCCAGAGTGGCATGTTGAAAGATCCATAGTAACCAGCTAACAGTAACAGCAGGGCCTGCCAAGTAAAAGTTCCGTAAATCAGTCATAAAGGCAGTTACAAAATCCGGCCGGCGTCGTGTGCGTGAGGGAGTGTCCCTGGAGGAGGCACAATTCAGGCACAGTTTCATGGGATCGCCTCGAAATTCCATGGGAGTAAAGAGCTCTTGTGGCAATTATTTTTAAGGAGAAAAAAAGGGAGAAAAGGCTTCCTGTAACTTTATTCTAATGGGGAACTCTCTCCCATGGAATCAGGTAGCTCGGAAGAGCTAAGGCTAAGATGCTCAGAGAAATGAATGTTTGAGATACAAAGTACCCTCCTTTTTCATGTTTTTAATATTTTTGGAATCCTTCCTTTTCCACTACCACAGCCCACGTGCAAGCCTTAGTAACTTGGTGTACTGAAAAGCCTCAGAGCTTTTATCTGTCCTCCCTCAAATTTCCCGAATTCCCAGCGGTAAAAATCACCCTGGGCAGGATTTTGGAAATCTCACGTACCCTTGAGTGAGAATTTTGCAAGGAGTTCCCAAGTGCTACCAGACCAAATAAAAGCTCACACTTTGAAACCTAGGGGCTTTCTCCCATGACAGACAGAGTAAACTCTGTGAGGGAGCAGGATGCTTTACTTGGGGTTTGAGAGTTATAAGGTTTGGGAATAAGGACTTTCATATCAGGCAATGGGTACGTTGTTGCCAAATACTAACAAGTAAGGTGTTACCTCTGCAAAGCCAGAGAAATCACTTTTACGAGTTTGGCTCCCTGTTGTTTTAGAAAATCTGGGCATAGGGAGCAGGCCATTCATTGACAACAGAGAATATTACACAAATAGAGAATATCCTGTGAGCAGGCAACTTGAGCCCTGATAACATAAGGCTCGATGAGATTTCATCCGGGCATTGCAAGCAGGACTGGACTCCTACACCCTTCCCCAACCACCCATGACCATTCACATCACACATACCTCTTCTACTTGACTTTGCAAGTGGCTGGTTCTCTCCTTGGCTATCTCTTCATTTACAAATCACTGCCTCTTGGAGAGGGAGACCTTGAGGAAGGTAAGAGAGTACTGAGGAAACCTGTTCCCTGAAGGGAAAACTATTCAAGCAATGCCACCAGAAGAGCAATTATAAATGACATAAAACCTCTTTGACTACATAATGTAAATTATTGGGAAAATAGGCTTTAGCTGGTAAAAGGAGGTGTGGCTGTGTAATCGGAAAGGCTAGAGATAAGGTTAAGTGGAAAGCTCTTTCCAAGATGCCTACTCAGGACGCCTACCTGGGTTGGGAATTCCCCACTGTGTAGTTTTTTCCCCCAGAATGAGATTCTAATTCTAACAGAAGGGAGTTATGAAAATGATTTTTCTCTATTTATTGCAAAAGTTTTAATTTCGGGGACTTCAATACTTGGGGCACTTTTCTGTTCTGTTCTGTTCTCTTTCTTTTCCTTTCCTTTCTTTTCTTTTCTTTCTCTCCCCCACTGTGATGAAATATACACGACATAAAATTTATCATTCTAATCATTTTTAAAGTGTCTAATTCACTGGCATTAAATACTTCATGATGTTGTGCAACCATTACAACTATTCATTTCCAGAATTTTTTTTGTCATCCCAAAGAGAAACTCTATATACATTTAACAATAGCTCCTTCTCCTGGCCCCTGGTAACCTCTATTCTATTTTCTGTCTCTATGAATTTGCCGTTTTTAGGTACGTCATATAAGCAGAATCATACAGTATTTGTCCTTTTGTGTGAGCAAAATAAGACATTAAATATAATGTCTTCAAGGTTAGCCCCATGTTGTGGCATGTATTAGACTTTCATTCTTTTTTAAGGCTGAATAAACATTCTGTTGTATGTACACACCACATTTTGATGATCCCATTCACCGTTGAAGTCTATTTGTGTAGTTTCTACCTTTTAGCTCTTGTGACTCCTACCATGAACATCAGTATACAAGTATCTGTTTGTCCTTCCTTTCAATTCCTTTGGGTGCATACTTAGAAGTGGAATTGCTGGATCATATGGTAATTCTATGTTTAACTTTTTTTTTTTTAAGACTTTATTTATTTATTTAAGACAGAGAATGAGAGACAGAGAGCATGAGAGGGAAGAGGGCAGAGGGAGAAGCAGACTCCCTGCCGAGCAGGGAGCCCGATGCGGGACTCGATCCCGGGACTCCAGGATCATGACCTGAGCTGAAGGCAGTCGCTCAACCAACTGAGCCACCCAGGCGCCTATGTTTAACTTTTTGAGAAACTTTGGAAACTTTTAAAGACTATCAATCGCAGAGGCAAACTTGTTTCAGAATCTGAGCTTTTCAAACCTAAATGAGAAGTGCCAACTGGATTTAGGAAAAAATGAAAAGAAGTGATTGGTGACCCTAATGTGAGCAGTTTGGGTGAAGGGGTAGAGTTAGAAGCCAGATGACAGTAGGTTGGCAAGTGAAAGGGAAGTGAATAGGTAGGGATAACCATTCTTATTTATTTTTAATTTTTTTTAGAGCTAGCCATTTGTTCAAGTCTTTTGAGAATGTGGTCTGTGAAAGATTGAAAGGTGGGAAAAAGGTAACGTAGTAGCTGGAGGGACAAAACTGAGAACAGGCTTTTTTAAGATGGGAGAATCTCGAGTATGTTTAAGTGCTTGTGGGAGACAGAAATGGGTGTGGTGATAATCAGCAGAGGTCTCCAAGAAAGCAGGAGAGGGCCATGGTGGGGTCGCCTTGGACTACATTGAGGGTGTGCTTCTGTGGAATGAGGGAAAGAGAGCGGGACAGCCTCAGGTGCAACTAAGTTTAATCATTCAAAGATATCTTTTGAGTTTGGCATTGTAGAGGAATACAAAGTGAAACACTACCTGGATTTTAGTATGAATGGTACAGTAGAGGAAGGAAGGCTTGAACCCCAAAACTAAAGATAGGGCGGAAAATGCTAAATGTCACATGGGAAAGATACAGAGAAGGTATTGTGACCTTCAGCAGAGGGAGAAAGTAATTCCAGGTGTGGAGGACCAACAATAAGGGAAACCTTCACCAGAGAGTCAATGATTTGAGATAAGATTTGAGATCTAGGTTGGCACTGACAGCCAGCAAAATGGGTCAAAGTTCACATTTTCCAAACCGTTCTACAGGATACTTAGGTATTGTATGAGAAACAGGTCAGGTGGTCAAATTAATTTAGAAAGTGCTATAAAGGTCACCTGGGTGGCTCAGTTGGTTAAGCGACTGCCTTTGGCTCAGGTCATGATCCTGGAGTCCCGGGATCGAGTCTCGCATCGGGCTCCCTGCTCAGTGGGGAGTCGGCTTCTCCCTCTGACCCTACCCCCTCTCATGCACTCTCTCTCTCAAATAATAAATAAATAAAATCTTAAAAAAAAAAAAAAGAGGGGCGCCTGGGTGGCTCAGTCGTTAAGCGTCTGCCTTCGGCTCAGGTCATGATCCCAGGGTCCTGGGATCGAGCCCCACATCGGGCTCCCTGCTCAGCGGGAGGCCTGCTTCTCCCTCTCCCACTCCCCCTGCTTGTGTTCCCTCTCTCGCTGTCTCTCTCTCTCTGTCAAATAAATAAATAAAATCTTAAAAAGAAAGAAAGAAAGAAAGAAAGAAAGTGCTATAAACAGGAAAGCCATATTGTACAGCATGAAGCACTTTAAAAGCTGAAGAGCCGGGGTGGCGGAGCAAGATGGCGGAGGAGTAGGAGACCTGGATTTCGTCTCCTCTCAGGAATTCAGCTGGATAGGGATCAAACCATTCTGAACACCTACAAACCCAACAGGAGATCAAAGAAAAGAAGAGCAACAACTTTCTGAACAGAAAAGCGACCACTTTCTGGAAGGTAGGACGGGCGGAGAAGTGAATCCGCGGCGATATTCGGGAGGATAGACGGCGGGGGAGGGGCCTCCGTCGGCCGCTTCCGGCAAGTGATAGAGCCGCGGAGCACAAAATCGGAACTTTTAAAAGACTGCTCCGCCGAGGGACGTCACTCTGGTGGCTAAGCGGGGGGTGGAACCCTCCGGGACAGTGTGGTCTCAGGACCCTCGGGGTCACAGAAGGACCGGGGGTGCCTGAGGGCGGCAGAGCTCCCAGGTATCGGAGCAGGGAATCCAGCTGCAGAGGCGGAGCCCAGGCGCGGGCTCTCAGCTCGGGGTGGCCATAAACCGTGATCCGCGGCACAGCCGGGCCACTGCTCCTCCAGCAGGGACCCAACAAGCGGCAGATCCGGGGAGACTCACCTTCCTCCCCCGGGAGGAGCCGCGCGGGAGGGCACCGCAGGGATCAGCTGGGTTTGGAGACTCCAGACCGGGTCGGGTGCCAGAGATAGAAACGCGCGGTCACAGGCCGGTTGAGCATGGAGTGCGGCCGGAGACTGGGGAGACGGGAGTGACTGACGGCTTTTCTCTGGGGGCTCACTGAGGAGCAGGCCCGAGTTCTCGGCTCCTCCGGGGCGGAGATTGGGAGGCCGCCATTTTCACGCTCCGCCTCCAAAGCTGTACGGAAAGCTCGCAGGGAACAAAAGCCCCGGAGAGCAAACCTGAGCAGATGACTTAGCCGGGAGGGGGCAAGGGCGGGGCAATTCCGCCTCCGGCAGAGACATTTGGAAACCACGGCAACAGGCCCCTCCCCAGAAGATCAGCGAGAACAGCCAGCCAAGACCAAGTTTACCGATCAATGAGAACGGCAGAACTCCAGCGCTAGGGGAATACTGCACATAGAATTCACGGCTTTTTTACCATGATTCCTTAGTCTTTTAAAGTTAATTTTTTTTTTAACTGTCTTTTTGTCTTTTTATTTCTTTTTGAATTTTTCTTTTTCCCTTTTTCAAACAACATCTTATCAATCCCTTTTTTTAAAAAAAAAACATTTTTATTTTTCATTTTTAGAGTCATATTCTATCCCTTCATAGTAGTTACCCATATTTTTGGCTTATATATATAAGTTGTTCTCTCTTTAAAATTTTGAGATAGTTTCTTCTAACAGATTAAAATATACCCTAAATCTCTAGTATATGGTGTTTTCTATTCCCCTGCCTGATCACATCCTCTCCCTTTTTTTTTCTTTTTCTTTTTTCTTTTTTTAAATCTTCTTCTTTCTTTTTCAAACAACTTCTTATCAATTCCTTTTATAAAATTTTTTATAATTTCCATTTTTACAGTCATTTTCTATCCCTTCATCATATCAACCCTTATTTTTGTACATATATCTTTTTCTTTCTTTAAAATTTTGGGAGACACTTTCTTCTAAAAGACCAAAACACACCCCAAATCTAGTGTGTGGCACTGATCTATATACCATATAGATCATATTTGATCACATTCTGGTTTTTCTTTTGTTGTTGTTGTTTTGTTTTGTTTGTTTTTGTTTTTATCTTTATCTTTTTCTTTTTTTTTCTTTTTCTTTTTTCTCTCTTTCCCCTTCTTATCCCACTGCTTCAGGTCTTTTCTGATTTGTTTAGAGTATATTTTCTGGGGATGTGGTTACTCTGCTAGCATTTTGTTCTCTCATTAATCTATTCTCCTCTGCACAAAATGACGAGACGGAAAAAATCACCTCAACAAAAAGAACAAGAGGCAGTACCGACTGCCAGGGACCTACTCAATACGGACATTAGTACGATGTCAGATCTAGAGTTCAGAATCATCATTTTAAAGATACTAGCTGGGCTTGAAAAAAATATGGAAGTTATTAGAGAAACTCTTTCTGGAGAAGTAAAAGAGCTAAAATCCAACCAAGTAGAAATCAAAAAGGCTATTAATGAGGTGCAATCAAAATTGGGGGCGCTAACTGCTAGAATAAATGAGGCAGAAGAGAGAATCAGTAATATAGAAGATGAAATGCTGGAAAATAAAGAAGCTGAGAAAAAGAGAGATAAACAACTACTGGATCATGAGGGCAGAATTCGAGAGATAAGCGATACCATAAGACGAAACAACATTAGAATAATTGGGATCCCAGAAGAAGAAGAAAGAGAGAGAGGGGCAGAAGGTATAATGGAGCAAATTATAGCAGAGAACTTCCCTAATTTGGGGAAAGAAACAGGCATGAAAATCCAGGAAGCACAGAGAACCCCTCTCAAAATCAATAAAAATAGGTCAACTCCCCGACATCTAATAGTAAAACTTACGAGTCTCAGAGACAAAGAGAAAATCCTGAAAGCAGCTCGGGAGAAGAGATATGTAACCTACAATGGTAGAAACATTAGATTGGCAACAGACCTATCCACAGAGACCTGGCAGGCCAGAAAGGACTGGCAGGATATATTCAGAGCACTAAATGAGAAAAATATGCAGCCAAGAATACTCTATCCAGCTAGGCTGTCATTGAAAATTGAAGGAGAGATAAAAAGCTTCCAGGACAAACAAAAACTAAAGGAATTTGCAAACACAAAACCAGCCCTACAGGAAATCTTGAAAGGGGTCCTCTAAGCAAAGAGAGACCCTAAAAGCAACATAGACCAGAAAGGAACACAGACAATATACGGTAACAGTCACCTTACAGGCAATACAATGGCACTAAATTCCTATCTTTCAATAGTTACCTTGAATGTAAATGGGCTAAATGCCCCAATCAAAAGACACAGGCTAACAGACTGGATTAAAAAACAAGATCCATCGATATGCTGTCTGCAAGAGACTCATTTTAGACCCAAAGACACCCCCAGATTGAAAGTGAGGGGGTGGAAAACCATTTACCATGCTAATGGACACCAAAAGAAAGCTGGGGTGGCAATCCTTATATCAGACAAATTAGATTTTAAACCAAAGACTGTAATAAGAGATGAGGAAGGACACTATATCATACTTAAAGGATCTATCCAACAAGAAGATCTAACAATTGTAAATATCTATGCCCCTAACATGGGAGCAGCCAATTATATAAGGCAATTAATAACAAAAGCAAAGAAACACATCAACAACAATACAATAATAGTGGGGGACTTTAACATCCCCCTCACTGAAATGGACAGATCATCTAAGCAAAAGATCAACAAGGAAATAAAGACTTTAAATGACACACTGGACCAAATGGACTTCACAGACATATTCAGAACATTCCACCCCAAAGCAACGGAATACACATTCTTCTCTAGTGCCCATGGAACATTCTCCAGAATCGATCACATCCTAGGTCATAAATCAGGTCTCAACCGGTACCAAAAGATTGGGATCATTCCCTGCCTATTTTCAGACCACAATGCTTTGAAACTAGAACTCAATCCCAAGAGGAAAGTCGGAAAGAACTCAAATACATGGAGGCTAAAGAGCATCCTACTGAAGAATGAATGGGTCAACCAGGAAATTAAAGAAGAATTAAAAAAATACATGGAAACCAATGAAAATGAAAACACAACTGTTCAAAATCTTTGGGATGCAGCAAAGGCAGTCCTAAGAGGAAAGTATATAGCAATACAAGCCTTTCTCAAGAAACAAGAAAGGTCTCAAGTACACAACCTAACCCTACACCTAAAGGAGCTGGAGAAAGAACAGCAAATAAAGCCTAAACCCAGCAGGAGAAGAGAAATCATAAAGATCAGAGCAGAAATCAATGAAATAGAAACTAAAAGAACAGTAGAACAGATCAACGAAACTAGGAGCTGGTTCTTTGAAAGAATTAACAAGATTGATAAACCCCTGGCCAGACTTATCAAAAAGAAAAGAGAAAAGACCCAAATAAACAAAATCATGAATGAAAGAGGAGAGATCACAACCAACACCAAAGAAATACAAACAATTATAAGAACATATTATGAGCAACTCTATGCCAGCAAATTAGATAACCTGGAAGAGATGGATGCATTCCTAGAGATGTATCAACTACCAAAACTGAACCAGGATGAAATAGAAAACCTGAACAGACCTATAACCACTAAGGAAATTGAAGCAGTCATCAAAAATCTCCCAAAAAACAAAAGCCCAGGGCCAGATGGCTTCCCAGGGGAATTCTACCAAACATTTCAAGAAGAATTAATACCTATTCTTCTGAAACTGTTCCAAAAAATCGAAACGGAAGGAAAACTTCCAAACTCATTTTATGAGGCCAGCATTACCTTGATCCCCAAACCAGACAAAGACCCCATCAAAAAGGAGAATTACAGACCAATATCCCTGATGAACATGGATGCAAAAATTCTCACCAAAATACTAGCCAATAGGATCCAACAGTACATTAAAAGGATTATTCACCATGACCAAGTGGGATTTATCCCTGGGCTGCAAGGTTGGTTCAACATCCGCAAATCAATCAATGTGATACAGTACATTAACAAAGGAAAGAACAAGAATCATATGATCCTCTCAATAGATGCAGAAAAAGCTTTTGACAAAGTACAGCATCCTTTCTTGATCAAAACTCTTCAGAGTATAGGGATAGAGGGTACATACCTCAATATCATAAAAGCCATCTATGAAAAACCTACAGCAAATATTATTCTCAATGGGGAAAAACTGAGAGCTTTCCCCCTAAGGTCAGGAACGCGGCAGGGATGTCCACTATCACCACTGCTATTCAACATAGTATTGGAAGTCCTAGCCACAGCAATCAGACAACAAAAAGAAATCAAAGGCATCCAAATTGGCAAAGAAGAAGTCAAACTCTCACTCTTTGCAGATGATATGATACTTTATGTGGAAAACCCAAAAGACTCCACCCCAAAACTGCTAGAACTCATACAGGAATTCAGTAAAGTGGCAGGATATAAAATCAATGCACAGAAGTCAGTGGCATTCCTATACACCAACAACAAGACAGAAGAAAGAGAAATTAAGGAGTCGATCCCATTTACAATTGCACCCAAAACCATAAGATACCTAGGAATAAATCTAACCAAAGAGACAAAGGATCTTTACTCAGAAAACTATAAAATACTCATGAAAGAAATTGAGGAAGACACAAAGAAATGGAAAAACGTTCCATGCTCATGGATTGGAAGAACAAATATTGTGAAGATGTCAATGCTACCTAGAGCAATCTACACATTCAATGCAATCCCCATCAAAATACCATCCACTTTTTTCAAAGAAATGGAACAAATAATCCTAAAATTTGTATGGAACCAGAAAAGACCCCGCATAGCCAGAGGAATATTGAAAAAGAAAAGCAAAGCCGGTGGCATCACAATTCCGGACTTCAAGCTCTATTACAAAGCTGTCATCATCAAGACAGCATGGTACTGGCACAAAAACAGACACATAGATCAATGGAACAGAATAGAGAGCCCAGAAATGGACCCTCAACTCTATGGTCAACTAATCTTCGACAAAGCAGGAAAGAATGTCCAATGGAACAAAGACAGTCTCTTCAACAAATGGTGTTGGGAAAATTGGATAGCCACATGCAGAAGAATGAAACTGGACCACTTCCTTACACCACACACAAAAATAGACTCCAAATGGCTGAAAGACCTCAATGTGAGACAGGAGTCCATCAAAATCCTAAAGGAGAACACAGGCAACAACCTCTTTGACCTCAGCCGAAGCAACTTCTTCCTAGAAACATCGCCAAAGGCAAGGGAAGCAAGGGCAAAAATGAACTATTGGGACTTCATCAAGATAAAAAGCTTTTGCAAAGCAAAGGAAACAGTTAAGAAAACCAAAAGACAACCGACAGAATGGGAGAAGATATTTGCAAATGACATATCAGATAAAGGGCTAGTATCCAAAATCTATAAAGAACTCATCAAACTCAACACCCAAAGAACAAAGAATCCAATTAAGAAATGGGCAGAAGACATGAACAGACATTTTTCCAAAGAAGACATCCAAATGGCCAACAGACACATGAAAAAGTGCTCAATATCGCTCGGCATCAGGGAAATCCAAATCAAAACCTCAATGAGGTATCACCTCACACCAGTCAGAATGGCTAAAATTAACAAGTCAGGAAACGACAGATGTTGGCGGGGATGCGGAGAAAGGGGAACCCTCCTACACTGTTGGTGGGAATGCAAACTGGTGCAGCCACTCTGGAAAACTGTATGGAGGTTCCTCAAAAAGTTGAAAATAGAGCTACCATATGATCCAGCAATTGCACTACTGGGTATTTACCCCAAAGATACAAAAGTAGGGATCCGAAGGGGTACGTGCACCCCGATGTTTATAGCAGCAATGTCCACTATAGCCAAACTGTGGAAAGAGCCAAGATGTCCATCGACAGATGAATGGATAAAGAAGATGTGGTATATATATACAATGGAATATTATGCAGCCATCAAAAGGAATGAGATATTGCCATTTGCAACAACGTGGATGGAACTGGAGGGTATTATGTTGAGTGAAATAAGTCAAACAGAGAAAGACATGTATCATATGTTCTCACTGATATGAGGAATTCTTAATCGCAGGAAACAAACTGAGTGTTGTTGGAGTGGGGGGTGGGGTGGGAGGGATGGGGTGACTGGGTGATAGACACTGGGGAGTGTATGTGCTCTGGTAAGCGCTGTGAATTGTGCAAGACTGTTGAATCTCAGATCTGTACCTCTGAAACAAATAATGCAATATATGTTAAGAAAAAAAAAAAGAAGAAGAAGAAGAAGAAGGTAGCAGGAGGGGAAGAATGAAGCGGGGGAAATCGGAGGGGTAGACGAACCATGAGAGACGATGGACTCTGAAAAACAAACAGGGTTCTAGAGGGGAGGGGGGTGGGAGGATGGGTTAGCCTGGTGGTGGGTATTTAGGAGGGCACATTCTGCATGGAGCACTGGGTGTTGTGCACAAACAATGAATCATGGAACACTTCATCTAAAACTAATGTTGTAATGTAAGGGGATTAACATAAGAATAAAAAAATTAAAAAAAAAATAAAAAAAAAATAAAAAAAAAAAAATAAAAAAAAAAAAAAAAAAAAAAAAAAAAAGCTGAAGAGCCACTATTAATTACAATGGACAACAGGTGTACATTGGGACTGTCCCAAACAAAGTGGGATGAACTCTTGTTCTATCCCATAATCTCCTTTTGGAGATTTAAATGAACATTAGGATTTTAAAAGGTTCTGAGAAGTATTCTAGTAAAGAGAGCTGTTTTATACTGGTTGATCCAGAATTTCCCAAATTTATTTGACCACGGAACACCCACCCTGTTTTTTTTCCCCCTTTGAGGAGCACACAGTGGCCCCTAATAAGTGCTCCGAGAGCAGAGAAGTGAAAGAGATGTGGGATCCAGGGGGGATTTGTTCTGGCATAAAGAGAGCAGTGGAAGATGGGCTTAGAAAGGTGGATTGAGCCATGTCATAAAGGCCTTCGAGGGCCAGATTTAGGCCCCCCCTTTTTTTTAACTCGATGAAAGCCATTTCTCACAGTAGCACACAGAATAAGTGCCTATAACTTGAAAAGAATTTCAAAGAATCACAACTTTCAGGAGGGTAAAATGATATATTTTCCCTTGTTTTCCTATTCCTGTTCCTTCCTTAATCTCTGAAATTAGGAGGGCTGAAAAACTACAATTTAGGGACTTTCTTCAGTTCATGAGGTATTAAGGGCTGAGTTGTAAAACCCCTATCTGAAGTCATGTCTTCTTCTCTTACTCTGGTTTTGTTTCTGAGTTCTGAAGGATCAAGGGATGGAGGGATGCCAGGTTTTAAAAAGAAAAGGCGTCTCGATTCTACTTGCTGCTGTGGGTGCTACATTCTAAGATGTAGATTTGTTTTTTTTTTTTTTTAAAGATTTTATTTATTTATTTATTTGAGACAGAGAGAATGAGAGACAGAGAGCATGAGAGGGAGGAGGGTCAGAGGGAGAAGCAGACTCCCTGCCGAGCAGGGAGCCCGATGCGGGACTCGATCCCGGGACTCCAGGATCATGACCTGAGCCGAAGGCAGTCGCTCAACCAACTGAGCCACCCAGGCGCCCTAAGATGTAGATTTGAATAGCAAGAGTTGACCTGGCTAGAGCAGCACGGTGATAAAACAAGTATCAGTTATTGTCATTGCTTGATGACAGTTAGACTTTAAAAAAAAAAGATTTTATTTATTTATTTATTTTAGAGAGAGAGTGAGTGGGAGGAGGAGCAGAGGGGGAGGTTGGGGTAAAGAATCTCAAGCAGACTCTGAGCTGAGCGCAGAGCCTGACCCGGGGCTTGATCTCATGACCCTGAGGTCATGAACTGAGCTGAAATCAAGAATCAGATACTTCACCGACTGAGCCACCCAGCTACCCCTAGACTTTCCTTAAGGAGGGCGTCACATATCTGGCAACCTGATTTATAGGACAATAGATAAGAAGCAGGTAAAATTAAAAATAAACTCCTTGAGAGGCTAAAACTTATGGCACAAATTCTATACACACTAGGTGCCACAGACAGTTCTCACAAACACTCTCCTTACTCATCTGTACACACTTCCAGTCAATTTAGTAACCCCGATTTCTAGAGCACAATAAATTTAACAGCAAATCAAAAGGGAAGGAAAAATTAACAGTGGTCAGTACATTTAAGTGAAACGCAAAGTGTAATACTATAAAAATTCAGGCGAAGGCTCACATGGTGTGAGGTTCTAAAGGCATTTTATTTTTTTTTTTTAAGATTTTATTTATTTGCGAGAGAGAGAATGAGAGACAGAGAGCATGAGAGGGAGGAGGGTCAGAGGGAGAAGCAGACTCCCTGCCGAGCAGGGAGCCTGATGCGGGACTCGATCCCAGGACTCCAGGATCATGACCTGAGCCGAAGGCAGTCGCTTAACCAACTGAGCCACCCAGGTGCCCTAAAGGCATTTTAGAGGCAAAGAGTTGATCAAATCTTGACTGTGCTCTCTAAGAATACTATTCAGTCATACCATAGAATTATACTTATTTATAAGGATTATGTTGATCTATCAGAGGATGTGTAAGCATGTTCTATTACTCTGTTGAAGATGGTAAGAAAGCAGTAAGACATTTTAAAAAGGTTTCGATCCCAAGTGCCTGTGACTGTGACTTAAAAAGTGTGTTCACTTAAAGGTGTCCCTTATCTGGGGAGTCATTGTATAAATCTGCTATTTCATGCAGGTGTCGTTTCCTTTATAAAGAAGTCCATTGTCAATTTTTTTTCCCAACCGTATTTCAACATCAATTATTAATCCCGTAGGTTAAAAGAGGATCAATGTGGCAACAAAGTGTTTTGAAAACAGCCTCTTGTGATTTGAAGATCAAATAAATCATTAAATTAAATTACTCTACAATCAAATGTTTATGACTGTTTAAAGTCAAGCAGCCAGCGGTATTCTATAAAGGAACGCCGACTGAATTCGGTCATAAAATACAGCAGCTAAACTCTCTCTTATCGCCTTAAAAGCCACTTGTGGTTCCTATATGGGGATGCTGGCTGTTCAGGTTGGCGGGAACAAGCCCGTGTGTCAAGGAGCAGCTGGGGCCTTGTATCAGCTGCCTTCCAGAAAGCACAGGGCCAGTGGTGCGGTCCACAGGCAACTATTCTTTCTTCTGAATATTTGAGTTTGGAGCGTTTTGGCCTACTTTAAAAACACTTGGCAATTTTTAACTTCATCACAAAGTGTTGGAGGAGGGGGGAAGCTGCCCTGAAGGTAGACAGGAATTGAGTTCAGAAGTTCCGAAAAATTAACGCTATTTAATGCTAAGTTTACCAATGTTGAAAATAATAAAGCACAGTTTATAACGTATGGCCATCGTCCTTATTTCTTGGCAAACAATGGTGTCTCCACTTCCCATTCCAAATTGAGCTAAATTCAGCTCTTCACAGCTGAAAAGTGAACCATATTAGAAAAGTACATTTCCTCTTGGACTATCTGAACATGCTCAGATTTATCAGAGTCTTATCTAATAATTTAATGAGGTTTGGTTTTATTCATTCTTTATCAGAAATATAGATGGATTTCTAAAACAACAACAACAAAACCCCCAAAGACCTGGTCTCTAATATATTAGCAAACTCTGGGAATTAAAAAAAACAAAAAACAATAGCTATGAAAGTTTATTTTAAAAGATATAGAATGCACTCTATTGACTGGGAACTTGAATAGGAAAAAACAAAGAAATAAACCTGTCATCTGGCTTAGGGGCATTATGGCAGCCATTGTAGGAGAGAGGTTGTGAAGGACACAAAATGTATCCCATCAATAGAGTATGCTTTTTAAAAAGTCATAGACATTGAGGGTTTGAAGGGATCTCAATGGGTGATCCCGGACCACCAGCTGCACTGGCTTTGCCTGGGAGCTTGAGAGAATTGTCAGTTCACAAATCTCACCACCTTAGGACACTTAAATCAGAATCTCCGAAGGTGGACCATGGCAGTCTATGTTTTATAAAGCTCTCCCCAGTGATTCTGATACATACTGAAGTTTAAGATCTTTCTGATATCACTGCTGAGTTACTGAACCTACACGAAATGTACAGAGAGACATTCATTATCTTCCAAGACATCCCAACCCATAGTTGGACAGCTTTGATTTTTCTGAGATAAATCTTTTGAGTATTAAGCTGATATCTGTGTCCCTGAATCTCTCTTCTGTGGTCCTAATTCTACTCATGAGGAGTCATGCAAACAAGCCCAGTCCCTTGTCCTTTGTTGGGACATGAGATAGCCCTCTCTGAAGGTCAACAGCACAGACAGGTTCTGGGCTTGAATGGAGATTTTATCATTATTGCATGTGTTACTTTGGGCAGCTCGTCTGACCTCTCTGAGCTTCAGTTTCCTCATCTGTAAAAGGAGAATAATATTAATATCTTCCTACATACCCTGTTTGTGGTGAGGATCGCAGGTACTTAGCACACAGTGAGCACTCCATAAATGGTAGTTGTTTATGATTGTTATTGTCTGGACCCTTTTAAAATTTTAAGACAGCTATCAGGCTGTCTCTGAGTCTGTCTCTTTCCAAACCAGCTGTCCCCAGTTCTCTCCACCACCCGTATTATGATGTGATTTTGGATTCTCTCACCATTCTGATTGCTTTTCTATAAATAACCTTCAGTCTCTACATGGATGTCCTTATCAAAGAGTGGCTCTACAAGCCAGAGCACATCTTATCTCTGCATCATAGAACACTACAATGGCCTCTTTATTTTAGATGCTATTTTTCTGTCAACATAGCCAAACTTAGGTATTTTGACACTTGTTTCAGACTCTGAACTCATGTTGACCTTGCTTTCAACTAAAATACTAAAGTTTCTTAAAATACCTATTATTTTTAATTACACAAATGGCACACATCTGATAAGAAAAAAGAAAAATAATGCTACTGATATTCATTAGAGAGATAACTATGGTAAAAATTTTGGTATGTACCTTCCTAGACTGTAAAAAAAAAAATCATGTAAGTTTTGTGGAACATAGCCAAGAGCATGCATTCTGAAATACTGGCTAGCTGTTTAACATTTGGAAGGTTGTATAATCTCTCCTAATCCCATTCCTCACTGGGAAAGTGGAAATAATAACATTTACCTTATTGTTGTGAGATTTAAATGAGATATTGTTTGTAAACCACAAAACGTGACTTCAGAAAATGGTACTCTATTGTCATCATCATAATTACATGAATTACATGTATATTTTATTAAAAAATAATTATACTTTCTGATTTATTGCTTCTCCTTAAAGGTATATTATGAACAGCTTTCTGTTTTAATAAGTTTATTTTTTCTTTTTTTGATTTTGAAATTATTAACAACTCACAAGAAATTGCAAAAATATTATAGAGAGGTCTTGTGTATCCTCAGTTAGCTTTCCCCAATGGTAACATCTTATCTAGGATGCTACATTATCCAAATCAGAAAATTGGTATTAGTATACCATTCACTAGACCATAGATCTTATTTGCATTTCACCAGTTTCAATGCATTTATTTCAACAAATTCATTTGAAATTGTTGTATATATAAAAAACCACAATGTATATACCCATTCCCACCTTGGGACATTTGTGTGCTTACAAGTGTCTGTGTGTCTATATGTGGTACCACTCTTAACAATGCTGTGATAGTCTCTTCATGTGCTAGGAAACTGGATATTCCCAAGCAAAAGAATAAAAGTGGACCTTTATAAAGTGGACTTATAAAAATTAACTTGAAATGGATTAAAGACTTAAATATAAGACCTGAAACTGTGAAACTCCTAGAGGAAAACATGGGGAAAAATCTCCTTGACACTGGTCTTAGCTATGAATTTTGAATATGACCCCAAAAGTTCAAACAAAAAAAGCAACAACAAAAAAGTGGGACTATATCAAACTAAAATGCTTCTGCACAGCAAAAGAAACAATCAACAAAATGAAAAGGCAACCTATGGAATGAGAGAAAATATTTGCAAACCGTATACTGATAAAGAATTAATATCCAAAATATATGAGGAACTCATGCAACTCAATAACAGAAGAACCCATACAATTTGATTAAAAATGGGCAGAGGATATAAATAGACACTTTCCAAAGAAGATACCCACATGACCAACAGGTACACACTCAACATCACCAATCATCAAGAAATGCAAATCAAAACCACAATGAAATGTCACCTCATACCTGTTAGGATCTGTATTTTTAAAAAGATAATAGGTAAGTGTTGGCGAGGATGTAGAGAAAAGGGAATCTTGTGCACTGCTGGGAATGTAAATTGGTACTACCAGCTACTACGGAAAACAGTGGGGAGGGTCCTCAAAAATTAAAAATACAACTACCATATGATCCAGTATATATACAACCTCACTTCTGGGTATATATACAAAGGACATGAAAACAGATCTCAAAGAGAAATATGTACACCCATGTTCATTGCAGCATTATGCATAATAGCAAAGATATGGAAATAACAGATGGACGGATAAAGAAACACACACACACTGGTATATTATTCAGTCATAAAAAAGAAGGAAATCCTGCTTTTTGTGACAACATGGATGTACCTTAAGGACATTATGCTAAATGAAATAAGTCAGAGAAAGACAAATACTGTATGTTTTCACTTATATGTGGAATCTAAAAGAAACTTATAGAAATATAGAGTAGAATG
The DNA here is from genome assembly GCF_029215605.1 of Mirounga angustirostris. Taxonomy (NCBI): domain Eukaryota; kingdom Metazoa; phylum Chordata; class Mammalia; order Carnivora; family Phocidae; genus Mirounga; species Mirounga angustirostris. The sequence continues at coordinate 70,381,375 of NW_026991720.1, read as the reverse complement.
GTGGTTGCCAAGGGCTAGGGGTTGGGAGAAATGGGGAGATGTTGCTCAGAGGATACAAACTCCCAGTTTTAAGATGAATAAATTCCAGGGATCTATGTACATCATGGTGACTATAGTTAACAATACTGTATTATACACTTGTAAGTTGTAAGTGGTCAAGTAAATCTTAAATGTTACTACCAAAAAAAAAAAAAAAGGTAATTATATGAGGTGATGGATGTGTCAACTATCCTTATTGAGGTAATCATTTCACAAAAGATATATATGTGATTTATATATATGTGTGTGTGTGTGTTCCATACCTTAAACTCACATGTTATGTGTCAATAATATCTCAGTGGAGCTGGAAAAAATAAATGCTGTGATTAATATTCTAGTAGCTAAACACTATGTGTACCCTTAATTATTTAAGAAAATTCTTGGAAGTGTAATTAGGATCAAAGGTTTGCATGGTAGTATAATTTTTTTTTTTTAAAGATTTTATTTATTTGACAGAGAGAGAGACAGTGAGAGAGGGAACACAAGCAGGGGGAGTGGGAGAGGGAGAAGCAGGCTCCCGCTGAGCAGGGAGCCCGATGCGGAGCTCGATCCCAGGAACCTGGGATCATGACCTGAGCCGAAGGCAGACTCTTAATGACTGAGTCACCCAGGCACCCCTGATTTTCTTTTCTTTTTTTTTTAAAGATTTATTTACTTATTTGAGATTGAGGGGAGACACAGAGAAAGAGGGAGAGAATCTGGAGCAGACTCCTGCTGAGTGTCTGCTTGATCCCACAAGCCTGAGATCATGACTGAGACGAAATCAAGACTTGGATGCCTAACCGACTGAACCACCCAGGTATTTGTGTAATGATTTTTATTTTTATTTTTATTTTTTTATTTTTTAAATATTTTATTTATTTATTTGAGAGAGAGAATGAGATAGAGAGAGAGAGCATGAGAGGGGGAGGGTCAGAGGGAGAAGCAGGCTCCCTGCTGAGCAGGGAGCTCGATGCGGGACTCTATCCCAGGACTCTAGGATCATGACCTGAGCCGAAGGCAGTCGCTTAACCAACTGAGCCACCCAGGTGCCCCTGTGTAATGATTTTTAATACATGTTGCCAAACTGTTGCAGAAGGACTTATGAGGACTACCATTCTTTATCCATTTATCTTTATCCATTTGGTAGATCGAGGGATTACTGTTTTAATTTTCATTTCTTTGATTAATAATGAAGATAGATAGTTCTGTTTATTTATTAATCATTCATGTGTCTTCTTCGTATGGTTGTCAGTTCAAACCAGTTCAAGTCTGACTCTTTAAAACACACGTACACACACACGTGCGCACGCACACACACACACACTGTTCCATGCCTCTCCCATCCTGCATTTGTGCACAGTGTTTTTTGTTTTGTTTTGTTTTGTTTTTTATGGGCCAGAGTGCAGGAACTTACATTTTCCCCTTTGTAATCATCTTGTTAAATTCAGCCAAATGTTTCAGCTTTTTGGATCCTGAGTCTCATCCTGTGTTTGCTGTCCTTTCTGGTTTGTTTTTAACTGCAAATCTGATAAATTTGCAAAATAGCTTTTTATTCTCATTTTTGCAAAAAGTGTTAGCAGGACTGGGCTCTGTGCAGAGCCTGCGGCACCCCTCAGGAAGTGGCCCTGTCTTGACATCAGTTCATTAAGTAGATGGGTTTACAGGGTTACTTTCTAGTAGACAGAACTGTCACCACCACTGTGCATGATGTCGGAATCCAGGGTTTTCTCAGCTTTACGATTAATCACTGCAACTCTGCGTTCAGGTCCACTGAAGCAACAGGATTACAAAGTTTCAATTTCTCTTTTGGCTATAAATTTCTAAATTGGAGATAGTATCTCACTCATCTCTTTATGTCTCTCTTCACCCCTCCCCCAGTTTCTTCCATAGCAGGCATTCAATTTAAGCGTATAAAATGGAATATAAACTTTCCTGGCTGCTTTGCACATGGGGACAAATGACTCACCTCCTCTCCTTCCCCTCGCAGTTAGGCCTATCTATCCTACATCAAAGTAGCTATGTATGCACAATAAAACTGCAATTAACTGGACTCCAATGAGAAACCTCATGTTAGACACTCCATTGCTTAAAAAAGGGGGGGGGAGGGGAAGGAAATTACATAAAAAATCCTATACCCTGTATTTTTTAAAGAGTAATTTTTTTGTTTTCTGTAATTATGGATCTATAAGAATTTATTATTGAAAGATAAAACTGAGGTACTGACAGTTTCTATGTCATAAAATAAAGGCGAAATTATCTTCTACAATGGGAAAAGCATCCCAAATACCTTAACAGATGTTTCCAAGGAGTCTTGAAATTGAAGATTGAATTTCTGGTTATTTAAAACACATCAGTCTCCAACATTCTAGTTAATTGAGGTTGACTCCCTGCTGAGCACAGAGCTTGATACAGGACTTGATCTCGTGACCCTGAGATCACAACCTGAGCTGAAAATCAAGAGTCCGATGCCCAACTACTGAGCCACCCAGGCACCCCTAAAATCTGCATTTCTTGCCTTAGCACTTTACAAACTGCCTCACTGAATCCTCACAACAAAGAAATGTGTAGAACCTTTTTATTTTTTTATTTTTTATTTATTTTTTAAAAGATTTTATTTATTTGACAGAGAGAGAGAGATAGCAAGAGAGGGAACACAAGCAGGGGGAGTGGGAGAGGGAGAAGCAGGCCTCCCGCTGAGCAGGGAGCCCGATGCAGGGCTCGATCCCAGGACCCTGGGATCATGACCTGAGCCGAAGGCGGATGCTTAACAACTGAGCCACCCAGGTGCCCTGTGTAGAACCTTTCTAGAGGAAAATAATTTACATGGACTTCTAATGCTGAGGTCAATTATTTTTAATATCATACTTATATAATAGGTACAGTGATCAAGCTAGATTTAAACTCACAATACTTAGAGCTCTTATTCAAATAACACAACAAAGACAAATTTAGGAATCTACTATAAATAAAATTGCAAAACAGTGATGTGATGGATGGTCTGTTTGAACTTTGGGCTCAGTACGGGAAAGAAATCTTTATGTAAACTTGCTTCTTTTGATTTTGAGCACTACAAACCATGGTTTGAATCATTATTACTATCATTATCAATATCATTAGTTTTCCTCTTAATGACCTTGTTTTTCACAAGATCATTTGAATCCCAATCATTTGAATATACCCCCAAAACAATATTAAAGACTCTGAAAGAGTTGCTTTATAACAAATCCTTCACAGTAGGTTTGCTATTACTCTCACTGCTAATAGCTAACGAGAGGGTGCTAATAGCTAACGAGAGGGTACGGACAGACCAGGAACCCACAGTAGATCCACACCAGGGTAAGTGTGGTCCTAGCTCCTGCAGGTGGGTTCTGGGAGCCTGGTTTCCCTTTATTACCATACACTGTGTGATGGCTGGGTGTTCCCACCATTTTTCGCTACTTAAATGACTCTGAACCTCTAATTTGTGCTATTTACTTTGAGGCCTATTGGCTTTTCATGTGGTGAGAATGAGATTGTAAACCAGAACAGAACATGGGACCTAAGATTTCCTGGTGGTGGTTATAGGCTGGTCATCCAGATCATCTCAATAAATGTTTATATTACACTTAACAGTTTTTCATTTAAGTGAAAATTCCAAATTAAAAATTTCTAAGCCAACTTTATGGGTTTTAGAAATATTTTTTTATACAGCTTTATCAGGATATAATAAGAGAGAGAGAGAAAGAGTGCACGGGCAGGGGGAGGGGCAGAGGGAGAAGCAGACTGTCCACTGAGCAGGGAACCAGACACAGGGCTTGATCCCAGGACTCCAGGATCATGACCTGAGCCCAAGGCAGACACTTAACCGACTGAGCCCCCAGGAGTCCCTATTTTTCTATCAGTAAAGAGATCACTAGTTTACATATCTCTGTTTCCCAGAATCCTCACCTATTATTCATCTGTAAAATGGGGATAAAAAAATAGTATCTGTTTCATAGAGAAGCAGGGGCTAGGAGTGAATAAGGTAAAGCAAATAGAGCATTTAACACAGATTCCAGCTGGGACCACCATCATTGTTATGATTGCATGTGAAATTTAGAGGAGAGACATATCATCTTGGATTGGTCTGGTCTAGGAGGGATTCCTACATAAGATTTTAAGTGGATCTTAAAGGCCAAGTAGGTGTTTGATGCAGAGGAACAGAGTAGCATTATGATACTGAGCTAGAAGAGAGCACTGTGGCTGTAGGTTACCAGGGATTGTGAAGAGGAGAGTCAGGTGAAAGGTGAAGGTGTCTGCGGTAGTGGAGCCCATATGGAAAGCTCACTGAGACCTGAACCAAGGAGTTGGGACTTTGTTTCAAAGGCGCTGATAAACCAGGGAAGATCTTGGATTAGGAATTAATGTGAATGAGATGGGACGGCTTATAATGAATAACTCTTCTACAGGCAGAGAAGAATAAGCAATCATCCCAGGTGCTCCTTTACTGTAACCTCTTGATGACTTAAACCCAAAACACAAAGCCAAGACACACATAGGAGAAGGCCCAGGAGCATGAAGAAAGAAAGTGAAGCCAGAGAATGGCTTCCTCCTCCCCATTGGACTGAGAGCCCATGTTTCAATTTTTGGTGTTTTAACCAAGTCAGCTTTCCTTTATCTCTAGGCCATGAACCAGTGTGTGTGTGTATGTATGTGTGTGTGTGTACTGTGTGTTTGTATACATATATACATACATATATATTTTTAGCAGTGTATAAATTTAGGCAAAATTACATTGTTCCATACAAATTTGTTCTTTGTACCAAATTACACAGCAATTTTAATGATTTATGAATTTGTTATAGTTGGTGGGGTCCACATCCCTTTGACTATTCTTTCCTTAAGTAAAGAGATCATTGTGGGGACTCCAGCAAGATGTGGGCAAGTGAAAACTAGCCTCCTTTGCAGTATGTGAAGCTGTGGCATCAAATATCTAGCCTGGACCAGTGACTGTTCCCTTCCGAGAAGAAACGTGTTCCATACTTTGCTACAGTTTTCATCATTACTTCCTGCTATTCTCCAACCCTGAGCCTCCGTGTCAATGATGTTTATCATCACACTAGTGCTATTGTTTTGTGTCTACTCAGTTCCATATATTGATTTCCATTCCTTACTTGGCCCTGTGGGCATGTTGGCTCATGACTCATGGATAAAACCAATTTCTATTTTTCCTGTCTGAAGTTGAATTTTTATAGGTATTTCTTCTAAGTATTCTAAGACAAGCTAAAAAGCAGTATTAATTATCCTAAATTCTGAACAGCTAAGGTCAGGCCAACTCTCGGTTGTAACTCATGTATACCACCTTTCTTGGCCTGGCTAGTTTTGTGCCAGGGGTTGTTTTGATCTGATGGCAAGCCAACAGATGCTATCAAATCATGCCCACATGTGCTAAGTTGTCACTCTGCGTCCCTGTTTATCAGGGGTTCATTGTACAAGTCCCCTGTCTACTGTTATGTCATATTTACTTGCTCAGATAGATAAAGGTCTATGACCAGATGAACAAATTCTTAGGTAGTTGCTATTTTTACCCAATTCCCTAAACCACATATGAGTGACAAATATTTCCATAGGATTAATGAATAGGTGTTTCAGTCTCCTCCACCCTTATTAAATACTAGCTTTTTCTTTCATACTTGGAACTCTGTTGAATTTGTGGATGAGAAACATTTTCCATATGTAATGAATCCAAGGACTTTTTAACCTATTAGATTTTGTTGCATATATTGGTCACTCTTTTAAGGAATTGTTTCCAATTCAGCCAAAATTCAAATAAACTGAGAATCTGGTACTCCTTCATTTAGAATATTTTCATATTTTTGAATAATAAACATAGGGAATATTTCCTGATAAGATCAAGAATTGACCAAGGGAATCATGTAGCTTTAGCCATCCTTGTTTTTATCATTTGCCAAAAAATTTCCTTAGCTTCATAGAAACCACATAGAAACCAAATGACTTGGTTTTCTTTCCACTTCTCTAGGCAACAAACCAATTTTTTAGTTTCCATGGACACCCAGTTGAGCAACAGTCGTTAGATCTGTAAAAACTGCTATCTGAGTTGGAGTCTGATGGTGACCTACCCCTCAGCTTTGGGGTGGCAATTCAGGCTTGATCCTCTAAGGGACCGATATGTATGAGATTGCACGTGAGCGTCTGAGACAGTGCCAAGTTACCTTGCCTGGCTCTTTTCCAGTTTCTTAACTTGTGGAGGTTCACAAATTATTATCGATCTTGTCTTGATGCCTAGGTAGTTAGGAAGCTCCAAAATCGGGCAGTGGGAATGGTGATAAAACAGGTCTGGTTGAAAGAGATTTACTTTTTACTTGGTTAAGCAAGAGGCCTCACATACTGATGGCTATGTTAATTCAGTTGAGAAATAATACATATTTGGAAACCCTTGTGGAAAGCCCAAAATACATTTGAAATCAGGGAAGTCAGAGACTCATGTTTTAGTACATACGAAGGATAGCTTTGAATCTAAGCAGTCACTGGAAAGTCTGCCTATTCCAGCTCAGCAGAAATAGAAGACGAGATTGAATTAAATTGTCCTGTATCATGTACTAATTCTCCAAGGCCTGCTCCCTCCCAGCCTAGGAGAGAATGAGTGATTATTTGAAAAGATTCATCTGGTTTCCAGGTTTTGAATATGTTGTTCTTTGCTTTCACTTGCATTGCGTAAAATTCTCCATTTCTCAGTTGCTCCAAAATGAATAGTTTAACAACTGAATCCTGTAGACTATTAATCAGTATTGCAAATGTTGAAAAAGAAAGGCATTGAAAAATAGTGAAAATGATACTTTAATTGGCATTAGGGGACACAACTCTGCCATAAGTGTGCTAGATGGTGTCTCTCTCTTCTCGGTCTCTGTCTCCTCATTCATAGAGGGAAAGGGACGGTTGCTAGAATTCCTTCTAGCACTAATGTTCTACTACTCAGTGAAAAATTATTTTAATTTCACATACAACAGAGGCCGTGTCATGATCTTGAGAGATCTAGCTCTTCACAGGAATGAAATCTTCAGGTTCATGGTCACAGGGAATTGAATGAAAGAATTCATTTTGTATTTTCCAAAAAGCCTCTAGTCACTTCTATTTCTCTTTGTGCTGTTGCAGGTTTCCATGAATACCATAGAAAATGGATTTCTGGGAGAAAAATAGGTATTTCTCAGAGATTTTTATTTTTGGTTTGTTCCTAGGAATTTGAGGTAGACAAATAGAAATGGAATTAAAAACATAATTTTTTTTTTAAAAGAAGAGATAGTAATTGGATGGTAGCTAGCCATGGAAAATCAGCCAGAATTTTGTGGATGTATAAGGAACTGATGATTGAGGTGACATGTTGTCACTAGTAAATCAGGAACAGGAGAAAGATTTAGGAGAAATGGTACAGGGAAACTTTTAGCTTTCCAAGCCCAAGGACACATTTACCTACCATAGTTCTTTGACAGCTCCTTAATTGTGTGCAAAGTTTCCCATTTCACTAAAGTAACCTCGGCAAATCAGGAGGGAAAGGCCTCCCAGGTGGAAGTAACACCATAAACAGAGCTTGGGAAGTATGAGCGTGATGTGTGGAGGCAGCACAGAGTTTGCTTAGTCCTCTTGCAGGATAAAGTGTAGAAGGAGGCGGGATCATTTAGAATTCAGGTGCATATAACAGAAACCACTTCAGCAATTTTAAGAGAATTTTGGCACAGAATTGTTGAGAGACGTGGAAGAGAAACCAAATGAAGGATCAAAAGCAGGATCAACAGGATCAAAAGCAGCTATCATGTCACGTAAGGTCAGTGCTGAGGCATGTCCAGTGGTTCTGACCTTTAGGAGACCTTTGATGTCCTTAGCAAAAATAGGCCAAGGGGTGAACTGGGGCCATACTGCAGCAGGGGTAGTCTGTGTTTTCTGGGAGTTTGGCTCTGAAGGGAAGGAAGGTTTTATCTGAAGAACACAAAATGGAGGGAGATTTTGATCTTAAGCTGCAAGAATCTTAAGCAGGTTTGGATGCAGAAGGAAAGGAGTCAATGGTTAGGCAAGACTTCAAGATACAAGAAAGAGACAAGTACTCAATACTGATGCCTACAGATTTTGAGGAGAAAGATCCAGAGTCTTAGAGGCAGGCTGGCCTTAGATAAGATGAGAAGTATGTGTTTCTTACACAAGGCAAAGGAGGAAAGCATGAGTGAAGAAGTAGATGTGTTTGTAAATTGAGGAAAAGAAGGGAGCAGAAATCATAGCCAATAGATGATATTCTTGATGGTAGAAGAAACAGACCATCTGTTGAGAGAAGGGAGAATGGGTTGGGGGTAAAATAGGGTGGGGTAAGAAGTTTGAGGAAGAAATAGGTTGGGGGAAATGAGCCAGAAGTGATCAGAGACCCATATCAGAATTGCTAAGTAAAATTCACCTTGAAGAAATGGGGAGAGTTCTGAGGAAAGGCATAAAGTAATATCATAACTGCCATTACCTTGGGATCTTTGGCCTTTTAGAAAGTGGTAGTCAGTATGCATAATGGTGATGTTCTTCCTTAAAATATATTTGTTTTGGAGCTGTCCACCTGATGATTAGGTAAGACTTTTAAATCATCATCATCATCACTTGATAATCATCTATGAATGACATTAATCTTTTATTTATACTGCATCCTTGAGTGCTTTGACTAGGAATGAGACAAAATGGCAGAAGTGTATCATTAAAGAAGGAATGTTCTGAGAACTTACATTTTGAAGTATTCTTCTGTGACTGAAAGTCATCGTTTTAGGTTAAACCTGATTTGAGAAATCTGTTCAACCGATTGAGTTAAGGACATGAAAGGATATTCAACAGTATTAGTCAGTCATCAGGGATATACAAAATAAAACCACAATGAGATACCACCATATACCTTTTAGAATATCTAAAATTTAAAAGACTGAACATACCAGGTGCTGGCACGGATGTGGAGAATTGGAACTCCCCTGAACTGCTGGTGGGGATGGAAATGGTTCAACTACTTTGGAAAACAGTTTGGTAGTTTCTTAGACACACACACCCAGGGTGCCTGGGTGGCTCAATTGGTTGGGTGTTTGACTCTTGATTTCTACTTGGGTTGTGATCTCAGGGTCATGAGATTGAGCCCTGTGTGGGGCTCTGTGCTCAGTGGGGAGTCTACTTGGGATTCTCCCTCTTTTTCTTTCTCTGCCCCTCCTCTTGCTCTCTCTCTCTCTCAAATAAACAAATAAATCTTAAAACACACACACACACACACACACGCACACATCATATGACCAAGATATTTCATCCTCAGATGCTAAACATTTGTGTAGAAGTCTTTGTGTAGACCATCTAAAAGAAAAACATATATATGGCTACACAAAGACACATGCAATGTTCATAGCAGTTTTATTTGTAATAACCAACAACCGGAAACAACAATGCCTATCAACAGGTGAATGGATAAATGCACTATGGTATATCCATACAATGGAATACTGCTTGGCAATAAAAGGAAATAAACTACTGATTGCACAGCAGCAGATGAATCTCAAACACTTACGATGAGTGAAAGAAGTCAGACAAAAGAGGGTACACAGTGTATTGTTTCATTCATAAAATAGTCTAGAAAATCCAAACCTATTTAGCACGACAGACAGCAGATATGAGGTTGCCTGGAGATAGTGGTAGGGGTGGGAAAGGGCAGGAGGGAAGGATTACTAAAGAGCACAAGAAAACTCTTGTTGGGCACCTGGGTGGCTCAGTTGTTTAAGTGTCTGCCTTGGGCTCAGGTCGTGATCCTGGAGTCCCAGGATGGAGTCCTGCATCGGGCTCCCTGCTCAGCAGGGAGTCTGTGTCTCCCTCTGACCCTCCCCCATCTCATGTCTCTCTCTCTCTCTCAAATAAATAAATAAAATCTTAAAAAAAAAAAGAAAACTCTTGTTTTCTGGGTGAGGCACATGTTCATTGTCTTGATTGTGGTGAGGTTTCACAGGTACATTCATAGGTCATAACTTACAAACTGTACACCTTAAATACGTGCAGTTTATGATACTTCAATAAACCTGTTACAATAAAAGAAAGAACATGTATGTTCAAAAGTCGGAGAAGAATTTAATTATGTTACATAAAAGTAAATTTTTTGAACACTATAGCTTTTAAAAATCATGCTTTTGAAGAGTAGTTAATGTCATCAGAAAATGGTTGTAATTTTTAGAGACAAGTACAGTTCTGATTTATAACAGTCCATTCATATTTGTTGAATGTTAAATGAATGCTGCAGTGTTAAATAAAAAAAATTAAGCTATGAAAAATGCATTTATACCCGTGTACAACATGCATTTATAATTTAACACGATCCCAATTGTGGTAACTCTCTCTCTTGTCTCTCACAGCTGAGAGGAAATACTTTAAAATGTTAACATCAGTTGTCTCTGTGAGGTGGAATGACAGATGATTTTTATTTTCCTTCTTATGCTTTTGGGGCTTTTCTAAAGTTGAGCTTCCGTTACTTTTGCGAGCAGACAAAAACCTAGTAAATACTCTTTTAAAAGATTCCTTCCCACACGGGGAACTCATTGATACAAACATTTTTAGAAACTATATCAGTCTAACTGAGCCACATAGCATCTTTTCTTGCACTGCTTGCCCAGTAACATGCTACCAAATGCTGAGGGGTTTTGGTTGGGATGCTGAATGTGCTGGAAAGAAAGGCAGTTATAGCAGCTCTAGCCTGTAGCCGGCCTATGCTACACAGCCTAGAAATGCCTCCTTACTATGAACCAGCAGAAAGGGAAATTAAGAAACACCCCATTTACAATTGTACCCAAACCCATAATATACCTAGGAATACACCCAAACAAGGAGGTGAAAGACCTGTACCCTGAAAATTATGAAACACCAATGAAAGAAATTGAAGAGGGCATAAAAAAATGGAAAGACATTCCAGGCTCATGGGCCAGAAGAATAAATATTGTTAAAATGTCCATGCTACCCAAAGCAATCTACACATTTAATGCAATCCTGATCAAAATACCAGCAGCGGGGGCGCCTGGGTGGCTCAGTTGGTTAAGCGACTGCCTTCGGCTCAGGTCATGATCCTGGAGTCCCGGGATCGAGTCCCACATTGGGCTCCCTGCTCGGCAGGGGGTCTGCTTCTCCCTCTGCCCTCTTCCCTCTCGTGCTCTCTGTCTCTCATTCTCTCCCCCTCAAATAAATAAATAAAATCTTAAAAAAAAAAAAAATACCAGCAGCATTTTTCACAGAGCGAGAGCAAACAATCCTAAAATTCGTATGGAACCACAAAAGACTCCGAATAGCCAAAGTAACCTTGAAAAAGCAAAGCCAAGCCAGAGGCACCACAATTCTGGACTTCAAGTTATATTACAAAGCTGTCATCATCAAGACAGTATGGTACTGGCACAAAAATAGACACATAAGATCAATGGAACAGAATAGAAACCCCAGAAATGAACCCACAACGATATGGTCAATTAATCTTCAATAAAGCAGGAAAAAACCTCCTTATAAATATGTTTTATGAAGCTTCAGGAGTTTGCTTACCTTTATCATTTGACCCCTAGCAGTCCCTTGAGAAAACAAGGTCAAAGACAAGAAGGATAAATTTCCCGGGGCTGTTCCCAGCGCAGCTCTGTCAGGAAATGTTCACCAAAGATGTCCTGATGAGAAAAGGAGAGCAGTTGTACACGGGTATTCCTGGGAAATGTACGTAATTCCTCAGGTTTCTGTCCAGTGGTGAGCCTTGAATCAGAAAGAAAACCAGGGTAGAGGTAGGCCTGCAGCATGAGGGCGGAGGAGGGAGGGAGGCCTGTGACAGTGATGGTCAAAGGGGTCTGACGAATTGGGAGAGCTCTCTGCATAAAGATGACTTTATTACTATCCCCAAAATATGAGGGACACATGTCCTAAGAGCCCTCCATTCTGCTTTTCTGCCTGTGTGGACAAAGGCAGTGACTGGATGTTGTGAGCAGTGAGGTGTGGTATGGCAGGGGGCGTGGGGCTAGGGCCAAAGGAGAGATGACGAGACCCAAGGTAGCCCTCATATCTTGCTTTGCCAGGACACTGGGATTGTACCTTACAGGCTGAAACATGAAAATTAAAAATAAGATATCCAAGGACACCTGGGTGGCACAGTTGGTTGAGCGTTGACTCTTGATTTTGGCTCAGGTTGTGATCTCAAGAGTCGTGAGATCGAGCTCTGCATCAGGCTCTGCTCCAAGTGGAGACTTGAGACTCTCCCTCTCCCTCTGCCCTTCCCCGCCTCTCTCCCTCTCTCTTGAGTAAATAAATAAATCTTAAAAAAAGATGTCCAGTAACATGAAAATTAAAAATAAAATGGAGTGTGAGCTCCAAATGGGCTGGAGAAGTGTCACACCTCGAGGCATCTTGGAGAAGGAGAATAATAGCTTTTCAGGTTTGTAACAAAACATGGCCTCCGATAAAATTACGCTGCCAAAAATGGGAAAGAACCAGAATGGAAACAGTCAAAAAGTCCCGAAGAACTTGTGGTGGAAAAAGCACAGAACCGACGATGTGCAGTGACTGGAAAGGGAGAGGGGTATTTCCTGAAGTGGAAGGTGCTAGACATGCGGACAATATGGGCAACTTGAAGAAACAGATTGTCCAGAGTTCGTCAAAATATTTCTTAATTATCAAAGAACTGGGTAAAGAGAAAGATGGTACACAAAGAAGATCTTTATCTGTCAGTGAATCTGATGATAGCAAATCAGATAAAGAACTATTGCTGACGAAACAAGAGGCTTTGCCAGAGGTCAGGATCTCCAATGAATAATGGGGGTCACAGTCAGCAGTGGAGACTTAATGTTTCTCATGATATGGGAAGATCAGATGAGGCAGACTTAGTATCAGCAAAAGAGGCAAATATGAAATGTTGTCAAATTGCAATCCCTTTTTAGGGTGCCTAGGTGGCTCAGCTGGTTAATCGTCTGCCTTCGGCTCAGGTCATGATCCCAGGATCCTGGGATCGAGCCCCGCATTGGGCTCCCTGCTCAGCAGAGAGTCTGCTTCTCCCTCTACACCTCCTCCCTGCTCATGCTCTCTCTCTCTCTCTCACTCTCTCTCATGCTCTCTCTCTCTCAAATAAATAAAATCTTTTTTTTCTAAAGTAATACTATTGTAAAAAAAAAAAATTGCAATCCCAGTTTAAGAAGAGAGACTAACTTGGCATTCTTGTCTGGAAAATGAAGCTCAATAATTGTTCTCAACTATATATGCAATTATATTATATAATTATTTATTTGATTATACATAAAATCTGGGTCTTAATTTTTGATTTATTAGTTTGAAGAAATAACTATATTCTAATGAAAGCCAAATTTGATATTTTTGTTCTGAAGTAGTATTGTGGGAGTCGGGGTTTTATCTGTAGCACCGGTTGCTTTGGACAAATAAATAAAACTTTCTTAGTTGCTTCCTTTATCAGGAAAGAACATTTGATACCATGGTACACTATTTCCTCTGCATTAGAGAACAGATTTTTCTAAATGTTGGGGAAGATCTCGATGGTCATTACTCAATCAGAATTTTTGTTTAACTCATATATGCATAAGGACCAGTCTGAGATTTTTTTTATTTGTCTTTTTGTGGGCATACACATAAAATACACACGTAGATGGTTTTCTTTTTTTTAACTTCCACCAAAGCTAAAACAAAACACTCTTTCGCAACCATGGACAAGCCTGTGTTTTTGGAATGCCATCACTCTAAGCAACCTGAGAAATAAATCACTTCGAGCTATATGGAAAATTTTTCCTGGCATCTTAATATTTCAAATAAAATAGATGATTCTGTCATTAATTGAACAACTTAAATGTATTGTAGACAACTCAAATTGGACAATTTAAAAATGGCCTTATCAGAATTCATATCTATATCTACAGTCATATAAATGCAAGTTTATTTGCAAAACCTCTCACAGGAAAATTTGATCAATACCAACAATCTCCCCCCACCCCCAGAAGAGAACACTAGACAAATCCCAGTGTGTTTTAATTATCCAATCAAGACTTAGTTAAATGGACATCTAACTAGGTTCCTTCTAGCAAGACTTTCCTTTACAAGGAGTTGAAATCTCTGTGCTATAACCACTAAAAGGTTAATGTATTAGTCTTAATCAGGTGATCAGAGATGTTGGCAATTTAGGATCTGCTGGAATGGATGAGTGAACCAACTTTTGTAATCTAAACTATTGATCCGCATGTTTTTCTTTACCCACAACTCATTCTTTACATGTGGGCTCAATCTTTTCAGTATTTGGGTTACTGGTTCAGCAGAAGCCTGGAAAAACATAACCTCTTAGTAATGAGAATGCTCTCCAACTGTGTATTGTTTATTATAAATAGTGGTGAACAGTGGTCAATAGTTTTATATTTTAAAAAATGAATATGTGAGTTTTACTTTTGAAAATCATCAGTAGTTTCTAACATTTTTGCTTTTAATGTCCTCCTTTGTTAATTATTTAAAGAGTTATAAGCAAACATTTGAAAATGGATTCTTCAAATGTTCCTGGGACCCATTATAACTCTTCTGCTATGGGAATAATCTCCCCCTTTAATCTATCAGCTTGCAAATTTATCTTTAGGTAGTTAAGTATTTTGTGTGTGCCCCCCTCCCCTGAAATTTCCATGGAATTTTGAGGAAAACCACTGGTCACTCCATCATAGCTCTTCAGCCTTCTGGCGTTCACCCTTTACCTCTGCACCTCCTCAACTGGGTCATCGGGCCATAGAGGCTACCATCATTGGGAAACTATGGGAAGGCGGTCCCCATTGCCTGCCTAGGGTCAGGGGCGGCAAGTGCAACAGGGAGTAGTAAGGAAAGTCTTCTACCTAAGAACAAAGTTTTAGTCACCACAGACAAGAATTATTATATATGTGTTTTTCCTTGGGAACATTGTCATACATGTAGATTAAGTTCTAGATACTAGGATGATAGTGTTTAACCACTTATTTGTGGTTAAGTGAGTCTTAGTGGCTCACCTGGGCACTGAACTTCTTTGAAAGTTGTTATATACATGTGCATATATGTTACATATCTATTATGTATCTAGTTATATGCTATATTTTTATATAAAACTTTTGTTACACGGTCATTTAACCTGAATCTTTGATTAAGAACAACATATTGCCAATTACACTTGATGACAGAATTTGCCACACTTAAAATCGAAAGGATGAAGTGATGTAGGAGTTACATGTTCAGAGAAAAATAATGTGGGTTTTTTTTTTTGAATCATGTCACCATAGTATAAAATCTGGTCATTGATCTGAGTTCTCTCATTTTACAAATTGTCCTTAATATTTAGTTGAACAACAGCTAACTTGTGGTTCTCTCTACTAGGCTGTTACTGAATCATTCAATTTTGTATGAGCAATAATTGTTTTACAAATAATTTAAGTCTTTTCAAAATTTAAAAAAAAATGTCTTTGTACCTCAGGTGAATTCCACATATTTGTGAATAACTAATTAGTGAAGTTCTAAATGGAATATTGATTAAAATGTGTTTTTAAGACATTCTTGAAAATTTGAAGAATCCTGGTATCAGTACTCAAAAATGAGATGTCCATAATTACTTTGAGAGGAGATTTTTCTAAAGTCTGCAATAAAAGAATTTAGGAACTCTGAAATAAAACCTGGGCAATTTAGTTCTTGGAAATGGATTTTAGAATACATTTAAAATGGCATTTTCAACACTAAACCCTAGGGTTTATTTCCAACAACAGTTTATTAAGGTATGCTTGTCAATAGATCATTATTCTTTTTAAACATAGTTTTAACCCAGATGAGAAGTTGATTGTTGCATTAGTTTTTGAGTTCTGAGGATTATAGATATGTGCCATTCATACTCTCTTGCACACACACAGAAAAAAAGTCATTTTGAAATGGAAAACTGCCTCATTCCATAAGCATGCCATTAATGCATGATCCAGGATGTCATAGTTTGGATGAGATAATCAGATTCCTAGATGAAGCAGCTGAAAGCAGCTGCTTAGTTTAGAAATGATTTGGAGATATGTAAATTGAAGACAGTTGATTGAAAGAGAAAAAATGAATCAGTGTAAATTTATTACTGAAAAAGCAAAATGATTAAAAATCATCATTATGACTGTTAGGTCAATTAAAAAATGTTATGCTCATTCATCTTTCAAAGAACTGCCTCCAAATGAAAGTACAGTTCTAATTCCACTATTAACAAGTACATGTTTGTTATTGACAGATGTACATGTCATCATTTTTGAGACTAGGAATTTGAAACCCTCAGGAATCATCATAGAATGAGTGAACTAACAGTGTTTGAAAATACCAGTCCAAGGAAGTTTGTTCACAATAATAATTCATGTTTATAAGGTGCCTTTCATTCAACTCTTAAGACTCTGTGTATAGATGTGTTTAAATATGCATGGTCATATATCACTGTCTTCGTACATCACAGCCCAAATGTTTCAATTCCATGGACATAAAGCAGCTCTTTATTTCGTGTGTGAAAATAGAATCTCTACCCTTGCCACACAAATTCGCTACAAATGGCACCTTCTTATTTATGCTCTTATCTTGCTTGTGCTGAAGGATTGTTAATGCAATCTTTTCTTAAAGCAATTTTTAAAAACTTCTTTAAAAACAAAACACCTGTGTTTTCTGGCAGGACAACAATGTATCAGCAAAAATAGCTTTATTTAATGACTGACTGTGGTTAGCGAGCGCCCCATAATTCATTTCATAATTGGAAAAAAATGTAACATTTGCTGACATCATCTGAGTGTTGATCTGGACCCATTGAACAGGGAGTTTTCCAACAAAAATGATTTAATTTTCCACTTCACAATTCAGGAAGAATTTAGGATTCGGGCATTCATGGAGTCTAGAAATGATTTTCATTTTCAGGATGTTAGCTCAAAATTTGGACAGGAAGGAAGACTGGAACATTGTTTGATTTCCAAGGCAAAATTTCATCTGTAAAATTTCACTTCCTTTTATGTATACCGATACCAGTCTGAGATCAAACATATGAAACTCTGAAGAAAAAAAAAATAATGTTAGAAGTGAAAAATCTAATGGATGAGGAGAGATAGAGTTACCCAAAGTTCTATTCTGAAAGAGTTTCTTAAACAAATACGTACTCACTTGATTCTTGTCTATCTGGATTTCCAATCTATTTGGGAGTTTGCAGTGCAAAATACACATGAATTGCAGCAATGATTATTTAAAAGTGATGCACCATCAGTCGTAATGACATTATTTGATATTAATATGGCCATAGGTTCAAAATTTTATATATTGCACTGCAAATATGGGTAAAGAATATCTAGCCTAAGCTCTCTTAGGAAAGCTCATCTTTATATCAGAGAGGAGGCAGAGGAACTTATTTCTAAAGTTGTCATCATCAATATTTTTGTCTCATCTCACCTAAACACTGTCTTATGAATACCCTTAATTCTCTGTCTTCTCTTGGCTGGACTTGTCTTCCAAAGTCATGATCTGGGTTAAACCCATCTGTCTGCTGACGCTGTGCTGGCATCTGAGCAGCTGAAATGGCTGGAACCCACCCGCCCCTCCAAACACACACACACAACTGTGTGTCTTGGTCTCTCTTGAAGTTCCATAGCTGCAAATCTAAGCTGGGCACTCAAAATGTCCAGAATCTCACTCAACTTGAATAATATTTTCACCTTCCTACATTCCTATCTTTGTCTGCTCAGGCTATTAGGATAAAAAAATACCATAGACTGAGTGGCTTAAACACAGAAATTAATTTCTCATAGTTCCAGAGGTAGGAAGTCTAAGATCAATGTTGGCTAATTCCAGTATCTGGTGAGGGCATCCTTCCTGGTTTGCAGATGGCCGCCTTCTCGCTATGTCTTCACATGGCACAGATTTTCTCCCTCTTTCTCTCTCTCCCTCTCCCTCTCTCTCCTTATAAAGCCATAGTCCTGTCATGTCAGTGTCCCACATTTATGGCCTCATTTCAGCTTAATTAGCTCCTAAAGACCCTATCTCTGGATAGAGTCACACTGATGGTTAGGGCTTCAACATAAAAATTCAGGGGAGACACAATTCGGTCCATAGCAATTCCCAAGTGATCATTTCACTCCTTCTCTTTGAAACTGTTATCTTTTTTTTTCCTTACTCAGTCTCTCCACGACCTTCCTGCTCACTGTAAGCTTATATTTATTAGGAAAGTAGAAGCATTTAGACAGGAACTCCCTCATCTTCTCCCATGAAAACTTGCCTCGTGACTCCTACAACTTCCTACTCTTTGCTATCAATGATGTGTCTTGGCCCACATCAAAAGACAGCCTGGTCAAAGACTTCCACGGTGTTCCAGATGCTTGCTGGTGACTTAGTTTCTATAATTATTTGCTCTCAGATCCTGTCCTTTGGATTTCCGTTCCATCTTTCTGCTCCTCTTCATTAAAATTTTCTCCAGAGTTATCTAGAGTTGCTGCCTTTACTTTTTCAACTCACATTCTTTCCTAACAGACCTCTATTGGACATCTGTCCCTATAACATCATTGACTCTGTGCTTGTCAAGATTATTGATAACCACTGCAAATTAAACATTAGGGGCCATTCTACCATTCCTTTTTTGCTTGCCCTCTCAGCAGTATTCAGCAAAGTTGATCACCACTTCCTTCCTTTTTTCTAAAAAAAAAAATTTATTTATTAAAAAAAAATTATTGCAGGGGAACCTGGGTGGCTCAGTCGGTGAAATGTCTGCCTTCGGCTCAGGTCATGATCCTGGAGTTCCAGGATCGAGCCCCACATTGGGTTCCCTGCTCAGTGGGGAGTCTGCTTCTCCCCCTCCCTCAGCCCCTCCCCACTGCTTGTGTGTGCCCACTCTCTTTCTCTCTCTCATGCTCTCCTCAAATAAATAAATCTTTTAAAAAAATTTATGTGGTAAGAACACTTAACCCGAGATCTACCCTCCTAACCAATTTTTGAAGTATAGGATATGGTATTTTTATCTATAGGCACAATGTTTTACAGCAGATCTCGAGAATGTATTCATCTTCCTTCATGAAACAGTTACTATTCTTGGAGTCCATGACACCATACTCTCCTGGTTTGCTTCTATTTCACTGGCTACTTTTCTTAGTCTCCTTTGTGAGCTCCATCTTCTCCTGTGTCTGCATGCTATAGGTATGAGCAATCCAGGGCTCTATCTTGATCTTCCTTCTTTGCTCTATTTATGCAGTTCTTCAAATCAACCTCATTAATCCCATGGCTTTAAATACTGTATGCTGATGATTTCCAAATTTTTATGTTCAGCTCCGACTTCTCTTCTGAGCTCCAAATTATGTATCTAAGTCTCTATTAGACATCTCCACATTTATTTTAAATGGGTATCTTCAATTTAACATGGAGCAAATAAACCTTTTATTTTTCTTTCTCAAGTACAACCCCACTGGGTCTTTTTTTTTTTTTTTCAGTATATGGCATCACCATTTACCTAGTTGCTGAAGCCAAAATTCTAGGAGTCAACATTGATTCTTCTCCTTCCTCACTCATCCTCACATCTGAACCCATTGTAAATCCCACTGACTTTCTCTCTAAAAGTATTCTGAAAACTTCCACTTTTCTCTGTTTGCACTGTACCCTTTCATCCCATCCACCAGAATCTCTCTTCTGGACTATTTTCATAATCTGCTAACCATACCAGGGCTTTCTCCTATTCCCTACCCCCAGGTCAAATGGAATCCAAGTGGAATGGATATGTGGTAAACAGAGTACTTTTTATAAAAATAAAAATCACATCATAACCCTCCCTTGCTTGAAATTCCTATAATGACTTCTCATCAAGATCAGAATAAAATCTGAAATCTTGACCTACAAAACTCCAGGGCTTGCAGCATTTTCAGTGTATTCTTTGATGGAATTATGGTCTGCAAAATGATTTCACTACCAAGAATGATATTAGCTGTGAATCTTCATAGATGTTCTTTATCAGGTTGGGGAAGCTGCCTTTTATTTCTAATTTGTTGAGGTTTTTTTTTTTTTTATCCTTCAAGAGTGTTGAATTTTGCCAAATACTTTTCCTGCATCATTTGAGACAGTCACGTGGTTTTGTATTTTCTTCAATTAGTATGATATATTAGATTGATTGATTTTTATATGTTGAGCCAACCTTGCCTCACTGGGATCCATTTTACTTGGTTATGGTAAATACTCCTTACATGTTGCTGGATTCAGTTTGCTGGTATTTTTGTTGAGGAATTTTTTGTTTTCTCATGAAGTCTTTGTCTGGTTTTGGTAGCAGAGTAAAATTGACCTCAGAGATTGAATTTGGAAGTGTTTCCTCCTTTCTTATTTTTTGAAAGAATTTGTGAACAATTGGTGACAATCTCAACTGGGTTATCTAATTTGTTGACATACAATAATTCATAGTAATCCCTTATAATTCTTCCTATTTCTATAGGTCAGAAAGTAATTACTATTTTAAAATCTTATTTTTAGAGGCACCTGCGTGGTGTAGTCAGTTAAGCCTCTGACTCTTGGTTTCAGCTCGGATCATGATATCAGGGTCGTAAGACTGAGCCCTGCGTCAGGCTCCATGGTCAGCACAGAGTCTACTTAAGACTCTCCCCCCCTTTCTCTGCCCCTCACCCCTGCACTCTCTCTTTCTCTCTAAAATAAATAAATCTTTTTAAAAAAATCATCTGAGTCATAAAAAAGGGAAAAAAATCATCTGAGTCTTCTTTTTTTGGTTGTTTGACTAAAGGTTTGCCAATTTTGATGATGTTTTCAAAGAACAAACTTTCATTGGTTTTATTTGTTTTTCTATTCTTTAGCTCATTTATTTTTGCTCTAATCATTATTATTTTCTTCCTTCTGCTTTCTTTGCATATAGTTCTTCTTCTTTTTCCAGTTTCTTGAACTGGAAAGTTAGGTTATTGATTTGAGACTTTTCTTCTTTTTTAACCAGTGTTTATTGCTATAAATTTCTCTCTAAGTGCTGCTTTAGCTGCATTTCCTAAATTTGGACACGTTCTGTTTTCATTTTCATTCACCTCGAAGTATTTTTAATTTTGCTTTTGGTTTAGTCTTTTACCTATTGATTCTTTAGCAGTGAGTTGTTTAATTTCTACACATTTGTGAATTTCCCCAATTTTTTTCTGTTCCTAATTTCTAATTTCAATTTATTGTGGTTAGAGATCATCCTTTGTATTATTTCAATCTTTTAAATTTATTTAGATTTGTTTTGTGCCCTAATATATGGTCTACAATGGAGAATATTTCACGTGTACTTGAGAAGAATGTGTATTCTGCTGTTGTTTAGATTGTTCTATAGATATATGTTAGTTCTATTTGGTGTATAGCATTAAGTTTTCTATTTCCTTGTTGATCTTCTATTTGTTCTATTTATTATTTAAAGTGGGATATTGGAATTTCTAATTATTATTATTAAACTGTGTTTTTCTTTCTTCATTTCTATCTGTTTTTGCTTCATGTATTTGGGAGCTCTGTTATTGTGTGTGTGTGTGTATATATATACACACACACACATACATATACACACACATATTTTTTTGACATACTACATCTGAATTTTGCCATTTCATTTTAAATTCAATTTTCTTGTTTGAAAAACTCTATAAAAACCACAATACACTCTTGGGGTACCTGACTAGCTCAGTCCGAGGAGCATGTGACTCTTGATCTCTGGGTCATGAGTTCAAGCCCCACATTGGTTTATTTATTGCTTAAATAAATAAACTTAAAAAATATTTAAGAAAAAACCCACAATACACTTATTCTTATGTTGTATATCTGATCACCATAGTTTCCTATGTCTTATTTAATAAACTCTTAGAAAATAGTCATTAATGGGTCATATAGCTTAAGTCTTTTACATTTCCATCTGAATTTGTAAACTTTGAGGTAGGTTTCCATTTTGTTTCTTTGATTGCTGTCATTGTGGGTTGTGTTTTTTCCTGAAAACAAACAAAAATTGCCTGAATCTGGGAATCTAAACAAAGTCATCTAGATATTCACTCTCATTCTCTCTCTCTTTCTCTGTATCAATCTCTCT
Source organism: Mirounga angustirostris (assembly GCF_029215605.1). Taxonomy (NCBI): domain Eukaryota; kingdom Metazoa; phylum Chordata; class Mammalia; order Carnivora; family Phocidae; genus Mirounga; species Mirounga angustirostris. The sequence continues at coordinate 70,359,306 of NW_026991720.1, read as the reverse complement.
TTCCTTTTTCCATTTATTCCATCTTGGTGTTGGCTTCTTTTTCAGGTGGATAAATTTTCCTAAAGCCAGAGAAAAAAGAGGTCTTTTTTTTTCAATGGTTTCAACATTCCAGGATTCAGTTTTACACCTATCTCTGAACCAGTGTGAGCAGAGATACTGATTGATTAGAATGATTGAACAGGCCTGGGACCAAGACCGCCTATGGAGCTGGTGGTGGAATCAGCCCGCCCACAGGAGCTGAGAGCTGGGGAGGAGGGCTTTCTCAAAGGAAAATTGAAGTGCTTTTATCAGAAGAAAGAAGAGATGATGGGCAAGCAGAAGCATCAAATGATCGATGTCCCCGATGTGTCAGATCATGAGAATCACAGAACAAGTGTTGAAAACAGATTCCTGGGTGCTTCCCCATTCTTATTGAATCAGAATCACTTAGAGAAGGAGTTGTCTAGAAATTGGTATTTTTAATAGTATTCATGACTGCTCCCGTTTTGTCACTGCTTCTACTACATTGTAAACAAGTACTTGGAATATTCTCTTTTTCCATCTATCTTAAAGAGGCACTTCTCAGCCAGGCTACACACCCAAGCTAAAGAAGAGTGAACAATTATTGACTACAATTAAGTTGTGTAGATGTGCACTTGAAAATGGTATGGGGATGATCTAAAATAGATATTGATACTTCTCTGAACCATCAGGGAATTATTCATTCCCTTGTTGGACTTTTGTGACTTCTAGAACTAATGTCATGTTTTATTTTTAAAAGAGGACAAATGAAAACAAAACAGAAAACTCTTCTAATTCATTTCTTTTTTTCTCCCAAAAGGCAAAACAGATAAATGGCTGTACTCTGGATTTGTTAGGAGGGGAGACCATATTTTTCATGTCTCTATTTATACCCACACTCCTCATTACTAAATATCTGTTTAAGCTTCATCACTAGAAGACATCCTCAGTAGATTGAAAAGTCATAGTGAGCACCAGCGAGTTACTTGCTGGTCAGCTTTGTTAGTTGATTCAAGTGTGTGATATGTGAAGAGGTTCTGACAGTAGAGGTTTGCTGCCTCTCTTGTGCTTTCATGAATGTGTATTGCCTTCTCTGGATTCTGTGTACCTTGTGGATCTGAGTTTTAAAGCCAGGATGTACTAATGCTAAAGGAACTTGAGCTATAATATACATATAATAACATATAGGTACTTATGGACAATTAGCACATTGGAATTCAGGCTTTAAAATGTCCAACAAGAATAACAGTAATAACAACAACAATACCAACAGCATTAAATTGAAATTAAAATAACATTTATTGAGCATTTTCTATGTACCTATCTTTGTGTTAAACACATAACATGAATAATCTACTAAATCCTTACAACAACCCTATGAGGTAGTTGCTATTATTATCCCTATTTTATGGTGAGGAAACAGAAGCATCAAAAAATCTACATAGGGCGCCTGGGTGGCTCAGTTGGTTAAGCGACTGCCTTCAGCTCAGGTCATGATCCCAGGGTCCTGGGATCGAGTCCCGCATCGGGCTCCCTGCTCTGAGGGGAGCCTGCTTCTCCCTCTCCCACTCCCCCTGCTTGTGTTCCCTCTCTCGCTGTGTCTCTCTCTGTCAAATAAATAAATAAAATCTTTAAAAAAAAAATCTACATAAGTTCATACAGCTATAAATGGCTGAGACAAGTTTAGTACAATCTCTCTCCATCCATATCTACCTATCCTCTCCTCTTAGTGAGTAATGGATATACAATGCCAGGGGGGATAGATATGTTTGGTAATAATGTGTTTATTTGACACATAGGAGGACAAGATTAGCAGAATCATCTTATGTATAGCTGAACCAATGACTTTGACTTCATTAACTCAGTATTTCACACAGCTAAATGAGCTTAACACAGACTTGGGTGTCTTAGAACACTTGGAAGTGATTAAAGTCTTGCCTCTAGTTTGAAGGCTCCTGGGCTGGGAAGGAATGGACTTCAGGAGGCCCTGCTGTCTGTTGATGTGGAATAGACAAATTAGATTCACAGAATAAAGTCAAATGAACATGCAAGTAGAAACCTGCACCCTTTGAGTTCAATGAAAGCAAGAATGGAACTCATTCATTTATGGCGTCCACCAAGAAGTCCTCATTTATTCAACCTGTGTCTCCATGGAAAAATTTTCATTTTTTTCATAAAAAAGTTATTTCCACATTAATTTTATTTCTTTAAAAATGATGGTCGATTTTTCAAAAACTTCTTAGTCTTTTTATTAGCTTCTTGGAAAGTTAGAAGTAGCCCCATTACTCCAAAATTGGTTTGAATTAGGTATACAATTAGGAGTCCATCAAGTTGGAGAGAAATTTGAACTTTCCAACACCGCTTTATCATCCTTTTTTATAAAACAGGTATCAACAAAAGAAAAAAAGGGAAAGCCTGCCTCAACAATCCTATGCAAAGAACCTCCCAGTTTGTTTTTTCTTTAATTATTGTCAGTCCTTGAGAAATGTACATATCTGTTGCAATAAGCAGGAGTTGTGGCATGCTCTGTGAAGATGGGCCAAACCTCCTGCAGGACCGTGTGAATGGAATTCAGTATACACTGCAGCCTAAAAATATTGTAAGAGCATTCCATTCTTCTCATGAGACTTTTCTTCCTTTCTTATTCAGCTGCATTCAGATCTCTGTGGGGAGCAAGTGGGAGTCTGTGGATTCAATGAATTGTAAAAGCAGGGAAGACTTCCAGAGAGCCTTCTTTCCATCCCTAAAGGTCTTCATTTGTCTACAATGCTTGATAGATCAGTTTAGTCCAGAATTCACTGATACAGGAGAGATATTGACTTGCCCTATTGTGTAAACATAGAAAGCCCCAAATCGAAACCCCTGCCAGTGACCCCAAGCCCCAAGCTTTAGGATCTATGGGACTGAGACAAGAAATCCTGAGAGTCAACAATGGCACTGACAACCATATGTTATTGACTCAGACTGATTAGAAATTAACGCACCAACCCCAGAGGAAAATTTGCAAAGAAATCAGGGAGCGCTAGTGTGTTCTATATTCTCAAGCTCTTATTCTTGCCTTGACTGGATCATTATTAGCAGAGGCAAGTAGAAAATCTGCAAAATATTTTTGTAACTTCTTTCCCTTTAAAATAGTTGTCATTGATTAACGCCCCATGAAAAAAGCTGGGATGGGACTTGGATGATTTATATTAAATTTTGCCTCTACTTCTGAATTGATGTGACCATAGAGAATTCATATCACCTCTGGATGCCTCTATTGTTTAAATTTACAAAGAGAGAGGTAATCATATCTTCCTCCTTTTTAATCCACCAAGACAGTTATCAATCAGGCTATAGGCAATGATGATATAGGCAATGAATTCTAAGAAGGCTCTGATGAAATTCAGGGGAATACTTTTTTCCCCTTATTGTTGTATTTTCCCTTCATTAAGAATCAGTGTTGTTTCTTTGCATCCAACAGAGAGCAGGGAAGCACAGATATGTCCTGTCTTGTTCCTGGTATCTTCCTTCTCTCCAAAACATTATCAGTGATTTCACCAATAGGAAAGCAGAGTTTGGGAGGTTGGATTTGTCAGTTAACTTGTACTCCCTCTGCTGGTTGAATGGCTCATATTCCTCTTTCCATGACTCTCAGGCACTAAGATTAATTAATTAACTGATAATTGACTTATTTACTTACTTGAGTGAAGTTGAAAATTAAGTGTATTTTTTTAGAGAATGGCCAACTTAGAATGGATTTGTGATATTGTATGTTTTCCAGTATTTGGAAGAGTTGTCATTTTATTTAGCACAAATGAGAAGGACAGGTTCATAAAACTAGGTTTTATCAAAGTTGTGTTATCAAGGATTAGCAAATCTATCCAACTCCAACCTTCTGATGGTACATACAAGAAAAGACATAATAAATAAATACGTATCTGGCATAGGTATCAATCATTGTCTTTAAAACACTGGACGGGTAGCTTGATACACATGGGAGCAGCCTGATAAAAACAGCCAGAGCCATCAAATATGTTTAAATTCATGGGTTCATAATAATCTGAACAAAGCCCCTAATTAGTCACCTTTAAATGATGATAAAGAGTCAATTAATTATTTTGAACACTGGTAAGTAAGAGGAAAGAATCAAGCAATTACCCTGTCTTTTCTGTATGAATTTTACTACTGAGTAATCTAAAGTAGATGAAAGAAGTATTTCTTTATATAAGTATTCCAGCCAATAAATGTACAAGATGATAAAGGTAGAATACCATCATCTTTCAATCCCTAATCAATTCATGTATCTAGGCATCAAGCATCAAAAGGCTACTTACATCACAGAAAGAGTTAGATCATGTGCCTCCTGATAAAAGAATACATCACCACCTATGAACTTGACAAAGGTGTACAACCTGAGTCTGATCAAGCCTCTGGATTCAGCTTCCAATTTGCAGAAATATGGAGGGCAGAGAAAATGTTGAACTACATCATGAGTGTGCAATCAGCAAAACTCAGACCGTGGGAATCTTTACAAAAAAACAAAAACCTTTTATTTCATTAAAAAATTTGCCTTTAAAATTTTTCTCTTATAGCTTTTCAGATGGAATTTGAAAAGGATTATGATTATTGTGGGAGAGAGCATCATTTTTTGGTTTGCTTAAGCATTAATGGATCAGCACGGTTTATTTAATTAATCTGCCACAAATGCAGCAGAAGCAGCATTAAGACACATTTCATTTGTATGACTCTTACCTGCATAAGGCTATATATTTTTTCATGTTTATGAAAGTGTGGACAATATTGCTGATACTGCTTTTTTTTTCTTTTTCACAAAATCTAAATCACACACATACACACACACACACACACACATTTATATAAACCAAACTAAAACCTGTGTTTTTCTCATTGAGTTTCCTTGAGAGAAGAAGCCCTCTAATATCTGAGAATGAGTCTTTGGCCATTTTAGTTTTTTTTATGCAATGAATGATAGATTTTTAAGGTGCTAAACATGGACTTGAAAACTATTTATATATTAACACCTGGACTTACTGAATATTTCCAAAATAATCAAGTTATATCTCTTTCTTTTGAAGAACCTGGCAACCATTAGAGAAACTCAGAACATTCCACAGACACGGTAATGACATGTATACCTAAAGATCACTTGAAAAACAAGAGTTTCAAGTTTCTGACCCTACCATACATAATGAAACTGATTTGGCCAAATGAGAGGCTTAAGTTAGTTAAGTTAGTGGGCGACAGCAAAGATCTCACAACAATGAAAACACAGAGTTCTAAATATTAGAAATCCTTCAATAGCCAGTGTTTCTTAGTGCAGCTATCTATCAGAATTAGTGGGAGGGAGTGTGTGTGAATGCTTTCAATAAATACTGATGACCTGTCCTTCCGAGGTCTCTAGGTGTGGATCACAGGCAACAAATTTTTCAAAGCTCTCCAGATAATCTCGGTGTGTGGCCAGTGTTAAGGACCACAGATCTACATGATAATTTCTCAACACATTACAAATTCTGGGGAAATGTGGAATGATTTATTCCTTGATCAGAAGGTCTGACTTAAATACGGAAGGCAATCAGCAAGGTTTGCTCACTGGCAATTCTTTTATTTCATTAAGAAGGCAGTGCTGCATGGGGGGTTATGTGAAGGCTCCACAGATATTTTGCCAGAAGTGTGTGGCACCAGAAAGTGTGGAAACTTTCCAAAATTATATGTTTCCAGACTACAGAAGGTTTATTCACTCAGGAGCATATGAAACAAGTGCTTCTGGGGGTCTGGGAAAGCTTTTTACAGAGGGCATTTATGGGAAATGAAGCTAGGAAAGGTTCCTTGCCTCCCTTTCTGTTTTTATTTTCTGAAATGTGTCCTTGGAAACTGGACTGATCAAGGTATAATGACAGTCACATGAATGACCTGGAATGATGTTTCCCCTAATGAACGGCGGTTTGGTAAAAGCCCAAAGATCACACTTTACATCAAATCCTGATGTTCATGCTCTCTAAAGCCATCCGTCTCATTGATAACATCTTCCGGTTTCTTTTGATACAGTGGGTAATTTGCCATGTTGGGAGGCATTTTCTTTGCTCAGTTCATCTGATCTGAAACAAGGGTGGTGTGTGGGGTGGAATTGCTTTCTGGACACTGTGGCATTTCAGCAAAAAAAAAAAAAAAAAAAAAAAAAGACCAGCCTGTGTGGCTCATTCTAATTTATCAAAACCTGCCAGGCTTGGCTACACTGCAGATCTAGCAATCTACTTCAATGTAAACATTTTAATTACTATTTCTAACATTTGGCTTTCATTAAAAGTTAGAGAAAAACTTAAAAAAATTTTCATAAAGTAAATACTGGAAAACCCCTTTAAAAAGCCTACCCCCCAACACACAAATGCACACACACACACACACACAGTTTTGATTTAAAGACAAAAAGAAAACTTTATAAACAGAAGGAGAACAAGAAGAACAAGAACAAGAAAATGAGTGGGAGAGACGGAGTGAAGGAAGGAAGGAAGGAGGCAAGGAGAAGGAAGGATTATAGAAAAGGAATAAAAGGAAAGTATGTATCCTTATCTTAATACCACTCATAAAAATTAACTTGAAGTAGATTAAAGACTTAAGCATAAGAAAGACCTGGTATGTAAAACTCCTAGAAGAAAACAGGGAAAAAGCTCCTTGTCATTGGTTTTGGCAATAAGTTTTTGGACATGATATCAAAAGCACAAGCAATCTAAACAAAAATCAACAAGTGGGACTACATCAAACTAAAAACTTCTGCACAGAAAAAAAAAATAGTAAAATTAAAAGGCAACCTATAGAACTGAGAAAATACTTGCAAACTACATATTGGGTAGAAGGTTAATATCTAAAATATATAAAGAACTCATGCAACTCAATAACAACAAAAAACAAATAACCTGATTAAAAATAAGCAGAGGACCTTAGTAGATATTTTTCCAGAGAAGACATCCAAATGGTCAACAGGTACATGAAAGAATGTTCAACATCACTAATTATTGGGGAAATGCAAATCAAAACCACATTAAAAAATCACCACACACCTGTTAGAATGGCTATCACCAGAAAGACGAGTTAACAAGTGTTGGCGAGGATGTGGAGGAAAAGAAAACTTTGTGCACTATTGGTGGGAATATAATTGGTTAAGTCACTGTAGAGAATATTATTGAGGTTTCTCAAAAAATTAAAAATACAACTACCAGGGGTGCCTGAGTGGCTCAGTTGGTTGAGTGGCCCACTCTTGATTTTGGCTCAGGTCAAGATCTCCGGGTCATGAGACAGAGCCCAGCATCAGGCTCTGTGATGGGCTTGGAGTCTGCTTGGGATTCTCTCTCTTCCTCTACCCCTGCCCCTCCCTACTCATGCTCGCTCTCTCTAAAAATAAATAAATAAAAATACAACTACCATATGATCCAGCCATCCCATTCTTGGTTATGTATCCAAAGGAAATGAAAACAGGATTTTGAAAAGATATCTGGGCTCTTTGCTCCTCGCTGTTTGACAGATAGCCGCATCTTCTGGTGCAGTACCAGCCACATCCCCAAGATAGGGTGGTGAAGATTGGAGTAAACGGATTTGGCCATATTGTGCGCCTGGTCACCAGAGCTGCTTTTAACTCTGGCAGAGTGGATACTGTCACCATCAATGACCCTTTCATTAACCTCAACTACATGGTCTACACATTCTAGTATGATTCCACTCATGGCAGGTTCCATGGCACAGTCAAGGCTGAGAACAGGAATGTTATCAATGGAAAGCCCAGCTCCTTCTTCCAGGAGTGAGATCCTGCCAACATCAAATGGCGTGATGCTGGTGCCGAGTATGTTGTGGAGTCCACTGGGGTCTTCACAACCATGGAGAAGGCTGGGGTTCACTTGAAGCATGGGGTTAAGTGGGTCACCATCTCTGCCCCTTCTGCTGTGATGGGTGTGAACCATGAGAAGTATGACAACTCCCTCAAGATTGTCATCAATGCCTCCTGCACTACCAACTGCTTGGCCCCTCTGGCCAAGGTCATCTATGCCAACTTTGGTATCATGGGGAGGACTTATGACTACAGTCCTTGCCATCAGTGCCACCCAGAAGAGCAGGGACAGCCCCTCTGGGAAGCTGTGGTGTAATGGCTGAGGGGCTGCCCAGAGCATCATCTCTGCTTCTACTGGCACTGCCAAGGCTGTAGGCAAGGTCATCCCTGAGCTGAATGGGAAGCTCACTGGCATGGCCTTCTTGTTCCCACCCCCAACGTGTCAGTTGTGGATCTGACCTATTGCTTAGAGAAAGCTGCCAAATATGAAGACATCAAGAATCAGGTGAAGCAGGCACCACAGGGCTTTATCAAGGGCATCCTGGGCTACACTGAGGACCAGGTTGTCTCCTGTAACTTTAACAGTGACAGCCACTCCTCCACCTTTGATGCTGGGTCTGGCATTGCTCTCAATGACCACTTTGTCAAGCTCATTTCCTGGTATGACAATGAATTTGGCTACAGCAACCAGGTGGTAAAACTTATGGTCCACATGGTCTCCAAAGAGTAAAAGCCCCCCTGGGACTACCAGCCTAGCAAGAGTAAGAGGAGGAGAGAGGCCCTCAGCTGTTGGGGAGTCCTTGCCCCAGCTCATCCTCCAACATACTGAGTATCTTCCAACCTCCGTAGTTTTCATCCCAGACCCCCTGAAGAAAAGAAGGGACTTGAGGAACCCTGCCTTGTCATGTACCATCAATAAAGTATACTGTACCCAGCCAAGAAGAAGAAGAAGAAGAAGAAGAAGAAGAAGAAGAAGAAGAAGAAAAGAAATCTGCATTCCTGTGTTTATTACAGTATTATTCACAATAGCCAAGATATGGAAACAACCTAAATGTCTATCAGTGGATGAATGGGTAAAGAAGATGTGGTACATATACAATGAAATATTATTCAACCATGAGAAAAAAGAAAATCCTGCCATTAGCTACATAATGGATGGACCTTTAGGGCATTATGCTTAGTGAGATAAGCCAAAGAAAGATAAATATTGTATGGTATCTCTTATATGTGGAACTTGTAGAACAGACACATTTGTAGAAACAGAGAGTAGAATGATGGTTACCAGGGGCTGGGGGAACTGGGGAGATGTTGATAAAAGATACAAACTTGCAACTAAAAGATGAATAAATTTTGAAGATCTAACACATAGCGTACTGATTATAGACAATGCTCTATTACATACTTCCAAAGTGCTAAAAGACTAGATCTTACATGTTTTCACTATACAAAAGAAATGACATGTATGTGTGTATATAAATTAATAGATGACTCTGTCCCTTACCCCCAAAAAAGCTATAGCAGAGTTTGATGAGTTCTTCCCATCTGGCTCTGAAGGTCCCTGTTAAGTTTGATTTGGCAGAATGTATGTTATCGGATAACACAAGATACAACTTTATTTATCCTCCTACACCAGGAGTGTTAGTTTCAGTTGACATGTATTTCTTGTTCTGATATGCAACTCTGTGCTATATGGTTAGTCTTAGTTGAAAGACTAACTTTATATTCTAGAAAGTAGTAACATATCAAGATCATAGCAGTTCTTCACAAAGCAGAGAAGGAGCAAAATAGGTTTGGGAGGTGGTGGAGGATGATAGTAGGCTGTAGACACTGGATATTTCCTTGAGTGATGTGGAAAACCACTGAAGGGGTCAGAGTAGAGGAGTGATATAACCTGGCTTATATATTAAAGCAACCACCCTGATTACGGGGTTAAGAATAGACTATAGAAGGCAAGGACAAAAGCAGGAAGATCAGTTAAGAGAAGACTGCAATAGTCCAGGAAAAAGATAACTTGGACCAGGATGATAACAATGGAGGTGGAGAGAGGTACGGGTATACCTTAAACATAGATGCAACAGGATTTGGTGATGGATTGTATGTTAGAGAGAAAGAGGATAAGGTTTTGTTTTTGGAGCACTTAAAATGACAGTAGCCATTAACTGAGATGAAGGAGGTCACTGGAGGAACAAGTGTTAGGATAGAGATTTGGGGTTTCCTTTTGGATGTGTTAAGTTTGAGAAACCCATTAAGCTCCCGAGTGGAGAAGGCAGCATTTGGTGGCGTACAGACTCAATTCCTCAGGGAGTCTGAAGTTCAGGGGAGAGGCTGGGGCTGGAGATAAAAATTTGGGTCAGATCCAAACAGTGTAGCATGTCGTGTTGCTGTAGAATATTGGCAAAGGCATTGCTTATAAAAAGGTGACTTTTAAGACTATTATATTACATCCTTTTGAGCTGCCTTTTTTACTTTAGACTCTTAAGCTATTATGCTTTAAAAGTTTTAGCTTTTTTATTTTCATCTTTTATATGTATTTACTATGACTTATTACAAGTATCCATGCTTTATGTATCTCCAGATCTACTCTATCCCCAGAGAAGTGCTCAACACATATCCGGTAATTGCATGAATTTTATGTTTTTGTGTCATCTTTAAAATGGAATCCAAAAGGTTTTCTATATTGTTTGGTATGATTTGTGAATATCTTTGATGTTAAATTTCTCCCAGAAAAGCTAATCTCTCACATTATATGAAAGGTATTGGGAAAATACGATTCAGAACCTTAAGCAATCTATCACATGAGGAAAACTGAGGCCAGAGGCCACTATTGAACCTCCTTCCCCCACTCAGTCTGGACACCAGTCATGACCTAATGCAGGACCTAGGTCCTGGTAGTGTGTGGGATGGAAACAGCCCTAAAAATTCTGGCCAAGTTCGCCCAAATTTAACTATGTAAATGTTCAAGAGGCCAGACTATCATAGCAGGTCTGGGGGCAGGTACTAGTAACTGATGGCTTTAGAAGTTCTGGACCAAGTATAATCAAAAGAACAAGGAAAATATCCATACAGTTTGACTGACCAGCCGAGGTAAGGTTGAAATTGTACTTCCTGTGTTCTTCCAGAATGGAGAAAACTTAAGGTCTCTTCCAGATGGCACAGTCATCTTCTGAGAGATACTAGGAACTGGAGGTAAAACAGCACTTGCTTAGATACTTGTTTTGGCATCTGGTATTTGATATTTCTGAAGCCATGGAAGTCAGAAGAAAGATGGGATTTAAACAAAAACAGAAAACTTGTAACTTCACCACTTGGATTCTGGCTTTCTGTGCATTATTTCACTCAGCAATGGTTTATTGAACCCTGACTCTGTGTTGGGGCTGTGACTTATAAATTGGGTTTTGTTATTATTCTTGTCAATTGCATGTATCAATTTATTAAAAATTAGAAAATAATTGCTTTGTTACTGTTATAATTAATAATTCAAAGCAGCTAACATCAGCAATAGAACTTTGAGAGAATTTAACTACAAGCAAATTCTTCACAGTGAAATAAAAGTATTCACTGAAATAGGATGTTAAAAGACAGTAAGTTGGAAGAAAAATTTTGTCCATACATGGCAAACAAATGGATCTTCTTTGTAGAGAAATATCATATGCCTTGTTTTTATTTTTTTTAAGATTTTTTTTTTTTTTAATTTGAGAGAGAGAGAGAGAGCATGAGCAGGCAGGGAGGGGCAGAGGAACAGGGAGAAGAAGACTCCCCACTGAGCAGGGAGCTCGGTGTGATGTGGGGCTCAATCCCAGGGTCCAGAGATCATGACCTGAGCTGAAGGCAGACGCTTACCCGACTGAGCTACCTAGGCGCCCCTGGTTTTATTTTACTTTACTTTTTCATATGCATTGCTTTAAAAAAAAATACTATAAAAATAGAAAAATAGATAAAAGTTAAGAATTAAATTATTTATTCAAATAAGAAACGTATGTGGCTGATAAACATGAAAAACCTTGAATATTACTAGTAAGAATTTTTGCAACTACAAATAACAACAAAATAGTATTTTTCCCATTAACTTTTTATGAACTGGGTTTTGAAGTTTGCGTGTAAGTTGTATCTATATATCTATCAGATGAGTTGGATGTGAATTAATGAAGTGGACAAGAGGGTGAGGATCCAAGAGAAGATCTAGAGTACTAGAAGTTTGAAGTAGTACTTGAAAAGTACTACACTGCTGGAGTTTACTATGCAAGAGGGAGAAGAAGAATGTAGAGTGTGCCAAGGTAAGTATGAAGGGTCAAGATTATAGAGGACTTTGGGTAGGTAATGGTGAAGACCTTTGACTGAATCCTGAGGGTGATCAGGAGTGAGTGAAGGATAGGGGAAATCCCAGTTGAATTACAGTTTTTAGGGAGAGCACTTTGACCCTGAAGGCAAGGTGAGGCTGAAGACCGGATGACCCCTCAAGCACTACAGGTGAGCCACTGAGATGGAGGGGGCTCGAATCTAGCCAAGAAAGAAGGGCTGGAGAGGAGATCAACCAAAGCAATAAGGAGTTTCTGCAGCACCTCTCCTCAAGTTTATAGGGATTAACTTATGATATACACTTACATTCAAAGGAAAACACCACCAAGGACACACTTATCTCAATTTTCACATAGGTTTGCCTTGGAAGTTAAGATGCCCCTCCTTTTTGTTTCCCCTAGAATAACCAGGGGATGAGGGTAGGAGGCTTGTTATTCCAGAGCTGGGTGTAGCTTGTGGTCAGTAAAATTTGTGGGCTACTTTCTGCGTGTCACTGTGGTTAGCTGGTCCTCACCCTGGCTGGAGGTATCTGATAAAGCTAGGATTTGGACTCGAGTTGTAGGTACCTCCTATCTTAAGGCTCCTGCCCAGACCCTGGGGAGTATCCTGGAACACTGAGCTCTATTGCTATACTCTAATCAGCTCTCCTTGAAATGGCAACCAGGGAGAGATGGGCTCTGAGGAGAAAAGACCCTGTAAGTCTCAAGAAAGACTGAGAGGGTTTTCTTTTCTTTCTTTCTTAAAAAATTTTTTATTAACATATAATATATTATTTGTTTCAGGGGTACAGGTCTGTGATTCATCAGCCTTACACAATTCACAGCGCTCACCATAGCACATACCCTCCCCAATGTCCATCACCCAGCCACCCCATCCCTCCCACCCCCCTCCACTCCAGCAACCCTCAGTTTGTTTCCTGAGATTAAGAGTCTCTTATGGCTTATCTCCCTCTCTGGTTTCATCTTGTTTCATTTTTCCCTTCCTTCCCCTATGATCCTGTCTTATTTCTCAAATTCCTCATATCAGTGAGATCATATGATACTTGTCTTTCTCTGTTTGACTTACTTCTCTTAGCATAATACCCTCTAGTTCCATCCACATCATTGCAAATGGCAAGATTTCATTTTTTTTTGATGGCTGCATAATATTCCATTGTATATATACAACACATCTTCTTTATTCATTCATCTGTTGGTGGACATCTAGACTCTTTCCATAGTTTGGCTATTGTGGACATTACTGCTATAAACATTGGGGTGCATGTGCCCCTTCAGAGCACTACATTTGTATCTTTGGGGTAAATACCCAGTAGTGCAATTGCTGGGTCATAGGGTAGCTCTATTTTTGACTTTTTGGGGAAACTCCATACTGTTTTCCAGAGACTGAGAGGGTTTTCAAATTCATATTTGGAATTTATTTTTTGCCTTTCCATAAACATAATACATCTGATTATTGCCCTCCTAATTCATCCTGCCTAGCATGAGGATAACTAACCTAGTTTATAGCTAACCCTCCTCTATCACTCCACCTCTTTTTCTTAAGAAGAAATGTTGTCAATAACTTCACAAGTTGATCAAGAAATATACAATTTCAGTTTTAAATTATGAATTATACTTCAAAATTTATATAACTAACATTTTTATTTATTTAAAAAATTTTGTGACTACTTTTCTTAAATGACAGAGAATAGTTCGCAGATCTATCGCTAATATTTAGAAATATGTATGAGATGCTCCATGTTAAGTTTAAGCTGAGCCACTTGGAGTTAGTAAGAAAGCATATGAGTAGAAATTTGGCAAAATTAAGAGTCAAATACTGAACTCAAGTAAAAGCAGTTCTCTGCTGGGTGATTGGGAATGAATCAGAAAACCCATAAATGTGAGGATGGGTTTTTCAGAGGTGAAGGTGTACAGAGTACAAACCTAAAGGAGAATATGTGTTTTCTAGGTATCTTATAAGTAAGGAATTTGAAAGCCAAAGCAGTTAACTGCCTTGGCAAGGTCACATCATTAGGGGCAGAGTCTGGATGAACACTTACCTCTCTTGACCCAAAGCCCATTACTTTTTCCAGTATCCTATGTTATCCTGTGATGAGTATGGAATTGGAGATTACAGTGTCTCTGGAGCCACACAGATGGAGACACCAGCATAGAAAAAGAGGTAAGATTATATGAGAAAATAACACAGAGCTGCAAAACTGAAATAATAGGTCTGATTAATTTTTTCAGGTTGTAGAAAACAACAGCTGTCTCTCCAAGCATGGAGAGAGGAGGAGGGGGGATTATTGACAGAAGGGTGCTCTGGGCCCTTATTTGGTATTTAGCCCAGAAAATTGTGTAAAAATCCAACTTTAAGAAAAACCGTCAGGTGATATTTTTCACACACACACACACACACACAAATAGCAAAGGCTATAAAGGTCCAATTAAGGAGCTTATCTGACAGAAGACTCTACCACATTGTTAAATAATTATATTGCTCTTCTAATAGCCAGGGAGGAGGGTGGAGATCTGTTAAACTGTACAATAGACAAGGCACTACAGGGAATCTAGATAACAGCCAACAGAACTGGTTATAAAAAGATTAGAAGCTCTTGAAGTTAACCAAACAGAAGGAGCAGATAACACACATCTGCAGGTTCTAAAGGCATGAGCAAGGGAAGGGTGAACCTTAGGACTGCAGCCTACACACATGGAAGGTTGAGTAAGAATCTGACTCAATCAGGTGTCAACTGTCTAAGATATTTTGGTAAAACAGTTTTCTTTCTTTTCTTTTTTTTTTTTGAGAGAGTAAGCGTGCGCCCATGGGGGTGGGGGTGGGGGTGAGGGGCAAAGGGAGAGAGAATCCTAAGCAGGCTCCACACCCAGCGCAGAGTTCCAGCAGGGGCTCAGTCTCACAACCCTGAGATCATGACCTGAGCCGAAATCAAGAGTCAGAAGCTTAACCGACTGAGCCACCCAGGTACCCCTGGGTAAAACAGTTTTCTAAACAAAGTTGGTCTAAATGACTAGTTCTCAGTTTTGGACAGTCTTCTGAAACTGAGTCACAAGACTTTTTTTTTTTTTTTTTAAGATTTTTATTTATTTATTTATTTGACAGAGAGAGACACAGCGAGAGAGGGAACACAAGCAGGGGGAGTGGGAGAGGGAGAAGCAGACTTCCCGAGGAGCAGGGAGCCTGATGCGGGGCTTGATCCCAGGACCCCGGGATCATGACCTGAGCCGAAGGCAGACGCTTAACCGACTGAGCCACCCAGGCGCCCCCACAAGACTTATTTTTTAAAGATTTTCTTTCTTTCTTCCTTCCTTCCTTCCTTCCTTCCTTCCTTCCTTCCTTCCTTCCTTCCTTTTGAGAGCATGTGAGCTGGGGGTGGGGCAGAGGGACAGGGAGAGAGAATCCCATGCAGACTCCCTGACAAGCAGGAGCCCAGTGCAGGGGCCCAATCTCATGACCCTGAGATCATGGCCCAAGCCAAAATCAAGAGTCAGAAGCTCAACTGACTGAGCCACCCAGGCGCCCAACAGACTTTTATGCTAGGTGTGAGAAAGAGCACTCCAGGGATCTATGACTCATAAAACTTAAGGGTAGTGTTCTAACGAAGTGGAAAATAAAAATACAGATCTAAAGCATCTCCTAGAATAGGTAATCTCTAGAGTCTTAATTCTAAGACCTACCCTGATGTTATCCCTATTGTATAGACCTCAGAAAGGATTGGTTGATTTGGATGGGGCCATTCTGGTAATAAATAAGTGATGGACAGGAATTATTCCTGGTTGTATCTGATGCTTGTCAATTTCGCATACACCACAAAGTAGACTAATGGGAAGAGGTACAACTTCTCATTTTCTTCTCTGTCAAGATTGGAGCAGATGGAGCAGCAGAAGATGCTTACAGGAGGCAGGTCAGTTCACCCTGTGTCAGTTAACATGTGCTTGGAAATCACATGCTACAACATTTTCCAGGTAGTTTTTAAGGGAACTTAGAAAGAGGTTGCTGGACTCAGGAGCCCAAGTACTGTGCAGACAGCAATCGTTCCTCCATAACTACAGGATAAAATTTAGCATCCAAACTCTACATTTTGGCATTCAAGACCCTCACCAGTCTGTCTCCAATCTAGCAATTTTGCTTGAACATTTTTTATTGTGAACTATACCAAATGCATAGAAAAGTATATAAAACATATATGTACAGTTTAAGATAGGGTAATTGTAAGAGTGGCTTTTATATTCTAGGCACAGTGATCACAGTGCCTTCTTCCTATTATCATATTTGATCTTCACAATATCTTAAGGTACCCTTATTTTGTGGACTCCAAGGGTGGCTGGGTGGGTGTGGTGGAGTTTAAGTAACTTGCTCAAAGTCATTATAGCCACACAGCTAGTGAGAGAGGGATTTGACTTCTGGTCTGTCTGACTACAATTACGTACTCCTTCCTGTTTGGCAAAACATGTCTTCCCCCTGCTGCTCAGGCACATCATCAACTTTTTCTTGCCCCATCACCATCCTCATCAAACTCAGCCTCAGCCACAGAGTCTGCTCATCATAGTTGTCCTGATCCTAGGTGAGGAAAAATGTTCATGGGGAGGAAATGGTCATGAAGCCAAGATTTATGCATGAGGTTGGTGACCATTTTGTCATTGTTCATCTGCTTTAAGGCAAAAAAAAAAATCTTTACAGTTGTGAGCAACATGTTGTTTGATTCCTAATAGCGTTGACAGATAAGTTGCCAGTATAAATATGTTCTAAATATTTCATGGGACTAAAAACTATACACTGTTTATCTGAAATCCAAATCTTATCGTGTGTACTGTATTTTATTTGCTAAATCTGGCAATCTCTGAGGAGAAAGGCTTCCCATTCCTCCCATTCTTGAAGTAAAGAATAAATGAAAATAGCTAAAGCAAACATAGAGCCAGAAGCAAAGCAGTCCATGCTCCCTAAATAATATAGAGCAAAACTCTTGTCCCTCAGATCTCCCTCAGGCTTCACTACTTGCAGCATTACTACTGAAGGCAGGTGCTTTAGGAAAAGGATCTGTGTGAACTGGAAGTTGGACTTCTAACTCTGTGTAAACTTGAGCAATACACTTAACCTCACTGAATCTGGTTTTCTTACTCGTAAAGTTAAAACACTGGACATGATAACCTCTAAGGTCTTTCCAGTTCTAAAAATATTCCCCTTTTTCTTGGGGTGCCTGGGTGGCTCAGTCGGTTAAGCGGCTGCCTTAGGCTCAGGTCATGATCCCGGGGTCCTGGGATCAAGCCCCGCATCGGGCTCCCTGCTCGGCAGGGAGCCTGCTTCTCCCTCTCCCTCTGCCTGCCTCTCTGCCTACTTGTTCTCTCTCTCTCTCTCTCTGTCAAATAAATAAATCTCTTAAAAAATTCCCCTTTTTCTAAAAGAAGTTAAAGGACATAAAAACCTGGTAAACATATATTGAGTGCCTGGTATTACACAAGGTATTTCAGTATCTTATTTAATTCTCAAAATAATTTAGAGAAGCAAATTGTATTATTCTTGTAATTGCACATGCCTGTACCATAGTGGTGACCTTCATTTTCCTCTACTCCGACTTTGAAGAAGGACTAAGTGCTTAGATGCCTTGTAGAAATGGATTAAATTGCCTAGGACATTAACTAGAAATGGACAGTTCACTGAAGATTTGGTGGGTGACAAGTACCACCATCAGACCAGATCTTCCTATTCTAAATTGTGAAGTTCCAATCTGGTACCAGCTACCATCTTTCTTCTCAATTCTCAAATTCCTTTCTTCCCAAACCTTATCCATCATACTGTCCCCATTTGTCTTCTTTGATGGGATTAGACTCAGAAACAAGGTAGAAGTCAGGGCATTTTCAAAGTGGAGAGAAGCTGTTTGAACTGGCCAAGAACTAATTTTAAGCTCTGAACATCTGAGGGTAAAAGGCTTTTGGCTGACTTTCAGGAGAAGCTCTTTAACTTCCGTTGAAAAGCAATTTAATTAAGGAGAAAACAACAACTATGAGTTTTACCAAAAAGAAAATGCACACAAAAACCTTGCAGTCTGCAATGTGTCTGTGTTGTGTGGCAATTTTAATTATGTTAAAGAGGTTAAGTTCAGAAGCATGAAATCATATAGTAGGAAGCCTCTGGCTTTTACTCAGCACAAAGTTCTTGAGACTCACACCATTTTGCCTATGAGTAGTTTGATATTTTTTATTACAGAGCAGTATTCTATTGTATGGAGGTACCAAAATTTGTTTATCCATTCACCAGCTGTTGAGCATTTAAGTTGTTTCCAACTTTTGGTGGCTATGCATAAACCTGTTATAGACATCTGTATATAGGTTTTTGTGTGGAGGTACATTATTTCTCTTGAGTAAATTCCTGGGAATGGAATTCCTATATTATACGGTAAGTTTATGCTTAAATTTAATGTTTAACTGCTAAACTCATTTAAACATGGCTGTGTCATTTTACATTCCCACCAACACTGTATGAGAATTGCAGTTGTTCCAAAGCCTCAACACTTGCTATTTTAAAATTTTAGCCACTCTAGGGGTGTCTGGGTGGCTCAGTCGATTAAGCAACCAACTCTGGCTTTCGGCTGATCTCAGGGTCATGATCTCCGATTGTGAGACCAAGCCCTGTGTGGAGCCCCGCACTGGGTTCCTTGCTCAGCTGGGAGTCTGTTTCTCTGCTTCTCCCTCTGCCCCTCCCCCTGCTCGGGCTCTCTCTCTGTCTCTCTGTCTCTCAAATAAATAAATAAATAAATAAATACATCTTTAAAAAGTATTTTAGCCACTGTGATGGTTGTGTAATGGTATCACATCCTGGTTTGTGATACTATTTGTATTTTTGCAATGACTAATGATACTGAGCATCTTTTCTTATGCTTATTTGCCGTATTTATATTTCTTTTTGCCATATTTATATTTCTTTAGTGAATTGTCTATTCAAATCTTTTGCCTATTTTTTTAAATTGGGTAATTTGCTGTCTTACAAGTTTTGAGGGTTCTCCTGATACAAGTTCTTTATCAGATATGTAATTTGTAAATATTTTTCCCAGTCTGTGTCTTGCTTTTTAGTTTCCTTAACGTTGTGTTTCAAAGAGGAGGCATTTTTTTAAAAGATATTATTTATTTATTTGACAGAGAGAGAGAGACAGCGAGAGAGGGAACACAAGCAGGGGGAGTGGGAGAGGGAGAGGCAGGCTTCCCATGGAGCAGGGAGCCCGATGCGGGGCTCGATCCCAGGACCCTGGGATCATGACCTGAGCCGAAAGCAGACGCTTAACGACTGAGCCACCCAGGCGCCCCGAAAATAAATAAATCTTTTTAAAAAAATTTAAAACCATAATCTTGAAGGGATTGGAGCCTATCAAAGTGAATGAAGGAGAATTTGCAGTTTGAAAAAGCATATTTAGTTACCTCTTCCTTGTTCCTGTCAGAATACTTAATTACTTCTGAAATTTTATTTATTTATTTATTTATTTATTTATTTATTTATTTATTTTTAAAGATTTTATTTATTTGACAGAGAGAGACACAGCCAGAGAGGGAACACAAGCAGGTGGAGTGGGAGAGGGAGAAGCAGGCTTCCTGCTGAGCAAGGAGCCCGATGCGGGGCTTGACCCCAGGATCCTGGGATCACGATCTGAGCCGAAGGCAGACGCTTAACGACTGAGCCACCCAGGCGCCCCAAAGAGGAGGCATTTTTATTTTATTTTATTTTTTTTAAAGATTTTATTTATTTATTTGAGAGAGAGAGCATGAGAGGGGGGAGGGTCGGGAGGGTCAGAGGGAGAAGCAGACTCCCCACTGAGCAGGGAGCCCGATGTGGGACTCGATCCCGGGACTCCAGGATCATGACCTGAGCTGAAGGCAGTCGCTTAACCAACTGAGCCACCCAGGCGCCCAAGGAGGCTTTTTTAATGAAGTGACTTAATGAAGTCCAATTTACCAATTTTTTTTCTTCATGGTTCATGATATCTACATCTTAAGAAATCTTTGCCTAACCCAAGATAAAGATTTTCACCCATTCTTTTTTCCCAAGAAGTTTTATAGTATTAGCACCTATGCTTAATTCTTTGAACCGTTTTGAGTTAATTTTTGTATATGATGGCAAAGACCAATGTTCATGATTTTTGCCAATGGATATAAATTTTTCTTACACGATTTATTGAAAAGATTATTTTCCCACATTGAGTAATCTTTGTCAAAAATTAATCAGTTATAAGGGCACCTGGGTGGCTCAGTCAGTTAAGCGTATGCCATTAGCTCAGATCATGATCCTGGAGTCTGGGGATCGAGCCCTGCATCAGGCTCCCTGCTCAGCTTCTCCCCCTCTCTCTGCTCCTCCCCCCACTCATGCTCTGTCTCTTGCTCTCTCTCAAATAAATAATATCTTTTTAAAAAATTAATCAGTTGTATATGTGTCGATCTACTTCTGACAGTCTTCTGTTTATCCTTATGCAAATACCACATTACCTTAATTATTACAGCTTTATCCTAAATCTTGAAATCAGATGGTGGACAACCTTTAGCTTTCACTATACTCTTTATAGAGTCGTCAAATTTGGAAATACCGAGAGGGGAACTTTTTCTCACATAATTACTCTGAACACTTGTACATATTCTGGAAGCATCCCTTTGCTTCTTATAATAATTTACATCAGTTGCTATTAAGCCTTAAGTATCCTAAGAATTCATTATAAGTTCTTGCTTTCATATTCTCTTGCAAATGAACCCCTTAGATGAATCACTTCATGTCCATGATGCGTGTGATTTGTCATGGAGAGTCACTAATACCAGGTATCCGGCAAGTGGGGTGCATTACTGAACAGCTCTACTGTTCAGACTGTCCAGTTATCTTGCTCTCCCATGGTTTCCTGATGCATGGGAGCCTGGCACCTCATTTCAGAGGCTTTGAAAACAGGTTGTGCAGGTTGCATTTGAAATGGCAAAGAGCTCACTTTTAAGTCTTAGGAATTCCAGGGAAAGTAGAATCACTTGCACCAATTCAGTCCATGGAAATGAGGAATCAAAAACATTAGTCATGCAAACTATTATGTCACAAAGCAAGGGGATTTATGCTGAAGACAGAGCCGTGGCCTTGTCTTTTGAATGCACGAAACCTCCCCTTTGTCACCAAAGGATTCTTTTGGACAGAAACTTTTTTTTTTTTGTCTAGAGCATTTTCATAGTGGAAGAAGTGTATATTATATCACACTTCCCACTCTATAATTATTTTCCTATCCATAATTTTCTCTCCCCAAACTAGTGACAGACAAAACTTAATAAATGTGACAAATGCCTTTGCATAATAACAGTCATTTGTTTAGCAACATTATTGAAGAAATGTAACAAAGTACCAGCTTCAAAACATTTTTCTAAAATGAATTGTACACTTCCTTGTCTTCATAATGGAATATGCTGAACAAATTTAATCTTGCCTGGTAACTCAGGCACTATTGAGGATGTACTGGTGTTTGTTCTCGTGTGAAATTATTGTACTTTTTACTTCCTGTGTTCATTTAATAGCTTCCCTCCCCTCCTTTTGGTATTGGCCTTTTATTTTGCAAACTGCTATATTGGACATGAGATAATCGAGCTTGCTGGAACTGTGAGAGAAGAGCACATGGGTTCTGTGTGGGGCCCAAAGGCTTCTCATGATTTCTTTTCATTAAACTTTGTGACATGTTCTGCTTCCCAAGTGACTCAGAGGTTCTTGGCTTTGTAATAGATAGTGAAAATCACTGGAAATAACCAATTGTGTGTGTTTGTGTGTGTGTGTGTGTGTAAGAAGGTCTGGTGTGGTATCTGTGTGCTAAATATGTGAGAGGTAAATACATGGATATATACAATTAATATGTATTTTAAGTTCCTCAAGAGTATCTCTACATACCTGTGTCTGGTATAAACTAATCCCTCAATAAATGTTAGTTGAATGAATTAAAAAACGTTTAGACTTGGCATGTATTGATAGGTAATAGTCATAGCAACTTTGACAATTTTACAATTCTTCCTACAATGTGGGAAATGTGTTCTGTCACCCTGGAATGATGCCCCAATTCCTTCTGGAAGAGAGATGGCTATTTTAACATTGTAATGACCGCTGGCTACACCAGCTTTGGGGGCTAAACTTCCAGGCAACTAGCTTTGTGTAGAAGGGTGTTAACTGTTCCACTCGTGCCCACCCAGCTCAAAACCCCTCTCTAGGGGCCAGGGGCACCTTCCATCTAATTTTCCTCAAAAAAGAAAAAGCTTATTTGCCACTTTCTTTTTTCTTTTTTTTTTTAAAGATTTTATTTATTTATTTGACAGAGAGAGACACAGCGAGAGAGGGAACACAAGCAGGGGGAGTGGGAGAGGGAGAAGCAGGCTCTCCGCAGAGCAGGGAGCGCGATACGGGACTTGATCCCAGGACCCTGGGATCATGACCTGAGCTGAAGGCAGTCGCTTAACCAACTGAGCCACCCAGGCGCCCTATTTGCCACTTTCTAGTTAACAAAATGTTATTCAGAATATTAATATCAAAGGCAGTTGCAGCATCAAGATTTTCATGCCGCCGTTGGATTGAAGGGGAGTGGATTCTTTAACTGCTAATGCTATTGAGTCAAGACATGAAAGTAGAATGTAATGATTTAGAAGCAATTAGCTGTATTTTCCTTCTGGAATCAACCAGTAAAACACAGTTGGTCTAAGCGTGGAGAAGGATCTGGGCCCCCACATCCCACTGATTTCATCCAAGATAAATAATAAAATTAAGACTAATAAAATCAGACTGTCTCTACCATGAAATAAGATATTTGATTTGATGGAGTCTTGCTTAAAAATTATTTCCATTATTTTTTATCCTTTTTTCATGATATTTGGGTGTCTTCATCCATGAAGGACAAGTTATTTCCAATGGTATCTGTAATACTTCTCCTTTTAATGTTTATCAGATTGGTTTTGCATTCATATCCTCTTCTAAATTATGCTAATGTACCTTGATGCTTAAAATGACTAGTTTAGATCTCCAAATTGCTTGAAGTTGACTCTGATTTTGAATCAACTTACTTTACTGACAACAAGTTGTATCAGCCCCACGTGACTGCTTGGATCATGCTGTGATCCTTGGGGAAAAGATTACAGGGAGGGAGAACACAGAATACAGCATCTCCTGAAAGACTCCACCTCCAAACCTCGGACAATCTCTGATCGCTTGGATGATCTAGCCCTCAACAGCCCAAATTTGCATGTCCTTCTAATCAAAATAATCCTGAGGTTGAGATATCCGCTGGGACTCAAATTCGAGATTAAGTGCCCCCACTCTGTCAGTTGGAAAGACTTGATAAAGAGGTAACCTTACGATATGGAAACGTTAACAGGACCTGAATCTTTGTAAAACTGTAGCAGACCTCGTCCTGCAGAGACATAGCCCCTCATTAGTCTGGGCATCGCACAATTGACTCCCGCTGTGTTCATGCAGCCTTCATCTTGTCTGTTACCAGTGGTGGATGTCTTGGTAAGTCAATGAAGCTTAAACCTCAGGGCCCTTCTTCCCCTCCAAGGGCCCCTTCTAAATAAATTTTCACATTAATACATTATTTTGTATTAAATTTTTTTTTTCCCTGAAAGAAGGCCCCAATATTATACAAGCAACTGGTCCATAAGACATGGCTTCGCCCAGCTGTTACTAGCGGGGTTTCTACCTGTGGAGGATGTGACAGAGATGGTGGATTTGTGAGTAACAGTTTTCTCTACGCCACGCACATCTAAACATTACCCTTTTGTTTCCACTGTTTGTCTGACTTGGTTTTGTTTCTGCCTCTACTGTTGCCTCCCAGTCTGCAACTATCTTCACACCATCCCCCCAAAAATTTCCCTAAGTCAGAGTTTCTCTGTGTCAGACCTGTCCCTCTGCCTCTTAGATTTCAGGGTAAGTCATGAATCTCCCCCGCAGTCGGCAACAGCTCAGGCATTCTGCTCGAAGCTGGGCTGGTGCAGATGGGTGACAGCCTTGTGTGGGGTTTGGTGTCTGGGCTGTTAAACATGGGAGACCTTGTGCATATGTGCAAATATCTGGTGCTCCTCATCCTTGGAGCTGTGCGTACTTGTTGCATAGAATCTGCAACTATTCTTCTCTGAGTCAACTGTCCCTCCAAATATTACCAAGTACGTTGTTGGAAGTGTTTTGTGTGTTTCAGTGTCACAGAACCCCTAATACTATAGGATTTCTGGGGTTAGACTGGGAAGGCAAAAGTTGGAAAATTTAGGGCATATTGTTTTGTTATGACAGAAAGCCAGGATTTTTTTTTTTTTTAATAAAATTGAACACATTCTTTCTGGACTTGCAGACCCAGCTTTCTTTGATGATTTAAAAAACTTGGGAGACACTGAAATTGGTGCAAATATTTGAAAAGTGTATCACCTTGTCTGAATTAAGGGAATTTAATACTGTCAGTTTAGGTGGGTGCTGATAAGATCCATTCATAATTGTGGTGGTGCTGTGATGCTGTTAGCAGTTTACAAACATACTTCCCTATCTACCTGATGGCCAGTGTCCGGAGAGAGACAAGGATTCTCTTCCACATTGCTTGGGCTCAGCACTCCGGCAGCTGGCTTTTCAAGTGCAGCTGAATGGAACACAGTGTGAGAAAACCACTATCCCAGGCTGATCTGCAGAGCCATTAGAAAGGGACAGTGCCTCTCCCTGTTCTGCGGGCTGGACAACAGCTTCCTTCTGCCAAGACAGTCAGTAAGGACAACCACTTTGAAACCCAGCCTTCTGGCTACAAACTATAGGAAGTTTCTCGAAAGTTCTGAATATGTTCCCCAATGAGAGTCTGCCACTGCTGTCTCTCCTTAGACGGAATGCCCCTTGACTTCAGGGGATGTTTTGCATGAAGGAAGACTCTGGGATTTACTTTTAAAGAAGTTTAATGTTTTCAGTTGATAAGTCTGAGAACCATCCTCACACCCATCAAATGGCTTCTTTTATTTTCAGACTCCTATGAAAATGAGATGTCTGTTATGTCCTAAGTATGGGGGGATAAGTAATTATCAAAATAAACAATTTTATACAAAGGAGAATGATTTTCCCCCCTCTGTGCCCATTTATTTAAAACCCTTCCTGAGCCTACCTGGCAAATCCCAAGGCTCTTCCTCAAGGAAGGTTAAGAATTAAGTCCCCTACCCTTCCCATCTGTTTCTTCTTCTTAAAAAAGTTCTCAGGCTTTCTTCCCGCCACTCTTCCTGGGCTCATGACAGAGGAACACAGATGAAGATTGATTTCAAAATAAGCATGTGGGCGCAGAGATGTGAATAAAGAAAAACCGAATGGCGGCCTGAAAGAACGCAGAGGTTTACAGAAATGATGTACCTCCTGTAAAAATCTTAACTGTTCCACGAGTCTCGGTTTCACGGAATGCCTCTCTGGAATGATTTTCTTTTTCAGTAGCTGCAATACATAAAGGCCACTGAAACTTGCAGTTATCCTCCCCCTGCTTTTTATAAACCCCTCAGGTTCGGGTCAGCTTTCATGCATCTAAGCCCGGGTGGCAACTCTGGTTTAAAGGCCATTTCATGCCTGATAAAATTTCATTAGGCATTTTAACTTTTAATTTCTTTTATTGACTTATCGTGCAGATGGAGAGAAATGTTTAGAAAGGGGAAAAAATTTAAACAGGGATTTACTGAAGTCATGTTTCAGTAAGGAAGGAAATACCATTGACTTTATTACAGCTGCCTAATGTTTTCCACAAACTGTAGAAATAATGCGTTGTATCTCGGTGACCTACAATAGCAGCTGACTGCTTGCACATGATGGAAATGCAATTTTGGGTTTGCTAAAAATTAACTATTGAATGCCCTGGTGTCTGTGTCTCACTGTATCTTGTGTCTGGTTTGCTCTACAGGCTCTTTTCAAGTGGTGGACAGTCGTCGGCTGCAGGTTTGAAGGCCAGTGTGCAGCTTCCTGAGAGGCGGCCGGGGTCGTGTGGGGAGAGGCCACACCAACACCCATGTGTCTGTCTGCTGTCCCTCATGGTCCTAAGAGCTGATGTGAAGATTTCCTCTGCTTTCTTCCTGTGCACCCTGCACCTGCCCCCCCTTCCCAGTGCAAACCAACCAGACCCCCCTCTCTCACTCGCTCCCACTCGCCCTCGCTCCCTCCCTCCGCTGGGCCTTATCTGGTATGTTCAGTGATGCGATAAAACAAAAAGGGAAGTTTTTGATTGCACGAACACACCCTTTGGAGAGATTCCAGCTAGAGAAGAGTCCGTGAAGGAAAGCGAGAGCAGTGTGGGGAGGCCGAGGTGCCAGGATCGAGGAAAATGCAAGCTTAGAAGGAAAAAATAATAACATGCTGGAGTGGCAGTGGTGGTTTCGAGAGGTCTGGGGGGTGGAGGGAGTTCAAAAAGGAACTTGCCTAATGAGGCCTCTGAAGATTTACTGCTGAGGCCTCTGCTGAGAAGAGGATCCGGAGAAAAGATGTTCTGCCCTGACTAGCTTCACAGGAAGTCAGACAGGGTTTGGATTCTCTGGCAGGGAGAGAAGAGAGACTGTTCAGCCGGCAGCATCTACGGACTTGCAGTTTAATTGTTTTTAAAGAGCCCCCTTCCATGCAGCATTCGTTACCCTTGTACATGCAGTTCCCGAGGCGGAAAACCAAATAGAGAAACCATTCTGGATGAAAGCCGTTCCCATTTGTCCCGAGGATGACCACATCATTTCCAGGGGGTACCATTTCCTCCCCTAACTGCACCTCTCGGGGTGCTCAGGGCTCATCCTAACGGCCATTAGTTTCTTGGCCTGAGAGGACATGTCAGACCATCCACGGAGCTCGGAACACGGTCTGTCCTTTGCCCAGTGGACTGGGAGCTGGCCTCTCCCCTGTTTCCCCGGCAGAAGCCAAAGCCCCCCTCACTTGCAAGGACTGGAAGTGAAACTGTGTGGGACAAATTCCACAGCCCCAGGGCCTGCACTCACATGGGATGCTCTCTGCACACTGATGGAGCTATAAGGATGAAACCACTCATGGAAAATACTACCTTTCAGGTGAAAGAGCTCCATCTCCCCACCTTTGTGGAGCAGATACCAACACTGCCATTTTACTTACAAGGAAACAGGGGGCTTAGTGAGCAGCAGTGATTTGCTCAAGGATGCAGAAATATTTGGCCTTAGAACACTCCTATCCCGTCTGGCCCCTGGAGACCACAAGCACCCCGCTCCTATGGACTGGCTGATGTCATCTTGAGAACTCATTCTGGGTAATAAATCAGAAGACTTCGAGGGGAAGAAGGATAAATGGGGTTCTGGGTGTTTTCTCACAAAAGACAGGAAAGCAACCCATCTGGTCCACCATGTAAATCCCACTAAGTGAGGCAGAATATGGAAAGAGACCCAGAGTTCGGGATTCCAATCCCATCCTACAAATAGGCTGAACTGGCTTTGAATAAAGTGATCCCAACTCATGAAGCTCAGGTGGATCCAAGGAAAGGCTGAGCACATCCATGGTATGGGGGGAAAAGCAAAGGAATTCTCCAAGATAGAGAAACGGAGCTGCAGGAGGAGGGGAGTCTCCCCTCCTTCCTCCAGTGGTGTGTGGCAGCAGGTGGAAGGCTGTGTGAGGGCAGGTGAGCTTGGGGCAGGTGAATGTGGGTGCTGGGTTCTGTCAGCAGTTCTTGAATCAGCCTCAAGTGCCTTCGCAGTGTTGTGCACGTGTGTGTGTGTGTACGTTGTATGTGTGGGTGTGAGCATGCGCCTGCTTGTGAGGGAGACTAAGAGGCAGAGAGACAGATTCACAAACATGTGGAACAGGGTATTTCATAGACATGCTTCTGCCTTCCTGAATGGATAGGTGTTACAAAAAAGAAACCTCAGCAGAAAATAAGCACTTCATTAACATCTGTCTCATAAAAGATAAAGAAGACTGCTAGTTGCCTACTGAACATGTTTTCCTCTTCTTCCTTAGTAACCAAAACCTGATTTTGGGGGGTGTGGTCGAAGCAAGTTGCCTAGGAAGCTTTTATTTCTCTACCTCCCTTGTTGCTGAGTTCTGGCCAATAGGATGTAAAGTGAATTTATTTGGTGGAACATCTAGGAAAACAGACAGATGGCAGCTCTCTTGTCACTGTAAAGTACCAAGCTAGGTCCTGAGGATGCCAGAGCAGGAAGGCAGAAAGCCTGCGTCTCTAATGGTGTCTCGGTGGTTGCATAAAGACTCTGGGTTTCCCTTCCCAGATTTCCTTTACAAGAAAGAATAAATCCCTGATTTGTTTAAGCCACTGTGACAGGATCTGCGTTACTAGCAGGCAAAGCCAATTCTTGACTGGTACAGAAGGCAAGCGGCTTACTTTTTTCTCGGTGCATGGGTAGTACACATAACACAAAGAAGTGAGTGCTCAGACTATAAAGTCAGTCAATAAACATAAGCGGTAGGTTCTAACTTGGTGCTATTACATTCAACCTTTGGAAGTGAATGTCATAACTGTTAATGTCACGAACCCGTTCGAGAAACTGTAGGAAGCTGTAGACGACCTCCTTAGGGAAATGCATATGCACGTTTACACAAAAAATCTTCACACACTATCTCAAGCATTTTATGAAATCAGCGAAGCCCATCCACGAAGCCCTTGTTAAGGATTTCCGCATTAGGTTACAATTCCTTCCAAAGGCAGGAAAGAAGGGACTACTAGATATGGCTTGGCTAATGGTCAGTGCCCTCAGAGTCTCTTTCTCAGGGAAGCTCAGGGGTAAATTGGGTCACCTGGGTAGTCATAGTCTTTCCGGGAACCTTCTACAAGAGAACCTGAATCTTTTGGGTTTGGAGCTGGAGCGTGAGACCATTTGGTGCAGGAGAAATCAGATGCCACTCTGAGGCCTGGTAGGCCCCCTAGGACCAAGGAACAGGCCAGACCATTACAGGGAGCTTCAAAGAGCTTTTGAGGCTAGCTGTAGTCCGAGGTGAAACAAACAAACAAACAAACAAGCTAATTCATTCTGTAAACCTGAGCAAAGTAAGTTGGAAAGGGCATTGTGACTGAATGTGAACCATCTTTGGAGAAGTATCCATTCTTGTTCATTGGAATTTAGCAGATTTTGAATAGTTTCGTGGGATTTTGTATGTTTGTGGGACACACTGATGAGATATTCTGAACAGTTGGTTGGTTAATGAAAATGTAACAAGATCTTTTACTTATAGAGCAGCTGTTCCGATGTTTGGGCATTCATGTCAAGCTGCTATGAGCTGATCTAGTCCAAAGAGGCTTTACTGAAAGTATGTTGTAATAAACAGTGTCCACTGGGTGAATTTGCCTAGTTTTTTTTGTGTATTATGTCTGTGAGAAAAGACATACGATATTTTGAAAGCTGTTTTGCTTTGATTTCCCAGTGAGGTAATCCTTCTCTCACAAATTCTAATTGTATGATGCCATAAGAACAGGCTTAATCCAGGTTGTAAAAATGTGTAGGTCCTACTGTATAATCCCCCTTTGGAGGACATGTACAATTCATTTTCTTAGATCTTCGTCATACATGCTTTGCTCTCCAACTATTCGCATATCTTTCACTCCTTAAAAAAGAAACAAAGCTTCACAAACAAAACAACAAATATCCTCATTCTATTCATTTCAACCTCTAAGATTATATGAAGAACATAAGAACATGGTGTTTGTGGAGCATTGTCTCATATTTTTATAGCAAACAAGATATTCTGGGGCAGTTGTTTTCGAATTTCAGAATACCCATGGAGTACGTTAAAATGCAGATTCCCAGACCCTCGGGGCTCTCATTGAGAGGGCCCATGGGAGAGCTGGTGGCTGCTGCACTTTAAGACAGCCATAAGTAGTCTGTATCATAGAGCCAAAGTCCCTTTGGATGAGAGGGTGAGATTATAGGCTTCCCTTATTTGATTCTTTCCACTGGAAGACCTCGGAACGCGATGCAAAAGCTTTGAAATAATCTTGTGCCAGACAATAATGGAAACAGCGACATCAGGGAAAAACTAGGAGGGAAAAAGTTTGGTTCTCATAATTTCTTTGCCTGGGTGAGAGGGTGACATTTGACAACACATGGGATGATGTGTATGCCAGGAACACAACTGATGCTCAATCACTGGGGTGAATTCTGAAGTACTCCATTATTTCTGTGGTGCTTCCTAAATACCATGTCACCTGAGGATTTGAAAACATCCTTCTCAGACCACTCAAGTTATGACTGAATTGGTGACAATATCAGGAATAGAAACTTAAGCCCTTCTCAGATACTGTTCCCTCTGCTTCACGTCACAAACCAACAGATGGTCTCTTTTCTCTTTAGGGGACTTTAACATTCTTGTTTTATAATGTTAAGAATTATAATATATACAATATGCTTCTCTGAAAGTGTCATTTATGTTTGTAATATACTGTCCTTTAACCCAGAAGCATGTATCATGTAAACTACAGATGTCTGTTTTTTTGCTTTTACGTGGAGGGTCTCAATTACTTGCTGTCTGCTTTCACTAAAGCTTAGTGTGGAAAGTTTCTCTCTCTATGTTTGATTCCCCTTGTGAGAGGCAGGACGAAGCGAGGCAGAGGAATGGGGCTCCTTCTGAGAGGGACCAACACTGGGGAGGGATGGAGTAATCCATAGTCAACAGTGTTCAAGAAAGGGAAAGATCAAATCGGGAGAAGCCCGGTGCATCCTTCATCAGGGAAGAGCGGATATGGATAGCCCAGGACAAGAAAGGCTGGGATGATAGAAGGGGACAGGAGTTGATAAGAAAGGTAAGGAAGTGAGAGGCTCCAGGCCATTTTTCTATGAGTGGGTCTGGGATTCTCAAAACTTATTTTTAGTAGCATAAAATTCCATTTTCTGGATAACACAAGCCTTTGTGGGTCCCATTTGAAGTCATTATTCA
This sequence comes from Mirounga angustirostris, assembly GCF_029215605.1. NCBI lineage: Eukaryota > Metazoa > Chordata > Mammalia > Carnivora > Phocidae > Mirounga > Mirounga angustirostris. Next base: position 70,328,327 of record NW_026991720.1, on the reverse strand, counting down.
AGGCATTTAGCTCTTTGAACTACCTCCCAACACAGAATCTTCAGCAACTTTGGAATTTATTCACAGAAGGCTGTGGGGCTTTCTAATGGGAACTCACACCCAATATCTTCATGGGATATTTCTATAGCTTCTCTGTTGGTTTCAGACACCTTTGAAGGCATTGAATGGTACCACCATGCCAAGGCCACAGCGCACCTGTGGGCACTGATGCCTTTGTCTGGGACAGAGGTCCCTCAGTGCTTTTCAAGCTGCCAGTCCTTAATGCGCCAGGGCAGGTGCAGTGCCCTGAGCTCTCTGTGAAGGAGAGAATGCTGCTGTCTCTAACCCCCCAAGATGGAGAGAGTATTCTTCCTACCTGACTGTCCTACTTGGCCACCGGGCCCCAAGCAGTATGGCTCATACCTCCAGCCTCACAGAGTTTCTCAGGAAAACTCTTCCTTCAGGTTTTGCCTCCTCAGGGCTCAGATATGAGTCGACGGGGCTGAGGTAAGGAACTAGAACCGGCGATTCACACCACATACTTCTTCGTGTTCTCCCTCCAAAAGCCCACTCTCTGTTCTTCAGACACAAACCCTCATGCAGACAAATTCCAGTTTCACTGCTTCATTAGACACAGCTGATACGCCTTATCCCACGGTGTGGCAAGTCAGGCCTCTCTGCTGCTGGGGTTTACGTCCATATGCAGGCATTCGCTGGCTTGGTTTAAAGCCTCAGAATCTGTGTAGACAGCAGGAGACACCTTGTCCTCACTGCCCTAACACATGCAACTTTCTAGAATTTGCCATTGCTTTCTCAGAAGACTGGGAAGCAGCTGAGGTAAGCAGTTGAGTCAACTTCAGTGGTAGGGAATATAAGGTTCTCACATTATGGCTAATACATACTTGCTAAAATAGTTCTAGATCTCAGGACCTTGCTATTTCCCGCGCAAATCCCAAGGTTCAGTCATAAGCCTCCAAGGGTGAGCATGTTGTCTAGTATCCTGGGTTGTCCCAAGTGACTTTCAGAAAGAGTAAGCCTGGATAATTAAACTCTATGAATATTAATTATCTTCCCTCCTGAATGGAGCATATTCTAAACAACCTTATGATGTAGACGAGGTTGGTCTGGCGGCACCAGCAGCTTACACCTCCCTTTGCTTCTACCCCCACCTCACCCTATCCCGGGAGCCCTCTGACCCCATAGAATTAAAGGCCAGGAACATTGTGACCAGAGACAAGGCTTTGGGGTCAGAAAATTGTTTCAAAGCTAAGCCTTGCCATAGATCAACAGCATGTCCTTGGGGAGTTCCTTAACATTTGTAAACCTCAGTTTCTTTATCTGTCAAATGGAAATAACCTCATAGTGTTGGCACGAAGGTTAAATGGGATAATGTCTATTCCACAGTTAGAACTCAGTAAATGAAAGCCATTATTATTATTATTAGCTTTCCCTTGTATGATTCTCCCTCCCAAGATGCTCTGGGTCCCTAGACACATCCTCTTCCTCCCTCCCGAATAATACCTGCTCTCAGAAAAAAATGATTCCTTATCATAGCTGCTAAGTGCATTGTACGGAGGGGACTAGCATGGTTGTGGCATGTAGTGGACATCTAAAGATTATTTATTTATTTATTTATTTGAGAGACAGAGAATGAGAGACAGAGTGCATGAGAGGGAGGAGGGTCAGAGGGAGAAGCAGACTCCCTGCCGAGCAGGGAGCCTGATGCGGGACTCGATCCAGGGACTCCAGGATCATGACCTGAGCCGAAGGCAGTCGCTTAACCAACTGAGCCACCCAGGCGCCCCATGTAGTGGACATACATCTAAATACCTCGAGTCCATTAAGGTTCTAGTGATGGATATGCAGATTATATTATTATTACTGAAGGTATTTGCATTATTAAATCATGGTAAGAAACTTAAAAGTGTCTCATTCATTCAACAAACTCTTATTGGGCACCTGCTTTATATCAGGTCCTGCGTTAAGTGCTCACTATATGTACAGTAGTATTAGAAGCTGATAAAATTTCTGTACTCGTGGAACTCTGAATCTAACAAACCAAAACATGAGAAGAGTGGGATTTCAAATACCGGTGATAGTGCGGTATGTGAAGGACACCTCAAGCATCCTCCTCTCACAAATCACTTCATTTCATGATTTGGTAGGGATGACAGAGGAGAGAGTTTTAGAGGAATTAGGAAGGAAGATGGTGAATAATGGATTAAAGGAGAAAAACTAAGTGAACAATTGGAATTCTAAGTAAAATATCATTCTGACAGGGTGAAAATAATCACATACCAGCAACCCTAATTTCAAATCCTCTCTTGATTGAGATTCAAGATTGCACCCTGCTCCCCGAAAGTAACTGGGTCTCAAATTCAGTCAAACACACCTTTATGACCTGACTGAGGACAAGAGTCATTCCATAAAAATGAATATTCTGGAATAATGAAAATTGGCTTGTAAGAACTTGATTGAAAAAATTCTCTTCTCCTTCAGTAATCAAATGAGTATACCTCCTTTGCCTTCTCTTATTAAATTAGGATATACAAAAACCTAATGAAATTACATAAACACAAAATTATTCAAACCTTCACCAGTTACTTTGTATAAAACCACCATATTTCACTTAAAATGGTATTATATAAGAACAAAATATTTTATTATAAATCAAAATCTTGGAGCTTTGGAAGGGCTAATCATTTTCGTGCAACGTGTAGCTTTATTATTCTCTAAATGAGATTGTTTTTTAAAAGGAATTAGATTTCATAAACACTATCGGCCCCTTTCACAGTGGACCGGGCACTGTGGTAGGCACATTTATAGAGCTTTTCTCTTTTAATCTCATTTAATCATTGACATCATCCAGTGAAGTAGATTTTATGCTCATTTTACTGACAGGGAACTGAGGCTTAGAGAAGTTAAGAGTGGCCCAAGGTCACCTGCCTCGTAGGTGGGAGAACCAGCACCTACACCTCCAGCCTAGGATTTTGTTCACCAAACCAAGCGGTGGTACACAAGTCTCTATGGCTAACGATCCTGGCGGTTTAGATTTTCCCTTTTATCTAAAAATGGCTTAGAGTTTATTCTCTGATGATTTATAATCGGCAAAGGATGGGGATGAAGTTATTCCATGGAAGCAATCAGTCTGGTTTAAAGGGAGTTTGAACCACCTCTGTATGGCAAAACCATAAAATCCATTATGATGTGAATCCTGGGTTGTAAGAAGAAAAAAAAAAAGAGGGGAAGGGTGGGCAAAGAGCAAGTAAAGAGAATAAAAAGCTTTTGGTGTAGCAGCAAGGAGTAAGGTACTCTGATTCCTATGAGAAATTCCAAATGAATGAGTGAGAGACCTGTACTCAGTCCTTCAGGACATGGTTACCTGCCTAATGTAGGCTCCCGAAGGCCCTATAAATACTTTTATTTATACTGGGAATGCAGCTAGAGTGGTATCAGGACTCTTCACTGGGAAAAGAGTGGGCATTAGAGTTCAGATACTTCTTACAGTAGGAGGCTCGCTGAAACTTAATACTCTGTATTCATACTCCTACACAAACTAAAACTGCACAACACGGTAAGATTCTGGATGAGTCCTAGAAATATATGACACTTGGTTTCGAGTATGTGCAAACAATAACCTGTTAATTTCCATTTCTATCCAGTGCAGAAACTAATGTGATAGACCAATTTTACCTTAGATATATGTCCAGACCTGTACTGCATTTTGATAATGCCAAACACCACACAAACCAGGAATAATGATAAGCTAAAACCTACTACAGAGGTATTTGAAATCCGAAATCAGTATTTATAGTATAGAAATGATCCAGGCTCCTGCATGACAGGTGATGGACAGTTAATTGGATTTTAAAGATACTACCCATCTGGGGCATGTATAGTTTCAAAAGCAGAAAAATATGAAATATATTTTCTATGTTTAAATTCTTAAGATTTCAAACAAAACCGTTTTTTACTATCCCTTTATTTTCATATATTATTTGCAAATGACTTAAAAGTATAAAAACATAAATGAAGAAAAAGGATCCATTGGCCCAGATGGTGAATGGTGACAACGTTTTCCTGGTATACTGGAGATTATTGAGCTCTATTATATCCTGTTGTATATCAATCATTGAATGAATAAAGGAATGACTCTAGACCCAATTAATAACGATGTGAGGGACCTTCAAGAAGAATACACAATAAAAGAAGGTAGAATAGAGAGGATATCAAACTGAAGGAAAAATAAATTGTAATTTTCAACTTCCGGCCTTGCGAAATGGAGACAAATACGGATGCAGGTTGTAGCAAATGCTGATCTTTTCAGCTGCAGAAAACCCTACGACTATTCCTGTTCTTATTATTTCAGAGTTATATGGGGGAGCCAATTCCACACCTCCGTTAGTTATAAAGTTGGAGAAGAGCTCTGCATACCTACAGGTATGTTATCTTATGAAGATATTGTGAGAACGAAGAGTCTCACCACTACGAAAAATAATACATTTCACACCCAAATGCAACTTTGAGTGAGTCTACTGTTTCTACAAGCCAGTGGCAACTCATTGCTTTGCAGCTTGCAGATTTATACCTGATGCAATACCCATAATTCACTTCTTGTAGTTTGTCTGCTCAACTGATAGTTTGCTTGCACAGAGCAAGGGCATCCAAATATGCTATGCTTAAAATTGGTGATGTATATGCAAGAACGTTTACGACAGCATTTTTTTGTATTCCTGAAAAAGTTGGGATAACTTAATTTAAAACCATAAATATAAGAAGGACTATACCACAGTACACTGATATTCTGGAATATTACAGACCCATTTAAGAACGTATATACTGATAAGAAAAGCTGTCCCTGATATACATTTTTGAGTAAAAAGAAGGAAGTGACAGAACAATATGTTTAACAACATCCCATTAAAGAGAATAGATCCTCTCTATGTAGATACGTTACATATCTATTTCCCTTTACATGTAGATGTAACACACATATACATGTACATCATTTATGTTCATGTATGAAAAGACTGGAAGGATACTCATAGACTTGTTTTTTTTTTTTTTTAAAGATTTTATTTATTTGAGAGAGAGAATGAGATAGAGAGCATGAGAGGGGGGAGGGTCAGAGGCAGAAGCAGGCTCCCTGCCGAGCAGGGAGCCCGATGCGGGACTCGATCCAGGGACTCCAGGATCATGACCTGAGCCGAAGGCAGTCACTTAACCAACTGAGCCACCCAGGCGCCCCGATACTCATAGACTTGTAAGTGATCATTTCTGAGGAGAAGGAATGAGAGTAAAATGTGCACTTTTTATTTTAAACATTTCTGTATTCTTTTTTTCTTTTACAAGAAAGTAACACATTTATAATTTAAATTCCTTTAAAAGTTAGAGCATATCCACTGGCAAGATTGTACGTTAGGAGTGGATGTCCACTTTTACATGTCTTCTCCAAAAGTGCATTGCGTGTGAAACTGGGACTGCCGTGCCTGACTTTTCATCCCTCGCTCAGCTGTTTCCTAGCGTCCGGACTCTGCCACTGTCATTTTCTATGGGAAGCGTAGAAAAGGCAAAAAAAGAGGTAACACGGTTGTTTTATCATCATCCAAGCTCTTGCTGGTGGAAGGCCTCATACTTTAACATTCCAAAGGGCTACCTTGGCAGGCAGGGGAAGCTTTGGACCAACTTGCCAATGGATGACATGATGCAATGACATGAGAGCAAATGTTATTATATATGATGAGTGAGAACTTTGTGTGTGACACAAACACGTACCGCAGACCCCCAGCCAGACGTCACGGTTGCTTCTAAGACGTGCAGCACTAAGACCGATGGGTTTTTCCCCTGCCACTCTCATCCCCCAATTCCTGGGAACTCAGTTACTGAGAAACATGCAAAGCTGAATTTCAAATTATTTCACAGGGACAGTTTTTCTTCTTTTGTTTTTCTCTCCCCACTTTCAACCCCATCAAGGAGAGCTTTCTTGTTTATGGGTTGCTTGGCTGCAAGATATCTTTATGGGAGGGAATTCCCCAAGAATGCAGTCTTGGAGAGGTAGGTTATAAAAACACATATGGGCCTGTTGCACTTTCCTAGATATCTGCTTTTTTCAGAAATGCGTCCATTCTTCCACCCTCTTTTTAAAAATTCATTATTCACCGGAATAAAAGGCACAGCATAGGGAATAGAGCTAATGATACGACTCTGTAGTAGTGTCTCATGGTGACAGATGCAGCTGCGCTTGTGATGAGCACAGCATAACGCAGAGCTGTTGAGTCGCTGTGTTGTACAGCGGAAGTTGATTTAACATTGTGTGTCAACTGGACTGAAAAAAATTCATTAATTCATCCATTCATTCATTTCTGCAAAGAACGAGCCCCTGTATGTATACACATGAGCTCACATAGGTGCGCACACACGCTCTCTCCCGGGTACTGGGATGGTGCGGCAGGCCCATGCAGTCAGCCACGTACCACAGAAACTCAGGCCAAAGAGAACCGTGGTCCTGTAGCCCCAGAGAGGAGCTCACGTGTGCCCCCTGCTCAGAAGCTGTGCAGGCAGGCAGTTCCTGTGAGGGTGAAAGGCCCATCTGTAAACTGATCTCATCCCAGTCCTCCTGCTGCCGTAGCCCAGCACTGAAGCCAGTGAGGCCAGCCAGGCAGAGGCTCAGGAACATAAAACACATTCCAGCGGTTGGCATCTGGGAGCACAGCTGCCAGGAGCAGCCAGTGTGTGGCCTTGAGGTCTTGGCGTGGGCCGGGGTGGGGAGCGGGGGGAGGAGGGCAGGTCCCAGGCCAAGGCGTTCAGAAAGCCGCCTGTGGGCCGCTTTGGCTCTACAGGTTCTGGCCTTGTTACCGAGAGCAACAGTTTTATCTAGAAAGTGTGTTGTGGCGGTTGGAATCCGCCCCCCCACCCCCACCCTGTGGGACCAGGGCTCGGGGTGTAACGTTGGCACGCCTGGGGCTATGGGGCGGGGGAGGACTCAGCGTACCTCTGTGCTCTTGACTCAGGCCAGAGGGAAACCCCAGAATTACCACAAAGCCATTCCAATTCTGACTTGGCATCACCAATCAGCTAAAAGCAATTTTTGGAAGATGCTTTCATCTAGCGCTTAGGAGTGCATGCTTGTGTCCAAGGACGTGTGTATACTGTAGGCCTATTTTTAAGAATGAATTCTCTTGATTTTCATTTTTGCAAACAGAAGGGGGGGGTGCCCTAATGCTTGTCAGAACTTCAAGGAGTTGGTTTTCAAGTGAGAGAACTTCAGAAATGAGAAATTGTTGAAATTATCTGGTAGCAGCTTTTGAGGGACATTTACCATGTATTTATTTTTAAAATTTCAGTTCATTTGAAAGCTGGGATAGTTAAATTAAGCAAAATCTAAATTAAAAAAAAAAAATCCCTCGATTCTTCCAGACCTACTTCACATCATCAAACTGGGCCCCTGCTGGAGGCCCCATTAAAATGGCAGCTCCCACTGAGAGAGAGACAAAAGCCCCCTCTCTGAATGGGGATGCTGAAACAGTGATGGGCTCTCAGAACTGCCTTTTTTTTTTTTTTTCTAATCCATTAAAAAAAAGTTACCTCTGCATTGACTGTGAGAGAGTATTTATTTAGCTCTCCACACTGTGGGAAACAGGGCGTTCTCCCTTATAAGGACACCCAGACCTTCTTGGGAGAGGAGAGAAATATGAATCCATAACATGGCTGAAAAAATTCCTCCTCGCAACTGAATTCATGGAATGTTTTGGATGTGAACAGCTTAATTTTGGTGTGGTCTGGGACAAATTAATATGACTTAAATCCCACCTCACACAGGAAGCTTCTCCTGATGTCGTGGGTGGGGTTAGCATACTCACTTCCCTCAGAATACTAAGAGTCTTCTCTATTACATTTAAATGCGGCTCCCCCTCTGCCCCAGCAAGAAAATCTTTAGGAATAGAGAAATCAAAAAAGGAATGGAGAAATTGTATCTAAACGGAAAATGTATCTAAAAAACCTAACTGTGCAAAGTATTCAGTATATGACTGTGATATTTTAGGTTACATGAATCTTACAAGAGTCTTCATGCAACAGAATAAAAGCTCCTAGAGGGTGGTCCAGCACCTTTGTATCTGGGGACTAAAGATATTAAAGACAAGGATTGCCCTTCCAGCATTTCTCATGAAGCCCCGGGAACGGTTATTCCAATCACACAGGCTTAGGGACTAACAAGGAAGCATCATCCTCTTCTTCCAGAAGATGAACAAGGCTTTCACCTTAACTCTTAATCAAACAGTTCTGTTCTGTCATAGATGGTTCAGTCTCTTTAGCAGAGAAGGATGATTACCTGCATCTTAAAATGAACTTTGACATCATCCTTTCCAGAACTAAATTTCTTTACTTTTGCACATTGGGAATAAAGAATTACTACCTCATATGGGAGTAGGTTCTTGGGTGAAAACTACTATAAGTATCAGCTATGTGCTTTGGATTTGGGAACCCACTTGCAGATTGCTCACACACTTTACCTCTTTAGTTACCATGTATTTGTAGAAGGGAGTAGTAAGAAAGATTACTTCTTGATGATCAATAATAGAAATCACTTGTATTTGGTTTTGAAATGCATCATATGCTTGTTCTTTCTGCAGACATATGCACATAATTATGTCTGGGTTCAGTTAGTGTTAAAAGTAGATTACTTTCCCTGAATCACTGATCATCGAGAGAAGTTCTCCAAGACGCAAGGTGGGTTGTGAGGCACTTAGGGGTGGAAGCCCAGGCATCTTGCCATTTTTGAGATGTCCTTAGGCTAATGTAACCAGATGAGGGTGGTGAGACTTAGAGACCATGAAATATGGACAGAACTAGCTGACAAAATCACTCGATGGGACCTGTCTCTGTAGTGGGGAGGGGTGTAAAAGCAATCTAGGACAGGGCTCCTATTCCAGACCAGGCTTCTCAGAACATGTCTCTCTCCATATGGATCTATAATACATCATTTTTCTATCAGAATAGTATTTTGCCCAAGAATAATAGAGCCATGTAATTTATTATCACTGATAGAAGTCCCTGAAAAATGTTTATCAATAAAAGGTACAAATTTATGCATTCCTTTTTTTACTACAGGAATTACAGGCCTTTGGAGATAGAAAGAACATCCTTGAGAATGGGTTTTCAGATGCTTTTTCCCCTAGTAGTAGATTCCTTTAAAAAATAACATAAAAATAAATACAGGCCTACACGGAATTCTAATATGTAGTATTCTACATATTCTACATATTACCAGGGCATCTTATTGAATGAGGAAAAATTTAGGGTCCAGAAGCTTGTTTTGAAAACCACTGTGTGAACATGGTTTTCAAACTTCCTGAACAGGAAGCTGTACAAATCACCTGAGAATGCAAAAAGACAGTAACAAACAGATGTCCTCAAATATTAGGGAAATAGGGTCGTTGTACTATACGAGCACTTAATACAGAGACGGAGAACGAGGGTTTGCAGCAAGTCGCCAAAGGTTACACAACTACTTTGTGACAAACTCAGGACCCAAATTCATTTTTTTTCTCCCACTTGCAAGCCACCGTATGATGCTGTCTTTGGAGTCTGGAATGCCTTTGAAATCAGACTGTATGACACTCTAATCAATTTTAATGATCTACAACTTTTAGAAGTTGGTAAAAGAATTTTATAGCAAAGAACAACTTTCTACATTTTTCTTTGCTGCTGCAAAACTGATCATGATTTTCAGAGATATTTTTATGTTAATAATAATCATTTTTTTATACTTCTTTGGCCTGGTATGCACGGTTTAAACACCATCACTTGCATTCTGGAGTTGGGACATAGGACATGACATCTCTGACCAGTAAATCCCTTGAATGAGTGCATTTTCCCCCTCTGTGCATGTCTCCTTCTCGTCCATTGTCTGTCTTCTTTTCATGCCTGTCAGGCGGTGGCCATGACTGTGCACTTATAAAGGTCAGTGACCCAGCAGAGAGGGCAGGCCCTGCAGAAGGCCTGTTGATGAAGCATTTCAATGCACACTGAATTTGTTAGCTCTCTGGCTTACTCCCAGGGGCAGGGTACAATTGTCTCCTGTGTGGCATGGCACCCACCCGGAACTCTTATGGTATGGGCCATTCCAACCAGGAATCTCTAAACCACATCCTACAAAAGAAACACCCGGCACTTCCCAGCTTACTAAATTCTTTTACCTGGCTCTCCTTCCCTTAATTTGTCTAGTATACCCAGTAAAACGAATTAAAACAAAGGCTTCCCCTTATTTACATAAATGGTCAGTCATAGAGATGCTTTCAAAGGATTATTTGTAAAACGGAGAGGCCACATGGACAGTAAACTCCCATCTTTCAGGCTGAAGAGTTTTAGAAGGCTATTGTCCTCAGCTTCTCCCTATGACAAATTCTAAATTAAGCAAAAGCAGACTTGGTATTTCTTTTGAGCTTGTCTCAAGGAAGGCAAGCATTTGGTTCTCTGTTTGGAGCATCTACCTTTTAGTAAAGCAATGATGATCTACCAGTGGAAACCACTGACTGAAAAATGAAAGGCTCATCCCAAATTTCAAACTGCTGCAATCTTTGCTGCAAGTAAAGAAGACAGCTCTTACTTGGATGAAATCAAATGAAAAAGTTATGGGTGTGTATTCTGGTTCTGGTCATAATGGAGTACCATGTACTAGACTATCCTCCCTACAGATAGCAGTTATAAAGTCTAGACAAAAATATTAAAGGACAGCTATTTAAACATATTGGACAGAGACAAAAGCAGGCAGAAACCGGAGGGAGTTTGATCCTTGAAGTAAGGAACCATACTGGATAAGATCCATATGTTTATGGATTTTCTTGAGGATGCTCTAGAGTCCACTTGGTACAAGACAACTAAAACTCAAGCAGAAAGTCATAGTCTTATTGGCCTGAGGATTTGGAGAATGGACTTTGGGAGCTATCATAGTGACTGGAAATTGAGGAGTGAAAATCCCAGAAAGAGGGACTATAGAGGGAGTAGTCCCCAAATCTACTTATATCATCCTCTCAAATCCTTGGCTAACCCCTGAACTACACACATGCAGGGGAGATTCCAAGTTGCCCCATGGAAAACTACAGCTGGGAGGCTGAAAGAATAGAACAGAGATTCAGCTTCTGTCCACTGCATGGAGACAGAGTGTAGAATCTGAGTCATGCTTCAAATATGAAGCTTTGAGGAGCTTCATAATTTTTCAAGATTTTTACTTAAACTCTAGAAAGTCATACCCTACATATGAAGACTAGATATCATATTTAAGGGATTTGCCCTAGGCCTAATGACAAAACTGAAACAGACCCCATCAAAGCCTCAAGCCAAGTCTCTCCAAGTTCAGGGTGATCAGCCAGCAATATAATTGCCAACTAGAACAAAATTCAATACTGTTCAGAGGAAAATAACAGAAACCAGAGTCTATAATGAATCCTTTACAATGTCCAGTATACAATAAAAATTACTAGACATATGAAGAAAAAAAAATGTGACAAAATAGTAAATGACAAAAGATGACCAAGATGCTACAAAGACTTTAATGCAGCTATTATAAATTTTAAAAGGACTTAAAGAATAAGATAATAATAATGGGCAGACATGTTGGGAATTACAGCCAAGATACGAAAACTATAAAAATGAACCAAATGGAAATTTTAGAACTGAAAAATATAACATTTAAAATAAAATTCAACAGGTAGGCTTAAGAGTAGTAAAAAGGGTCAGGAAATTTAAAGACATCAATAGAAACTATCCAATCTGAAGAATAGAGAAAAAAAAGTTTTACAAGTATGTGAAAAGAACTTTAGGGTCCTGTAGGAAAATATCAGTCTAAAAATAATTTACTTGGGTTCCCAGAAGAAGAGGAGAGAGGAAGAGAAAAAAAATTAATAAATAGAGGAAAATCACCCAAATTTGTTAGAAAACATCAAATTATAGATCCAAGCATCTCAGCAAGGTAAGTACAAAAAACCCCACATCTAGGCCCAGTTTAGCCAAGTTTCTGAAAACCAACAATAAAGAGAAAATCCTGAAAAGCTGTCAGAGGAAAAAGCCATCACATAAAGGGACAGTGATGCAGATTATCACTGGCTTTTCAACAGAAACAACTGAACGTCTTTAAAGTGCTGAATGATAAATTTGGCTCATCTAGAATTCTACATCCAGCAAAACTATCCTTCAGAAATGAAGGTAATGTCTGACTTCCTAAAGATACGTTGAATAAAACTTTTCAGGCTAATTGGAAATGATCACAGGGACAAACTCAGATCACTGGAAGCAAGAAAGAATACCAGAAATAGTTATACAAAAGTTGATAAATGTAAAATATGTTTTCTTCCATTTAAAAAAAAAAAGAGCTCACTGTTTAAAACAAAGTTTATAACATTGTATTTTGGTACTTATAATACACACATATGTAATATATAACTGGGCATTTATGGAATTTTACTGTTGCTGGATTTTTACATTTTACATGAGGGAGTAAAATATTCACTCTAAGGCCATGGTAAGTTAAGAATGCATAGTTTAATTCCTAGAGCAATAACTTAAACAACACAAAAAGGTAGAGTTCAAATCCATACAGAATTAAAATGAATATTCTAAAAATGTGATTAACCCAAAATAGTGTAAGGAAGGAGAAACAAAGGGAAGGAAACAGGACAAATAGAAAACAAATAGAAAAATGGTAAGCTTAAATTCAATTATATCAATATTAAATATAAATAAACTCAGCACCAATTAAAAGATAGATATTGCCAAATAGCATTAAAAAAAGCAAGATTCAACCATATGTAGTCTATAAGAGCTATAAAAAGACTAGTAGGTTGAGAATAAAAATGAAGAGACAGTCATGCAAACTATAAGCAAAAGAAATATGGTGTGGCTATATTAACCCAAGCAAATGTGGACTTTGCACAAAGGGTATTACCAGAATTTAAAGGCATTCCATAATGATAAAATGCTCAATTCAATAGGAAGACATAATAATCATAAATGTTTATTCAGTTAATAATATAGTCTTAAAATACATGAAGCAAAAACTGACAGAACTAAGGAGAGAAATAAACAAATCAACAATCACAGTTAGAGACTTGAACATCATGGTTTCAGTAATTGATAGAAGAACTAGATGAAAAGTCAAGACTATAGAAGATTTGAACATTATCAACCAGTCTGACCTAATGGACATTTATAAAATGCTACACCCCAAAACTTCAGAATACATGTTCTTTTCAAGTACACATAGAATATTCATCAGGATAGACAATATGCTGAGCCATAAAGTAAGTCAAATTTCAAAGGATTGACATTTTACCAAGTTATTTTCTTACACAGTGGAGTTAAAGTAGAACTTAACAGTAAGATACTTTGAAGACTGCAAAAGGAACTGTGGGTCAAAGGAGAAATAAAAAAGGAAAATTAGAAACTATTTTAAAAAAATGATAGTGAACATATAACATATCAAAATGTGTGGAATGCAGCTAAGTCAGTGTTTAGAGGGAATAAACATTAAATGATTATATTTTAATAAAAGAAAGATAAAACCAATGATGTAAGATTTTACTTTAAATTGCTCTAAAAAAAGAAGAAATCAAGCCATATATAAAAATTTCACTTATACAAATTTTTTAAAAGAGGAAAAATCAATAAAATAGAAAATAGAAGTTAACAAAAGATGAAGTTACTTTGAAAAGATTAAATAAAATTTATAAACTAGCAAAGCTGATCAAGAAAAAAAGAGAAGCACAAATGACCAATATCAGGAATGAAATAGAGAATAATACTATTGATCCTATAGACATTAAAATGATACTAAAAGAAAATAAGGGAGTATTATAACTTTATGCTAATGAAAGTACTGGAACAACTGGATAAACATATCAAAACCATAGGAACCTCAGCTCCCACCTCACCACGCACAGAAATTAATTGAGATAGTTTTTAGATCTAAACCTAGAATCTAAAACTAGAAAGTTTCTAGAAGAAAATACAGGAGAATATCTTTGAGACCATGGGTTGGCAACAATTTCTTATGAGGAGACAAAAACATTAAACATAAAAGGGAAATTTATAAATTGGACTTTGTCAAAATTTCTAAACTTCTGCTTATCTAAAAGACCCATTAATAAAATAAAACAATAAGCCACAGACTGTGAAAAAATATAATGCACATCTCTGAGAAAAGACTTATATAGGGAATACATAAAGAACTCCTACAAATCAACAATTAAAAACCAGACAAAAATTTAAAAATTCATAAAATACTAGAACAGATACTTCACAAAAGAAAAGATATGTACAAGAATACTCAAATGTCATTCATTGTCAGAGAATTGCAAACTAAAACCATAGTAATATATCATTTCATACCAAATCTTGGTGAGACCGTGCAATACCTAAAACTATCATACTGTGTTAGTGGGAATATAAAATGGCACCATCTATATGGTATTATCTTAAGAAGTTAAATATACAACTACTGTATCATTCAGTAATTTTACTCCTAGGTACTTACTCAAAGGAATTGAAAATATGTCCACAAAAAGATGTGTAAGAGAATATTCATGGAGGTTGGGATTTACTGGAAGTGGCTGACATGGAATTTTCTGAGGTGATACAAATATTCTCTATTATAGTTATCAAGACTCATTGAATTGTACACTTTAGATATTAAGCTTCACTGTATATGAATTTTACTTCAAAAAAATTTTTAAAAAGCCAACAACATTGTCAAAATGTCAGTTCTTTCTAAACTCGATCTATAGATACCATGCAACCCCCCAAAAGTTCCAGCAAGTTATTTTGTGGACACTGACAAACTGATTACAAAGTTTTTATGGAGATGCATAAGACCCAGAATAGCCCACACAACATGGAAGAACAAATTGGAGGATGGACACTACCTGGCTTTAAAACTTACTATAAAAGCTGTAATAATCACGACAGTGTACTAAACAGGCAGATCAGTGGAACAGAATAGAGAGGTCAGAAGTAGATTCACATAGAGTCAACTGATCTTTGACATAGGAGCAAATACAATACAATGGAGAGAAGATAATCTCCTCAACCAATGGTGTTGGAAAAACTGGACATCCACATGCAAAAAAAAAAAAAAAAAAAGAATCCAGATACATCCTTCACAAAAATTAACTCAAAATGGATCAAAAACCTAAATGTAAAATGTGAAACTATAAAACTGAAATTATAAAAGATAATGTAGGAGAAAACCTGGATGACCTTGGGTATGGTGATGAATTTTTAGATACAATACCAAAAGCATGATCCATGAAAGAAATAATGGATAAGCTAAACTTCATGAAAATTAGAAACTTTCACTCTCTGAAAAATAATGTCAAGAGAATGAGAAGACCAGCCAGAGACTGGGAGAAAATATTTGCAAAAGACACATCTGATAAAGAAATGCAAAATATGCATTATATAAAAAATATATATGCAAAATATACAAAGAACACTTAAAACTCAGTAATAAAACAACCTGATTAAAAGATGGGATAATACCTTGACATCTTACCAAAGAAGGCATACAGACGGCAAATAGGCACAGGAAAAGATGCTTCACGTCGCATGTCATTGGGGAATTGCAAATTAAAACAACAACGAGCTATCACTACACGTCTATTAGAATGGCTAAAATCCAGAACACAGACAACACCAAATGCTGACGAGGATTTGGAGGAACAGGAACTCTCATTGATCATTGGTGGCAATGCAAAATGCCACAGGCACTGTGGAAGAGTTTGGTGATTTCTTATGAAACGAAACATACTCTTAGCATATGATCCAGCAGTTGCACTCCTTGGCATTTACCCAAAGGAGCTGAAAACTGATGCTCACACAAAATCCTGCACGAAGATGTTTTATTGGTAAGTGCTAAAACCTAGAAGCAACCAAGGTGTCCTTCAGTAGGTGAACGGATAAATAATGGTACATGCAGACAACAGAATATTATTCAGCACTAAAAATAAATGGGTTATCAGAGGTACATATCTGTGATTCAACAGTCTTGCACACTTCACAGTGCTCTGAAGCAAATAATACATTATATGTTAAAAAAAAAAAGAAGAAGAAGAAGATAGCAGGAGGGGAAGAATGAAGTGGGGGAAATCGGAGGGGGAGACGAACCATGAGAGACTATGGACTCTGAGCAACAAACTGAGGGTTCTAGAGGGGGGTGGGGTGGGGGCATGGGTTAGCCTGGTGATGGGTATTGAGGAGGGCACATTCTGCATGGAGCACTGGGTGTTATGCACAAACAATGAATCATGGAACACTACATCAAAAACTAATGATGTAATGTATGGTGATTAACATAACATAATAAAAAAAAATGGGCTATCAAGCCATGAAAAGACATGGAAGAACCTTGAATGTATATTACTAAGTGAAAGAAACAGTCTGAAATTGGCTACACACGATATGATCCTAACTATATGATATTCTGGAAAAGGCAAAACTATGCAGGCAATAAAAAGATTACTGGTTGCCAGGGATTGGGGAGGGGGGAAATTATAATGATGGATATTTATCATTTGCTCAAACCCATAGAATATACAACGCCAAGAGTGAACCCTAGTGTCTACTATGGACTTTGGGTAATTATAATGTGTCAGTGTGGGCTTATCAATTGTAACAAATGTACCACTCTGGTTGGGGCTATTGATAATGGGGGAGTCTATGGGGCAGGGAATATATGGGAAATCTATGTACTTTTGCAGTGAACCTGAAATTACTCTGAAAAAAAAAATAAAGTCTTAAAAAAAAAAAAGCCAAGAAACAAACCAGTTTCCTCCTTGCCACTCTTTATGAGATGAAGTAACAATTTCATAAAACATTGAAAGAAAGGTGTAAAGGGATTCTTAAATGATGATCCTTAAGCCTTTGTATATTCTCTATTCATCACTTCCATTTGCTTGTTTTGTGGAAGTAAGAATTGTTTTTATTACACAGAAAGAATTAAAAAGAAAAAAACCCCTAAACTAATAACTGGTAGATCTGTAACTTCTTAGAGACTTGGGAGGACACTTTGACAGGGCCTATCAAAACTGTAACTGCTATACTTTTGACCCAGCTATCCCCCTTGCAGAAACCTGTCCCTAGAAATATTCACATTAAGTACAAAAAGAAATATGGGCAATGACCTCACTGTAGCCTGGCTTGGAATAAGAACAAACTGGAGACAGTTAAATGTCTATCAATAGGGCCATGGTTGGGGCGCCTGGGTGGCTCGTCGTTAAGCATCTGCCTTTGGCTCGGGTCACGATCCCAGGGTCCTGGGATCGAGCCCCGCTTCGGGCTCCCTGCTCAGCGGGAAGCCTGCTTCTCCCTCTGCCCCTCCCCCTGCTTGTGTTCCCTCTCTCGCTGTCTCTCTGTCAAATAAATAAATAAAATCTTTAAAAAATATAGGGCCATGGTTAACAAATTGTGGCCATCTAGGTTAATAAATACTGTGCAGCTGCTACGAGAAAGTATAAATATTATGTGTGTGAGATAGTTTCATGTGAAAGAACCGGGCTATAGAACAACATGAATAATATTATCTCAGTTCTGTAAAAATAACTCCCTTCCTTCTCTTTGCTTCTCTCTTCCTTTTTCTTTGTAAATGCATAGGAAATGCCATAAAGGATACACATCAAAATATTATCAGTGGTTACCACCTGGAGAAAGGGAGTGGGAAGATGGCAGGTGAGAACTTTAATCTTGTTTTACTTTCTATATGCCTACATAGTTTAATTTTTCTTCTCAATGAATGGTTGCTTTGTAATGAACATTTTTCCAATTTTCTAATTTTCTTGAGATGTAATTGACATATTGTATTAGTTTAAGGTGTACAGCAGAATGATTTGATATATGTATGGATTGCAAAATTATTTCCACAGTAAGCTCAGTTAACGTCCATCAGCTCACATAGTTACAGACTTTTTTTTCCTTGTGATGAGAACTTTTAAGATCTGTTCTTTTAGCAATTTACAAATATACAATACAGTATTCTTTACTATAGTCACCACACTATACATTACATCCCCAGAACTTAATTTATCTTACAGCTAGAAGTTTGTACCTTTTGACCACTTTCATTCATTTCCCTATCACCCCCTCTTCCTGGCCCCACGTCACCTCTGGTTGTTTCAAAAATAAAGGAGGAAAAGGAAAGGAAGGGAGAGGATGGAAGGAAGGAGGAAAGGAGACAACCGTTATCTGTACTTGCAGAGCCAAAGGACCCCTAATCGTCAGTGTTCATGATTGACCAGGCCTTGGAAGAATGACTTCAGGTAGGGCCAGATTCTATCCCAATTGCAAATAGTTCTTGTTTTTAAAGACAGAAGAGGAGATCCCACAACTTCCCTTGGTAACCATTTTCATTTTTTTTTAATTTTTAAAATATTTATTTATTTGAGAGAGAGCGAGAGTGAGTGGGGGAGGGGCAGAGGGAGAGAATCCTGCAGCAGACTCTCCGCGGAGCAGGGAGCGCAGCTCCATCTCACGACCCTGAGATCAGGACCTGAGCCGAAACCAAGAGTCAGATTCCTGACTGAGCCACCCAGGCACCCTGGTCACCATTTTCATTTGTAATGATCTTTACAATGAATATCACTTTCTCATGTCTGAGAACCTCTGTCCCTAGTGTAGAAACGGAACAGCTGATCATCACATGTTAACACACACTGTTAACTTTCAATTACCCATATTAAGGTTAAGGCAGGAGCAGTGACTTGGATAAGGAAACCCACCCCACTTCCTATTTTCATGTTTCCTTTTTTAGAGTCCATCACTGTAAAGCTCAAGAACCTGAAGAACAGAGGTGCGCTGCACAGGCCCAGCCCTGGAGTCCGACACAACTGAAAGGCCCGCTGTCTCCTGCCACCTGTGTGCCCTTGGGCAAAGTAATTGACGTTCCTACAGCTCAGTCTCCTCATTTGGAAGTGATTACAACCATAATGGTGCTGGTGCTGGTGGTAATAATCCCTTCTACCTTGCAGGCCAGTTGTAAGAACTGTGAGAACTAGGGGCGCCTGGGTGGCTCAGTTGGTTAAGCGACTGCCTTCGGCTCGGGTCATGATCCTGGAGTCCCGGGATCGAGTCCCACATCGGGCTCCCTGCTCGGCAGGGGGTCTGCTTCTCCCTCTGACCCTCCCCCCTCTCATGTGCTCTCTCTCATTCTCTCTCAAATAAATAAATAAAATCTTAAAAAAAAAAAAAAAGACTGGCTCTTTTGAGGGGCGCCTGGGTGGCTCAGTTGGTTAAGCGACTGCCTTCGGCTCGGGTCATGATCCTGGAGTCCCGGGATCGAGTCCCGCATCGGGCTCCCTGCTCAGCAGGGGGTCTGCTTCTCCCTCTGACCCTCCCGACCCTCCCCCCTCTCATGCTCTCTCTCATTCTCTCTCTCTCAAATAAATAAATACAAATCTTTAAAAAAAAAAAAGAATTGTGAGAACCAGTCAAAGCACCTCGCTCGTAGTAGGCGCTCCATCGGGAACCCTCTAAGGTAACCAGAGTGCTAGCGGAGTGGAGTGGAGATAAGAACTCATCTCTTCACGTCAAGGATTGGTCTCTACATTACAGGGTTTCTGTTAGAGTCTCTTTGACCACGATAACTTTCGGGCTATTACTACCTTACCTGACCGTCGCTCATTGCTGCCTCCCGCGTTGGGACCCACCTTGTAGTTGAGGAGAGCCTTACATACAGCGGTCCCGGCTTATCCGCCACTTGGCTTCCCGTGGTTTCAATTTCCCGACGACTTGCGGACTTCCGGTCAACCGCGATCCGGAGGCGGAAGAGCCTCCTACTGAGGCGCTCCGGCCGCAGTGCCTACGTCATTCCCCTCACCTAGTCTCATGACGTAGGCATTTTATCATCTCACATCCGGGGAAGAGGGGGGAGTACTGTACAATAAGATATTTTGAGAAAGGGACCACGTTCACATAACTTCTATGATAGTGACTATTATAATTGTTCTATTTTATTATTAGTTATTATTATTATTTTTTTATTTTTTTTTAAAAGATTTTATTTATTTATTTGAAACAGAGAGAATGAGAGACAGAGAGCACATGAGAGGGGGGAGGGTCAGAGGGAGAAGCAGACTCCCCGCCGAGCAGGGAGCCCGATGCGGGACTCGATCCCGGGACTCCAGGATCAGGACCTGAGCCGAAGGCAGTCGCTTAACCAACTGAGCCACCCAGGCGCCCTATTAGTTATTATTTTTAACCTCTTACTGTGCCTAATTTATAAATTAAATGTTATCATAGGAATGTATGCATAGGAAAAAACAGTATGTATAGGGTTCAGTAGTGTCCGCAGTTTTAGGGGGGGGTCTTAGAACGTATCCCCCATGGTTAAGGGGTGGGAGGACTAATGTACACCTATTCCAGAATGTAAAGGGTTATTCTCTACCTGAGGGTGGTGGGCAGTTTATTCCTTCAACCTCTCTAGAAAGGTTCACGCTAAAGGAAATGGGATTATTTTCACCAGGAGGGATTTAGATTAGACGGGAAGAAGAACTTCCTGACTGATGATTTCCTTCCCTGCAGTCCTTAAAAATAGAATAGTTGCCCACTTTTTCAGTTTTTAAGATGCAGGCAGTTAGAATAGACGGGTTTGCAAGATCTCTTTTAATATTAATATTACTTTGGTCACAGGCTGTGTTTCTAAGAGGCACTCACTTTATGCACATCTATGAATTAAAGAATATAGAGGGATATTTGTTCCCAAAGCAATAGGAAATAATTTTTGTCTTGACTTTGTCTCTTTAAAGGCCTATAAAATCATACAAAACAGCTTTAGCAAGCTAAAAAATAATCCACGGGAAATACACAGGGAGAGATTTAGAAAAGTATTGTGTGATAAAAATTTACTTTTGTATAGCACATTAGAATTATTTATTATAAATGTTATTATTTACAGATATTTGAATGAAACCTAAAAGGGCTTTGGACTGGATCCGAAACCTAATTCTTTGGACTGGGTCGTCTAACCTGTAATTTTACTCCACCATGGGGGCAAATGAAAATAAATATGAAGTAACACTGACATCTAGTGGATTCCCTGTGTTACTGCCATTGTTTGAGGTGGAGCTTAAACTCAAATTTAACTCCAGTGTCAGAAATTGGACTGGATTGGACCCGAGAGTCCCTTCTCCTTATTTTAAGAGTACATTAAAAAAAAGTTTCCAAACATATGTTAGCACTTAAGAATTGTTATTTTATTGTTGTTTTCTAATTTAATTTTACTGTGGGGACAGAATGTGATCTATGTGATAGTGACTTGGAATTTGTTGAGACTCCTTTGAAAGCTAACCTGTGCTAGCTTTTTGTCATTGTTCTATGTGCGCTTGAAAGAAAATATACTCTTGGGCGCCTGGGTGGCTCAGTTGGTTAAGCGACTGCCTTCGGCTCAGGTCATGATCGTGGAGTCCTTGGATGGAGTCCCGCATCGGGCTCCCTGCTCGGCAGGGAGTCTGCTTCTCCCTCTGGCCCTCCCCCCTCTCATGTGCTCTCTCTCATTCTCTCTCTCTCAAATAAAGAAATAAAAATCTAAAAAAAAAAGAAAGAAAATATACTCTTGTTTCTTTTTGTTTGTTTTTGTTTTCTGCAGAGTTCTTATATATAACCATGCAGTCTAAATACTAATTTGGTTGTTCAGGTTTTCTATATCCTAAGGATGGGGCGGAGGGTGAGGGACTTACTCAATTTATTATATTGTGATACAAATAAGATAAAAGTCTTCCCCCATGATTGTGATTTATCCAAATCTCATTACACTTTTGTCAGGTCTTTTGCTTTTTGTATGTGCATTGTTAAATGCACCTAAATTCATGGTTTTTAAATCTTAATGAAATGGTCTTTTAAATTATGTAGTGTCTTCTTTATCCCCATTATTGCCTTTTGCCTTAAATTCCATCTTATATATTGTTAGTATTGCTACAATAGCTTCCCTTGGGAAATCATTTGCCTCTATTTCTTAAGTCCTTTTATCGTTATTGACCTTTCTATGCCCTTTTATCTAAGTTGTGTCTCTTGTAAGCCTTACATGGCTGGCTTTAAAAAAAAAATCTGAGGATCTGTTTTTCAACAGTGAGTTTATTCTTTTTACAAATACTGTGATTTCAATAGTGATCTTATTCTTTTTACAAATACTGGTCACTGATATATGTAAACTTACTTCCATCACCTTATTTTTGTGGGGTTTTTTTATTTACTGTTTTTTCTTTGTACTTTATTTTTCTTTTTTCCTATGATCTGTTGGGGGGGTGTGTGTGTGTGTGTGTGTGTGTGTGTGTGTGTGTGTGTGTTCTTTTCTCTACCATTTTAGGATACATTGTACTACTAGTTTTCTTTTAGCTGTCTTTTTTTTTAAGTAGGCTCCATGCCCACCGTGTAGCCTAACATGGGGCTTGAACTCATGACCCTGAGATCAAGACCTGAGCTGAGATCAAGAGTCAGGTGCTCAACTGACCGAGCCACCGGGTGCCCCTCTTTTAGCTCTTTTTAACATGAAATGGTTCAACTATAAAGATAAGTATATGACACCCCACGTGCCCTCCTCCCAGGTTGTAGAAGTTTTAATAGCCCTAGGATTTGGCTGTAACTGCCTCAGGTTTATTAAATAAGAAAAAAATTACAGATTCAGTTAAAGTCTTTGTATATCCCTCTTCAATCTCATTTTTCCGTTTCTCTCTCTCAAGGACTCACCTCTATTATGAATTTGATGTTTATTAATTCTACATTTGCTTTAAAATTTTATTTTGTATTTTCTAGTTTTAAATGTTTTTTTCTGGTTTAAACATCTACATGAATATCTTTCTTATCAACATTATGGTTTTGACATCCATTTGTGTTCATTGATACGCATCTGTTTTACCCCTTTAATTCCTAAGTTGTAGTATTCTATTTGTTATATACACATTTTTTTCTACTTTTTCTCCTGTTGATGGATAGTTTTTCCCTAAGTTTTTATTTCAAGTAATGTTAGAATGATGTTCTTTCACCTTTCTCCATGTGCACATGTGTGTGAATTTCTTTAAAGCAACTGCTTTTGTCTATGTACCCCTAAAATCGTCTTGACAAACTATGTAATTTCTTGGACATTTTAAAGATAGTATTTATATGTTTTCATTTAAAATATGAATAGTGGCAAATGAGGTGATTTTCAGTTTATTGTAAATATCACTATTTTAAAATACAACTGTTCAAAATATATAAATGTCAAAGCAGGTTGATAGGCACCATCACCACCAATATAAAGAAACGTAAGAAGTTCTATTATATAATCTGAAATTTCACATTGCTCCTTTTCCAGCTTCAACTCAGATTTCCAATGCACGCTACAGAGTTTTATCCTAATACATTGTTTGCTGTTTGAAAATATTTTCTCTATTGCCCTATCATATTTCTCTACAACAAAATATACATCAAAAATTTAAAAATGTTTTTTCTCTGTGACCAAAAACTCTGAATATTAAAACATTTTACTCTGAATTGAGTTATTAGCACCTTTATAAGCAATACAAAATTGATCAAGGCAACAAAATAATTATTTTGGTGAATGGTTATTAAGCAAAAATATTAAAATTTTACTAAAAGGATATTTGATAAAATATATTTGAGTGTTTTTCCATTAGTTTATATATCTATGAAAAAATAATAATTATCGCTAGGAAGTTGTGAGATCAGCATCAATCCTATTCCTGCTTTTTATTTTTATAGCTGAAGCTGCTGAGAATCTTGTTCATATAAAGAAGTGGATGAGAATGGAGTATTTTGCCAAAACTATGTCAATTATTTGAACTTACGATGAGTTATACTGTATAAAATAATGTAATTATCTATCATAAATGTTAATGGTCTATCAGCTGACAGCTCAATTAGATCTGCCTTCAATTTTGTTGAAGCAAAGATTTGGAAACACCCCGACTTACAAAATATTTTGTCATACAGTTACTATAGTCATTTACTTTCTCAGATTTTGGGAAATATACCAGAAAGGTTTTAGCGGTCCTATGGAAAAATCATACCTGTTGCTGTTTTACTTAGAGACATCTTGTTTAAACCAATATAATCAGAAAGTTTGGGGAAAATAGGGGCGCCTGCATGGCTCAGTTGGCTAAGTGGCTGCCTTCGGCTCAGGTCATGATGCCGGGGTCCTGGGATCGAGCCCCGCATCGGGCTCCGTGCTCAGAAGAGAGCCTGCTTCTCCTTCCCCCTCTGCCTGCCGCTCTGCCTGCTTGCGCTCTTTATCTCTCTGTCAAATAAATAAATAAAATCTTAAAAAAAAAAAAGTTTGGGGAAAATAAATATATTGTTAATTTCAATACAGCTTTGCTATTACGGTAATTTTTATAAACAGCTATAATTTCATGTTTTAAAGATATTTTCATCAATATCTATTTATCTAATGCAATTCATTGAAAATGGCAAACTGAAATTTAATTTGCAAAGCTATCAGCCAATTAAAGCTTCTGTTAGAAAAATGTGACTTCATTTTAAAAAATTTATAAGTGTGTTAATACGCGTTTCAAGGTATATTATGAAAGCCAATGAGACATAAAAATGCATCCTGTAAAATAGACTAATAGAAGAAGAGGAGGTTAATGTGATATATATACATATCACTGTGATATATATAACTATATATATATAGCTCTAATATAAATTATTATTTTCATAAGTCATAATATAAAGTAGGACAGTAGCAATGTTTTTCATTATTTAATTTGAAGTAACACAATGTAATATGTAGCCAAAATAACATGATATATGTGAGAAGGAGTAAGCAAAGACATGGGACTTCTTTTGGTAAGAAAGTGTGTGTGTGTGTTGAAACTCCCATTTTTATCTTCTGGAAATAATTAGGAATCATGTAAAAAATTAGAAATAATTTTAATACTTTCAATAGACATCATGTTTTTTCTCTCTATTAAAAAAATAAGGTTTGGGGCACCTGGGCGGCTCAGTTGGTTAAGTGTCTGACTCTTGGTTTCAGCTCCACACTCAGTGCAGAGTCTCCTTGAGATTCTCTCCCTCTCCTTCTGCACCTCCCCCTGCTTGCCCACACTCTCTCTCTCTCAAATAAATAAAATCTTTAAAAAAAAAGGGTATATTTGTTGTAAATACATTGAACCACAATTTAATAGAAACCAGAAACATTTTATAAGGTGACATCAGATCATCTTATATAATCTTATATAATAACTATACAATTATGTAAGTGGTATAATTCATAATACAATTTGATAAATATGTTTTTAACTATCTTATGGAATATTTCTTTACTAATTTATTTGTCGTTTAAGAGAAAATAGTGTTTATTCTATTCCAAGTGCTCTGCAAATATTAACTGATCTATTTCTCATAACAATCTGACGAGATAGCTCTTGTATTTATTCCCATTTTGTAGCCAAGGAGACTAAGACACAGAGAAGTACCTTGAACACTTACACAGGTAGTGAGAGTCACAGTAAGTTTATATTGAACAATGTACGTTGAATCTGAAAGATAGCCATTCAATTGTCATTCCTGATTCCTTGCAGTATATTTTGAAATATTAGGTAATTTAAATATATTTCCAGTTTCTTGTAAATGAAGCAACATCACTAACTTGTTCTGCTTCAGCTGTTCAAAAACTCGTTTCTTTTCAGATGAAGGCACTTCCTAGGATTTTGAGACTAGCTGATAAGAGTTAATTACATGTGGGGCTCCTGGGTGGCTCAGTCCATTAAGCATCTGACTCCTGATTTCCGCTCAGGTCATGATCTCGGGGTCCTGAGATGGAGCCCTACTTTCCTCAGCATGGAATCTGCTTAAGATTCTCTCCCTCTCCTTCTGCCCCTCCCACCCCACACCCCTTTGCTCATGGGCATGCATGCTCTCTCAGATAAAATAAATAAAATCTTTTTAAAAAAGAGTTAACTTTATGTAAATATGTGAGAAAACCCTTTTTGGCATTCATTCTTTCTTACTAATGTTCTCCTTGCACTGCTCTTATGGGACTTTCCTCAAGAAGGATTGTGTGGTGACGGGACCGTGACTAAAGAGATGAAGTCGTCAAATGGACGTCATTTCTTCCATCTTCCTCCGCCACAATTTAGGCTCACAATATCCCAGCATGGGCCAAAAGAGCCTGTTTTTTACACTCTGCTTCTCTATCTTAAAACAAGTATGTAGAAGGCACTAAAAGACCTTGGGGTTATGGTACATTAGTCAGTTATTAAAGAAGAAACCAATAACTCAAATTGCTTCTTTGTTTGGTGCCCCTGAGGTTTTTACACTGGGGGCCTGACACCATAATAAAGTTTAGAATGGGAAGAGCCATGTCTCTGTATCAGCCAGGATAGTTCATTTATGCTGCAGTAACAAACAACGCCCACATTTCAGTGGCTTAAAACAACAAAATTTCATTATTTCCCCTCCCACATTCCGTCTTGGGTTAGTTGGGCTCTGCTGTACATTATCCCCCCACTCTGGGCCCCAAGCTGATATAGCTGCTTCCCCACTTCCATCTGGGGTGTCGCCAGTTATTATAGCAAAGGAAAAATTGCTCTGGAGTGGTTTGCTCTGGTAAGTCAATGCTCCGAGCATTGTAAAGTGGGAAGAACGTTTGTAAAAGGGTCGGAAGAACAGGAAACACTAAATGGGCCTTAGAGTGAGTGAAACAGGCATTGTTTTTAGGTAGATCACTTTTAGGAAAGAATAGATAGGTCTAAAACTAATTTCTTTTCCATGCCCAGGTATGCATTGAAAGGCTTCCATATACCCTCAAAAAACACAAGTACCTTGGTTTGAAGATCCACAGTTCAAGAGAATATAATTAGAAGTGGAATTGCTGGATTAGAACATGCACATCTTCACCTGTGTAGTATATTGCTAAATGATTGCACTAGTGTTTGTTCCAATTTTCACTTCCATTGACAGTGAACCAGCATTCCCTTTGTCCTACAACCTTGCCAACACCTACTATTAGTGGTCTTTCAAAATTTTTGCCAATCTGATAGGTGTGATTTATTATCTCTTTGTTATAGTAAGACTCACATTTTTCTCCTTGCTACTGAGTTGGAGCATCTGTTCATGTCTTTGTTGGGCATTCAGATTTCTTCTGTAAATTGCTGTTTCTTTTGTCCCTTTTTCTCATAGATTTTTTTGGGGGGGAGGGGTCTTTTTCTTGTCAATGTATAAAATATTCTTGTATTATACCTTTACATATATACAAACATATATATGCCTCATTTATCCTCCTGCTTACTCAGTATCTTCACTTGGATATCTTTCTTTTATATTCATCTTAGACCTACTATGGCCAACATGGAATTCCTGATCTTCCCTCAATACCAACTTCATCTGCAGTCTTTCCCATTTCAGTTACTGGAAGCTCCATCTTTCTAATTTGGCTGAAACTCTTAGAATTATCATTTACTGTTCTCATTTTCTCCCAGTCTATATTGCATCTGGCAGCAAATTCTATTAACTATACTTTAAAAATATACCAGAATCTGACTACATTTAGTCACCATCATCTCTGGCCTGGATAATCACAATAGTCCATAGCCCATAGCTTGTCTCCCTGTCTCTCTCCCTCCTTGTTCCTGCACACCCTCTCCTCTAAATCCAGTCTACTTTCAAAATAAAGGTTTGGGAAAATAAAAAAGATGGCTAATTTCAACAAAGCTTTGCTAATATGATAATTTTTGCTAAAAGCAAAATGGTTTCCATCTTAGAGTAAAATCCAATGTCCTATCGTGGCTTATGCAAACTCCTCAGGTCTGGCCTCTGTCTACCATCCAACTTCATGCCCTGTCACTTTCCCATTTGCTTATTCTGCTCCAGCTACATTGGCTTCCTTTTTGTTGTTCAAATATGCCCAGTCTGTTCCCGCTTCATGGCCTTAGCACTTATCATCTCTTCTGCTTTGTAGATCCCACATGACATGCTCTCTTATTTCCTGCAAAGCTTGGGTTCAGTTTACGTTAATCACCTTTTCAGTGATGCCTTTCCAGAACACCTTGTTTTAAATTGTAATGAACCTTCCACCCACACTCTCTGGCCTGCCATTCTTTATATCCTTTCTCTGCTTTAGTTTTCTCCTTAGACTTACACTAAGCATATACTAGATAATTAACTTGTTTATTTTCTGACTCCTTCTACTAAAACCCAAGCACTGAGAGGGTGGACAATTTTGTGGGGTTTTGTTTTGTTTTGTTTTTGTACATGATGGTTATGTTTATTACTTTGATGGTGGTGATGGTATCACAAGTGTGGACATATGTCCCAATTCATCAAATTGTATACATTATATATGTGTAGTGTTTCATATATTAACTATGCCTCAAAAAAGCTATAAAAAGACTAAAATATAATAAATAAGGTAGATGACATAAATAATATAGCAAACTATAAACCATAATAACAAAAATTAAATCTTTATTTAAAAAATTTTTTAAATTTTTTCTCCAACTTTGTTCTTTTTAAAAGATTTATTTATATTTTAATTTAAATTCAATTAATTAACATATAATGTGTTATTAGTTTCAGAGGTAGAAGTCAGTGATTCATCAGTCTTATATAACACCTAACACCCAGTGCTCATTACATCATGTGCCCTCCTTAATGTCCATCACCCAGTTACCCCATTCCCCACCCACCTCCCCTCCAACAACCCTCAGCTTGTTCCCTATGATTAAGAGTCTCTTATGGTTTGTCTCCCTCTTTGATTTCGTTTTGTTTTATTTTTGCCTTCCTTCCCCTGGGATCCTCTGTTTTGTTTCTTAAATTCCACCTGTGAGTGAGATCATATGATGATTGTCTTTCTCTGATTGACTTATTTCGCTTAGCATAATACCCTCTAGTTCCATCCACGTTGTTGCAAATGGCAAGATTTCATTTTTTTGATGGCTGAGTAATATTCCATTATATATATATATATACACACCACATCTTCTTTATCCAATTGTGTGTCAATGGACATCTGGACTCTTTCCATAGTTGGGCTATTGTGAACATTGCTGCTATAAACATTGGGGTGCAGGTGTCCCTTCAGATCACTACATTTCTGTCTTTGGGGTAAATCCCTAGTAGTGCAATTGCTGGGTTGTAGGGTAGCTCTATTTTTAACTTTTTGAGGAACCTCCATACTGTTTTCCAGAGTGGCTCCACCAGCTTGCATTCCCACCAACAATGTAAGAGGGTTCCCCTTTCTCCACATCCTTGCCAAAATCTGTTGTTTCCTGACTTGTTAATTTTAGCCAATCTGACCAGTGTGAGGTGGTATCTCATTATGGTTTTGATTTATATTTCCCTGATGCCAAGTTATGTTGAGCATTTTTCATGTATCTTTGGCCATTTGGATTCTTCTTTGGAAAATGTCTGTTCATATCGTCTGCCCATTTCTTGATTAGATTGTTTGTTCTTTGGGTGTTGAGTTTGATAAGTTCTTTATAGATTTTAGATACTAGCCCTTTATCTGATATGTCATTTGCAAATATCTTCTCCCAGTCTGTTGGTTGTCTTTTGGTTTTGTCGACTGTTTCCTTTGCTGTGCAAAAGCTTTTATCTTGATGAAGTCCCAATAGTTCATTTTTGCCTTTGTTTCCCTTGCCCTTGGAGACGTGTCTAGTAAGAAGTTGCTGTGGCCAAGGTCACAGAGGTTGCTGCCTGTGTTCTCCTCTAAGATTTTGATGGATTCCTGTCTCACATTGAGGTCTTTTATCCATTCTGAGTCTATTTTTGGATATGGAGTAAGAAAATGGTCCAGTTTCATTCTTCTTCATGTGGCTGTCCAATTTTCCCAACACCATTTGTTGAAGAGATTGTCTTTTTTTCCATTGGATATTTTTTCTTCTTTACTCTTTATTTTTAAGATTTTATTTATTTGTCAGAGAGAGAGTACAAGAAGGGGGAGCAGCAGGTAGAAGGAGAAGCAGGTTCCCCACTGAGCAAGGATCCCGATATGTGACTTGATCCCAGGACCCTGGGATCATGACCTAGCTGAAGGCAGACACTTAACCGACTGAGACACCCAGGACTCCCTTCCATTGGATATTCTTTGCTGTTTTGTTGAAGATTAGTTGACTATAGAGTTGAGGATCCATTTCTGGGTTCTCTATTCCACTCATCTGACAATTTTGTGTTTTGTTCACTGTTATATTCCTAGCATCTAGAACTAATGCAGAGTAGGAATTCAAGAATCTTGGAATGAGTAAATAAAAAATATTTTGCTTTTATACAAACAAATATATGCATATTTTCTTTTATAACTTCTAGTTTCCTGTCTTAAGATTTCCTCCCACTTAGATAGCACTTTTACTCTCATAGATTTTTTTTTTAAAGATTTTATTTATTTATTTGACAGAGAGAGACACAGCGAGAGAGGGAACACAAGCAGGGGGAGTGGGAGAGGGAGAAGCAGGCTCCCCGCAGAGCAGGGAGCCCGATGCGGGACTCGATCCCAGGACCCTGGGATCATGACCTGAGCCCAAGGCAGTCACTCAACCGACTGAGCCACCCAGGCACCCTACTCTCATAGATTTTTAAAAACATTTTTATTATTTTGAAATTCATTTTTCTAAATATGCACGTACCATCAGAGCACCTAAAGATATTAAGCAAATACTAATAGATCTGAAGGGAGAAATAATACAGTGATAGTAAGGGACTTCAGTATATCACTTTCAACAATCAATAGATCATATAGACCAAAAATTGATAGGGAAACATTGGACTTAAAATATATTTTAGGCCAAATGAACCTTACGGACATATACAGAACATTCTATCGAACAGCTGCAAAACACATATTCTTCTCAAATGCACATTCGACATTCTTAAGGATAGGTCATATGCTAGGTTACAAAACAAGAAGACTGAAATCATACCAAGTATCTTTTCTGATCCAAATGGTATGAAACTAGAAACCAATAACAGGAGGAAACTGGAAAATTCACGATAAGGCGAAATTAAACAACACACTCCTGAACAACCAAGAGGTAAAAGAAGAAATCAAAAGAGGAATCAAAAAATATCTCGAGATAAGTGAAGTTGGCAACACAACATAAAAAATTCAAAGGCTCAACATGCAAATTCAAAAATATAACATGCAAAAATTTAAAACTCATGAGACGCAGCAAAAACTGTTCTACATGGGAAGTTTATAACAATAAATGCTTATATTAAGAAAAAAGAAAGATCTCCAATAAACAACCAAACTTTACATCTCAGGGGACTAAAAAATGAAGAGCAAACTAAGTCCAACATTAGCAGAAGAAAGGAAATAACAAAAATCAGAGTAGAAATAAATGAAATAGAGACCAGAAAAACAATAAAACAAAGAGATTTTGCTTATTTTAAAAGATAAACAAAATTGACACATCTTTAGCTAGACTAAGAAAAGAAAAGGAAGACTCAAATAAATAAAATCAGAAGTGAAAGAGGAGACATCACAACTGATACCACAGAATACAAAGGATCATAAGTGACTACTGCAGGGCGCCTGGGTGGCTCAGTTGGTTAAGCGACTGCCTTCAGCTCAGGTCATGATCCCAGGGTCCTGGGATGGAGTCCCGCATCGGGCTCCCTGCTCTGCAGGGAGCCTGCTTCTCCCTCTCCCACTCCCCCTGCTTGTGTTCCCTCTCTCACTGTGTCTCTCTCTGTCAAATAAATAAATAAAATTTAAAAAAAAAGTGACTACTGCAAACAATTATAAGCCAACAAATTGGATAACCTAGAAGAGATAAATTCCTAGAAACTATAAAAACTGAATCATGAAGAAATAGATAATCTGAACAGACCAATAATGAGTAAGGAGATTGAGTCAATAATCAAAAACCTCCCAACAAATTCCAGGACCAGGTGGCTTCACTGGTGAATTCTACCAAACATTTATAGAACAATTAATGCCAATTCTTCTCAAACTGTTCCAAAACATTGAAAAGGAGGTGACACTCCCAAACTCATTTTACAAAGCCAGAATTACCCCGATACCAAAGCCAGATAAGGACACTATAAAAACACTACAGGCCAATATTCTTGATGAAAATAGATGCAAAAATTCTCAACAAAATACCAGCAAACCAAATTCAACAGCACATTAAAAGAATTATACATCATTATCAAGTGGGAGTTATCCTTGGGATGAAAGGATGGTTCAACATACACAAATCAAAAATAAAATATACCACAATAATAGAAAGATAAAAATCATGAGTGTATCAATATATAAATATTTCATGATAAATATTTTCACCAAATTAGATATAGAAGGAATGTACCTCAACAGGTACAAGATACTTAAAAGTTGTTAAGATAGTAAACCGTAAATGTTATTAGCACAAAAAAATGGAGTTCCGTTTCAGAATGGCCCAGGAATTTAAACACAGCAAGACTACATGAGACTGAAAAACTGGTTTCTGCTCTTTGCTCTAGTTCTACCGCCACTTACTCAGCAAAAATTACCATGGGGAAGGAATAATTTATTTATTTTTTTGCTTTTGGAGGTCTTCCAGATTCTAATCTGTCATGCTCCTCCACATTGTCATTGAAAACATGACTGGTTTCTCCTTGTCTTTGGAAAGTTTGCTTCTCTGACTGTACCTGGCCCAATCACTTTTCTCCAGGTGTGGAAGTGACTGCTATTCTTTGCTCACCTATTAGGGCTTGTTCCTCTGAAGAATATACTTCATTAAGAGTAACAGCATCCGTTGCTCTTTATAGTTTTAATGAGAAGAATACTCTTAAATTTTCTGGTGTTTTCCTGTTACCATGCATAGTGTGGTCTTCTATATCCTACATCTAAACTGAAAGTAGAACTCCCTTGCACTTTCCCCCCCTTGAATTCAGGGTTAAGTGACGCAATTAACTGTACACATTTAAAGTATAAAATTTGATGTGTTTTGGCTGTTTACATTTTTTACTATTCATTTTCTCTCCTGTTTTTTTGGATATCTTTCCTACATGCATTTAAATGTTTTCAAGATTATAAATTATATTCCCTACTGGAATATACTTTCCATAAGGGACATGTCTCCAACACCACTTAAACTCAGGGCTTGGAATAATGAGTGGTGTAAATGAATGAAGAGTCTGTATGACCTAGCAAAAAATACACAGATTTTGATCTGTAATCAATCTCTGTTAAGCCACTTAGTAACTGTGTGACCCTTGCGAAGTACTTAGCTTCTTTGAGTGCCATTTTCCCCACCTGAATACTAGGATGAGTGTATCTACCTTGTGAGATTTGAATTTAGATATGAATATAGAATAGGAGTTACCTGGCTTTGTAAGGATTTGCATGAAAAAGATGCGAGTGTTGTAGTTGGTTCAGTATCAGTCAGGATGATGGTGTGGACTGGCTGCTAAAAAAGAAGGCATGTATAGTCTTGGTGACATTAAGCAGTTTAATGTCTGTATAGCAAGGTAGCCTGTGGGTTCAACTGGTTAAAACGTGTCTCCTGAATTGTGTTTTACACTGAGCATGAATTTTTAAGAATGAAGGAACCCTGGAGCGCGGCCAGGAAAGAGCTACAAGCATAGTGAGGGGTCTGGAAACTATCCCGTGTCCTCATAGTTTGAGATCTGGTGATGACGGGTGATTTTTGTGGATGATTTTAAGTGAAGACATGATTACTGTTGGCTAATATTTAAACTGCCCTGTAAATAAGGAGGGGACCTGTTCTTAGTTTTTAGAAGGAATGCTTCGTACTAGCTGGTGTCATACACAGGATCATACATTTTGAACTTCATATAGGGAAAAACTCTCTCACACGTGGAGTGCCTGGCAAAATAATGCCAAAGTAAGCATTCAGGTAGCTGAATGACCACTTGTCATGGAAATGAGAGCAGGGCTTAAGCAGGGAAGGGAAGTTGGGCTAAGTGGTCTTGAAAAACACGTTCTACCTCCAGGTTTCTGGGATTCGACAACTCACAAATTGGAAGCCACTAAATTATACCAGATGGTATGCTTAAGCCTAATTACCACTGAGCCTAGGTAGGGTTCCTAGAGGAAGATAAAAATAATTGGACTCAAGTCAACTCAGCTGGAGGTCAGGATTTGTAAATAACCAAGGAGGCATCTCTGTTGACAAAGAAATGGATCATCAGAGCTTTTGAGTGGCTGTTCCTAATAAGCAGCCCCTTATGAGACATAACCTGAAATACACTGGACTGGAATAACCTGACTCTAAATCTCTACATTGTCACCAGATCCACTGTTACCTGAAATTCTACCATTAAAGTTTCTTTTTAAATCTTAAAGAGTTTTTATTCATCAGTGGTTACTTATTAAAGTGAATTAAACCAGTGCTTAAAAATTTTTTAATTGGTGGAATGAAAATTTTTTTCAAATAAAAATTTATATGGGACAATAGCATATATATTTTTCTAAAAAATGAGAAGTGTTCTAGATAAAATGGAAAGCTCTACCTACTGAGGTTGTCTTCATTTTCACTGTACTTTATTCTTGAAAGACCCTCCACCAAAATTTTGGGTTCTTCAGGGTAAAGATTAGAAAACAGTCTACAGAATTACTGTCAGCAATCAGTTAAGGGAGGGTAATACAGAATGTCTGACATGAGGGGTGGGGAGGAGGAAAAAAGCCAGATGCAAATTTTTCCTGTTTTCTCATTTTGGTAAGCCTGAGGCTCTAGGCTTCCTAGTACCAAGAACGAGACTTTGCTTTAATGTTTGCATCCCTTTTGGAACTGGCTCATTCCAAGTTAATCATATCCAACCCCTAGGAGATGCTTCAGGGCAAGGCAAAGAGTGTACATGCATCAGTAAGATCCCGGGAGGGAATGGATGACACATGCAAACTAGGATAATTTGGGGAAGATTATTAAAGGGAACATATACAGAGGTGTTAGTATAGGAAACCATAAGCACTGTCCTGGACTTAATGTCAACAGAGCTGTTCCCCTTGAGGCCTAAAGAAATGAATACAGGAGAAGGTTTTAGAACCCAAAAGGAGAGAGTCTTGTCAAGCAGGCTCACTGGAAAGTTGTTCCCTTTAGTCAGGAACACAGCCAGAAAGGTGACTTTGCAAAGAGGAAGCAGGGTAATAAATACCCTTACTCTTGACCTTCCCCCTAGTTTCTTATTGAGGCATCCTAACAGCCAACCCCAACTGGAGACCAGCAGGTGAGAGTACACCTCTTTTTTTTTTTTTTTTTTAATTATTTATTTATTTATTTGAGAGAGAGAGAGAGAGAGAAACAGCATGAGAGGGGATAGGGTCAGAGGGAGAAGCAGGCTCCCCGCTGAGCCGGGAGCCCGATGTGGGACTTGATCCCAGGACTCCGGGATCATGACCTGAGCCGAAGGCAGTCGCTTAACCAGCTGAGCCACCCAGGCGCCCGAGAGTACACCTCTTGATGTGGTCCATACAGGTGAGCATCTGGGGCAGAAAGGAGGGTGAAGAAGGTGGAGAGCAGACCCATGGGGCAAATGGAAGTTATCAGAACAATAAAAACCGTTGGAGAATAAAATCTACTAACAAACAGGGTTTGAATGCTGGCTAGTCCAAAAGAATGCACTATATATAGAGCAGAGGAGGAAATTATTCTTCAGTTTTCCAAAACCTTCAGCAATGATTCAGATGAGAGGACTGCTGGGCTTTGGGGTGTTGACCAGTGCACTCCAGCTTCTACAACCCTGCGGTGACGTGAGCATGCCATTCTCATTGCATCAATAGACCAACTAATCCCGCAAGCTTCATCCTTACTGTTTTCCCGCTACGTCTCAAATGCCAAAAGTATGATACAGGGGAGTGGATCTCCTTCCACTGTATCCCATCCAAATTTACCACAGATGAAAGTAACTGCAGTGCTATAACATTCCAGTGGCTATTAATAGTTATTTTAAGTCATATTCCATATATATATTATGCATGTGTGATATACACACATGTATGTGCAATTATATACACATTTATTCATTTACTTGAGCTTACCTAAGTTATAGAAAACTTACAAAATTGACTAAAAAAGGTAAGTTTGAAAAGTCTTATGACCACTAAGGAAACGGAAATCATGGTTTTAAGTCTTTCTACTAAGACAACTGATAAGCCAAACAGGCTTACGTACAATTTCAGGAAATTATAAATTATATACATATGTATATAAACTTATGTGTGTGTGAATAAGTTTTGTAAATATAAATTTATATATACAAATTTATTAATTGTTTTCACAGTTGGTGTAAATTATTGATAGTATTCTCTTAACTTTAATTAAAAAACTCTGGAGGGGAAGATTAGAGATTCACATGCAGTTGTTAAATAATACAGAGAGATCCAGTGATATAGTCAAGATACAGATAATTTTATCCCTCTAAGGATTACTTCTATTACCCTTTTATAACCCGTTTTTCTTTCTACTTCCCCAGACTGGGACTTAACTCGTGGCAACCAATAAACTTGTTCTCTAATTCTATCATTTTGTCACTTCAAGAATGTTATATGAATCGAATCACTCAGTATATAAGCTTTTGGGATCAGGTTTTTAAGAAAATACTCTGCCAATTCTCCCAAGTTGTTGAGTGTATAAATAGTTTGTTTCATTTTATTGCTGAGTAATATTTCATAGTATGGATGTTCTATAGTTTGTTAAGCTATTTACCTATTGAAGGACATCTGGGTTATTTCCAGTTTGGGAATATTATGAATAAAGCTGCTTTAAACATTTATGTACAGGTTTGGGGATGAAAGTAAGTTTTTGTTTCTCTGGGATAACTTCCCAGGAGTGCAGTTATTGGATTGCATAATAGTTGCACAGTTAGATTTTTAAGGAACTACCCAGCTGTCTTCCAGAGTAGCTATTATTTTATATCCCATCTGTGATGCATGAGTTTCTCTGTATTCTGCCAGGATTTGGTGTTGGCACTATTGTTTTTTTATTTTTTTATTTTAGACATTCTGATAGGTATGTAGTGATAAAACATTGAAGTTTTAGTCTGCATTTCCCTAATGGCTAATGAGGTTGAGCATCTTTTCATGTGCTTATTTACCATCTGTATGTCATCTTTGAATGAAGTGTCTCAATGTCTTTTTATGTCCCTCGTCTGTTTCTAATTGAAATGGGTGTTTTGTTTTTCAGCAGTTGAGATTTGAGGGTTCTTTATATATTCTGGATAATAGTCCTTTGTCAGACATGTAGTTTGCTAATATTTTCTTCCATTCTGTATCCTGTCTTTTCACCTTCATATACAAAGTTTTTTTTAATTTTGATTAAGTCCAATTTATCAATTCTTTTCATGGATGGTGCTTTTGATATCAAGTCTAAGAATTCCTTGCCTGGCTCTAGATACTAAAGATTTTCTCCTATTTTTTTTTCCTTAAAAGTTTATAATTTTATAAAGTTAAAGTATTTATTATTAAACCTAAACCTTTGACTCATTTTGAGTTAATTTTTGCATAAGGTATGAGGTTTAGGTTGAGGCTTATTTTTTTCAGCTTATGGATGTCCAAATCACTCCAGCACCATTTGCTAAAAAGGCTATCCTTCCTCCATTGAATTACTTTTACAACTTTGTCAAAAACTTATTTTGGTCTATGTATAAGTTCTCTATTCTGTCCCATTGATTTATGTATCTCTCTGCCAACACTACACAGCTTTGACCACTGTATAAGTCTTGAAATCAGATATATTGATTTCTCCCACCTTCTTTTTTTCTTTTTAAAAATTGTTTTAGCTACTTCCTTTGCCTTTCCATATAAATTTTGCAACAATCTTGTATATATCTACAAAGAATCTTGCTAAGATTTTGATAGAAAAAACTATATATCAATTTGGGAAGAATAGATACATACATATACTACGTTCAGTCTTCTAATTCATGAACATAGTGTGTCTTTCCATTTACTTAGAAGTCTGATTTCTTTTGTTAGCATTTTATAATTTTCAGCGTAAGAGTTATGCACATATTTTGTTAGATTTACATTTAAGTTTCAGTTTTTTTGAGTGATTACAAAAGGTATTGATGTTTTATTTTAGTGTCCATGTATAGAAAGATATAGATTTCATATATAGAAAGATAACTTTTTGAGTATAGTTGACCAGGGTTACATTATTTTCAGGTACAACATAGTTATTCAACATCTCTGTATGTTATGCTATGCCTACCGCAAGTATAGCTACCATCTGTCACCATGCAACGCTATTACAATACCGTTGACTATATTCCCTGTACTGTGTCTTTTATTCCTGCAACTTATTCATTCCATAACTGGAAGCCTGTGTCTTCCACTTGCCTTTGCCCATTTAGCCCATACCTTCACCCCCTTCTTTCTGGAAACCATCAGTTTGTTCACTGTATTTATAGGTCTGATTCTGCTCTTTGTTTATTCATTTGTTTTGTTTTTTAGATTCCACATGTAAATGAAATCATGTGGTATTTGACTTTCTCAGTCTGATGTATTTTGCTTAGCATAACATACTCCAGGTCCATCCATGTTGTCACAAATGGCAAGATCTCATCCCCTTTTTATGTCTGTGTAGTATTCCATCATGTTCCTGTGCACCGCCCCTACCCCCCACATCTTCTTTTTTTTTTTTTTTTAAGATTTTATTTATTTATTTGAGAGAGAGAGAGAATGAGAGACAGAGAGCATGAGAGGGAGGAGGGTCAGAGGGAGAAGCAGACTCCCTGCTGAGCAGGGAGCCCGATGCGGGACTCGATCCCGGGACTCCAGGATCGTGACCTGAGCCGAAGGCAGTCGCTTAACCAACTGAGCCACCCAGGCGCCCCCACATCTTCTTCATCCACTCATCTACCAGTGGACACTTAGGTTGCTTCCATATCTTGGCTATTGTGAATGATACTACAATAGACATAGAGATGCATATATTTTTTGAATTAAGGTTTATGTTTTTGGGCAAATACACGGTAGTAGAATTATGGGATCATATGGTATTTCTATTTTTAAAGTTTTGAGGAATCTCCATACTGTTTTTCATAGCAGCTCTATCAATTTACATTCCCACCAACAGTGCATGAGGGGTTCTTTTTCTCCACTTCTCTATCAATACTCATTATTTCTTATCTTTTTTATTTTAGCCATTCTGGCAAGTGTAAGGTCTCATTGTGATTTTAATATGCATTCCCCTGATGATTAGTGATGTTGATTTTTGTAGGTTTATTTTGTATCCTGTGACCGACCTTGCTGAACTCACTTCTTAGCTCAAGATGTTTTTTTTTTTAATAGATTCCTTTGGATCTTGTATGTAGAAAATCATGTTATTTTCAAATGGTAACAAATCTATCTCTTCCTTTCTGATCTGTATGTTTTTATTTGCCTTATTGCATTAGCTCAGGTGTCTAGTTTAATGCTGAATAAGCGTGGTAAGAGCAGTGATCTTTGCCTTGTTATCAATCTTAGGGGGAAAGGATTCATTCAGTCTTTTACATTAAGTATGGTGTTAACTGTAGGCTTTTTTTTTTTTTTTGGTAGATGATCTTTATTAGGTTGAGGAAGTCCCCCTCTATTCCTAGTTTTCTGTGAGATTATCACAAATGAATGTTGAATATTATCACATACTTTTTCTGTCAGTTGATATGATCATGTGATTTTCCACTATAGCCTGCTAATAATGGCAATTGATTCATGTTTTTTGGTAGTTGATTAATATTCGAGTATTTAGTCAGCCTTACATCCCTGGCATAAGCCACACTTGCCATGGTATATGATTCTTTCATATGTTGCTGGATTGTATTTGCTTATATTTTGTTAAGAATCTTTGTGTTCATGTTCATGAGGAATATCAGTCTCTACTTTTTTGGAGGAAGACATTCTCTGTCTGGTTTTGGTGTTGGGGTAATTTCAGTTTCATAAAATAAATTGGGAGTTTTTCTTTTTTTTTTTTAACTGAAACCCTTCTTAGCTCTCATGTTTGAGTGCTGTCTTTTTTTTTTAAATTTTATTATGTTATGTTAGTCACCATATAATACATCATTGGTTTTTGATATGGTTATCCATGATCCATTGTTTTCATATAACACCCAGTGCTCCATGCAGTACGTGCCCTCCTTAATACCCATCACCAGGCTAACCAATCCCCCCTCCCTCTAAAACCCTATTTGTTTCTCAGAGTCCATAGTCTCTCATGGTTCATCTCTCCCTCCAATTCCCCCCGCCACATTTTTCCCTTCCTTCTCCTAATGTCCTCCATGCTATTCCTTATGTTCCACAAATAAGTGAAACCATATGATAATTGACTTTCTCTGCTTGACTGACTTCACTTAGCATGATCTCCTCCAGTCCCATCCATGTTGATGTAAAAGTTGGGTATTCATCCTTTCTGATGGCTGAGTAATATTCCATTGTATATATGGACCACATCTTCTTTATCTTTTATTTTCTAAAAGAGACTGTTTAGAATTGGTGTTAATTCTTTTTTAATTTCTTGGTAGAATTCTCCAGTGAAACTATCTCGGCCTAGAGACTTCATTTTGGGAGTTCCAAATTATACATTCAATTTCCTTAGGAGTTATAGGGTTGTTCAAATGATCTATTTCACATTGAGTGAGGTATAAGAGTTTGTGCTTTTCTGAGAATTGATCTGCTTCATCTAAGTTGTCCAATTTATGTGTTCCCTTATTTTACTTGTAGTAGTCCCTTATTATTCTTTTGATGTCTTCAGAATATGTGGTGATATGCCTCTTTCATTCTTGATATAGGTGATTTATTTCTTTTCTCTCTTTTTTTTCCCCTTTGTCAGTCTTGCTAGAGTTTTGTCCATTTAATGGATCTTTTCTAATTACCAGCTTTTAATTTTATTTATTTATTTTAAAGATTTTATTTATTTATTTGAGAGAGAGCATGAGTTGGGGAGAGGGGCAGAGGGAGGAGAGGGAGAAGCAGACTCCCTGCTGAGCAGGGAGCCTGACTCAACTGGGGCAGGGAAGTGGGGGTGGGGGGCCTCTATCCCAGGACCCTAAGATTATGACCTAAGCTGAAGACAGACACTTAACTGACTGAGCCACCCAGGCACCCCTAATTACCAGCTTTTTAAAAAAGTTGATTGCCTCTGTTTTTATTCTGCATTCAATTTCACTGAATTCTGCTCTTACCTTTGACTATAGTATGTCTTGCTGTGGTTGTCTCTGGGTTTTCAGTTGAAGTTTACTCAGTGTTTTGAATCTGTAGATTTCTTCACTTTGCCAAATTTGGAAAGTTTTCAACCATTATTTCTTCCAGCACTTTTACAGTATCACCCTCTTTCTCTACTCCTTCCAGGATTCCCATTAAAGAAATAATAGATATTTTTGTTATGGTCCCATAGGTCCTGAGTCTCTCTGCACCCACCCTCTCCCCACCCAGTCTATTCTCTCTTTCTTATTCAGAGGGGGTGATTTCTATTGTTCTATCTCTAAGTTCACTAATTTTTTTCTCCTGTCTCCTGAACTCTACTGTTGTGTCCATCCGTTTAGTTTTCTATTTTCAGTATTGTGTTTTTAGCTCTAAAATTTCCATCTGGTTCTTTTTTATATCTTCCATTTCCTTCCTGAATCTATTTCTTTGCTGAAACTTTCTATTTTTTTCATTTGTTTTAAGCATCTTCATAATTCCTCATTATTTTTATGATAGCTGTTTTAAAATCTTTGTTAGAAAATTCTAATTTGGGGGGCACCTGGCTAGCTCTATTGATAAATCATGTGACTCTTGATCTCGGGGTCATGAGTTCAAGCCCCACGTTGGGCGTAGAGCCTACTTAAAAATGAAAAAGAAAGAAAGGAAGAAAGAACATTTATTTATTTATTTATTTATTTATTTATTTATTTATTTATTTATTTATTTATTTATTATTTGACAGACAGAGACAGTGAGAGAGGAAACACAAGCAGGGGGATTGGGAGAGGGAGAAGCAGGCTTCCTGCAGAGCAGGGAGCCGGATGCGGGCTCGATCCCAGGATCCTGGGATCATGACCTGAGCCGAAGGCAGATGCTTAATGACTGAGCCACCCAGGCGCCCCAAGAAAGAACATTCTAATCTTTTTGTTATCTTGGTGTTGACATCAACCAATTGTAGTTTTTCATTCATGTTAATGTTTCCCTGGTTCTTGGTATGATGAATAATTTTTACATTAAAACCTGGTATCTGGGTATTATGTCCTGAGGCTTTAAATCTTATTTAAACATGTTTTAGTTGGCTTTTTGATACCACTCTGTCAGAGAAAGAGGGGTGTCCCTTGCCTCATTACTCCCAAGTGGGGATGGAGATCCAGCTTTCCTCCTTGGTTTCCATTGACACTTGATTGGGGACATTATTACTGAATAAGGGTGAAAGTTCTGGTTTCCCAATAAGTGCTGATAACGCCCTGGCATTGTGTTATTTCTTTGATCTCTAAGTGTCTAGTTAGTTTACCTTTCTTTCTCTACCTTTCAGAGCCACCTTTTATACTCAGCGGAAGGAATAAGAAAAAGTATGTTTACTCCATCTTCCTAGAAAGTGAAATCTGTCTTTTTCACTTTAACTGTAATTATGTTTCTTCTTCATTCATTGTATCTTTAATAGTCTTTGATTAATTATATCAGAATTTTTCCTATTTTATTAGTTTTTTCAAAGAACTAGTTTTTGCTTTATTGAGCTCTTCTGTTTTCTTCTTTTCTGTAACATTAATTTCTGCTTTTATCCTTATTATAATCTATCTTTTATTTTCTTTGAGTTTATTCTATATTTTCTAATTTCTAAAGTTTATACCTAATTGATTATTTTTCATTCTTTTCTTATTATTTGGAATAAATAATTAAGGCCATACATTTCTCATCATGTAATACTTTTGCTATATTGCATAAATTTTGAAATGTAATTTTTAAATTTTTATTCAGCTATAAGCACTTTAAGATTTCCTTTTTGATTTTCTCTTTACCTCATGAGCTGTTTTTAACTTTCAAATATATAGTGGTCGTTCTATTTAGTTATTTTTATTATCCATTTCAAACTTTCTTTCATTACAGTCAGAGCATGTGAGTCTCTATTAAGCTTATTACTTGAAGCTGATTAAGACTTCAACTCTAGGCAATAAATTACCACAAACTCAACCAAATACTAGCCCTAATTGCAACTTCTTTGACAATTGTGGCATCTTTGCTAGAGAAGATTAAAATGATGTCAGGTATTTTAGCTATTGCCTGTTTTCTAGCCCTATCAGAAAAAAGGATCAGAAATGGACAAGAGTATACATTCATAGCATCTTCTTCACTTTCAATAAGACATCTATCCCACCAGCCCAGAAAACTTGTCTGCTTTTAAAACTTGTAGACTTCTCTGATACAGTTCTACTTGAAGTGGCAAACTAAGCCTTGATTTGAGATCTTTGTTTTGTGCTTTCCCTAAGGGATGAAATATATCTGCAAATTTTTAAAATATACAGCCATCTTTCTCTGAGTTTTGGCCTGTTCTTTGTGCTTAATGTTGTTCTTCACTTTCAGAAGGACAGAATAACCATCAAAAAAAGTCAAAGGATTCTTTCAAAGAAAATTGCAAGTTAATTAGATAAGGAATAAAGTTCTTAAGGGCAAATTTAAAGTCATTCTTTGTATCTCCAGGAATGTCAGTATTGACATGAAATTGATCAAATTTCTTTCAGACATTTCATTTTTATTGTCAAAAAAAAAAAAAAAAGAATGAGCTGGAGAATTTGGATTGTGTAGAGCCCAACTTCTATCTCCCCTTAATATCCAGCTATATTGTAAGTTTCGTACCATATTTTTTACTTCTGAAAACCTTTCCTTCACTTCATAGTCTCTATCTTCACTTTGCTGTTGAGATTCTTTGAATGTACTGGAGGCATATACAGCTATATCCAGAAGATCAGTTAAATCATCAAGTGAAATGTTCTTGTTTCTTCCATTATCCTCTATTCCCCATCTTATTTTACTTTTTTTTTTTTTTAAGATTTTTTATTTATTTGACAGAGAGAGACACAGCGAGAGAGGGAACACAAGCAGGGGGAGTGGGAGAGGGAGAAGCACGCTTCCCGCCAAGCAGGGA
The DNA here is from genome assembly GCF_029215605.1 of Mirounga angustirostris. NCBI lineage: Eukaryota > Metazoa > Chordata > Mammalia > Carnivora > Phocidae > Mirounga > Mirounga angustirostris. The sequence goes on along the minus strand of NW_026991720.1, from coordinate 70,284,348 downwards.
GCCCGATGTGGGGCTCGATCCCAGGACCCTGGGACCATGACCTGAGCCAAAGGCAGACACTTAATGACTGAGCCACCCAGGCGCCCCTCTTATTTTACTTTTGTAGACTTGACCCAGTATATCTGAGGTATAAGACCCAGTGTATCTGAGGTATACGAATTCTCGGGTTCTATCTCTCTCTCTCTCTTTTTTTGATTTGCCTCATTTAGAGTATTGCAATCCTCTTTAATGTGCAAATGTCTTGCAAAGCTTGGTAAATGAATGTATTTTGACCGAATACCTTCAAGCAACGCTTATTTGATTGACATATTTCCCTCATTTTTATGTGTGCTTTAATAAATGGGGAAAATCAAGTTCCAGTTTCACCTTCATGTTCATTATGCTGTCGGGGGAGCAGCAGTGTTTGCACATCTTGGAAAAGTTTACTTTTTCCTATACCAGTATCATAGGACACATTTTCTGTTAGCATATCCAGCATAATTTGACTTTAATCCAAATGATAGCTCATCTTCAGTTCTTCCAGTGAGCAAATGGCATTCAAAGGGCGAGTAATACGCACTACACAGTACTTCCCACATTCCAATTTTTATCCGAATTGTAGAGTTAGTGCCTATCTTGTCTTCAAGTTTTTCTGTTCCCCAGAAAACCTTCTTGTTTGTGATTCCTAAGACTTTTTCACACTATGATAGTAAAATAGTGCTATCAGGCATATATGAATTAGGAAGAGCCAGCAAAGAAAAGAGTTTTGTTTCCTTGGTGGAAGTATTTTGTCTTTTCAGGATGTTCCTGGCCACATTTTCTTTTTTAAATTTCTTTTTATTTTTTTTTTCTGGCCACATTTTCTATGTACTTTTTATTAAAAATTGTTTCTCATAATCATGGAGAAATAAAAATCTTTAAAATTTTTTATGTTGTGCTTCAATTTTTTTCTATTTAAGCTCTGTTCTTTGGGAGATAGTTGTTATATTAGGATGTTATAATGAGATCTTGGCACTTTTTTCAGGACTCTGTGATCTCATGCAAATTAGGAGGATCACTGGAGGTTTCTCATACCAAATGTACTTATTAGCTACGGCTAATAAAGGCCTGGAGAAGATAGACATTATTTTGTTCTTTATCTTTTTTAAAGATTTTATTTATTTATTTGAGGGGAGGAGAGAGAGAGAGAGCATGTGTGTGCATAAGTGGGGGGGGGAAGGGCAAAAGGAGCGGGAGAAGCAGATTCTCTGCTGAGCCAGGAGCCCAACTCCGAGCTCAATCCCAGGACCTGGAGATCACAACCCGGGCAGAAGGCAGACGCTTAACCATCTGAGCCACGCAGGTGCCCCTATTTTGTTCTTTAAATCATCAACAAGGAGCAGTCCAAGTAAGTTTTCCTAATGGTTGGTTGCCCCAAAGGTGATTAAATTAGTCACTGTTCTCCAATTTCAGAAAAATCCTGTTTTGTTCTTCAGCATAGCACATCTAAATTTCTTCCTTATTTGCCAAAGAATGTGCACGGCCAAGGCAGTCCCACCACAGCCTGGATGATGATATGGATGAATAATTTCATCACATGTTGGTTTAGGAGAATCTGTCCAGTTTTGAATCATTGCTTCAAGCTTTTCTTTCTTTTTTTAAAAAATTTTATTATGTTATGTTAATCACCATACATTACATTATTAGTTTTTGATGTAGTGTTCCATGATTCATTGTTTGTGTATAACACCCAGTGCTCCATGCAGAACGTGCCCTCTTTAATACCCATCACCAGGCTAGCCCATGCCCCCACCCCCCTCCCCTCTAGAACCCTCAGTTTGTTTCTCAGAGTCCATAGTCTCTCATGGTTTGTCTCCCCCTCCGATTCCCCCCCTTCATTTTTCCCTTCCTGCTATCTTCTTCTTCTTCTTTTTTTTTTTTTTTTTAACATATAATGTATTATTTGTTTCAGAGGTACAGGTCTGTGATTCAACAGTCTTACACAATTCACAGCGCTCACCATAGCATATACCCTCCCCAATGTCTATCACCCAGCCAACCCATCCCTCCCACCCCCCACCACTCCAGCAACCCTCAGTTTGTTTCCTAGATTAAGAATTCCTCATATCAATGAGATCATATGATACATGTCTTTCTCTGATTGACTTATTTCGCTCAGCATAATACTCTCCAGTTCCATCCACGTCGTTGCAAATGGCAAGATTTCATTCCTTTTGATGGCTGCAGACTATTCCATTGTATATATATACCACATCTTCTTTATCCATTCATCTGTCAATGGACATCTTGGCTCTTTCCATAGTTTGGCTATTGTGGACATTGCTGCTATAAACATTGGGGTGCATGTACCCCTTCGGATCCCTACATTTGTATCTTTGGGGTAAATACCCAGTAGTTGCTTCAAGCCTTTCTTATTTATTCATTTTATAGAAAAAAAATTGAAGTTCTACCGTGATACTTTACCACTTCGATAGAAGTCTTCCTCTTTTGATGCCAGAATTCAAATACTTTATTTTTGTCCTTCTCTAAGACTGTACCTTCATATTCATTTTACAGAGAATTTCCAGAGTGGTCATGACAACTTTCTTCCTTTTTCAGAAGGACAGTTAGATGAATCAATGGAGCAAAAATCTCTTTAAAGGTTGAGTGACAGATTTTAGTTTAAGAATAGTACCATTTATCTCTTCAAGATTTAAGTCAGAAATACATTAGCTTGGTAATTCATTTTACTGGTTTGTTAATTTTGCTTCAAGTAGATCTTTACATCCCTGACATATGTGTAAGTGTACACAAATACACAATATATTTTTCAGTCATTTGAGATCTTGGTAGAAAGGAGGAGGTCTCTTGGGTCACCCATGGAGGAGAATAATAGAGTAATAGAGAGTAATAGTCTTTCTCTTTGCCAGGAACTTGGATCTAAGGATTTATATTTTTCACTGTTAAGGTCTAACCTGCCATTGCTGAAAATCCAGCTGCATTGTTGAAAAGATTCAGACTAGAAATCTTTGCATTTTGTATAGCTTTCCCATCCATGTACAGACTTGGAAAGTGAAGGTTTGCTACTTGACTTTTTTTGTAAGCTTTGACTGACCCCTTGCTCACAGACTTGGGATTAAACTCCAACAGAGCAAACAATTTAATTTCCTTTAGGAGATCTAGCTGTTTTATTTGATTCAGATGGCATTTATTTGTTACAAGAATGTGTACTAGTTGTGGTATGAATTATCAAACAAACCCTGATTTCCTCTCAACAATTTAACAAGTGTTGGTCCCTTACTCTCCTTTTTATTAATTTTTACTTTGCATTTTTCTTCTGCCTCTTTTCTAGATCTGCCAGTGCTTTTAAATCTAATTTAAATGTTCTGAAATCTGCATTATTTTTCATGATGTCCTTAGATCTGCCCCTCTCTTGAATGAAGACTAAGTATTTTGGATTTTGTTTCCATGTTCTGTTGTTGTGATTTTGCATTTTAGTCTGGAAGTAATCATGTTCACATTCAGAGTACTTTTGAATGACATTCACTTCAATAACAAATCTGTCAGAATACTTACTGTTTGGCAGTAAAATGTCTACAAATCTTGGCTCTCAATTGTACTTCATTGCTTTTGGGACCTGATGGTCTTCAAAATACTGGTGGATCATCAGTTTGAAGTGCTCAGTGAGAGCTTCCTTGGTGCAATTGGCGACTTTCATGTCAAAAGTTTTTCCATGAGGTTTGCCTTTGACTCCAAAATGAATGGTGCCATTAGTAAGTGAATTTTCTTACAAACTGAAGAAAATTGAAAAACTTCATTGCTAAATTTCACCTTAACATTTCTTCTGTGGGTGTTTATTTGTGAAGGCTTTGAATTCATGTATTGGATAAATGAGATTGAGTAGTGGTCCTGTTTCAGGCTGTAGACTAAAATTCAATTGTAGTAATATGGGTCACGAATTCATCAAAAAGGTATGATACACATGTCAGTTCTCCGGATGACTGCTTTTCCTTTGTGTCATCTATTTAATCTTTCACAAATTTAGTTTTTAGTGGCTGAGAACCTTTAGTAACTGTACTAATTGTAGAGGCGTTAGCGATTGCTGATTTCTCTTTATCATTTTGCTTTGAAGTTTCTCCATTTTCCTCTTGCACCAAAGTTGTATTTTAGTTTAGTTGTACTTATGTTTTACTACCTTTTTTCTTTTCTTTTCTTTTTTAAGATTTTTTTAAAATTTTTATTTATTTATTTGAGAGAGACAATGAGATAGAGAGAGCATGAGAGGGGATAGGGTCAGAGGGAGAAGCAGACTCCCCGCTGAGCAGGGAGCCTGACGTGGGACTCGATCCCGGGACTCCAGGATCAAGACCTGAGCCGAAGGCAGTCGCTTAACCAACTGAGCCACCCAGGCGCCCCTTTTCTTTTCTTTTTTAAAGATTTTATTTATTTATTTGAGAGAGAGAGACACAGCTAGAGAGGGAACACAAGCAGGGGGAGTGGGAGAGGGAGAAGCAGGCTTCCCGCCGAGCAGGGAGCCCGATGTGGGACTCGATCCCAGGACCCTGGGATCATGACCTGAGCCGAAGGCAGACGCTTAATGACTGAGCCACCCAGGCGCCCCTACTACCTTTTTCATCTTACATGTCTGAATAAGATCTTCAGAGGATGTTTTCTGCAATTCTTTGAATAGCTGTTCTAGTTGGATAGCTCATCCATGTGTTATGCCCATATCAACAAGATATTTTTTAGTTAACCACTCCAAGATTGCTCCATGCACATCTTTTGCAGTCAACATTTCCCTATGCTTTTGATGAATTCTATGATTTTCCAACCATGGATTTACATCTCTTTTTGTCCAGTCATCTGTGTTTTCTGTCAGGTTCAGTTGTGCTGCCATTCTGAGAGCTGTATATAGAAAAAGAAAAATGATTTAGTATTTTTATAAGTAAAATTTCAAATAATTAACTAATTTTAATAGGTTATATATAAATATATGTATAATTATAAAATTTTCTTGTAAAATTCAGAATGTTTAAAAGATATGCATGCCATCAACTTCTCCTCCTGAGAGGAAATTACCATTACTGGTTTCTTCTATATCTTATCAGAAAAATACTTCCAAACAAATACATAAGCACTTTTTTTCCCCACACAAATGGCAATATGCTATACACAATTCCCTTTACTTGTTTTATTCACTAACTGTACCTTGGGGATACTTCTAGTCAATATAAATAGAGAGATGTTTTTTCCTTATTAATGGTTGTTTGCTATAATGTGTGTTAGCTGTATTACTTGAAAATGCTCATTTCAGCTATGGAAAATAAGAGAAACAAAGGAAGATATATGAAACTGAATAGAGACGGTTGTATGAAGTAAGGAGGATATAGAAACTAAGTATAGAAGCAAATAGTTTGTGAATTATATTATGGTAGATGTAGATAAAGTAAATAGAGCATGAGTGTTAAACATAGTTAGGAAGGGATGGAAGCACCAAATAGATATCAAATTTTCATAAGACACACTTGAAGCATTTGATATTTTTGAAGTCCTAATTGGGTTACCCATTGGTGACACCCATTCTGATCCCTTGTATCCTCTACTCAAGGAACATAGACAAGATCCACAGTAGCTTATCAGGCTAATTGATGAATTATATCTGTGGTCAGGCATATGTGCCTCTCTGCATCTCTCTGATTAGGACAAATGTATGCATTGACTTTTACCTGTGGAAGCTCCTTGGACAGACCTCAACTCTCAAAATTTCACAATCAGTGGAGAATGCTGATACAGCAGAGAGGGAGAGAGAGGATATATGAACTTGCATAACTCTGGTAATAAGATTCTTCTACCCCTCTTGTGCCTTATCCAAAGCATGTTACCCATATCTTTCCCTCTACTTTTTGCTGTGTATTTTAATTGATTTAAAAAAGCATATGTCTCAAGCATCTTAATTTGGTCTGTGAGCCATTCTGTCCCATGATTTCTGAGATAGCTTCTTGGGTAGTGGTCTTGGAGGCTACTACTATATCAGAGTTATTTTTTTCACATAATAACTGATAATGGCTGATTCTTGGGCAATATTTGGTCTGCAAATTGGCAGTCTGCTATTTGGAAAATTAGTGGCATTCAGGGTTATAGAAACATAGCAATGGTTAGAATAAACAAAATCCAAATAATAATAGTTAGCTTTAAGTATAATCCAAAAATGGCTCAAAAAATATGAGCCATTCCAATGAATTAGTCATGAGAGAAATCAAGTTAACAGAGGAGATAAGCCTGGAGAATTATGGCAAATAGATTATATAAGCCCACTTCCATGAAATAATATATAGGAATATTGCCTCCCAGTAGTAGATATGAATTCAGATTAGGATTTACCTTCCTGTGACACAACAATTGTCCAAAGCTAAAGGCTATTATTTCTTTGGTTAGTAACTCCCGTATGCATAGAAAGTGAATAAAAAAACATACCTTACAGCTACATTAATGCCAAATAGGCCAAGATATGCAAAACGGGTGGAAATTTGATTCCCTACAATACTATGACAACCAGAAACCTAGAGATTTAATGCCTTCTAAAAAAAAAGTGAGTTAGGTGAAATTTCTTTCAGTAATTTGGCCTATAGAGATCAGGAAGCTCACATTTAAAATAGGCTGGGAAGAGAAAAAAGAAAATGAAGGGAGGAAAATTGCTTTAGGTATACTAATCTTTAAAGTAAACCCTTTTTGTAGGACTACATCAAACTTAAAAAATTTCAGCAAAAGACACAACAGATGAATGGATAAAGAAGATATGGTCAATATATACATATATTTCAGCCATCAGAAAAGATGAATACCCACCATTTGTATTGACATGGATAGAACTGGAGGGGATTACACTAAATGAAATAAGTCACGCAGAGAAAGACAATTACCATATGGTTTCACTAATATGTGGAACATAAGGAATGGCATGGAGGACATTAGGGGAAGGAAGGGAAAACTGGAGAGGGGGTGGAAATCAGAGGGGGAGACAAACTGTGAGAGACTATGGACTCTGGGAAACAATCTGAGGGTTTCGGGGGTTGGGGGGTAGGTAGAGCAGTGATGGGTATTAAGGAGGGCACATGTTGTAATGAGCATTGGGTGTTATATGCAAATAATGAATCATTGAACACTACATCAAAAACTAATGATGTACTGTATGGTGACTAACATAACATAATAAAAAAAAAGACACAACAGAATGAAAAGACAAGCTATGGAATGGGGGAAAATACTTGCAAATTATATATCTAATAAGGGGTTAATATCCAGAATATATATATAAAAAAACTTCCTACAACTCAGTAACACAAATAAGCTAATTAAAAATAGTCAAAGACTTGAATAAAGATTTCTCCAAAAATGATATACAAATACCCAACAAGCATATGAAAAATGACCAACATCACTAATCATTAGAGAAATGCAAACTCACACCACAATGATATATCATTTCACATCCATTATGATGACTCCTATTAAAAAACAGTAAATAATGAGTATTGGTTAGGATATGGAGAAACTGGAAGAAACCCTTGTGCACTGTTGGTGGAAATGTAAAATGGTGTAATCTACACAACCTACCTTAAAAGAATGGTCAAAGGAAGCTCTCTAAACAGAAGGGAAATGATAAGAGAAGGAACCTTGAGGGGCACCTGGGTGGCTCAGCCCAGTTAAGCGTCAGACTCTTGATTTCGGTTCAGGAGATCCAAGCCCCATGTCAAGCCTCACATCAGGTTCCACACTCAGCGGGGAGTCTGCTTGAGGATTTCTCTCCTTCTCCCTCTGCCCCTCCCCCCCACTCTCTCCAAAATAAATAAATCTTTAAAAAAAAAAAGAAAAGGAACCTTGAAACATGAAGCAGGAAAAAAGAACACACTAAGCAAAAATGTTGGTAATTACAATAAACTTTCTCCTCTTCCATTTTCTAAATTATGTTTGTTGAAGCACCATCTGATATGGTTCTAAATGTATGTAGTGGAAATATTTAAGATAATTATATATGTGGGATAACTGTAAGTGGATAGTGTAAGGGGATAAAAAGGGAAGTAAGTTTTTTACACTTCATTCAAGCTGGTAAGATAACACCATTACACTGCTGTAAGTTATGCATATATAATGTCGCATCTATAGCAACCACTGGAAAAAGCTATATGAAATCATACACTCAAAAACACTGTAGGGCACCTGGGTGGCTCAGTCGTTAAGCGTCTGCCTTCAGCTCAGGTCATGATCTCAGGGTCCTGGGATCAAGTCCCACGTTGGGCTCCCTGCTCGGTGGGAAGCCTGCTTCTCCCTCTCCCACTCCCCCTGCTTGTGTTCCCTCTCTCGCTGCCTCTCTCTCTGTCAAATAAATAAATGAAATCTTTAAAAAAAAAAAACAACACTGTAGATAAAAGTAGAATTGTAAAAAAATTTTCAAGTTACCACATGAAGTCAGGAAAATAAGACAGGGAAATGAAAACCAGAGAGAACAAATAGAAAGAAAAAATAAAATGGTAGAATAAGTCCCAAAATGCCAACAATTATATTAAATATAAATTGCCTAGAGACAGAAATTAAAAGACAGAATTAGTAGAGTGGATAAAAACATGATCCAACTATATCCTTTTTGTAAGATACTCACTTGAAATATAACAAGATAGGTAGGTTGAAAGTAAAAATATAGATAAAGATATGTAATAAGCACAGGAGTGGCTATATTAATGTCAGATAAAGTAAACTACAGAGCAAAGAAAATGACCAGAGACAGAAGAATATTATTTAATGATAAATCAATCCAACAAGATGACACAGCAATCCTAAAGGTGTATATATGCCAAAGAAGGAAGTTGCAAAATGTTTGAAGGAAACAGTGATAAAACTTGTTATTTTAGACAAATCCATAATTATAGTTGGATATTTCAGCGCCTTTCTCTTAACAAGTGATAGAACAAGAAGCCAGAATGTAAGTGAGGATATAGAAGAATTTAACATCATCAACCAACAGGTTCCAAACCACAATTATAGAATAGTTCATCCAACAGCAGCAGAAAATCATTTTTTTCAAGTGCCCAAGATAGACCACATCCTAAATGATAAAACAAATTTCAACAATTTAAAAGAACTGAAATCATACAGAATTTATTTACCAATCATGATGGAATCTTATTAGAAATGGATACCAGAAAATAAGAGGAAAATTGCTAAATACTAAAACCACACATTCTTAAATAATTCATGGATCAAAGAAAAGCCTCAAGTGAAATTAAAAAATACATTGCAATAAATAAAAATGAAAATATAACATGTCAAAATTTGTGGGGCACAGTTAAAGCAGTTTTGAAAGGAAAATTTATAGTGATAAATTAGATAGAAGAGATTAGATAGATAGAAATTAGATAAATTAGAAAAGAAGAAAACTTGCAAAACAATCATCTAAGTTCTTACCTGAAAAACCTAGAAAAGCTTGAAAAAGAAGAGCAAAATAAACCCAAAGCAAGCAGAAGGAAGGAAATAATAAAGAGCAGAAACCAATTAAATTGAAAATAGAAAAATAATGGAGAAAATAACTGAAACAAAGATTTGCTTTCCTGAAAAGATCAGTATAATTGATAAACCTCTAAGAATGACAAAGAATGAAAAAGGATAGACACAATTTACCAACACCAGAAATGAAACAGTGAGTATCATTTAAAACCCAGTAGGCATCAAAAGGACAATAAGGGAGTATTATGAACAGTTTCAAACACATAAATTTGGCAACCCAATTAAAATGGACCAATTCCTCAAAAACCACAACCTTCCACAACTCAACTCCCTCAACTCACTCAATATGAAATAGATCCTTTGAATAGTCCCATAACTTCATAGAAAACTTTTTTAAGTTAAAACAAAACAAAACAAAACAAAAACTCCCCCCAAAGAAAACTCTCCAGGCCCAGATAGATTCACTGGAGAATTCTACTGAATATTTAAATAATTAACACTGATTCTACACAATCTTTTCTAGGAAACAATAAAAGAGGGAATATTTCCAAATTCATTTTATACTGTAGTTTAATCCTGATAGCAAAATCCCTGCAGACCCAGCCTCCAGGAGGGCTTCCACAGACCCAGGTTCCTGCTTCAGCCCAATGCCAGGCCAGCTCCTGTGGACTTAGGCTCTCAGCTTGCCTCAGTGTGGGGCCAGGGCCCATAGGATCCAGACTTGAGATTGGCTCCCATGGACCAGGCACATGGCCTGCCTCAGCACCATGCCAAATAAAAAAAAGAAAAAACACAAGAGACAGCAAGTGTTGGTGAGGATGTAGAGAAAAGGGAACACTTGTGCATTCTTGGTGGGAATGTAAATTGGTACATACACTATGAAAAACATATGGATATTCCTCAAAAATTAAAAATAGAACCACCATATGATCCAATAATCCCACGTCTGCGTATATATCCGAAGGATATGAAATCAAGATCTTGAAGAGACATCTGTCCTCCCATATTCACTGCAGCATTATTCACAATAGCCAAGATATGGAAGCAAATTTAGTGTTCATCAGTGGATGAATGGGTAAAGAAGATGTGCTATATACTACTCAGCCATGAGAAAGAAGGAAATCCTGCCATTGTGACAACATAGATGAACCTGGAAAACATAAGAAATAAGCCAGAAAGAGAAACACAAATACTATATGATCTCACCTTTATGGGGAATCTAAAAACAAAACAAAACAAAGTAAAAATCATGGAACAGTGGCTACCAGGGGCTGGAGGGAGAAGGGATGGGCAGAGGTAGATCAAAGGTATAAATTTGTAGTTCTGTAACATGAATATGCCAGAGATCTAATGTACAAGCATGACAACTGTATCTAATAATACTGCATTGAACACTGGAAATATGCTGAGAGTAGATTTCAAGTACATTTATCACACATAATAAATGGTAACTGTGAAAAGATGATACGTTATTAGCTTGACTATCATAATCATTTCACTGTGTATATATATATATCAAATCATCATGTTGATCACTCTAAATACGTACAATTTTTATTTAAAATGCTGCATTTGAAAACTTGTCAGATACAGCGTCAACAATACTTGGAGAGAATTTATGGCCTATATGCTTTTATAAATTTAGAAGAATGGTTGAAAAGTCATTCAACTGAATGAACTAAATGTCAACTGAATAAGCTCAGGAAAGAATAGAAGAGAAGAATAGAATAAACCTGAAGAAAAAAAAAGGGGGCGCCTGGGTGGCTCAGTTGGTTAAGCGACTGCCTTCGGCTCAGGTCATGATCCTGGAGTCCCAGGATCGAGTCCCACATCGGGCTCCCTGCTCGGCAGGGAGCCTGCTTCTCCCTCTGACCCTCCCCCCTCTCATGTACTCTCTCTATCTCATTCTCTCTCTCAAATAAATAAATAAAATCTTAAAAAAAAAAACCTGAAGGAAGTAGAGAAAGGAGAAAATAAAGATGAGAGCAGAATGGGGAAAAAAGTTACAATAGAATCAAAGAAGCCCAAAAGTTGTTCTTGATAAAGAGTAATAAAATTGAGGTGTGCCTGGGTGGCTCAGTCAAACATCTGCCTTTGGCTCAGATCATGATTCCAGGGTCCTGGGATCCAGCCCCCAATGGGACTCCCTGCTCAGTGGGGAGCCTGCTTCTCCCCACCTCCCCACTGTGCTCTCTGTCTCTCTCTCTCAAATAAATAAAATATTCAAAAAATATATTTAAAAAAGAATAATAAAACTGACACATCTGTGGAAAGAGTAACCAAGAAACAAAAATGATGACACAACTAACCAATATTGCATGCTGTAAAAATTCTAAGGATTAGAGGATATTGCAAACAACTTTATGAATAAGTCTGAATACTGAGATGAACTGAAAACATTCCTTGAAAAATAGAACTTACCAAAACTGACCCAAGAAGAAATGGAAAAGGTCCCAGTTCCCAGTGTGATATCATAGATCACAGCAGGCCACCAACACTCCCACAGCAACAACTAGAAAAAAATCAGACAAATTATAAAGCTTATTTTTGAAGTTATCACAGACTTGATTACAAGGACTGGATGAGCTAAAATTCCAGAGAGGGGAGATCCCTCCCTAGGTAAGTAAGCTTTAGAGCATTTGTTGATTCTGGGCTAGAGTTGAGGACCAGCCTTGGCCTACTGGGAGAGGGAAAAACCAGTAGGGTTTTTGACAGTCACATGGGTGGATATGATGGATTGGAATCTAGAAGTGCTCCCAAATTTTTAACTATTAACAGAATGCAAAATAAAACTACAATGAGGTAATACCCTATACCCAGCAGTATGGCTGAAATTATAGACTGACAGTACCAAATGTTGGTGAAAATGTGGAGTCAGTGGAACTCTCACAGAGTGCTGGTGGGAATATAAATTGTTTCAGCCAGTGTGGGAAACGATTTGGCAGTTTTAATAAAGTTAAGTGTATACCAACCCTATGACTGAGCAATTATAAAGAAAAAAATTAGAGTGCTGAATCACACACATATGATGTCGAGCAAAAGAAGCCAGTAACAACAGAAAACATATTGTAGGACTCCATTTATATGAAATTTAAGAACAGGCAAATTAGTCTATTGTAACAGAAGTCAGAATAGTGGTTACCTATCGGGAGGAAGATATTTTCTGATAGGATAGGATAAACTGATAGGATAAAACTGATAGGAAAACTGATAGGATAAAAATGTTTATGTCTCGATCTGGTCAGTGGTTCCATTGATGAATACATATAAAAAAATTTGTAGAGCTGTATCCTGCAGATTTGTTCCTTTCATAAACATTATACTTCATTTCAAAGGCAACAATCCTCCAAAATGCATGATAAAATAAACAGATGAATAAAATAAAAGAGGTACTTGCATAGAAAAAAAATGATGATGTATTAGCAATCAAGGATAATGATTAATACAATTTGGGGCATCTGAGGACTAAAAGTTTCCCTGGAGATTTATAATTGCAGCCTCAGATTATGCAGATATAGTTGTGGCCTCAGAAAGCTCTTGGTTTCACATACCACTGTTGATTCATATTGGTCTTATAGTTGTCTTTTTACCCAACCCTCCTCCAGTTACTCTGCTATCTAAGTCATTTTTTTATAAAGATTTTATTTATTTATTTGATAGAGACACAGTGAGAGAGGGAACACAAGCAGGGGGAGTGGGAGAAGGAGAAGCAGGCTTCCCGCTGAGCAGGGAGCCCAATGCGGGGCTTGATCCCAGGACCCTGGGATCATGACCTGAGCCGAACGCAGACGCTTAAACACTGAGCCGCCCAGGCGCCCCTAAGTCATTTAAAAAAAAAATTTTTTTTTTGATGTAGTGTTCCATGATTCATTGTTTGCGTATAACACCCAGTGCTCCATGCAATACGTGCCCTCCTTAATACCCATCACCGGGCTAACCCATCCCCCCACCCCCCTCCCCTCTAGAACCCTCAGTTTGTTTCTCAGAGTCCATAGTCTCTCATGGTTTGTCTCCCTCTCCAATTCCCCCCCCTTCATTTTTCCCTTCCCGCTATCTTCTTCTTTTTTTTTTTTTTTTAACATATAATGTATTATTTGTTTCAGGGGTACAGGTCTGTGATTCAACAGTCTTGCACAATTCACAGCACTCACCATAGCACATACCCTCCCCAATGTCTATCACCCAGCCACCCCATCCCTCCCACCCCCCACCACTCGAGCAACCCTCAGTTTGTTTCCTGAGATTAAGAATTCCTCATATCAGTGAGATCATATGATACTTGTTATCTAAGTCATTTTCATTTGTCCATCTGCTAAGTGACATCTACTCTGCTCCATCAAATACAGCTCACTTCGGTTGCACCCACACCACTGTAACACCTGAAGCAGGGAGCCTGATCACTCTGCTGCCTCATCAGACTCCTGTATTCTGTATGCCCCACCTCTTGCCCCATCCTACCAGTATACATCTCTTGGGGTCTCCCTGACTTTCTCTCATGAGAAATTATATGAGCTCAGCCCTTATGCACAAACTGCATACCATACACATGTAAACATAAAAAGCCAGGTTCTCAAATAAGGGTTGGGCGATGGGGAGCTAGGCCTGAATGTTTGGTTGGGAATGTGAGCAAATGAAAAAGGAATGACTTTCGACAATTTTCTCTACCAGATTATGGATCTTTACATTGCAATCGAACAGCTTTCACTTTCGTGCTGCTTCCCTTATAGGCTTTGTCAGAGTCTTTCTTGATAGGCCTACGTTTCAATAACTTAACTTTTCAAAAAATTGTTGAAGATACCACTCTGGGCGAATATACCCTTGAAAAATAACTGCTGTCTACCATCTGGGTTTTCTCCATTTATGCCACTGCTCATAGGTATTTCACGTAGTCATGATCTCTTTATACCCTTCTTGTCCCCAAAAGAGTTTTTATATAATTTAGGAAGGGATATGGGATCACGCATATATGAAAACCCTTGGGTAATGAGATCAGGAAAAGGCTAAAGGGGGAAATTAGGAAGGGAAAGAAAGCCATAGAGTAAAGTGAGTGCCTAAAATAACTGTTTGCAATTCTATATGCTTTACTAGAAGTGGCCTGAAATTTTGGGTCTGAGCTCAGCATACAGTATAAAAAAAGGAAACACAATCTGAAGGGGCATGTGCACCCCAATGTTTATAGCAGCAATGTCCACAATAGCCAAACTATGGAAAGAGCCTAGATGTCCATCAACAGATGAACGGATAAAGAAGATGTGGTATATATATACAGTGGAATATTATGCAGCCATCAAAAATGAAATCTTGCCATTTGCAACGACATGGATGGAACTAGAGGGTATTATGCTGAGCAAAATAAGTCAATCAGAGAAAAACAATTATCATATAATCTCACTGATATGAGGAATTTGAGAAACAAGACAGAGGATCATAGGGGAAGGAAGGAAAAAATGAAACAAGATGAAACCGGAGAGGGAGACAAACCATAAGAGACTCTTAATCTCAGGAAACAAACTGAGGGTTGCTGGAGTGATGGGGGGGTGGGAGGAATGGGGTAGCTGGGTGATGGACATTGGGGAGGGTATGTGCTATGGTGAGCTCTGTGAATTGTGTAAGACTGATGAATCACAGACCTGTACCCCTGAAACAAATAATACATTATATGTTAATAAAAAATTTAAAAAAAATAAAATAAAAAAAGACACACAATTTGTTAGATAACTGCCCCATACATTTTTTAACTCTCGTGTTAACTGTAGGGTTTGCTAGCTTTTCTAAAGTCAGTTGAAGATAAGGCCTTTGTTCAGAAATGTAACCCTCTCACCCCCTTGCATTACCTTGTTCCTTGCTTTGGGGGAAGTTAGACATAAACCTAGGCTTTTTACCAGGAAGAGAAAGCTGCCATAATTTCAAGGACTTCCTGTGGTAGTCTGTCTGTCTCTGTCTCTGTCTGTCTCTGCCTCTGTCTATCTGTCTGTCCCTCTCTATATATCATATGATCCCTAACTTCTGAGAAGCTATTGGGGAGTTTTATTTTCCAGCAGTTGCCTACTCCTTAGAGTAAATGGTGGAAGATACATTTGATCAATGTGAAATACATCTTTAAATTGTCATCATATGTTCTTTCTGAAGATGCTGCTAATGCCCTGGGGATTTCATCAATAAAAGTGCCTGTAGTTTTCAATGACATCTTTTATGGAATGTTATGACTCATTT
This sequence comes from Mirounga angustirostris, assembly GCF_029215605.1. Lineage (NCBI taxonomy): Eukaryota > Metazoa > Chordata > Mammalia > Carnivora > Phocidae > Mirounga > Mirounga angustirostris. Next base: position 70,268,679 of record NW_026991720.1, on the reverse strand, counting down.
TTCAACTAATGCAAAGCAGATTCCTGTCACAGTAATGAATAGTCTAGAATTTCTAGGCTTAAAATATTATTTTTTGTTTTGGGGTGTATTTCAATCTTCTAATTGAGAAATAGACTCCTTCCTATTCAATGAAATGCTGTAATAGTAACAATAATATTAATAATAGATGTTATACTCATCCAGACTGTCTTGCAAATTTCTTCTGCATAAATAAGGGGGGAAACCATGTCTGTCAGTGCAGAAAACATCTAACATCTGTGTTTTCTTCCTCCTACAATGTTAGAGGAAAATATTTTCTTCGTTCTAGTTTTTATGAAAGTTTATTTATCCTCTGCTTCTACGTCAGTTGGCTTAGAAACTACGGGGTGTGTTTCAGAAATGAGTGTGCTGAAAACTGGCAGGTGGGGGGAAGGAAGCCTGCAGAGCTGATTTCAGTTTTGGTTTCCTAGATCTGAGTTTACAGAAGTGACTTTTCTCTATGAAATGCTTTTTCAATAAGTCATTAATTATTCTGTCACAGTCTGGTCTGTTTGGTCAACATCCAAAGGTTTTAAAATCTGTTCTTTGTTTGAGAGTTTTTGAGGACTGCAGAGAGCCCTATTGTCTTGGCTGCAAAGTCCCAGATATTCTGAGTGGATCCCTTTGAGATAATGATTTGCCTTGCCCTTGGGAGCCTGTGGAGCTCCGGGTAAGGAACAGCATATGCTGGTTTATCATCGGCCTTCCAGAGTGGACTAATCACCCATCTTTGTTTTCAAGTGTAAAGGAATGGCTTTTGGGGACTCTTTGAGGTCCCTATACATGCTAAAGTCCTCTGTGTTAGTTCTGGAGGGCAGACCAGGTTAGATGGCCACATTTCAGGGATTTCTCTTTTTAAGGTCAGCCTCAGGGCCAGGTAGAGAATGGCCTGAATGAGAGCGACAAGACTAGTCAACGTTTTAAAGATTAACATCAAGTGCTAGCATTTATGATGCATGCTCAATTAGCTTTTGGTTTCCGCATTCCACTGTTGATTCACGCTGCTCTTATATGGATTTTAAACATTTATCTTGCACTTACTATGTACCAGGCACTGTTCCAGGTGTTTTATATGAGCATCTTCACTGTTCACAACCATCCTCTGAGGTAGATGCTACTATTATCTCCATTTTATAGCAGAAGAAACTGAGGCACAGAGATGTTAAATAATGTGATTCTCTCTTTCTCTCTTTCTCTATATATGTATGTTTAAATGTTTATGCATTTATGTATACATATACACATATATCTATATATCTATCCTATGGACTCTGTTTCTCTGAAGAACCCTAATACAATCAAGATTATAAAAATTAACATCTGCTCTGCTCTCCATACTGAGTTTTATTCCAGTAGCTTATTCAGTGGCTCGGGCTCCCTGTGAAGCCAGGTCCTAGGCCTTCAGTATGAGCGAGCCCCCTTTTCTGTCCTGTGTCTCTTTCCTTATGCTGTCTCTCTCACCACCAGACCAGTTCTTCTCAATTTTTTAAAAATCCCATTATTGCCCCTTAAGGAACAACTTAGTTGTTCCCTGACCCCCTTGAAATTTTAATGCTACAGATATACTATATATCTGTGCTTTACACATAAAAAGGACAACATCATATGTCACCAGAGAACAGCAAATTAACACAACAAGATACCACTACACATCTATTAAAATGGCCAAAATCCAGAACACTGATAACACCAAGTGATGACAAGTATGTGTGGCAATAGGATATCTCATTCATCGCTGGTGGGAATGCAAAATGGTAAGACACTTGAGAAGACAGTTGGTGGTTCCTTACAAAGCTAAACGTACTCTTACCATACAACCCAGCAATTGCACTTCTTAGTATTTAGCCAAAGGAGTTGAAAACTTATGTCCACACAAAAACCTGCACACTAATGTTTGTAACAGCTTTATTTATAATGGCCAAAACCTGGGAGCAACCAAGATGTCCTTCAGTAGGGGAATGAATTAATAAACTGTGGTGCATCCAGACCATGGAACATTATTCAATACTGAAAAGAATTGATCTGTCAAGCCATGAAAAGACATGAAAGGATATTAAGTGCATATTATTAAGTGAAAGTAGCCAATCTGAAAATGTTGCTTACTATATGATTCCAATTATATGATATTCTGGAAAAGACAGAGCTATGGAGACAGCAAAAAGATAAGTGGTTCTCAGGGATGAATTCGTGGAATACAGAGGATTTTTAAGATAATGAAATTATTCTGTAGGATACTAGTGGTGGATACCTGTCTGTAGATACACACACATACATATATACATATATATGGTGTATATTTGCCAAAACCCATAGAATATACAACACTGTGAACCCTAATGTAAAATATGGACGTTGGGTGATGATGATGTGTCAGTGTATGTTCATCAGCTATAACAAGCATGTTGCTGTGATGCTGGATGTTGATAATGGAGGAGGTTGTGTGTGTGCAGGGGGTGGTGGGCAGGCAGAGGGTATATGAAATCTCTGTACTTGCCTTTCAATTTTGCTGTGGACCTAAAACTGCTCTGAAAAGTAAGTCTTTCCTTTTTCATGACTGAGTGATATTCCGTTGTGTATGTGTTTGTGTGTGTGTGTGTACCACATCTTCTTTATCCATTTGTCTATTGATGGACATTTGGGCTGCTTCCGTATCTTGGCTATTATAAATAATGCTGCCATAAACATAGGGGTGCATATGTCTTTTTGAATTCGTGTTTGTTTTCTTTGAGTAAATATCCAGTAGTGGAATTATTGGATCATATCATATTTATATTTTTAATTTTTTGATGAAACTTTATACTGTTTCCCACAATGGCCGTACTAATTTACATTCCCACCCACAGTTCATGTGTGTTCCTTTTTTCCACATCCTTGTCAACACTTGTTTCTTGTGTTTTTACTACTAGTGATTCTCACGGGTGTAAGGTGATATTTCATTTTGGTTTTGATTTGGATTTCCCTGATGATTAGTGATGTTGAGTAGCTTTTCATGTGTCTGTTGGCCCTCTATATGTCTTTTTTGTTTTTTGGGTTTTTTTTTAAGATTTTATGTATTTATTTGAGAGAGAGAGAAACAGCATGAGAGGGGAGAGGGTCAGAGGGAGAGGCAGTCTCCCCACTGAGCCAGGAGCCCGATGCAGGACTCGATCCCAGGACTCTGGGATCATGACCTGAGCAGAAGGCAGTTGTTCAACCAACTGAGCCATCCAGGCACCCTGTATGTCTTTTTTGGGAAAATGTCTAGTCAGGTCCTCTGCCCATTTTTTAATAAAAAAACAAAAAGCAGAGTCAGACCTATAAATAAAGAGAACAAACTGATGGTTGCCAGAGGGAAGGGGGTGAGAGGTTGTGCAAAATAGGCAAAGGGGAGTTGGAGATCAAGCTTCAGTTATGGAATGAATAAGTCACGGCACGGGAATAAAAGGTGCAGCATAGAGAATGTAGTCAGTGGTATTGTAATACCATTCATTGCATGGTAAACGATGGTGGCTCTGCTTGTGAGTATAGCACAAGCTATAGAGTTGTTGAATCACTATGTTGTACACCTGAAACTAATGTAACATTGTGTATCAACTATACTAAAAAAGAAAGTCTATAAAAAAAGGTACAAATTTTTTTTGCTCCCAAGAACCAATTTTCACCCCTTTGAAGTTGATACTGCCCCAGCTGAGAATGCATAATCTAGATTTGCATATATCGACTGTTGGGATTTCTTATTATTTCACCCACCCTGTTGGCTCAATCCTGCTATTGCATATAAATTTCTTGGGGCAATTGTTTCCTGAAACAATCCTGCAGGAAATGGAAACCAGTGATAAAGGACATGTCCCACTATTAATGTTTGTGGGCCCTGTTCCTGGGCTTCCAGAGAAGTTATACTTCAACATTTACCAAGGTCAAAATGACTCAGCAAAACCTCAAAGCATGGGCTCTTAATTCTGCCCCAAGCACACATTGAACATCTGCTTCATTAAAGAAAATAACCAAAAAGGAGTATTCTGAACACAAAAGGTAAGAAAAAGGAATAAACTTCCCTCATTCCCATAAGATTAAAGTCACAGCTCTGAATATACTAGAAACTTAAGAACTGCAACTTTCTGAATGTCCTTTGTCTAATGATTTGCAACATTTTATGTAAAAATATATGTAACCTACACCAAATGTTCCCTTACCAGAGCACTCTCCTTTTTAAAAATTTTTTAAAATTTAAATTCAATTAATCAACATATAATGTATTATTAGTTTCAGAGGTTGAAGTCAGTGATTCATCAGTCATATATAACACCTAACACCCAGTGCTCATTACATCATGTGCCCTCCTTAATGTCCATCATCCCACCCCATCTGTCACCCACCTCTCCTCCAGCAACCCTCAGTTTTGTTTCCTATGATTAAGAGTCTCTTATGGTTTGTCTCCCTCTCTGATTTCATCGTGTTTTATTTTTCCTCTCTTCCCCTATGGTCCTCTGTTTTGTTTCTTAAATTCCACATACGAGTGAGATCATTTGATAATTGTCTTTCTCTGACTGACTTATTTCGCTCAGCATAATACCCTCTAGTTGCATCCATGTAGTTGCAAACGGCAAGATTTCATTTTTTGATGGCTGGGTAGTATTCCATTATACATATACAACACATCTTCTTTATCCATTTATGTGTCGATGGACATCTGGGCTCTTTCCATAGTTTGGCTAATGTGGACATTGCTGCTATAAACATTGGGGTGTCCCTTCAGATCACTACATTTGTATCTTTGGGGTAAATTCCTAGTAGTGAAATTGGTCAGAGCACGCTCTTCTTTGTGAAGATTGTGTATCCTGGGCAGCTATCCTAGCTGAGGCTCAAATAAAACGCTTTCCTTTTTTTTAGGAATTCTAAAAAGTTTGTCATTTTGTACTAACACCAGTTATGCCTTGCCATGGGAGAGAATGGGTTCTACTGTTGACTTCTGAGGTTATCTACCACCTCACTGTCCCTCCATTTTGGACCTTAGCCTGGTACTCCACCCATCAGCCATTTCCCACTTTGAGTAAGTCTCTGCCTAATTTGGGGGTGTGGCTTGTCTCACTAGTGCCCATGCTCTGTGTTTGAGGGAAATTCTCTGTTAAGGATCAGGGGAAGTTCCTTCCCTTTTCCAGGTCTTATAAGCAACTTGTTGGAATGAGATTTTGTTATCCTGGGTTTTTTTTAAAGTTTTAATTTAAATTCCAGTAGAGTTAACATACAGTGTACTATTAGTTTCAGGTGTGCAATATAGTGATTCAACACTTCCGTACAACACCCAGTGCTCATCACAAGTGCAGTCCTTAACCCCATCACCCCTATCCTCCCTCCACCTCCCCTCTGGTAACCCTCTATTGTTCTCTATAGTTAAGACTCTGTTTCTTGGTTTGCCTCTCTCTTTTTTCCTTCTATGTTCGTTTGTTTTGTTTCTTAAATCCCACATATGAGTGAAATCATATGGCATTTGTCTTTTTCTGACTGACTTATTTTGCTTAACATTATACTCTCTAGCTCCATACACATTGTTGCAAATGGCAAGATTTCATTCTTTTTTGTGGCTGAGTAATATTCCATTGTATATATGTATGTTCCACTTTTTTTTTTTTGAGAGAGAGAAAGTGGGTGGGGGGTGGGCAGAATGAGAAAGAGAGAGAGAATCCCAAGCAGTCTCCATGCTCAGCACAGAGCCAGAGGTGGGGCTCAATCTCACGACCCTGAGATTATGACCTTATCTGAAATCAATAGTCAGACACTTAACCAACTGAGCCCCCCAGTGGCCCCTATATATCACTTCTTTATCTGTTTGTCTATCAATGGACACTGGGCTGCTGCCATAATTTGACTACGGTAGATAACGCTGCTATAAACATCAGGGTGCATGTTATCTTTTTTTTTTTTTAAAGATTTTATTTATTTATTTGAGACAGAATGAGAGAGAGAGAGAGCACGTGAGAGGGGGGAGGGTCAGAGGGAGAAGCAGGCTCCCTGCCGAGCAGGAAGCCCGATGCGGGACTTGATCCAGGGACTCCAGGATCATGACCTGAGCCGAAGGCAGTTGCCTAACCAACTGAGCCACCCAGGCGCCCCAGGGTGCATGTTATCTTTTAGAAATTATTTTCATAACCCAGACAGTGAGGTCCCTTTCATAAAGAAGATTGTTTAAAGTTTAGCTCCCTGGATAACATCCCTGGATAATTTTTTCTTTTATTTCATTTATGGTCTTTTGGGGGGAGGGGCTGGTGTAAGGAGGTGTTTCCTTATTATAAAATTATAATTTTATAATATGTTTCCTTATTACAAAATTATAGAATAGCAAGCACAGAAATTTTTTTTTATGACCTAGAAAGACCTTGTAGAATATCTCTTGCTTTTATTCCTTTCTCTTGTTTTTATATGAAATTTATCTTGGAGACAGAGCCATCAAAGGTTTTGCATTTTATCATGTTCCTCTTTCTCTTTGATGAAGGAAGTATTGCCAAATTATAATACCAAGAAACCTCTTAGCCTATATTCTTGGTTATTTCTTTTAACTAACATTTATGGTATATTTTTCTAATTAAAAAAACTAATATGTGTTCAATTAAAAAAAATCAGAAACAACTAGAAAGAATGAAAAACATAAGACACCTGGATCCCATTCCCCATTCAAAATTATTAACACTTTAGTATAAAATCTCCCAGTTTTTTATGAGTAGGCAAATATTCACCCAATAGTAGAAGCATGGGCCATTCAATATTGAGATTTTTACTCAGCATAATATAGCTTCAATTGTTCTTACATCATTAAATAGACTTTTACAGCATAATTTTAAAACCCTTTTCTTTGGAAAATTTCAAATATAAGCAAAGGAAAGAAAATAGCATGATGAACCCCCTTGTATATATCACCCAGTTTCAAAGCTATTAATATTCTGTTATCCCTCTCTCTTTTTTTATTCTTCTACTCCTGTTTTAGCTATACCTCCCCTGAGGTAAAATTGGAGTCATGCTTATTAAATGTAAAATTATGACAAATGGCTTGACAAACTGGAGTAACCCATGCCCCAATCTAGATATAGAACATTTCTGTGATAGCATGTCACTCCCCAGTTACTACTAACCCCCTGCAGAGGAAACCACTCTTTTGATTTTTTTTCTCCATAGGTTAGTTTCCAGGTGTGCATATACATGGAAGCATATAGTATGAATTCTTCTGTGGCTGGTTTCTTTTGTCCAACATAATGTCATTGTGATTATTATTAGATTAGACATTTGAGTTATTCCCATTTTTGGCAGTCACACATAAACCTGCTGTGACTATACAATACAATTGGTTGAAAGAACAAGGTAAAGTGATGTTATGAGGGTCACATATGGATATTGTATCCTACCAAGCAGATATTGTTCCTTTGTACACCGTTGATACTTTTTAAATAATAGCAGACCGCATGGATATTGCCTATTTATTTTCTAGCTATTACTGATTATACTTTCTAGATGGAACTATAAATTGTGTGTCATGACTTACTTGTAATGCTGCTTTCCACTTTTCTACGACTGTATTTTCCTGTAGCTATTTATGGCCAGGACATACCTTCAGTCTTTGGACACATGAGGTTCCTTGAGGAGCTGACTCCCTTTAGGAACTGGCTTGTGCCCTGTGAGAATCAGATACAACATTGCCAACTGTCCATCTTAGAAGGCCCAACTTTCCCACAAGGGCAAGTCATGTTCGGACAACAGAGTCTCTATTTCACAGAATGTTAAAAAAAAAAAAAGATTAGTTAGAGCCAGAGCATATCAGTATGCTTTAATTACCCAAGGGTTATTCAGCTTTAAGCAGAAAACTGTGACCTTTGACTTCTCTTTAAAAATTTCTTCCTGCTTGTTACATTTCTGTTTGTTAAGAGTCTGGTAACTTTAGTACTATTCACATGATTATAAATCCTACACTGGTTGTGTATTTCATACGATAGGTGTTTCCCAACTAATATACCAGTAATCCCTTCAGAGTGATACCTAGCTTAATGTAAATTTAATTTTCTCTAACCCAATGTCTTTGTTTATCAAGTCTTATGTTCTGAGGAAATACAAAAAGCATTGCTAATACTGGAAAGCGGAATGATTGTACCCCAAGGGATTTGGCGATCTGAAGGGTCAGCATTTATCAGCCCCTCATGAGATAGTGTAATGTGGCTTCACAGTGCTCAGTGTAAGCCAACCATGTTTAAAGACATTCTGCCGCTCAGATCACTCATACGTATTTGACACTCAGGAATAGTATTTTCTCTCTCAAATAAGGATGAAAAAATAAAACATTTTAAATAGTCCGAAGAAACATCTGGGATATAATTTTTTTTCAGTTCATGCTTGACTTGGGTCTGAGGAATGAACTATGGGTTTTTTTGTTTTTTGTTCTGTTTTCATCTAACTATTCAGTTCCTTTTTCCCAGTGTGACAGTTTTTCAACTATTGGGGAAATGTTTTTATTTAAAATTATATAAACTGATATCCTGCAATGTACCTACTTGTGAAGATGAATATTGGAAAAGAGATAAACAATACAGTGTGAGAATACCCAGGTTGTATGATTAGGGGCAAGGGCTCGAATTAGAGTGTCTTTGGATAAGCTCCTTTAAACAAAGACTGACGCAGAGTGACAAAGATGGCTAGTATTTAAATTCAAGATGGCCTGGGGCCCCTGGGGGGCTTAGTCAATTAAGCATCCAACTCTTGGTTTCGGCTCAGGTTGTGATCTCAGGGTTGTGAGATCAAGTCCTGAGTTGGGCTCCGTGTTGGGCATGGAGCCTGCTTAAGATTCTCTCTCCGTCTTCCCCTGCCCCTCCCCCCTGCTCTCTCTCTCTCAAAGGAAAAAAAAAAAGGGAAAGAAATAATGCAAACTTGGTAAAATGTACCCATCTTAGATCAATAAAGCCTCACTCATTTAGTGTTTCATAAAAATAAATGGCCTTTCGTGACTGGATAAACAAAATGTCATATATCCACACAATGGAATTTCATTTGACAGTAAAAAGAAATGAAGTACTGACACGTGATACAACATGGATGAACCTTGAAAACATTATGCAAAGTTAAAGAAGCCATTCACACATACAAAAAATTATTACTACATATTATATGACTCCATTTATATGAAATGTCCAAAATAGGCAAATCCATAGAGATAGAGAGAAGATTAGTGGTTGCCAAGGGCTGGAGGAGGGGTGGATGGTGATTGCTACTGGGTATAGGGTTTCTCTGGGGGTGATGAGAATGATCTAAAATTGGTTGTGCTGATGGCTGTACAATGAGAATATACTAAAAACCATTGAATTGTATACTTTAAATGGGAGAATTCTATGGTATGTGAATTATTTTAATAAAAGTGTTTAATTTGCCTCCTAATAAGTGCCAGACATGTGACTTATGCTATCCAATTTAATCCTCATCAGATGCTTGCAAACAAAGTTTATTTTCCTCATCTTACAAATGAGGAAACCAGGAAACAAAACAACTGAACAAAGGAAAAAGAGAGGAAGAGAGAGAGACAAACCAAGAAACAGACTCTTAACTCTAGGGAACAAACTGATAGTTACCAGAGGGGAGGGGAAGTGGGTGGGGGAATGGGGGAAATAGGGGATGGAGATTTAAGAGTACACTTATCATGATGAAAAAAGTATGTATGATCAAATGATAAAATAAGATAAAATAATACACACACAAAATAAGGACACTGCAAATAAGAAAAATGGAGGGATGTGAAACAACACCTCCCCATGGTTTGAGAAACAGTTGTCTTCTAGAGGAGGGGAAAGATATGCTTGTTTAATTGTATATGAAAAGTACAAATGACTTAACTTCATTCAATTCAAGTTTGAATTAAGTTCCAAGTACTGGGTTAGTTTAACTCATCATTATCTTTCCTTTTCCTTTTTCTTTTTAAATTAAATTTAATTAATTATTTTATTTTTTTACATTTTTAAAAAAGATTTTACTTATTTACTTGACAGAGAAAGAGAGATAGCAAGAGCAGGAACACAAGCAGGGGGAGTAGGAGAAGGAGAAGCAGGCTTCCCGCTGAGCAGGGAGCCCGATGTGGGGCTCGATCCCAGGACCCTGGGATCATGACCTGAGCTGAAGGCAGACGCTTAACGACTGAGCCACGCAGGCACCCCTACTTTTCATTTTTCTTATTGGTCATTTTTATTGTATGTAGAAATACAAATATAAGCACACCTATTGAAAAAAATATAACCTGAAATCCTTATGAAATTTTCATAAAACCCCAGTAAGATAAACTTGTAAATTGGTATACTGAAATGAAAAACAGCAGATAACTTGTCTTAGATCAATGACAAATTCATAGCAAAAATAGATATAAATCCAGGGGCCTAAACATAGTTTTTAAGTTTATAACTCAGAATTTTCTTTACCTTGTTTAAAATTTTGTTTCACTTTGGGGCACCTGGGTGGCTCAGTCGGTTGAGCAGCTGACTCTTGACTTCAGCTCAGGTCATGATCTCGAGGTCTTGAGGTTGAGCCCCACGGCAGGCTCCACACTCAGTGGGGAGTCTGCTTGAGATTCTCTCTCTTCCTTTCCCTCTGCCCCTCCCCCCACTTACATGTTCTCTCTCTAAAATAAATGGATAAATATTTAAAAAATAATAAAATTCTGCTTCCCTTTAATTAAATGTATCTGTATCAACTGTAAAAAACAAACAAACAAATGAGAAATCAGGTTCTGAGGCACCTGTATACACTGACTTGAGAAATGACTGGCACCATGAGGTTTGCTTTGAAAGCCTGTCTACTTTCTAAGTATGAGCTTTTCCCGTTGGCGGTCTTGGTTCATCAGTGGCTGTCTTGGAATCATCCTTCCAAGTGATAAGACCTACTGGGTAATCATTTGTTGCGTTGCTACTAGTGGTGAGGTAATTTACCTATGTGGGTAGGGCTAGCGATTTATGAACTAGGTGGAACCCTGAACAGGCAGGAGATGACATGAGGGCACGGAGTCCTCACAGGTAGGGAGCTGAGGAAACACACAGTATCACAAACTGATAAGTGCTCAACCCAACATTTTTTTTTTATTTTTACACTCAGTTTTCCCTGATGGCAACTTGGAAAAAAGAGAGAGAGAGAGAGAAAAAAGGAGGATGTTTAAATAAAAGAATATGCTAAAAGTTATTGTTTTTATTTTTCAGTGGACTTCCCTGAGCAGAACTTGGATCCCAGTATATTTGAAACATAGACGATAGATATGGGGTAAACTGGAACTTAAGGCTACTATAAATTTTCATGATTTTCTATAGGTAGAACACAAATTCACCTTTGAAGGAAGACTAGGCATTTATTTTGGGGAAAACATTTTAATGGGCTCTTTGATTCTAGAAGGGTAAAGCAAATAATCTATTCTGAAATAGAGAGTTAAACTTCTCTATATAATCATGTAAAACTCTGTCCCCCATGTGTGTGGGTGACATCTCTGCATACTATAGTTCTTTTCAGAAAAAATATAATTCTTTCTGGAGACCTCAGAAGGTTGGTAGCCTAATCTCTAAGTCAATGATTCCTGTTTAGGGGTTGTCTCATGTGGGAGAGCTGAGCAAGGGCCATCCTATGACGTGGCTGTTGAAAGGGGGCTGAGAAGAGAGAAGCTCCCTAAAAAACCTTGTAGAGGAGCTGGGCCTGTGAACTAGGAGGATATTCATGAATAACAGGGATATTTAACAATTTTTCCTCCTTTTATTGTAACCTTTTTCTTTTATGTCAAGCTGTTAGTTTAGTCTTGCTAAATGTTGTAGCCCAGTCTTAGCTGAGTTGTGAAGGTTTAAGGGTTGGGCCTGTGTCCAGGGGGTGTGGCCATGTGCGACAGGCTGCTACCAGATGGACAGGTGGGCCGTGGAAGAGGGAGGCAGCAGTTTGGAGCGAGAGCAGCAGTAGATGTGGCTTCCAACAACAGAGACATGTTCATGGACCACGGGAGCATTCCCCAGAGATTCATAGAAATACTGGTGAGAAGAACCCTGATAGGGAATAGACATCTCGATGACAGGAGGAATTGCATTTGAAATCTGAAATACTTAAGTTACTTATAAGGAGATATGAAGAAGTAGGTAAATAAACATCTATTTATTAAGTATTTGACTTAATCTACATTAACATGTGTTTCGCTTTATAGGCAATGGATATCTCTTTAAAATCCAAGCTCGAGGCTGTTCTGGCTCGTGTAAGTCTAAGGGACAAGGTTCTGGGATGGCATTCCTGGCACTGGAAAGTTGGGAACGCATACTGCCACAAGGAAGTCATCTTAGGAAGTCAGGCATAGGTTATAAGGGCCAGGGAAAATTTTCTGGTGGAGCTGATTCAAACTGAGTTGTGATGGACAAAGCAGAAGAGCCATATGGAAAGTGTGAAAGGATGAAAATAAGGGAATATTTGATAGAGAGAAGAGCATGCACATAGCACAAGTTGAGAAATAAAAAGGGAAAAGAGGGCAGCGGAAAACAGAAGACAGGAGAGATGGGCTCTAAAGAACAGGTGGAGATAAGACCACATTGATGGGAAGCAAGAATGGCCAAAGAAAGAGATGTATCTGGAAATGGGAGGGAGAGGGCAGAGGGAGTCCAGGCTTGTGACTGTTTTGTTTTCTGCTCTCTTCCCCCTCCTGAAGCAAGGAGTTGGGAGAAGGGTAAGGAGTCCAAGGCATTGTGTATGTTTGTGTATAGGTGGAGGGGTGGATGGAGGAAGAGAACAAAATATTTACCTTCCATACATTTTTATTGATACCAAGATGAGGTAAGTGGCACACGGGTCTGGCTTCCTCAGTTTGATTTCCAAAAACTGAGGAGGGCCTTTTCCTTCCGTCTTCATCTTATTTAAATCTCTGCTTTCACAGTGACTAAATAATTCACAATTCAGAATATTCATAACAGATTTTATTGATCTATAATCAGTTATGATGTGACCAGCAGATACCAACTGAATATGTTAGTCTGAAAATGCATTTTAAAACACTGAGCAATCAACTCTACTGTGTGCCAAACTCTGTGTGTAGACACATTTCATGCCCTCAAAAACCTTATAAATCATTCAGGGACACAAAAGCAAAATCGGTGATTTACAGGTAAGCCAATAATGTTATCCAAATGCCAAGGGAATAGAGAGAGGGAATAAAATCATAGATTATGAATAAACATATTAAAGTTAATGTAGCTTCTTAAATTATTTCTATGTCATATGCTTGGGGGCCTTCAATGGAAAATCCTAGGTAGAAGGACACTCTTTCTATGTTCCCACCACTTCTGAGTGGACCCGAATGAACAGGTATCACTGGTATTTTAATTTTTTTCTCTGTTCCATATTCCATAGAGATCAGCTTGCCTTCCGCCTGACCAGTTAGACGACACAGGAGGTCTTTGACTTCTTTTTTTTTCCACGCGTCTCCACTCGGCAAGAGGGAATTTATATTTTGTGCTTTATCAACGTATTGCTCTATCTCGGCCTTGCAAATAAGACTGTGGAGCCCCTTCTTCTTCCCCAGATAAAACAGGGTGCTTGCCTGCGTGGACCTGCACATGCTCCTGTACTGCCTTTTGAAGGTTCTGTTTAAAGATGAAACATACTTTTCCATGAGTTTGGACTCTTCATCTAGTTCTTGATTTTCTGGCCAGAACAGAAGGCAGGCCAAAAAATAAGGGTCTGGATATTGATGAGTTGGTCCTACGGATTGCAACACTTCTCGGAGCTGTTTTTTCAGCATGCTAAGCGGTTGGATGTGCTTGGAGTGGGGTTTTAGACAATTAAGAATAATGTTGGCTAAAATGAAATTTAGTTTCTCCTTTGTCAGCTTATTTGGGTTTTGCTTCAGTAGGAAAAGATACTTGCTCACTATATTTTCCATGTTGGTTGCAGCCTCTTTGTAATTTGGATTAAGATATTCCAGGAGTCCAGAAAACCTATCTGCTCTCAAAGCTTCTAGACCTTTCCTGCAATTCTCCTCTTGGAGTAACTGACTCTCTTTGCTTTGTAGCAAACCCAAATCCAAAGAGCAGAAAAGTTCCCCATATTTCTTGAAACAACGAGTGATTTTCTTTTTTAATGAGATTTCTACTGTTTCTTTTTGGGTGTTTCTCATTTTCAAAAGAACAATATAATCAGTAAAAAAGTCAAAGCACCTTTTCAAATCTGATTGTAAATTTTCTAAGTAGGATGTGAAATTGCTAAGAGCCAAATAATATTCACATTTTGGATTTGTGGGAATCATCCCCTTTCCTGATAAAAAGTCTACCATATCTCTTTTAGATAATTCATTTTCTTTGAGGAAACAGGGCATGAGCTGGAGAATCTGAATAGTGTAAAGACCAACTTCTATTTCACCCAGGAAACCGGACGTGTTGTATGTGTCGTATTTTCTTTGCAACTTCTGTGGTGCCCAGGCCTCCGTTTCATAGGCTTTCCTCTCGGCTTGTTCTTGGGATTTTTTAAAAGCTTTTGAGGCGTTTTCAGCGGCTTCCAGGAGGTATTTTAGATCATTAACTGTAATATCCTTGGCTTTTTTCTTTTCATCCAACCACCATTTGATTTGACTTTTGTAGACTTGACCAAGTGTATCTGAGATATAGGAATTTTTAGGTGCTCTCTTTTTGGCCTGGTTTGCCCAATCCAGAGCATTGCTGAAATTCTTCTCTTTAATGTAGAAATATCTTGCTAAGGCCTGACAAATGAACGCATTTTGTGGGAATCGATGAGTCCCGGCGGTCAAGACCATTTCAATTTCTTCGTTCTGTAAAGCTTCGATTAATGGAGCAAACAAAGTGTCTGTTTCATCCCCGTACTCTTTGCGCTGTCTTGTAAGCAGAAGAGTTTCCACGTCATGTCGAAATTTTTCTCTTCCTATTCCAGAAACATAGAATAAATCCTCCTTTAAGATCTTCAGTGCAATTTGACACGTATTCAAGTTATAGCTTTTTTCCAGTTCTTTCAGACAGAAGATGGCAATCAAAGGGTGAATGATGCGCACACCTGTGTATCTCCCATATTCTGCGACTTCCGTGTTTATTAGAAGTGTAGAATAGGCTCCCATCTTGTGGTCTAGGCTTTCGGGTTCCCAGGGGGTACTAGTGTATATGATTCCCAAAAATATTTCACAGTGTGATACTGAGATTGTAGAATCAGTGACATAAGAGTTGAGTAGAGCCAGGAAAGAAATGAGTTGTCCTTCCTTGCTGTCCACATTCTGTCCTTTTAGGATATTCTGGACTACCTTTTTTATATACATATCATTAAAATTGGTCTTCAAGATCATGAAGGAATAAAAGTTTTCACAGTTCTTGTGTTGCTTTTCAATTTCTTCCAGTTTGGCCTCAAAAGCTCTTTGTTCCTTGGGAGAAAGTTGGTAGGTTAGGGCAACACTGTCTGCTAATTTTGCAGTTTCATCAGGATTCTGGGATCTCATGCAGTTTAAGATAATAACCAGTGTTCTTTCATATCTCAAACCCTTGTCTGCTAAAATGGAATCGATGGCATTCTGCAGGACATAAACGTTTTCCTGGTCTTCAAAATCATCTACAAGGAGAAGAACAGGAAAGTAATCTTCATGGCTGGTTGCTTTATAGGTAATCAATTTGGTCACTTGTTCTACAATTTCTCCAAAATCAGTTGTTTTGTTTTTTAACACAGCACATCTAAAATTCTTCTTTAGGTCCCAGAGAACATTCATAGCCAATGTAGTACCCCCACAGCCTGGATGGTGATAAAGATTGATAATTTTTGCAAATGCTGGTTTAGGAGAGTCTGCCCAGCACTGTATCAGATCTTTAAGCTTTTCATAAATATCCCTTTTGACAAAAGCTGAAGAATAGTTTTCAGAAGAAAAATAGAAGTTCCACCAGGATACTTTGCCACCTCGATAAAAGTGTTCCTCTTTTGATGTCTTAAATTCTTGGAATTTAGTTTTGTCTTTCTCTATGTCTGTGTCTTTACACTCATTTTCACAGAGGATTTCTAGTGCAGTCAGGATATCTTCTTCCTTTTTCTCTAAGATAACCGAAGAAAGTCCATGGGAGGGCAAAAATCTTCTTGATGACTGAGTCACTGGTTTTAGTTTAAGGATAGTACTGTTTATCAGTTCTAACTTTAAAGTGGAAATACTGTGGTTTGTTAATTCATCTGCTGTTGTCAGTCTTGTTTGTAGCAGATCTTTCCATCGTTGATAAATCTGTGGGTTTGCACAAATACACAATATATTTTCCATTCCTTTGAGAGCTTGGTAGAAAGCAAAGAAAGTTTCAATGAGGGGATCTCCTGGGCTTTCCACTGGAGAGAGTAATAGAAACACTACCAAAAATTTCCCTCTTGTCATTATATTTTCATCCGTGAGAAATAAAATCAACTTCCTGACTTCAGAAGCTCTTTCTCTGTGCCATAAATTTGGTTCTAGAGGCTTATGGCTCTCATTTTTCAAGTCTGACCTGCCATTGCAGAAGATCCAGCTGGTCTGCTCATAAAGATTCAAACTAGAAATTTTCTCCCTTATGTTATTTGTCTTTTCTTCAAACTGATTTGGAAAGTGAAGATTTGCTACTCGGCTTTTTTTGTAAGCTTTGACCACCCCCTTGCTCACAGATTCAGGATCAAATTCCAGCACAGCAAACCATTTCATTTCCTTTAGAAAATCTAAGTTCTTCGTTTGATTTGGATGGCATTTATTTGTTACAAGAATGTACCAGCTGTAGTATGAATTATCCAGTGAGTCTCGGTTGCCTATGAGAAGTTTAACCAGCTTTTGTCCTTCACTCTCCTTCTTATTTGCCTTCATTTCATATTCTTCTTCAGCCACTTTTCTAGATGCTACTACTGACTTAAGATTTTGTAAAAAATTTTTGTGAGCTACTTCCCGTTGTTTGACATTGGCCAGGACATCCTTAGAGCTGGGCCCATCTCTCACAAACAGTGAAAAATCTTGGTTTGGTTTCCATGTTTCATTTTTACAACTTTGCATCTTAATTAAGAAATGTTTTTCTTCACATACAGAATGTTTTGGAATAACATCTACTTCAATGACAAATCTGTCAGATGGTGTATTGTTCTGCAGTAGGACTTCCACAAACCTTGGCTCCCGAATGCACTTCTTCGCTTCATTGATATCATTTTCTTCAAAGTATTGTCTGATCATTATATTAAAGTGGTCAATGAAGGCATCCTTACTGGTGACTTTCACACCAACAATTTGTCCGTGGGGTCTGTCCTTGACTCCAAAATGGATAGTGCCATTGGTGCGTGAATTCATACAAGCTGATGCAAATCGGAAGACTTCATTGCTAAATTTCATCTTAATGTCCTTTTCTGTGGCTGCTTCTGTATTTGTGAGGGCTTTGAACTCATGTATTGGGTCTATGAGATTGAGTGGGCCAGTTTCAGGTTGTAGAATACTATGTTCTATGTAACGTTGGCTGTTATGGAACTGATCAAAAGGATATGGCATACAAGTCATCTGTTCAGTTTCTAGCCTATCCTCATTTTGGTCTTCAGTGGTCGCTCCTTCATTTAATGCATCTTCTTTCATAAGAATCGATTCTTGTTCTTTGGTATCTCTGGTCTCTCTGAGATCATGATCAATATTGGATAACACTGATTTTTCCTCTTCCTTTTTTGTCTTTTGTGGCTTTTTTGGGTGTTGTTTTTTGGAGGGTTTTGTATGATCCAATTGTCCAGAATCCTGATTGTTACTTTCAGAGGAACTGTTATTCAATCTGTTATATTTACGTTTTATCAACAGTGCTGGACCCCGGGGTAGTCCCATTTCTCTAAGGTCATTCTCAGTTAATTCCTGCAGGACTAATCCAGTTACTTCTTCAGTGAGCAGAATCTGCCCATATTTTTCATCAATCTTAAGGTCTTTTGTTACCCATTGTTTCACATGCTCTTTGGTCCAGTCGTTGATAATTTCAGGTAGATTTACTTGTTCACTCATGTCAACTTGCAATTTTCTTCCTTGGAAAAAGTAATACAATAAGTATTTTAGTATTATACTTTATCATGGAAATCACATATTCAATTATGTATGTAATTTGATATAAACAACATATATAAAATATTGTTCAAGGCTGACTTTTAAAACTACTTGGTACTTATTCTTAATGTTTTATAGTCCCAATTAGTGCCCTTATTCCCTAGATGATTATAATTGTGATTGTGAAATGAGCAGTAGCTGCTAACTAGGGTGACATATACCTTTATTCACATAGTAATTTTCCTGTTTAGGCTTAACTTGGTGAAGGTTGGGTTTTTGTAACTTAAACCCAGAATCTTAAGTACCACAGGCATTGGTTCCCATAGCTGAATATTGCAAATAAACTTTAAAATATAAAACTGGGTAAGTGGGGGGAGGGGTGCCTGGCTGGCTCAGTTGGGAGAGTGTGTGACTCTTGATCTCCAGATTGTGAGTTTGAGCCCCAGATTGGGTGTAGAGATTAATTAAAGAAAACTTAAAAAAAAAAAAACTGGGTAAGTGGAGGTGGGTTGGGGAACAGGAACCTCCTTTCTCAACTAGGAAGATGACCATCTCTGTTACATAGTGATGAAGCAACCAGTTACCTCATCACCCACTGTCTTTTGGAATTCAAGCTGTTAGGCCACCAAGGTGGAAAGAGATGTGGCAGCAAAATGTCAGGATAATCAATTTGGTTTGCTAATTCTTGTGGCTCTCAGAGGTACCAAAAGAGTTAGCTGTAGTTCAAACTGGCCTGGCCTGACTGAAATTAGATAAGGAAAATAATATGAGTTTTTAACTTTGTTAAAACCCATTCAGCCTATGTAGCAACATTTTTCTAGATATGTCTGCTGAAGCAAGTGAAACAAAAGCAAAAACAAACTATTGGGACTTCTTCAAAATAAAAAGCCTCTGCACAGCAAAAGAAACAATCAACAAAATTAAAAGATAACCTACTGAATGAGAGAAGATATTTGCAAATGACATATCTGATAAAGGGTTCATATTTAAAACATATAAAGAACTTAATACAACTCATTACCAAAAAAACAAATAATCTAATTAAAAATGGGGGGGCGCCTGGGTGGCTCAGTCATTAAGCGTCTGCCTTCGGCTCAGGTCATGATCCCAGGGTCCTGGGATCGAGCCCCACATCGGACTCTCTGCTCGGCGGGAAGCCTGCCTCACCCTCTTCCATTCCCCCCTGCTTGTGTTCCCTCTCTTGCTGTCTCTCTCTCTGTCAAAATAAATAAATAAAATCTTTAAAAAAAATAAAAAATAAAAAATAAAAATGGGCAGAAGACATGAATAGACATTTCTCCAAAGAAGACATACAGATGGCCAACAGACACACGAAAAGATGCTCATCATCATCAGGGAAATGAAAATCAAAACTCTAATGAGAAAGAAGAGGAAGATGGCAGCAGAATAGGAGGATCTAGGTTTGTCACATCCCATGAACACAACTGGATAATTATCAAATCATCCTAAGTATCCCAGGAATCAACCTAAAACAGCAGAACACACATTTTTTTCAAGTGTACACACAACATTCTCCAGAATAGATCACATATTAGGTCACAAAACAGGCCTCAACAAATACAAAAAGATTCACATCATACGATGCACCTTTTCTGACCACAGCACTATGAAACTAGAAGTCAACCACAAGAAAAAAATTGGAAAGATCACACATACCTGGAGGTTAAATAACATGCTACTAAACAATGAATGGGTTAATCAGGAAATCAAAGAAGAAATTAAAAAATACATGGGAACAAATGAAAGTGAAAACACAATAGTCCAAAACCTTTGAGATGTAGCAAAAGTGGTCCTAAGAGGGAAATAATAGCACTACAGGCTTGTCTCAAAAAGCAAGAAAAATCTCAAAATAAACAACCTAATCTTACATCTAAAGGAGCTAGAAGAAGAACAACAAAAAAAGCCTAAAGCCCCAGAAGGAAAGACATAATAAAGATTAGAGCAGAAATAAATGTTATAGAAACAAAAAACACAATAGAACAGATCAATGAAACCAGGAGCTGGTTCTTTGAAAAAATTAATAAAATTAATAAATAAAATAAACCTCTGGCCAGACTTATCAAAAAGAAAACAAAAAGGACCCAAATAATTCACCATGATCAAGTGATATTTATTCCTGGGTTGCAAGGTAGTTCAATATTTGCAAATCAATCAGCATGATACATCACATTAATAAAAGAATGGATACCTGGGGCACCTGTGTGGCTCAGTCAGTTAAGTGTCTGACTCTTGATTTTGGCTCAGGTCATGATCTCAGGGTTGTGAGATCCAGCCCTGCATAGAGCTCTCAGCTGGGCATGGAGCCTGCTTAAAATTCTCTCTTTCCCTCTACCCCTCCTTCCTCCCCCTGCAACAAAAGAAAGGAATGGATAAGAACCATATGATCATTTCAATGGATGCAAAAAAAGCACTTGACAATGTACAACATCCATTCATGATAAAAAAACTCTCAACAAAGTAGGTTTTGAGGGAACATACCTCAACATAATAAAGACCATATATGAGAAACCCACAACTAATACCATCCTCAATGGGGAAAAACTGAGAGTTTTTCCTCCAAAGTCAGGAACAAGACAGGGATGTCCACGCTCACCACTGTTATTTAACATAGTACTGGAAGTCCTAGCCACAGCAATCAGACAACACAAAGAAGTAAAAGGGATTCAAATCTTAAGAAAGAAGTAAGACTTTCACTATTTGCAGATGACATGATACTCTATATAGAAAACCTAAAAGACTCCACCAGAAAACTGCTAGAACTGATAAACAAATTCAGTAGAGTTGTAGGATACAAAATCAAAGTACAGAAATCTGTTGCATTTCTATACAGCAATAATGAAGCAGCAGAAAGAGAAATTAAGGAATCAATCCCATTTACACCAAAAACAGTAAGATACCTAGTAATAAACCTAACCAAAGAGGTGAAAAACTTGTACTCTGAAAAGTATAAAATACTGATGAAAGAAACTGAAGGTGATACAAAGAAATGGAAAGACATTCCATGCTCATGGATTGGAAAAACAAAGATTGTTAAAATGTCTATAATACCCAAAGAAATCTACACATTTAATGTAATCCCTATGAAAATACTAACAGCATTTTTCACAGAACTAGAACGAACAATCCTGAAATTTGTATGGAACCACAAAAGACCCCAAACAGTCAAAGAAACCTTGTAAAAGAAAAGCAAAGCTGGAGGCATCACAATTCTGGACTTCAAGTTATATTACAAAGCTATAGTGATCAAAACAGTAATGGTACTGGCACAAAAATAAACACATAGATCAGTGGAACAGAATGGAAAACCCAGAAATGAACCCACAACTATATGGTCAATTAATCTTCAACAAAGCAGGAAAGACTATCCAGTGGGAAAAAGTCTCTTAAACAAATGGTGTTGGGAAAACTGGACAGCCATATGCAAAAGAATGAAATTGGACCACTTTCTTACACTGAACAAAAATAAATTCAAAATGGATTAAAGACCTAAATGTGAGACCTGAAACCACAAAAAATCCTGGAGGAGAACACAGGCAGTAATCTCTTTGATATCAGCTGTAGCAACTTCTTTCTAGATATGTCTCCTGCAGCAAAGGAAAAAAAGCAAAAATAAACTATTGGGACTTCATCTTCCACACAGTGAAGGAAACAATCAACAAAACTAAAAGACAACCTACTGAATGGGAGAAGACTATCTGATGAAAGGTTAGTACCCAAAACATATAAAGAACTTCCAGAACTCAACAGTGAAAAAATTAATCAGTTAAAAACGGGCAGAAGACATGAATAGACATTTTTCCAAAGAAGACATCCAGATGACCAACAGACACATGAAAAGATGCTCAACATCACTGATCACCAGCAAATAGGAACCAAAACTACAATGAGGTATCTCCTCACACCTGTCAGAATGGTTAAAACAACCCAAGAAACAGGTCAGGATGTGGAAAAAGGGGAACCCTCTTACAATGCTGGTGGGAATGCAAACTGGTGCAGCTACTCTGGAAAATAGTATGGAGGTTCCTCAAAAAATTAAAAATTAAAACTACTATATTATCCAGTAATTCCACTACTGAGTATTTACCTAAAGAATATGGTAACACTAATTTGAAAAAATATATGCACCTCTATGTTTATTGCAGTATTATTTATAATAGCCAAATTATGGAAGCAATCCAAGTGTCCATTGATAGTTGAATGGATAAAGAAGATGTGGTATATACACACAATGAAATATTACTCAGTCATAAAAAGGAATGAGATCTTGCCATTTGCAACAACATGGATAAATCTAGAGGGGATAGTGTATAATGCTAAGTGAGATAAATCAAAGAAAAACAAATACAATATGATTTCACCCATATGTGGAATTTAAGAAACAAAGCAAAAGAACAAGGAAAAAAGAGACAAACCCAAAAAACAGAATTTTAACTACAGAGAACAAACTGATGGTTACTAGAGGGGAGGTGGGAGGTGGGATGGGTGAAGTAGGTGATGGGAATGAAAAGTACACTTATCATGATGAGCACTGAGTAATGTACAGAATTGTTGAATCACTATAGTATATACCTGAAACTAATATAACACTGTATGTTAAGTATACTGGAATTAAAATTATACTGTAATTAAACTAAAATAAAAAAAAACAATTTCAGCCAAAGTTATTGATGTGAGACTAGTGAAGGTCCCACATAATTGTGGGACTTGGCTGAATTGCAAGAACTGAATATCCTGGAACACCCTAGAGCAGGGATTCTCAACTTGGGCTGAGCATTAGAATCACCTGGGACTCCACATTCTGATAATTTAATTGGTTGAGTGTGTGGGAGTAGAGTTCAAGCATAGTACTTTTTAAAATCTGTCAGTGACATTCTCTTGTGCAGATGAGGTGAGAGCCGTTCGTTCTCAAAATGTAGTCTCCAGATCAGCATCATTAGCACTACTTGGAAGCATGGTAAAAATGTAAATTCTCAGGTCCCACCCCCAACCTAGTGAATCAGAATTAAAAAGGGAATCAATAGGATGGTTTAAATAAGGAAAAACAAGAAGGTGAAAATATTATGAGGATAAGTAGATTAAAAGTATTAAGTATCAAACAAACAAAAATATTAAACTATAAAGAGAAAAGACAAACATTTAAAAAGATTTGTAATTTTTTAAATGAAAGATTTACAGATCCCAGTTTAAAAAAGATCATTTTATTTTATTTATTTATTTATTTATTTTTTTAAAAAGATCATTTTAAATGAAAGATTTATAGATCCTAGGTTTTTATATAATAAGTCACAAAGTCTAGCTAAATTGTAAATTTGACCCATCTGTGTTTGGGGTTTCTTGCAGAAGCTTTTCCAGAAGGTCTTCTTGAGGTTGTATGTGAAGGATGAGCTAAACTGAGGCCTCAGCCTATAGCCTTGTGTTAGCCAGAGAAGAAACCATGCCAGTCATTTATGGTGTGAATACCATAGACACTTTAGAATAATTTACCCTGTCTATAGGCATGCTACCGCTGGGCATAGCAGCTTCTGCTTGCTTGTATAAAACTTTTCCTAGTGCCTTAGTATCCTGAATCCTCTTAGTCACTTTGGCTTCATTCTGCAGGACACACCTAGTCCTGAGCCAATTAGCAGAATTAAGCAACTGGCACAATGAACATTATAAACATATTTCGGATTATCGATTCCATTCACTTACAGTGTAGATGGAAGAGGTCTTAGAATTAGCATACATATTGCAACCAGAGATAAATATCATTTGTTTATTCACTCGACAAATATTTATTGAGCACGTATTAGACATCATGCTCAAGAGAACTAGTGGTGACTAAAAGAGATATGAAGTTCTTTCATAAGACTTAGAGTCCAGTGGAGAAAATTTTAAAAAGAAAGAAGAACCATACACACATATATTCAAAACAGTTTATCATGACAAACTGCGATAGTGCTTTGTGTAAGACACAGTAAGGGGCAAAGGATTGGGATCTGTGAGGAGGGGAGGAGTGTCACTAGGAAGAAAGTGGGGACACTGTGCAGGTGAAGTTAAAGTGGAGCTTCTGGAGTAGGGTAGGAGGAAGGTAGAGGGAGCAAGTCTGCGGGACAGAGTGAAGGGAATAAGGAATAGTCTACCTGGAGGGATTTCCAAGGGCCTATCTAGTGGGTCCAAGGAAATGGGTGTGGTGGTGCTCCGCAGTGGGCTGTCCCTGCTTCTGCCCCCAGAGCCAGGTGCTGGCCCTGCCAAAAAGAATTCCTGGGCAGAGGGAATTACTGACCAGGAGATGACTCTTCGAACCCAGGAGACTGGAGCCTCATCCCTGATCCTCCTGTCTCCTCTGCAGAGTCCCTAAGTGTCATTTCGGGTAAGACTGAAGGGAGAGATTCTGCCTTACCTCTTTACAAGCACTATATGGAACCAATAGGATAAACAATTATTAATAAGCATATTCCTAATGAAAGATTTTTTGAAGTCACTTTGGAGAAAAGGCTGGATAAAAAAATGACTGATGTATTATTTTTAAATTTAGTCTTAAAATGTCTCGTACCTTAAAAATTTGCTGAATACTTGCTTTTTATATCTTTTAATATATTTTGACCCCCTTTCTGTAGGCAGCTGAGGGGAAGAGGTACTCATGGCTTCAGACGCTATTCTCATCACAATTTTTGGTGGTTCCATAGACACCTAGATGATCCTTCAATACACTGGCCTTTCTCCCTCTTGACTGCCTCTCGTCCAATGATCTCGACCTCGCCCCAGTTCCACTGTTATGGTCACACTATTGACCTTATCGCAAACTGTTATGGGTTGAATTGTGACTCCCCCCACAAACTCATGTGTTTGTGATAGGTTGAAATGGGGTCACTTATGTCAAGGGGTTTAAGATGGAGTCAGGAGGCCATTAAGGAGATGGGCCTTACACATGTCCTCACTGGTTGAACCATGAACTTTTAAACTGTGCCAGATGGAAAATATTCCAAGGACTCAGTCCTAACACTTACAATTTGCTACTTGCTAGCAAGAGGTTTTGCTTAGTGATAGCCGCAGCAATCAATTATATTCAGTCAAGATTAGTTTTCTGCCACCAACACCAATCAAAAATTCTTTGTAAGCATGTATACAGGCGTTCCCTTTTTGTCTGAAAAATCCCTGACTTTTGCTTAGTGGGACACTATTTGGGTTGTTACCCAAATCTGTGTACTCCAAATTGCAACTCTTTGATCCCAAATAAACTCTCTTGCTTAATGATCACCTCCTGCCAAGTTTAGTTGATGTGACGAAGTTCTAGCCCCAGTACCTTGGAATGTGACCTTTTTGGACATAGGGTCGTTGCAGATGTTAACATGAAGCTGTTAGAGTGGGCCCTAATTCAGTATGACTGGTATCTTTATAGGAAGGGGGAATTTAGCCACAGAGGCACATACACAGTGAGAATGCCACGTGTGGAAGAAGGCAGAGATTGGGGGGTGATCGCTAAGCCAAGGAATGCCAGAGGTTGCCAGCAAACCACCAGAAACTAAAGGAGCCCACAGAAGGAACCGACCCCGCCAACATCTTGATCTTGAAGAACTCCAGCCCCCAGAACTATAAGACAATATATTTCTGTGGTTTAAGCCAGACAGTTTGTGGTACTTTGTTACAGCAGCCCTAGGAAACTAATAGAATCACCAGTGGCTACCAGCCTTCCAGCATCTCAGATTCAAATATCTCCCTCTCACCAGGATCTCCTGCCCCTTAGACTCACTACCTTTATTTATTTAAAAAAAAAAAAGATTTTATTTATTTGACAGAGAGAGATAGAGGGAGCAGGGAGGAGCAGAGGGAGAGGGAGAGCAAGAGAGAGAATCTCAACCAGACTCCCTGCCTAGCGGGGAGCCCCACATGGGGCTGGATCTCACGACCCTGAAATCATGACCTGAACTGAAATCAAGAGTCAGATGCTTGACTAACTGAGCCACCCAGGCACCCCTAGACTCATTGCCTTTAGTGCTCAAATTCTAATATTTCTTTAACACCAAGACCTATAACTTACTGATTCTAGATTCTATTACTCTCTCACTCCTGTCCCCCTGTCCCTGCATCTCCTCACTGCCTCTCCTTTGTAACTAGCTTGACACACATTTTCCTCTCTCATCAAATCTCCAACACCTCCTCACCGTTGTCATTTTCCACTGTAACCCTGCTTCCTATTGTAACTGGGAAATTAAAGCAATCAGAAGAGAGCTTCCCCAAGCTCTTAAAACCATATCTACCACTATCCTGCTTCTTGACTTTTCTTCTGTTACTAGGTCCATACATTCTATTTTAGTTTCTGTTCTCTGAATGGACTGTCCATACCTCTTGCTCTGGAGAGGAGATCCACACATCTCTGGGCATCTCCTCTGGAGATGTTCTCATCACTCTCCACAGACTTGCTCTGTCCAGGTCTGTGGCAATATCTTCTCTTAGTCAGAGTCCTCTCTCACCTTGTCCTCTGGGCACCCCAAATATTATAAGGAAAAGCTGTAGTTTTTCGCTTCTGATTTGGCCAGTGATTACAGTAATTCCACTAGACTCCAGCACTCTCCAAGAAGCAACATATGAAGGGTTTCCTGCTTATCAGCTACTAGATGCTCAGAGATGTGTGTGTGTGTTTGTGTGTGTGTGTGTTTAATGTGGGGATGGTGGGAGGGCTTGTCTTTGTGCTACCTCCCAGGGAGACAGCATCCCCCTCATTTTCTCCTTTATTGTTTGAATTCTGTTAGGAACCACAGGACGATGGGAGCACTCTTCTCAAATTGGAATGGCATTTGTCCTCCCCAAATCTGTCTTTTTATCTCTATCTCACAGGTTCCCCCATTGTTCAAAGATGAAGACTCTTTATAACATCAAAACATTTCTCAGCTGCTCACTGCTTTGATGGGAACTGAGAAGATACATAATGATTTGAGGTTACTATATATTTGGTAACACCGTCACATGAATTTTCCACTCTGTCAGTTATACAAGCATCTTAATCTATGATCCATATTTGGCTGGAACTATGTATTTAATTCAAGGTGACCAGGATTTGGGCAAAAACATTTTAATAATGCTTTGGTGTAACTCTGTGGCCCAATCAGTGTCTTCAACCTTGTTTTGGGTGACGATTTGTGAATATTTATCTAGAATTTAATGTGTTTCACTGTTCAAAGGCCTTTCATGAACATTCTTTGATTAGATTTACATCCTGGAGTGTTGGCATATTTTTTAAACACGAGGGACATTTATGTTTGGCAAGAAGCTACACAGTGTAAATAAAGGGGAAGGGGTCATGATCAGGAAAATAATATCACGATCAAATGTGTCTCCTCTCAACCAACCTGTTTTTTTTTTTTTTTTAAGATTTTATTTATTTATTTGAGACAGAGAGAATGAGAGAGACAAAGAGCACATGAGAGGGGGTAGGGTCAGAGGGAGAAGCAGGCTCCCTGCCGAGCAGGGAGCCCGATGTGGGACTCGATCCTGGGACTCCAGGATCATGACCTGAGCCGAAGGCAGTCGCTTAACCAACTGAGCCACCCAGGCGCCCTCAACCAACCTGTTTTAATTGTATAAGAATGTGGGAATAGAACCAGTGTTGTCTTGGTTAGGTCTTTCTAGCCTCATCTCCAGAGTGTTCCAAATCTAGAAACACTCTGCACCACAGTTGCTGGAAGGTTTCCTTTTTTTTTCTTTTTAAGATTTATATATTCATTTGAAAGAGAGGGAGGTAGGGGAGGGGCAGAGGGAGAGAATGAGAGAAACAGACTCCCTGCTGAGTGCAGAGCATGACTCTACCCCTGAGATCACGATCTGAGCTGAAATCAAGAGTTTGACATCCAACTGACTGAGCCACCCACTTTTTAAAGAATTCTACAGTCAGTGTAAGTTACAGCTAGTGATAGATAAACGTGAAAACAGCAAGATTTCTCATTCTTTTTAGAATTGTTTCATTAGAAGTAGTTCATGTACACTTGAAAATATATTCACTTTCAAAATTCTGCTTTAGTTTTTAGAATGTGTTTTTAAAGAAAACTTTTAAAGCAAGTTGATGAAGCAGGTATCTCTAATGATTAGAAACTTACCAGGGCTTTTCTGAAAACTTCCTGTTTATATCAGCAACCTGAAATAAGTCTTTATGAGGTGCTTTGATCTCAAGCTGTTAGATTAGTTGTCTTTTCTTGAAAATTTGCAAGAGTCATGTCCTGGAAAACATCTGTGTATGAGGAAGTAAAGATGTAGGCAGAACAGATTTGGTCCTTTTCCAGTTTTGCCTTTTGTTGAGGATCTGTTACATTAAAAAAAAAAAATGATATCACAGAAAATTAAAATGCAATTGATTGGACCATTGCTTAGGAAATGTTTATGAGACAGATTTTCCCACTAACTTTCCATTGTGAAAAATTTCAAACATATAGAAGATTTGAAAGAATAACGAAAAGAACATCCTCCACGGAGAGGGCATCTCTTCCTATATTTAAATACTTTTAATAAATTAGATAAATGTCCAATATATGTTGCAGGCATTCTCTTTCCTCCCACATTCCACATTCAATGTGGAACAAATCCTGTAGGGATGTGGTCTCTTCAAAACACATCCCACATCTGACCACCAACCACCACCTCCACTGCTACCAACCCGTCCAAGCCCCCACCTCTCTCCTGGATGACAAGAGTGGCTCCCTCACTTGTTTCCTTCTTGCTATTATTGATCCTGCTGGGGACTTCCTCAAAATAGCAGCCAGAGTGGCCCTGTCCAAATGTAAATAACATGCCAATACTCTGTTCGGTCCCTCCAGTGGCTCTCCATTTGACTCAGAGTGAAAGCCTAGCTCATTATAAACTATAAAGCCTCACATGACCTGGCACCCTGCTACCCTTCTGGTATTACATCTTACTTTCATTTCCCTTTCTAAAGCTGGTCCAGCCCCCTTGTTGTTACTGCTTTTGGCCTCCAGCTCCTTTTGTCTCCCCGGGAGGTTCCTGGATACCTGTGGGGCCCCTTCCCTCCCTTCCCTCAGGCCTTTCATCTCCTATCTTCTCACTGAGGCCTGCTTGGCCAGCCTGCAAGAAAACTTTATTCCATCTCCAATATTTCTGATCCCTCCTCTGGTTTCTTTCTTTCTTTCTTTTTTTTTCTTCCTTTAAATATATATACTTAGGATTTATCACAATAAAGTATTCCAAATATTCCTACTTATTTATCTTGTTTCTTTTTCTGTCCCCACCCATTATTCTGTGTGCTTCATGAGGACAAGGATTTTGTACATTTGTTCGTTTTGTTCGCTATTTTACAGTGCCTAGCACAGAGTAGCTGCTTAACAAAAATTTGTTGAATGAATAACATTTTCTCGGGGTCGTTTAAAATAAGGAATTTTTGAAAACTCTTGAGTTAGCCGTGTCTGTGAGTCAAAGGACCAAAGGACTTTGCTCGTTTCACTAGGGCGGTTGAATCACTAGGGCAATTCTTTCACTTGGTTTGAATCCCAGACAGAAATCTAAGAATATTTGTTTACTGTGTTGCTCATTAGGTCACAGCTAACTCTAGCTTCAATCATCTGGGCACAAAGAAGGGAAAGGAAATTTTGTCAAAAGGAAAGAAAACTTAATAAGTATGTGTCTCCTGCAGTCCTTCTAGGTACCCCAGTTTCACAACATCCTATAACATTTCTGCTGTGTCACTCACAGTTCCCAAATAAGGTCATTTCTCATACTGGGCTGGGCCTCTCTTCTGGAGCCTTAGCACCACGGTTGTTTTCATTTGCTGCTGGTGTTCCGGGGAGCTGATCTCCTGGGGAGGGCCTTACCCCTTTCCATAGACACGGTCTTTTCAGATCTGCTGCAATACCTTCTCTTAGCCAGAGTCCTCTTTCAGTACTTTAACCACGTACCCTCTCTCAGGATTTCCTAAAGACTGGGAGGACAGATTCCAAATTCTCTCTTTTGTTTTAGACAGGTGATTATTTCCAATAAGGCCCAACATTCTACAGTTTTTTTTGTTTGTTTGTTTTTTGTTTTTTGTTTTTAATTTTTAGTAAGCTCTACACCCAACGTGGGGCTCAAACTCACGACCCAGAGATCAAGAGTTGCACGCTCTTCTGATTGAGCCAGTCAGGTGCCCCTTTTTAATTTTTTTTTAAAGTTAATTTTTTAATTTTTTAAAGGCCTAACATGCTAGAAATGAAGCAGCACATCAGGGATTTCCCTCTGCAGTACATCCCTTTTTCTTACAGCTTTCAGGCCTCTATACACAGCCAGTGACTCACTGTGTGTTGTGTTCTGTGCTGCAAGGGGGAATTTTGTGCCACCTAATAGACGGCAGCTTTCTCTCACTTCTTTTTGATCAGTTTCTGCCAATAGATACCAGGGAGACAGAAGCACTCTCCTCAGATAAGATCACAGACATTTATTCCCCAAATCTGGAGCCTTTTTTTGTTAAATGGAAAAATCAGCAATACTTTGTCTTAATATGATATACTAAACTCTTTAATAATATCCTCGGACCTATTATAATGTCAAAAGTTTCTCAACCCCCCTCTCCAGCTCATGACAGCAGTGTAAACATATAACGATTTGAACCTATTACATTCAATAATACTTTTAAAATAGTTTATACTCTATCAATCATAAGAGCATCTGCATATATATTGTTGGAGCTAAGTAAAGATCAAAATGACTGGTGTGGTCAAATTTTGAGGCTGACTTGACATAATTCTTGGCTTCCGAGGGGCCCTCATCTTCCTGTTTGAAACAATGATAAACACAGATCTTACCGGTAATAACATTAATTATTGGCAAAGGAGTTATAGAATGCCATTCTCCAGCAACTACTCCAGTTTTCTCTCTCTAGCATCGAGCAAGAAGCACCAAATCATCAGAGCACTTACGGTCCAGCACTGGTGCCCACCCACTCTCATCTCAGGGGGTCCTCGGAGCACCCCAGGTATCGATGCCCTGAGGAGTTCTGTTCTGCAGGACTCTTAGAGCTGACCCTGGGGAGAGATGCTGTAGAATCCTGATGCTAGTCTGGGAGGGCTACACACACCCCTTCTGCAGGTCTGACGAAATGAAACCACACACAAGCAAGTTAAGTTTCATTTCCTGAGGTTAAGTTTCCATTTCGGTTTTTAACCAGATTGCTGTTAAAAAAAAAACCGAATGTGAAGGGAATTCTTACAAAGAAAAAAACACTTTGGAGAGTGTGATCTTTGACTAAATGTAAAACCTCTAATAACATCTTAAGTTATGGAAGACAGAATTTTGTATAATTGTACACGACCACAGTTTCCTTTACGACCTTTAATGTTTCCATTCCTGAACTTTGCATTGTTTCTCCGTTGTTTTTCCCACTGCCCTCCACGATCTGGGAAAACTTCTCACCACTCCGAGTACACGTTAAAGGTACATTTCTTTTTAGAGAAGCATTTACAAAGTTAGCCTCAGTTAAATATGTCGGTATGTATTTATATTTCTAATTACTTTCAATATCTTTACAAGCAAGCATTTATCTAGGAACACATGTGTTTATATAAAAAGTACAGCTGGAGTTTTAAAAAAAAATAGCTGTCCCATAGGCAGAAAATATAAAGGTTTAATGATGCAGTAACTTACCAGGATTTTCCTGAAAACTTCCTTCTTTTTATATCAGGAACTTGAAGCAGTTGATTTTAATCTTCGTTTTCTTAATCCTTTCCTGATGGCCAGGAGACAAAAGATTGTAAGATCCTTTTGAAAAACTAAGCAAACTAAGTTGTGGAGTTCTCTGGTCTGGATACTCTGACTCCTCTGAGGGTGTGTAAGATGTGCTGTGAAGGGATAGAATGAGGAAGTAGAAATGCAGGGAGTTTCAGTTTTGCTTAAGAGTGGTTTATTTGGATTTGGAAGGATGTAAATATCAAAAAGTTAACATCACAGAATATTATCAAAAAATTTGAACCATTGTTCATCAGACAGAATTTTAAGTCATAAAAGTTAAGAAATTGCAGTGGGAAGACACTTACAGGAAAAAAAATAAATACAGGGGAGAACATTAAAATCTCAATCTAAGTGCCTGTTATGGGATGACTTGTGCTCCTCCAAAATTCATATGTTGAAGTCCTAACAGAATGTGACTGTATTTGGAGATCGGGTCTTTGAAGAGACAGTTAAAAGGAGGTCACTAGGGTGGGCTCTAACATATCTGTTGTCTTTGTAAGAAGAGATTAGGACACAGACAAACACACAGAAACAGAAAAGACCACGTGAAAATACAGGAAAAAGAGAGCTATCTATAAATCCCAAAACTGTCACACCAGTTTACACTCAGTTAGTAGTGGATTATAAATTCTCCTTATTCTACATCCTTGCTAACTCTTGTTATGAGACTTTCTAATTTTTGTAATTCAAGTCCATGTGAAATCATATCTTATTGTGGTTTTAATTTCCATTTCCCTCATTACTAGTGAGGTCAAAATGTTTACAATGGTACAAAAGTGATATGCATTCAGTAAAATCCATATTTCAAATTTTGAAAAATTGTTCATATATTTAGGGCTGTTTATGTTTCCTCTTCTATGAAATTCCCATTCATTTCTTTTGCATATTTTTTCTATCAAATTGGTCATGTTTCTCCTATTTGTTTTAGGATGCTTTATTTATCAATTCATACTAGAAAATTTCCAGTGATTTTCCAGCTAAGACTTTATGAAAAATTTCAAAGTATTTCAAAATACTTTATGAAAAATTTCAAGATATTTTTACAAAGATATTTACTGAAGCGTTTTGGTAATTCCAAAGAAAAATTGGCAATAACCTAATTGGCCATAAATAGGAATTGGTAGTGTAGTCATAAAACTAAAATATAGCCATCAAAAATAATTTTAATATATCCCTATTGAAATGGAATGATTTCCAGAATCCAAGGGAAATAATTCAGGAGTAGAATAGGATCTATTGCATAATCTCATTCATGAAAACATTTTTTTTGAAGAATGTAACAGTACATAAATATAGACTGCACATAAACATGTACACATAAGCTGGTATATACATGAAAACTTTTGAGAGAGAGCAGGAAATTACATGGTTGCATCTGAGGAAAGAGATTGGTGCTTAAGGGTAAGAATAGATTTACTTTTTTTTTTTTTTAAGATTTATTTATTTTAGAGAGAGAGGGAGAATCTCAAGCAAACTCCACGCTGAGCGCAGAGCCCCATGCAGGGCTCAATCTCACCACCCTGAGATCATGACCTGAGCGGAAATCAAGAGTCAGAGGCCTAACTGACTGAGCCACCCAGGCACCCTGAGATTTACTTTTAATTATATTTTTTTCAGTTCTATTTTTTCATGTCATATATTACTTTTATTTATATTTTATTTATTTATGAAAAATTTGGACTTGTTAGAATGTATGCTTAGATATACATGTGTGAAGAGAGGGAGAAGTCTTGGATCATTTCTAAATTTTTTTTTTTTTTAAAGATTTTATTTATTTATTTGACAGAGAAAGACACAGTGAGAGAGGGAACACAAGCAGAGGGAGAGGGAGAGGGAGAAGCAGGCTTCCCATGGAGCAGGAAGCCTGATGCGGGGCTCGATCCCAGGACCCTGGGATCATGACCTGAGCCGAAGGTAGACGCTTAACGACTGAGCCACCCAGGCACCCCGGATCATTTCTAAATTTTTAAATTTGAGAAACAGGTTGAATGGTAGTCCAACAAATCAAGGAAGGGAATACAGGGGAGAAGCATCTTGGGGGGTCAGGATTATGAGTTAAGTTTCAAGATTATTTTAAGCCTGTGTCAATTGTCTTACCTGTTGCTTCTTTTATATGTAATGTTCCTTAGAGAAAAATCTATCCTTGGGCTCACCTTTTCATAGTAGTAGTACCAGGGAAATAAACTGTGGAATTTCTTGCCCACACTTTGTGACAGAAAGTATAGAATTTATTATTTATTTATTTTTGTTATTTATTTAAAATTGATTAATTAATATAGCGTATTATTAGTTTCAGAAGTAGAGTTTAGTGATTCATCAGTTGCATAGAACACCCAGTGCTCATTACATCAAGTGCCCTCCTTAAAGCCCATCATCCAGTTACCCCATCCTCCCAACCTCCTCCCCTCTAGCAACCCTCAGTTTGTTTCCTAAGTTAAGAGTCTCTTATGGTTTGTCTCCCTCTCTGATTTCGCCTTATTTTATTTTTCCTTCCCTTCCCCTATGTTCATCTGTTTTGCTTTTTAAATTCCACATATGAATGAAATCATATATTTGTTTTTCTCTGACTGACTTATTTTGCTTAGCATAATACCTTCTAGTTCCATCCATATCATTGCAAATGGCAAGATTTCATTCTTTTTGATGGCTGAGTAATATTCCATTGTGTGTGTGTGTGTGTGTGTGTGTGTGTGTGTGTGTATTACATCTTCTTTATCCATTCATCTGTTGATGGACATCTGGGCTCTTTCCATAGTTTGGCTATTGTGGACATTGTTGCTATAAACATTGGTGTGCATGTGTCCCTTAGAATCACTATGTTTGTATCCTTTTAATAAATACCTAGTAGTGCAATTGCTGGGTTGTAGGGTAGCTCTATTTTTAACTTTTTGAGGAACCTCCCTACTATTTTCCAGAGTGGCTGCACCAGCTTGCATTCCCACCAACAGTATAGGAGCGTTCCCCTTTCTCTGCATCCTCACCAATGTCTGTTGTTTCTTGAGTTGTTAATTTTAGCCATAGAATTTATTATTAATGACAGTGTACATTAATGCTGTTGGATCAGATAGAACATTAGTTCATTTGCTCAAACTGTTACCCCAAGTAACAGAGGCTTAATAAGGATAGAAGTTTATTTTTCTTTTCATATAAAAATCCAGGTAGATGGACTAAGGCTGGTATGGAAACTGCAAAACTTCCATCTTTTTATTCTGTCATCCTCAATGCATGGCTTCCATTGTGGGACCCAAGTTGGCTGCTCTGACTGCTACCATAATGTCTGTGTTACAGCCCTGGTAGGTGGGATAGGGAAATGGCAGGCACTACTTTATTTTGAGAGCATAATAGAGAAGTACAGACACAGGGTCACATCTAGCAATGCAGCTAAATATTCTATTGCTATGTATCAAGGGAGAATAGACAATTAGCCATGTCTTCCAAAGATGTCTATTCACAACTCTTTGACTCCTCAATTGCATATATTCCCTTAAGTAAGATTGGAATCTATGAAAACTGCCTTCCATATGATTCAAAGTTTTCAGGTCCAATATGCTTGTCTGGTGCAGTAAAAAGTGGGATGAGAAAATAAGAACACATGACACAGAAGAAGTTGGGGTTTGTACAATGAAGTCTTTTAGCATTTGGAAAGATAGAAGAGAGTAGAAGTACTGATGGCCTCTGTGAAGAGGGAAGTTGGGACAAAATGTGTTTTAAAAAAATTTTTTTAAACTTTTGTCATTCAAGTATCGTTGATACACAATGTTCCATTAGTTTCAGATGTACAACATAGTGGTTTTCCCCGTCTATGCCTTATGCTATGTTCACCATAAGTGTAGCCACCATCTATCACCATATAACAACACTACTATTGACAGAATGTTTTTACATTTCACATTATGATGGGCCAAACTCAGACCCAATAAAACAGTACACTGAGGACCAATAGCTAGAGTCAGGTCTCAATATAGATTGAGCAGGAAAATTAGAGCCTGAGAATACATACCCCCCAAAAGTATCTGTCATATTTACCATCAGAAACAAGGGTAACACATGTGATAGTAGATCTTAAGGGCATTGCATAGTGGTGTGAGAATGGCAGAATATAAGCCTGACTGGGGAAATTCATTGCCAAGGGGACACTTTCCAGACTCTAGATTTAATGTCCTGGTCAAGATATAATGTCTTATTCTATAGTAAAACAGGTAGAAATGATGGAATTGCCTTGGAAGAATATTGAAAAAGAGATCACAAGGTTCACAGAGGAAATACATTTATTATATGATCCCAGAGAACCCACTATTTGTTTCTTTTCCCTGGCAACTTGTCAGAGGACACTCCTTTAATTAAGGCAATATGGAATGCACTGCTAAAAGTGGAACCAGCATCTTTAAGAACTCAGTGATAGCTGTCTGCTGAAAATCAGCATTAATAGGAGGAGATACAACCATAGACCTGGGCTCAAGAAAGATGATGGTGTTCTGGAATGGCAGTGCCCCAGGGGTAGCACTTATACGGAGAAGCAAGGTGGAAAAAAATAAGAGCAAGCAGCAAGAACAGAATGGTTGTCATTTAAGAGATCACAGTGTGTTCCTAGGAAGAAGACGCATGAGCAACCCAAAACTATGATAACTATGACAAGTATAACCAGACTTGCATAATCCAGAAGATTAGCAGCTGGAGAGCAGATGTCAGTCAGCACATTAGAGAACTATGTCCCTATAGCCAGTTTTGAGATCTAAGCCAACTTTCTCTTCCTAAAGGCCCTGCAATGTTACGGCAAATAAATATGACAAATATTTTCTCAATTCTTCCCCATGGGGACCTGCACACATTTACCTGAATGTGCAGTGAAGAAAGGGGGATTACCTAGGCCTCTTGAGGATTGCTGGATATAAGCTCTGAGCTGACACTGATGTCAAGGATCCTAAATGTCATTGTGGTGCTCTGGTTAGAGTGGGAGCTTATGGAGAAAACAGATTAATAGAGTCATGGCACAAGTCCATCTCACAGGTGGGTTCAATGCATTTGCAAACTCACATTGGCTATTTCTTCAGTACCTGAGTACATAACTGTGATAAATATTCTTATCAGCTGGCAAAACTCTCACATTGGTTTCATGACCTATTGAACAAGACCCATTACAGTAGAATGGACCAAGTAGAAGCTCCTAAAATTGCCCATACATCGTTCTGCCAAGACAGTGAACCTGAAGCGATGTGTCATCTTGAAGAGAGTTGCAGATATTAGCACTCCTATCAAAAACTTAACAAAAGAATGAGTAGTGGTCTTCATTTTTCCATTCAGATCTCCTATATGACCTTGGCAAAAGTAGATAAATCAAGCATATGGTGGTGGACTATCATAAGCTTAAGTATGTGGTAGTCCCAACCATAGCTGCTCTGCCAGATTTGGTATCTTTACTACAACTGATCAACACAACCTCTGGGACTTGATATACAGCTACTGATCTGGTTAATGTACTCCTTTCAATCTATATCAGTAATGACAATCAAAACCAGTTTGCTTTTACACTGGAAGGAGAGCAGTACATATCCATGCAGTTGCTCCAGGGTTATAATAAGTCTCTTTATGTAGTTTTAATATGGCCTGCGAGAACCCAGATCATGTTGTTATTTCATAGAACATCACATTTGTCCACTATGTTGGTAACATCATGCTAATTAGATTTAGTGTACAGTACATAGCAAGTACTCTGGATTCTTTAGTAAGACAAATATATGCCAGAGGTGGAAGATATATCACACAAATTCAGGGCCCTGTCACATCAACAGTTTTAAAGGATTATATGGTCTAGGGAGTTTAGAGGAAGAAGAAGCTCTGCAGAAGATCCAAACTGTGGTGTAAGCTGTCCTGCTATTCAGGCCATGTTGCCCAGCAGATCCCATGATGCTAGGGCTATCCATTGTAGGTAAAAATACTTCATGGAGTCCCTAGAAAGGCCTAATATGAGAGACACATTGTAGATTCTCCAGGGTTGTGGACTAGTGGCAGGAATTTTGCAGCAGAGGACTACCTGATGTTTGAAAAAGAGCCCTGAAAGACACTGGGTGCCTGACCACAGGATATTGAGTGATTATGTGAACAGAATTTCACAACACAAGATATATGCCATCAGATCCAAGGAGTCATGAGGTCAAGCTGGTGAAACAGCACTCTGTCAAACAATGGAATGCTACACTTAGATCATATTGGAGGAGGTCCAGAGTTCACAAGTAATTACAGACACAGGTGTATTAGTATCAGAAACAGGCCCAGAATTCCACATCATCTATCCCAATTGCACTGTTGCCTCTCCCTTAAATCATCTTTCTGATATCATGGAGGATTCCTCATGACAAACTGAGATAAAAGGTAGAAAATAAGGCTCAGTCCACAAATAAGTTGGCTGAATATATTGGTGGTACTCATGAGTCAGCTCAACATATTGGTGCTAATCAAAAATGGACTGTCACCACCCTACAGCTACACTCAATGTAACCTTGACAAAAAAAAAAAAAAAGAAGAAATCCTTCCAGTGGGCAGAGGTATAAGTAGCACAGCTGGTCATTAATTTGTATAGAGGGGGAAATGATCTAAAGTATGGATATACATGGACCTCCCCCCGAACAGTGACAAATGGCTTAGGTGGCTGTTCAGGGGCTTGGAAGAGCAAAATGGAATCTTGGAAACAAGAGAATTTGAGGAAGAAGCATATGGATGGACCTCTGGGAGATATCAGAGACTCTGTGGATCCTTTTGCCTTATGTTATGTCCACCAGGGAGCATCTCCTGAAGAGAAGGCACTAAACAACCAAAGAGTCTTACCAGACAGGGCAACTCATGTCAGGTCTGTTTTCAGCCACTGTAGTGCTTATACAATAGGCCCTTGAATAGAGTGGCCATAATGGCAGGCTTGGAGGCTATTCATGTACCCAATAGCATGGACTTGTCTTAGAAAGCTGGGTATAGCTACCGCCCCTGCTTATTGACCTAACTGCCCACAGCATAGACCAGGGCCGTGCCCTCAATATGACACCATCTTTCGAGGATACCAGACAGGCACTTAGGGATAGGTTGATTATATCAGGCCCTTTCCACCCTGGACTAATTTATCCTGAAATTGACACCCTTCTGCATATGTGTTTGTCTTCCTGACTAAAGTGCCTCTGGAGTTTATACCATCATAGCGATTACAGAATGTATGATTTACTGACATGGGATTCCACACAAAAATGCATCAGACTCAAGAGATCCATTTTAAGACAGAGAAGATTTACTGTCCCGAAAAGACCTAGGAAGTTCTAACCCAACAATATATTAGCCTTATGATCTTGGCCAAGTTATTTAATCTCTCTCTTTTTTTTTTTTTTTTTTTTAAAGATTTTATTTATTTATTTGACAGAGAGAGACACAGCGAGAGAGGGAACACAAGCAGGGGGAGTGGGAGAGGGAGAAGCAGGCCTCCCGCGGAGCAGGGAGCCCGATGTGGGGCTCGATCCCAGGACCCTGGGATCATGACCTGAGCCGAAGGCAGACGCTTAACGACTGAGCCACCCAGGCGCCCCTATTTAATCTCTTTTTGTCTCAGTCTATCCATCTATTAAGATGAAGATGACAGGGATCCTGTTAAGATCATGTGAGATGAGGCGATGTGTAAAAAAGCCCTTCAGATACCATCAGGTATAATGATAGGAATGCATTCTGGATGTGGAGCTGTGGTCTACAGGAGGAGCTTGTGGGGAAAGTGGTATTACGCGTTACAGGATTTGCCATCCGGTAAGGGAAGGAAATGTGCCTGCAGCAGTTCCTATGGCCCTGAGATCCTGTGGTTTCTTCTAGTGTTTAGGAACAGATTCCAGGTGGAGGCAGGTTTTTGCTTTGTTTTCTCAGGCAACTTTCATGTATAGTAATCATTCCAAGTTGGTGTGCTCCCTTTGTTTTCTCTGAATACCTGGACTCTGTCCAGTTTCCTGCAAAAGAACTATCTTGGAGGCTGTCTCTTTCTGTTGTAAATGAAAACTTTCTCAGGGATTCAAGAATTTTGGAGCTTGAAATTGACTGGCTGAGTCATGAGCCCATGAGAATCAGTGTTCATAGTTGAAGTTCTGCCTCATTCAGGTTGCACAATCTGACCCAGGTCTTCCAAAGGACAGAGCCTATGAGCACCAGAGGCTCCTAATGACCATACCCCTCAGTTTTACAGCTCCTTAAATAGTCATACATATGTCATTCTTCCTGAATTATCCTTGAACATACTGAGCAGAAAAGTGTTTGGTTGGATATGTATTAAACCTTTCATGTAAGCTTCTGTGTAGATATTATATAAATGGCAGAGAACAACTATGCAGAAACAAATAACTGGAAAAATAAAAAGATCTGTTGTGTTTTTATTCCTTGCATCATCCCAGCCAAATTATTATCTGTGGAGAAAAGGGGATTTATTGTCACTGTTTTCTGAGGGCATATGTTGGGGGTAGTAGTTATTAGAACCCAGCATTTAGTAGGTACTACTCACTTTACTTTCAGTATTCAAAAAAGTTCAATTTTCCTGTGTCATACCTTGAAGGACAGTGCAGACCCTTGAGAATTTGAAAAAGATGGGATCAGATCAGACTATCTTAAAAAATTACCCTGTCCAGGGACCAAGGTTGCCTAGGAGTTTCGTGGGAGAAGGTAGTGTGGAGGTTGGAGGAAAGAGCCTAACATACTCTCAGTAGAGTGAGTAAAGGGCAGTGGGAAGCTCTCTCCCACTCACTAGGACAATAGGGGTGGGGCACAGGGCACGAGGATTGATAGGCAGTAGGAATAGGGTCCAGGCCACCTAGGATCATAATTTCAAGAGTTGTGAAGTGAGCTGGCCAAGGGTTCCACTGTGTCAACACCACGAGGTGATTTGGTAAATTAAGGGATGGCACTGAGGAATGAACTCAAATTGCCCATAGAGGGAGGAGTTGCTATAATGCTCTGAATCACTCCCACCAGGGAGCTATGAAGAAATCCCATGGGCCACTCTCTAGCCAACACAGAATCACCCATGCAGCAAGAACAGGCCACAATCATTGGAGGGCCACTGCACATTAGACAGGGATGTCGTCAGTCTTTCTGTGAAGCTGGGCCTATTCAGGGAATTGGGAGAACCCAGACATCATCTCACAACCAGAAACTAAAACGACACAACTGGCTTAGGACTCTAGCAGTGACAACTTCAATAATACAATGGGAATCTTGAATGCAAGATTGAATTGGAGGCAATTGCAAGTCTGCCAAACTGGAACTGGTAAATTGGTGAAGAGAGAAGAGAAATTGAGAGTTAGAGAGTGAGAGTGAGAGTGAGGGAGAAAGAGAATGAGTCCTCTTGAAATGAGGTCACAAACCCCAATTCTACAATGCACCAAGCAGCTAATGTCAAAAAGATAGACAAGAAAATTGACTATGAATTCATTCCAAACAAAAGTAGCTAAAATTTTGACAAGCATCTTTAGGGTTGTTAAAGAGATAAATGAAGAGATACGACCCATAAATGCAACAAGAATTTATGAAAAAGTTAGAAAAAATAGGGAGGAAATAGTTAATTGAAAATCTTGGAAATTATACACACACACATATATATACATATATATCAATACTTACATATTATATAAGTAAATACATAAATAATACATATGTCAATTTTGTTGTATATGTACATTTTATGTTATACATGATCTATGCATACATGTTTATGTATGTATTATACATAACTGAATATGTACATGCATTTAATATGTATGTTATGTATATTTGTATATATTCAATAAACATGATAATTTCTGATTATAGTAAAATGAAAATTTGTGCATGGAAAGATAGTTTTGAGAAATTTCTTCAAATGAAGCACAGAGAAAACAATAAATAAAACTATATGAAAGAACCATAAAAATACATGGTGAATAGTTGGAGAGACTTCAACATATGTCTAATTATTCTAGAAAAACTGAAGAGAGAAAATAATGGCAATGTAATATTTACTGAGATAATGGCAGATACTTTCCAGGTTTGGAGAAAAACATGACATCTTTGGTTGAATATAAAGAAAAATAACAAAAGCAGAAGAAATGAAAATAAATCTATAGCTGGACATAGTGTAAATGAAACTGAAAAACATGAAGTATAAATACAAAAAATGTAAACTCCCACAGGAAAGGTCCCAAATAATCTACAAAAGACTGGGGACAAAACTTTCATCAGAAACATCTGATGAGAAAAGACAATGGGGTAACATATTCAATATTTTGAGAGAAAGTAGGCTTCAGCCTAGAAACGTGCACTCGGGTAAACCATAATTCAAAGGTAAAAATGAAATTAAGACATTTTTCAGACATAAAATTTCTAGAGAATTTGTCACTAATTGATTCTTATTGAAAAAAATGATTACATGGTGAATTGTAATAGTAAGAGAAGTAAACCTAGAGGGAACATACATAACTTAAAAAATTGGAAACACATAGGACATTGAGAAACATATGGAGACACACAAATTGATAAAATATGCTGAAAAATTAGTTCTCTAACTAAAACTCTAGCCAGCAATAATAAGGTGTGTGTGTATGTTGTGTGTGTGTGTGTTCTGATGAAGGAATATTAAAGCATTGTATTTTTCAGGGATGGCTATAAAGATAGGGATTAACTTCAATTTTTTTTTTTAAAGTGATTGAAAAAATATAGGGTACCACTAAGGGAAGAGAAATACCTTCTACATCTTCCATGAGAGTAGGGGTTATAAGAAATGTAGGAAACTTTATCAATTTAACAGGAGACAGGAAAACAAAAAAAAGAAACAGAGAAAGAATGATGAGCAGAAAACATAAAATATGAAGAGAAAATGAAAATATATACTGATCAAAATAGAAAATGCAAATATAT
The DNA here is from genome assembly GCF_029215605.1 of Mirounga angustirostris. Classification (NCBI taxonomy): domain Eukaryota; kingdom Metazoa; phylum Chordata; class Mammalia; order Carnivora; family Phocidae; genus Mirounga; species Mirounga angustirostris. The sequence goes on along the minus strand of NW_026991720.1, from coordinate 70,226,063 downwards.
ACTGATCACAGTGAATATGAATGGATTAAACTCACTTAGTGAAATTGTCTGCCATGTTGGTTATATGTAGTTTTACAAGAGACCCAACTAAAATAAAAATCACACAGATTGAATATAAATTATTTAAAAATATACCAGGAAAATAACCAAAGGATATATCAATGTTAATATCAAATAAAATAAAATAGAATGTAAGACAAAAGACTTTGATAGGAATGAAGAACATTCTACCAAGAAAATATAATAATGAATTTGTGGGCATCTAAAAATATAACCTTACATGTAAAGCAAAAACTAAATTACATGGTGAAATTGACAAAACACGATGTAGTTGAATTAAAAACCTAAACATGACATGAGAGGATTTCAGAAAAATATTTAAAACATGGGACTTGAAAAAGGATTTTTGTCACAAAGCACAAAAACACAAACCATAAAGGAAAATATTAAATTTTTTTACATTAAAAAAGTCTTGTTAGAAGATGTAACCAAACTCAAGGGGTTCATCACTTGGGGTGCATTGAATTGAACATTGAAAGCAAAGAAATTTTTTAGTACTTGTTACAAGTAAGGGGACAGGGAGATAGCTCTCAAAGCTGTCTCTTATGGGGTTAGTACTGGGAGCTTTTATTCAGTGTATTAGAGGGTGGGTGCAGCAGGGAGTTTGCACAAGCACTTCGGTTTAACTGTGCATGCCTAGCATGTCAACATGCTAGGTGCATACATTGTATATTAAAAAAAAATGGCAGAAAAATCTTAGTTTTCACACCTTTAGGAGGAGATCTTAGTATTATAATGAGCTAAAGGTAACTTCAGGACAACTCAGAGAGGCTTCTGCACAGGTCCTCAATTCCAATCTGGCTCAAACTGGCTCATGTAAGGGGCTATCAGGGGTGCTATCAGCAAGGGGTGATCAGGTGAAACACCTACGTGAGGTCTCCTCGGCTGCAGCTATTGGTTCTGCAAACCAAAACACACTCCTTCCCTGCTTTGTCCCTTCCTCTTTCTCCCTTCTGCTTAGAGCTTTCAGACCTCTTATTTGAGTAACTTCCCACTGTACCCTAGCTAACAAATATATCATATAAGAGAGAAAACACAAGTCACATAATCAAAATAAGATTATAAAATCAATAAAGGATTAATAACCAGTATGCAAAGAGCTTCTACAAATCAATAAAAATGACATTTTATTAGAAAAATGGAAAAAGATGTGAAGGGGAGAAAATCTGAATGGCCAATAAACATAAGAAAAGATTTCATCCTCACTAGTAATCAGGGAAATATATATCAAAACTATATAAGGTACTATTTCACATCTATTATATAAGAAAAATAATAGAAAGAGTTGGTGCGAAAAAACACTCATAGGTTCCTGGTGGGAATAAAAGTTGTAAGGAGAGCAATTAGTCAGTATTAGAGAAGCCAAAGATTTCAATGACCCTAAGGTGGATTTTCAGTTTCTAGGTTTATACCATAGAGAAACTCTCACATAAGTTCATGAAATAAATGAATGAGAATATTTATTGTTCTAGAGAAGAAAAGAAAAAATTCAAACATGCGACAGTCAGAGGAAAGATAAATATGTGAGATGTTCATACAATTTAATATTACACAACAATTAAGATGGGTAAACTAGGCTGACATGTATCAACATGAATATATTTCCAAAATTCGTTATTCATGATAGAGGTGAGTTAGAAAGTATCTATAATATGGCACCATTCATTTAAAAATTTAAAAACTTGAAAACAATACTATAAATTGCTTATGATTACTGTTAAATAACAAAAATTCGACTGAATAAATTTTAAAGATATAATTGGCTTTATTAGTTGATTCATGAATCAGGCAGTAAGTATCCCATCTAGCAAGTAAAGGGGGGTCTTATCATGAAGATTACCTCATCTTTCTTTGGGGAATGAAAAGGCCCATGTGGTAAACTCATTGGCACCCATCTGAAAATTTCTGACTGACCAGTTAAGACTAGATTTTGGGCGGAGGTTGAAACTGAAATCAGATTACATATTAAGCCCCAGCATGGGGACTCAGCCAAAGAGATGCCATTTTGGACCTGTGGTTTTCTTTTTAACATTATAATCTTAAATGAATGTAAAAGAAATTTTAGGTGGGGGTGCCTGGGTGGTTCATTCAGTTAAGCATCTGACTCTTAATCTCAGCTCAGGTCTCAATCTCAGGGTCATGAGTTCAAGCCCCATGGAGCCTACTTTAAAAAAAAAAAGAAATTTTAGGTGTTATATTGTGTTTAAAATATTATTCTGACTTCTGGTTTCAGCATTGACATGTATAAGGCTCTGAAGTAATTGTTCCCATCCTTACAATAAGAAAAATGTTGAATGAAATAAAAATCAGTGACTTTTCTTGGACCCACCAAAGAACTGGGGTCACAGGGCAAATTGCCAAACTGAAATCTAGACACACAGGCAAATACAGAGAATCATAGTTGAGATCTGCTTACCTGGAGCAGAAGCTAATGAAGCCATAAAATGGTGAGGACACTTAAGTGGTAATTTTGATGAACTGCTAGAGGCTAAGTGTAGACTAGCATGAGAATGAGAAACTCTTAAGTCTTAGGAGGGACTCACACTTCCATAGGTTTTACCTCCATGTGAAGAGCCAAGAAAATTCTGTCTCCTAGCTCAGGCTGGGAGGGTGGGAGCGGGGTGGGGAAAAGAAAAGCAACCATTCTGAAATACACCAGGAGCACTCTTCAAAACAAAGGCCTACTCTCTAGTGGAAAAGACTTTTTCAGGGTCTTATCCCACCTACTAGGAAAGGCTTTTACCCAACTCCAGCTCACTTTTGCCTTCCTGTCTTACCTAAGGGGGAGAAGTTAACAGTTGTGAAAGTCACAGCCAAGGAACACAGGCCCACTAAAAGCCTGAGATTTAATTACAGAATTATAGAATGCTTTTTCTCCTCCACACCTTAGCACCACATTAACAGGGCTCCTGTATAATCACAGTGGATTATAGCTAAAAGAACTTCAAAATACAGACTTAATTTAATTTAACTTAATTTAAGGAGGATGCAAAATCAAGGATACTGGAGGAATTTAAAGCCTCTGAAATCTATATAGCTCATGCATTCCCAGGGCCCAGTATATTAATTTTCTGGGCCACTGAAACAAATTAGCACAAACTGGGTGGCTTACAAACAACAGATATTTATTATCTCACAGTTCTGGAGGCCAGAAGTCCAAGATGGAGGTGTTGGCAGGGTTGGTTTCTTCTGAGGGCTGCAAGGGAGAATCTGTTCCATGCCTCTAGCCTAACTTCTGGTAGCTTCAGGCATCTCTTGGTTTGTACATGGTGTTCTCCTTGTGTCTTCACATAGTCTTCCCTGTATGTGTCTCTGCTTCCTCACAAGGTCACCAATCATATTGGATTAGAGACCCACCCTACTCCAGTAGGACTTCATCTTAACAAATTAAATCTGCAATGACCTTATTTCCAAAAAGGTAACATTCCTAGGTACTAGGGATTAGGACTTAAATATATGAATTTTGGAGGAACACAATTCAACCCATTACACAGACTAACAAAATAATAAACAAAGAAAACATAAATTGGTAATATCAGAAATAAAAGAGAGGTCATCATACGTTGCATGTTAACTAACTGAAATTAAAATAAAAACTTCAGGGCGCCTGGGTGGCTCAGTTGGTTAAGCGACTGCCTTCGGCTCGGGTCATGATCCCGGAGTCCGGGGATCGAGTCCCACATCGGGCTCCCTGCTCGGCGGGGAGTCTGCTTCTCCCTCTAACCCGACCCCCTCTTGTGCTCTCTCTCTCTAATAAATAAATTTAAAAATAAATAAATAAATAAAATAAAATAAAAACTTCAAAATAAATAAGGAAAGAAAGAACAGTGAACAACAACAAAAAAGAGAGAGGTCATCACTACTTATCCCACTTACAATAAAAAGTTAATAGAAGAATACCACAAACAACTCTTTTGTTACTAATTTGGGATCTTTGATGAAATGGACCAATTTCTGCAAGACAAACTATCAAAATTCACAAAAGGAGAAACAGATAATCAGAATAGGCCTATACATTTTTTAAGATATCAAATCAATAATTAATAATCTTCAAAAAAAGAAAGCACCAGACCTAGATGGTTTTATTGGTGATTTCTATCAGATGTTTTAAAAGGAAACAACACTGGTGGTAATGCAATCTTTTCCAGAAAACAGAGGTTGAGAGAACACATCCGAACTCATAGGGTTGAGCAGAAGGTGTGAAAATTATGATAACAAATATAGAAAATTAAGAACACTATGAATTGAGAGAGAGAAAAATGTAGTTTGCTAGAAGTTGGGAGGTGGAGAACATGAGTTTGAGTGAGGAATTATTGTTTTAAATAACAGACACTTGAGTATCTCTTAAAGCTGGTGGAAAATGTTCGATTGAGAGGAAAGGTTGACTATATTAATCAGAAGAAAAGGGATAATGGATAGTGTAAAGTTGTTGAGTAGGAGAAGGGGAAGAACTCCAAGCAGAGGTGGAGAGATTAGGTCCCTCTATGATAACTGGAGAGATGCAGACCAGGACAGAAACACAAGGGAGGTGTGTATGTTTTATTTTAGAAAGATGAAGAAGTTTCTATCTGATGACTGCCGTTTTCTCTACAAAGTAAGGACTTTAATCTCATTTATCTTGACTGGTGTATATGTAAAATAAAGCAATCTCTTCCAGCATATTTATCAATTCAACTTTTTAGATACATAGTAGTTTAGTTTTGTGGTTTATGGATTATATTATTTTTGGTGTACTATTGCACACTGTAGAGTTATATATATACCTCTTTAGGTTTTTAGCAGTTTATAAAAGACCTAAAACCTTTCTGTAAGGAGAAAAATTATAGAAATTACAACCAAAGGTGATTTTTTGATGTATTTTTAAATGGCTGTATCATGTTCCATCTTATATATGCATTATAATCCTTTGGACATTAATTTCTTTTAAATAACACCATAATATATATTCTTATACATGTGTCTTTGTCTCTCATCATTTCCTAAACCTGAAATTACTAAACGTTTTTAAAATCTCATAATGCATATTGTCAAATTGCCCTCCAGAAAGATATTCAGTTCATCTAGTCAAACCCCAAAGGCAAAATGTAATTGAGTGATAAGTATGCTAATTTAAAACCAGGATACGGTTTCCAGTTTCTAGAATTTGTTTTAAATGAACACTTTCCAACTTGGAACCATAGGTGGCACTAAAGCATCAAGGAAAGGAACCACTTCCCGAATCCTGGGTTGGCAGGGATTATGAATGGACATCTCAGCCACATTTTATAGCAGGCAAACTATATTTCTAGAAAAAAAAAATCCTTTCTGTTCTTAATATTATCTAAAAACCACCTTCTAATCTTACATTTTTAGTCTTAATTGACATACTTGAGACTTTTTACAATGTAAGCCTACTTGCATGGATCTCGTCCTCTAGGCTGTGGGATACACTTCATCATACCATTTGCAAACTATTCCTTAAAATGCCAATTGTCTTACACGGTATTTTTCTTTCTTCTGCTTCTATTACTTTTGTTTGTTCCAAGAAGAAAACATAAGTCATGGGTCAGAAAAGCAAAGAAATCTCACATGACCTGGTCATAACGATTAGCACTGTACCACTCTGAATACGAATTCATGTGATATATTTAATTTCTTAAATTGTATAGTAATCTTCTAGTTTTGCGGTGTGAAAATTGTGTTTTAAACAAACATATAAATGCCAAACTGATATGTCTTGGTAGAAATGGTTTTGCATGTTCCCACTGTCCACTGTTTACACTGGTAGTGGGAATTGCTCAGCTATTCTTGCCATCCATGTGAGTTCTGACCCAACACTTCTGGATTTCAATACGCCAATGACTGAAAAGCAAACAGGCTTACAGAGCACCTGCTTTTCTTAGAAGACCAAATGGCTCCTACTGATATAGATGGGACATGCATTATTAAATACTGCTTGCCTTGACCTAGTTTGAAACGAGAATCTGGTAGTTGGCTTTCCCTCTGTAACTTCCTTCAGCGATGACAGTAGAAAATGGTTTTATCGGGGCGCCTGGGTGGCTCAGTCGTTAAGCATCTGCCTTTGGCTCAGGTCATGATCCCGGGGTCCTGGGATCGAGCCCCGCGTTGGGCTCCCTGCTCTGCGGGAAGCTTGCTTCTCCCTCTCCCACTCCCACTGCTTGTGTTCCCTCTCTTCCTGTGTCTCTCTCTGTCAAATAAATTAAATCTTAAAAAAAAAAAAAAAAGAAAATGGTTTTATCACCACCGATTTATGGTTGGAAGACAGGAAGGGAAGAGAAGCAATAGGAAGCATTTGTGTTAATGCCTTTTCAAAGATATGTCACAAAATGCTAACCCTTACTACCTTGCTACTTACAATAAAAATGCACTAGATTCAGAGGACACAGGAATTGAGTCTACCCATTAAAACTGCTTTACACTAGTTTAAACAAGTACCCACTGCTTCAGAGATCTTTCAGAGTCACGTTAAATACACACACATACACACATCCTTCAGCTGGGCCTTCTTGTTTCTATATAAATAAAGGGCTTACTGACAACATTCTGGGAGAAGCTTGGTATCAGAAATATAAGTTAAAATTCTGGGTACCCAATTCTAGAACTTTCAAGAACACTGACTTATATTTTTCTCTCTGCAGGCAAAGTAGTTTACAGGTCTGCTTAACTGCAATGGAAACATTGCCTGAATACATATAAATATGCATATAGATGATTATATATGGAAATAAATATATTTATATGTATATATGTGTATGTATTATACACATAGCAAGAGAGATATACTCCTTTTGATTAGTTTGTTGATTCTGCTTTAAAAATTTCCACTTTTTCTAGTTTCCTTCTGAAAAGTGAAAACCACCTGAGCACTGAACAAATTAAACAGTTCCACAACTGTTTAATTCCAGAGAGTTTAGAGGCTTTAGCTGGGGACACTGTAAATAAACACATGGCTTCATGAAACCTCTCATACAATTTCACAAAGCAGTCTTTGCTGGATTGGCTGAGAGGGAGCTGAGAGAGACACATTTACTCACCAGTTAATGCTATTGGATGGGTGACCTAACTTCCCTGAAACTCTGCTTGTTCATCTATAAAGTAGGGATAATGTTATTCTGATGATTAAGGAAGTTATTCTGATGATTAAGGGATGATATGATTAAGGGAGAAAAGTTCATAAAGTTATTCTGATGATTAAGGGAGAAATTCTGATGATTAAGTTATAACGTTATTCTGATGATTAAGGGAGAAAAAATATATATACATTTATATATATACATATATATGTATTTGCCTTTTTAAAATTGAAGTATAGTTGACACACAATCTTATATTAGTTTCTTTCAGGTATACAACATAGTGATTTAACAACTCTGTAGGTTATGCTATGCTCACTGCAAGTGTAGCTACCATCTGTCACATGCAACGCTATTGCAATATCACTGACTATGTTCCTTATACTGTGCCTTTCATTCTTGTGACTTACTCATTCCATAACTGGAAGCCTCTACCTCCTACTCCCTTTCACTTCTTTTTGCCCATTCTCTTCCCCCAAAATTTCCACTTTGTTCATTCGTTTTGGTTTTAAATTCCACATATAAGTGAAATCATATCGTATTTGTCTTTGAGTTATTTCACTTAGCCTAATACCCTGTAGGTCCATCCATTTTGTTGCAAATGGCAAGATCTCATTCTTTTTTGACTGAGTAATATACACACACAGACACACACATGCCCCATGTCTTCTTTATCCATTCATCCATGGATGGACATTTTATCTATTCATCTATGGGTTGTTTCCATATCTTTGCTATTATAAGTAATGCTGCAATAAACATAGGGGTGCATATATCTTTTTGAATTAGTGTTTTCATTTTCTTTGGGTAAATACCCAGTAGTGGAATTACTGGATAGTATGGCATTTCTATTTTTAATTTTTGAGGAATCGCCTACTGATTTCCACAGTGGCTGCACCCCCAATTTACATTCTTACCAACAGGGCATGAGGGTTCCTTTTGCTTCACATCTTCTCCAACACTTGTTATTTCTTGTCTTTCTGATACTAGCCATTCTGACAGGTGTAAGGTGATATCTCATTGTGGTTTTGATTTGAATTTTTGGGGAGAATATATTTTAAGTACCCAGAAGAGGTTGGCATTTATTTAACAATAAACTGATTAAGTGAATCTATGAAAGGCCTCTTCCTCAGGTTAGTCCTGTGGATCCAATTCAGTGTTTCAATTCAATTTAGCTCAATTCACTTCAATGACATAAACTTTCAGCCATAAGAAACAAGACCCCAGTTATTTTGTATCTTTCACTAAGCCTCTGACTAACCTTGCAGTTGCCTTGGTAACCAATAGCCCATTCTCTCTTGATGACAGAGGCTTCTTTACTCCAAGTTTCACCCTTCTTCCTTCTTCTATAGTCCAGTAGGAGAAATGACCAGGCCGTTAAAGCCAAATGTCTATACATTCTGATGAAGAAAGAAAATTCTGGGTTTCAGCAATAAAATTTTGTTTTAAATATCTTATTGCTGTGCTCTGAATCTTGATGTCCTTCCCTCTTGGGCACAGTTCCTCTCAGGTGGCCAGAACCACATAGTTCAGAATCCTCCATTCGGGGAGCCCTCCATGCCCAGAGGCACCAGCTGACAGAAATGTCCCCTATTCACAGTCTCTGATTTCTACCTTTCTGGGATCCAGTTTGGGGGCAGGGAGAAAGGAATTAAAGGCAGGAATTAAAACAAGAAGAAATGAATCAGAAAAAAAAAAAAAGGAAAACCAGGAGGAAAGGGACAAGAAAAATGGAGAAAAAGAAAAGAAAGTAAATGAAAAGGACATAACAATGTTAAACAAATGGAATTCCAGTCAAATAAATGATTTAGAGTGTTAGATTCTCCTTATATAAATGTTTTTGTCTTTTATTATTGTAAACATATATATCAAGCAGTACAAATTTATGTAAAGTAAAAAAGAAAAATATGTAAGCCTCTTCACTCACTACTCCTTTCTTCTTTCCAATGGTTGCTAACCATTCATAGTTTAGTATGTTTCCTACTGAATATTCTCTTCACATAAAGAATAAAATATTTTATTCACATGAAGAATCATAGCATAAAACTGACCTGTGACATATTATTTTTCAGCTAAAAATATGTATAGGACTTTCTCCCATGTATTACATATAGATTTATCTCTTGCTTTTTAATAGCCACGGAGTACCTGAACTCTATTTGACCAGGATTTACCTGGTCACCTCTTGATAAGTGTTTAGGCTGGTTTTTTGTTCTCTTCCTTTAAATAAATAATTTAAAAAGGAAAAAAATCCAAAAATGTTCTAGAAAACGTTTGAACATTTTACTGACATAATAAGTTTTTGGCAACACTATAGTGTGTATAATTATTTACCAGTGCCTCCACTAAGTAATGGGCATAAAAATGATAAGGGTACAAGTGAGGTGACATGCTGAGTTCTCAAATGAGAAAACAAACCTTTTAAGTCTAGTTCCTGGTTCAGTTATTTAAACAAAGGAAGCAGTTTAGTTAAGATTTGGATCTGACAATATCTGTCTGCTAAGAAGATATAGATATTTTCAGGGGCGCCTGGGTGGCTCAGTCGTTAAGCGTCTGCCTTCGGCTCAGGTCATGATCCCAGGGTCCTGGGATCGAGCCCCACATCGGGCTCCCTGCTCAGCGGAAAGCCTGCTTCTCCCTCTCCCCCTGCTTGTGTTCCTTCTGTCGCTGTGTCTCTCTCTGTCAAATAAATAAATAAAATCTTAAAAAAAAAAAGAATATATAGATATTTTTAGTAAGTTAAAATCATAGGCTATGGAATTTAAAGAAATTAAAGAGCTTGTTTGGTCCTACATACCCTCTCATATTAGAGATTAGACAACTGTGGCTGGGCACAAAAAAACTGTGTTTGGTTTTGCCTGGACATATACACTAGTATTTTGCTAATATCATTTCTACGTTTGTAACCTAGTAACTGAATATTATTTCACTTATTTATTTATTATTATTTTTAAAGATTTTATTTATTTATTTGAGAGAAAGACACACAGCGAGAGAGGGAACACAAGCAAGGGGAGTGGGAGAGGGAGAATATTTCATTTATTTAAAATTATTTCATCCATTGTCTTGCAGGGGTAAGCAGACATAAGACCAGGGCTCCAACAGAGTTCTGTGGGTAGCACTATGGGCCTACATAAGAGTCTTAGGTGTTATTGGGACAGCTGCACAGCAGAGGTAATATTGGCACTGAGAATCTTGAAAAATAAACAGGAATTTTCAGAAGGACAAGGAGAGAGATCATGGAGGTTTTCCATGTACAGTCATGATCTATATATATATTTTTAAAGATTTTATTTATTTATTTGAGACAGAGAGAATGAGAGAGACAGAGAGCACATGAGAGGGGGGGAGGGTCAGAGGGAGAAGCAGGCTCCCTGCCGAGCAGGGAGCCCGATGCGGGACTCGATCCTGGGACTCCAGGATCACGACCTGAGCCGAAGGCAGTCGCTTAACCAACTGAGCCACCCAGGCGCCCCCAGTCATGATATATTTTATCATGGGACATTTACTGGGGCATTTTTGAGAGTAGACATCTTAAAACAATGCAATTTTAAGTGTGTATGTTGGAACATTGGAGAGGTGATGAACAATTTCATGAGATGGGAAACTAAATCAAGGTTTGAGATTATTTGATGGATATAGAATCAAGCAAATATCTTTGTCCATCAACATCCAATTATGAGTCCTTGGCTGGTTAGTCTCTACTACTGAGGGCTTGAAACTAGGAATCAGAACTCCTGGTTGGTAAATTTCTTAAAATGAAAAATCATAAAGTTAGAAAATTAAATTAAAAAAAATTAAGTTATATGTTAATTAGACTAATAAAATTTCAATAAAAGAAACTGAGAAAATGTGGTTTTAGGTAGTGGTCACTGTAAATCCAGGAGCCTCCTTCACTAGAGACACAAATATATAGGACCACCCTCTTTCTTAGATATTTATAGATACACAATGATAAAATTTGTGTTCAATTTCTCTCTCTGCCTTTTTAAAGTGTGCCCAGATTATCCTTAATGTTTCTTTCTGGGGCACCTGGGTGGCTCAGCTGGTTAAACGTCTGCCTTCAGCTTAGGTCATGATCTCAGGGTCCTGGGATAGAGGTCCGTGTTGGGCTCCCTGCTCAGCTAGGAGTCTGCTTCTCCCTCGTCCTCTGCCCCTTCCCCCTCTGCTTGTGCTCTCTCTCTCTCAAATAAATAAATAAAATCTTTTTTCAAAAAAATTTCTTTCCAAGTTCTCTTGCTTTTTTTTTTATTATGTTATGTTAATCACCATACATTACATCATTAGTTTTTGATGTAGTGTTCCATGATTCATTGTTTGCATATAACAACCAGTGCTCCATGCAGAACGTGCCCTCTTTAATACCCATCACCAGGCTCACCCATCCCCCCACCCCCTCCCCTCTAGAACCCTCAGTTTGTTTCTCAGAGTCCATAGTCTCTCATGGTTTGTCTCCCGCTCCGAGTCCCCCCCTTCATTCTTCCCCTCCTGCAAATAATACATTATATGTTAAAAAAAAAAAAAGTTCTTTTGCTTCTTAACCTTCCTTGGCTTCTCTTTAATTTCCTGAAGTTGGTCTTTCCAAGGGTGTTTCCCTCCTTGTTTGCTCTCGATCTCATCCTCTTGCATCCATTTCCACTTGTTGCTCATTTCCATAAAAAACTTCAATTTTATTTGGATGTCCATTCTTCCTCCACCCAGCCATGTGCTTCTGGGAGTGTTGACTTCATTTCCATCTCCAGAGGATTAAATTCCGAGTATTGTATCAATCTAATCTCATACCTCTTGCCAGTAATTCCTTTAGGAGAGGACATGTAGTATAGCCAAGGAAAAACTACTGGAATTCTGGTGGAGGCTGCCAGGAAAGGTTTTCTTATTTATAAGAAAACAACCTAGGAAAAGGTGGTTTTTTTCCATGTTCTGGATTTTGTGGTGTCTAGATATAATTTCTGGAATTGCTGCAGCCATCTGTAACCATGAGAGCGGAGAAATGGAAGAGAACTTGGGTTCTTGATGATACTGTTCAGTCATTAAATTAACCAATCCTGGAGTCTACCTTGCATTTGAACTTCCTGTCATTTGGGATAATAAATTATTTAAGTCAGTTTTAGTCAGAATTTTCTGTTATTTGCTGCCAAAGGCATTGTAAGTATATAAAAATGATTCAAATTTATTTCTTAAACCCAGGCCTCTCCTCAGTCTCATGTTGCATATACAGCTGTTTATCAGGCATTTCTATTTGGAATCCTAAACTAGTCCTGACAAGTGATCTGTAGGTCATAAACTAGTTATTTTATAAGTAATAAGAATAAAATTTTGTAGTTACAGTCAGACCCTGATAACTCTTCTTTCTGAAGAACTAAACAGTTTGATAGGGTCTCAGTGAACTGCAGGAAAAATAGTTCCCAAAGTTATCAAGTGCCCCTGAGAATCAGTCTCAGAGGAACTTGGTTATTGGAAACACAGTAATTTATTTGCCTCCTTTAAATGGAGTCTTCATTAAATATACAGAGGGCAGGTAACCTAATTCAGTACAGTTCAAAAAAACATTTATTGTCTGTGTTCTAAAGTACATATGCTGGGATGGATGCCATATGGGGCACTCAGAAGAGTATGCTATCATGGGGGTCTCTGAAGTCCCCACCTCCTGGGACAACTGCTTTATGTAGAATATAAGGGACTGCTCTGAAGCTTCAGAAACCTTCTGTCATTAACCTAAGGTGGAATTCTGCTGCAGGGAAGAAGCAATCTGCCAGTTTATGCCCTATTGAATGGCAAGCAATTGAGCTGTCATCTTTCTTGGGAGCATATTCAAGTGAGAAAGTTCTCAGACACAAAAGAGAAATAACCTGTTCGCTGGAGGACCAGTGGTATTTGAAACTAATGAAGTTCCTAAAGTAGGGATGACAGAAGAAAAATTTGTGTGCACTCCACTCCATGGTGCCCTGTCCAGAGAAATCACGTGGTACAATGGAAAAGACCCTGGACTTGGAGCCAGAAGTGCAGTTTAGGGATCAGCTCTGCCACTCGATGGTTTGGTGATTTTCAGAGTCTTTTCACTTCCTGAATCTCTCTTCATCTATAAAATGGGCATGCTTGTTCTAGCCCACAAGGTTCTTGTGACGATCAAAGTTGGTAATGAATATGAAAATGTTTATAAACCTCAAGGCTAACATGGTAATGCCAATAAACATCTCGGAGATGAGAGTAACGGTGTTAAATCCAAGTGCTCTGTCTGATTTCCACATCTGCTTGTGAGATAGAAACTTTTGCTTTCTTACTGCCTCAGGAAATTAAAACATAGACATTCATGTATATTTGAACATGAACTTTAGAGGAATATATAAGAATAACATAAGAATTCACAGAGATACACAGCAATATAGAAACAGAAAATAAAAACTTCCTAAAAATAAATTAAATCTTTAATAATATATAAACTACTACCCATATGCCATGCACTGTGTTATCATTCAGTTTTATTATTTTAACAAAACTTTATAAGGTGTTATGATCTCATAAAACTGAGTGATCACATGGACTATCTTTGAGTGTATGTATGCAGTTTGTTTTAGCGGAAATTGTCTTATTAACATGGAAGTGCACAAATGTCAAAAACAAGGGAAACTTTTATTCACAAGTATTTTATTTATTTTTGTTTAAAAGTCTATCAGTAGGATATATTCTTTAATGAACACTAGGAATACAATTCTATTCCAAGTTAGAAGCAGTAATAGAAAGTTAAAAATTTTAACAAGAGCTCAGCTAAGATTACGTTTAGTAATAAGGAAAGAACTTTAGGCTGGTTTTAAAAGATTAATTTGTTAGGTAAACATCTGGGTTTGGTTCATCACTTGCCTTGGAAACCTTGATTAATTTATGAGATTTTCATCCCCATATACTAAAAAAGCAGTGAGTTACCCGGTGTTATACACCATTGACGGCAAAAGTTAATTGGATTCTAGACCCTTTCACGTTTATCCCTTAAGCAATTCCTTGTTGCTTTGAGTGGAACCATGCTCTAAGAGAGTCTGTATATTTGTGTGTCAGAGAGCAATACAAAAATGAGAGGAATTACAAGTGACTGAAAAGTGAGTTTGAAAAAATAAAAATACGTGTTTGTATTTCCTTTGGTTTGTGGTAAGATACTCTGGAGGGAGACACAAAATTAGCCAAACCAAAAACCAAAACCAAAAACGAATACAAACAGCTGTCTTGGCACATACTTTTTATAAGATTTTGATTGTGAGCCATGTGAATGTATTATTACCTATTCAAGAAAAGGCTGTATAAGATGGTCTGTGATTGAAAGTGTTCCAGGGTTGGGTCTTGGAAGGGGAACACAGAGATACAGCTGTTGCTCATTGTAGTTAATCAACTCTTCAAGTAAGACCAGAAAGAGCCTTGGGGAGGGAGGGAATTCAAGATTGAGGAAGGAGAGAGGCAGATGAACCTTCGGGGAGTGTTGGCTGGGAAAGCTGACCTGCTCTTTTCCAGCCCTGTGAGGGGATTGCAACCTTTCTTTGGCTCTGACAGTTACAAATTGCATTCAGTTTAGAAGTCCCTCCTTAGACATCCACCTGCATATGCTGTGTGATCTTGGTATAATAAAATAATACTCAGAGATGAAGGGGAATTCATCATACTGGTTATTGACCTCATTTCTGCTTTCAATTTGCCTTTGTAAACTCTCATTGTTCCTTCACCCTGTTTTCTTTATCAACTTTATTTTTTGGGTGTATTTTATCTTGTTACATTATGCATTTATATGAGCTACCATAAATCCTTTCTGGAACTAGAAGGTGTATGAAAGAATACATGCATAACTAGTTTAGGAAAACGTTAACACGTTATTTCTGAGAGGTGAGAATACAAGTGATTTTATATTATTTTTCTAGCCTTATTGCGATATAATTGACCTATAACATTGTATAAGTTTAAGGTGTGATGATTTGGTACATGTACATACTGTGAAATAATTGACCACAATAAGGTTAGTTAACACAATCATCACCTCACATGATTGCAATTTTCTTTTTTGCTGTTGTGAGACTGTTTAAGATCTACTCTCTATAGGTGATTTTAATTATCTTATGGTTAGCCATCTGCATTTCCAAGTATGTATGTATATATATTATATATTTATTTATAGTGGGCATTAATTCCTTTTCTGATTATACATATATATAAAATCTCTCTATATAACCTAATTATATAATCATATAATATATATCACATATATATGAACATATATTATACCAAATGCAAAAGAAAATGTTTGTGGTAGGACTGGTGGACTTTTCCAGCAGAGAAATACATGAGGTGGTAGAGAAAGAAGACCAGAAAGGGGTTGTGGGACTTTGTCTTAATTTTCCTTTCACCATGTGCTTCTATGAAAAGGCGGGAAGTACAGTGTAAATGCAGTGGTTCCTTTGAAACACTTTGAAAAAGAAATGCTATTCTTGTGATTTCTTTCTCGTGTATAAAATAATAGGTCATGAGACAGAGTTTAAAGTCAGTAAATACAGGTGTATACCTTCTTTTTTAATAGCTGCAGTGTGAACCATTGTATGGATCTAACGTCACTTAAAAATCCCCTATTGTTGAATATTTGGGTTGTTTCTACCTTTATTTGGCCAGAATGAAATCTTAAAGTGTGGCATTGTCAGGTCAGAGTGTTTGTAGCCAATGTCATTACACAAAAATATTCATCTTTCATCTTCAAGACCTACAACACTCAGATGACCTTTCTGTGCCCACTCCCTGGGCCTCTTGCATCCTGCACAGTTGCCTCTCTGCTACTTTGTACACCTACTTCTCTCTAGGTCTCAGACCTTCCCTTCACAGAGTTTCTGCAACCTGATCCTTGGTCATCTAGTTTTATCTGGTACCATTTATCTAGCAGTCTTGGCTAAAGACGATTGTGATCTGAATCAGTTATTTCCCCTGGAGGTTGTAAAATGGTGTTTTCTAATTCTGCCACTTGGTCTACTGATTTTTTAAATACAGCAATATACAAGAAGGGAGGCCCTTCCCAGAATCAGCAATTCAATCAAGTAAAAATTTCAAGCCTGAAAAAAAAAATAGCCATGAAAGAGGAAGATTCTTATTTTAGTAGTTCTCTATAATCTACACTTTATTGCACACTGGGAAATAAGGATAAAAAATCTAATTGTACAATCTGACTTTTATGTAAAATTTTTGCCCTACAAGACAAAGAGTCAAGGTCATATAAAAGCAAAACCAGAATAATTTATTTCAATGCATCTTTCCTTGAACAAAAATAAAAATAAGACTTTAATGTGTCATTTCCTTCAGTATTTTATGTCTTTTCAAAAAAGCCACTGGTAACTGACGACCTAGGAGAAGGCAAGTCTTGCTGTTGTGAGAGCCATCCTTATTGGGTGGTACAAATAGCAGGAAATAAGTTTGGGAATAAAATTTTAAAAGTTAATATGGTAATTTAACAGTAATGAGAATTAATAAAACAAAGCCTACCAGAAATTTTACAAATATAAAATTTCCATATTCGTGAATTAGATAGGATAGTCAATGTTGATGAAAGTGAAAGTGTAGATTAGAACTAATTGAGCTTCTTAGAGAAATTTGAGATGAAAAGAGTAACTGGAAAGTCCCGTCTTTTTTTTCCCCCTCTCAGTCACTATGATAAAGATTGTCCCCTGAGGACTACTTCCCCACCATGTTCCTCTACAACACAATGCATTGTGTGTATGCTGGAAAACCTTCAGTACAATTTTTATAAATGACTCTATTCTGCATTTAAAAGGAGTAATGAGCAAGAGGTATTGGGCTTGATTTCTTCACTGATTCCAGATGAATATACATTTCCACTGTTTTTCCTCAAAATGTTCCTTCATTATTTCACTCCAATGCACTGCTTTACCCATGAATGCTCACCTGGCAAAAAGATGTTACAAGATATGTAAAATATTCTACAGATTTCCAGTTCCACAGGTAGAAGAACCTTAAATTTTTTCTTTCTTTCAATAGCTGCAAATAATAGGAGTGTTTTGAATTAGATCAAGAAAATTACATTTATAAACCAATAAGTGTAAATAAGCAATCACTAAATTCTGTAGATAATTTCCTTTTGAAAGTAAAGGTTTTCTTACTCAAATGTCCCGATTTTAAGATACTAACAGCCAGTCACGGGTTCAAAACAAACTGTGCCAGGAGCTTTAATGAGGTCAACAGATAGCATTTAAATAAATGTAGCCATAAGTTCAATAACCAAATAACTGGGCTGAGTACTAAAATATGAAAACAGGTCAACTTACCAATTTGCTAAACACCAGTCCAATTAGGTAACAGACACATACAGTAATGAAAACAACACTGTTAGAATAGTCTAAGAGCCAAAGAAAAGAATTTTTTGGCTGTCTTTCCTATCTCAGAAGCAACTGTCAAACAGAGGTACAAGAAAGCAGAAAGTTATTATTCTTTATCCAGAGCTTGCACATTCACTTTGGGAAGCGGGAAGGAGAGAGATTCACCAGCCACCTGTAATATTGCATTACTCATAAAATGGATCTTTGAGTTTAATTGAACTTAAAGAATAAAGCCATAGGCAATCAGGAGAGAAAAATGCCCTCCGCATGTTTAGGGGATATTTAATTATTGAGGAATATTTATTCTACTAAGGACCACTAGTTTTTAGTTACAATAAGCAAACAAGAGCCTACTAAATTATGGAATCCTTAAAAGACTTAGCCTTACTTAATCTCTATCCCTAGAAGATAATGTTCTGGAAATGTTTGTAAATTGACTGTAAATAAAATAAGTGTAAAAAGGAAAATTTTAAGAGATTTTAGAGAGAAGGGAGACAGTCTTCCAGAGAGAGAAGATAAAAGAAGGGAATATTCAGAGAGGGCAGATATTGAAGGATGGAAGTAAAGGAAGAGAGAGTCCCTGGAAGACAAAGACACAGGAAGGGAAGCAAAGAAAGAGTAGGAGGACAGGGAAGGAGGTGAGCTGAGGCAATGGAGAGAGAGGACTGGTGATGTGAACTGGGGTTCTCAGGTTGCTGCCCCTCGAGGGAGCATATCCTCAATAGCAGTTTGAATAGTCCATTATGTGCTTGAAAAAGAACATTTCTGCTTTATTTTCAACCTTCTGAGTTTATTTCTAAAATAAACTTTTATATTCCCAAGAAACTCTAAAGATATTGCTCATATCTGAAAGCAGTCTAGTTTCAGAGGGTGATTTTCTTTTTTAACTTAGAGAATCATGTTTTTTTTTAACATGCAAAACTAACCTGATCACTTTATTTTGTGTTCTGAAATTATAGCTGCCATATTCTACTGCTTTATAAATAAATCAACATTTATTTTATCATTGGGAGCTTTAAAAGATAAACCTCAAGTTTTCATTTGGTTTGTTTGCATTCTAAATTAAAAAAAAGATAATGCAGAATAAATGACAAATAGAAAAACACATGAACTTAAATAGGTTAAAATTCCTAATTGGATATAATCTTAAAATTGGGAAGCAGACATACTCTCAAAATTCTTTCTATTCCTTACATTTAATGACAACAATAACAACAAAAATCCCGTAATTTTCTAGTCCAGAAGTAAAGAGAGTCAGGTATCATTTTAGAGAGGTGTTTTTTTTTTTTTTTAACTGTCATGGAATAATATTTCACTCTTGTGTTCTGATTTTTTAAATACAGCATTTAAATAATTCTTTTAAGATTTTATTTATTTATTTGAGAGAGAGTGTGCAAGGGGGAGAGGGGCAAAGCGGGAAGGAGAAGGAAAGCATTCTCGGAGGCGCTGAGCAGGGAGCCCTACCTGGGGCTCCTTCCTAGGACCCTGAGATCATGACCTGAGATGAAATCAAGAGTAGGACCCTAAACAGACTGAACCACCCAGGTGCCCCAATAATATAATTCTTTAAAACATTTTCATTTCAAGCCAGAAGTTCCTAGTCTGTCAGGATCTGCTCCTAATTTACCTGACTCCCTTTTCTCCAGGCTCCCTGGGTCAAGAAGCAATGCACTGATGGGGTCCTCTGAGGTGTCCTGCCACTTAGCCCTTAAATGACTGCAGAGTCCCCCCCCAGGAGGGTCTCCTCCCCCTAAGATGATTTCCCATGCATTCATCCACTGCTAGCTGTTGTTTTTGGTATTAATCCAGAGGTGTGCATGAATTACTTCTCTAGAACTGTTTCTTTTGCCAGAGGGGAAGTTCCTGTGTGTGGTTATTGATGTTCTTTTCAAAGTCAATAAATGACAAATAAAGAAATAATGGAAGATGATTTGTGGCAGTTATGCCTGCAGGCAGCTATAACACAAAAAGGGGAAGTTCATTTCATTATTTCAAAAGGCTGTAGGCTTAGTTTCTCCGTGGTGGCCGGGGAAGGGAGGACAACTCCTTAGTGTCAGCCCTGAGGTTAACTGGATAAGTAGTTTCCTGGCTTTGGCCTCAGCTCAGATTTTACCGTCTCTGGATGTGAGGCCAGTCCATGCTGTGATTCTGTTCACTTGAGAGTAGACTGCTTTGAATCTGTAAGAGGTTGGACATTTGATGGTGACAGTGCTGTGCATATTTTGTAGAGTTTTTTTTCCTGGTCCTAGTCATAGTGACAGATCATTGGCTCTAAAATCACCACAGTCATTGGAAAATTGTCAAGATAACCAAGATTATCAGGCTTGAGAACTGGCCTGAAAATCTCTTTCATACCCAGACTCATTGGAGGGAAATGCTGGATTCCAGAGCTCTGCATCTAGTCCACTGGCCCAAGTGTACAACCCTAGAAGATACTAGTGTGTTTGTCTATTTTTTTCCCTAAAATTATTTTCCAGTGGGCAAGTGTGTTCAAATGTACAGAAGCTATAATTTCCTGTTTTAATATTTTTCTTCTGAGCCTTTCAGTAAATTCTGGGCAAAGCAGGGGCTGAATACTGAGCCCTTCCAAAGTAGCATCACCAAATGCAAGTTCATACTTACTCTGGACAGTCTTGCTGTTGGGCAGGTATGTGCTGAATGACTTCGTAAATTGTACTGTGCAAATCTTGTCCTGATATGCCATCAGGGGTTGGAGCAGACCTACTTGGCATCTAGAAAATGTGGCACATTAAAAAAAAAAATTAGCAGACTAGTAAATAGTATGTCTACTCTGCTGCATAGTTGAAAACAACTGGAAGTGGTGATGATTAGAAGATTAGATCTGTTTATCTTCCCTACAATGTCCATCTTCTCCTTGCTATAGTTTCCTGCACTTACCCTATGGTAGTTTATGTAGCAGCATAGCTATGAAGTCAGAAGAGGAATAGCTTAACAATGCTATCACTTTTTTTCTTCATTTAGGAAAAAAGCTGGCAGTACTGTAAAGGAAATATAATAGAAAGAATAAAATAGCAAAAGAGAAGATATCAGGACAGCTTAGAATCAGAGAGCATATACGATTATCTTTTATATTACATCTCAGTTAGCTTTTTGACACTGTTTGCCAATTATATGTGCAAGGATGGTTGAAAAGAAAGAATAATGTGTAGACAAAAGCCCTCATCACACTGCAAGTTAATACAGACAGTACCAAGAAATACAGAACACACAAAGGGAGATGTTTTGGTTTGAACGCAGTCATGGATGGGCTCTAACTAAAGGCTTGGAAGAATGTGGGAAGCACTGCAGTATATTTCTGCCTGGTAAAAACCAACATGTATTTTGCTGAAACCGGCATTCATGTTCTATTAACTCCCCTTCCTTGTATCTGATAATTTTCTTCTTCTTGTAAACACTGCCTTCCAATTAGTTTGCTAAAGTCTGGTTCCCCTCCTCATCCCAAGCTCTTCCAATTTTCATCACACTTCCAATGGATCACTTTCAGTCTTGTATTTATAGAGTATCACCTAGAGGACTCTTTGCCCTTGATAAATCATCTGAAGAGTTTGTTATCTCAATCCAATTTAATCTGCTATGTTGCATTGGAACATCTTAGCTCTGTGTTTTCTTTGGAAACAGTTCCCATTCCACTTGCCTAAGTTCTCACGTGCAGCCCTAGGATATGTGATTCATTCTATCATTTTTGTGCCAAGGAGATTTTCTTTACCATTTGTACGGTTGGCCCTTGAACAAACTGGGTTTGAACTGCGCAGGTCCACTTATACATGGATATTTTTCAGTAAATACAGGACGTACTGTAAATGTATTTTCTCTTCCTTATGCTTTTCTTAGCATTTTTTCTCTAGCTTACTTTATTGTAAGAATACAATATATAATACAAATATGCATTAACTGACTGTTGATATTATTGGTAAGACTTTTGGTCAAAGTAGGCTACTAGTAGTTAAGTTTTGGGGGAGTCAAAAGTTATAGGCAGATTTTTGATTGGGTAGCCTTGGCACCCCTAACCCCCATGTTGTTCCAGGGTCAAGTGTACTTGAGATCAACTCTTGAGTTTTTTTGGTATGGGGGTGTTTGGGGGCTATGATAAAAGCAATCTATAGGTAATGACTTATTCACCTAAGCTCATATCAGCTGGTAACAAGTAATAAATTTGTTCATTTCATGCCATAGCTTTCTGTCCAATTCCCCAAAGAGGTGCTAAATGGACAGTAAAATCTACAGCAAGTAGAGAGAGGAGGAAGATTCCACATGTCCATGTACCACAAGCTGAGAGATGATTCTTATTTTTAAAAACTCAAAAAGTAAGTTATTTCCCTTCTTAACTTCAACTTTGACATCTTGGCCTTATTATTATTTTTCCTTTTCTTCTCAAAGCCATTGCATTTGGTTGCTAATCTTCACACATAACTGCCATGCTGGCTTCTTCTAACACCGGTTGTCCTACACATGTCTTGTTCCTCATCCTTTTCCTTCCATTGTTGGTGTTGATTTCTCACTTCTTCCCAAAGCACCTTGCACCACCAATGAAGAACCTTAGCTGACTCCTCAGGAATTTTCAGCTTTGAAGATGGGCATAGCTCCAAATTAAGTTATTCTACTTATAACAGAAATAAGGGCGGCTTCCGATATGTAATCAAAGTGCTCATTTCTCTGCCCCAATTTCTTGAAGATTATAGCATTTTGAGCATACAGGTCTTCCCAATAACATCTTCAAACTGAATACTAATTAATCACAAGGTTAAATTTAAAGTTTCTTACATAGATCTCACTCCTTTCTCATGAATTCCTAGGAATAAATTCTGCATCCTTATAAATAAAGAAACTCCCCAGTTTCAAAAATTCAACTCTAAGTCTTACCAGCTCTTCAGTTTCCTGCTCTCCTATTTAAAAGCCACACCTGACAAGGGGCTTTCTGCTGTGGTGAGAAGCTGTTTGAAATAATTGATCTACAAATATTTATTTTTGTCCTTTTCATTGTAGAAGTGAAAGGTGAGCCAGTGCTGTCTGAGACTGAATAGGGTAGTGCGAAGCTTTGCAATGCAGTTCTGCCCTTCATCTCTGATCATGGTGCTACCAACGTGCCCTTAGGAGGATGAAATATAAATCAGTCTCCCTCTATTACTCACATAGCATTTGTGAAGTAAAGTCTGTGGCTAGGAAAATTACTGTATGAACCTTATGCATTGATAGAATTCACTGAACAGACAGGTGAGGTAACCAATCCCTAATGACAAATAGTTCTTAAAAAAAAAAAAGGAAATGAAAATGCCTTGAAGCAAGTAGTTTGTTTATGGCCCCTTCCCTAAGTAAACTATCATAGGGGAACAAGAAAGCAGAGGTAAGACTGGCCCTACAGAAATCTATAAAAATGCTAACGAGCTTATTAGCTCAGAGAACATTCTTTAAGTCTGTTAAACAAAACATATTGTTTTAAAAGACCTTGTCTTTGCAAACTGAAAAAATGTTTCAATGGTGTAAAGGCTCCCCATCTCACATCTCAGGCACCTTTAGGATAAAAAATAAAGATGTGTACTTGCATACTTTGGGTTTATACGGTACCTTTCTTCTGAAGAGCATAAGGGTATGAGTAAGGGTATGATCATTTGTCTTTGCAAGCTATGAGGGGAAGGGAAGGGAAAGTGAGGAACAGAGAGAGAGAGAGAGAGTTCAGTGAAGTGACAGGCTCTAGCCATCAAGGTGATGCAGAATGATTTAAATCAGGGTCCCTGATCCCCTATTTGTTAAGTTCTCTTGAACTTCAACCTAGTTAGTTCTCTCTTTGCTGAGCTTACCAGGTAAAGAATGTTTACGAATTAGTGTAACTTCCTAATTCGTGTTAGCCTTACTTATAAAGGCCAAGAAAGATGCTTTAGCTCCTCAGATCTGGCAACATCATTCACTACAAAGTGAGTAAACTCTGCTGAGGGTAGCACAGCCATTTGACCAAACTGCCTGAGTGCTTAACTGAATGCTGCTTACACCTCTGGTTAATCAGCCACTAGGGAAACCAACCCTGGGAACACCAGAAGCATCTGGAAAAGCAACAAATTCATATATTCCAAAGTCATCCAGAGCATCTTCATGGCCTGAAATGTAAAACAAACACTACTTACAAATCAAATGCCTCGAACTGCTACTGTAGTTTTTTTTAAGCCTTTGTAAAACTTATCTTTACTGTTTGCTTCAAGTGGTATGTGTATAAAACCAATTTAACATTTCCTAATCCCCTATAGTCATATTGTCACTAAGCAGTGTTGGAAATCACTCCTTCAGAAGCTGAGAATTGAAACTAAATTGGGACAATTATTCTTAAAGTCTGATGTGGGAAGGTGTATTCTATATTCAAATGAACACGTGTGGGCAGGCTTGTCCTTTGTAACTCTCAGTTACCAAAGAGCACACCAAGGCTTCAGCCTGGGAGTCACAGCATCTCTTAATCTACACATAATATGTACTGCACCCTGCCAAATTTAAAACAGAGACCATCAGAACTAATAAGAATACATAATTAAATATAGCTGCCCATGTGTCCAAAATATAATACAAGGCAATATCAAAATCACCCAAACTATCATCTGTAAAATGATGGGAATGGGGTGGTTGGGAGGAACCAGATGGTCTCTGGGGCTTGATAAGAGGAAGCAGACCCACATTCACTAAGCATCCAGGCATATTAGGCACTCCACCTACATCATTGTATTTAATTCTCATAGCAACCCTGGTGTGTGTGTGGGGGGGGGAGTTATTATCTCTATTATATAGATGAGGAAGTTGAGGTCAAGAAAAATTCATTAATTTTCTCAAGGTGACACTGGAAAAAAGTGGCATATATGGCACTGAAACCCAGCTCCATGTGACTCCAGGCCTGAGTTAAAGCCCCATTGTTAGCTTATAACAACTCTGTAGGGAGTCAGTAGTGAATGGCAATGAGGGGCAATCTGGGGACAGAGAAGCAGCAAAGCTGTCAAACCTCCCTTTCCTTTTCTCCCTGGGATGGAGCTGCCAGCATTGTATCTGCTTTAGGAAAGACTAAATTGAGAGGGTCCTGGGCATTTTCAAAATAATACAAGGATCAATGGATTAGAATTCAAAAGAACTCAGTGACGGTGGGCAAGTGACTTAATCTCCAAGCCTTGGTTCTCTTGCCTATAAAAATGGAGTTGAGTGCCTTTCAGGCTTATTTTATAGACTTGCATGACTTAGATAAAACCAATACAAGGGATAGCACTTTGTAAAGTGAAGGCACTATTTAAAGGTAAAGGACTGTTAGTATTATATCAATAATAGCTTATGGGAATTATATCAATAGTACATTATATATAATAATTATTATCAACAATATTAATTCATATACATTAACATTGATATTAGTCTCTTTCAGCATGGCCATTACCTGAAAATGTTTGAGCTTTCCTGTATTCTGTTTCCGGCCTGAAAAAAAAATAGGTATTTCTGTCAGTGATAATAACTGAGGAAAAAGCATTCAGGAAAAAATTATTTTTGTAGGAACATACGTATTACCTGCCTCCTAGCTTCTGTTTTATAACTAAAACCAAGAGGAAAAAAAACCATAGTAAGGTACTTTTTAGTACACATATAAAACAATTTGTAAATTTTCTTTCTAATTTTAACCTACCTTTGTAGGGTTGATATTTTTTCCATAGGAAGAGAAGACACATGGATATAATCAAAAAGAGTGATATTCCAGTTATACTTGCTAAAGGGGACAATGATTTCCCTTTTTGTGCAAGCTTCTCCAGTCCTAAATAAAAGACATATGTTAAATATTTTTACTAAAGATCAATAATAAATTACTATATAGTTTGAGTTGTTTATGCTTTATCTGGGGACATTACTACACCTATATATTATATATTATTTCTTTTGTGTGTGAATGTATGTATATATATATATAGAGAGAGAGAGAGAGAGAGAGAGAGAAAGACGGGGTTGGGGGGGGAGGAGGGGAGACTGTGTGTTAGCAAGTGAGAATGAGAAAGTCCAAGCAGAAGGAATGCAGTTATTTTAGAAAACACAGCCATTTGACCACAATGGCCTAAACTCTCTAAGGATATTTGTAATTGGAAATGTGGTAATCTACCCAGGATAATACTGATGTGTTGTACTGGATGTAGCAAATAGCTTATGTCATACTTTCCAATAGTGTTCACCACCATTTAATTTAGATCTGTTTGATCTCATTGTATGAAACATTCCCAGTTGCTGAATTGTTCTCTTTCCTTCCATCTCACTCTTTCAGTATAATTCAGGTACATGGATATTCTAGGCAGGTAGTATGTGATTAAAGTGCCAGAGGGGAAGTGTTTATTTCAAATACACTCTACTAATTTTTGACCAATAAAGAAATTTTAATTCCTAAAATAGAATATGTGTGATTGTCAATAAAATATTTGGAGTCCCACACTGTAACTAAAATTCATTTGGGGGTGCCTGGGTAGCTCAGTCATCAAGTGTCTGTCTTTGGCTCAGGTCATGATCTCAGGGTCCCGGGATGGAGCCCGCATCCGGCTCCCTGCTCAGTGGGAAGGCTGCTTCTCCCTCTCCCACTCCCCCTGCTTGTGTTCCCTCTCTAGCTGTGTCTCTCTCTGTCAAATAAATAAATTAAAAAATCTTAAAAAAAATAAAAAAAATAAAATTCACTTTGTTTTGCAAGTCATTCCTTTTATTTAATATTCCTATATAAAATATGGGGTAATAGCTATAGCTAACACCTGCTGAGTGCTTATAATACATCCGGCTCTGTTCTAAGAGTGTATGATATATATTAACCCATTGAATGTTCACAACAATCAATAAGGAAGTATTATTATTATCATCCTCCTCTTATAGATGAGGAAGCTGAGGCTTGCCCAAGGTCACTCAGCTAATAAGTGGGCAGAGTTCAGATGTTCAGATGTTCAGGCTCTTGACACTTAGTGCTGCCTCCATTTTTTTTTTTTTTTAAAGATTTTATTTATTTGAGAGAGAGAGCGAGAGAGTGCACAAGTGGGTGGGAGGGGCAGAGAGAGGGAGAAGCAGGTTCCTGGCTGAGCAGGGACCCTGGGATCAGGACCTGAGCGTGAGCTGAAGGCAGTTGCTTAACTGACTGAGCCACCCAGGTGCCCCCCCTTTGATGCAATTTAAAACCAACTTATTAACCATGGCTACATTAACACCACTTTTAGACTATGATATGTTTAGTCATAGAGTTAATCTATAAAGTGGGAAGTAGTTGTGACCTGCAACAAATGTGAGTAACAGATGTCTTCCATGAATCACGTGACTCAGGTATTGATGTGGAAATGAAATGAACTGTGGCAGTTGCCTGTCCCAGTCCAGCTTAATGTGGGAGTGAACGTCATGGGATATTGCTTCCATCCTGGATGAACTTGGGTGCAGTGAAGAGCTTGGTGGCCACCCAGCTCTGCAATAAATATCCAGGCTGTACTGTGTTGTCTTCCCCAATAAAGACTCTGCAGCAAAGACAGGTCTCTAGCAGCAAAGACAAAGAAAAAACCTTAGTATTTATTTCCATTCTTTCACTGTGGCCATATACATACTCTCATGGCTTTTCTATCTAGAACACTTTCATCTTTTAATCTTCCCAGAATCTTCTCGTAATATAATATAGATCCCGTATGTCAAATTCCAGTTAAAAAGTCGTGGAAATCATTTATCTCTTCTAATTTTCTCATACAATGCTGTCCAATATTCCCCTTAAATCCTTAAGAGTTAAGCAAGGTTGTTTTGCATTATCAAAAATTTTTCCTATCTCCGATGGGAAGTTTATAAATTTCTGATACACATTCAGAAAACTGTGTTCTTAAAACGTTCTTTCTGTGGGATTATAATACCGGTGCAATATTTATTGCTTTTAAACATATTTTAAATTAAACTCTTAAATTTTGGATGGAAGAAATAAATGCATCACAGGGTGGTTTAAAACGAATGAGAATGGCAATTTTTGGTTCTAGATCTCCACTAGAACATCAAAAAAGTTATTAGAAAGATTATTTTTCCTTCTTTTCTCTGTTAATTTATATTCTCCCATTGTTGGAAAGCTGACCTTTTAGTTTGGAACTACTTTAGCATTTGGGTGATCTCTTTGTGAGGTTTGAGCCTTTCTTCAGATACTCTGCTCCTACTTCAAGGGTTTGTTCTTTCTAGAGAGCTGGGCAACATTGGATGAGCCACTTGACTTTGATGGCCTTGATTCTCACACTAGTGAAATGAGGAGGTTAGAGTGAGAGGCCTTTAAGTTCTCTTGCTGCTCTAATATCCTAGAATTTGGGGCAGCCAGAGAGTTTTACATGAAGTATATTATGTAAATAGGACACTATCCAGTGGGTCTACAGGTAACTGAGTCTCAAAAAAAATGTATGTATGTACATATATATATATATACACACACACACACAAAAGTTACAAATTTTAATGATAAAATGGAAGTGTAGCACATAACTTAGAATTATGTGCTATGTAAAATATGCAATACTCTTTATTGTTAATTACATATAGCTAACTGATTCTCAGGAAATGCATTTGTTGATTTTTGCTGAACTCTTATATTTTCCACCCATGGGTGAAATTCAACCATATTTTGAAAAAATTAGACTTTAAATAACTACTATGATTACTATGCAATTGAGCAAAGAAATAGCTTACATCATATATGATCAAGTGTAGTTTCAACATAGATATTGGTTGATATTTAATAAGATGAAAATGAAATAACAACATACATTGGAACTTCATACATTCATCAATGATGTGAATAACTGCTGGACTGAGTAATAGTTTTTGATGCTGGAAGAATAGGTCCTCAATTTTTTGTGCCATACATAATGTAATGGCTATGGACACAATATACTTTTTTTTTTTTTAGATTTTATTTATTTATTTGACAGAGAGACACAGCAAGAGAGGAACACAAGCAGGGGGAGTGGGAGAGGGAGAAGCAGGCTCCCTGCCAAGCAGGGAGCCCAATGCGGGGCTCGATCCCAGGACCCTGGGATCATGACCTGAGCCGAAGGCAGATGCTTAATGACTGAGCCACCCAGGCACCCCTGGACACAATATACTTTTAAATTTAATCTCTATTATTATTTTCTTCATCACTTTCTTAAGTGTAGACAATTTTACTATAGAACAACATCCTGTGAGTTTTTCAAAAGTAGTATTTTCATGATCATTAAGTTCAAAATATTTTATAATTTTCACTGAGATTTCTTTTTTTTTTTTAAGATTTTTTATTTATTTATCTGAGAGAGAGAATGGGAGACAGAGAGCATGAGAGGGGGAGGATCAGAGGGAGAAGCAGACTCCCTGCCGAGCAGGGAGCCCGATGCGGGACTCGATCCCGGGACTCCAGGATCACGACCCGAGCCGAAGGCAGTTGCTCAACCAACTGAACCACCCAGGCGCCCCATTCACTGAGATTTCTTATTTGACCTCTGAGTTATTTAGAAGCATGTTGCTTAATTTCCTGAAGTTTGGGAGTTTCCTAGTTTCTTCTCTGTTGTTGATTTTTAGTTGAAGTCCACTCTAGTTAGAGAGCAGACCCTGCTTTATTTCAATCATTCGAATGCCAAGATTTTAGAAAAATGACCATATACATGGTCATATGAACAGAGGGTGTGGTCTACAGTTGTTGTATGTTATATTCTATATTATTGAAATTAGGACAGATTGTTTTTCTCTATTCCAACTAAGTTTTTGTCTATGTATTCTATCAGTTACTGAGAGAGATATGCTAAAATCTCTCTCTGATTATGGATTTTTCTAGTTCTTTGTTAATTTTTGCTATTTATTATACTTTGAAGCAATGCTAGTAGATGCATTCAAATTCAGAATTTTTATATTCTCCTGCTGGATAGATCACTTTACTCTTATGAAATGTCCACTTTCTATCTAAAGTAATACTTCTTATCTTAAAAAATATATCTAATTCGCCTGATACTAGTAGAGCTTTATCAGCTTTCTTCTGGCTATTTTTATGGTTTATCTGTTCATTCTTTTACTTTCAATCTTTCAGTATCCTTACAGATAAGGTGTGTATCTTATAAACATCAAATTGTATTTTTTTGCATCAAATAGTATTTTTTAATCCAGTTTGACAATATTTGTCTTTTAGTTGGAATATTTGGTACATTAGCATTTAATGGAATTACTAAATATATTTGGCTGAGATCTACAATCTTATTATTTTTTCTGTATTTCCTCCATTTTTATCTCACCTTTCTTGTCTTAATTTGGATTAATCAGGATTTCATTTTATTCCTCTTTTCCTCTCTAGTTACTTGGTAGTTGTACATTTTTCTTTGTCTCTTAGACTTTGGAGATTTTAAAAAAACTAACCAAGATTTATAATACTTTTACTGTTTGCCACTTCCACTGGCCTCCAAAATACAAGAATAAGTTCCATATTAAAGATGAAAAGGCTAAGACTCCAGGATACAAACCTGAACTCAATTAATGTCTGACTATAATTCTATGCTTTCCATCACTTCCACCTGAAGTGAAGAAACAGAAGTCCTTCCACTCATTAAGCCCAAAGCCACTCAGTTCTACCAACTGAAATTACAAAAAATAAATCAAATCTTTTTCTGCATGATGCCATCTCAATTATTTATTGAAACTCTCATATCTCCCCTAGAATTCTCTTCTTCAGATTCAATATCTCCAAATGGTTTATTGTTCTTTGTATGACTGATTTCCACATTCTCTACTGTCCTAGAGATAGAATTTTGGAAACTCAACAAAAGCTAATCTATTTTACTTCTAAAATATAAATTCAGAAGGACCCATATTCTGGTGTGGTTGTCAATAAGATAAAGGCAAATAGAATACTCTCTTGAAACACCACCAGGGATAGAAAAGCAATGTAATAAAGAAGAAATACTAAATAATAGAATGGCATAATTTAAGATATAGTATATGATTTGGATACCACTTTTAGCAAGTAAATTCTCTATTTCTTCATTTTAGATCCAATATTAAAATCAAAACTAGCCGATTTTCAGACCTGCACAATTAAATTATGAGAATTATATGTATATAAAACTAATTGTACATTTGTTTCCCATTTATTTGGTATAGATGTATCATATCAGTAATAATGTAAATAATAAAAAAATTAAAGTACCATTTATAGGTACAGACAAAGAAATAGTCTCAGAGAAATATTTTAGAAATATTTGCCATATTCAGTAGTCATAGAACTAAGACTGGAACATAGGTTTTTTCCTACTGCAAGTTCAATTTTTTTTCCTGTTAATCCATAGTAAAAGAATGATTTTGTAATGCAGGTATCCAGTTTTACCTCTAATCTTTTCTAACAGGAAACTTGATGTGTTTCAGCTCTTTCACTTCTTCATAGTTGGACTGCCTTCACCAAAATTCCCCTAACCCCTCAAAAAAGTATTGGGTGGTGATTTATTCTTGTCAAGTTTCTGCTATGTGCTTTACCATGAGAAAAACTGCAGAAAAACATTTTAGTATAGTCTCAGTTGTTTTTTCCCCCCTTAAGCTTGAAAATATGCTAATAATTATTACTTCCAAGTACTTCTCATTCTAATGGTAAGGTTACACTCTTGCATACATCAGCTCTTCGCCAGGCACTTCTGTGATTCTGAAACCAACCAGAAGTTGGTTTAGCATGCAATGATTGGCCATCTTACATTTAAATAAGACATCTTCTTGCCTCTCCTTCATTTTTAACTTTTTGTCCCTTTTGATTTGTTTCTTAAAATGATTGAATTTACACATTTCGTCCTACAGAGGATTCCACTTATTACTCTTACCATTACTTCCTTATCTCTTTAATTAATTAGTTAATTAACTAATTTTTAAGTAGTCTCCACACCCAACATGGGGCTTGAAGCCACAACCCTGAGGTCAAGAGCTGCACGCTCCATCGACTGAGCCAGCCAGGCACCCCTACTTCCTTATCTCTTCAGACTCCTTTCTTATTGCTCTCTTGCCTCCTTTCCCCTTGGCCCCTGTTAGCCCTACATCAGAGAACCACCTTGTAGCGACCACTGTCTGTATCCCAAAACCTTGGCTATGGTGAAGGCCAAGCATCCTTTCCCTGGAGAATGAGGAATAGGGATAGTCTTTATTCTCAGAACAAATGATCTTCCCCGTTAGGCCCCCTTCTTTCTAGAGCATTCTGAGTCTCTCCTCTCAACATTGATTCTCTGTCTCAGAACATGAAATTTGCTCCCTTTCACAAAATAAAAAATGCCAAATATGTCAAGGATCAAATCAAGGGGCACAGTTGCTGCAGTCTCAGCTCTAGGCAAGTGTATTTTGGAGAGATGGACTTCCAGACCCCAACTTGAGAAATTCTGATCCTATTGCTACAGAGAATGTATAGGAATTCTGAATGCAGTTCTGGACACTCGCAGGAGCCCCATTCTTTCTTTCAGAGAGTTTTCTACTGTTCAGCTCATAGCATGCCATTCTCTTCATTATTTAAATATGACTGACTCATTTACCAAAGCCCTAGTGCAAATGCTATTTGCCCCCTCCTTAGGCAAACAAATAAAATGAAATAATATATTAAGTGCAAATATGGGCAAGAGGTGTGGTATCCATGGTATCACAGCCCTGCTGTTTGAGAGACTGCACCCAAGACAGGGCAGCCATATGCTACCAGTCTGCCTGCCTGCCTGCCTTCCTTCCTTCTTTTTAAAAAGATTTTATTTATTTATTTGACAGAGAGAGACACAGCAAGAGAGGGAACACAAGCAGGAGGAGTGGGAGAAGGAGAAGCAGGCTGCCGGCAGAGCAGGGAGCCTGATGCGGGGCTCGATCCCAGGACCCTGGGATCATGACCTGAGCCGAAGGCAGACGCTTGACGACTGAGCCACCCAGGCGCACCCCCCCACCCCCCAGTCTGCATTTCTATTCCTAGATCAGAATGGAGTTCTGAGATCTCTCCCATCCAATCTGTTTGCTGATTATGGTAGCTGATTCATGTCCCTATGGAGATGAAAGGACCATACTGGGGGGTGTGCTATTTCCATACTCCTCCATGGCCCCACCTGATAGACAGTTATTCTGTGCTAGATGCTCATGGGGATGTCACCTATGGTCTTAGGGTCTGGATGTCAGGGCTGTAGTTCTTTCTCAGCTGTTTTCTCCAGTGGCCCAAAGTGAAATACATCTCCTTAAGATCTTAAACAGGAGAAACTTCTAGATAGAAGAAATGAGTCAATTCATTTTCCTGCTTTGGGTCACTTTCTTTTTCTCTTCCATATGAAAAGATGTACAATAGAAATAAATATAAAAAATGATAGATTTCTCAGTATCACCTGCAAATTTGAGACATTTCTATTATATCTAAATCTCAAACTACAGCCATGTGGCTCTTGGGAACTCCAATAATTTATATATTTGAATGTCTTCACTAAACGTGAACACTTGAATTCTGATATAAACATTTTCATTTTCTATATATTGCATGTTACAGTAGTGATTTAGACCCCATTAAAATTTAAAGCATGGACACCTGCACTCAAGGAAGTCCTTAATCAAAGAAATAAAATCATTGATTTTTTTTCAAAATACAAGTGGTAATTGATTATTTTAATTGCTAGTCTTTCCTTGAAACTTATATTCTAGATATGATTTTTAGTTACAGGCTTCGTAATTTCCCATTAATATGAAAACATACACATGTCATGGACAAACCAGAGTATCTCTTTGTATATAGCACAAAATTAGTTAAGGTGATGAGAAAATAAACAGTATCCTGTATATGCAATCTATGTTTTAGAAAGACCATAGTCTTGTTGATATTCTCAATCAAGACTGTCAAGGGAGGCAAGTGCCCCATTTCACTGATCTTAATATAGATTGCTTGCTTATCAGAGTGGATGGTCAGTCAGGGCTCAACTGGTGATGTTCATTTTTTCACTGTAGGTTAGTGTACACTTAATCTCCATTGCAGAGATTCATTAATTTGGAAAATTAAAAAAAATCAGATACTTAAGACATACTATTCATTTACTTTGCCATTTGCTGCTGTTTGAGTTAAAGGTCTGTGGAGGGGGCGCCTGGGTGGCTCAGTCGTTAAGCGTCTGCCTTCGGCTCAGGTCATGATCCCAGGGTCCTGGGAACGAGCCCTGCATTGGGCTTCCTACTCAGTGGGAAGCCTGCTTCTCCCTGTCCCATTCCCCCTGCTTGTGTTCCCTCTCTCGCTGTGTCTCTCTCTGTCAAATAAATAAAATCTTTAAAAAAAAATAATAAAGTTCTGTGGACATATGGGGGTTGAAAAACAGCTCTAAAAACCATAAAGAGGTCACTAATGTTGACAACTCTGAATCCCTCTGAAAATTAAGCACCTGCTCTTCTTATTTACTATAATAACAAATACCTGGTCTTTGTACAGGTCAAACAGGTTTTTTTATACTTTGCAAAAGACAATTATTTGATATAAAGACTGTAGCTGTCTTTGGGCCTTGGTAATAAGATCTTAATCCAATATTGGGGGCTTCTGATATTATGAAAATACTTTGGCTAAATATTAATGGGGAAATTTCAGGCAGTAAGTTTTCAATGGGATATACAAGTACATATTATAGCGATGTTTTCACTTGCAATGAGCATGACGAACAAGTCTAACATGACAACCAGATTGCTACTAAATGACTTTATATGCTTAATTATGGCTTGCTTTAAAATTATGTTTTGGTTAGCCACTGAGGTAAAAAGCTGGTTAAGCCAATTAAAATTTTAGTAAAATAGAAAGCAAAGGATGCACCTTAGCTGTTTACATGCCTGCTACCCATATTAGGTTGTGATCATTTTGTTAGCAGGATTTTCTTTTTTCACTTGGCATTCTCAATGCTTATCCCAGTATTTGGCCCATAATAGGTGCTAAATAATGAATAAATGAGTGTCTGATTTATAGCACCCTACACACATATATGCTTTGGAGAGCAATAAGGGAAATATATTATCCACTGCCCAAATGACACATAATTCAGTAAAAATTCTAGAGACGCATTGTCCCATATGGTAGCTACCAGACACATGTGGCTATTTAATTTAAAATTAATAAAATAAATTCAGTCCCTCAGTTGCATAGCTAAATTGAAGTGCTCAAAAGCCAGGTGAAGGTAGTGGCTACCATATTGGCTAGAGCAGATATCAAATATTTCCTTCACTGAAAAAAGTTCTATTGGATAGCACTTTTCTTTTTTTAAGATTTTATTTATTTGAGAGAGAGAGAAAGAGAGCACGATTGGGGGGCAGAGGGAGAAGGCGAAGCAGGCTCCCCGATTTGCAGGGAACACAATACAGGGCTCAATCACAGGACCCTGGGATTGTGACCTGAGCCAAAGGCAGATGCTTAACTGACTGAGCCACCCAGGCACCCCTGGATAGCACTTTTCTAGAGAGTGTTGTATTTTCCTCATATAAAAAAACAAAACCTCACCATGCCAGTATATAAATTCCAGTATATTCAGAGGATTTCACAAACATGAATACTCTCAATTTTAAGGAATCCTGGGAGGATTCTATCCACTATATATGTCTTCATCAGTTTGTAATTTGTTATAGTCTTATAATTCTTGGTGGCTTTTTAATAAGTTCAAAAGACTACAGAGGAGAAAAAAAACAAAACACCTTTAACACATAATTACCATACTTATGCCTGTTAAATATTCAGATTCCTAGATCCTACCTTCAAGATCCTGACCCAATAGGTCTGAGGTATCTTAATGAAAATACATTAGTAGACCTCCCCAGGTGATTTTGATGCACATGGCCCAAGGGCCACATATTGAAAAATTTAGCCTAAGAATTACAAGGATTATATTCTTGCTTCATTTATTCAAAAAAACATATTGACTCTTTCTATATTATGGGCCCTAATCTAGGCACTAGGGCTATAAAGGCAGAGGAAGAGAAGTTATCAAAGGAGAAAGTATTGATGTGTGGTACCCTTTTGCATACTTGTCCCTACACCACTAATAGGCACCCTAGCCACCATTCCAAACCTGCTCTCAGGTGTTCCCCAGGTGGATACTGACTTGTCTTTGTATGCAATGCTAAGTCCAGGAAGGACCTGATACTAGCAGAAGTACTGGTAGTAGAGGAAGAAGCAAAAGGAGAAAAAGGTGGAAGATGAGGACAAGGTGGAAGAGGGGGATGAGGAGGAGAACAGGGAGAGGGATAGGGAGAGGAGAAGAATTTGAGAAAGAAGGAGAAGGGAAATGGGTTTGAGAAGTAGGAAAGAAGGAGAATGGATAAACTTGGTGACTGGTTGTTGGACAGGGCAATAAGCAAGAGAAAGGGGTCTGGAGTGGCATTTAGCTACCTGATTCAGGTTGGTAGATAGTAAAACCATTCACTTAAATAGGGAATACAGAAAGAATAGTAATTTGGGGGGAAAGAAGATGGTTCAGTTTTGGTATGTTTGACTTATATGCTGCCTCTGGCATTTCAACTTGGAGACACCCAGAAGGCAACCGGGTATACAGTTTTAGAGCTTTAAAGATATGGATTTGGGATGCACCAGTGTTACATGAAACCATGGGAGTGAATGAAATTATATAGGAAAGTAAAATTATTCTAGAGAGAGAGAAGAGAAGGCTCAAAAGGATGAGAATTTGGTGGACACACATTTTTAGGTAGTGATACTTAACTTTTTGTGGATTGATGAGCTTTCTATAAAAATCAGATGATTTCTAGAGAATGTCAGATTTCAAAGACTTACAAAATGTTATAGTTTCCAAGGTGTTGAGACTCCTGTTAAGAACTTCCAGATTTCAGGTGTTTAAATGATGAAAGAGGAAGGGAGGCCCATGAAGGACAGTGAGAAGAGGAGTCAAATCAGATAGTAGGAAAACCAGATTTCCAACTCATGGAGATTTATTCACCCGAGCTAATGCAATAGCAAATATAAACCAGTTTAAATGAGTAGACTGCTTCTCTTCTACTCCTGATTTTAAAATCAGGAAAGCATAAATGCATATTTAAGTAATTTATTGAATTCTCTTTTTCTTCATGGTCCCTCAGTTAGCAATTGAATTCTCTCTCCATTCTGTTTTGGGTTTTCTTTCTTTGACTCATAGAAGCCATGGATTAATCAACTCAGGAAAGAGAGTTTCTTAGAGTTTCTCAACAATCCACAATAGTTTTCTCTTCCACATAGATATAAAATGGGGCTAGAGCAAGGCTAGCTTGCATTTGTGTTTCCTTGGGATCCTTGCTTTTTATGTCACACTTACCTACAGAAGTGATGATGACTGTGAAATGAGCTTCATCTCGCCGTCCAGTTACATTGTTGTAAGCACAGCACATATAGTCAGTTGTCTTCTGGCCTACTTTCTCAGATGCAACTTCCAAGCGAGGCCCGTGCTTAATGACATATGTTGTATTGTCAGTCCTCCGGATCCAGGAGTAGGTGTTGGGGGGATAAGAATCAGCAGAACAATAAAACAAGATGGCCTCTCCAATGTCAACAGTGAACACTTCCCCTACTTTTAGCCCTTTGTCAGAATTAACTCGAAGTCCATAAGGTCCATCTGCATTGATAGAAAAAAGAAACAAAGGGATGGTATAAAGAATCACAACATAGTTATAGAGTTTGGGAGAGCATTTTACTTTCCATGAAAGTCTTCAAGTTAAACTTGGGCAAATAGGTCCTCATTTAGATTCCCAATAAATTGTGAAGACTAAAAATGTGTTATTCTGATATCCATGACAATGGAAATTATTTGAGATGTGATTGAACTTATCTGAGATAGTAAAAGCCTTGAAACTTAGTATATAATTTTAGAGACACTGCCATCATAACTGTATGCTAAGCTTTTTATTCATCATCACTTTTTTAAAGATTTAAATTCAATTAGTTAACATATAATATATTATTTGTTTCGGGGTACCAGTCTGTGATTCATCAGTCTTATATAATACCCAGTGCTCATTACAACACATACCCTCCCCAGTGTCCATCACCAAGTTACCCCATCCCTCCACCCCTCTCCCCTCCAGCACGTATGCTAAGCTTTTGAGTAATTAATGTATTGATAAATCTGCAATCGTGTTAGACAAGTACCATCTTTCTGAAACCATAATTGTACTTGAAAGCATATTAGAAATAGGTTATGGCCATTATTTTCTCATACTTTGAGTATTATCTGTTTTTCTTTATAGTACTAAGATAGGTCATGCAAATATTAATAAAATAGTTTCACATGGAGCACAGATTTGTGCAAATAGATACAGAAGTGTCCCGTATTTTCATGACACATTAACATTTAAAGAATTTAAAAAAACTTTTCCCTGCAAACCAAGCTTAGAATCCTGTTTGGAAAAAATACATCTTCATTATCATTAACAAATATTCATTGATCATCATAAACTACTTAATCATGGATATCCCATGGTGTTTTTCCTTAATGCAATTTTCTTGTGGCATTTTGCTATGTCCATGGCACCAGATTGCCTGTAGATGAAGATGTATTTCCCATTGCTTTCTTCAGAAAATAAAGACAGAGACTGAAAAAATTTCCGAGCTAGATAAAGTCTTTCTTGTCCAGTCTAAATCCTGGTTTAAATTCTAAAAACTAAGGTTTGGACATGATTGTGTTCAGTTTTCAGCTGATCATCACCTACATCTGTTGGCTACTTTCCATATGAAAGCACTTTAAGTACTTACACAGACAACCACATTTAATTTTTAAAGCGACCACATGAGGTAGAATTTATTATTCTCACTATAAGATGAAGGAAGAGACATTTAAAAATTAATTTTCCATGGTCCAAAGTTTTTATATAGCAGAGCTGGAACTCTAAAATATATGCATTTGATCATTCATATTACCTCCCCAAAAATGTATGTGGTATAATTTTCTATATCAGAATAGTTTCTTGTTGTGTAACTATAGTATTATCTCTATAATAAGCTAAAATTGTCTAATTATATATTAATTCTGTACTCAGTTAATCAAGTAATCAATCAACAAATTCTTGTTTGAGAGATACTGTTAGATAATATATTTAATATAAGAGAGAAAAAATATGTATAAGATACAGTTCTTACTCTCAAGGAATTAATAAAATGGAAAAGGCTATGGATGGTTTGCTCAGTAATAACCTAATCTCAAAGGTTCTGATTATTTTTTTTTAAGATTTTAGTTATTTATTTGAGAGAGAGAGAGAGAGAGAGAGTGAGCACAAGCGGGGTGAGGGGCAGAGGGAGGAGGGGCAGAGGGAGAGGGAGAAGCAGACTCCCTGCTGAGCAGGGAGCCCGATGTGGGGCTTGATCCCAGGACCCCGGGATCATGACCTGAGCCGAAGGCAGACACTTAACCGACTGAGCCACCCAGGTGCCCCGGTTCTGATTTTTTTTTTTAAAGTACTATTTATCTCTCATTATAGGGAATAATATGATGTAATGATTACACAGTAGTCATTATCAGTTATCACTATGTTAAATCCTGATTTTGTCAATAATTATTTAAGTGTTCTTCAGAAGTCATTTAAACTTTTAGGTCTCACTTTCCTCACCTTTGCTATAAAAAGGTTGACTGCATGAATGGTTGCCCAAGTTCCTTCTCCCTTTGAAATACCTTGAATGATTGATGCCATGCTAAAGCTATTTTGGATACTGGCAAACCAACCTTAATTTTGCAGATTCCCAGAGTGGTTCTCTTTTGTGTCAGCATTTTCTGACCAATCTACCATTGGGAAAACACATTTCCTAAGATAAAACAGAAACTGAAGATGCAAAACAATAAATTATATTTAGCTAGGGAACATGAACTTTACACATATTTGCTTCCTAAAGATACAAACTTCTACAGGGAAGCTATAGATTTACATTAATATGTATACATGAGATGATCCTGATTTCAGAAGCCAAATAAAGACGTTAGTATCTTCAAATGTAAAGTAATCAGGAACAGGAGATGGAAGATTATAGTGAAGAGAAATGAATGCCCTTTCCTGCACTGTACTACCTGTACTAAAACCCTGTCATGTGGCTCTCATTTCAGGCTATGATACAGTCTCTGGGGAAAACCACTCTTTCAGAACTCTGTGCTAAGTGGAACCCTCTTATTCTGAATTCCACTAAACAGTAGGTTGTGTAATGGGAACGAAGAGTTGTTTTCACTCATTCAACCAAAATCAATATTGAGATGTCACTGTGTGCATAGTATTATTGTTCTAGGCCTTGTGGGAGAATCCGAGTGTCGTAGACATGATTCCTGTGGCTGTTCTCCCAGGCCCCCTTCAGCAGCAGGGTCCCTTCAAGTTGTTAGCATTGACAAAACATTAAAGAAGCAAAGACCACCAACTGGTAAGTACTGGTTATGGTTCACATAGTAGGAAACCAAGAGGAGGAATCAACTAAAGTTTGGAACAACAAGAGACCCGAGTCTGTGCACAAAAACTAAAGTCTAAGAGAGCTTTTCTGCGAGCAGTGATAAACAAGAGTGTGGTCATAAAAATACAGCCATTCAGTTTAAGTCTGTCTTCATTGGCTTTCAGGGCTTACAGAATGTGACTATAAAAACAAATTGCTTGATAATTTGACACACATAAAAATGAGTAATATTCTTTTCAGTGTGCTGACATTACTCAAAACTTTTTTGAGAACTCCTCAATTGGAATTGTCTTAGGACCCTGCAACATAATGGAGTATTCTCAAAAGTAGTAATTCTTTTATTTTGGAGAATGGGCTCAATTTGTAAAGGAAGCCCATAGTCACTTACAGCCAAATTTGGTGAATAAGGTTGATTATCTAATTTAATAATATTGCTCTGGTTTAAAATAAAACATGCTTCTAAAGAAAGGAATCTCAGCTTATCTTCCCTACACGTATGCATATTTTGATTTGGCTACTTCCCCATTTGTTGCGTTTCATGATTGACATAAACTTTTCTCCTCTGTCTTAATTATATGCTATATCTGGTTCTTCAGAGTTAGCTTCAAAATCCTTCAAACTTTCCCAGCCCCCATACAAACATTTCTCCCAATTCTTGGAACCTAACATCTTGAAGCATTTAAGTTCCTTGCTTTTGATATGATTTCTTAAAAATATAACATACTTTATCTGATTATATAAGAAATACATGTTTATTGCAGGAAACCTTGAAATTCAGAGACTCACAAGGATGGAAAGAAAACTCATTTGTAATTTTACCATTCAAAGAATGAGTATCCGATTTCAGTGTACGATCTTTCAATCTTATATACTTCTTTCTGTCTCTCACACACACATCTATCTCCTTCCTACCTTCTTTCCTTCCTTCCTTTTTTTTTCTTTCCTTCCTTCCTTCCTTCCTTCCTTCCTTCCTTCCTTCCTTCCTTCTTTCCTTCCTTCCTTCCTTCCTCTTTCTCTCTCTCTCTTTCTCTCTATACACTGCTTACAGTGTTTTCTTCTTACTACACTATGATGTTATTTCCTTTTTAGCACTTCAGTCTGACCATCTTTTACTTTGAGGTGCAGCTGAATGTATTATTCATGAGAATGGGCAATCCAATTGAAGACATTTGGAGTGATTCACCAGTGTGGCCTCTGACATTGAAAATGAAAGCAGAAGGATAATTCTATTTTGACTTTGGATTATGGTTCAGTTTCTTGCCCTGTGGCAGAGAACTCCCAATAGAAATAAACCTTTTGCCTCAGAAATGGCTGTTTACTAAGTGACTTGTAAAATCACATATCATCTGTTCTCTTTAACAATTTATGGCTGGGTGGGAACAGTACTGAAATTTCCATCATGATGCTGCTTGCAACCCTGCTTGGGAGCAGATGGTAAGTATTTATTGTGAATGACCTTTTTTTTTTCTTTAATTTTTACCACACAGAATACTTCCCTGCCGCAGTGCCATATGTCGCACACAAAATGCAGTGGTTACTGGGTTATTATTTACAATGAAGCTGGAAGGCATATACATTTCATGGACTATAAGTAGGTATTTGTCTGAATTACTGACTTGATGTTATATTCCAAACAAGTCCATTACTAGGTTATGACATCATAACCTCATACATACATGGCCAGTCTTAATAGATTCTGTTAGACTTTTTCTGCCAAAATAAAAAATAATTCCTGCTTTCATGAAGGAAGCTGTCACAGAAACAGTGCCTTAAGAAAACAGACTCGTTAATTAACGCTGAAATTCTAAATTATGATGTGGACCTCCATGGGGGAATATTGGAATATGACATTTTTATTGAGAAACTTTGCTAAAGATCAGAAACAAAAACAAAAACAAAAAATAAAAGGCCAAAGCACTGTAATTAGGAAGCTGTTATCTTATGATGGGAATTTAGCCTTGCATCATTAAGAAAGGATATGAAGAAAGATCATCTGTTCCATTTTAGTCAAGTTCAAGAAACCTGTATCGAGTCTTAATCTGTGTCAAGTATTGCCCTAGGAATACAAAGATGAATAACGCAGAGTTCCTATTTGGGGTCAGAGTGCTTATGAATAGAAAGACTCCAGTGCAGTGAGTACCAGGAAAGAAGGTGTTATAGGAGCACAGCGAACCTCTTAGTCACACTGAAGAGCTGAAACAAGGTCGGGGCAAGTGAGCCTTTCTGGAGAAGATGATACTATGAAGGGAGAAGAGGGTGTAGCCAGGTGAAGAAAGAGAAGTGGGAACATCAACCAAGGCATATATTCCCAGTTTGTATAGAATGATAAAGATTGCAAAAATGTTGATGCTACATCAACAGGAAGGATAAATGACAAATCTTCACACTACATACTTTACTTAATTATTGTAACCCCAAATTAAACCAAACCGAACAAAAAATAAAAAGAAACAATAAAACGGGGCTAAAATAGCAATAGAAAGAAAAATGTAAAAATTAATGAGTCTGAAAAAAGTTAATGAGTCTGGGTTGTGTTTCTATATGTTATGTGATAAGTAATAATTGTTAAGCACAACCCAGACCATGATGTTTGATTTTTGAATCAAACAAACTATGAATGGATGAGTGAATAAGTGAATGAATGAAGGTCAGTAAGATGAGATTGTTGACTAAATGAAGAGTTTTGCATTTGAATGTAAAAATAGTCAAGAAAGGAAATTAATAATACTATATTCACAATTACCACTTAATAAGAGTAATAATTGTTGTTAAACCATCTAGATAATTTATCTTTACAATGCAAACTTGTAAATTTTCCAAATGTTCTTCTTCCTACTATCTACCATTAGTCTTTACTCATGACTGGCGTTTCTCTGTGAGATTTCCATAGACTATGTCTAAAAGAATGTAAAGAAAAAGGTTCAGTCCATAATAGAAGACATATTCTGTGAAATTTGAATTTATTTGGATGGGGATATTTTCCATCCTTTAAAATAACACAGGATAAGAAAGAAGATTTAGGAATTTAAAGCATAATATTTAATATTTATAGGTATGACTATGGTTTTTCCCTCATTTTTATTCTTTATACCCTGTGTATCACCATATTCCATGATAATAATGAGATTGGGGCATGAACATGTACATGTTAAAAGAAAAATTTGGGGTGCCTGGGTGGCTCAGTCCGTTAAGTGTTTGACTCTTGATTTCAGCTCAGGTCATATGATCTCAGGGTCGTGACACTGAGCCCTGCATTAGGCTCTGCACTAGGCATGGAGCCTGCTTAAGATTCTGTCTCCCTCTCCCTCTGCCCCTCCCCTCCTTCTTGTGCATGCGCACTTTCTCTCTCTCTACAAAAAAAGAGGGCACCTGGGTGGCTCAGTTGGTTAAGCATCTGCCTTTGGCTCAGGTCATGATCCCAGAGCCCTGGGATTGAGTCCCATGTTGGGCTCCCTACTCTGTTGGGGTCCCTGTTCCGCGCGGAGTCTACTTCTCTGCCCCTCCCCTGGTGCATGCACTCTCTCTTTCAAATAAATAAATAAAATCTTTAAAAAAAAAGTCTTAGTCTCACTTTGACAGATTAAAATAAACTATATAGCCAAATAAAAGTGTATTTAAAGATGCAAATGATACTTTCATGTAACTGTAACTGTTTATACAATTTTGCCCCGGGAATTTCTCATTTAAATCTATAGCTAGAGTTTAAAGATAGGCAAATAGATGGAGAGACAGATAGATGTTAAAAAAAAAAAAACTGATGTAAAGAAAATATTTTCATGTAAACAAAATCATGTTAACTACTGGTAATGTTTGGGAAAGAAAATGTTCTTCTTAAGGTATTCCTTCAGTTTTGTAGGCATGGGGGTAGGCATCTTCTAAATGATTCACGCTCTCTATAACTTCTTGCTGCCATGTTCCCAATTACGTCAGCATAGTTTTGGCTCACAGGAAAAAAAAAAAGAAAGAAAAAAGGGGGGAGGGAAGAGCTAAGATCATTGAGTTCTTCCTATGTGCTACTCACTGACTTCTTTATTCAT
This sequence comes from Mirounga angustirostris, assembly GCF_029215605.1. Taxonomy (NCBI): domain Eukaryota; kingdom Metazoa; phylum Chordata; class Mammalia; order Carnivora; family Phocidae; genus Mirounga; species Mirounga angustirostris. Next base: position 70,182,172 of record NW_026991720.1, on the reverse strand, counting down.
AAAATCTCACCTAATCCTTCCCATCCAACTTGAGACAGGTATTAGCCTTATAAAGAGGACAGTGGAGATAAGGAGAATGAGGACACTGATGCACAAAAAAGAGGGTCACTTGCATATACTGTTAATGGCAGAACCAAGGTTTTAGCCCAGGCAGTCTCAATTTTCAGCTCAGGCTCATAACCACTGTGCTCTCCACTGCACTCCCCAAATGACATGATATTAACTAGAATTTAATGTGGTTGAAACAAAAAGATCATCAGTTAACAAGGAATGCTCCAGCACAAGCTCACTTCTTGCTGTCTCTGACCACACTGAATGACAGTTCCTTAGGTTTAATATTCAGTAGATGATATCTGGCTGCTTTAATATCTTTTTTTGCATTTTGTACCTTCTATGTGAATGTAAACCATTTAGACCAAGTAATAAAGAATAACGTAAAGATGTATCTGCATAGCCCTAGATTTGATTCACCTTGCCTGCTCACATTTTTTTTCATTGTGCTTAAATAACTTCAATACTTAGGTCTTGTTACTTGCAGTTGAATGGAAGTGTTAATTCATGTCAGAATAAACTTATTCCGTCAAGAAGAGAACTACACTTATAAATACACCACACCAAATCTGAATTTTTCACTCCAATACAATGTTATCATGCAGATAGGCACAGTTTAAACTTCCTTTGTGAATCTATTTCTCAGTCTATGTATTAAGGCAGACAATATTTTCACAATGTCATCTGAATATAAAATTATATAAAACTGTAAAAATATAGCTAAAAGTTCTGCTATAAAAATAATGCCATTGTTAAACATAATGCAATTAATAACTGTAACAAATCTCAAGTGAGTTGCTTGCAGTGTGGGTGTTGTGGTATTTCTTGGTGAAAAACTGTAATTTCCTCCTCTGTGGCATTTTTTTTTTTTTAAAGATTTTATTTGACAGAGAGAGACCACGAGAGAGGGAACACAAGCAGGGGGAGTGGGAGAGTGAGAAGTAGGCTTCCCGCAGAGCAGGGAGCCCGAGGCAGGGCTCGATCCCAGGACCCCGGGATCATGACCCAAGCTGAAGGCAGACGCTTAACGACTGAGCCACCCAGGCGCCCCCCTTCTGTGGCATTTTTAATATAATTTCTTCTGTTTCCAAATGAAGGGAATGGTTCATCTTTGAGACAATGAATTTTGGACTAGGTTGGACTAGGAGCTAATCCTCTTTGGTTCCCCTAAACCAAAAATGACTTATACAGTGTATGAAGTTTTTTCTATTTCCATGTGGATAATACTTTTCAGAAAAAAATATTTTGAAATTGCTCTTAAATATGTTTAATCATGGTATATAGTTCAAAATTGGTGCCTTTTCCTTTCTGTATTATTGGTTAATAAAATATATCCTACTTCCCTTTTTTCCTTTCCTATGTATACCATTTCTATAATTGTTTGATGTTTGTGATCTATCTTGAAAACGTGCTCTCTTGACAAACATTTTTTGATTTAGCCTAGAATATGTGTGTCTAAATTTTAGCTTATAAACCATTCTCTAGTCTTTTTTTATTTGAACCTTTGTTTAAAAAATAATTTTTCCTCATTATTTACCATGTAAGGTCTGGTGTTCAAAGCTCTCCATGATTTAACTCAAACATATCTATCTGACCATATAGTCTACCACACCCCTTGCTGTATCCTTCACTCTAACTAAACTTGACCATTTGCCTAAACTTTGACCTTGCTTTGGGTTTGGGTTCCTGCTGTCCCCATTGCCTAAAATGGTTTTTCCAGACACTGTTACTTGCCCCAGTCATGCCCATTGTTCAAGATTCATCTTAAATGTTACTTCCTACAATAACCATTCTCTCTAGCCAGAAGTACTATTTTCCTTCTCTGAATTTCATAGTCTCGTAATATTATAGTGATAATAATGGCTAATAGTTGTAGAATACTTACTATCAGTCACTGTTCTAAGCAATTTGCATGTAGTAACAGATTTAATCCTCACAGTAACTCTATGAAGTAGGTATTACTTGGTATTATAATGGTATTAGCATCATTATATGGATGAAAAAACTGAGGCACAGAGAGGTAAGGTAGTAGATACAGGATTTGAACCCAGGCCTCTGGCTCCAGAGTTCTTGTTCCTAGCCATTATGGTCCTTTGTACACTTCCCTATAGTATTTATGACATTCTCTTTCACACATTTTATTGTGCATATTTTCTCACGTTTGCTTAACTATAGGATAGCTTCCTGTTTCAAGAGTCAATGATTCCATTTTTCTTGGCTTAATTTTGCTGGCTCAAGCAAACCTTACTGGATACTTGAATCACACTATTTCACTCCTCTCCCTGCAGCTGCTTTTCCTGCCCCAATCCTGGAGCTCAGTTTTACTGCTGAGCTTTAGCTAGTTGGAAAAGCCTACATTTTGTACATATGCTAGTGCTTTTTCCCAAAAAGTTAGTAACACATTTCCTCAAGAGGACTCCATCAATTTTCTATTGAAGAAAATAGAATCAGTAATATAAACAGCCTCTGTTTACTGAATGCTTGTTTTGTGTCAGTCATTAGCTATTTTTCAGATACCTTATTGAGCCACAGCAATGTGGTGAGGTAGTTTTAACTATCTCCATTTTACCAATGAGGCTCAGAAAGGTCAAGGAATTTCTTAAGGTCATATGAGTAATGATAGAACCCATCTCCTACTTAGGTCTGTCTACCTCCTAAGCACCTAAACACTAGGCTTTGGGGCCTCTCCTAGTATTATTATACAGTTAGTATTTGGCGAGTAAGTAGATACAGTTAATTCTGCCCAATGGTTCAACTAGCTGAAACCTCTACCCTCATGCCACAGGGTTGAGAAGTTTTCCTTTACCATGCCTCACTCTTTTTGTTACACTGCTGTTGTGGCTATGTTCTAAGCTACAAAGTGACTGATGAGAAGACTTCCCAATGTGATAGGTCATTGGTCCTCAACTAGGGGAGATTTTGCACCCTCCATAACAGGGGGACATACGGCAATATCCAGGGACATTTTTATTTGTCACAGTTGAAGGTGGGGAGGCCAGGGATGCCATTAAACATCCTATAATACATAAGACAGCCCCCACAACAAAGATTTGTCCAGCCCAAAATGTCAGTAGTGTGGACACTGAGAAACCCTGTGTGAAGCTGAAATTAGACTGCAAAATTAAACATACTAGAGGTGGTGCTATGAAGTAGAGGGGACTGGGAAAAATAATATGATAAAGAAAGAGGGATCCTGCTTGGGCTGGGATGATAATATGACACAAACTGAAGAGCTTGATGAACTTAACTCTGTATGTGAGATTAAATGACAATAACAGCAACAACAACGGAAAAAAAACAAAGAAAATTGAAATCTGAAATAATTACCGATCCTCTGGGAACCTTATTAGCTTACTGCAGAACAATTAAGTTTTCTCTAAAAATGGAGCTGAGAAAATGGGCAGAAGAATAGCCATGCCCTGGGATGTAGTACCCATGCATAATCTGGGAACACTCTTTCTCCCTGTGGTCAGCTACAGAGCACCCCCCTCCTCCAGTTTATGATCACCAATTCTTCGTCCTTAGAGTAAATAAATTAGTGCCTTCTGTATTGGTTCTTGGTTCTTAAAATTGAGTTTCCTACTTTCCACTGGATATAAAGTCACACAACAGACCAAGTCAGAAAATGTATCCTAAAAGGCTCACAGCCAGTATCTCAACTTGATATTCAAGAAAGAGGGTCATTCTACTAGCTATATTTCATGACAAAGACTATGTATAAGAAGTATAATTACAACTAGTACTGTATTACAATAATGTAAAAAACAAATGACAGTTTGTGTTGATATTCTCTGTGACCACCCTTGTGTAAACGTCCCAGAAGAAAAGTCATGAATATACATATTTTTAAAAACTTACAGTATATGGTAGGCATAACGATGTCACTTTCCATCTCACTGACAGGGTTCTTCACCAGGCAACTGTAATTCCCAATATCTTCTTTGGTCACTGGAGCAATATGAAGGGTATTGTTTTGCAGAGAAAAGGAGGTGGTGGAGCTGGTGTGGACAGGCCTTTCATTTTTTAGCCACTGGTAAACCAGCCGGGTGCCCCCTTCCACAAGGCATGCCAGGGTCATGTTGCCCACATACTCCACAGCTCCAGAGGAAGGCTGAGTTTGTACAACTGGTTTTGTGACAGGATCTGCAATATCAAAAGAGATGGAAATGGTTTTTGACACCATGGAATTATAATACAAGTCTGTGTGGTCTTTCAAACGTCAAATCCTGGGGAAATGATTCTAAAATTTTACATTTTTGTAGATGTACACGGTTCAGAAAATGAAGAAGAGAATAAAAAATAATCAATGGAAAATGCAAAATGATAAAAATATAAAAATATCATTTATAGCAGAGATAACCAAAATTCTAGAATGTACTTTTCAAGGATTTTCTAATGAAAACCTTTACTTTATAGATAATGCAGTTAGTATAGAGAACACCAACTTCCTTATTTCCTGTTCATTGTGCCTTTTCCCACATCATAAAGGTATACTCTCACAGGCAAAGTTTACATGGCATTCCCCTCTCTTGATTTGTTCTAATGTCCCAAGAATAGCTGCTTGGGGTAGATGAACCTAAATTTTTATCCACCATCTGTAAAATATAAAGCTCATATATATTACACTTGTGGAATATTGAGGGAAAGTTTTAGAGAATCACATTTTCAGCACTTACTTTTCTTTCTAGGTAAGTGAACTAATTATATGTTTTAATTGCTGTGCAATTGCAATATTATGTTAGCCACTTTACAAACCAAAGCCTACATTTCAACACTGATTCAATTTGAAAACAGGATAAAATGTGTTATTGTGATTACATCCCATTAGAGATATAAAAGACAAATCCAACAGTAATTCCCGTTGGAATTTCAAGTAATAGGAAAATAGTTATATCTCATGAATCTGGTACATGATACTATTTGTCAAATGAAGAAATCTCCAAGAATGAATAAATATTTCCTCCCTGAGTTTTAACTGTAAAATTATTGGGTAAGGGTTGAAATTATATAAGTATCCACAAATATTTTCAGCAAACTTCATTAATCTTTGACGTTCTCAGTTCTGTTTGATAAAGGACAGTGACTTGACCAGAGTTACACAGCAGTCAGTGACAAAATGAAGAGGGCTTTATATCTGGCAATGTTTCTCTCCTGCATTTTGGAGACATATATGTTTAATAATTTCCTTCTATGCATCATCACAGGACACACAGAGAGTGAGATGATAGATAAGTGAGAAATGATTGGCTCAGATATTTAGATTTCAATTTCCTATCAGGCTTTAAATTGGGGTTGATGCATCTCTGAAGGTAAATTCCTCTTGACTCATGCACTCATTTTCCTACATGGAAAAATGTGCATTGGGGAATAAACAGACCCAGTCCTTCAACCCAGGGAATATAGGAGAAAATGAAAAATAAGAAAAAAGGAAACTGAAATAATCTGCAGGGGACCTAAGTAGTTCTGAAGCCTTCAGTTTTTCTTAAGATGGGTACAATCAACTTGTTCGTTCAATTTAATCTTTTAGAGTCCCTGGCAAGAACAAAGGATGTAGAATAGCTTTTGTTTACATTATTATGATTTAAAAAGAAAAAATGAGTTGTGTACATTTATTACACAGGAAAAGCTTATGTTTCAAATATCTCTCTGTGTGGAAACAGATGTGGTATGGGAAAGAAGTAATGTCAAAGGTCTTTTATGGGGAGAACCAATCAGAATAGGCTGTGATCATATACCTGCCTTAAAGAGTGTGACTCACATGTGGAAGTTTCCCAGGAAGATATTTTACATAGGCCCTAAGCCCTATTAAGACTTTTTAGCTGCATTTTGCCAAACAGACCCAATTTTACTAGATATTAAAATGTAATGAATATTCCATTAAGTTTTGGGGAGAGATAGGATACTACCCAGGAGAATTTCATGAACATTTTCTCCTTTTCTCTTTTCACAGTTGCTCTATAGGCATCTGCTTCCATATCCTCTGCCTTTGCTTCCCTCAGCTTTTCTGGTCTCCACTCATTTACTCCACACACACTTACTGAGTGCCTACTAAAGGCCAGCATCGGCTTTTAGGAACTGAGGACAAAGCAGCAAACAATAAAAAGTCCCTGCTCCCATGGACCTCATATTCTAGGTGTGGGAGGGAAAAAATAATCAAATAAAAATATATAATATATCCAGGTGGAAATAAGTGCTGTGAAAAGAATAAAACAGAACTCAAGATAGATAGTAACTCTCTCTATATATTTGTTTGGGGGAATCTCTCTCTCTCTTTCTTTCTCTCTCTGTTTGGGGGAATGAGGCTATACTTTATAACATGGTCAGGAAAACCTTCACAGATAAAGTGACATTTTGGCTGAGACCTAAAGGAAATAGGGCAGGGAACCATGCTATTATCTAGGAGAAAAGCAGTCTAGGTAGACTGAATAGCAAGTACAAAGGCCCTGAGGTATAAGTGTGTTTGGCCTATTCTAGGAAAAGCTAGGAGGCCAGTGTGGTCACAATGGAGTGAGTGAGGGGTGAGGAAGGTAGGAAATGGGTCAGAGAGATGCTGAGTATGCTGGGAGGGATCATGTGGGGCCTTGTAGGAAATTGTTAGTACTCTGGCTCTTATCTTAAGTGAGATAGAAAGCCATGGGAGGGTTTAAAGCTGCAGGAGGTGGGAGTAGAAGCAGGAGACCGGGTAGCAGGCTATTAGGGATAGTCCAGTTCAGAGCTGGTGGTGGCGTTGAGAGAGGAGGTAGAGGGGGTGGTAAGAAGTGACTGAACACTATTTTGAAGGTAAAGCTGACTGATAACTTGTGGACTGGATGTGGGGTGTGAGAGAAAGAGGGGGTCAATGGTGATGGCAAAGTTTTCGCTTGAGCAACTGATGGAATGGTGTTGGTATTTACTAAAATGGAGAAAATTTTAAGTAATAACCTGTTAAATAATCAGGTTTGAGGGGAAAATCAGAAGTTGGGGTTTGGACATAGTATATTTAAGGCATGCTACTTATATACCTCAATAAGGAAAATAAAGGTCTGAAATTTAGCTGACTCCATAATCCCTCAGAGGACATTTCCAGCAACTTCTATTGTTCCTTAAGTACAGTCCTTGAGCAAGTCTCATCCTCTCCCAAACAGTGTATCAAAATAAAAGTCTTCATGTGACAAAAACAGGGCTCTTCCCAGGGTGTGTTCTGATACTGAGAAAAAAAATTCCTCCATCTTACTGTATCAGCAACTTTATCCTTGATAGTTTCCAGGCAAACAAATTAAGTTCTGCTTATTGCTTGATTACCTTTTGTTGGCCACTATGCATGTACTTTACATGCATGTCTTATTTAATATTCAGAAAACTTTGTGAGATATATAATGGAATTTGTGCCATGAAACACTGAGGGTTTTTTTTTTTTTTAAGATTTTATTTATTTGACAGAGAGAGAAAGAGAGAGCACAGACAGGGGAAGCAGCAGAGGGAGAGGGAGAAGCAGGCTCCCCAGTGAGCAGGGAGCCCAACTTGGGGCTTGATCCTGGGACTCCAGGATCATGACCTGAGCTGAAGGCATATGCTTAACCAACTGAGCCACCCAGGCGCCCCGAAACGCTGAGGTTTTGAGGGTTAATTAATCTGCCCAAAGTTGCATAGCCAGGACCTAAAGCCCAGGTAGTCTAATCTCCTGAGCTGTTACTAACTGCCATGCTCCCTGCAGCCCAGGTCACTTATAGTGGACTCACCATCAACGGTCACTTGTATCTTCTGACTAGCTGATAGAGTTCCATTTCCCTGAATGTTGACCTTCACGATGTAATTGCCTTCATCAGTGAACTGCAATGGGTTGATGAGCAGAGACGCATTGGGCGGCATCATGGTGAACTTGTGTTGGTATTCCAAGTCAGGAACCACAGACTTGTTCACGGAGCCCAGTAAGTATTTGGGCATCGTGTGGGGTCTCTCAAACAGCCATATGATCTGGATGTCTGATGCCACAGTGTGGAATCCATAGTGCACAGGGAGGTAGAGGGCCTGGCCCCTGATGCCATGAACAGTGTGTGAGGGCACTGTCACTTTCAGCCCCGAGCAAGCGCCTGCTACAAAGGAAAGGAAAGTTGTAATGACCCTGAACCACATTTCACAATCTAAGGGGCAATACAGAGAGAACCTGATCGGGTGATAATGCTTACAAAGGAGAGAGGCTTCTAGGTACTGAGCATTCTAGTACCTGCAGAGGTAAATATTTGTCCCTTAAACCTTCTGCATTTAAAAAACTCCACCCAAAGACTATGTTGATTGAATGGCTTCTTTAAAGGCATGATGAAAAGGAAAAGCAGAAGTTATTATCTATGGCTGTTAAAGAATAATGGGAAAAAGAGAACTGGGAAAGATTGTTAATTCTAAAGTCCAATGAAACCCAGAAAAATTATGAAATTGTGTTTGAATCATATCATATCCCAATTAAACTCTGTGATTTGAGAAACACTGAGGAGCTACTTCCTCCTCAGAATCTCTCTCCAAAGTCTTCTGCAATGGCTTACTAGACCATTATTGGAAGTTTTCCTCTTTAGCCAAAGGCTTGTCACATGGACAAGTGTGGTAGTAAAAGATATTGTGAGAAAGGCTGGTGGTGCTAATAGGATTTGATGATACATTGGGGTGAAATACAAGAAACAAAGAGGAGTCAAGAATGATTCTAAGGTTGTTGACCTGATCAAATGGAAGAATGGTTGTCATTTATTAATGGGCAACTAATAACCATGGGGAAGACTGGGGAGAAGAGATTTTTGTGGGGCAGATTAGGAGTCAGTTTTGGACATGTTCATTTGAGATACCCATATGACATCCATGGGGCAATACTGAAAGGATATACTGGGCATGAAAGCATGATTAATGTGGGTTTAAGACAGAATGAGAGCCTGGAGGGCCTTGGGCCATGGAGCTCTGCCCAACGCATGGCCCTGGCTCCCAGCCTCCTGCCTGCCTGTGTTGTTTGGACCCATGCACTCACTGCTATGTCTGCAGGTTTCTTCCTATTTTCTGGCACCTGGAGATTTCCATACCTTTACCTTGAGCCATGATATATATTTTAAGTTTTAGCACTTCTATGTATTTGCAATTAAGAAGAGACTCCTCCTTAGTTCAGACTACCATGTTGCTTGAATCCTAATTAAAAACTATTTGCTTTGGCATCATTTTAAAAAGGAGCAAGATACTACCGACAGCATATGAACATTTGAAATAGGGAGAGAATGGGAGGAATTTAAATGTGAAGTATTTTAAACATTGAAGGAAAAAAGAAAGAATGGAAACTGTAGACAGTGAGTATAGACAATACTTCTGGGGAGTTCTGCTGTGAAGGGGAGCAGAAAAATGTTCTTTTCTTTCTTCTCTATTTCTTTGGATGGATGCTAAACAGTATGTTTGTAGCTACTGAAATGATCCACTAGAAAGAGAAAACTTGATGAAGCCAAATACAGATGAGTGAAGGTGGAATAAAAAAAAATCCTAGGTAAGAAAAAATGGAAATTTGGGCACAAATAGAGATACCTTACAATTTCAATTTTCTCATATAAAAATGTTTATTTTCTTTAATTGCTTTCCCTTTTCATCCCTACTAGAAAGAGGGTCTTTAAGCTTTACCTAAGTGATGTTATAAAAGGCCATCAATATTAGGAAAGGAAAGGTATAAAGGTCTGTTTGTGTGATGATTTCTTTGGAGAAACTGAAAGATGTAGTCTGCCACTAAGAGGAATCAAATTCTACCAACAGCAAATCTCTCTCTTACTTTCCAGGCTGGAGGTGAGAGTAAAGATTTCCATCATTTTGGTCCTCAGTTAGCTATTAGTAGAGAGTGAGACCTGGGTCTGGCAGATAAGTTAGAGAAAAACTCAGGAGAAAGCAAAAAGATGAAGATCACAGGAGGTTAGAGGGAGAAGGAACTCCCAGATGTTCACCTGAAACTGACCGTATGGACTGAGAATTAGGTGACTCTATGGGCAAAATAAATATGTGTCTTATAGTTTCCTTGGGCTCTGTGTGTATTTGTGATGGACTCTGTAATTTTTTTTCCTGATAATGGGCTGTACCTGTACATTCATTTTAGTGATTTGGTTCATAACAAAGGAGTTACAAAGGTATGAGGATTTGCTTCTGTTTTCTGGCAAGTGCAAGAATGTTAAATTTGTAGTTGTTCCTAGTTTGAATCATTAGAAAAAGAAGGAACTCGTGCTGGGAATTCTAAAGCAGAGATAAAATGGATTGCAGAAAAGGAGTAGTGGTTTCTGCAAGGAAATCATAAGAGAGAGAAAAAAGAAGAGAAGGTAAATCTAGGACTTAAACCTAGTAATGTCTGTGAAACAGGGGCCAACAGAAGAGAGTAAAGTTCTTCAAGCCACAGACTGAAAAACGCATTGGGCATTTGGATGAGGGACCAGTAAAGGAAAAGATTCCTCTTAGCATATGTGTTATCTGCACAAAACAACATGCATCTACATGCTCTTCATTGAAATTGGGGATAGGAAGCTCTGGACAAATTCCTGGTAAGCAATAAATAAAAACTTGTTTTTTAATACTCATTATTACTAACTTAAGATAACTCAAACATAATTTTCACTGTATTTATGAAGTGTGTTGCTGTCTCCTTTTATATTTCAGTGAATATGGAAGTATTTATGAGGTTTCACAGTTCACTGTTGATCTTGGACTTCCTTGTCCTACTGTCACCATTTAGTCATTAAATTCATCACTTGCAAATTGCCTTGAAATAAGAGATTTTAGGAACCTAATCTCTAAATTTGCAGAGAGATTTCTGTATTTGACACTTTGATAAAGTTAAAAATTGATGAAATGCAAGGTCTTAGTAAAGGACACACCCTTGGGATAAAATGATGATTGGCCAGTTAAGTGGCCTTAGAAAAGTCATTCTAATTCTCTGGACCTCAGTTTTCTCATGTGTGAAAGGAGGGTAATATTAGATGAGGTCTAAGTCTCTCTCTACTATTTATGTTTGTTCTTGACATCCTGAGGTGCTTTTCTCAGGGTAGCACCTACCTTACTTTTAAAGGTGAAAGGCCCATATTTAATTGAAAGGGCCCACAGAATTTTGAAGTATTGAGTCTCAGGTTTTAGTCCACTTAAGTCACAATCCCTGGATGTCCTTTAGTAAGGCGGCGACTGTGTTTTTTTACCAAGGAACCATGGGGGATGGTGGGAATCTACATCATTGCCTTGAGAATGCTCTGGAAAAAGTTTCATGGCTGTTGACTTAAAACTCGGTAGTTGCCTTTGACAGTGAGCTATAGATATAGATGGCCTGAATGCAATTCTGGCCAATCTGTTCTTGTTTGGGGAAGTCATAAGTCCTTGTTTAGGGTCTTTTTTTCCCTTTTGTTTTATTTTTTGGAAAAGGGGAAGAACTGTTTTTCATCTACCTTTTTTTTTTTTTTTGGTAGTTATAGTTTAAAGATTAACTAAGATTTTAGTAGTCAGAAAATGGTTGGGAGGCACTTTACTACTATGTAGTGCTAGCATGACTAGAAGAGAAATGTTGGTGATTTTTGGATCTTGAATCAGAATGTTGAATCTTAAGCATGAAAAGACTGATTGGAAAGTCTATGATTGAAGTTATGGGAAGCAAATTTTATTTAATGCAAGGTTAAGTACAATACAAATATTGCAGCCCAGGAATAATGAACTACTTTAGAAGAAAGTAACATTTTATATGGCACTTACAATAATTGTTTAAGTGGGGTGAACTAGTTCTTTGGGCTATTTCAGAAATTGTGTCATGTAATAATGCCTTAAATAATACATTGCTATCAACATCTCTGAATGTATTCAATGTTTATAATATCAAATCATATGAAATCATATCATTTAATTTTTTTTCAAATATATGTTTTTTCAAATATACGTATGACAGTGAGAGAGAGCACAGCTATTACAATAGCTCTTTCCTTAGATTGCCTATACCATTTTATCAGATAAATTATAGATAGCAAGTTATAAGAATATCAGCAAAGATTGTAATTTTCTTTATAGAGTATCTTTATCTCAGCTACAAAAATTTTTTCATTTTGCAGGAAAGAACCTATTGATATGATGTAATCCTTACTTGTAGTGAACTTTGGTCTACAGATGATTAGATACCTCCTCTACATCTTAAGAACACACTCTGTTTTCACTGTTGTATTTTGCACTACAGATGTGATAAACCTATGCTCTCATACGGTACTGTATTAACTTTAAAAAAATTAGTTTCATTTTGAGAATTTTTTAAGCTCTCTTTTCTAGTTGTATGAGAAAACCTAAAGAACTAAAACTATTGATTTTAGGAAGTCAACCTCTGTGTGAACAAATAAACCTTAAGAAAATAAATTTTAAAAATTGATGAAATTTAATTTCCTTTTGATATTCCAAATAATTGGACTTAAATAAAAATTCAATTTTATTATTAGAGTCACTAATACCTACTTTTTAAATATAAAAAAGAAAAATTCTTAGGCTTTTTGCATATAAGGCATTACATTAACTTGAAGAAATATTAATAATTAACATACAACATTATAGCAATAATCTCCCTTTTAGAGACTCCCTTAAACTGTCTAACAACAGCACTATAAACGAATGTCCAGTGTTTAGAAACACTTGAAGTCATACTGTAAAATTTATCTATATTCCAGAAACAAAAGACTCCCTAGACCAGTTTCACTGTATTGAATATAAACATCAGACTTCACAAAGTGACCTCTAGCTGTACCTTAAAATAGTTGGCATTTACTTCCCCTTTATCATGTATGATATTAGCAAGCATAACACAACTATTGTTGACTGAAAATAAACTCCTGCATCTTCAGAGAAAATAGAAACTATGAAGTTGTACTTTGAATAGCCTTTACAAACTACATTTTGGGCTTCAAAATTTTTAAGATTTTTTTTTTTCAAAAAGAAAAAAAATCAGATATCCAATATTCTAAAAACAAAGAGATTTCCACATTACGTATGATCTTTACAATACACCATCAATGGAGAAAAGTGAATTTGTGTAAGAAAGACTTAAGGGATAACCATTTTAACTACTTAGGAACATGCTATCTATTTCTATGTATTAGTAATTTTAATTTTATTTTAGCCAAATTCCTCAAATAAATTGTTTTTAAGTTCTTCTTAAAGCCAACTTCAAAAATATTACTTATGAAATGACAGCATGCCTGTTGTTATAAAATTAAAAATAAGTGGGGGCACTGACACACAGGATACTTTCAGAGCCCAGAAAAATGCACAAAGATAAAAAGTCAGTAATGGTACTTGTTGATTTTTTCTAAAAATTTCAAAAACTAAAAATCTATATAGGCTTGAATTTGACAACGTAAAACAATCACCAACTATGGGAAACTCAGTTTTTAGAAAAGGATGAAAAAGAGAACACCTAGTGAAAAAAAAGATGACAAAAAAACAGTGGGAATGTTGGAGAAAGACTCTTTAAGAATGAAGAGGAGAATGAGGAGAAAACAGTAAAGTCAAGGGAAAAAAATGTAGTAAGACTAACCATTGGACAAAGAGAAAGGCTAAAGGTATTTTGGAGAAATAATACTTTTTAACACAAATAGCTCCCTATTGTGTATACAATATTTTTTGTAACTTTGGAACCTCACCTTTTTCTACATTTTATGATAGGTAATTTAAAATGAAGCAGAGCTGACAGTTTACCACAATATTTTTAATGAAAACCATTTTCATAAATTGTTATGGGTTTCACTAAAAATGGTCACAAATTCATGGCCTATGTGAATATTTGCCAAAATAAAATGCATTGAAGACTATTAAATCTATATGTAAACTCTGTAAAAAGAAGAAATTCATTAGGTTTTTAGAAGGTCTTAACTTTCTTAATGAGTACTGTTGACAGTAATTGCTGTTCTAAGAAAACCACAATCATCGTTTATTCAACCTCATTTCTCCTAAATGTTCCTGCTTCTTTACTGGAACAAAGTGTGCTATTGTTTAAAAGGTTCTGAGCTGTTCTTCAATTATCTGAGTGAATCTACAGCTTAAAGCAAATATTTACCTTATGCCCACAATTAAAAATACAAAACAAAACAAAACAAACAACAGCTGAAATGCAGTGCCTTACCTAAGAGAAGGAGGTATATTTTGCACTGAAAGCCCCCAACTGTGCTGCTGAAGGACTCCATGAAAGCATCCTGTCCCATGCATACAGTGCCCTGTTCCCAGTGGCAACTTAGTTCATGGACCAGCAGCTGCTGGTTTATTTGCTAGGGAAATTAGCAGTGAGGTAACAGACCCTATCCTGTCTCTTGCTTCTGTGATTTGAATACAGAATGAATGTGTATACAAAGGACACAGGGAGTGGGAACACCTGTTATATACTGTGCAAGAATACAGGCTTATGACTTTAGAACAGCTTCTTAGCGATTATCAGACTATCAGTAATTGTCAGTATATCTCATGAATCATTCTTGGTTATTAATAATCACATGAAGGAAAACATCCTTTTGGGTGACTTTATTGAAAAATAGTATGCTTTCATAATGAGAGCATATTGTGAAATTTCCTGAAAAAGGTAAGTTGGTTTCCTATCATGCAAAATTATGCCATTATTTTGAAATTAAAATTCTTTTTCTATGAAAACTGAAGTATTTCATATATCTGCTAAAACTACAAATCATCATGAAGTCACTAACATGTAAAAGTTATACCAAAGAATCAAAACAGAGCACCTGAGTATCTTTAAAAATGTATTTTTCTACGTATTATTTTCTATTATAAACATCTGGCATGGTTTTATTGAATCTATGGATTCATGTTATTTTTAAAAGCAAACCACAGGTGTGTTTCCAAGTGACAGTGAATCATGGACCATGCATAATTATAATGAAAACAGATAATATCTGAAGCCACATTTTCACAGCTGAAGCATAGAGGAAGTAAACCAATGGCCCAGAGAAGCTCTTGTCTCTACTGTGGTGTCCGGGCTACAGCTTTTCAGCCTGACCTCTTCATTGCCGTGGGAGTAGGCAGTCTTAGCACTTCCACTTAATTTACTAAGTTATAAGTTAACTCCCATTTAATTTCATTTATTGCAAGAAGGTTCTAGTCTAAGGCTGCCACTATGTAAAGTATATAACAAACATATATAACATGAAGCATATAACATAAAGTATGTAATAAAATCTGCATCAAATCCAGCAAAATTCCTGCCTAAATCATTTTTAACAGTAAAGGCTCACTGAAGGAATTCAATAATGGAAAAAAGACTATTCCTTAAGTGTAAAGGTAAAAAAAAAAAAAAGGAATGATAGTTATTTTAGAATCCAAGTTTGGAAACATTTTTTGCAGTAAGGCTCCCACCTCTTCCAGAAGTGCTTCTATAGGCAAAGAGAGTGAGTGACTTTTGGAAAACCTGAGGCCTCTTCAGAGGTCACTTTATAATCTCTCCATGATTCAGAAAAACAGCAAGAGCTTCCCCCCAGCTGATTACTATACCACAACTTTCTCTGTGCTATCTCTAAATCTTGGATATACATCTATTGGAGCACTTATCTCATTAACCTCAATTAATTTTCTTGCATGTTTATTTTTGCTCTGGGCAACTCAAATACAAAAACCGTTCAAATTAATTATGGATCCTTAGCACCTCACTGGTGCTTAACTAGCGTTTTTGTTAAGAAATAAACCCCAAATGCTCCTTGGCCACTGTCTTCTGATTCTCAGTTGAAGTTAAGAAATGCATATAAATTTTAACATTGGTTTGCAAAAAACACAATTCAGTAATACAGACATTCTACAGATACTGCATAGATTCCCCTCACATCTTTTAAATCAATATTAATTTCTAATTTCATTTTTAAAATAAACTCTTTCCAAGGTTTTTCAAACCCAGTGGTGGCTCATGGTGAAGCTTTCTGGGTCCTAGGCAAATTCGTGTTATACTTTAAAATGTCCATTCGTGTTACTTTAAAATGTCCTTTCTTTTATGACATAGGTGATAATGGACACTATGTAAATAAATGTAAATAAATGCCAAAATGAATCATAGTTGTGATCTTTTCATGTCATGGCAAACATGAAAATGACAATACCCGTACCCAAAGCCTCGGGAAAGTGCTACGTGGCACATCCACGACAAAGCGCCCTCTAGCGGCAGATGGTATGCATAAACTCTTACCTGCCAGAGTAATTTCTGAATTCAGGATGTTTACTCAGGAAGCCATACAAGGTAATGCTAAAATAGAACTTCAACTGTTGTCAGTTTTTACATGGTTGCAAAAAACGGTTTAAAGTGTTTTATTATTATATGAGAAATTTCCCACCATCAATATCTCACAGCTGACTTGTAATCTACAGGGGGTTTCTGCTCTACTATACTCTTCAGGAGCCTGTTTATTGCTCTTAGTTATATTTACATTTAAAGTGAAAAGGCTGATTAACTTAAGCAATCCACATCTATAGTGATTAAATTTCAAGCAATGAAAAGAGCCGCTGTGTATGGGGGGGAGTTTTTTTTTTTGGAGGGGGTGGGCTTTTTTGTCACTTCTAAGTCACATTTATTATCTCGTTTGTTAAGATTGGTCTTGTTTCATAAGGCAAGCAGTTGGCTACATGCATTTTAAACACCTGCACTCATTATTTATTAGTAGCATATGAATATTTTGGAATGGTTAAGAAGAACTGGAAAGGTGGTAAAATGCCAATGCCAAAGTCAATGTAGAATAGTGGGGACTAAGAACTGGGGAAAGAAAGCACTGTCTTATGTTCTAATTAGACAGATCCTAGGAAAGGTTACAGTTTACAGGTTACTGGGAAAAGCTGGCCGCTAGAGGAGGCCATCTCAATCACCTATGCCTGTGCTGGTGTTCACTCCTCTATAGTTACATCTACAGTGCTGCCTCTGAGAAGCCTGGATCTACTGATGTGGCTGCTAAATGACTATGCAGCAGTCTTCCTTCCTGGGCTCCTCTCCAGCTCACCGCTTTACCTTCAGCAAGTGTTTTGTTTTCTGCTCAGAAAGTGTAGTTACCTCATCCTGGAGAGGCCACAACTTTGTGCTGCTTTGATATTTATTTATAGGATGATTTGAAATGTATCTTCCTAATCAAACCAGCTTTTATTTAAGTTTCCAGAGGCTCCTCCGGTTTGGGCCATCAGGAATATGCCCTTATCGTACTTTACTGCTAATGCTGCTGTCTTGAATCAGAACAACTTAAACTCTTAGCCCTGATGTTTCAATCTGCAAAAATGGGGCTGGCAGTCCTTTACTAAGGGGCTATCATCCGGCAAGCTTTCCTCAAGACTTGTTGGCAGGCCATCCAAACTTTCTGCTAGTTGCTCTGTCCTATCACTAACAGCCTTCAGGCAAATGTAAAAGTCCTAAATAAGCCTTATGTGCATATAGTTTATTTAGACAACAGCACTGATTTACATGTTTTTAATATTATGGTTACAGACTTTGAACTTGTAGGAGACTGGATTGTTCATTTATTTTTAGTTTATAAGAAATAAACTAAAACTTAGAGTATTCGGGTAAAATGAAGTTTTAATGCTTTCTTGACTTTTCAGGGTCAAATAGTTACAGAAAATATTAATTTCCCCAATTAGGCTGATAGGAAAAGACAAAATATACATGGGATAAAAAATCTTTTTTGTCACTTGTAACTTTGTGTATTGACTGTATGAAGGGGGAAATTCTGGTTTTGGATCTGGGTTCTAGTTCCAATTCAAGCTCTAATTTTAAAATGTGTGACCTTGAAACCTTAGATGGATCAATTTTCTCATTTCTAAGGAATGGATTTGAAACGCTAGAGCTGGCTGCCTGTAAGAATCACTGAAGATCTTAAACAAAGAACCTGAAAGAAAACAGTAACAATGGCATACTCCTCAGGTGCATTTGAATGGTCAGGTTTGAGACTACTGGTCTTGGATCAGCTCTAATATACGCTTTTCAACTAACTTGTAAACTGCTTGAGGACCAAAACTCTATGTTACGAATGTAAAGTGTTTAGTGTAGTGTTGCCTAGTGCCTAACAATCAAAAACTGAATTGGGTTTCATTTTATATGCTAATATAGTCAGCAGTTTCTGTTTCTTTTGATGCTTTGAGGGACTTTTCTTAAAAGATTTTATTTATTTATTTGTTTGTTTATTTATTTTAGAGAGAGAGAGTGAGCAGAGGGAGGAGCAGAGGGGAGGGTGGGTGAGGGGGAAAGAATCTCAAGCACACTCTGCACTGATCACAGAGCCTGACACGGGCTTGACCTCATGACCCCGAGATCATAACCTGAGCCAAAACCAAGAGTCCCACGCTTAACTGACTGAGCCACCCAGGCACCCCTTCAAGGACTTTTAAATACTGATTATTTTCACATAAGAACTGCCTGGCAATAAAGACTAGAGCAGGTAAAGAATGAACTAAACTAGGATTGCCCAAAAGTGCCTGGAATTTTTTATGGGGTTAGAAATAACAGAGAAGCATATAGGTAAACATATAATTTCAAAAGCAACTGTTAAGCACAATGATAGATGTATGCACAAAGTGGTTCTGTTGGAGCAGCAAACTAGGCAGACTTGTGACTATAATTCTTCCTAATTGTAAGGTGCTTTACCATTTATAAATTGGTATTCAACTACATCATCTCATTTATCCTTACAAAATCTTAGGTCAAATATTACAACCTCATTTGTAAAAAATGAGACAAAGGGAAAGGCAAGACTCAGAGGTCAAATGATAGAATTTCAGAATTGGAAATAACCTCTATATAATGTCCTCTAAGCTTCAGTTATTTGCAAACTACTTTTATTATTTTTGCCATATCTTTCTACCACCCGTACTATGGTTTACCTAGTATTTTTCATTAGTTTGGCACACTTTAACACTTTTTCAGTTGTCCTAGGAAATATTTCTGAACTCACAGGTTTTCTAATAAACATTAATTAAATGTAAATTTTAAAAAATTATTGGTACCATACTTCATGACTCACTCTTCAACACCATACATGAAACTCTTACTTGAAACAACATCCAAATAATCACTCCTTCAGTTTGTTTGTATGTTGCGGTAATCTTAGACACGTTACTTAGTTTCTCCATACCTTAGTTTCCTCATCTTTAAAATGGGGATAATTGAAAAAAATAAAAGAAAAAAATAAATTGGGGATAATTGTACAACCCCATAGGATGTTTGTGTGGATAAATGAGATAATATATGTGAAGCTTTTAGCAGAGTTCTTGACATGTAGTAAGCTCTCAATAAATGCTACCTGTTGTTAACTCTGGATTGCTTTCTTCCCCCTAGTATTCTCATAACTGGAAAGTTCTTTCTTTTCTCTTTCCTTCTTTTTAGAGATTTTATTTTTTAAATAATCTTTTCACCCAACAGGGAACTCGAACTCACAACCCTGAGATCAAGAGTCGCATGCTTGACTGAGCCAGCCAGGCGCCCCTGGACAGTTCTTTCTTAAATCAAACGCCTAACACCTCTCCTATTACGTTCCTCAATTTAACTAAACTGCTAAGAGTTGAAATGAGAACTTTAAAGTGTATAAATGTATACTTATTATTGTTATGTTTTCTATCTCGACTTGCCTTAGATCAGATGCGGTTTTATTTTTTTTGCAGTGGATGTCAAGACTGAGAAAGAACAGCCCTAACCTTGGACAGCTGCCTATTGCACCACACCTTTCCTCAGGCCAAAGCCCAGCACCAGCTGCAGAGTCCCAGGTTCTCAGATCACTTCTGGGAGAGTGCCTTTCCTTGAGATCCTGTCACGTCAGTCTCACGTCCTCCCACCCCGCCTCTCTGGACCAGGTTGGGTTTCCTCCACTACACTGCGAGGGGGAAATCACGTCAGTCCGGCTTATATACGGTCTTCTCAGGGCTTGCTCCTGTCGCCCAATGCCTGGTCAGCTATGAGTTAGGTTTTCGCCTTACCGAAGCGGGGTGACTAAGAGCAAGTACCTCCGTAAAGACGGGCGGTCGCCGTGGTCACTCAGAGCAACAAGCTTTGCTGGCTTAATTGAAGCGTCCGCTGTTTTGCTTCCTGGGAAATGTAGTACCTGAGCTGTCCTCGTCTCTTCATTGCCGGTGTCCGCGGCGGCCGGAAAACTACAATGCCCAGCATGCTCAGCGCAGGAAAGGATGACCCGGGTCAGCAGCTCCACGTGACTACTCACTATGGCTTCCCTGTGCCCGGGCGAGCTGTCTGGTGGTTCGGCGTGATTTATTAGTTCTTTGTGGCAGGGTACCGCTCTTACGATTCCGACATGCAAAAAATCAAATCTCTTATGACCCGACAGGTAAGTAGCGGAGGCTGAAGCGAAGGCCTCCTCCGTCTCTGCTGGTAGAGGAGCCTAGATGTTCTGTCTCTGGGCTGGGGCGGGCGGAGCAATAAGATTTGCTGGCTTAACTGAAGGTATGGCTGGTGGCAGGTATCAGGGGCACTGGGAAGCCGGGGCACACCCTGGAAAACTTACCTGAGCCACCGTGATCTGAGCCCTGCTCAGGCGGGTAGCGGCGTCCCAGAAATATTCCTTTAGATAAGGTCAATGAGCGAGTTTCAATGAGGGCTATCTTTGTCTCCTCTCCTTTTTGCCATCGTTCCAGTGACAGCCCCAGCTACCCTGCAGGGCTCCCTTTATCTAGGCTGTGTGTCGTCTTTGAGCAGGTGGCCGGGGTAGGGAGGTGAGGTCTGTGCAATAGAGATGACTGGAAAGCGTGAAAAAAACGGATGAGTTGAAGACAGAATTGGTAGCTTTATGACTTTGGGCAAGTTCACAAACCTTGTAGCTTAAATTTCCAGATGTGAAAATGAGAATAATAATTATTTTTGTTAATCTTATTTTATAGTTCTATTATGAGAGTCACCAATAATTTAATGTATGTGAAAAGATACTTAAAAAATCGTTGTTATGGCAAAATAATGGCCTTTTATTTTTTGCTGCAATGACAATTCATGAATAAAAACTTTGGCTTTTTTTTTTTTTTTATTCCATCTCATAAATGTTAGGGACTTCCTAATAATGTCTCAGCTTCCTTCAAGGAAGAAGTGGCAGAATTTCCTTTTACACACTTACTGGCTATGATTTGGTTTTAAATACCTTTATTTATTCAACTCTAATAAATTTCACCAGAATTGGCCATTCATCATTATCTTTATATGAAAGAAGTATAATTTAGAATTTTAAATCAGAGAATTTTGAGGACTTTGGAGAATATGGAGGATAATCATTCAGTGAAAGGTTCATTTGTGAGTTTTGTTGTTGATTAGAAGGAGATTACAAATTCCAAATTAAACTCTTATTTGAGAGATAATCTGAATAGGTTACAAATGGTAAATATCTTGTGAAGAATATGTGAATCCTACATGATTATTTTACTCCTTTTAAATTATATTGTTAATGTCATGAAAATAAAATTTTAAAGTTCCTTGAATAATAAAAGATTTAAGTAAGTGGCGATCCCTCACATTTGTTGAGTACTGGTGTTATGGTTCATACCACTTGTTACTTGAAGATGTTTGGGTCCTGCTCCATCCTGCTGGAGCCATGTGACCTTGAGGAAGTCACCAAACTTTTTAAAGCATTTGTTTCCACATCTTTAAAATATAAATAGTAACATGTAACTAATGGGGTCAGCCTGGTGGTGATGTTCATATGATATGATGAAGATAAAGAGATAAAGAAAGGAGTTAACACATCTCCTGGGTCTTACCAAGGAAGTGCTTGATCACAGAGGTCTCCTAAATGTAGTGCAATTGTGAAAATGGTGATTCTTCAGCCTCCATCAGTTGCTTATTGGACTTGAGCAGGTCAAATCAGTGCTTAGTTGGTATAGAAAAAAACTAAAGAACACATACAAAAAGCTGGAACTATACTGTGTAAAAAGTGAGGTAAAATTAGGAGTTTTACATAGATTTTTAAAAAGATTTTATTTATTTATTTTAGAGTGAGCGCTGGAATGGGGGGCAGGGTGGATGAAGAGGGAGAGAATCTCAAGCAGACTCCATGCTGAATGCAGAGCCTGATGTGGGGCTTGATCTCATGATCCCAAGATCATGACCTGAGCTGAAACCAAGAGTTGGACACTTAACCGACTGAGCTACCCAGGCGCCCCTACACAGATTTTAAAAGTCATCCTAATTATGTTTGTTTATGGCTTGACTTCCACATGTTTAATCATTACTAATACACATTTCATGAATCTTTGAGGTATGAAAGTAGGCTGCCACCTGGAGTTACATTGGAGATTTTTATTTAGTACTGTTTATTGGGTTAAATTTAGTAGTATTACAAATAAATATACACAAAGATGTTTCTTTTTTGTAAGGCTAAAGAATATGCTGATAATATCATTAAGGTGGAGAGACAAGAAAGGTCTATGAAACTTAGGTTTTTTGGTATTTCAGCTCTGCAAGGATCTTGGTGTGGAAAAGAGTGGGAGGATGGGCTTTGTAGGCACTCTTTATTTAGATGAGGTCTGTTGTTCAGCTTTCTCTATTATGCTGGCCCTCTGTTCCTTCAGTTCATTCAACAAATGTTTACAGAGCACTATGTGCCAGGCACTATTCTAAGTTTGGGGGTGTAGCAGTGAACAAAACAGACAAGTGCTCAGGCAGACATAGGGATTAATGCTTAGGAGGAATAGGGGATAGGGAGGCCTGGGAGTTGTTGGCAAATTGGGATCATTTATAATTTTAGATAGTTTGGCCATGGAAGGTCTCACCGAGAAGGTGACATTGGAGTAAAAACCTGAAGGAAGTGAGGAAGGGAACTATGCGGATATTTGGGAAGGAGCATTCCGGGTGGAAGGAAGAGCAAATGCAGAGGACTTGAGGCAGGAACATGGCTGAGGAACAGCCAGACGCCAGTGTGGGTGGAGTAAAGTAAGTGAGGAGAAAACAGTAGGAGATGAGGTCTGGATGAGGTCAGAGAGCTGAGAGCAGGAAGCCAGGTCACACAGGACTTCATTTTGACCTCATCTCCTACTACTTTTCTTCTCACTAATAGCAAAGCCATGCTTCTATTATGATTGAAATAGCAAGCAGAGGCTTGATCTCATTTTACATAAATGGACTTCAGAAAGATCTTTCTGGCCTCTTTTAAAAGAATAGTTTGAAGAGGGAAAAAGAGCAAAACCAGGGAGAACAAAAAGGATGCTGTTGCAGTAATCTGAATGAGAGAATGTGTGGGCCTTAACCAGAGTGTTAGTGATGAAAGGGTTGAGAAGAGGTTAGATCATTTGTATATTGTAAATATAGAGTTGACAGGATTTCTTGGCAGATGGTATTTGGGCTGTGAGAGAAAGAGAAGCATCAAGGTTGATTCCAGATGGTTTGGCCCCAGCCATTGGAATTGCCATTTAACGAAGTGGGTAAGGCTGAGGAAGGAACAGATTCAGGAAAGGCAGAAAGTTTTTAGACTTATTCATTTGAAAGCCTCTTTTAGATATTTAAGTGGCGAGATAAAATAGGCAGTTGGCTAAGAGTCTCAATTTCTGAGGAGAAACACAGGATATGGATACAAATTTGGGACTTACAAGCACATATAAGGTACATAAACTGGCTACGATCACCAATGGAATGAGTGTGGATATAAAACGGGGGTCCACACTTGGAACATTTGAGATTTCAGTGTTACAAGGTTAGGGGAAGAGGTGGATCTAGCGAGGCAGATTGAGAAGGAGCAGCCAGTAAGGGAGGACTGCAGCATCTCAAAGATCACCTGTCCCGTATCAGATGCTCAGTAAATATTTTTTGGATACATGGTGGATAAAGAGATAAAGAGCTACCAAGTAGAGTGGAAGCCCGAAGTAAAAAATTTAAAAGAGAAGGGAGTGATCAGCTGTGCTAACTGCTGCAGATGGGTGGCTGAAGATGAGAATGAGCCTTTGGACTGAGCAGCATGGGGGTCATCAGGTACCTGATAGCAGCACTTTTCATGAAGTGATGGGGAGGAAAGCCTGATTAGGGTGGGTTTAAGAGAAATTGAGGACTGAGTATAACCACTATGTTGAATTTCGCTGAAAAGAGAAGGAGGCAGAAATCACCTCACATGCTCCTTTTGATCTTTGGGACATAAGTTGCTGGTCTCATAAATGGAAATAGAAGATTCATGTAGATATAACAGAAGTAGTCTGAAGTGTTAATCTTCTTTGAGAAAAGAAATAAAGTGCAGAGGCAGGTATTATTTATGCTGAATTTTGTATAAATTTAAACTGGAGAAATTTATCCAAACAAATACCAAATACCAAAGAAAATCAATAATGGTTAATGATTTTGTAAGCGCAGAATACCATAGTTATAACCATGACTTTCTGCTTTAGAGAAGTGAGGATAAAAATCATGACTTCATTTTTGTCAGTAGAAATTTATAAAATTGCTAATCAAAGGCTTTAAGATCTATAACCCTAAAATACACGTCAGATGTGCTCTGAGACATTTATGTAATTCTTTATTTCAGTTTTGATAAAAGAAAAGCATTTCTCTGTGATCACAGTAATAGAATAATGGTTAGCACTTAAAGAATGCTTGCCATGTACTAGACACTGTTTTTGGCCTCTCACATACATTATCTCCTTTACTCCTTATTATTGGCCTCTGCATTATTGTCACATTCATTAGAATATAAAGATGGGCAGGTTAGATAAGTTGTTCAATACCACGGGGCCCATTCCCTGAATCACTGAGCTCCCCTACTTCCTAACATGTAACAGGGTTTCCAATTTTTACTTCTTTTATTTTGTACATTTGGTAGAAAGTTGCCATATATAAGTAGCAAATTATTGTTGTATGGGGTGACTAATTTGGAGATAAGGCCTTTTCCTATATATTGATATACATTCTTCTTTACATTTCAGGCATTGGTTTCTTTACTGAGTAGCTCTGGGGAGAAAGAAAATTACCTGTGATATATTCCTCCAAGAATTTCTGTTAGATTGGATAAACACATCTATAGTTTTAAAAATATTTGTTTAAAAGGCATGGCAGGTGCACCTGGGTGGCGCAGTAGGTTAAGTGTCCAACTCTTGGTTTCTGCTCAGGTTGTGATCTCAGGGTCGTGAGATTGAGCCCTGCATTCGGCTCTGCACTCTGTGGAATCTGCTAGGGACTCTTTCTTTCTCTCTCTCTCCCCTTGCCCCTCCCCTTGTGCGCTCTCTCTTTCAAATAAGTCTTTAAAAAATAAAAGGCATGGCAGTTATATTTTAAAAATATATTTTGGAGTGGTCATGATTTTGAATCAAATTATGAAGTTTTGCACTCGTGTGTATGTATATGTGTGTGTATATGTGTGTATGTGTGTGTATGAGAGGGAGAGAAAGAGGGATAGAGAGAATATGAGAGAATGAAAGTGAGAGAAGCCTGGGTGGGGTGTTCTGGGAGTAGTGGAATAATTAGGGGTGAGGCAAAGCACCTTATCTTAAAAAAATGTAGTTATGGCTGGTCATATTTTATAATAGGGAAGATAGAATACATAGCTCTATAATTTAAAAATAAGTAAGTTCTGCTGTAAGTCTCAAATAGTCAACCTAAGTATGCCATATGTTTTGGTAACTGAGGACATCATAGGGCAAATATAGGGCATCTAAAGGACAAAAATGCTCTTCAGATTTATGTACCAGCTAATTTTGTTTACAAACTAATATTACAGGGACTTTAGATATCTGCTTTGAAGAGCCTATATTTAAAAAGAGCTTTCAAAGAAAAGTGAGATTGCTAACTTCTTTCTGTCTTGATAACTTTCCTTGGTTCAAATGAGATTTTCAGAATCCCTCAGTTGATGTGAATATAGAAATTACTGGGTATCAAGGAGCTAAAGAACAGTAGAAAGCAGCAAGACATGAGATTGAAGTCCCATGAGATTGAAGTATAAATTGGGTACATTGGTGAGAAATAATCAGGTAGAATCAAGGGTATTTATGTATTAATTAAGCAATTGGCATTATTTAGAAGTCTTTGATTAGCTAGCTGGTTGCTATATTATATCACAGAATCATAATACTTGGTCCTTCTTATCAGGTGAATTTGATAATGTTTAATATATAAGTGCTTTTATAGAATGCTTTTTGTCACCCAATTTTCTTGTCTGTTGGTTGTTTTTAAACCATGGTTTAGCTAGACTTCAACCATTAGTTGTGAAGCTGCCATATAATACTTTTAAACTTCCAAAGTACATCTTTACTTGATTTGATAATAGTACTATATGTATTAAGTGACAGTTGTTTTTAGAAGACATGTTCTATATATTTTAAAGCAGGAAACTTCCTATTTTTAAAATGGTGATTTCTATTTTAATAAGTATGTTCTATCATTTTACAGTTCTGCAGCATAATTAAAATTCTTTTTATTTTATTATTACTATTTTTTTAAGGGTCTGAAAAGCCCTCCGGAAAGCCTTAGTGATCTTGGTGCCATTGAGAGTCTCCGGGTCCCTGGAAAGGTATTGATCTACATGTGTGAGCGTGACTTTTCACTTCCTTAAGAAATAATATTGCCTTTGGATAATAATTGATTCACAGAAGCTATTCCTTCCCACAGGCAGATGGTAGTTATGATAGAGCTAGGTAAATTTTTATAGTATAGTAGGCTTGGGGCTTGTTTTTGCTTTCATTCCTCATTGGGATGCAGTATGATTTATTATAGTGAAGCAGAAAATGCAAAATTGATAAATTTAGAGTTTATTATTGTATCAACTTTTTAGCCTGAAAGCAGTTTTATACACACACACATATATATGTATGTATGTGAAACTTATTGATTTTTCTGCTGTAATTTGGAGAAATAAAATGAAATAATTTACTTTTTATGCTGTAACACTGTGAGTCAAAAATCATCGTTAATTATGTTTTTGTTATGGAGCAGATTTTTGAGCAGGTAGCTAAAGCATAATTTATACTAAATTGTAGCTATCTTAGATTTTAATCCCCTGATTTATGTGAACTTCTCAGTTTACAAATTTAATAGGTGTTATTTGAAAGCTAGCTGGCTTTCCCTCAGGAGAATTATTAACCATTGTAAAAAAAAAAAAAAAAAATCCCCTGCTGTTTCTCACTCCAGGGTGTTGCCACTTAGAGCTGCCTCCGTGAATAGCAGCTCCATCACAGATCAAAGGGTCTTCTGAATGTCTGCTCTTGGGATTTTCAATTTGAGGATCATATTTGAAAGTACTATTTGTTTTCTGTTTCTGGCATCTTAATACATAGGGCTTGTTTCTCTTGGTCAGCAATCATAAGGCCTGTCGTGACTCCTCAGTGTCAGCTGCTCAGGAGAGTGATTTTCCACCCCTATGAGGAGTCTTACCCCTTAACGTGAATTTTGTATTTATAGCTTAGCTTTAATTTTGGGTCAGGCTCAAACATATTCTCCAAATGTGATAAAATTCTAACCAGCC
The DNA here is from genome assembly GCF_029215605.1 of Mirounga angustirostris. Lineage (NCBI taxonomy): Eukaryota > Metazoa > Chordata > Mammalia > Carnivora > Phocidae > Mirounga > Mirounga angustirostris. Next base: position 70,154,744 of record NW_026991720.1, on the reverse strand, counting down.
CATTTGCATGAAATGAGTCAGACAAAAAGCTTAAAGAGGCATTTTGAACAGTTTTGTTTGTTGTTATAAGAGATTGTTGCATCTGCTGAAATTGGGCACTAAGCCATAACCATAAATCCTAATTGAAAAATAATTCTTTTTATTTCTTTGACTCAAGAAAAGAGATCATGCATTATGAACATGCCTTGAATTAGATTGCATTAGATGTTTCAGAACCAGTGTAAAATTGATGGTGAGCCTCTTTAAAAAATACATGAATGTATTGCATAAGAACGTTCTGTTGTTTTTAAACCTTGCATGAACTTTTGTTGTCTTTAAACCATGCACCTTGATGTTTTTCCAGTAGGGGTAGGTAGTGAATTTATAATGATCTCATTACCCAGTCTTCTCACTGTCCCGTCACCCCAGCCCCATCCGTGGCCTGCAATGTGTGATTTGAGATGCCTGGCTCTGGGTAGAGAGGCCAGTCTGGGATCACAAGGTCAGCAAATGTAAATGCTTCAGGTGATGATTAAGCTTGGGGCATTGGTCTAAGAAGCTAAGTTGTTAAATTGTAAAACAGTTAAGAGCAAAATTAGGATCAGTGCAATCAGCTTAAATGTAGCCTCATGCTAAGAAAGCTCATAAGCTCTTTGTGCTTGTTCTCTCTCTGCGTTCTCTTGAAACATCACAAGTGCTATAGGGTGAGTTGTAGTTTTGATTTGCATTTCCCTGATGATGAGTGGTGGTGATATATATTTTTACATGATTTGTTTTTATACACTTGCCTTAAAATTAATGTCATGGCTAATTCTTGATAAACTGAACTTCTATGGCTTCAAAAGATGACCTTTATATTGAATTTTTCAAATTATTAGAAGTATTTCTACAAAGTCTGAAACATTAATTTGAAATGATTATTTTTTTATTTTTACTTTTTAAAGATTGATTTGTTTATTAGAGAAAAAGAGAGAGTGTGCACGAGCAGGGGTAGAGGGAGAGGGAGAGAGAATCTCCAGCAGACTCCCCACTGAGCACAGAGCCGAAGGGTGGGGGTGGGGGAGGCTCCATCTCACAACCCTGAGATCATGACCTGAGACGAAATCAAGAGTCAGATGCTTAACTGACTGAGCCACCCAGGTGCCCTGAAATGATTATTTTAAAATAACCTTTTCCTGTAATAAAAATAATATATAGTGTAAATAGAAAACACGGTAAACAGAAAAAGATACCTAAGGGAAAAAATCACAAAATCACCAACATAGTCAAGTTTAACATTGCCTTTTGGTCTTTTCCCTATTATATTCAAAAATGTATTGAGCATGTGTTTTGTGCTAGACATTCTCTAGGGACTGAATAGTAGTGAAAAAGACAAAACTCTGTTGCCAGGGAACTTAGTTCAAGTGGAGGGAAGACAGGCACTAAACAAGATGATTGCAAAGTCTGACAGATACTATAAAGGAAATAAGGTGATAAGTTAAACTGAAGCCAGAGGCTCTTTTTTTTCTTTTTCTTTCTTTTTTTTTTTTTAAAGATTTTATTTATTTATTTGAGAGAGAGAGAATGAGAGACAGAGAGCACGAGAGGGAAGGGGATCAGAGGGAGAAGCAGACCCCCCGCTGAGCAGGGAGCCCGATGCGGGACTTGATCCCGGGACTCCAGGATCATGACCTGACCTGAAGGCAGTCTCTTAACCAACTGAGCCACCCAGGTGCCCGCCAGAGGCTCTTTCACATAGAGTAGTCAGTGTAGTTCCCCTCTCCTCCATTTTTTTTTTTCAAAAATATTAAATCCTATAAATTATTCTGAAGTTTGGGTTTTAAAGTTAGTAAAATGTATTGCAGAGAAAATGCTTACAGTATAATACTAGGTTTGAAAAGCAAGCTACCCAGTAGTTTGGCTTGGGTAGATATTTCTTGAACTTAATTTATACCTGTTATATTGTCTGTTATCAAAAAAGACAAGAAAGAAGTTGGTGAGGATGTAGAGAAAAAGGAGCCCTTGTGCGCTATTGATGGGAATATAAATTGGTACAGCCACTATGGAAAACAGTATGGAGGTGCCTCAAAAAATTAAAAATAGATAATAATAATAATAATATAGAGAGTTTAACAGAAAAAAATTATAAATATAATTACTGTATGATTCAGCAATTCCACTTACAAAGAAAATGAAAACAATAAGTTGAAAAGATATATTCGCTCCCAAGTTCATTGCAGCATTATTTACAACAGCGACGACGTGGAAATAACCTAAAGTGTTCATAGATGGATGAATGGATAAAGAAAGTATATGTGTGTGTGTGCGTGTATGCACACGCACACATGCAAGCATAGGATAGACCTTGAGGGCATTATGCTGAGTGAAATAAGTCAGAGAAAGACCATATGATCAAATACTATGTGATGTCACTTATATGTGGAATCTAAAAACAAAACAAAACAGAAACCAGTTCACAGATACAGAGAACAGATTGGTGGCTACCAGAGGCAGTGGGGAGGGGGCAAAATGGGTAAAGGGGTCAAAAGGTATAAACTTGCAGTTAACAAAATAAATAAGTCATTGGGATGTAATATATAGCATGGTGACCATAGTTAATAATACTGTGTTGCATATTTTAAAGTTGCTAAGAGAGTAGATCTTAAAGTTCTCATCTAAGAAAAAAAATTCTGTATGTCTGGTGATGGATGTTAACTAGACTTATTGTGATGATCATGTTGCAGTGTATACAAATACTGAATTATTATGTTGTACACCTGAAACTAATATAATGTTGCATGTCAATTGTACCTCTCAATAATAAAAAAAATGCCTCACTGTCTTAGTTTGGGTTCCCCTGATATTCTAATGCAAGAAGTAAAAAACAAACTCAATTTATGCTATTTAAGTAGTCAATGTAAATACTTGTATAGTAAAACTTTTAAACGTTAACTTCATCTAATAGCTCTAACGCACTCACGTATACGTATGTAGAACATTAAAAAAAAAGGCATCCTTGGTCTTTAGGTATGGACCCATTTCTTCTTCCCTTTCTTGTCATAATGTCTAAGTTGTGATAAGGAATTGAGATTTCAGTGGAGTTGTCAAGAAAGAAGTAGTTTAGCTTGGGTTGTGTTATGTTAAAGGTTCTGGTATTGGGGCACCTGTGTGGCTCAGTTGGTTAATAAGCATCTGACTCTCGATTTCAGCTAAGGTCATGATCTCAGGGTCATGAGATCGAGTCCCAAGTCGGGCTCCACTCTCAGTGGAAAGTTGGCTGGAGATATTCTCCCTCTATCTCTCTCTCCGTCTCCTCCCTCCCTCTCCCTCTCTCTCCCCCCGCCCCTCCCCCCGATTGTGTGCGCTCTCTGTCTCTCAAATCTCTCGATCTCCAATAAATAAATGTTTTTTTAAAAGTTCTTGTATAAAGAATAAATAGTAGGGAAATACTAGGATGAATCATAGGAAATGGCTGTTTCTTTGAGTTAAAAATAATCTAATACTGGCAAATTTCATATGGTGCAACTCACTAGAAAGAGGAGGATGGTGAAGGAAAACTGAAGGGTGTTAGGTGTGCTTGAGAATCCAGAAAGGACTGTTGAATGATATTTTTTTTGAGAACTATATAAATTCTGAGTGGGAAGAAACCTTAGAAATCATCTGGTACAATTTCTGCATTTTATGGACAGGATGACACTGTATCCCATTTTAAGACATGTGAGTCAAATAATGATCCATATACTGAAAATTTGGAATTTTGGTGGAGAAAATAGAAAAAAAAATTAGGATTCTTTTCAGAACTTTCTATAGAAAAGGAAACTTTGAGAGTTCAAAAATCTCAGCTTAAATTGTTCAGAGCCAATGTCAGTGGTGTACAAACTTTGCTGCATATTAGAATCACTAATAACCAGGCCCTACCCCATTCTAATTAAGTCACAGTGTGTGGGGTGGAGCCAGGTACCATCAGTAAAGTTTAGAGATTCCCCAGGTGATTCCAATGTGGAGCAGCGTTTGGGAAGTTTTGCCAAGTGGAGGACGTGATGACAAGAATGGAGAAAGGGGAACCACAGGAATTGTTGTAGAAAAAGTTTTTGAAGTTTTATGGACAGTTTTTGTGCGAAAGAGTAAAGAGTTAGTGATGACCTAAAATTTCATTCCTGGGGAATGGATTCTGTTTACTTCAAATTAATGGGACTTCCATGCTGAGGTAAGGATATAAGAAATTAAACTATATAGTATTTACTGACTAAATTTGTTCCCATTTAAAGAAATTAATACTTTTGAATGATGTGAAAGGTTTTTACTTCATGCAATTGGTTGTAAGACTTATGAAGACTTGAGACCAAAATTTATTATAATATATAATAATCACAATAGCCACAGGGTTAGTAGTTACAGAACTTATTAGGACTGTATTCAAGAGTATATGTTGAATCCTGATTAAAAATATCAGTATTCAGGGCGCCTGGGTGCCTCAGTTGGTTAAGCGACTGCCTTCAGCTCAGGTCATGATCCTGGAGTCCCTGGATCGAGTCCCGCATCGGGCTCCCTGCTCGGCGGGGAGTCTGCTTCTCCCTCTGACCCTCACCCCTCTCATGTACTCGCTCGCTTTCATTCTCTCTCTCTCAAATAAAAAAAAAAATCAGTATTCAGAACTTATAAATCTGTATCTTAACTTTAAGTAAACACTTTCCATAGTTCTTCCGTAATGGTTATATATCATAAAAAGAGTACTGAGAAAAAACAATACTAATATTAACATTGTATTTTTTCTGAACTACTGCCTTCTGGTATTATTCTTTAAAGTTTTTTTGTTTGTTTTTAAGACCCTGAATTTATTAACTCATAAATACAAATAGGATTCAGCTAGGTTTGCTATTACATGATTGGTTTAGCTATGCTTTTGATTTTTTTCATTAAAGAAAAATACAGGCCAAGGGAACAAAAGAAATCTCGGTTGCAGTCAAAACTTGAAAATATATTTGTCTAAATATAAGAAAGTATTTTTGTTTGCATACTTAATGCATTCCACAAATATTTATCGAGTACCTTCTCTTATATAACGTTCTAGCTGTTTGCGCAGAATGTTTTCTTGCTTGTAAAATACTTCTGTGAAGTAAGATAAATGGATTTGACTTGACTTCTTAGCATCTATGAAAAGAATCCTAAAACCACACACTAACTACAGAGCTTGGTTTTCAGAACTTTACCAAGATATGAGGAAAGTGTGTTGGATTAAGTCAAGAGAGCTGGTGTTGAGGTAAACATTGAGCTTATGAAAGGGAAGTTGTCTTTTTTTAAAAAAAAATTCTTATTGTTATGTTAATCACCATACATTGCATCATTAGTTTTTGATGTAGTGTTCCATGATTCATTGTTTGCGTATAACACCCAGTGCTCCATGCAGAACGTGCCCTCTTTAATACCCATCACCAAGCTAACCCATCCTCCCACCCCCCTCCCCTCTAGAATCCTGTTTGTTTTTCAGAGTCCATCATCTCTCATGGTTTGTCTCCCCCTCCGATTTCCCCCCGTTCATTCTTCCCCTCCTGCTATCTTCTTCTTCTTTTTTTTTTTTTTTAACATATATTGTATTATTTGTTTCAGAGGTACAGATCTGTGAGGGAAGTTGTCTTAATTGCGTGATTAAGAAGAAGATAAGAACATGAAGTTTAGGAAATGAGGAAGGGTTAAATTTGAGAGATGTTTTAAAAGCAGAATTTAGGACTGAAGATTTTATTGGACGTGGAAGGTGAAGGTATTGGAAAGATTGTGGTTTCTAGACACTGAGATCAAAGGTGTTGTGACGTCTTTTCTCAGAATAGATAGTATTTCTTCTTTTGGAGAGTGGGTCTGATGAGATGTTTTTAAAACTAATAGAAAAACAGAATCCAGACTATACACTGGGCTTCTCTCTCTTTACTTCAGTTTGTGACGTGCCTTTCTTTAGTATTAGCGTCCAAATGGACAGGAATGTGGCAGACAGCTTGATGTTTTTCACTGAAGTTGAGAAATTTTTAAAGATAGCTTTTGTAAAAAAAAATATTTGATGTCTCTAAAGCTATTATCTTTAGTGTTTTCCTTTTCATAGAAATAAATTTAGAAAAATACCTGTGAAAAATATAACTGTTGGGTAAGAGAAGTAATAAAAACATTTGGCAGAGTATCACATATGAAAGATATGCTTTCTAGTTTTGTGTTTTTTTTTTTTTAAAGATTTTATTTATTTATTTGAGAGAGAGAGAATGAGAGAGAGCACATGAGGGGGGGGAGGGTCAGAGGGAGAAGCAAACTCCCCGCTGAGCAGGGAGCCCGATGCGGGACTCGATCCCGGGACTCCAGGATCATGACCTGAGCCAAAGGCAGTCGCTCAACCAACTGAGCCACCCAGGTGCCCTTTGTGTTTTTATTATATGTTAATAGGTATATTTTTATGAATAAAATCAATTCTCATTCATAATCTTTTTCTTTAAAAACAAATATGTGTTTATTTGGATGCTTTTTTGTATAAAAAGTGATTAAAATACATTATTTAAATCACTTAAATGTGTTATAAAGCTGGATTAAAATAATGCCATTTTAATAACCTTCTAGAAAAATCTATAAATCATTTTATGGAAACCTCCCTTCCAATTGTAACCTCACCAGTATTCCACTAGATGGCACTGAAAGCCTGAAAAAAAACAACAACAACTAAGTAGGCTTTAAAAGCTATGTTTTATTTAAAACACACAAACACAAATGGATGATGAGCCTGGTGCTTTGATGGATCATTATTGTTGTTCCAGTGGGATTTTAAGAAAATGTACCATTTCCCTGCGTAATCCGACATCTGGCAATTCATTACAAATTTATGTGGTATATGTATGGTTTTAGGGTATTTGATTTTGAATCCTGTTTCATTTGGAAACAAAACCTATTTTTGTTCAGTGATTTATGATTTTTATAATACTGATTGAATATTGAAAACTTCATGTTTTTGTTCTTCTAGCTAGAAGATTTTGGTAGCTAAACATTTTTTGCTCTCATTTAAAGCTCTAATGTGATATTAACTTTGATAAGACTATAATTATTTTTAGAATTTATTATAGCAGAGTAGCTTTTTTTAAAATGTTGATTGACAAGGAAATGCAAACAGTAAGAAAAAACCTTTGGTAAGATTTGTCTTGGTAAACCCCAATTCATGCTTTACAAGAATAAAATTTCTTTTTTTTTTTTTCTTCCTTACTCCCTCTCAACACAATGCATTCTGCCATTCAGGATTGTAATGTGAACCGTAGTCTAATAAACTACGTACAGAAATGGAAGTTGGTTTGCATTTCATTTTTTTTTATTCTGTACATTTTTTGTCGGTTTTAAAACTTGACCTATGAAATGAAGATTTTGCATTCATCTTTTTTGTTTGAATAAAAAACCTACTATCGAAGACTCTAAGTTTTCAAGCTGTTCTGTGAGTTTAAAAATTAGGTTAAATTGCTTTTCGAAATTAAAGAGAAAATTGAGTTTACTAATGGTAAGGAGAACTGTGAAGTTGTCATAGCTCACTTTTTACACTTATGAAAGTGAATAGAATTAAAAAATTTGAACTTGAGTTGGTATTTTTAATTTGTGTGGTATTTTGTATAATTTAAAAGTAGTGGTTAAATGCAAAATTTGTAGTCTTTTTTTTTTTTTGTCCTAAACTTGAATACATTCCTGTAAGAGATGAACTCTTAAGTAGGAAATTGTTTTGTAAAGTTATAGCCTAGTTCCTTAGAAACCATAAATACACTGGAAATGTTTTATAACACCTTACACTTGAGGGCTCCAATTGTTTTATAGACCTGAATCCCCAGTTCTCATAAAACCTTTTGTTGTTATGTTGAGGGGAAAAATGACTTGGCTAAAACAAAGATGTTCACTTAAATTTCTGTTATGATTGTTTTTCTTCATTTTTCATAAAGTTACATTTATAATGTGCATTTTATATGTATGTTCATACAGCTTTATCTCAGAGCTGATCAAAATGGAAAAAAATAGGCTAGGTAGAATTAGATGCAATCCTACCGTGTATTGTGACTGCTGAAAAGACAGCCTCTAAAATATTGACTACTTTGTTTTCTACCACTTGTCTAAAATAATCCTGCTTGGTTTATTATGTTAAGAAAATATTGAATATTTATGCTTACTTTTTTGATACAGCATCTGGCACGGTGATAGGTGTTAAGCTTTTATTTTTAGTAAAGGAAAAATATGGTTCTAGGGTATATAAAAATATATTGGATTAAAAAAAATCTCTATTGTTGCATTTTATTGCCTCTTGGTGTGTATGTAGATGCTCCCTCTGACATTTTTCCACCCTGTGAAGCCATCCTCTGCCGTTTAACCTGTTGTATGCTTTCCCGCTACAGCTTTTACTTGTGCTTTGCTTTGTATTTGTTACCTTATTTCCCCAAATTTCTCAAATTTGAAATTTCACCTGTTCTCTTTTCTCTAAATGGCACCTGTTCCATCAAATGTGAACTCACTGCCCTTCGATGCCCTAGGTTTTGTTTGTTCTCCCTTATGTTCTGCCTTGCAGGGGCATTGCTTCTTCCTTCATCTGACCTCTTCTATTACTTCAGCTATTTTTTTACTCAACTTTATTTCTGCATGACCTAGTATAGGGAATTCTTACATAGTGGGAATTAAAAAAAAATGTTAAATTGAAATATGTGACTCAATTGAGAAAGGTATGATAAGAGAGCTTTGAAGGTAGACAGGTTATTTCCTAATGATAGTATGGAAGAGAGACTTGATTTGTTCTTTTTTGTCATTGTATTTTTATTTTTATACCCTTTACAGTTAAATTCATTACCTTAATTGTAGTTTTTCTTCAGTCTTAATTTTGGGGTAAGCAATGTACTTCTTTAAGTGTAGTTGATTACCATTAGCAAGCAAGTTGTGGCGAATTTTGATGGTCTATAGTTGTCGATATATTATTTTTGGATTTTCAAGTTTTATAGAGCATTTATACCACTTTAATGATAACATGTATTTATTAGTTACTATGTGACTTAAAATTTACTATAAAATTCTTTAAAGAATTTTTATAATAGCCTGTAAGACTGAAATACTTGATTCTCAAACTTAGCTTATCAAAAATTATTGTAACTTTAAAAGAAATCATATATTTTAATATGGTATAAGGTGTTTCATTTGTTATTCTGGTCCCCTGGTTTTGCCTTTAAAATTTTTTTTTGTAGGAAATATTTTGTTCATTTTGTTCATGTAAAATTTTGCCTCATACATATATATTGGCTTGCAAAATTGGTTTTAGGTGAAGAATTACGTATTTTTCTACATCTCTAATTCAAGGAAACCAGTTTATATAATGGCAAAATTATGGGGTAATTGTGGTAAGAATATACAATCTTGCTGTTTTTGTTTATTTTTCTAATTTACATGCTTAAAGTATCCCTAAAATCACTTAACATTTTTTATTATTTCTAGTTAGAAGAAAGAGATCTTTTATTAAGAGTTTGTGGAAAGTTTTGACTATCAAAACAACGTCCTTTCCTTTCTTTTTGCTCTTTTTTTTTATACAGCTCACTATGTAAATTAATTTTAGTCAGTCAGTGATTGCTTTCTACAGTGTGCCTTGGTGCTACAGAACATAATGATGGGGAATAGGGAGAAGTCTCAGTTCTCAAAAGGTGTGTTATTGGATTGAGCAGGGGGCACTCACAGTAGTGAAACATGTAGAGAATGATCAGGTAGAAGCAGTCGTGCAGCCCTCAGGTGCAGTGGGATTGAAAGGAACAACGTGATCAGGATCTAGTTAGAATGGAGTTTGTCTAAATGAGTTCAGGTGTATATTTTCACAGAGGAGCCACTAAGTTGTCCGAAAGGAGAGGGTATTTTATAGGGCTATAGTTTGGACATTTGTTTTGGATTGAATTCTACTTTGTGTGCTATGTTTCTTTCTCTGCCATTCTTGATTTTATCCCTCTTCTTAGTCTAGGTTACTTAGAGTGTCAAGTGTTATGTGTCTGTTCTTTGAAATTATATGGGTTTGTCTGCTCTCTCTGATATAATTGCTTAGTTCTCAAGAAGGAATGGCACTTGACCTTTTATATACAGATACAGATTGTACCCTTTTTACAGATTCATTACGTTTGTGAAGTGTACACTTGTGAGATATTTATAAATGAAATCATGTTTTCCCTTTGACATTCTTAATAACTTTGGGTATTTGTTTCACTTGTCATTGTGTGTGTGTGTTTGTGTATATGTCCTTTACAGGTGAAAAAATGACTGAGTTGCCCAAGTTAATACCAGAGGCACAACTAAAACCTAAGGGTCTTTACCTTTAGATCAATTCATTAGGTAGTGTATGGAGAACGTCAGCATGGAGTTATATGTCATTGGCATATCTATATTTAAGATGAAAGTGTTCATTCATTGCAGTCTATTTGAATTTTTTGCTTGACTTTGTACTTGATATTTTCAGTCTTAGCAATTTTTAGAATTTTTTTTTTTTTTTGAATGGTACCAACCTCATTTGTTTCTTAGTGGTGCTGTGAAATTCCTAGGGAGGCAGCATTGCCATATCCTCACCTGGGTCTTTTTCCCTGCCTCAGGTTGCAGCATCAGAAGCTGGTATTTCAAATGCCTGTGGACTCTTAGGGAGAGAGATTGCCAAGAATTTCTGATCTCGTTTTCCATTTCATGTCTCACTCATTTCAAATTTTTATTAAATGCTTGGAGGTTGCCCATGAGTAGCCTAGTTAGAAACCTTTCTGTAAGTGATGTGGTTTTAACCCAAGTCTGTCCCTCAGCATCATTGTCCAGGGTGCAACGCAGATTAGTGTGTTTGTTGTCGATAACCCCCTGCTACACACACAAACACACACACATATACACACACACATACACACAGAGGAATGAAGCTCCCACTGTTTGGACACTGGATTTCTTACTTTACTCATAGTATTTGATTGCATGCTAAATCACTGATGACTATATCTTTGACCCTTTTTTTTTGGTTAATGTATTTTATAAGTTGAGTTTTGGTACAGAAGAGGCATTTTCTTTCACATGCACTTTTAATTATGTAGAGTTGATTTTTGTATGACTTTGCCTTCTCTTTTAAATTTATTGGAATTTTAAATACAAACAGAACTATTCTCTTGAGTTTCAGATTTATTGCTCTAATATTTTCTTTTAGCTTGAATCTAAGAGGAGATCATTTTATAATTAATAATTTTTCATATTTAAATTATAAATTAAAGTCTAAAAGATATATAAGCTAGATTCTTTTTTATAAATGAAAACTGTGCCCTGCAATAAAATAATCTAGAGTATTTCTATTTGGAAAACAATGTTCTCTAATTGACATTATAATTTCGGTGTATTTAATTAATGATTTATTAAGGATTTTTGTTAAGTATTATTTTAATGACTATAAAATTATTTTAAGTATGAGTTTCTTTTGTGTTCTTAAATGTATTTGAGATTAATATGGATAAAAAAATCAAAGGACTAAATTGTTAAATGTCTATAATAATGTGTTGATTAATTAGTATGGCAGAGAGTGGGTGTCTGAGTTAATGAAATTTCCCAGTTAACTGAAGGTTTATCCAATTATGCAGTGAAATTGCATGGGATCAGGATGCTGACATTAGGGGTAGGGATTTGTCTGTCAAGCTCTTTTTAGTTGTGTAAATCCATAGAAGCTCCATTCTGTATCGTTAGAAAGAAAGCGTTTTATCAAATACAGAGCTTTAGATTCATAATCAGATCATTAATTGCATTATCAGCACACTTTGAAGGAAGCCTCTTAGGATTGCAGAGCTAAACTTGTGAATCTTTTTTGGATCCAGTGTTTCTTAGCCGAGCAGTGAGATTTCTAGCACAAGGAAGGATGTCTGCTCTGCTCAGGGTTTTGATGCTGATTGTGACCTGCAAGTCATTGAGATATTCCCTGGTTATCTGTGCTAAGACAGATTTTAGAATGTTAAATGATGAAAATGCGTATGTATGTGGTATGTATGTATGATAGATACTACGTAGTCACTTTGGTTTTCCCTTTTGTTAAACTTATAAATTCTTCCACCTATCCATTGGCACACACAGAATTGAAAATAAAATCTGAATCTTCAAACTGGCTATTTTTTTTTTCTCTCCAATAGATGAGTAGTTTTTAGTATTTTAGTGTTTTAGTAGTCCTAATTTTCCATGAACTTTCCTGTTTTCTGTCAGTTTATCTCCTTGCTTGGAATGGTTCCCAGGAGATTTGTGACTATTAAGACAGGTGATTATTTATGTCCATGCAGGTAGAATTATAACAGGTACAAGTACTGTAATTGTGATTTCTTTTTTTTTTCTTAAAGGAGGAATTCCGAGAACTTCGAGACCAGCCTAGTGACCCTCAAGCTGAACAAGAGCTAATTAATAGTATTGAACAAGTATATTTTTCAACGGACTCATTTGATATTGTTAAATATGAGCTGGAGGTAAAACAAAATTCATTAAAACCTATTTAAACCCTATCTTGTTCAGTGACTGAATTGGAGGATGAGATTTGAATGCTTTTTAGGGGTGTTCATCCATCCTTCTTTCCTTCCTTCCTTCTTTCCTTCCTTCCTTAATACTAGGACTGGTTTATGATGACCATATAGTGATTTATTGAACTGTCCACATTGTTTAATGATTAAATTATTTTAAAAAATGTAAAATTAAGTGCAGCTATAGAATATTGGTCCAGGAAACATTTCTGTAATTTTGGTTTTTATTTTTTTATTTTTATTTACACAATTCACAGCATTCACCATAGTACATACCCTCCCTAATGTCCATCACCCAGCCACCCCATCCCTCCCACCCCCCTCCACGTATTTTTGGTTTTTAACTGTTAGCATGCAATATGTTGGTATGCTGCCTCTATCTTATTTTATATTGTCAAAATATGTTTAGAGAAACTTTGAGACTTTTAATCATCAATGTATCTTTACATAATTGTTTTGCCATGATAAAGACCTCTATGCCATGATGTTTATAATGTTGGCATTTTAAATTTATAGGAAATTCAAAAAAGAATAGTAAAATCTGGTTTTAGATGAAACCAAATACAGTATGCATACATACTTTATATGCACTATATACACCATCAGCCTCCAGTCGTTCTGAAGTTTCATCAGTCCATTGACTGAAACTTGGAGTTTCCAGTATACACAGCAGTATGCATTTTTGTTAGTTTCCCATCCTGTCTTCTGAAAGCTGATGTGGAATCTAGAATGTACTCCAGCAACTGTCACTATCACAGTATAGTGCTTAGTTACTATTCCTAATATTTCGGAGGGGAAATGTTTTGAGTTCTGTTGTAGACAAGTAGGGATATACCTATGGCTGATAGAGGGTAAGGTTAGGATGTGGGACCTTCTTCTGTCCTATAGGGCTGGGTGAGGGATGGCACGTGAGAGGGTTGGGCAACAAACATGTGGAAGCTTTCGTGTCTGAAGTCTAGTGGGGAAAGTGGGGAGGCCAAGAGAAGTGGGTGGGAATGGGATGAGGCACTGTTTTACATGCACAGATGATAGTTTGTAAGTCAGAAGTATGCAGGTAAATGAAATCAAATTAAACTATTTTTTATTCTTCATTTATGGGTATTTTTTAGAAACTCCCTCCTGTTCTCAATTTGCAAGAATTAGAGGAGTACAGAGACAAATTGAAACAACAGCAAGCTGCAGTAAGTAAAAAACACCTTTCTTTCTGACATAACTAAATGAAACAGCAGGGAGGTGTAATACTTGCAGATTTTATGGTTTAACTTAACATGTTAAACAAATATTATTTAACATGACTCAGACTCAATGATACATTTATTTAAAAATTTAATGCCTATTCAGTTTCTCTCCCATTACCTTGATATAGATTTCCTTCTAGAACTGAGAGGTTTTTTCCTCTGGAATCCTGAATGTGATTAAAGATTTTTGAACCTTTTCTTTTTGGATTGCTAAGTACCTTTAGGCTCCTTGTCATTCATGCATGACTTCCCTACTATAGTTTCTTTTTTTTTTTTTTTTTAAAGATTTTATTTATTTGAGAGAGAGCACATGAGAGGGGGGAGGGTCAGAGGGAGAAGCAGACTCCCTGCCGAGCAGGGAGCCCGATGCGGGACTCGATCCAGGGACTCCAGGATCATGACCTGAGCCGAAGGCAGTCGCTTAACCAACTGAGCCACCCAGGCGCCCCCTACTATAGTTTCTTATCTCAGAATAAAGGCCCCCGCTTGTAGTTGAAATAGGCCCAAAGAGAAAAGAGAGCTAAGATTCAGAATGTTGTAGTCACTGATTAATTGTCTGGCATTGGGCAAGTCACTTAGCCTTGCTCAATCTGTGAAGTGACGGGTTAGGCCTGCATTTTCTTGGATGCTGTAAAATTCTGTGATTCTGTGATTTTCCTTGCTGAGGAAGGCTGAGCTCCTTTAATAGAACTTAGACTATACTGTAGATTAAATAATGTTAGTACGGGATCTTGATAATTATTTTATTTTATTTTATTTTTATTTATTTATTTTTTTAATAATACATTTGACAAATAAAGGAAGATATACTTCTCCTTCTTTTGTACTACACTCAGAGGTCTCAGTGGGTGCTGGGATCTCCCTGGGGGTAGCAGCAGTGGTGTTGGGAAGGGACTTGACCAATAGAGGGTTGTGTGGTAAAAGTGCTTTTAGAGAACTGGATTCCAGTGGATGGTGGCATCTTTTGCTTTCTGTTGGTTTCAGCATGTTTAAATATGTACACATCTGTCTCTGTACTTGATCTGATAGTATTCTTTAGGGAATGAGGCCCCATTACAGGGGCCAGATAGCACAGTGACCTTTAGAATTTGGTACACCTGAGCTTGAATCCTGGCCTTGCTGTGGGGGCTGTGGGTCAGTTACTATTATATTTAAGATTATTCATCTGGAAAATGAGGAACCCATTTTAATAGATTGTTATGAGTACTGACTGAGATAATGTAGGGAAAGCACTTAGTACACTGCCTGACACAGTGCAGGCTAACAACTATACTGTCTATTTTAAACTATTAAAAAAAAAAAACCCAGTTTGATAAAATTAGGCCAGTTTCTGTCTATACATCTATATAAATTCATATCTAAACAAATTCAAAGCAGTTAAGAAAATATAGAAGGGTTAATGCAATAGTTGAATGTATGTGTAATTCTTTGTTCTCAGTTGCTTGGGGAAGGGGAAGGGAAACTCAACTAATTGAGTTTTTTGAGCAAAAATTCACTAAATGCTTTGGATGTGCCATGCTCCATAGTACCTGTAGTGTAGTCTAGCAGGTGCCCCTGAAACTGAAATAAGAGCCTCATATTCAAAATCATTATAATTCTTACATACACTAACATTTTTCATGGACTTGACCAAGGAAACCTTAGGTATGTTCATAGCATTCCAAAAAAAATCCCCCCAAAAACACGTTTTCAAGTTTTCAGAAGTAGAGGACCGAATTACTGTTTGTCTTTTTAGGTGGTACAAAGTATCTAAAGGGTACAGGATGTTCTCTGTTTCCCAGACACTGTGTCCATAAATTCAACTGATTGTTTGTCTTACGAGTTCGTCTTTTAAAAGCAAATCTTAAGCCCTTAAAGATCTTACACCTTTGTGCATGTTAATAAATCAGATGATTCTCATATTATTAACAGTTGTAATGACCATTTATTGAGTTTCTGTTAAGGACCAAGTATTATGCTCTCTGTTATATCCCTTTTACTAATTTCATAGCTCAGAGCATGCCAATACCTGCTGTAGAAGTTATTGGGAAGACCTATGGAATATTCTTACAAAAATTTAAAATGTAAAATGGAACGGGAAGTATGTGGCTTTTTCTTTTACTTCCTTTGTTTGATTGCATGTTTTTATAGGTCTCTAAAAAAGTAGCAGATTTAATCCTTGAAAAACAGCCTGCTTATGTAAAGGTAGGATGATATTTGTTATTTTTAATAGTAAAATTTTAAAAATGCCTAAGTGACTTATACTTGAAAGTGTTGAAATAATTTATTCTCTTGTCTGTAGTTCTATAGCAACATATTGACTCTATTTGGGGTGTGTGTGTGGGGGGCTATATATGTATGTTTTCCTCTCTCATTTGGGGGAATTTACCAAACTTCAGAAGTGACTTTTTATAATTGATTTTAAAGTAATCTCTTTGGTTCTTCCAAACTTTAGAAGGCCCAGTGAAAATTCCTTTTGTGTACTTTGTAACATGTCAATCATTAATAATGACTGCTCAATAGCAGTGTAACAATCTGTCTTTAAAAGATAATAAAATTGGAATCTTATAACTGAATCTGTCTTTGAATCAGAAAATCAGAGACTCCAAAATCCATTGAAATACCTACCGTGTTCAAATGAAGACATCTGTTGTCAAAGCATCTTAGGAAACAGAAATCATACTTGTCATATCCTTGATTATCTTCTGAAGTTCTGTTGGGTAGAAACATTTCAATGGATGTATTATTAGTATTTGTTTATGCCTGTCTAAAACAGGTTGGATCTAGTTTTCCTTATGAGCAATACTGACTAAATATTTTATCATATGTCATTGTGAAAATCATTTGAAAGTAGTCATTTTAAATTATTTTGTGAAAGATACACCAACAGTTTTCAATTTTAGCTATCTTTGTTGCTACTTTGTTTTCTAAGCAGGCTTTTCTTTGAAACCCACTAAAGTTTTTGTTAGAGTATCGTATGAATAATAAAGAAAAATAAAATGCCTCCACAATAACCTATACCTAATTTTTCCATAGGAACTTGAAAGAGTTACCTCATTACAGACGGGTCTTCAGTTAGCTGCTGTTATCTGCACAAATGGGAGGAGGTATTGCATTTGATGAATATTTTGTTTTTTAAGCTGGAAAACATTTCAAGAAAAATTGTGAAATTGTCATTGATAATTGAGTTTTTATTATGACTATGGTTTCTAGAATACTGTTCATTAACTGAATATGTATTATGATCTAAAAGCTGCACTAAGAAAGTATGTGTGAAATGAAATATCTGTAAATCTCATTATGGCCTTAACATACTGCTGTTTTTATATTGTTTAGATTAATGCTTCTCAAACTATAAGGATCAGACTTTTTTTCTTTTTTAATTTCCATTTTTTTTTTTACTATTTTTGTAAAATACACTAAAAACAAAATACTAAGAAAATAACCTAGGACATAGAGAATGTTGTCTCAGTTTTTTTATTGATTTATCAAACTTAAAATTATTATATCAATTTTTGCTCTAAGTAGTTTTTTAATACTTCTTCTCCATTTCTGTACTTTTCTTGTGACGGATCAGTAACAGTTTGAGGATTGGCACCAGTCCACCCACCATGCTTTGAGTAATGCTGGTTGAGATTGAGCCGTTGAATACATTTGTCAAATAGTAGTCACAATCCCTGATTTTAAGAGTAATTGAGGATATCACCTTGTCAGTTGCCTAATTGTTCTGTGTGAATAGTGTTCTTATTATAATAGAAAAATTTAAGTATTTATTCTTCTTTTTTGCAGACACTTGAATATTGCCAAGGAAGGTTTTACTCAAGCTAGTTTAGGCCTTCTTGCAAATCAAAGGAAACGTCAGTTGCTGATTGGACTTCTGAAATCTCTGAGAACTATAAAAACATTGGTATATACAGGTTACTGTTTAAAAATTAAAACTTAATTTTATGGTTGAAACAGATTTACCTTTGACTTTTGTGTGTGTGTGTGTGTTTTTTTTTTTTTCCAGCAAAGAACAGATGTGCGCTTAAGTGAAATGCTGGAGGTAAGTAAACAAAGTTTGGAAATTTGGTGATCCTGATACTATTAAATAGAAAAATTATAGTGGAAAACATTCAGATGTGCATTTCTTTCAAATTGCTACATGGTATAAAGAACATTTTTAGACATGTAAATGTACTTGCTCTAGAGCATTTTTCTATTGACATATTTCACTTAGAAAAATTTATTTGGGGAAATGTTTACTTTGTAGCAATGTGGGATTGTTAACTTCAGTATATTGATTGCATTTGCACCCAAATAGCAGTAAAATTATCTTTTGTATCAAGCATACAGGAATGATTTAAGGAATATGTCATATTTGAGTTATGTTTGGTATCTCATAGTAATTGGTTTCCTGAGTGAGCCATCTATTTTCTCTTTGATGCTTTCTTAGCATTCTCTATGTACTTGTTTTATAAAGCATAAGGTAATTTGTGTGTTTCCCATAATACTTGAGGTCCTTCAGGTAGGTACTTTGTCATCATCTCAGCATCCCCACTGGTTTGAAGTACATTTGTCCAATTATAGAGATGAGCATAGGAAAACTTTTTTATGGTTTTCAGTAATCACCGTGTTACTTCTAAACTTAGATTTGAGAAATGCATATGAAAATTTCGTTTGGCATTAAATTACTCTTTAGATGATAAAAACATTCCAAGGTTATTAATGAATATTTCACTTTCTCCCATCCAAGTACTAACCAGGCCCGACCCTGCTTAGCTTCCAAGATCAGTTGAGATCGGGCACATTCAGGATGGTATGGCCATAGACCGAATATTTCACTTTCTAACAACTTTATTTGTTTTAAAATATTTATTGATTTCTTGGTGGTAAAACTCTTGAGTGTTGATTACAAGTGGAATTCATACTGGTTTGGAACATTTTATATAAACATTACTGAAAGCAGATATATTAACAGTTAAAGAACACTTTCCCTATGAAGCAGCTTATTATTTTGTGTAGGCTTTATCCACATGTCATGGTCTTAGAGAGCTGTTACCATGTATATGAGGGAAGAGAATATTTTTTCTATGCATACATTTTAGGCTTGGAGCTAGTCGTCTCTTTATATTATTTATTTATCATTGGTATTCTAATCCTTACTTAAGAGGACTTAAAATTTTCTGGTTCTGTAACTTTTGGATGGAGTATGAGTGGAGATTTATTTTTTTCAGGGACTTTAGGAAAAATGTTTCCTGTTTAATGACTTCTTTTGTTGTTATCTTAAGGAGGAAGACTATCCAGGAGCTATTCAGTTGTGCCTGGAATGTCAGAAAGCCGCCAGCACTTTTAAACATTACAGTTGCATAAGGTAAGGTAATATAAAAATTTTAAAGCTGACTCTGTTGTCAGTTTTTAACATATGAGCTGTGTAACACACAATGTTAACGAACATTGAAAATTAACATTAAGTGTTATGTTCTAGTTTAGCATTCTTGTTCATAAATGGGCAGTACAATGAAATTATAAATAATAATTCATAAGGTGTGAAAGATCAGATATTTTTAATCCTACCCCTTCTTTTCACCTCATTGAAACTTTTTTTCTCATATTCTTTCCAATTTATAGAGTAGTAGAGAAGAATAAATTTATCTGTTTACATTTCTCTTGCATCTCTTGGGAATTTTTCCTCCTTAACTTTGCCCAGCTTATAAATATTGAGAGTATTACTGAAGTTTGTTTTTCACATCCAGACAGTTCAGATGTTTGGCCCATCTTGATAAGAATTATTTTGGAAAATTTAAGTGTGATTTAATTTTATGTCATAATCATCTTTGTCATATTTAAGTGATTATGTATTTGATGTGTTACATCTTTTATTTAGTTATTTTTAAAATGTACAGTGTAAAAATGGCCATTGCAGCCTTTGCTATTAGTTCTACTTTATTAATGGGTTTTTGGTCTGCTTAAAATGAAGGTTTTGCATTACTGGTGGCAGTCCCTTGGGGAGGCTCAATCCCCAGGTGTAATTTCCATCATTCCTCTAAAACCATCTCAAGTAAACATACAATCTAAGTAAAATCGTGTGTTTGCCAAGCAAACCCAGTTTCAAATTAAATTCATACCTATCCTAGAACATAACCCCTCAGTCTCTCCTGTATGGAAATTCTGGCAGTTAGTGAGCACAATGCACCCATGTTGTAGATGTTGATTGTTCGTATCTGAAAAATAAAAGGATTAGGGAAGACCAAAACATTAGTACAGATTTAATTAAATTTTTTTCTTTTAATATACTTCCACATCATGGGTCTCTGCAGGTTGTAGGATAAGAGCTAGCTATTTTCCCACTAGAGATGCTATTTAATATTTATGGTATTTTTTTCTTTAGGATTGTGCATACTGAATCAACACACTTTTTATTTGATTAGGAAATGCATAGTTGGGTAGTTCCAGTGATGTTTTGTTTTTATCCATTTTGACACCAATTAACTGTCACTATTAAAGACTTGATTATGTTATTTAGATTTGTTTAAATTGAGTAAATAGAGAATTAGCTCTAATATGTTGAATGTATTTGAAAATTTCTAACAAGGGCCTTCTGGGTCCTGAAGAGACATAGCACGCATTTAGTTTATTTTGTGGTGATAAATGAGTTACAGTGAGAACAGCTTATATATGATTGGGTGAACATAATTCAGGCAGTTATACATTACTGAGTGTTTATTATATGCCAGGTGCTTTGCTTTAGAATTGGCTGAATAGTGTTGAACTATACATAATGTAATCATTATAATCCCTGATTTTCTAGATTACCTAGGTAATCTATCAATAAGGGCTTGGACTGAAGAAGGCATAGTGGGATGGTGGGATGGGGTCTTAGGGAGATGGGTGTTGAGCATACAGAGGAAGCATTGGGATCTAACTCCTTTGGGGTCAAGACTAAGGAGGACTTGAAGGAGGGGCATAGGAGTTAGCTAAGACAAGGTATCAGGGTTGTAGATAGGAGATTATGGGTATTATGATGAAGTCTTTGTTGCAGAGATAACAAGCAAAATGAGGACTGAAAATATCTATCCAAAGAAATCATAGCTGACTTTGTTGGGATAGATTTGCCTGAAGTATAAGTATAGGATGAGAAAATTTTATGAAGAGGGGAGATGTGGAATTGAGGGGGAAATTTGCATATTTGAAAATCTACTGGAAAGTGAGAGGTTGAAAATAAAATAGAGGACATAATATTATGCTAAGGCTTTGTAGGGATTATAGTAGAGGTGACTTTGAAAAGGTCACCTTCTATTATAATAGGAAAGAATGGGTGTGGAAATTTGATGGCAGGAAATTGAGGTAGAGGGTGACATGTGTTGGCACTTTGTTTTTCCTCAATAATTAAAAATTTTGGCTGTGCTAAAGTAATTATCTACTTGATGAGAGTTAACTATACAAAATGTTTTTTAAGGAAATTTTTATTTGGGTTTTTTAAAGTTAGCGTGAAGTGACTTCTGAGTACTTTCTCATTAAGGTATATAGTGATATGTGGAGGAGCTGTGACTACAGTTATCCGACCTGGTGAAAAGATTGAAATTGAAAAGATCAATAATGGTAACTTAAAGTAATAATTGCTTTATTTTAGGGAGTACATTATATAAGAGGCATGCTGTGTTTACACATGTGAATTGTACATGTAGTAATAAGAAAAGTTTGTCTTACTCTTTGAAAATAGGTAAAAATACATGCACAAATATATTAAAATGTCCCAAGGAATTAATTCCTTAGGCTTTGCAGGACCTCTGTTAGAGTTGTGTTTTTAACTTGGTGATGTAGTGACAATGTCGGCGTGGCTCAGAGAGCTTTGCTATTAGTTGGAATTGTTTGGTGGCGATGCCAGGCCTTCTACCGGGATTCTTCCTCACACACCAGCGCTGTTTGCTCTGCTAGCCCCCATTCATCCTGCTTAACCCAGTCTCGTTTTTTCTTGTCTTACACTTCTGTTCCTACTTGGGAGAGCATGAGAAATTTGCTCACTTCCTGTAGATAATGGGATATGAGCTATGGTGATAGAGTTAGTTGACGTGTAGGTCAGGTTGAATCCACAAAAACGAAAGGAATTTTATTCTCTCTTCCTTTTATGTCTTTATTAATTGGATGTACCTCTTTTATTTTGTGCATTTATTTTCCTTTCTTTTGCTCTTTTTCCTCTGGTCTTCTAAATACAGTACTGTACCTGTTCTTGAGCTCTCTGGTTGGGACTGCTCAGACATGATTCATCAACACTTTAAAAATTCATTTCATTGACCTGGAGCTGTGGAATTTAACCAAAGGCAAGATTTAATCTTTGCTTGGACCTGAGTGAATCAGAGTGAAAAATCATTTGACACTGGTAATCTGAGGAATAGTAACTAATTTCCAACTGTTTATACTCTCATTTTCTTTAACATTTAAATTTATTTTCATTTCTCTTGATGGCTAGAGAATCATGAAGTATATTCGCTTTAGAAATGTCCTTAAGAGAACAACCCGTGATGCAAAGCATTTCTGGGTTCTGGTGTAATTTTTTTTTTTTTTTAATATACTTTAGGCAAGTTCATATGCACAACGTACCTGCTTGTCCACTTTTTAATTTTTCCTAGGTAGAGTGTATGTTTCTCTTTTCTTTGCTAGTCACATTGCTCTTCTGTTGGAAAAAAGGGTTTTGGTAGATGGGAGAGACCCTGTGGTCTTAGGAGTAGATTACATGGGGCAACTGAGAGCTGACTCTTAAGATTCTGAAAGCAGGAAAAACAGAATTCATATATTTGCTTCTGCATAAAGAACCCTTGACTGTATTGTCTGTCTCAGGGTATATGACTGTGTAGCTTAATACATAAAGTACCAAGTAATACAATGTACACAGTTGATTGAAAACTGAAAGAAAACTTGTACCCCTTCAGTACCTTTTATTTTCCTTGAGATATGATGTGTTTCAACATCTTTAATAAAAGATAGTATACCAGTTTTGTCACTTTTATAACTGACAGGGAACATTTTTACATTATTTGACGTTTCTTGAGTTGATCGACAGAATCATATATTTGGGATTTACTGGGAATAGGAATCAGTATGTTTATGTTAAAGTATGTCTGCGAATGAAGCATTTAATTTATTTTTCACTTGAAATTTATCTAAATTAGTTTCAAGAAAAGTTATTTTTAAAAGTCAAAACTGCTTTATTGTTTATTTCATTTGAAAGAAACTACTTGGGGGAATCTGAGAGCATTCTGGATTATGCACTCAAAAGTTTGTATACCACCAGAACTAGAATATCTTTCTCGAGTACTATACTTTAGCATAGACACATGTATTTAATTTCTCATAATCTTCAAAATACCCTTTTTTCCCCCTCAGAATATGAACTTGGTAGTGGAATAAAAATTGTAGGTTGTAGAACTTCTTTAAATCCTAGAATAATGAACCCAGCTTTTTGGTACAAATACAGCAATACTAGGGACTGTGCGTCCCCTATTGCCCTTGATTCCCTTCTGGCAAGACGTCATGCTCTGTCTTTGTCTAGGTTCAGGCAAGGGGAACCTAGGAACTCTGCCTGGGATTGTGTTCGGAGCAGTGAGTGTTTCGGCTGGGTCACCAGGCCAGCTACCTAGACCCATGGATAGATCTGGAGTCCTTGTTGCTCTGTCTTTATGGGCCGAGTATTGACAGTATGCTATTCGCATACTGCCTGCGCTCCTTATCTTTTATTTTAATTTGTTTTCCTCTGTCTCCCTCCCCCATGCTGTGCCATTTTGAAATAATGTAAAGTAAAATCTACTGATGGCAAAACATAATATTTAAACAAAAGTGTCTTAAACAAAAGGTAAAAGTTTCTTTCTGCCTTACCCACCATTCTCTTTCCTACTCCTTGAAGTAAACCACTTTTATAGCTTATTAGTTTTTTTTCCAGTAGATTTCATTGTAATTTAAAGTACTGTGTTAAAATATCTTTTTCCTGATTCATCATTGTAAATAGTTGTTGCTTCTCTGACTGTTTACTTCTCCTATTAAAATACCAATAAGAGATAGGAATTTGGTATACTTTCTTTTGCTTCTTTTCTCTGTCTTCCAGGATATATTAGTGAAACTGTTATTTTTACTTGGTCAAGTTTATAACATTTATATTCTTTTGCAGCTATAGTTAAATCTTCTGTGTTTTCTCAGTAGATTACTTCCAGAAAAATTAACCTAATAGAAATTGTATTTATTATATCATGATTATATAAATATTATCTGCAGGACTAAGTAGAGTGATTGGACTTACAAAAAAAGAAAAGTAATCCTTTCTCTCTACATGAAAATCAAAATCTATTGGTGTTTTTTTTATTTGTTGAACATTTTTCACCTTTTTTAGGTCCTACTCAACTGCTATCATTTCTATAATGTTTCCTTTTTTATATGTTCCTTCGTCTTGTTTTGTTATAGTTTTGTTACAGTTATCCCTTTGAGAAATTTTTTTGATATGGAATATATGGGAAATCAATTTTCAGATTTTGAAATGATGTTAATTTAGTCCATACCCATGATTGAAAGAAAAATTATTTTTTTTTTTGGAAAATGAAATGCATTGCTCAGTTGCCTTTTAGCCTTCTGTTTGTAGGACAGGGTCAGATACTATTCTCATTCTCACAAATAGTGCCTTTTTTTTTTTTTTAAAGAAACTTTAAGGATTTTTCTCTTTTTATTTGGTGTTCTAAAATTTCACCAGTTGTTTAGGAAAGTCATTTGTGTCAGACTCTTTACTCCTAGATGATGAGACAAGAATGAAATATTATTTAATCCTTATCTGCATGAGATGCTTCTTGTTATATCAAGAGCTTTTGAAATGTATTTGTTCTCCAGGAGCTTATAATAACAGGCAGTTAACAGGCAGGACTGTGGGATAATATGCCAGTTAAAAACACAGAGTACATAAACAAAAGACCATCAGAAATGTTCATGCTGTGAATGGCTTGCTTCTTATACCCCTATGGGAATGGAAATATTGACATGTATAAGAGTGTGAATAGAAGCTAGGCACTGTTAGCTTTGACGGCATCAACTGTACAGTAATTCTAAATTAGATTTTAATAAGGTTTTTTTCACTAACACTTTATTTTTTTAGCTCTTAAAAATTGAATCATGATGGTGATGATAGTGATGATGGTTGTGATAATATTTAACATTTTTTGGGCTTTTCTATGTGTTCAAGCACTGTACTAATCATTTTCCTTGCCTTTTCTTATGTGGTATTGACAAAATATTCCACAGAGGTTTTATTATCATTTCTATTTTATAGATGAGGAAATTGATGCTTTGTAAAATAGGTGCAGAGTCAGGATTTAAACTTCGGTCTCCGGGAATGCAGAGCTTTTTGCTCTTAACCACTACTACACTATATTGTCTGATAATGTAATAACTATTATATGCAGCAGAAGCTCGTGGCTAGGAGGCCGATTTTTATTCATCTCCAGTAGCTGAGTTTGTTGTATTTTTTTTCCTACACCTGTTTCTACCAGTTGTGTTTGTTACTGTATTTATGTTAAGTAAATAAACTAATGAAACAGGTTTTTGAAAGTAGATAAGACAACTCATAAAAATGGGGATATAAGGTAACTAAATGTGATTTGGCATTCAGATTGTTTTGCATTTGTCTTTAAGTTCCTACTTATCACAGAGAAACTGAAACTTGAAATTATAGACAATTTGTGTGTGATTTGGCTCATATAAAACCAAGAAGTTAAATCTCCACTCAAATGAGAAGATTTTGGGTCTAAATCAGAAATGGGTAAATGAAATACGGTTATACAATTGTACTTACAACATTCAACATACATGTAAATAGACATGCACACACACAGGTATAAATATTCTCGTTTTAACTTTGATCAATTGACCAACTGAAAGGTCTGTTGAACTTTAGCCCGGGGTGGGCAAACTTTGTCTTTAAAGAGCCAGATAATAAATATTTTAAGCTTTGTGGGCCATAAGGTCTCACTTGCAACTGTTTAGCTCTGCCCTAGCAGCCATAGACAATATGTAAATAGGTTCATGTGGCTGTGTTCCAATAAAATGTTGTTTAGAAACATAGGCTGTTGGCTAGATTTGGCTCCTGGACCTGACCTCTGCTCTAGAATTAGAATTCATAAAGTTTGGAGATGTTTTGAATATCTGTAGTAGTTTTAGTAGTGGACTCTGATTTTTGAACAGAGTGAGGACAGAGATCTGGGTAGGTTCAGTGATTTTTGGAGTTCTTTTACAGTCTGTACATGGTTTGAAAGACCATGTGGACACTTCATGGTATCTCACCATTGTTGGTTTAGCCTCAAAGTGTTTGAAAGTCAGGTTTTCTCTGAAGAATGTTAATAAACTCTTTGACAGCTGTGACTAGATTGAAACCACTGGAAGAGATCTCTGATCTAAATACCTGGAATATCCAGGGTCAATGAACATACAGTATAAACTTGCAAGTATAAATTTTACTTAAGCTAATTTTATAAGTTTTAGCACTCCACTGAATCATATACAAAGATGCAGTAATTGAGTAACTGATATTTAGCATGTAATAGGATCTTGAAACTTTAGGGTGGGAAGCAACCCTCTGGATCTAGCACACTTTTGTATAGGAAGCTGATGCCCAGGAATATTAAAGAGACTTAAACCACATGACTCATTAATAACAGACCAGGGAAAGATCACTAAGATGCTAATTACCTCTGTACCATGTTGCTTTTCTGTATGGTCAAATTCGTACAAAATTCTGATTTATATGCAACCTTTCCAGGATTCATTTTATGAGTGTATATGTCCTAGATCAGCTATTTAAGAGAACAATATTAGTTATTTATGGATATATTTAATATCTTCTGTAGTGATGTTAAAAGTGCCCCCCAAAATTGTTTACTTCATTATATTCAGCTTGCAGATAGCCTTTAATAGCTTTTAGCCTTCCATCTGAGAACTGGTAAATTTTTTTGACCATAATGTAGCTTTTATTTATCCAAATGTTTATGAATAGATCCTTTTAGCATACTTTGATTAATTGACTCAAATCACTTGAATTTGTGTTTCTAAATGATGGCTAAAAGTTTCTTTGAAGGCTGTACAGTTAATATATACACTCCTTAATCACATAATTTTTATATATATATTTTCAATTAGTAGTAAATTGTTGTCAAAATGCACTTGTAGATTTTGAAAGCATTTTTTTTTTTTTAGGAGGGGGAGTGAGGTGGAGGAGGGGCAGTGGGAGAGGGAGAGAGAGAATCTTAAGCAGGCTGCAGGCCCAGCATGGGGTCTGACACAGGGCTTGATCTTACAACCCTGAGATCATGACTTGAGCCAAAATCAGGAGTTGGATGCTTAACCGACTGAGCCACCCAGGCGCCCCTTAAAAGCATTTTAAAGCCAAAATGTTTGATTTATAGATTTTATATTTAAAATATTATGCATACTATTTACATTACCATGTTTACATTAACTCTTAATACATAGGATATAGAGTCATTTTAACCATAAGTAATAGAAGCAGTAAAACCATCCAGATTTATGATAATTTTATAAACACTAAAGCCCATTTTTTCCAATTGCCGAGTTGAAGAAATCATTACTCTCAACTGTGAATGAGCTTAGGTATATTTATTTTTCCACCAAACTCAAGATACTCCTTGTAAAAATATGCTTACCAATTCTAACCTAGTTATTATTCCAGGTATTCTTGCCTTTCTATATCTGTGTCTCTGTCTTCAGCCTTAGGTGAGCTTCTTAGCCTTATATGATAGAAGAGTGGAACTGCTTTAGTTCTGCTTATCTCTCTTGTCTTCTTGCTAATGCACCTGTAGACCTAGACTTCAGTGCAGTTCTTTTTCTTCTAAAACATGCTCCTTTCTCTTTTTCTATCTCTGATTATTTATTGAGGTGGAAAATAGGGGCTAAAGGAATGTGATGGGAAATTTCACTCTTTTTGTTTGAATCACAAATTTGACTCAGCAGTGAGTCAGGCAGTGAGTTTAGTTAGTCCTAGGGAGTCCTGGAGAATAAGCCACAGTCTCTGCTTAGGGGGACAGTCACAGATATTCCCTTCTATCATGTGGGATGCTGGAAACAGAGCATTGTGAAACTGAATGGAACAGTCTACAGGGAAAGACGTCCCAGAAAAGATGACATTAGGATAGTCTGGAAAGACAGATGGATATTTGTGAGTGAGAAAAGGAGAAAGTATGTTCTAGTTCTCATGAACATTATATACAAGAACAGAGGATATGAAGGTCTGAGGTTCTTAGGGGAATTGCCCGTAGTCCACATGACTAAAATGTAGGCACTGAAAAGTGAAGGGGAAGTTCATTTTTCATGTCATTGTTAAGAATCTTACATGCTGTACTAATTTGGGGCTTTATCTTTGGTTTATTGGGGGAGCCACCAAAGGTTTTAAAGCAGTGGATTAATATGAATTTATTTCTGCTTTAATTACAAGCTGCAAACTCAGATGTCTGTAGGCACCAGGCAGGTAACTTACACAAAGCTGCTAGATGTGTGATAGCAGGAAATGGTCAGGCCCACAGGACTGATCAGGCCTTGCCTGAAGCCTTTCACATATAAGCTAGAGGAAAAACTGTGTTTGCCGAATCAAGCAGAATATTGAGACCCCTGCTCAGAGCTGTCCCTGAGAGCTTTTTGGAGGATGTTGTACAATGCTTGGTATACAGTAGGCTGATGGTGTTTGTCAAATAAATGGATGATGGATTGAAGGGTGGGTGTGGGTGTTGTGTGCAGAGATTCACTGGGAGACCATTAAGATAATTCAAGCAAAAAGTGGTAATGCTTGAGTTAGGACACATAATTGAAAAAAGAGAAGCATAGGTGGATATGAGAAATACTGAAATGGTAGAATTGTTGGGATTCACTTCCCAGTTCACACATGAAGAGAGGAAAGAATTAAAGATGACCTAGAGATTTCTAGCTTAGATTAAATGGGTGGTGATGACCTGAATCAAAAGAGAGATGGGGCACCTGGGTGGCTCAGTCGTTTAGCGTCTGCCTTCGGCTCAAGTCATGATCCCAGAGTCCTGGGATCGAGCCCCGCATGGGGCTCTCTGCTCAGTGGAAAGCCTGCTTCTCCCTCTCCCACTTCCCCTGCTTGTGTTCCCTCTCTCACTGTGTCTCTCTCTGTCAAATAAATAAATAAAGTCTTAAAAAAAAAAAAAAAGAGAGAGAACGTGGGAGAAAGGACAACTGTAGGAGAAGTAGTATTGGGGGAAAGGGGGTGGAGCTGAGGAACTTTTTAATTCTAAGTGCCAAGGTACTTATCATGACTATCATTTTTGGTGTATTATTTGGGGGTCTTTAAGTCTCATTTTCATTCATTCATTCATTCATTCATTCATTGTTCTTGAACAGAAATTGTCCCAGAACCCTTTTTTTCTTTTTCTTTTTTTTTTTTTAGGAAAATCTCAGTCCTGCCTACACATATTCCCTTAACCTATGTCTGTGGCTGTGGCTATTTTTCTAGGCATAAATCCTGATTAGAGATCTTAATTTTTCTGATATCAACCCTATATTGTTGGTTGTCAAAGTACCTAGTTTTGCTCAGTCTCAGTTTTTACTAGAATAATCTCCAGTTCTCAACTTTAATCAAAAGTGTGCTTATGATAAGTAGTATTTGTAGCAAATTGTCTAATTCCTCCATATATTTGGACATTTATCCCTGAGACCATCAAAAAATGGGTACTTGTATTATTGGTTTTACTTTTCTGATACATTGCTTTATATCTACGTATCTGTATATGTATCTACATATGTCTCATCACTCTGGTGTTATTTCCTCAGCTTTCATTAAAAGGTTCTGTAAGAAGCAAATGCAACGAATCCATAAATCCATTATTATATATTATATAAGGCTATTGTCAAGGGTGTTGTGCCTTAGGAGATAAAAGGTGATTGTTCCCTTTTTCAGGACTCTGGTAAAATTTTCTCCCAGAACTTAAATGCCAACAAAAGTGATTTTTGTTTCTTTGGTTTTTTGTTTTGTTTTTCCCTTGAGTGCTGGTAATTTTTTGATATTATGGACACTAAATTGTGTACTTGGACCCTCCCTATTTGTTTTGGCTGCTAGGACCTTGAGAGTCAAGTTCATAAACAGATAACAGTTGTAAAACAATACCTTGTACAATTATACTTTTCATTTGTTCTATTTTATTTTAGTTTGCCTTAATTTTTTTTGTTAAAATATTTTCTCTATGATTGTATTTATTTTGTTAGATATCACAGATCCTTTTTAATAAGGAAATACTATAATTCAAATAATATCAGTTCTGGTTTTTAATTTTTTTTCACTGACCTAGGGAAAATTAAAGGGAACAAAATCAGATTCAACTACATATCCAAAGTGTATAACTAAATAAATTTTTATAAAGTGAACATAGTTGTGTAATTACATCCCAGAAATGCAAATAGAACATTTCTATTACCCCAGAAGCGTCCTTCATACCCAGTCCCAGTCATTTTTCTCCCAAGGTAACCTAACCACTGTTCTAACTTCTGTCACTACGGTTTGTTTTGCCTGGTTTGAACTTTATATAAATGTATCATGTAGTAACTTCTATATAGTGGACTTTGTCAATTTGTTTTTGAGATTCAGGTGACACATTTTCATTGCTATAGTATTTCATCATATAAATATATTATACTTTATCCATTTAATTATTCATAGACAATTGTGTTGCTTTAAGTTTTGCCCATTACAAATAATGCTGCAAAGGTTGTGTATGCATTTCTGTAAGATATGTATCTAGGACTCCTGGAATATTGAGTGAATGTATGTTGAATTTCAGTAGATCTTACAGTTTTTCAAAGAGGTTTTATCAATTTCCCCTTCCTCCAACATTGAATTCAGTGTTCCATTTGTTCTGCATCCTTGCCAACATTTGTTGATGTCATTTTTTTTAATTTTTAAAAAATATTTTTAGCTATTCTGGTTGTTTGTTATGTTGTCTTATTGTAGGTTCAGTTTGCTTTTCCTGAATGCCTACTTGGAGTGCCTGTTGTATGTTAATTGGACAATCAGATATCTCCTTTGTCAAGTATCTGTTCAAGCCTTTTGCCCTTTATTTTTATTCTTGTTTGTTTGATCAATTTATGAATTCTTCTGTTTGTACCACACTATCTTATTGCTGTGACTTTAACCTTTACCTATTTTAGTATATGTCCTCCAACATTGTTCTTCAAGATATTCCTCCCTATTCTTAATCATTTGAGTTTCCACATAAATTTAGAAGCAGCTTGGCATTTTCCATACACAAAGAAAGAAAAACCTGCTGGAGTTTTAATTAAAATTTTAGTTATTCTAGAAGATCATTTTGGTGAGAACTGGTATCTTAATGATATTGAAGGCTTTAGTTTGTTTCCATAGTATATATCTTCATGTATTTCAGTATTCTTTATTTTAGCTCAGTTTTGTATT
Source organism: Mirounga angustirostris (assembly GCF_029215605.1). Lineage (NCBI taxonomy): Eukaryota > Metazoa > Chordata > Mammalia > Carnivora > Phocidae > Mirounga > Mirounga angustirostris. The sequence goes on along the minus strand of NW_026991720.1, from coordinate 70,123,599 downwards.
GCCTATTTTTTATTAGATTTATTCCTAGGTATTTGGTTTTTTGAAATGGTATTTTAAAATTTTTTATTGTCTAGTTCTTTGTTTCTAGTATATAGAAATTGATTTTACTTTGGAAATTCTACCTTTTATCTGTATTATACTTTTTAATCTTTAAAACTTGCTATCAATTTTGATTTCTTGAATTCTTAGTTTTTATCTATCTATTCTTTAGGAGTTTCTACCTATACAATTCTGTTGCTGTCAGTTATGACTCTTTTATTCTTTCTAATTCTTTTCCTTTTATTTTTCTTGCTTTATTGCCCTGTCTGTAGAATCAACATATCTTACTGCTCATACTATTTATCTGTGAATTTATGAATTATTTATTCAGCTAGTGTATATTTTTTGAGCACTTAGTTTGTCTCTGTTAAAGATAGTCACATCTAACTCTGTTTTATTTGATAGTGAATTGAATTCAAAGCTTCAAGATACTTTAGAACAAATTGAGGTAAGAAGGATTACATCATAAGTGCTTTTCTCTTTTCAGAGGCTTTGGATAGTACATATATGCATCTTATGTTATGATTTCTGTGTTATTACCAGTGTTCTAGATCACAACACTTTATTGTTTTTTTTTTAATTTGGGATATCTGTGCATGGTTGAGTTAATGCTAATCTACTTGTAAACTCAATAATACTATTGGAGTTGGGGGCGCGTGGGTGGCTCTGGTGGTTAAGCGACTGTCTTCAGCTCAGGTCATGATCCTGGAGTCCCGGGATCGAGTCCCACATCGGGCTCCCTGCTCGGCGGGGGGTCTGCTTCTCCTTCTGACCCTCTTCCCTCTCGTGCTCTCTGTCTCTCATTCTCTCTCTCTCAAATAAATAAATAAAATCTTTAAAAAAAAAAAATACTATTGGAGTTGTGGGATCTGAAAATGGTATTTTGTATCTGAAAACACCCTATCCAGAAAGATCCCAAAACTGTTAATCATAGATTTGTTTTCATGTAAATTATAGCCAAAATATTTATCATGTATTAATTATTTTTTGATTATTAACTTTTTTAGTTCAGTGAGTTAATTTATATAAGAATAATTATTGGCTGATGAACCCTCCTAAATTCCTAAACCTTCTACTATTCATACAGTTCATCAAAATATAGAAATGGAAAGGAAAAGATATGTCATTATGAGCATGAAGTCTTACTTTTCCTCCTACATTTATTCAGAGTTCATCTCTTTACTTGGCAATCTTTGCAAAGCAGGGTATTCATTTTAATAAATAAGAATTATTTGTTATTTTCTGGTATTTTATTTTATCATTTTTCTGATGAGAGTACTTGTAAAAACTGAGGCTGGACTTTCAAACAACCTTTTGTGAAAGTATGTTTTCATCATAAATGCAGTTATTTACTAGTTGTAAGAATGGCAGTTTATTTGATAAACATAAAGATAATGCTTTGAAAATCCCTTAAATAATCATTTGAATATTGAGGACTTTCTTTTGAAAGCTCAGTATTTCTTCACTCTGAGTATACAATATTATTCTGTACTTATGTAGAGAATCATTATTTTGAAATGAAATCATTGAAATAGAAATCCTTAAACAGTTGATGCATTTAGATATAAAAGTATGTATCTTGGGTATGTGCTTTTAAGGTCAATGTAGTTTTGTTGAGAATTACTTTTCAGTGATTATAGAAGGACTGTTATTATTTTTTAATAGTCCTATAAATTCAGTTCATATAATTGTAAGTTTTAGCAGATGTATGAGGAAACATAAAGTAAAAATAAAAAGTAAAATACTTCTAGTAACTATTACGCTTATTTTGTGTCTCTTGAAACACTAGGCATGGGTCTTTAGATTCCTCATTTATTAATGACATCTTAGTAAACTTGATTATAGTTGGTATATAGTTGGTAATACATGAGAATTACAATCTATTTATATTTTTATTTAAATTTGTTTTTGACTGTTAAATCTAATGTGATAGTAAATATCTTTAGATTATTAATTAAAAAATGAAAAATTAGTCTTAACACTTTCCTCTCATTACCTTGGAAACAATTCCTTAACTGCCTCTTGCCTTTTGTTTTAATTCCATAGGAACAGTTGGATGTAGCTCTTTCTAAAATTTGCAAGAATTTTGACATAAACCATTATACCAAGGTTCAGCAGGCTTATCGACTTCTTGGAAAAACACAGGTTAGTTTTGAACGAATGTTTGCTTTTTTCTTAATCAGGAATCTGTTGATCTTTATGAATGCTCAAGTCTGAATATTACTAATGTAGTGTCCTTAAAAAGTTTCATTTAACGAAGTACATTTTTATGCCATATTAACATAGTTTCAGTGTATGGAGTATGATTAAAACATGACAGAAGTTTGTTTTGTGCTATGAAGTGTTTATCAGGTTTAATATTTTCACAATTTTATATAGTTTTTTTTTTTTTGAAGTGTTATTATAAGATAATTTAGTTGGAGGGGATGTGTAGTCTTTTACCTCAGCTCTTTGTCCTGAATAAGAACTTCTTAATTTGGAGCTTCATGGTTCTGAGATGGACCAGCATGTTTCCCTCAAAGTGGTATGTAAACTTTTGTGTAGTGTATATGTTTATCTGTAAAACAGCACCATTTCATTTATCATATTTTTCAAGGGATTCTCTTACTCTCCGAATGACTTCACTACTCCCACGGTGCATGGTTTTACATTCTCTTACTGCCCAAGGGCTTCCTTGAAAAATTTGCAACAAGGGTCATTGAAAGTTAATTGTACCTTCTGCTTGTACAGGATTATACACTTATTTATAAAACAGCTAAACGTGATAGATACAAATATTTTCTTCCCTTAAATGGTCTCCTGTCCATCTCTTAGGAGATCTAAGAATTTACCAAACCATTGAAACTGTTTGCATTTTAAGTCTGAATAAAGAAATTTGGTTTTTTACTTAATTATTTTGCACATCTTAAGCTACTGAGGAGAAATTACAAGAAGATAGACACTTGGTAATTTGGGACCTGTTTAAAGACCTTTGAAAATATGATTATAACTTCTAACTACCCTCATCAGACTAATTCTTTTACTCATTAAATATTTAGTAGCCCTTATTGTGTGCATTGCTCCAGGCACCTCAATATGGGCCCTCATCTATCTTATCTTCTAGTAACGGAAGCAAACATTAAAGAAATAAATGGGCAGGGTGTTGGTTTGTAACAAGTGCTATAAAGAAATATATATCAGGATAAGTGGATAGAGTCATGGAAGGCACTGATTTATACAGGATAGTCAGGAAACGGTTCTCTGAGAAGGTAACCATTGAGAAGCATCCTGAACAATGTAAGGGAATGACGCAGAGGAGATCCAAAGGTGTGATTTTACATGACATGTCTAAAAAAGAGCAGTATGGATAACAAATACAGGCAGGATGGATAAATACAAAGCAACAGAGCAGGGTTCATGATTCAGATTTATTTTTAGGGATAGGATGTTGTGGTTATTTGAAGGGTTCTTTGCAAATAATCAGTACAATTAAAATTTTATAAACAATAGTGATCTTTGTGCTGTATCTATAATTGGTAAAGATTTTTTCCTATGTTTTTCAAGTCCATTGAAATTTATTTATTTTAATAACATGAAATTATGTTGTATGTTTTTTTTCTTTCCACAGACAGCAATGGATCAACTTCACATGCACTTCACTCAAGCCATTCATAATACAGTGTTTCAAGTTGTTCTTGGTTATGTGGAACTATGTTCAGGAAACACAGATACAAAATTCCAAAAGCTGCAATATAAGGATCTCTGTACAGTATGTAGTGACTTTGTTCTGTTCATATTGCCTCTCTTTTAGTTTTTGAATTCATATTCCGTTTTTCTTAGCACCTATTATTTGAAGATGCTACTGAAATAAAAAGAAATATGTTTGCCGAAAGCTTTTTTTTTCTCCCATATTGTTCTTTTTCTCATAATGGAAGATTGAGTCACACAAATGGTAAAAGTTGATGAGATGGTATAGATTGATGGAGTGCATTTGCTTCTAAATGGACTCTTTACTCTGTCATAGCTTCTCTTACCCTTTTCTCTCAGGCTCTTAATTCTCTTCTGTGATTGCATCTAAGATACTTCTAAGCAATCATCTTAGCTGGTTTCCTGTATACCCTTTCCATCAGTCTTTCCGTGTGTATGAATGCTGTTTCTGTCAGTATCTGTAACCAATTTCTTTTCATTCTTAAAGAAACAGAGGTCTATAGGTAATATAACCACAGGTGAGAAGTGAACTGAGTTGGGCTCTGTTTTAGAATTGGTCCTGTTGATGGATTGATGTAGGGTGTGAGGAAAAGAGAATGATGAACAACTGGGAGAACAGTGAGTGGTGTCATATGTGTTTACAAGGAAGACTGATTTGTAGTGGGGAGTCATGAATTCTGTTTGATAACTATTAACATTCAAGGGGACTTGTTGAGGAGGCAGTTGGATAAAAACTTACGGAGATGAGAGCTGAAGTGATAGAGTCGTCAGAATCTAATTGTACTTAAAGCCATGATACTTGATAGGAAGATGGGGGAAAGGAGTGTAGATAAAGGAGCCATGGGACCCTTGGGCCTTGTGACATTCAGGGATTAGGTAAGGAGGAGAGACCAGGAAGAAGGGTCAGAGAGAGAGCAGCTTGCTAGGTGGGGGAAAAGCTAGGAGATGGTGGAACAGTCTACAGAAGGAAGTATTTCAAGGAGAATTGACCGTAAACCTATGTCAGATGCTTCTGAGAGTCTGCATAAGGTGATATTACAGAATTGACCCTTGATTTGACAATGTGGAGGTTATTGTTGACCTTGGTCTCTTTAATTCTAGTTCAAGAATGTTCTGTGTCTCTCACTGGAGACATTCTTGAATTATTTGTAACATCAACTTAGAAAATAACAGTTCTAGGAAGTAGATATCTATTCTCTACTGTAATTATGTCCAGGGATTAGTATAAAATTAAGCGAATCTTAATTCTTTAGTGAGTTTGTCAAAAGTGCAGGTTATATGTTCATTGGGATCTGAAGAAATCTTCTTACTTGAGCTACAATAAATATTCCAGGAGGATGTGATTATATATGATAGATGAAGGATTGAGTTAATAATGACAGTGGATGGTTGTTAATATAGCTTAAAAATGTCTTTAAAATCATTTTATAAATCATGAGGACTCTTTCACAAATTTAATGATTATTAACTTAAAGTGTGATATAGTTGCATAATTTCATTTTTGAATATCCAGTTTTAAGTACAGCCATCATTTGTTAAAGTTCAATGATTTTGAAATGTGTTGTTCTTATTCATATATTTTCTTAGTTTGATAGTATATATTTTTAAATTAAATATACAAGAAATCAATTTCATTTTTTGATTCTATTATTGTTGCTATCATGAAGAGATGATTTAAATGGTAAAGCAGTTTATTACAAGTTGGTGATTTCTCTGTTACAGCAGAAAATAACTTATAATAATTAAAACAAACATTTTAAACAAATTAGGCTTTTGTCCTTCAGCCTTCTTTACTTTGGTTAAATCTGGTGTGTGTTTGTGTATGTGCATAGTATACTTTTACCATTAAATTTTTATATGTTTTTAAGTCAAAGACATATTTGTGCTCCTGCTTCTTGAGAAAGTCCTCTGTACATTTATGTAATACAAAGCTGAAAGTTGTATTTATAAATGTTTATGAACAAAAATTTATGCTTAAAGTGTTTACCATAGGTTGTTGGGTTTTGTTTTTTTTTTTGGAATTTCTTTCACTGTTTTTTTTTTAAAGCTGACTTTTGAAGGAGCTGTGTGTATATTTAAATTATCAGATAACAAAGGGCTTATCTTTCTTGATTTTATTTTGAGTTAATGCTTGTTAAAATGACTCCAAGAAACATCTGGTAATTCTTTATAAAATTATCTATCTATGTGTGGTAGTAGTGAGGTATATATAATTAAATTAAGGAAACAAGTGATTTATTGGTCTACTAGAGCTTAGAGATAGAAACCGCCCCCTCCACCCAGAACAGCCAGCACATAGGTTATTATTCATCCAATGCAGTTGTACACTTCTGGTTTATATTCAAGCTGTGCTAAGACATTCATTGAAAGAGTTTTGAAGTGATGAGAATAGTAGCAAATGTTGATGATGGCTTCATGAAGGAATTTCTTTTGAGGAAAGGATTTAACAGAATTAGGTATGGTGGGCTCTTTATGTTGAGAGAACAGACTTAGGGGAGCTGAATAATGAGGTGAAGAATGTGATGCATTTTAAGGTGGCCCATTTTTTTTGGCACAATTCTCAATAAGAAATTAAAGAAGTTCCAGAAATTACCCCAGGCCTCTAGAAGTATTTAAGTCAGTGCTGCCACAGGCAGACAGGGATGTGGATATCTCTTTGAAACCTAACTAAGTTTTAATTTGTTTTATAATATTTGAATTCTAGTTGACATGTTTAAGCCAGGGAAGATTAGGAAGAAATTATTTCTCATCAGATTTGTTTATTTGTTAGTTAGTTTGATGAAAAGATGTGACCTTTTAGTAACTGAGTTCTATAAATGAAGATGATTAGCTCAGGAGAGGAAAAATGGAAGCAGCCCTTAGAAATTTAATAAATAAACTGATGAAAGGAGATTTAAATATGTTTTCCTGGTGAGAACACATATAAAGGATCTGGAATGGCACAGCTCAGGCAAGGGAGATGATTTGTGAAGGAGCCTTGTATTAGAATGTAAGGTTCTTGATTTTTTTCAATATGTAGCAATTGGGAATCATTTAGCTCTGATTAAAAGTCACTGAGAATACTTATTGAGGATGTGCTAATGGGAGAGTGTATGTGGCAATGGAATGTCAGGTAAGAAAGAAGCAACAGAGCCCTCGGGAAATGCATATAAGATGTTGACTGGTAGATTTTAGAAATGAGAAGAAAGAGTTCAGGCATTTGGGCAGTTGGTTTTCTCTGTATAATAGCAGTATTTTGAAGGAAGCCCTTAATCATAGAGTTTAAATATAACATTAAAAAATGAAATACATGAAATAGTATACTCATCAGAGTTGAGAGAGGGGTGGAGTTCCTGTAAATGGGAACAATTGTGTTTCCTTTAAAAGGAAAGAGATTGGAAATGAAGAGATCTAATCATCTGCTTGCCCTTGTTCGTAGTATTATTTTAAACCACTCATATCCATCTATTACTAAATGGGCTAGAATGAAATTGAACTTAAGTTTTTTGATATCCCTTTACAAAGAAATCTGGGATAAAATTTGCATTCTCTTTCTATTTACTCTGGTAAACTGAGAACTTCAGAGTTCTTAAGGCCAGCAGCATCCTATCCTGTTATGACATTTCTGTGATTTGTGTCCTGTCAACCATTGCTGAGTTTAAAAGCTTAGTTGGCTTTGAGCTTTTTGAAATTATTTTGTAATTGAATGTACTTACTTTTCTTTCTTTACTAAACAATGTTTTCTGAATGATTTCATTAGAAGCACAATTTTTCTTCTTACAGTTTATCTTTCAGTGTGGTTTTCCTGTTTTTCTTGAATGTATTGGCGAACAGTTGTTAGATCAGTAATTTAGGCTCCTTTAAAAATGTGTACATTATTTTGAAGCTCAAATAAATGACTGATATTTAGCAAAAATTTCAAAATGAATTAAACCTCATTCATTTCCGGAAAGGGCCAATGAAAGGGGCTTAGTGGTCATTTTATTTACTTAAAAAAATTAAGCCTTGTTTGTGATTGCATTTACGTTGATGTACCCCTACATGTTGATACCAGTCTGTGGAGAAATTTATAGACACCAAGTGGATGTTATTTATTTAGTGACCTTGTAGAGAAACTTTTTGTAGGCTATTTGAAAGTTAAAAAAAAAATTTTTTTACAACCTTCTTTGGCAGGCTGTTGGATTTCCCTGGGAAGCTTATATTAAGATGTTAATTAGGATGTTATTGATTAATTTTATGATAATAGAGCTGGCTAACGCTGGCTGAAATTTTCCCAACCATTTTTCAGTTTTTCATTTCCAAATGAGCTTAATGAGTTTTGAGTTCTGTTTTTGAAATGAACTTGATAATGTAGTAATAACTTTGGTGAAAAATGGAGTTTTTTAAGAAAAAACTTTGAAATCATTTCAGTATATGTTTTCCCAGAGTCTGACACATTGGAGGTGCTTAGTAAATGTTTCTTGAGTAAATTCAATTGCCCTCCTTGTCTCTAATTGGTACGATGTTGACACAGTCCAAATTTAAGTTAAGTATGAGGGAAAGAAAACCAACATTGTGCATCTTTTGTGTGCCATGGACTTCTTTTTTAAAGATTTTATTTATTTATTTGAGAGAGAGAGTGAGTGGGGGGGGGTGGCAGAGGGGAGAGAATCTCAAGCAGACTCCGTGCTGACCACGGAGCCTAACTTGGGGCTTGATCTCATGACCTATAGATCATGCCCTGAGCTGAAATAAAGAGTCAGATGCTCAACTGACTGAGCCATCCAGGTGCCCCTGTGCCATGTACTTTTACAGATGCTTTATGTGCATACATCGTAGAAAGACAAAGGGACTGCTGGTCTAACATTCCATTCTTCTAAGCTTTATAAAATTTTTCTTGTAAGTACTCTCTCTTGATACTGAATTCAGTGTCAGTTTTTTTGAGGGTTAGTAAATATCTTTAGTAAGATCTCTGTTGAAGGTATAGTTTATTTTGATGTTCATATAGAAACCTAAAGACAAATTCCTCTTTTTAGTCAAAAACATGTTTCTATTCCCAAATTCTCAGGGCATTTTCTGTTATGAAGAATATATTGTCTCTCATCAAACAATCATGTTTTTGCTTCTCTATAGAATTAACTGCTTCTTTATTCTTTTGCTGACTGTTTTCTGACTTAAACTAGTCTGGTATTTATATGTTCTTACATTATTTAGAGTCTACAGTGTTAGAATATGGATTATGTAAGTAGTTGCGCAAACTAAGCAATCATTAACATGATGTTTACTCTTAAAAATATACATATTTGAAATCATACAAGTAAAACATAGAGAAAAATATACATTAAGCAAAAAGAAGAAAATAAAAATTAATATTTATGCATGCAAAGCTGATTCTTTTAATGTGTTTGTAAGCAAATAGCTTTTAAAAGTAGGATTATGCTGTATACACAGTTTTACAACATTTTTCCCACTTTCTATGTTATAAATAATTTTTCATTTCAGTAAATACGCTACCCACATAACTTTTAATAGCTTGACAGTATTTCAGTGTAAGATCCTGTGGATTAATTAACCAGTTTCCTATTCTTAGATATTTATTTTATTTCTAGTTTTTGATATTATGAACAACACTGTAGTAAATATTCTTAAAGCTAAATCTTTGTACACATCTTTATTTACAATAAGTGATGAGAAATGAAATTGCATTGTCAAAGGCTTTGCATTTATAAGGATTTTGGTTCATTTTTCCAAAATTGCCCTCTAGAAAGTGTTTCAATTTATACTCCTCATCAGTGATGTCTGCTTTTATTCCTTTCCCTGTACACATGAATGCTGATTATTTTGTATTTATTAGCTTAATTGTCAGATACCAGAAGGTAGCATATCAAGAATAATTTATTTTGTTTATCACTCAGGCATATTTAGGATGTGAAGGAAATTAAACTGGGACATTTAATTGATTGTTGGAGTTAATTTGGTTGATTTGTTAGGCGAGTAGACCTTTTCTCTCTTATTGGAAGCTACAAATTTGAACATTTGCTCAAGAGAAAAGTCCTTTCAGTTAGAAGAGTAATACTATACATTTACTTGAATTGCTTCCTCAGGTCAGTTTTAGAATACTCCAAAGAATAAAGCTGTCAGATTTATTATCACATATTTTTACCATCACCACTCGTATATTTTCTTATATATGAATATATATTGATGTCTATATATTTAAAATAAAATAAAAACTAGGTTTTGGTAATTTCTTAAAATTCAAAACTTAATGATCAAAAGTTAGGTAAGGAAAAATTTTCCCTGCTATTTACTCTCTGGGTTGTCAAGAACCGTTAAGGGTCTGAAATTTTATCCTCTTACAAACTGACAAGCTAGTACCTTACCCTTTCATGGATGCTGGCAAAGGACACAAGACTCCATTTTCTTAATATTCTGACTTGCTAAGCATAAGCTAGTTCCCTTATCATCACTCAGCGTTTGTTAATCAAGTAATCAGTTCAGCTCAACAAGGATAGATAAGGGTTTATAGAATTTATAATCCAGTAAGGCGTCACGTTAATTATGACCAGAGGTAGGATAAGAAAAGTTCAAACAATGTAGTGTTATTGGGGTCCAAGGAAGGCAAAACTGTATCTTATTGTTAAGAGGAGGCTGCAAGTTTTGAGGGTCTTGGATTTCAACAGCACACTGTATGTAGCTGGGTCGTGGGGAAGTATAAGGAAATATCCTGAGCAATGGCACGAGAGGAAGAGAGCCTAGGGCAGGTGAAAGGAACCAGCCTTAGGTCTTCTGGCTTGGCTTAACTGGATTTTCAGTATGAAGATTTGGTTGTTCAGTGTTCTCTGGGACTGAGTGCCTCTGGAGTGCATGCTTTGGGCTGTAGTTATTTGAGTAGCCAGTCTTCCCTCTTTGGCTAGAAATGGAGGGGTTTCCTGGTCACTTGAAACTGGCTCAGGTGTGGCAAGGGCCCTGGGCTGCCCAAGTCTAAGAACCTGTCAGTGTAGTGTAGACTGCTGGGTGGTGTGTGTGTGTGTGTGTGTGTGTGTGTGTGTGGTGGGGGAGGGTTGGGAGTAAATGTTAAAGACCCAGCCTGTTTTTAGAGCATGGCATTTACTGCCAGCAGAAACAAAAAATAATTTACTGGTAGAAGGCTGTTCTTGAGACCTTCAAGAAACCCTATTTTTAATTTGATGGTGCTTTTACATTTAAATACTACCCTTTTTTTTGGTGATAATCTCAGTTTAGGGGTTCCCAGCATTTTATTGATTGTAACTTTGAAAGATAATTATGTATTCTGATTACACCTGTGTTGCTTATTTTATAGTATTAACCTGTCTATTTGATTCATGCCATTTAACAGCAATTCAAAAAAACCCGAGAATGGTTTAAAGGAGACCATTCTGTTTCACAATTTAGCACTTCACAAGGAATTTCACAAGGTGCTAGTTACTTAGTTCCAAGGTGCTAGTTACTTAGTTCCAATGGTTTAGAGGAGACACTTCTGTTTCACAGTTTAGTACTTTACAAGCAATTTCTCAAGGTGCTAGTCACTTAGTTCCAAGTTAGGATCATTTATATCATACAGATAAATATGATTTTGTGGGTATATATAATTTTGGTATTAATGATAAAATGGGAGATGAGAGTGACTATTTTCTTACCATGATATGTTTGTGTTTTTTTTTAATTTTTTAAATTTTTTTAAAAATATTTTATTTATTTATTTGACAGAGAGAGACACAGTGAGAGAGGGAACACAAGCAGGGGGAGTGGGAGAGGGAGAAGCAGGTTCCCCGCGGAGCAGGGAGCCCGATGCAGGGCTCGATGTGGGGCTCAATCCCAGGACTCTGGGATCATGACCTGAGCTGAAGGCAGACGCTTAACGACTGAGCCACTCAGGTGTCCCTATGTTTGTGTTTTTAAATCATGAATGAATCTATTTTGGTACAAGGAAAGTTTTGCTGCAGCTTATGTACATTGTTGTCTTTGGAGAGTCATAGTGTTTAAAGCTTCAGAGAGAACGTAGGTTATTTGCTTTATCCCTAGGGGTGTTTAGATAAATGAAGTGATATTATAGCCTCATGACCAAGTAGGTCACAAAATTGGGCCCCAAGACCAAATGTGTGCTGTCCACTCCACTATACTGTGCACATCTCTGGCTTCCAGTGGTTAGAAAGTATTGAAGATGTTCGTATTTTGTACAGCTTGGCCCTTACAGAAATAATTAGTGGGGGGAGAGATCTTATAATTGCTTGGCCCAGACATTTATTTAGGTCCAGAGTTCAGCCTCCCCAGAGATGTTTTTAGCTCCTGGGTCTAGTGCCGTTTGGATCTGCAGCATACTTCCTGAAGCCTCCCAGACGGGCAGTAGTACCAGCTTCTGGTGATGTAGCTCACAGTGCTAACAGGGTTCATCTAGAGATACTGCTGACTCTCTTGTTTTTTGAAATCCATCTATCAGTGTGTGTATGAAGTTGGGGATGGGGGGGTGGCAGCGCTGGGAGTTTTGGGTCCCTGTGAGGATGCCAAGACATCTGTTCCTTTTATGTTTGTCAGGATGTGATTAGAGTGCTAAATCAAAATGAAACAAGAACAAAAAATACCTTAAGAATTTAAGATAATCCTAAGAATTTTTATTTTGATGTTGTAATTTAGAAATCATATTCCTGAAATTTTTGTAGGTATTTGGTAATAGAGATTTCTGATGTGTATAAAAGCAAATTAATAAGAATTAAAAAGCTAAATCTGGCATTCTCCTTTTTTCATATGTACCACTTAGCTCTGCACTTAAGCAAGTTTTAAAAGATGGCATTTTTTTTCATTGTGTGCTACAGATTGGAAGAGCATGCTCCTATTTGTTTCATGTTCTTTGAAAATGACCTCTAGATTCTTACTTATTGTTTATAATTAAGGCTGAGATGTTGCTGGTTTTACTAAGCTAATATCATCCTTTTTATTTTGACCAGGTAGGTTGGTTGAAGTAGTTAAATAGCAGAAATGGAAGGTGCAGAGTGTTACTTTAGCCGACAGTGATGGAATAGCATATCCTTTCTGTGGATTTTTTGGAAGTGTTAATCAAGATTTGATTAAGAAGCCTATTTTGATGTTTGAATAGTGAAGCATAGTGGAAATGCTGTGTTGGACTTTCTACTTATAATGTTACATTATAACATCCAGATTTGTGAATATTCTCCAAATCCTTCCCCCAAGGATATTTGTTGCCTTGTATAATCCTCAGAGTTACTAGACATGTATGTTATCTGTATATGGGTTATGGATTTTTAAAAAATTATATTACTTAAAATATACTTTCTTTTCTATATGTTTTTTGAGATATTTCTAAAATACTGTTCTTTTTCTTTTCCACTTACCTCACAACTTTTGCTGAATGAATTGAAACTACTAGCTTTCAGCCAAAGAATGGCAATGGAGAATAGCTCTAGAACACAGGAAAATATTTGAAAATTAAATTTCTGTTTCCCATATATTCTTAATTTTTATGTATTTATTTTAAGATTTTATTTATTTATTTATTTATTTATTATTATTTTTTAAATATTTTATTTATTTATTTGACAGAGAGAGATAGCGAAAGAGGGAACACAAGCAGGCGGAGTGGGAGAGGGAGAAGCAGGCTTCCCGCCGAGCAGGGAGCCCGATGTGGGGCTCCATCCCAGGACCCTGGGATCATGACCTGAGTTGAAGGCAGATGCTTAATGACTGAGCCACCCAGGCACCCCTATTCTTAATTTTTAAAACAGAATTTAAAGACATATTATTTTAGTTCTTTTGGGGTGTCTCACTGTGAATATTTTCTAAATGGACCAGTTCAAGACTTTCATTGCTATTATTGATAGGTGATATGAACGTGGAACTGGGATTAGAGTATGGCATTCCCCTGCCTTGGTATTTCTGGTCTTATCCTAAATGTACCGTCCCTTAATTGGGACTTGAACTGAGATGAAGTGTTAGGTATTTAGTAATTGGTGGGCAGATAAAACTAGTGATGAGGTAGGCAGATCCAGGAATCTCTAACAGTGTTTTATGAAAGGCAGAAACTTCAGTCCCCAGTGGTTTATTGTGTAAGGCTTGTGACCGCTAAGTTGCGGAACTCGTGCTGGCTGGACCCAGGGCTTCCAATTCCTTCTGTAGGTGTCTTTCTGTTATGTCCTGCTGGTGTGAAGAAGAATCGATGTCTGAGGGGAAGTTTCATGGTCTGTTAATTCAGAAACTCAAATTCTCTTCTTGGCCTAGCTTTTATTTTTTGATTACTTATGCAATTATTTGCTTATTTGCTGGTTTCTTTGAATTTCTTTTGTTATAGTTATGATTCACCCATGTCTGTGTGATAAGATTCTCTACTTGTAATTTAGAGGTGATTCTTATAAATTGATGAGAGAACACTAGTTGTGAATGATTTTAGTAATAAGGTGTTAAAAGCATAAGAAGCATTTGTTGCTATGAGAGTTGACACCAGTTGGTTGCATGGTACAGAGAAAAGTGGTTTTTGGAGTCCAGTTTTAAAATGAAAGGACTCTTTTAACTTATTGCCAGCATGGTCTTCACGTGCAGAAATTAACATATCTGGGCTTAAATGTATTAAAAACAGTATTTTTTCTCTCTCCCACCTTGCCCTCTTTCCTTAAACTATTTACTGCATATGTATCTAGTACAAAGAATCTCTACATTTGTTTCTGTTTTAGAATATAAATTTAGGCAAGAGTCATCTTGTTATCTGGTGCTCAGTACGTCATAGTCTTATGTTTGTATATATGAACATATTTGTGAAGATAATGCAATTTATATTCTTTTGGAAGACTTTCAGGCATGTGCAGTGGTTTAGCTAGATTTGTGAATTATTTACACTTGGATCAGTTTGGTGAGAAAAAGCTTGCTATAACTTCAATAATGTCAACTTTTTTTTGGAAAAGAATTTACATATATGTCTTTGTGTATCTCATCCAAACCCATTACATTTCAGCAAATCATCAAGAGGTAACATAGTAAAGAACCTCCTTTTCCTCGAATAAATAGGCAAGTAATGTAACTAGACAGCATCTGGGTAGAAAATAGAAGGTAGTAGTAGTTCTAAGATTTAATTTTCTGGTTTGTTAAACTGTGACAAGTATAATAAAAATTAATTGGTGAACTATAACACAGTTATTTGTATAGTCATAATTTTTCTTTGGGAAGAAATAAGACTAACACTGTCTTCCTTTTATCTACCCGAAAGAATGTTGGGATATAATTAGATTAAATTTATTTGCATAATATAAATACAAATTTATGTAAAGTTGAGTTTATGAAGGTGAAAAAAAATTGACTTGTAAAAGAGTACCTTTATTCAGGTGAATGATTGCTGGGAGTTGCAGCCCAGAACATTTTTGTGATTTTTTTCTTTTCTTTGCCTTCTGCTTTTAGCTTTTTCCTGACCTTGTGCATCAGTATCAAGTTTTTATTACATGAGTGTGCTATAAGGGATACGTAGTGATGGGATAAAGATAAACCAAGAGGGGAAAAAATCAAGACTGGTTCATTGTAAAGGTGGTAATTACAAAAGTAAACATGACATGTAAACATAAAAAGTTACTCCAAATTATAAGTGTGGAAAAATATTTTTTATTCATCTCTGCCAGCTGTGTGTAAATCTGGATGGTCATTCTAATTCTTCTCTGAATATGTACCTATGTGGTATGTTTAGAGAAGTGTCACTTCCTCTTACATTTCTTCCATTTCATCCCCAACCCCACCTTGTAAAGATAACTAACTTCAATATTTTCTTGTTTATCTTCTCTCTTTATTTTTGTGATGATATCAGATATATGCATTAAATTTTTTCTATTTCTTATGACATGTGTAATTTTAGATATATATTTTTTATATTGTATATGTAACTTATATGTTATACATATAATTTAAAATTTTTCCCTTTATCATATATGTATGTCATGAAGGGGAAATTTTTAAAAAAATTTTTAAAAAATTTTAATTCCAGGTATTAAGGAGGGCATGTATTGCATGGAGTACTGGGTGTTATATGCAAACAATGAATCATGGAACACTACATCAAAAACTAATGATGTACTGTAGGGTGACTAACATAACATAATAAAATTAAAGTAAAAAAATTTTAATTCCAGTATCATTAACATACAGTATGATATTAGTTTTAGGTGTACAACATAGTGATTCAACAATTTAATACATTACTTAGTGCTCATCAAGATAAGTGTACTCTTGGGGCGCCTGGGTGGCTCGGTTGATTAAGCGACTGCCTTCGGCTCAGGTCATGATCCTGGAGTCCCGGGATCGAGTCCCGCATCGGGCTCCCTGCTCAGCGGGGAGTCTGCTTCTCCCTCTGACCCTCCTCCCTCTCATGCTCTCTGTCTCTCATTCTCTCTGTCTCAAATAAATAAATAAAAAATCTTAAAAAAAAAAAAAAAAGATAAGTGTACTCTTTTTTTTTTTTTTTTTTTTGAGAGGAAGAGCATGAGGGAGCTGGAGAGAGAATCTTAAACAGGCTCCAGTGTGGAGCCTCATGCGGGCTCAATCCCATGACCTGAGCCAAAACCAAGAGTCAGATGCTTAACTGCTTGAGCCACCCAGGCACCCCCAAGATAAATGTAGTCTTAATCCTCTTCACCTATATTACCCATCCCCTCACCCACCTCCCCTCCTGGATGGAGCTAGAGAATATAATGCTAAGTGAAATATGTCTGTCAGAGAAAAAATTTATGTGGACTTTTAGAAACAAAACAAATGAACAAAGGAAAAAAAGAGACAAACCAAAAAACAGACTCTTAACTATAGAGAACAAACAGATGGTTACCAGGAGAAATTTTTTTTTTAATTAAAAAAATTTAAATATGCATGTATCGGCTTATTATTTTTCATAGTTGTGTAGTACTCTTTTGTGTGTATGAACAGTAGTCTATTCAACCAATCTCCTGTTTGGACATTTAGATAGATTCCAGTATTTTGCAGTTACAAATAATCCTTCACAATGAATAACCTTGTGCATATATATTTTCACATTGTTTGAGTGGTATCTTCAGGATAAATTCCTAGAAGTAGGATTGCTGGGTCAAAGGGAACAAACACATGTAGTTTTGTTAAGCAGTGCCAAATTCCCTGCCGTACGGTTATGTCATTTTTCATTCCCACCAGCAATGTATGACAGTGGGTACTTTTTCACAGCCTCGACAACAGAATAGAGTGTCAAAGATAAAGCCAAATACTAAATTAAAGTTGTATGGACAGATTTTAACTAGTAATATCCTGTTGAAATAGGGAAAAGAATCCAGTGTGAACCAGGCTCAACTTGCATTTGTACAGAGATGACTGGGTGTTTTAAAAGGAGGGAGATGAGGCAGGGCTCAGAGTCAGGGAATGAAAAATTGCAGAAAACAGGAAGTGGGGGTTAGTCCCTGTGAAGCCCATCTGGGTTTGCTAACTGGGCTTATTGAAGTTAGACTCCCACTTTCTCCCTCAGAGGCTGGGAGATGGGGGCCCTATCTTCAGGTGTTACCTGGAACAGACAGTAAATTCTTTTGGCAGGCTTGAGTTTTCTCAGAGAGGCACTTTAACGGGGACTAGCGTCAGCCTAGGGATGCAGCCTTGGGCTGTTAGAAACTATGTTAGTGTTTTGTTCAGGTTTTTATAGGCCAAGAATGAGGCCTAGTTGAAAAGAGAGCTTAGAGGATCTTGGCTAGAGTTTGGTCAAGGAGAGAATCTTTGTTAATAGTCAGCTTTAAAATTCTCACCAATCTGACGAGTGAGAATTTGTGTCTTATTGTAGTTTTAGTGTTCATTTGTCCTATTAATGAATTAAGTTGGACATGTTTTCATAGGTTTAATGGCCATTTTTGTATCTCTATTTGTGCAGTTTGCTTGTGACTTCTTCCCATTCTTATATAGGATGTTTGGTCTTTTTCCCCAAAACTTTTAAGAGTTCTTTATAGATGCAGGATATTAACACTTTGTTGTGATGTATGTTGTAAATATTTTTTCAGTTTGTCATTTGTCTTGACTTTGCTTATGGTGTTTCGTTTTGCCATGTAAATTCTTTTTTAAAATTTTTATGTACTGGGGCGCCTGGGTGGCTCAGTCGTTAAGCGTCTGCCTTCGGCTCAGATCATGATCCCAGGGTCCTGGGATCGAGCCCCGCATCGGGCTCCCTGCTCGGCGGGAAGCCTGCTTCTCCCTCTCCCACTCCCCCTGCTTGTGTTCCCTCTCTCTCTGTGTCTCTCTCTGTCAAATAAATAAAATCTTAAAAAAAAAATTTTTATGTACTAAAATGTATCAAATTTTACATTTTATTACCTCTGAATTTTTAGTTGTAGTTAGACTTTCCCTATATCAAGCTGAGAGAAGAATTAACTCAAGTTTTCTTCTAGTGCTAGTATAGTTTTATTTTTTATTTAGATCTCTTATCCATTTGGAGCTTATTTTTGTGTATGATATGAGGAATGGATTATTATTTGTATATATGAATGCTTTTGTTTTTTGCATTAATTTTGTGACCTGCTACCTTGCTAAATTATTTTGTTTGAGTTAGTTTTATTATTGATTCTCTAAGAATTATATTCTAGATATATTATTATCATTTGCAGATAGAAATTATTTGATTTCTTCTTTTCCTGTTTATTTGCTTCTTACTCTTTTCTCTGGTCTAATAACATTGGCTAATACTTCCAGAACATTGTTAAATAGTGGTGGGGATAGTAGGCATCCTTGTCTTGTTCCTGACCACAGTGGGTATTGCCTTAGTTTCCTTATCTTAAAGAAATATCCATCCATTTTAATTTTTTTATGAGTTACTATTGGGAACGGCTGTTGAATTTTGTCAAAAGGTTTATTCCAGCATCTGTTAGGATGATCATTTGGTTTTTCTTGTTAGACTGTTAATATGGTGAATTATATTAATAGATTTTTTTTAGATTAAACCATCCTGCTATTCTTGGCATAAACCCAACTTAGGTAGTCTGACTCCAGAGCTTAACAACTGCTTTATTTTACTACTTCCTAGTTGAGTTTCAGAGATTTGACTTGCTTGCACAAAAGTGAACTGAGCCATATGAGTTCATGTTTTTATTAATTGCTTGATGAATGTTTTAATAAACATGGAGCTTAGAGGAGGGAAAAAATGTTTTGAAAGAGAGAGGACCAATACCAACCTGTGCTATCTTAAGCATCAATCACACCATAGCCATATTTGCTATGTAGCTTATTTCTACTAGCTCTTCACTTTGGAGGGCTTAGTATATACCAGTCTTACTAGCCTTTTAGTGTTTTATTGGCATGATTGATTGTGATAGATTGATTACAAAAGGAAGAAATGCTACAAAATCTCAAAGGATGAAGCAAATGCTCCATAATGACAGCCTGCAAAATAGAATGGAGGCATCACTCTACCCACAGTTAGAGGGCAGAATGACAAGCTGGTAGTTTATACAAAGGATAGAGGGGGGAAAAGATACTCATTTTCATTAGGGAGATTTGAGACTACATATTGTTTCATAGTTATGTTATATAAAACATTATTTTAAAATGTTATTAATAGATATGGAATATCTATAATATCCATGTGATTTCTAGAATTTAGAGATTGTCAAAGGTACTTAAGTTACACAAATGACATAATGGATTGATTTCCTTTTTCCAAGTTGTGATAATTTTTAAAGTTGACTTTGCTCATTTTCTTCAGCATGTTACACCAGACAGCTATATTCCATGCCTTGCTGACCTGTGCAAAGCACTGTGGGAAGTTATGCTCAGCTATTACAGGACTATGGAATGGCATGAAAAACATGACAATGAGGATACTACTTCTGCTTCCGGTAGGAAATTATTTTATTTTAAAAACAACTATAAATATGCCATATTTCTGGAATAAGGAGAAAGAAAAGGGATAGCCATTTCAGGAACTTTAGTGACCCATAGGTTAAATATTCACTGAAGAAAGTCATTCAGTGTCTATAAAAGCTCCATTAACTTTGGGGATTAACTGGACCAAAGGACTTCTTAAGTGATAGATATTACCAGCTTTCAGGAATATGTGGTGATGGCTTTAGGACTAAATTATTAACAAAGGGCTTTTAAAAAATTAATTGCAAACTAGGTAAGACATTGGTCTGTCCAATTTACTGTAAAATTAATGCTAATATTTAATATTAAATCTATTTGCTAATTTGCAAGTTGTACTAATAAAGCTAGATTCTAAGAATTAATAATTATATTTTTCTGGGGTGCCTGGGTGGCTCAGTAGGTTAAGTGTCTGCCTTTGGCTCAGGTCGTGATCTCAGGATCCTGGGATCGAGCCCCATGTTGGGTTCTGCACCCCCTCCTGCCACTTACGTTCTCCCTCTCTCAAATAAATAAATAAAATATTGAAAAAAATCATAATTATACTTTTCTTCCTATGAAAACACAGCAGGACTTAAAATTTTATAAAAAGGCTTTAAAATATTAATATTTGAATGGAAAACACAACTTTAAATGACTATGGTATAGTCAGCTACATAAAGAACAAATCTTTGAGGAATTATTAACCAGACATTATATTTAACTTACTTCATTTGTATAATTATATCTTAAGTGATCATCCTTGAACAATATGATTAAGTATTCAAAATACTTTTAAAAGTAATTAATGTTTTTATCAGCATTCTGTTTAATATGGGCAAAATAAATTATACTGCACAGGTTTTTTGTATTGCATACAATTTAATGTAGCTAGTCAATCAAATTATTTTAGTAACTTCTAATTTCTGAGGTGTTTGGTTTCTGTGTTTGGGTGCGTGGAAGAACACAAATCGTATTGTAGGATTCTTATAGTATAGAAGGCGTAAGTTTAATATTTTTCTTGACTCATAAGAAGTTTATAAATATAGATAGTAAATATAGATAGCAAAAAATAACAGGAAGATTCTATAGAAGGATTTTCATCCTTTTAGGAATATTGCTGGGGGGGTGGTAAAGGAAGGGAGGAGGAGAAAGCAGAGAAGAGGGGGCCAGGTTTCTAGGCCAGACTGTTCTTACCCAACTCCTGTACTCTCATCCCTGTACTACCCGTGTGAGCACGGGTGTTGCAGTCAGAGATACCCGCTTTAGATTTTTGACTGCCATTTTCCAAAGATGAGAATGTGAAGAAGTTTATCTTCTCCAGGCCTCAGCTTCCTTCTTAAAGTGGGAGGTTAAAAAATCAAAGCAAACAAACAGCTCCATAGGGTAGTAACGCATGTACCCATAGATTTGCTATAAAGTTTAAGGATAATGTAACGTGCTTACACTGGTTGTTGTTAATGTCAAAGGAAATGGGTCAAGAGATAATAATGATGATAATGATGACGAAATGTCCACAGGCCTTTTTTTTTTTTTTTAATCTCAGTTTACTTAGGGAATTGGTGGGATTACTGGGACACCAGACCTTCACAAGTTTATCCTGTTTTGGCAACTTTTATTTTTTTCTAGATGCAGAAACTATTAAGACATTTCAGCACCTCTTTTCCCTTTTCTAGTACATTATTTAGGGAGAAACCAGAGAGAAAGTTTGGAACAATATTAATACACACTTGAAATATAAGAGTTTAGGGGATGATACATACTCATCATAGTGAAGTTTGCTTTTTTGCTTCAGGCTCATAGTTTGCTTCAGGCTCATAGTTTGTTGTGTCTGTGTATGTATTTTCATTGGGGTGTAAAGTCAAACTTAAAACACTGAGCCTTATATACTTATTAGTACTCTTTGCTAAAATTCCTTGACCTGATTCTGGATATCTAAAGAATATTCAGGACCTTGATTAGCCTAACATCTGACAATATATTGAACTTGAAAAAGTCATTTGTTCACCTGCAATTAATCCTTTCATATTCACAGTAAGGAATACAATTGTAGGAGTCAGTAATTTGAACCTTTTTCTTCCCAGAACGTCATAAAGCTGATAGGGGCTCAAGAGGTTGTCTCCTGTAGCTCTGTAGTGATACTGCTGGCATCCTAATGCTTTACCATTCTAAAAGAAAACTCTAAAGCTGTCATCCAGGTGCACTGCCCTGAGCTGCTGGGTCCCTAATAGCCAGACCATACAGATAATAAAGCTTAAGCTGTAGGAGTGGTCAGAGGTACACTAGGCATGAATATGGGGCCTGGCCTATGCAAGGGCCTTTTGCTGGTTACCAGTGCTCACCCTGCTAGCCTAAGGTGAAATAGTATTCTCAGTTGTTCCACAGTTTATTAAAAAAAAGGCATAATCTTTTTTTTTTTTTTTAAAGATTTTATTTATTTATTTGAGAGAGAGAGTGAGAGAGAGAAAGAGCACAAGAGGGGGGAGCGGGAGAGGGAGAAGCAGACTCCCTGCCGAGCAGGGAGCCTGATGCGGGACTCGATCCCGGGACTCCAGGATCATGACCTGAGCCGAAGGCAGTCGCTTAACCAACTGAGCCACCCAGGCGCCCCAAGGCATAATCTTTTTAATATAAATGTATATATGTGTATTTTCAGTTGCTTTTAGGGGGAAATTTGTTTTCAAGCAGGTCATTGCTCTCACCTGTTGAACTGGACATTGTTAGATTCTTTGTTAGACTATTCTGGGTCATGAAAGATGTAAAACATGTGCATCATTACCTTACTGCATGAGCAGTTCTGCAATCTGTACCCTTGTTAACATGCACATTAACTGATAATTAGGTTAATGGGTCCGGTAATGCCCCGGCAGTAGGCAGTATATAAGTCATTGAGAACCCGGTCTCTGGGATCACATTATCCAACTTGGAATCCCAGCTCCAATCGCATATGTACTGAGTGGTCTTAGGTGTAAAATACTTAACATTTCACAGTCTTAAGTTTATGTATCAAATGCGTTTAATCCTAACACTTATTTTTGACATTGTTTTGATTGTATAAATATTGAACATATTTTCTATATTTTACATGGGCTTACAATATATGAGAGTATTTTAAAATGATTTTTTTCTTTTGGGAAAACAAAAATGTGAAGCAAATCTGAAAATATGTATCCTCTTGTATTTTCAGAAGGGAGTAATATGGGTACTGAAGAAACTGATTTTGATCGTGGCTACATAAAAAAGAAATTAGAACATGGACTTACACGAATATGGCAGGTTTGGGTTTTTTAAATTATTTTTTTTTTACAAAAGCAATAGAAACTTTCATGTCTAAATTGTTTAGAAATTCAGTGTTTGAATTTTCTGTACTCATTTGCATTCCTATATAGTGAATTCTATGTTAGTTTTTCTTTGGACTAAATCTGTCCTTTAACTTCTATAATTTAGTTCACAGTTGTATTTGACTATAAATTTTTAATTTGAAAATCTCCATTGGAAATAGACATATATTCCTTTATTACATTTTTTCTTTTAGTGTCCTAGCAAATGTATGCTTTCCTAAAGAAATTGCTTTCTTATTGAGATATTCTGTTTATTTTTATTTCATTCATTTGTGTTTTCTTTCCTTTTCTATTAATTTTAGGAAAAGGATAACTAAATGGGTGATATAGTGGGCTGAAATCTAGTATAGAATGAAAAAAAATTTTCTCAATGATTTTTGTGCCTTGAGGGCATCTTATGTGTTTATTGGCTGAATGTATCTTTAACTTTTATTTTGCAGTTTAGTAGCATAGTTGTTGTTATCAGATAATTAAATTTGTTAATGTTAAAATTTATTATTTCCTAGATAAAAGTGTAATTTCTTTGAAGATAACTCTTTTTTGTTCTTTTTGGACTGCTCTTTTGGATCATATGGTAACTCTATTTTTAATTTTTTGAGGAACTTCAATCCTGTTTTCCAGAGTGGCTGCACCGATTTACATTCCCACCAGCAGTGCACAAGGGTTCCTTTTTTTTCACATCCTCGGCAACACTTGTTATTTCTTGTCTTTTTGATTTTAGCCATTCTAATAGTTATAAGGTGATATCTCATGGTTTTGATTTGCATTTCCCTGATGATTAGTGACATTAAGCATCTTTTCATGTGTCTGTTCGCCATCTATGTATCTTCTTTGGAAAATTGTCTACTCTCAGGTCCTCTGCTCATTTTTAATTGGATTATTTGGGTTTTTTGCTGTTGAGTTATAGAATTTCTTTATATATTTTGGGTATTAACCCCTTAAAATTTTACATAGGCTTACAATATATGAGAATTAAAATGATTTTTTTGGGAAAACAAAAACGTTGTGAAGCAAATCTGAAAATGTATCCTCTTATTTTCAGAAGAGAATAACATGCCTTTGCAAATATCTTCTCCCATTCATTAGGTTGCCTTTCCATTTTGTTGATGGCTTCTTTTACCATATAAAGTTCTTTATTTTGATTTAGTCCCAATACCTTATTTTTCCTTTTGTTTCCCTTGCCTGAGGAGACATATAGCAATATATAAAGATGTTGCTAAGGCTAATATCCAAGAGATTACTGCCTGTGTTTTCTTTTAGGAGTTCAATAGTTTCAGGTCTCACATTTAGGTATTTAATCCATTTTGAGGGTTTTTTTTTTTTTTTAAGATTTTATTTATTTGAGAGGGAGCAAGAGTGCAAGGACCCTGAGATCATGACCTGAGCCGAAGGCAGACGCTTAACCATCTGAGCCACCCAGGCGCCCAAAACAAATGTTTTTTGATAACACATTCAGCAGGCAAAACCTGACCTGATTTGAATTCATTCAGCAGCAGAACCAGACCTGTATTGTCATTAAGCTTTTTTGTGTAGTATTTATTTATCGCATTAAAGTGAACGTTTATATGTTGCAGGAATATTAATGTGTTTTATTTTGGGATACTGCCTTAGAACCCCACTGGGGGGTGTTAAATGTATATGCTATATGTGCCATAATACGTTTCTAACATCTGAAATCTTGAATTCCAAAGCACAAGTTAGCATGTGACAATTTATATACATTTATTATAAATGTATATAGAGATAATGAAAAATGATTGAAAAGCATAAGAAGATACTTAACTTTTTTTTTTTTTAAGATTTTATTTATTTATTTGAGACAGAGAGAATGAGAGAGACAGAGAGCACATGAGAGGGGGGAGGGTCAGAGGGAGAAGCAGGCTCCCTGCCGAGCAGGGAGCCCGATGCGGGACTCGATCCCGGGACTCCAGGATCATGACCTGAGCCGAAGGCAGTCACTTAACCAGCTGAGCCACCCAGGCGCCCAGATACTTAACTTTTTTAACATAAATACTAAACTCAAAGTCAGAATGACTGTGATTTTTTTATATGAAAATTTTTAGAGTATTTTCCATGCATTTTGACTCAAATAGAAAATCTGTAAGAAAAAAGGTTTTATGAGTTGTACCATTTGGCAGACACTGTGGAATTAAGAACACGGTGGTGAATCCATGATACTTGACCTTATGGAGCTTACGAATCTATATGAAAGTTTCAATCTTCCAAGATTTTCATTTTCATCTTTAAATATTTGATATATAAGAAATTATTCATATTATTCTTATGCTACTTATTTCTTTTTGTTATAGAGCATTGGGGTTGCAGTATTTCTACTTTTTGTGAATTTGAGGTTTTCTTTACATCCTAGAATGCCACCCACTTTAAAAATTTTTGCTTGAGCATTTGGAAAATAACTGTATTTCTTCTTTGTGGTAGGAGTTAAGTCCTATGTGTATATTAGAGCAAGCTTATTATTAATTGTATTATTCTAATCTATATATTTTTTCTTTGTTTCCTTGGCCTGTGTAATTCTGAGGGAGGAGTTTTAACCTTCCAGAAAGATTGTAATTTTGTCAGGTTTTTGTTTTATTTCTAACATTAGCTTTTGCTTTTTATACTTGGATGCTATGTCGATTGATGCTGCAATGCTAGTAACCACTTTACCTACCTTCTTTGTATGTAATTCCTTCGTTAATTTAAAGAAAATATATAGTTCTTTTGTCCTGAGGCGTTTTGCCGTGAATTCTAGTTTGCTTTATTATTACCATTGCTGTGTTTATTTTATTCATATTTTCCTTTGACTGTCCCTTTATTTTAAATGCTTTTAGATCATGTTTTTGTTGTGTCTTCTATAGATGCAAAAGAAATGTTTTTTTGAGAGAGAGACTTTATCTTTTTTTTTTACATTTTTAAAAATTTTATTATCATTAGTTTTTGATGTAGTATTCCATAACTCATTGTTTGCATATAACACCCAGTGCCCCATTCAGTACGTGCCCTCTTTAATACCCATCACCAGGCTAACCCATCCCCCCACCCCCCCTCCCCTCTGGAACCCTCAGTTTGTCTCTCTTTATCTTTTAATTGGGCAGTTCAATCTGTTTATATTTTTATTCGTGTTTTATTTCATTGTTCTTTAATTATTAGGAAGCTGAACATTTAAAAATCCATTTATTATTGATTTGTGAATTATTTGCTCATGTTTTTTGATTATAGGTCCAAAATGATTTATGTGATAATGAGTAATCTTTTGTATGTCATTTGTCTATTTTCACTTACTATATTTTCAATATGCAGATGATCAGCATTTTTATGAGGTCAGACCATTGACCTTTATCTTTTGTGACCTATGTTACATTTCTTCTTTTTTTTTTAAAGTTAAAAATTCCTTAATTTTTTATTCCTGGTACCGCTACCACAATTTACGGGGCTGTATACCTGATGTAATGAAAAGAAAAAAGACAAAGACAAAGCTATATGTGATGAAGACCTCAGGAATGTACATCTAATTGACACTACATTGCATTAATCAATAGCTGCACTTTTTGTAAACTGTGGCTATGACAGTCCTGGACAAGCAGGCTTTCTTATTTAAGCTGCAGTAACTTTTCTGACTATGGATCGTCGTTCCTTCTGTGGCAGATTTTTACAGTTCCTCTAATGCATTTGGGACTACTGTCTCAAAGTAACCTGCAGCTTTCCTGACAACTCCTTACTCTCTCTCCTGCTAAGAACTGTAGCCCTTTTCTTCTGAAATTTTTTTAGAACCTTCTGCTACCATATCCACCACTTCTACCCTCAGATCCATAACCACCACCATAGGGACTGCCCGAGCTTCTTCCACCAAAACTGTCCCCCTTCAGGGGTCCATAATTTGATTGCTTTTGTCCACTATAATTTCCAAAATCATTGTGGTTCCCATCACCACCGTAGTTACCTCCAAAATTTCCTCCTTCATTGTAACCATCCTGTCCTCTACCACTGCCACCATATCCACCTCCTCAGTGTCCATATCCTGGTCCACCACCACCATCACCTCCTCTACTACTATAACCAGGACCACCACCATCGATGCCACCAACACCTCCAAATCCAGTATATCTACCATCACCTCCTGCATAACTACCTCTCCTGCCACTTCCACCACCGTAGCCACCTCTTCCATCAAAGTTTCCACCACAGCCCATAAAGTTGCCAGATCCACCTACCTCCACAATGTCTTGGGATCCAGCAGACATCATTTCTTGTTTGGGAAGGGCCTTTTTCACTTCACAGTTATGCCCATTAATAGTGTTTCTGAACAACAATTTTATCAACTCTCTCATGATCATCAAAAGTTATAAAAGCAAATCCCACTCTGCCTGTCTTCCATAATTTCTATGGTTTCAGTCTTGCCATACATTTCAAAATAGTCTCTCAAATTATATTCTTCTGTATCTTCTTTAATGCCACCAATGAAAATTTTCTTCACTGTGAGATGGGCACCAGGCTTTATAGAATCCTCTCTAGAAATAGCTCTCTTTGATTCCAGCACAGGCCCATCAACCTTGTGTGGTCAAGCACACGTTGCTGCATCCACCTCTTCAATACAAGTATAAGTCACAAGAGCAAAACCCCTGGAACATTTTGTTTGGGGGGTCTCTCATCACCACACAATCTGTAAGTGTGCCCCATTTTTCAGAATGTTCTCTTAAACTGTCATCCATAGTTTCAAAGCTCAAATCACCAAAAAAAAAAAGTTTTCTCAACTGCTCTGGTTCCTTTGGATCTTGACCCTCCTTCCCTAGCAGCAGTGGCGATGGCGATGGGGAAGGGTTGGGTTCGGGGTAAACTGGGCAGCAGTTTTACCTCTTGTTTTGAGACCACAGTGCCCTCTTCCAACTTGAGTTCAATATCTGTGCTACGTTTATTCTTAAAATACTTTTTCCTGTGTAAAGCTCAGGTCAATATTCATCTGGTAATTATAGATCTTTATCTAAATTTTATATTATTTGCTATATCCCTAATACCTGGAGTACTGCCTAGAACACTTAGTACTGAGAAAATACTTTTGCTTTATTGGATTAATTTTTAATCTTTTGCAAACATACAAAAACAGTTATCTAATCCATTTGTATGTCTTTTGATATGTGATATAAGGAGAGGAGAGAGGAGTTTTTCCCTCCAAATCTAGTTGATTTTTTTTTTTTCCTCTACTACTTTCTGAATAATCTTTTTTCTTGTCTATGTGTGATGCCTCCTCATAGCAAGGTCTGCTGGAAAGAGGAGACTCTGAAGATAGAGAGACCAGGATTCAAATCTTAGCCTTGTCATTCACAGGGCATGTGAATTTAGGCAATTACTTGACCTGTTTTCAGTTTTTCTTCTCTTCAGGGGATAATAAATGCCTGCTCAACAGAGCTGTTTTAGGATTAAAGATAATATGTAAAGTTCTTAGTATAATGCTGATAAAAAGTAAACAATCAGCAAACAGTAGTTTTTACTGTTGTTTATTAAGCTTTGTGTGTATATATATATATATATATATATTAGCACTATTTCTGAATTGTTTGTCCTATTTTGTTGATTCTTTGGGTATTGGCAGTATTGTTTTTTTAAAAATAATTTCTTTTTTTTTTTTTTTTTTTTTTTAAGATTTTATTTATTTATTTGAGAGAGAGAGAATGAGAGACAGAGAGCATGAGAGGGAGGAGGGTCAGAGGGAGAAGCAGACCCCCCGCCGAGCAGGGAGCCCGATGCGGGACTTGATCCCAGGACTCCAGGATCACGACCTGAGCCGAAGGCAGTCGCTTAACCGACTGAGCCACCCAGGCGCCCTAAAAATAATTTCTAATATATTTAGTACAGGTAGGACAAGTCCTTCAACATCACTTATAACTTTTACTCCATCTTTTCAAAGCTTTGTATTTTAAAAAGAGGTTATTGCCTGTTTCTTATTTCTGGTGAATTTTAGAATGATTGTTCATAGGAAAAGGTTTTTGTGATTTTGGTTAAAATGTCACTGAACCCCAACATTAATTTGGAAAAGTTGATGTTTTTATACTCATTCAGTCCCTTGACTCTCATTTTATTGAAATTTCTTTTGTATCCTGTTAGAGTTGTTAGTTTTTTCTTACAGGTCTAATGTTGCCTATTAAAATTATTCCTAAGTACATTATAGTTTTAATCTTTATTTTAAATGGAATCTCATTTTAAGATACTATAGCAGAAATACACGAAAACTTAATTTTTATGTATTGCACATAATCACATAGTTATCTTATTAATTCTAAATATTTTTGAACTGATTATTCTAATTATTTTTGAATTGATTATTTTGGAGTTTCTAGCCTACCAAGCCACACATAAATGATGATGATTTTTATCTTCATATCCAAAACGAGGATATAATTTTTATCTTGCATATGTGTATGTATTAATAGTGATGATTGTCATCATTATTATTTTTATATCTGATGTTTATGGAATTGTTTCAGTGATATCACTGTAAGAATATTGATTATTGGCCTAAATATATATTCTTAAGAATGTATTCCTGTTGGGCGCCTGGGTGGCTCAGTCGTTAAGCGTCTGCATTCAGCTCAGGTCATGATCCCAGGGTCCTGGGATCGAGCCCCACATCAGTCTCCCTGCTTGGCGGGAAGCCTGCTTCTCCCTCTCCCACTCCCCCTGCTTGTGTTCCCTCTCTCGCTGTGTCTCCCTCTGTCAAATAAATAAATCTTTAAAAAAAAAAAAAAAGAATGTATTCCTATCTCTTTCAATGTGTAGCTATAGAATAAATGGTTCTGGGAGCTTATATTCTATATTTTGGGTTCATTTGAAATATTTTTTTGTTTTGTTTTGCAGGATGTTCAGCTAAAAGTAAAAACCTACTTGCTTGGAACAGATTTGTCTATATTTAAATATGATGATTTCATCTTTGTTTTGGATATAATCAGCAGGTACTGTGTGAGATCTTGTTTTATTCTTTAGCTTGAGTCATTCAACGATGATAATCAAAGAAATCATGAATCAGTGAGTTATATATAACTTTTTCATGGAAATGAAGACAATTGAACATTCATAATCTAATTTCTGCTGGGTGTGTGTGAGTGTGTTTAAATATTTCTGCCCTTTGGATGTCTGTAAGCCATATTGAATTTGTGAACTTTAGAATTTCTTCAAACATCCATTTTTATGGTGTGTTATCTTTGAAGAAAGATGACCTGGACTACTTTTGTTCTGTAATAAGAATGTTGCTGAAATTTGTATAAATCTTTTTATCCAACTAGGTTAATGCAAGTTGGAGAAGAATTTTGTGGTAGCAAATCTGAAGTTTTGCAAGAGTCCATTAGAAAACAGAGTGTCAACTATTTTAAGAACTACCATAGGTAAGAACTGTAATAAAATATGAATAGACTTATTTAGGTAATGAGAATACTTTGTCTAATGCTTAAACCTTATAGCATTAATTGGTTTAAAACAATTACTTTTTTTTTTTTTTTTAAGATTTTATTTGACAGAGAGAGAGTGAGAGAGCACAGCAGGGGGAGCAGCAGAGAGAGAGGGAGAAGCAGGCTCCCTGCTGGGCAGGGAGTCCCATTGGGGACTCGATCCCAGAACCCTGGGATCATGACCTGAGCTGAAGACAGTCACTTAACCAACTGAGCTACCCAGGAGCCCCTAAAACAATTACTTTTGAATTTGAAAGAATTCCTTTGTAGTTCTTTTTGCGATGGTTAAGGACTTTTTTTTGCCAAAAATATCATAAAATATTCTCATTCCTTATTTATTGTAAATTTTGATAGATTGTCCTGAGAGGCTTAAAATGTTGAACTACATATTGAACCAATTTCTTTATGGGTGAAAGATGATTATTCTATTGGAGTTCACCGAAAGAATTTGGCCACTATCCTGTATCTGCATATATGGTGTGAGCTAGTGAGGGAGTTAGATCACTAGAGGCAGCACTCAGGGAGGGGTTACTTGAAAGCATCTACCTTTTAAGAGTAAGAAGGTTCTAAAGAAGAAGACATGATATTCAGAATCTAGCTACAAAGTCAAAATTATGTATTACATTGCAAAACAGTCACTACTGACTTTAGAAAGTGTGATTAGGAATGGTTTTGGGAATGGAGGAAGATGGGAGTGTTTAATTAGCAATGTGATTGTATGCTTAAAGCAGCATTAAATTGAGAGAGCTATTTATTAGACCTTTCCTGATATAAGGTGGAGACTGTACTGTATTCCTTATATATATTTTATCAGTTGAATTGTTGTATCTTACTTTTTATTCTACATTTTTATTTTTTAGAATTATGTTTTGATTTTATTGTTATTTGGTGCCAGAGAAAGTACGGATTTTATTTTATTTTATTTATTTTTATTTATTATTATTTTTATTTTTTAAACATTTTATTTTATTTATTTATTTTTAAAGATTTTATTTATTTATTTGACAGAGAGAGACACAGCGAGAGAGGGAACACAAGCAGGGAGAGTGTGAGAGGGATGAGCAGGCTTCCCACTGAGCAGGGAGCCCGATGCTGGGCTCGATCCCAGGACCCTGGGATCATGACCCAAGCTGAAGGCAGACGCTTAATGACTGAGCCACCCAGGCACCCCGATTTTATTTTATTTTATTGTTTTTTTTTCCTGTCTCAATGATTTTTATTTTTTTTATGTATGTATGTATGTATGTATGTATGTATGTATGTTTAATTCTGCTTGCTCAGAGTCAATACCTGGTCAGAGTGATAGGTGCCATGTCAGAAGAGAGATTATTGGACATCAAACCAATGATTAATTAATTATTAAATATATTTAAGTACAAGTGTTCTTTGTTATTGTAAACTATTAAATATGTTTTGAAAGAGATTTAAATTTGATCCTGTACCAAAGCAGAGCCTTTGGGCTTTGTAGTTGAATTGAAAAGAATGTTTAGAAGATTTAAAAAAAAATTTTTTTTATTGATTAAACCTCAGGAAAACAGTAGTAAGGGGAGAGCATGAAACCCTAAACACTGCCTTTATTTGTATATATATTTTTTCCTGTTAAAATTTAAGCTCTGCTGAAAAGATAGCCTGGCTTGTACACATTGCTGTACAAAAGGAGGAGTTTTTAAATCATAAATGGGAAAGGATAAGGAACTATGAAGGAGCCAGAAGCCTCACTTACCTGTCAGAATGAAAGCATGACAGATGTCCATTTCCCAAAGATTACTTACTATTGGAGTTCACCGAAGTCAGTAAGACAACTGGGAGACCTTTTGTGTTCCTAGTGACTGCACAACATGTGTGATGAAAAAAACAACCCTGATTTATTTAATGGTCTCCATTCTGCATTCTACTTTACTTATTGTCATAAGGTATCTGTCATTATGGCAGCCAGGTCTGGGCATTTCTAGACTATGACCATGATGGAGATTCCTCACCAAAGTTTACCTTGATGAAATTAGAGACTAGAAATGAATTATTAACTGTTTCCAAAACACTCAACATTTTAATGGACTTCTCTTAGAAATATATGTGAAATTTGTTTCCCATTGAAAAGGCTGTACGGTACTTTTAGAAGGAGAGCTGGACCGGGAGATAGTAGAGTTGGGTTCTTATTCCACTTTTGGTGCTTGCCAGCTCTCTGACACTGAACAAATCATTTAACTCTGGCTGATGGGTTCTATCAACTGCAAAATGGGGTGGCTAGATGAAAAAGTCTCCATAAGTGTTGCCTATAGATCTTGCCTTTTTTTTCTTGCTGTGTTGTATATTGGAATATTGGAATAGGTTAAAAAGTAAAGATTTAACTTTTCTAAAAGTATTCTTCTCTATCCCCAGCTTATATACTGGCTATGGCCACTATCTGTCCAACAGCTGCCATTTGGAAAATTATAATAAAAATCATTTGGTAAAGTTAATGCCAACCATTAATGTGT
Organism: Mirounga angustirostris; assembly: GCF_029215605.1. NCBI lineage: Eukaryota > Metazoa > Chordata > Mammalia > Carnivora > Phocidae > Mirounga > Mirounga angustirostris. The sequence goes on along the minus strand of NW_026991720.1, from coordinate 70,090,821 downwards.
TCTGAAGTAAATCTTTTTCTTTATAAGCAAGATAAACTTAACAGGTGGTTTAGAAATGATGCCAATGTACATGATACTGAATTGACGAAAGTCATTACATTAGCTAGTGATGAATCTAAATCTGTTAAATTCCAATTTAGTATCTTCTTCACCAGATCATACTACATAAATATTTAAAAGCAGTATGAAACATGGTGAACTATAGATCAAGTGGGTTTTAGTTTTGTAATAAAAGTGTTAAAATATGCTTACAATCGTTTCATGGTCCTCTACTGCCAAATAGAGCTCCTGAGAATCAAGAAATTCTTAGACCAAATTATTCTGACTTAGAGTCTGCTTAGGCTATTGGTTTAGAGATGTCGGCATAATAAGGTGAAAATAGAAGCATTTACCTTTGGGTGGAACATCTATTTATATAAAGTATATTCATGTTGCTTGTGGTAGTTGTATAAAAGTCTGTATGCCATTATCTTTTTCCAGGGCAAAATTACATTAGACTGAGGGAACACAGTCTCTATCAATGTGAATTCTTATCTTACAAAAATATAGGTTTTATTCCCCCAAATTCCTTTATGTTCAGTGCTAAGTTTGTATACATCCAACGCTGTCATTCTTCTGCCAGATGTTACAGAAGTCCCAGAAGCACAAATTATCTGATTTAAACAGTAATGACATAGAAATTATGTAGTGTAATTGCCAGAACATTCTATTTAACAAGTGCACTTTAATTTGTAATTACTCTAATGATCGAATCTTATAAAATATTTTCGAGGATCCTGAAGGTACAGCGATTGGTGTTAGAAGAGGGGAGAGGTCACCTATCCTTTTAGGGAGAAAAACTTTCCCATTGCCTGAGTAAGAAAAGTTTATTTTTTTAAGTATCTTCAAAATGTGTGTTTCTAGGATCAAGTTTATTATCCATATACTTCTCTTTGTTTTCTGCCTGGACCAAGTGATTTAATCTTTTTTGTTTTTTTGAGTACTGGGCTTTATATCTTGTAGAACTCACTTGCTTTTTCTCCCCCCATATATTCTCTGCCAAATAAGCGCTTTTGGTTAAGGTTTCAGAGAGGGCAGTAAATAAGTGATCAATAGTTTTAGTTTTTTTATGATAGATCTCAGATTTTTTTTTAAGGAAACAATCTTAACAAATATAAAGGTTTAAATTTATAAGTGTCCAACTTACATTTTAACTACTATTGTTGTATAACAAACTATCCTGAAACTTAAGGGTTTAAAACCACCATCATTTTATGATTATTTCATGTAATCTGTGAGTCGGGAATTTACGAAGAAATGAACTGAATGAATCTTCTGCTCCTTAGAGGATTGGCTGAGGTGACTGAGTGGTACTCAGCTGATGGTAGGGTTTGTCTAGAGAATCCAGGATGGCTTTGCTCGCACCTTGGTGGAGATGGCTAGAAGGATGTACACAGTTGAGTTTGTTAGCCATAGTGCCTGCATGTGGCCTTTCCACTATGATGATCTCAGGGTGGTGGGACTTCCCTTATATGGCACCTGGCTTCCCACAGCACTAGTTTTCCAAAAGACCCAGGCAGAAGCTTCAAGGCTTTTTCTGATGTAGGCATAGAAGTCATGCAGTCCTTCCACCGTATTCCATTGAATACAAACATGTCATGAGGCTACCCAGATTTAAGAGGAGGGAAATTTGATGGGGGAGTGGTAAGGTCATGTTGTATGAGAGAATGTGTGTGGGATAGGAGGTAATTGTTGCAACTCTCTTTGCTATATTCCTTGGGAAAATAGGAGAAATATTTTTAGAAAACAAATGTTCTTGGACTTGGTGATAATGGTACCAGTAAATTATCTTTAATATTTAAAATACTGTAAATTAGATTATTTAAAAGTAAAAACATTTACATTTCTAAACTATACAATAGGGCTTGAATTTTGGAGTTAAAATGAGAACAAAGTCTTCATGGTATCTATCTGATGTCAGACTAACTCCCTCTGCCATAGTATATAATAATAGTGGGTAGACCACTCTTAAACTCCTCTTAATTTATACTGTTGTTATTGATTTCCAGTTTTCTTCCTGCTGATAAAATGTTTGGGAAAGCGTGGTGTTATCAGTGGACTTGGATTCCTACCTCTGTACTACTTACTAGCTTTACCACCTCTGTAATTTGGTTTTCTAATTTCTCTGAGCATCAAGTTCCTTCTCTTTAAATGTGGCCGGCTTGTAGTGGAATCTTTACCTTCCTTGAAGTGTTTGTTTTTGGAACCTGCCTTTTATTGCATCAAGTCTTTTATCAGGTTAGTTAAAAGATCTGGATTTCACACAGTTCCAATTCGTGGATTTTTTTTCCCTTTAATTAGTAGGTCAGCATATTTGAGATGCCTCTAAGATTGGTTATTGTCTTCTTTACTATATTTGCCCTTTAAAATCTTTTAGATTTTATTTGAATTGTACCTATTCTTTTGTACTCCACAGGAGATTCTTTGTATACTATTTATATCTTGTTTCTTAAAGACAGAGGGGCACCTGAACTGCTTAAACAGTAATAATTACGATTGCTTTTCACATAATAGGTCAGCATTCATTTCTGTTATTCAGCATCTGATTGCAGTTTGTAATTTATGAACTCACTGCTTTTTCATCGTAACTGTTATTCTTTATGTGTATTAGTAGAGTCAAATAGAAGAAAAAAGTAAAATGCAAACCTTCCAACTTGTGTAAAAATGTTCTTGGGCAGAGATGTAAAGGAAGTTTTCCGTGGCTTTAATGAATCAATTTGGATAATATTAATGAATTTATCATTCACAGTCACAAAATAAGTAGATTTTTGCCTTTGACTATGTTTTTTCAACAGTGGTGCAATGAAAAGAAAGATTTGGAAATCAGGGCCCCTCTGCTGTCTACTAGTTGTGACCTTGTGACCCTTCACAAGTGGATTGATGTTGCCTAAGGCCCTCTGTGGCTGTATTGTTAAAACAAGCCTGCCTTTATTGCAGACAGTTTAGTTAGGGGAATAAGAGGATTATTAAGGTTTTTTTTTTTGAAAAAAATAAAGTGTAATATAAAAGTATACACGTCTTAATGTACAACTCCATCAATTTTTACATATCTGTATACCACATAAGCCACCCAGGTTAAGATACAGAATTTTTCCACTACCCTGGAAGGATCTCTTGTGTCCTTTCTCATTCAAAATTCATCCTTAGAGATAACTGCTATTTTGGCTTATATCACTATTGATTAGTCTTGCCTGTTTTTAGCATTATAGCATATAAATATTTTTTTATGCCATTCTGAATTGTTTTGCTTTTTATTTAAAGTTTCCAGTTGTTTCTTGCACATACACATACTTACATACACATACATACATATACATATTTAAGTTGATTTAGTATGTTGACCTGAAATTCCTGTGATCTGGTGGTTAAAGCATTTTATTAAATTTTTTTTTTTTAAAGATTTTATTTATTTATTTGAGAGAGAGAGAATGAGAGAGAGCACATGAGAGGGGGGAGGGTCAGAGGGAGAAGCAGACTCCCTGCCGAGCAGGGAGCCCGATGCGGGACTCGATCCCGGGACTCCAGGATCATGACCTGAGCAGAAGGCAGTCGCTTAACCAACTGAGCCACCCAGGCGCCCTAAAGCATTTTATTAGACCTAATAGTTGGGAGATTCTTTTGAATTTTCTATGTATACATTTATGCCATTTGTGAATAATGATGGTTTTATATATTCATTTCTAATCTTTATACTGGTTAGGACCTCTGATACAATTTTGAATAGACGTGGTGACAAGGGTATCTTTATTGTGCAGTGCTTTGTCATTAGGTATGATATTTGTGGTAGACTTTTATAGATACTTTATGTCAGATTAGAGAAATTTCTAAGAGACAAAGTATACTTTAAGTCAAGAAGTATTGCTAAAAATAAAGAGAATACTTTTATAATGATAAGAAAGTGTTCATTAGGAAGATACAACAATCCTAAATTTGTATGCCTCAACTGATGTAACTCCAAAACATATAAAGCAAAATGTTCAGACTAAAAGGAGAAATAGTTCTATAATCATTGAATTTTTTTGTATGCCACTTTTAGTGAATGATAACGGAAGCAGAAAAAAAATCACTGAAGATAATGTGTTCGACTAACATATTTAATAACATTTGCCTTTTGTGTGTGTGTGTATGTGTGTGTGTCTGCGTGTATGAGAGAGAGACCCACACAACAGTTGCAGAGTACATATTTTTTTCAAGAGCACACAGGAAGTTTATCAAAATTGATTATCCACTGTGCCATAAAGCAAGTTCTTTAAAAATGTCAAAGGATTGGGGCACCTGGGTGCTCAGTCAGTTAAGCGTCTGCCTTCGGCTCAGGTCATGATCCCAGGGTCCTGGGATTGAGCCCTGCATAGGGCTCCCTGCTCAGCGGGGAGCCTGCTTCTCCCTCTCCCTCTGTCTGCTGCTCTGCCTACTTGTGCTCTCTCTCTACCTCTCTGTCAAATAAATAAATAAAATCTTTAAAAATAATAATAAAATAAAAATGCCAAAGGATTGAAATCATAGAGCTTACATTGTCTGACCACAGTGAAGTTAAACTAGAAATAAATGAGAGACAACAAGAAAACGCACCAGTTTTTGGAAATTAAACAACCTATTTCCAGTGGTCAAAGAAGAAATCATATTGGGAGTTAGAAAATCTTTTTAAATAAATAATAATAAAACCATGGCATCAAAATTACGGGATCCAAAGCAGAGAGGAGAATTTCTAGCTGTAAGTGTATTTTTTGGAAAAGAAGAAAGTTTGAAAATTAAGTGCCCTAACCTTCCATTTCAAGAAGTTACAAAAATGACAGCAAATTAAACAAAAGGAAACAGAGGGAGGAAGATTATAGAGTAGGAATCAATGAAACAGAAAGCAAATGTATAATAGAATTCTATAAAACTACTAGTAACACTGAGCAAAAACAACAACAACACAAATTACTAATATTAGCAGGAGTTGATCTATAGATCTTAGACATTAAAAATGTAATAGTGTGTCAACTATACTTCAATTTAAAAAAGAATACAGTAAATGTGTAGTGATATAGATACATAATAAAATGATAGGAACAACTTTATGCTAATAAAATTGACAATGTAGATGAATTGAACAAATTTCTCATAAAACCAAACTTAATAAGCTGACAAAATAAAATACAGAATATCTGATAGACCTGTGTCTCTTAAAGAAATTGAATCTGTATTTTTTTTTTTTTTTTTTTGAGACAGAATTAGAGAGAGAGAGAGCACATGAGAGGGGGGAGGGTCAGAGGGAGAAGCAGGCTCCTTGCTGAGCAGGGAGCCCAATGCGGGACTCGATCCCGGGACTCCAGGATCATGACCTGAGCCGAAGGCAGTCGCTTAACCAACTGAGCCACCCAGGCGCCCGAATCTGTATTTTTCATTTCCGTCTCTAGGCCTGCTGCCTTCCCTGGTAAATTCTACCCAACATTTAAGGAGGAAATGTCAACACTAGCTCTTTCAGAGACTAGAGAAAGAGGGAATGCTTTGTAACTTATTTTATGAAGCCAGCATAACACTGATACCAAAACATAACAAAGACATTACAAAAAAGAAAATTTATAGGGCTCATAAGAATATAGATGTAAAAATTGTTAACAAATATTAGCAAATTACATTCAGTGATATCTAAAATGGATAATGACATCACAAACAGGTAATATTATAGGAGAACAAAGTTGGCTAAATATTTAAAATTTAATTTGCTAATTAACAGAATATAGGAAAAATCCCATACATTGGCTAAATATTTAAAATTAATTAAAATCCCACAGATGAAGAAAAAAATTTTGATAAAAAAATTCCACCCTATTTCATAATTGTAAGAAATCATGCTTGTGTGTAATTTTTACTTTCAATCTAATTATGGCCTTATATTTAAAGTGTGTCTCTTGTAAAAAACATATAGATTATCTTGTTTCGTTGTTGTTTTTAAATCCAGTCTGATGATTTTTTGTATTTTGTTTGAACTGGTTTTTGTTCTATTTCTATTTAATGTATTTATTGGTATAGTTGGGTTTAAATCCATCATATTGCTGTTTTATTTCTAAAAGTGTTATTCTTTTTCTATTTATATATTGTCTTCCTTTCTTTTGGATTGATCATGCATATATTTTAATACTATTTTGTTTCTCAGTTAGCTTTTTAAAAATAGATTCTTGTAGTGGTTACTGTCTTTTCAATATGCACTCCTGTTCTGTTATAGTTGACCGTAGGTTAGTATACTTCCAGAATAGTGCAAGAACTAACTTTGTAACTGCATTTATTTTTTCTTATCCTTTTAGTGTTTTTACATGTTTTTATCATTTACTTTCTATCTTGTTTCCTGTATACTCTTTATACAGAGGGTTCACTAAGCTGCTTTTATCTGTGAGTTGGTACCTTTTATCATTATTATGTAATAAATTGATATGAGCTTAACAGCTTAAAACAACATCCATTTATTATGCCACCGTCCTGAGGTTAGAAGTCTGGATCAGCTTGTCTAGGTGCTCAACTTTTACGTATCTCACAGGGCCCAAATCAGAGGATCAGCAGGGCTGGGCTCTGATCTGAAGGCTTTGGGGAGGAATCCACATCTGAGCACATTCAGGATGTTGGCAGAATTCAGTTTCTTGTGGTTTTAGGACTGAGATCCCTATTTTCATGGTGGCTGTCAGCTTGGGAACATTCTCAGCTTCTAGAAGCTTCTCTCCAGTCCTTGAGCATGACCATTTCCATCTTAAAAGCCAATAATGGCACATAGAATTTTCTCATGCTTTAACACAGGCAGGGAGATTTGACACAGCCACAGAGGAAAAGACACACACAGGAGAAAGTAATGTGAAGACTGGCAGAGATTGGAGTGCTGAGGCCACAAGCCACAGAATGGTGGTAACCGCCATAAGCTGAAAGAGGCAAGGAACAGATTGGTAGATGATGTGCAGAGGTCTGCAGAGGGTGTAGCCCTGCTGACAGCTTGCTTTCAACCTAGTGGTACTGGTTTCAGACTCTGGCCTCCAGAACTATAAGAGAATAAATTTCTGTTGTTTTAAGTCACTCTGTTTCTGGTGGTTTGTTATAGCAGCCACAGGAAACCAATACAAAGTGGAATTGCTGGGTTAAGTGGTAATTCTATGTTTAACAATTTGAGGAACTACCAAACTGTTTTCCAAAGTGGTTCTATCATTTCAAATTTTCATCAGCATTATATAAGGACTCTTAATTTCTCCAAATCCTTATTGACACCTGTTACGGTCTGTCTCTGATTATAGCTATCCTTGTGGGTATGAAGTGATGTCTCATTATGTTTTTGACCTACATTTCCTAATGACTAATGATATTCAGCATCTTTTTATATGCTTATTGGTCATTTGTATATCTTTGCAAAAATGTCTGTTTAAAACCTTTGCCCATTTTTCAGTTGTGTTGTCTTTATTGTTGAATTGTAAGAGTTGTAAACTTTTACAGTTTTAGTTCTTCTATTAGGTCTGTGGTCCCTTTTAGTTAATTTTTGTATATGATGTGAGATTTGCGCATAATCACTTTTGGAATACTCTCAACCATTACCTCTTCAAAACTGCTTACGTTCATTCCATCTTCTCCATTCAGTTGCATGCATACTAGATGTTTTGACTGTGTCTCATGTATCTTTTATGATCTTTTCTGTTGCATCCATTTTTGTTTCCAATTCGTGCTTCAGTCTGAATAGTTTCTATTGATCTGTGTTTGAGTTCATTAATCCTGTCATCTGCTTAACCAATTTTTAATTTAAGGTAATTGTATTTTTCAGTTACAGAATATGATTCTGTTTTTGTTTGTTTTTATTATTGCAATTCTTTGAACTTCTTTCTCTTCATTTTATACATCTTTTTTCTCTTTTATTAATTATAATAGTTATCTTAAAGTCGCCTTCTGTTAATTCTAATATTTGGAGCAGCTTTTGTTTTTACAGATATACCCATTTATTGCCTCTTTACTTTAGAAATGTGAATTAAAAAAAAATCTAGATTTTGTTTTTAGCAGGTTAGTAATAACAATGAAGCTGTTAGAAGAAGGGGAAAAGTAGGGTAGGCACTGGCCCTTTATTTCCTGGGTCAACTGGAAGGAAGTAGTTACTTTTCTGGAACTGCCTGTGTAATGTACTGATTATTCAGGAGAGACAGTAAACCACAATAGCATTAGAAAGGAAAGAAGAGATCAGTGTGATGTAAGTGATTAGTGCGGTGCTGGCTCTGTAAGTGCCGTACTTGGTAATTTAATTTGTAAGTGCTGTGTAGAGAGAGGCCCTGAGCTAAATATATTTGGAGAGCGATAATTATCTTGATCTTGTGGCTTAGTAAGTATGATTAAGATCTTTGCTATTTAGCATAAAGCATTTATTAGTATTAATGATCTCATAAACTTTGTAAATTATTTCTCTGTTTTTTGGCATTGATATATGATTAGCTAGGGATATTTTAAGTATGTGAGTTGGGGAGTAGCTTTTAGTTTCATCCCTTAATAAAAATATCATTTCCTGTACATTCATTATTTTGTAATATATTTATATTTATATATTTTGTAATATAGTAGAGATATTGTGAGTTTAGTAAACACATGTTTGTGTTTGCTGTGTTGCTTTGATAGATTCTCCAAGTTGATTATGATTATGATGATAATTCTATAATTCTATTTTATTTTCTTAATTCTTGTGTGCAGTGTACTTTTCCTCTAACTTTCTGGAGTGTTTGTCTTATTTTTTTAAGAACACGGCTTGATGAACTGAGAATGTTTCTAGAGAATGAGACATGGGAGCTTTGTCCTGTGAAGTCAAATTTCAGCATCTTGCAACTTCATGTAAGTGTCTCTTAGGAACAAATGAGTCTGTCTTTTATTTAGTTGTTTTAAAAAAAAACATATTAAAAAATCATTTATAAAATCATTAAATTAAAGAATAGCATCTTTCCTTCCTTGCTTAAAAGTAATAGCCAGCCTCTTTTATAAGAGTGATCCTTTTATGGATGTCAAAATCTGTCTCTTTTTACAAATTCAGTTTATATACTTTAGGAAAACTCTTTTGCCTAATCTTTTTCTTTTGATTTCAGAAAGAGATCTGCTTTATTTAAATTTTGCAGAAAATTAATCAGTTGTATTTTGATGGTCTTTAATGAAAAAACTTATATGCACAGAATGCTTGTGATTTCTTGTTTCTTTGTCATTTCTTAAAGGAACTAAAAGGCTCTTAATTTATGTTGCACCTCATAAATGTACCTGTAGTCAGACAATGCCTCCAAAATAAAAGAGGCATTTACAAGAAATACTCTTAACTAATTTTTATTAGTTAACTAATTCCTTGAATCCTCACAGAATATGTAATCTGTGAAAATATTAACTGATTTGTTTTCCCTTGGTTGAAACACACTGTAGATAAATATTCCTTGTGTGACAGATTGTGTCCTACAAATACCAAATGTCAAAATACAGTGTATAAACATAGGTCCCTGTATAGAAGGTCTGGTATGTTCAGATTTTGCCTTTGGAAGGAATGGCTTGCTAGAAGCAATTTTCTTATTCTAGATAAATGTAAAGAATACATGATTAAAAGCTTTTAATAGGGATAGTCTTTATGCTTATATTGTATAATAGCTTACTTATCCAGTTCTATCATATTCCTTTCCTAATGTGGAAATATTAAATACGGTGAAACATGTCGATTAATAAATGCTTTAGAGACAGCAAAATTAACAATGATTTTAACATGGTTTTAGAATTTTTTTTATTATATTATGTTAATCACCATACATCATTAGTTTTTGATGTAGTGTTCCATGATTCACTGTTTGCATATAACACCCAGTGCTCCATTCAGTACGTACCCTCTTTAGTACCCATCACCAGGCCAACCCATCCCCCTACCCCTTCCCCTCTAGAACCCTCAGTTTCTCAGAGTCCATAGTCTCTCATGGTTCATCTCCCCCTCCGTTCCCCCCCTTCATTTTTCCCTTCCTACTATTTTTTTTTTTTAAACATACAATGTATTATTTGTTTCAGAGGTATAGGTCTGTGATTCAACAGTCTTACACAATTCACAGCGCTCACCATAGCACATAACCTCCCATGTCTATCACCCAGTCACCCCATCCCTCTCACCCCCCACCACTCCAGCAACCCTCAGTTTGTTTCCTGAGATTAAGAATTCCTCATATCAGTGAGATCATATGATACATGTCTTTTTCTGATTGACTTATTTCGCTCAGCATAACACCCTCCAGTTCCATCCATGTCATTGCAAATGGCAAGATTTCATTCCTTTTAATGGCTGCATAATATTCCATTGTATATATATACCACATCTTCTTTATCCATTCATCTGTCAATGGACATCTTGGCTCTTTCCACCGTTTGGCTATTGTGGACATTGCTGCTATAAACATTGGGGTGCACGTACCCCTTCGGATCACTCCATTTGTATCTTTGGGGTAAATACCCAGTAGTGCAATTGCTGGATCATATGGTAGCTCTATTTTCAACTTTTTGAGGAACCTCCATACTGTTTTCCGGGGTGGCTGCACCAGCTTGCATTCCCACCAACAGTGTAGGAGGCTTCCCCTTTCTCCACATCCCCGCCAACATCTGTCGTTTCCTGACTTGTTAATTTTAGCCATTCTGACTGGTGTGAGGTGGTATCTCATTGAGGTTTTGATTTGGATTTCCCTGATGCTGAGCGATGTTGAGCACTTTTTTATGTGTCTGTTGGCCATTTGGATGCCTTCTTCGGAAAAAATGTCTGTTCGTGTCTTCTGCCCATTTCTTGATTGGATCATTTGTTCTTTGGGTGTTGAGTTTGATAAGTTCTTTATAGATTTTGAATACTAACCCTTTATCTGATACGTCATTTGCAAATATCTCCTCCCATTCTGTCGGTTGTCTTTTGGTTTTGTTGTCTGTTTCTTTTGCTGTACAAAAGCTTTTTATCTTGATGAAGTCCCAATAGTTCATTTTTGCCCTTGCTTCCCTTGTCTTTGGCAATGTTTCTAGGAAGAAGTTGCTGTGGCTGAGGTCGAAGAGGTTGCTGCCTGTGTTCTCCTTTAGGATTTTGATGGACTCCTGTCTCACATTTAGGTCTTTCAACCATTTGGAGTCTATTTTTGTGTGTGGTGTAAGGAAATGGTCCAGTTTCATTCTTCTGCATGCGGCTGTCCAGTTTTCCCAACACCATTTGTTGAAGAGACTGTCTTTTTTCCATTGGACATTCTTTCCTGCTTTGTCGAAGATTAGTTGACTGTAGAGTTGAGGGTCCATTTTTGGGCTCTCTGTTCTGTTCCACTGATCTATGTGTCTGTTTTTGTGCCAGTACCATACTGTCTTGATGATGACAGCTTTGTAATAGAGCTTGAAGTCCAGAATTGTGATGCCACCGGCTTTGCTTTTCTTTTTCAACATTCCTCTGGCTATGTGGGGTCTTTTCTGGTTCCATACAAATTTTAGGATTATTTGTTCCCTTTCTTTGAAAAAAGTGGATGGTATTTTGATAGGGATTGCATTAAATGTGTAGATTGCTCTAGGTAGCATTGACATCTTCACAATATTTGTTCTTCCAATCCATGAGCATGGAACGTTTTTCCATTTCTTTGTATCTTCCTCAATTTCTTTCATGAGTACTTTATAGTTTTCTGAGTACAGATTCTTTGCCTCTTTGGTTAGATTTATTTCTAGGTATCCTATGGTTTTGGGTGCAGTTGTAAATGGGATCGACTCCTTAATTTCTCTTTCTTCTGTCTTATTGTTGGTATAGGAATGCCACTGATTTCTGTGCATTGATTTTATATCCTGCCACTTGACTGAATTCCTGTATGAGTTCTAGCAGTTTTGGGGTGGAGTCTTTTGGGTTTTCCACATAAAGTATCATATCATCTGCAGAGAGTGCGAGTTTGACTTCTTCTTTGCCGATTAGGATGCCTCTTATTTCTTTTTGTTGTCTGATTGCTGTGGCTAGGACTTCTAGTACTATGATGAATAGCAGTGGTGATAGTGGACATCCCTGCCGCGTTCCTGACCTTAGGGGGAAAGCTCTCAGTTTTTCCCCATTGAGAATGATACTTGCTGTAGGTTTTTCATAGATGGCTTTTATGATATTGAGGTATGTACCCTCTATCCCTATACTCTGAAGAGTTTTGATCAAGAAAGGATACTGTACTTTGTCAAATGCTTTTTCTGCATCTATTGAGAGGATCATATGGTTCTTGTTCGTTCTTTTATTAATGTATTGTGTCACATTGATTGATTTGTGGTTGTTGAACCAACCTTTCAGCCCAGGGATAAATCCCACTTGGTTGTGGTGAATAATCCTTTTAATGTACTGTTGGATCCTATTGGCTAGTATTTTGGTGAGAATTTTTGCATCCATGTTCATCAAGGATATTGGTCTGTAATTCTCCTTTTTGATAGGGTCTTTGTCTGGTTTTGGGATCAAGGTAATGGTGGCCTCATAAAACGAGTTTGGAAGTTTTCCTTCCATTTCTATTTTTTGGAACAGTTTCAGAAGAATAGGTATTAATTCTTCTTGAAATGTTTGGTAGAATTCCCTTGGGAAGCCATCTGGCCCTGTGCTTTTGTTTGTTGGGAGATTTTTGATGACTGCTTCAATTTCCTTAGTGGTTATAGGTCTGTTCAGGTTTTCTATTTCTTCCTGGTTCCGTTTTGTTAGCTTATACATCTCTAGGAATGCATCCATTTCTTCCAGATTATCTAATTTGCTGGCATAGAGTTGTTCATAATATGTTCTTATAATTGTTTGTATTTCTTTGGTGTTGGTTGTGATCTCTCCTCTTTCATTCATGATTTTATTTATTTGGGTCATTTCTCTTTTCTTTTTGATAAGTCTGGCCAGGGATTTATCAATCTTATTAATTCTTTCAAAGAACCAGCTCCTAGTTTCGTTGATCTGTTCTACTGTTCTTTTGGTTTCTATTTCATTGATTTCTGCTCTGTTCTTTATCATTTCTCTTCTCCTGCTGGGGTTATGCTTTATTTGCTGTTCTTTCTCCAGCTCCTTTAGGTGTAGGGTTAGGTTGTGTATTTGAGACCTTTCTTGTTTCTTGAGGAAGGCTTGTATTGCTATATACTTTCCTCTTAGGACTGCCTTTGCTGCATCCCAAAGATTTTGAACAGTTGTGTTTTCATTTTCATTGGTTTCCATGAATTTTTTCAATTCTTCTTTAATTTCCTGATTGATCCATTCATTCTTTAGTAGGATGCTCTTTAGCCTCCATGTATTTGAGTTCTTTCTGACTTTCCTCTTGTGATTGAGTTCAGTTCCAAAGCATTATGGTCCAGAAATAGGCAGGGAATGATCCCAATCTTTGGTACCAGTTGAGACCTGATTTGTGACCTAGGATGTGATCTCTTCTGGAGAATGTTCCATGGGCACTAGAGAAGAATGTGTATTCTGTTGCTTTGGGATGGAATGTTCTGAATATATCTGTGAAATCTGTTTGGTCCAGTGTGTCATTTAAAGTCTTTATTTCCTTGTTGATCTTTTGCTTAGATGATCTGTCCATATCAGTGAGGGGGGTGTTAAAGTCCCCTACTATTATTGTATTGTTGTTGATGTGTTTCTTTGCTTTTGTTATTAATTGCCTTATATAATTGGCTGCTCCCATGTTAGGGGCATAGATATTTACAGTTGTTAGATCTTCTTGTTGGATAGACCCTTTAAGTATGATATAGTGTCTTTCCTCATCTCTTATTATAGTCTTTGGTTTAAAATCTAATTTGTCTGATATAGAATTCTTTTTTTTTAAGGTTTATTTATTTTAGAGAGAGCTAGGGTGCACGGGGGCTGAGGGGTGGGTGGAGAGGCAGAGGGAGAAGGAGAAACTCAAGCAGACTCCACACTGAACTTGGAACCTGACGCAGGGCTCAATCTCACAACCTGGAGATCACGATCTGAGCTGAAACCAAGAGTCTTATGCTCAACCAGTTGCGCCACGCAGACGCCCCAACATTATTTTAGAATTCTTAAATAAGATGATTCCTTGACATTATTTAGAATTCTAACATTGATTTTAGAATCCCTATTTAAATAATTTTACTTGAATTTTTATTTAACCATCAAATTATGTCTGTATGTATGAACACATATACTTGGTATAATTATCAAACAGTTTTTTACAAGATACATTTGAAATATTTCCATCCAAGTAAGCATTATCTCCTTTAAAGCAGTTACCTTGAGTTTTACAAGATTTTGCCTATAGTTAACAATACCATATTATGCACTTAACATTTTTTTAAGAGAGTAGATAGATCTTCGGGCACCTGGCTAGCTCAGTCAGTGGATTAGGCAACTCTTGATCTCGGGGTTGTGGGTTCCAGCCCCATATTGGATGTGGAAATTACTTAAAAATAAAATCTTTTTTTTTTTTTTTTTTTTTTTTTAAGAGGGTAGGGGCGCCTGGGTGGCTCAGTCATTAAGCATCTGTCTTTGGCTCAGGTCACAATCCCAGGGTCCTGGGATCGAGCCCCGCATCGGGCTCCTTGCTCGGCAGGAGGCCTGCTTCTCCCTCTCGTACCTCCCCTGCTTGTGTTCCCTCTCTTGCTGTGTCTCTGTCAAATGGGTGGATAAAGTCTTTAAAAAAAAAAAAGAGGGTAGATCTCATGTTAAGTGTTCTAACAACAATTTAAAAAAGTAGTTACTTTGAAAACTATTCACAACTGAGATAGTGTTCTCTTGACACCTGTGTTCCTGTAGATTCGGTTTAAAAAAAAATCATCTCATTAAATTAGAGTCACCCCCTGTTTAGAATTATAAAATAATGGCATAATTTTTGAGCATTATGATGGATCTGATTTAATGTGTAACTGCAGTTTAGAAAGAAAATAAACACATCATTTGAAACTTAAACATATGTAATTTTTAATATTATCTTTGAATAGGAAAGATTTTAAATTTGGGATTAACATTAAAAAGACTAAAAGGTATAAGAAAAATGTGTACCAGATTTTTATGAAAAATCATCAAGAGTTTTGTAATTCAAAGGAACTTCTTTTTTTTTTTAAGATTTTATTTATTTATTTGACAGAGAGAGAACAAGCAGGGGGAGCTGCAGGCAGAGGGAGAGGGAGAAGCAGGCTCCCCGCTGAGCAGGGAGCCCAATGTGGGGCTCGAGCCCAGGACCCTGAGATTGTGACCTGAGCTGAAGGTAGATTCTTAACTGATTGAGCCACCCAGGTGCCCCTCAAAGGAACTTTAGAGATTATTCCATCTCTTCCACTAATAAGCGCTGTGGTCTTGAACTTGGCACTGAATCCCTCTGGACTACTTTGGTTTCCTCATCTGGGAACAGCTCTTTAGTTTTAGCATTGTGGTTCTTGTACTGGGGGTTGACTTTCTCATTTTATTGATGTCGAAATTGAGGCACAGAGACATTTCCAACATTATATGGGAAGTTAATGGGTTAATGGCAAACCTTAGGTCTGGAAGACATATCATTTGACTTTAGCATGTGTATTTGTGTTGTCTACTTCTAGGTGTATGAAGAAAAAGAAATGAAAGTTTATAGACATCAATATAACAAAGATTCTAATGTGTTTTTACAGAATACAGTACCTTAAATGGTATAAACATATAATTAATTATTAACAATGATTAATTTTTATTGTGGCCTTTTTATTGCTTAAAATCATATTCTACTAGGTCTTTGCTGCTATGCTAAAATTTTTAGAATTCAAATTTATTTTCAAAAATTTTCTGTACAGTTCTGTAAACTAAGCCAAAAGTAGCTTGATGCAGATAACACTTTTTAAAGTGATATCGGTAACTGAGTTGTCTTTAGGCAAACCTTTGAGCACATATTTTCAAGTTTGTGCTTTCAGACAACTTCCAAGATTTAAAAGTGAATAACCTGATGAATCAGGATTATTTTTTTTCCACTAACTCAACATTTATATTGATGGAATATGTTATGTACTTGAATTTTATTATTGTTGTTAAAAGGTATCTGGTTCCTTTTTTTAATGTCTAGGAATTTAAATTCATGGAACAGTCTCGTTCCCCATCAGTTTCACCTAGTAAGCAGCCAGCCTCAACATCCTCAAAAACAGTGACCTTGTTTGAGCAGTACTGTAGTGATGGGAATCCATTTGAAATCCAGGCCAACCGCAAAGATGAAGAAACAGAAGATGTCCTGGCTTCTAATGGGGTATGTAGTGTTTTTAAAACCTAATGTGGAACATAAGTGAGATTTTCTTATTGAAAAGTGTTCTACCCAGGGAGCAAGGTAATGAGCTAGATTTATTTATCCATTTACCACCCACCTTCCTACCTGTATGCTTATCTACCTGTGATACCACTTGTACAGTAATGGCTTTGCAGCATGCTTTGTTGAAGAGTCCTTTTGAAAAATACATTTTGCCCTTATTTTTACTTTGTGCTCTTACTAGATTGCTGCATGTTCTTACTAGATTACTGGATCACATAGGAGTATAGTTTATTCACTGCACCTTGTTTGCACTCAGCTAGGAACGTGCATGTTGGATAACTCAAAAGTTTCTGCATACTCTGTACATATCCATGATTGACTGTGGAAGTGTCACAAAGTATTAATGTTGGGGTTACAAATAAAATTTAGCAAGTACGGAAATTTGCAAAAATACAGAATCCTCAAAAATGATGATCTCTTGTACTGTGGAATTGTGAAGCTTTTTGTTATAGCCAGGAGAGCATGGTGTGTGTGGATCCCCTTTCTGAAGGTTATTAGGATCACAGTGTGTACAGGTGGATGAGAATGCCTGGAATGCTCATTTGTAGTTATTAATGTGTGATCTAATCTTTCCAGAGTCAGGGTCCACATCTTACTATGACCTATCACACTGCTTTAAGCTCTCAAAAAATGGTTTTTGAATTAGGGGACCAACTTCTTTTCATGTTGTCCTCATACTCATCTCAACTGGCATATGGGGATAAACTTTGTTATAGAATTGTTCTGAAGATTCAGTGAGACAATTTATGAAAGCACTTAGCACTTAACACAAGAAATGTTAGCCATGATTTAATCATATTAATTTATAATATTAAGCGATAATGCTGCTGCCGCTTTCTTTCCTGTGCATGGACTCCACTGTCCCCCCATGCTGTCATGGGGCCATGTTGCCATAAAGACGATGACAGTGTTAGGAAGTCACCCTTCCTCTCAGGAGGAAATCCGCCATTTTCGTCCTTGCTCTCAGTAGTCCCTCCGTGCTCAGTGTAATTTTCTAAGGGTCCCTTGGAATTAAATCTCATCATAATGAATTAGGACATTAGCATGTGTGTTGTTAGAGTTTATTACACTGAATTAACATTTCCACGGTGCCAGAATTGTATACTCAGCCTCTTTATAGTGAATTAGCAAAATGGAAGTAAGTATGATGAAACCACGTGGAGGAAGAGAAGAGGTTTTGTTCTTGTTGTTGTTGTTTTTTGGTCAAATGTACACTCTTTTCCTCTCCTAAAGGCCTAGCATGATGTTTGTGTTTGTTTGTTTGTTTGTTTTCTTTATATGGAGATTTGATTTTTGGGGGAGACATTTAGGAGCTTTTGTAGGCATAAAATGTATTTTATTTTCCTTTTTTTCTTTTGATGGTTAAGATGGGTGAAGAAGAAGAAAATGGAAAGTTAATATTCTTGATGGCAAAATTAGAGATGAGTTATTAAGAACTTTCTTCCCTAAACTACTTCTTAAAAATTGGATACTCTTATTGTGTTGAAAGACTCCAAGAAATGTTGGCTTTTCATACTCATTGTTGAATATACTGTGTTTTCTTCAGTATGAATCTGATGAACAAGAAAAAAGTGCCTATCAGGAGTATGACAGTGACAGTGATGTTCCTGAGGAACTGAAACGAGATTATGTGGATGAGCAAACAGGTGATGCGCCTGTGAAAAGGTAATTGTTCTTAGGTTGTATGGTATTTCACATTTTATGTTATGCATTTAAATAAAGGATTTCCTTTAAATGTTAGGGAAAAAAAATTAAATATTTCGGTAGCTTTTGATGTCATGTGACAAGTCAATATGTTTTAAATTGCTGAAAGGTTGAAAATATAGTTTTTTGATATTGGGCATAATCAAAGAGCTCTTAATTTAGAGAGCAGTGGTTTTTGCAGAAAAACAAACTTCTGATTTATAAAATCAGTACTGCCTTTAGAGGCAATTCCTGCTTCACGTAGGTTAGAAAACCTCAAGGAGGAAAGTAGTTATTTGTCTTGCATGTGGAATTCCTGCCTCAATCTAGTAAATACAGAAAGTCTCCACTCATCTTTCCAGGGTCAATTACATTCACTATTTGGGCCTTCTGTTAAGTTTCCTTCGTTCTTTTATTTCTGTGATAAACTGTCCTCTTCAAAAACTATGATAATTACATAAGAATTTTTTGTCACCTTCTCCCTGTTAAATGGGCCTGATTCTTATATGCAAGTGAGTTAATTTCATGACTAAGTATCAGACATTTAGTGACCATAAATATACTTAAATTTTAATGATAGATTTAAGTATATTTTGCCCCCAAAGTACCTAGTTAGTACCTAATTAATTTGAAACCCTGATTGATATAATCTCTCTCTTCAAAAATGAGCAGCTCATGTGATTGTAGATATATGAACTAGGAAAAATTGTTTCCATTGGTTTTCATGTATGTGTGATGTTTAAATCCATCTATGGTCCATTATGAACAGAATAGAACTGTTTTTGTTGGACTTCTTCATTGGATATTTTGGGTATATTTTGGCTGAAAGAAAAGCTCTAATTGAAATGAACGTGTAGGATAGTGTCTGCCAATATATGTGTATATATTTGCATTTTTGGTAATGTTATACAGACAGTTACCCTCCTAAACTGTCCTAACTTACCGCTAAGAACTATGAATAATATAAACTACAAACTGCATGCAGTCAATTAGTATCAATTCCAACTTCAGAGTATCTCTTGAATTTATCAAAATTTCTTGTATTTCACTGCTACCATCCAGGTTCATGCAAAAATCCTCTCTGTGCCAGATTATTGGCTCAGCCCTCTTACCTTGGCTTTCTGTCTCTAGTTTTGCCCCGTCCTAATCCCTCTTGGATACAAATTTTGATTTTTTTTTTCTTACATAAAAATTTGTTCATGTCATTTTCCTGGTTAAAATTTGCATTCAGGGTTAGGTTCATACTCTTTAGATTTGATTGCCTTCAGTGATCTGGCCTTTCTTTACCTCTTTTCGTGTCACTTTTCCCTCAACCCACTCATTCTCCATGTGAATTCTTTGTGCTTCTCTGAGCACACTCACTTCTCCTACCTCTGACCTTATTACATATTATCCCCTTTTTTTGTGTACTTACCATATAACTTCAATTTTTTCTTTGAACCTGGTGTCGCCCCCAACCCCAGACTCTATCATCTTCCCCTATACTTTAGATATTAGATTTAGATTCTAAGGAGGGTATTTTTTCATATTTATAAGTCTGAAATCAGGATACTTGGTACATTTGATATATAATTTCCCTGGAACATCTGTTTTTTGTTTTTTATTTTTTTTTTAAGTGATATAGCTTCTTTTAATGGTTGATAATGAATGTCTTAGAATCAAAGAAATACAGTATGGTACTTTATTTCTTTACTTACGAATTTCTCTTCCCCTCTGGGCTGTAAGCTCTATAAGGACAGGAGGATCATTTCTATATCCCCACCTAACACACGGTAACAGTTTCAGTAACTAATTAGTGAATGAAAGATAGATCCTAATTGGAATAACTTACTGATTTACTAGTTGACAACCCTAATTGCAACTCTGTTTTGTTTTTCCATATTAAGCGTTTCTAGAGAAACTCTAAAAAGCAGGAAGAAGTCAGATTATAGTCTAAATAAAGTGAATGCACCCATCTTAACAAATACAACATTGAATGTAATAAGACTTGTTGGTAAGTAGCCACCTTTTAAAAAAAAAAAACACTATTAGTTAAATTAGTCTACTTTTGTTACTTTATTGGGGTTTTCATAGTACACTGCAGTGCCCACCATAAGGAAGGTTTTAATATTGTCATATGTCAGTGCTTTTTCATCATAATTGTTCAAATAGTATAATACTAACAATGTTAGTTTTTCTTTTTTGGTTAACTACTTAGTATTTATGTCTTCTACTTTTTCTAAAATATTTCAATTAATTGAAATGTAATGAAAAATTCTCTATGTGAGTTGGAGGTATATGTAGGATGATGATAGTACCCGTTTTACGTTTACACAATATTTTGTGCTTAATTGTTTCATTGATCTTCACAATCTTCCTGTCAAATAGGCAGAGTGAATAGTGATTCTCTGGTATTTTCAGACACAAGAGTTCTATAAGCTGAATGTTCACACCATAGGAAGAGTTGTTCTTATTACAGATAAGACCTTTATTGATGATTTTGTAGAAGGCAAATAACATGAAGAAATGCCATTTAAAATACTTAGGTTTGAAGATGATGTGGAATTTTTAATGTCAGTATTTCAGCATTTTATATGCCATCTTAACCTTTATATCTCACAAGTCTGTACATTTGACAAATAAGTTATAGAGATATCTTCTCAAATTAATTAAGTCATCTATTCCAGTCAGGAATTGTAATGTGTTCTATAAAAAAAAAAAATCTCCGTGTTCTGTTTATAAGGAGATGATAACGTCCTGCTCTCTAGTTTGATTACTCTTGGCTCTGATAAAATGGTCTGTGTTCTTGAAGATAATCCTAAATTTTGTTAATGAATAGGGTAAAGCAGACAAAAATGTTTCTTAGAAGTCCCACTTTCTTTAGGAAAAATGGTGGAAAAGAAGTAATGAGTTGGCAGGAAAAGGAAAAGTACATATTTTCATGACACACAGAAAAATGACAGATTCTAAAAAGTGTTTTTTGGCTGATCATTGCCAGGGAAATTAGCTTTTCTAGTTACTCTGTGGAATTTATAGAACGGAAACTGGAAGGGTTCTGAGAGCTCACCTGCTATAAATGCCTGTAAAACTAGAATTTCTTTATCTAATGCCCCCAAGTTGTAGTGGCCAGCTAGCCTTTGTTTCATGTCTTGCAGTCCGTGGATACATTATTATTTTGTAAGACTACTCATTCTACTATTAGACTGATTTAATTGGTAGAAATCTCCTCCTTATGATAAACCAGAATTTCTTTTTCTCTGTAATTCTGTTGGTCTCAGTTACACCTTTAAAAGCAAAAAGAGTAAATCTATACTTTTTTCTCCTACTCTTCCCTGTGATGACTTTTCAGGTGTGGGTGGTAGTTATACTGTCCTTCTTCCCTTATGCTCCCCCAGTTCATTCTTCAGGGTGAGTGTGCTCATTTTCCTCATGCGGTTCTCACTGATAAATATTCCAAAATCCTGGTCATCCTCCTCAGCCTTTTGGACTCAATGTAGTTTTTGGTTTCTGAACATGCTGCTTGAGATGTAGTTTAATGAATTCATCTTTTGCCTGGTTATGTTGAAGGAACAAACCACTGTAACACATGAGTGGCTTTTTTTTTTTTTTTTAAAGATTTTATTTATGTATTTGACAGAGAGAGCACAAGCAGTGGGGAGTGGCAGGCAGAGGGAGAGGAAGGAGCAGGGAGCCCCATGCAGGGCTCGATCCCAGGACCCTGGGATCATGACCTGAGCTGAAGGTAGTTGCTTAACCAACTGAGCCACCCAGGCCCCCCGATGAGTGACTTTCAACCACAAAAGTTTACATGATGCATAATGGCTCCTGATCACCTTACTTCTTCTGTTCCATGTGTCATTCTGAGATGCAGGCTGAAAAAATAGCACCAGTTTGGAACATGGGGAAAAGAGCAAGAGCTGAACCATGTAATGACTCTTAAGGCTTCCGCTCTGATGTGGCACCCTGACTTCCTCCGCCATACGTCCCTGGCCATGGCAAGTCAGGCTTAACTATTGGAGAGAGAAATATGTTTCTGCCCCAGGAGGGCACTACAAGTTCAGGGCATTGGACAAGGATGCATAATCTTCTTACAGGGAAGGGGAGTGGGTGGAGATAATTGGGGAAAATAGTACAATCAACCCCATGGAAGTGGTGGTTTATATTTTTTACTTCACCTAGTTCAAAAAGAGCTAGAGGTCATCATGTTGCTTTTACTCTAAAAGACATATATTTAGTAGAATCAAATAAAAAATAAGGCTAACACAAAATTGTGGAGGGGGAAATCACGTTTCATTCAGTTAAATGCAGACAACAAATGCAAATCTTCAATTCTTGGTAGACATAAGGAAATGAAACAATGCATTCTGCTCTTCTCATTATGTAAGAAGGGGATCGAATAACGATAGAAATGTGCTATTGGTGCTAAATTCAGAAGTCAGTAACAACAAATTCTTATCTAAGGATTACTCATTGACATAGTGGACATTGTTTTCTAATAGTGGATTTAAGCAACTGGGAAAAGTTGCATTTTTAGGGGCCTTTGGTGTGTCAGCCCTATAAAGCAGAACAGCCTGAATAAAACTTTACTCAATGAAGAGAATCTAACCATTTTAATTTCAGCCTTCACCACCACCAGATCTTTTACTAGAATTGCAATTAGGAAACAATGCCTACTATGCTTTTAACTCTCCCATCTTCCCATTTAGAGCTGGGATTAGGTGCTTCCATTATTCCCTCCAGTAGACTTTTATGCCTACCGCTTTCTCTCCCTGGGATGTCTTTATCTTCAGTTTGTACATATTCATAAAATAGAGCTTTAAGAGAACCACTCACTAAGGCGTCTCCAACCACTAAATGCTATTCTATCCCCTGTTACTGCATAGAGGTGCTTGAAGATAATAAACTGGCAAAGGTAATGTCTGTTCTTACAAAGCCAGAAGTACAGTTGTGTAAATAAGATTGATTAATTTTGGGTGCCTGGGAAGATGAAGGAACTAATTACTCAATAGTTGGGAGGCACATTTTAGAACACTAAAGGCATATTTAAAATGTCCTCTTCAAGTAGTATTTATTTGGCAGGTAATTAGGAGAGATTAAACAAAAAAGTGTTAATGGGGCTTCCCAGCCCCAGGTGGTGCCTAAATCTGTTAGAAAGGCCCAGGGAGCCGTTCACAAGTGCAGAGAACTAATCAGAATCCTTGCTTGTGTAAAGAGAAAATTCTGTCAGCCTGACAATTTCTTGCAGACAGAGGCAGAGAAATTTTAAGGAATGTGTCTCATCACTGAAATAGCCTTGCTATTCAAAGTTCTCTCTCCTGGAGGCAGCTCTCACTTGAGCAGGTATGATAGGTCTGAGAGGGGCAGAAGATAGGTTGCCAAAATCCATGCTTGTAAAAACTACAGACCGTAGGATAAAATTATTACATTAGCAGCTGAAAAAATAACACACCAGCACATCATGCATCCAGATTTAACATGAAACCAGAATAAAGTTATCTTTTAAGAAACTTAGTATTTTCATATGCAGTGTTTAAGGAAAAAATTTATCATTGTTTAGATTACATTCCAATATATCTATTTCTCTAAAAATACTTTTGTCATTTATATGAAATATTTTAAACAGTTTTAAAACACTTTCTGAGCTGGTAGCTGTATATACAACATGATATTTTGAGAGAATGATCCAAGTGTCATCCTTCAGTACAATGTACAAGAAAATGATATTGGAGATTTGGGGGTGGGGCTAAGAATATACAAACAATAATAAAAATAAATAATACAGTGATAGAATGATAAAATAAAATAATCGATTAAAAGCTCTCAAAGAATGGAATAAAAGCTAAGGACTTAGCTTACTAATTTTTTACTCTGGTCCTCACATTGTTCAATGCGTTTTTCTAAATTGTTTGAGCTGAACTGACTTTTCCTTCCTTTCCTTTATGCCTCATTTATAGCATTTCTAGTTCACTTTTATGTGCTATTTATATCCACTGATGATGTCTCAACTAACTGTACTGTGATAAAAATAATGAACATCCTTCCAGCTTGGATTCTGTTCTTGCTCTTCCCCATCAGGTTGTCAGCTCCTACAGATGAAAACATTTGGAGTTGGAGTCACCTTTGCAGCATATAGAGCATACAGCCAAGCACTTGTTCACTTTCATAGATGCCCAATGTACGGGACTGACAAACCTTAGTGTTTAACATCTCAACTATTGGAGAAACACATTTTCTTCCTCTCTTGTCCTGATCCATAGTTGAGGAACACACACTTTCAGCGCCTTCTCTGTACCCTGGTATTTACTCCTCTGCATAGGAGTGGGGCTCACTAATTGAATTTCCCAGGGACACCTTTCAGGTAGTGATGGCATGGCTCTCTGTGCCCCCTGCTGATGAGCTGGGTAAGGCAGGCCCACTGTTCCTCTTGGTTCTAGTTCTCCTCCATGCTGTTCTTTGGTTGGTTTCCTGTGGCTTCTCCCCATGAGTGTACTGGACTCCTGGTCCAGATTTTAGGATAATAGTTTAAACAGCGCTTCCCTTTTGAAGCTTTTCCTCATCAGGTTAGGTTTCTTTTATATAGCACTCTATAATTCTCCCTTATTGCATTCATCATAACTATAATTATTTTAAAATAACAGCAGTAGCTAGGAGTTCTTGTTCCCTTGTTATAGGCAATGTAAACACTCTACATGTATTTTCTCATGAATTCTTCACAGTACCCTTTTTATGTATGAATCATTAAAGCCCAGAGATAAATAACTTGCCTTAATGTCACACAGCTGCTAACTGGTAGAACCCAGATTGTCTGATCCTAGAGCCAGGA
Source organism: Mirounga angustirostris (assembly GCF_029215605.1). Taxonomy (NCBI): domain Eukaryota; kingdom Metazoa; phylum Chordata; class Mammalia; order Carnivora; family Phocidae; genus Mirounga; species Mirounga angustirostris. Next base: position 70,066,071 of record NW_026991720.1, on the reverse strand, counting down.
GGCTCTTTTCATGCTTCACAACCAGTAGAGGAAATTGGGAAAGTTAATTCTTCTACCTAGACAAAGTTCAGAGAGGTTACAGGATAGGTTAGAAGCAAGAATGAGAACTTCTCGCAGATGATCATTTGGGAAGAGATGCTTTTGTCAGTTATCTTGAGACAGGAGGGAAGGGAGGCTTGGAAGACAAGTTCACCAAAGTAAAGTCATTTTGGTTTTAGGCTGAACCTTAACCTAAAAGTCAGTAGGTCATGAAGAATCATAAGATCATACTCACGGAAAACCGTAAGACCCACTCTGGCAGTAAAAGCCATACAGCCTGGACATTCTTAAAATTGCTCCCTGTGGGTAATTCCATAACCTTAAGATAATGGAAAAACTAACTGCCCGATGTGAATGATAAACCCAAAGTTAAAGAGTAAACCCCTCCCTATACCATTAGCTAACTTAAATAAAACTTATAAAACCCTTTGTTAGAGTCAAAGGGGGGGTCCTCTTCCTCACCTGGGAGGAGAGACTGCTACCTTGTCTATGAAGTAGTTGCTTTCTTACTTCTATGCTTAATAAATCTTTGTCCCTTCCTCTAAATGACTTGCTCCTGTATTCTTTCTTACATGAAGCCAAGAGCCCTCTTAGCAAGGGGCCTGAGGCCCTCCGTTCTGGGGTGCTGGCCAGTCTGGCATCAATCTGGGTATTAAATAACCTTGCTCCGTGTTTTCAAAGCACACTGTGTCCACTCCTTTCACCTCTCCTCTCTAGGGCACTCTAGAAGGGAAGAAAGGGAAGGTGAAGTGCATCTGAATGAACCACATCTTAATCCACTGGCCGTGTTTTTAAACTAGGCCGGCTAACTTCAGAGCCATGCTTCTACATTTTTATTAAGGTAGTATTCTCACCATAACACAGTAAATAGTAAAGAAGAGGCCGTGATGAAAAGCAGCATTCTCCTACCCCCAGTCTCCCTGCCACCAGCCTGCAGGCAATTTCTTGGTCTGTTTCTGTTTGCCTTTCTACTAGTTGTAATTTCTCAGAAAAGGGTGATGAGAGGGTAAATGTTTTGAATTCTTGTCAGTCTGAATATGTATTCTGCCCTTTCACTGAATGACAATTCAGCTGTGTATAGAATTGTAGATTAAAAATTATTTTTCCTTAGAAAGTTGAAACCTCTAGTGTTCTCTGTTCATTTTACCATAGATGAATTTCTTTCTTCTCTCTCTGAAAGCTTTTAGTATTTATTCCCTTGAGATTTCAGAATTCTCTAGTGATCTGTCCAGGTGTGAGTTATTTTTCATTAAGTGTGTTGGGTAGTTCGTGACCCTTTCAATCTGAAAGCTCTTGTGCTCCTCAGTTGTGACTAATACTACTATTTATTTGATAATTTCCACCTCCCCATTTTCTCTACCCTCTTTTTTCTTTGATTTCCTGTTGCTCCAATGTTTAGTCCCTTAGATTGACCCCTTCCTGTCTCCCATATTTTCTCTAATGTTTTCCATATTTTTGTCTTTTTGCTGTACCTTCTAGAAGACTTCCTTTTTTCATTTATTTTCTTCAATTTTTAACTTTAAAAATCACTTTTGAAATCTTTAAGAGCCCTTCCATATTCTCTTTTTCCCTCCCATATTTTTCTGCTATAGGATTTTACATAATTATTATATTTGTTTAGCTTGAATTAATTGTTTTCTCTGGCATCAGCTTTTCTTTTTACTTTTACTCTCTGAGTTTTCCTCCAGGGCCTGGTGATTTTTGATGACCTATTCATATCCAAAATAGAAGGCCTAGGTAGCTGCTGTGGGTGTCCCCTGCTGAGTAATGAGAGCTACCCTCTCACTGCCCCTTCTCAGGAGGAATCCTGACTGGGAACTTTGTGTAGAGCAGGGTAGGGCTGGGTGGATTTATTAGCAGTCTTTACCTTACGGGGACAGATCCTCAAATTTCTAGAATTGGGTAGATTTTAATCTGTGGTGCCAACAGCTACCCTAGAAGCCTTCATCTTCCTAATTTATTATTTTTTAAAGTTTGCTCAATTTTTTTTGTTTTGTTTCCTTCTATTATTTTTTTTTTTTAAAGATTTGAGAGAGATAGTGAGTGGGAGAGAAGGAGCAGGGGGAGGGGCAAAGAGAGAGGGAGAAGCAATGAGCGGGGAGCCCGACGTGGGGCTCAGTCCCAGGACCCCGGGATCATGACCTGAGCTGAAGGCAGATGCTTAACTGACTGAGCCACCCAGGAGCCCCTGTTTCCTTCTTTTAGAGAGAAATCCCAAGAGTTTTCGTTTTCTTTTGTTTTTGTCTGTGGGAACAGCCTGGCAGCCTGTACTCTGATGTTGTTGAGGGATAGTGGTAGAGGAGGGCCTGCTGACTGGTAGTTTATCCCGTACATGAACCTTCAGTTAATCCATCCTTTTTCAGCTCCGTTTCTTGTTCCTGTCCTCTTGCTCTACCCACTGAGTCTAAGCAATCACAGTCCTACAAGAATAGCTTTCACCTCCTTCATGGTCATCTTTGCTCCCTGCTCCCATCTCTTACCTGTCATCCAGACAGGGCCTGGGACACTACAGCATGCAGGTCCAATCAGTTAGGCTACCTGTTTTTATAAAATAAAGTTTTATTGGAACACAGCCATGCTCATTTGTGTATATGTTGTCTGTGGCTGCTTTTGTGCTACAAAGGCAGAGCTGAGTAGTTGCAATGGAGACCAGCAGAGCTGAGTAGTTGCCGTAGTTGCCTGAACGATGTACTTTTTTTTTTTTTTTAAAGATTTTATTTATTTATTTGAGAGAGAATGAGAGACAGAGAGCATGAGAGGGGGTAGGGTCAGAGGGAGAAGCAGGCTCCCCGCTGAGCGGGGAGCCCGATGCGGGACTCGATCCCGGGACTCCAGGATCATGACCTGAGGCGAAGGCAGTCGTTTAACCAACTGAGCCACCCAGGCGCCCCCCCCCCTTTTTTTTTTTTAAAGATTTTATTTATTTGAGAGAGTGAGAGAGAGAGAGCACAAGAGGGGGAGCGAGAGAGGGAGAAGCAGACTCCCTGCCGAGCAGGGAGCCCAATGCGGGACTCAATCCCAGGACTCCAGGACCAGGACCCGAGCCGAAGGCAGTCGCCCAACCAACTGAGCCACCCAGGCGCCCTGAACGATGTACTCTTTACAAGAAAAGTTTACCAACCCTTGGTTTAGAAATTTTTTGAGATTTCTCATTTTCTGGTGATCATACCTAGTCACCTTTACCTCCTCGTTCCTTTCTCTTCATATATACAGGCTTAATCCACTGTAAAATTCTTCTAATTCAGTAATTCTGAGGAGGTACATAAGCCTCCTCAGGCCTCCAAATGCCTACTGTGCCCTCATGAGCTGGAAAGACAGAGTTCTTATTCTTACACATTTTAATATGCCAGCAGCCTGCTTATCAATGGCTGCCTTTCTTGTGTGACCATTTAAGGTGTGAGAGCAGGGACTCTAATTCCTTGTGTCTTAACACAAAGCCAAGGACATAGTAAGCCTTCAAAGAGTCTTTGTTGAATATTAAATGAATAAATGAATATAAATATGTTTAAAAATTTTTTTAGAGTAGTGGGTTTTTATCTAGTTTTTCTTTTGAATGCAACATTTAAAATAGCTTTTACCTATTTTTTCATTTATATATTCTTAAGATTAATTATATGAACAATGGCTAATTTATTATTAGTAATGGAGAGGAGCTTTGTGTTCTGGATATGTATCAACCCAGATACTTGCATTCTACCTCATTTTACTTATTAGCTCTCTTTTTTTCTTTTACAAGTTAAAACAACTTATCATAGTATTTTTCCTTTTTTTTCCATGGTGTCACATTATTTTATGTGTAAATAGTTGCAGTTTGAAAACTGCATGTTTGTAGTTGATAAATATCTGCATAGTGATCCAGAATGTTCTAGGAGCATAATTTTCAAATATTTTTCATTTGTGATTTTTAAAAAATGTCTGTGTGAAAGAATTATAAAAGATGATTCTGAAACAATAGACTTGTAAATAAGAGTAAGAATAGAATCTGAGTTGAATGGTTTCTACTTTTGGTGTGTGTATTTCTCTTCCTGGCTATCTGAGTATTATTTAGAATCATCGCTCATATAAATTAAGACAGCTGTATGGAGTTCTTAAATAATAGATGGTTTCGATAGTAGACATTTCCATTAGAGTAAATTTGTCATTTTTTTCTATTGCAGTTAATGTGTTTCTCTTGAGTCATGATGTTTTCAGTAGTACCAATTTAAAATTTATAACAGTTACATTAAGTAGAGCGAGCACCTGAATTATTTGCTCATTTGGAAATTAGGCAAATGACCTGTTTTAACATCTTCTGCAGAAGAGCATTTTTTATGGATGCACTCTTTTCCCTGTTATTCCCCATAAAACAGAAACACAATTAGGGATTTGTTATTATTTGTTACTTGATTCAGCCCATCTCCCATGCACCCTTCAAATACATAACAAGTTTATAAATGCAGAAATTTTGGTTTTTAAATTTTTTTCCCCTAACTGCATCATATGTTTAGAGAAAAGAGAATGTCATATTGGCATCTCCCAAAGGAAGGAATGAGAAGGACATTTTCTTGGCACTTTGAGAGTATTGAGCTCTTGAGTGATGTAGTGATAAAGAAATGTCCTTGGCCTCTGACACAAGATTTCACAGGGCTAGAATTCAGGGGAAACCTTCCATTTATCCTTTTTCTTCTTGCCTTTTTACTTTTGCTATGTGTATATAAGCTTATGGGGTAAAAAAAATGCTTTTTCTCAAGTACATTGTTTTTTGTTTTATTATACCTAAACTTTTTGAGGAAAGTATTTTAAATGGAATCTCCAAGAATGTGGAACTGTGTTGTGTGTTTGTGCAGTGTCATTTGTAGAAGAGCATAGATATCCCATGAATTTTTGACAGACAGTAAAATACAATGATATAAAAACTTTTTTGTAAGTAGTATGTACATCAGTGCTGTCCAGCAGTAGTTTCCAAGATGATGCACCTGTTCTGTATCTGTGGTGTCCAATATAGTAGCCACTAGCCACAAATGATTAGTGAGTACTTGAAACATGGCTAGAGACTGAGGAATGTAATAGTTCATTAAAAATATATATTTTGGTAAAGTTTTTTTTTTTTTCTTAATAGATTGAGGTGTCATTTATATAGCATAAAACTCACCTGCTCTGGGTGTGCAATTTGATTGTCTCTTATAATGATAGACCAACAGATTTTAATTTTTTTCTGATTTTGATTTTTTTTTTCTTTTCAGGTAAATATATGCAGATGATGAACATTCTTAAGCCGATTGCCTTTGATGTTATTCATTTCATGTCTCAGCTATTTGATTACTACTTGTATGCAATATATACCTTTTTTGGTCGGAATGATTCAGTAAGTCACCTTTGGAGGGAAAGTCTGTTTCTTTTAATTTTAAAATGTAAAGTTTTTCATTCTCTTTGTATAAAATACACAAATATTATTTAGAAAATTATTCATCAGAAATCTAACAAAATTTTTGCTGTCAGCTTTTTGTCTGCCTAATTACCTTGTTTATATATTAATTTTAAGCTTTGAAATGATAAACATATTTTATGTTATTCAGATTTTTGGCAGAAAAAGTGCAGCATCTTTTTTTAACCTTGACATATTTTGGCAATGAAAAATGTGTGGGTTGCCTTGTTTAAATCTGGCCCAGTGTGTAATTACTACACAGTAAATGAGACATTTTAAATATTGGCTTACAAACCTTAGCAGGCACTACTACATTCAGAAGATAATGGCAAATATTTATTAAAATAATTGAAAATCTTTGAACTGAACCTTCTGTCTGCTACAGAATTGTTTCCTATACCTCCTTTTTGTGTTTCCAAAGCTCTTATTGACTTTATCTTTTTCTACTCCTAAAGAGAACAACACAATATTAGGCAGGTAACTTATCTGATATTTGGTAATTATTATGTGGGTCACCTAGACATTTGATAGATTTCTGTGTAAAAGGATACTGTTGGGTCCTATGACTATATCATAATACAAAGTTTTCATGTACTATATTTTGTATCTTTTTAAAAACATGAATTTTGGGGCACCTGGGTGGCTCAGTTGTTAAGCGTCTGCCTTCGGCTCAGGTCATGATCTTAGGGTACTGGGATCGAGCCCCACATGGGGCTCCCTGCTCGGCGGGAAGCCTGCTTCTCCCTCTCCCAGTCCCCCTGCTTGTGTTCCCTGTCTCACTGTGTCTCTCTGTCAAATAAATAAGTAAAATCTAAAAATAATAAATAAATGAATAAAAAATAAAAACATGAGTTTTAATGGATAACTACATTTATTATATAAATGTTCATATCCTTGCTGTGATTACAGTTATATCAAAGACATGATCTTTTATTTGTTTTTATTTTTTTAAAGATTTTATTTATTTATTTGAGAGAGAGTGTGTGAGTGGGGGGAGGGGCAGAAACAAGTAGACTCCGTGCTGAGCGTGGAGCCCAACACAGGGCTCAACCCTATGACCCTGAGATCATGACCTGAGCCGAAACCAAGAGTTGGACACCTGATCGACTGAGCCACTCGGGAGCCCCAAAGACATGATCTTTTAATAATGGGATCTGAATTTCCTGTTCTTAATTCTCTATAATATTCCTTAGAAAGAATACTAATAAAGTCAGAGTGTTGCTACAGAATTTAGGTTACTATAAAATATGTACTAATTCATTGCTCTGAATTTGGAAACTCAATAAATAAATATTAGAGAAGAAAGATTCTAGAATTTTAGCTAATTGTCAGAATCTTTAAGTCTTCTAGATGAGCCTTACTCTCTCTCCTGAGCTGAGCCTCCAGACCAGCACTGTCCAAGAGAAATTTTATAGTCATGGAAATGCTCTAAATTTCTGCTATTATGGTAGCCACTAGCCACATGTGACTATTGAGCACTTTGTGTGATTAGTTGAGGAACTGAGGACAGATTTTTAATTGTATTTAATTTTAGCTAATTTATCTCTAAATATAAATGGCCACATGTGGCTGGGACTGTCATATTGGATAGAATACTTGTGGACCACATTGTTGATAAGATGTGTTAAAATAGGGTTCTTTGGAAGCTTTTGGGAACTAATGCTTTTGGACATGAATTTCTAGCTGATTATATATTGGCACAGATTTGTTTACAGTGGAGTTACTAGGACCTGAGAAAGTTAGCAAAATATAGTTAGGTGCTTATTGTAAAATATGCTACATATTTTATTTAAAATATGTCATGTTTTAAAGAACACATTAACCTTATGTTTTATATTAAAAACATTTTCAGTCTTATAAGACTCAGTAACAGCTATTTAATTAGCTGTCAGTTATAAGCATTTCTGTCTTTAACCTGGGTGTCTATACATATGTCATATTAGAAACATTTTGTATTATTTGAACCGATACAATGTGCCTATGAGTGAGGATGTATGAATACAGTGCTGCCTCTATGTCTTGTACTTTTTAAGAAAGACTTTTCCTGTTGTTAGAGTATGCTTAGTAATACTAGCTTGTATCTACCATGTGAATATTGAAAATATGCACATCTTCAAATAGAACAATTTATAATTCGGACCCTACTATTTTTGATTCTGCAAAACTGAAGGAAACACTATTTAAAGCAAAACAAAGACTGAATCTCCATAAAACTGAAGCGGTAGCTTTTAATTTGCTAAGAAGATCAGCCTTCAAGTCCATTAGAAATCCTAGAAATTTTGATATTCTAATATGTACATACATACATATATACATACTCCAAATTGCCATGTTAGCTGTTGAGTCTTAGGTGGTAGGAGGGGAGGAGTAATTAGGTAACTGGTAGAACTGGAAGAACATGGTGGTACATGATTGCTCCTGCTTCTCTTCCAGGGAAGAAAGACATTTGTATGAGTGACTTTAGATGGATGCTGCCTGTAGAAGAATAAGCATATGTTTCTCAGGGTTTCTAGAAAGTCATTGGCTGGGGAGCCATAGTGTATGCAGTAGGCTAAGGGATTCTTAGTGTTCATACTAATTCCTTCAGACGCTCTTGCTCTTTGCTGAACTGTTCATAACTTACTACATCATGCTCTATTATGTATCTAATCCATTTGGCTCTATTATGATAATGTTAGTTACAGTGTTGCTTTATTTTGCCTTGCCCCCAGCCTTCCATTATTCACCTTTTGAGTTATAGTTTCTGTAGTTCTTCCTGTTATATTATCTCATGAAGACCATTCTGTATCTTACCTTAACACAGTAATAAGCACATGGTAGATTCTTAGGACACATGTATTGATGTCCTAATTATTTCTTATCCAAGTAAATCTGATGAGTGTTCTTACTTGAAAACAGTTTGTGAGCATCATTTAAAGTTACCTTCATTAATGAGATTTTTTTTTTCCATATAGAGTCTGTGATTCCGTTTTTAAACTTTTAAGAATGAATTAACTTCTGCTTCTGGCTATGAAGGACTAAGATTTTACTGGATAATAATCCCTGTAGAAAATAGGGATGGCTCAGTAGGTTGCGTGTCTGCCTTCAGCTCAGGTCATTATCCTGGGGTCTGGGATCGAGTCCCGCATCGGGCTCCTTGCTCAGCGGGGAACCTGCATCTTCCCTCTGCCTGCTGCTCCCATTGCTTGTGCCCTCTCTCTGACAAATAAATAAAATCTTAAAAAAAAAATAACTATAAAACCTAAATGTTACACAAAAGGCAACTACCTAAAGATACTGGAGAGTGAACAAAGCATAGACTCTAGGGGTGGTGGGGGCAGTTCATGCTACTGTGTAGGCTGGGGAAAGGGGAGCTATAAAAATAAATTCCGTCTCCTTGGCCTTGTAGCCCAGGATTGAATACAGTTCACACAGCACAAGGTGGAGGCAGGCATAGGAAAACCTTCAGTCTTTATGGATTGGGGAACCAGAAAAGTGAAGCCAGGAAACTGGGAAAGTGAAAAGAGTAGGGGGAAGTTCAGAAGAAAAAGAGGTAGAGAGGCAATCCCCCAAATCTTTTACCCCCATATTTGATTAACCCATAACCTGTTCATATGAAACAGATTGACTAGAGACAAAGAAAAAAAATATGTGAACAGAGAATGAAGCTGTTGCATAAGAGACAGTTTGTAGTACGAGCCCAGCCAAGAAAATTACATAGTGAAAACAAAGGAAACAGTGCCCAGTGGAGAAAAATAACAAAATCCAAAATCTCCAGAATTAAATTGATAATGCAGTCTAACTTTACCCAACATACATAAAACCAAAAAAAGTGGAGTACATCCTTAAGTAAAAAGAAAATCAATTTAGTTTGACCCCAAGATGTTGAAACTAAGGGATAAGAATTTTAAATGGACTATTAGAACCATCTCAAATAAAGTAAAACGAAAGATGTTTTAAATGTATGAACATCTCAGTAGAAAAATAGTAAGTTCTAGTAGAAACATTAATAAAAAAAAACAAAGGGAAATCCTAGAACTGAAAAATAGAATTTCAGCCATTAAAAAAAAATTACTGAATGTACTTTACAACCAAATTGACATGGCAGAGGAAAGAATATGTGAACTTGAAGATAAGTCAATAGAAATAATTCAAAACGAAAAACATAGAGATAAAAGATTGGAAAGCAAAATGATCAAAGCCTTAGGGACATGTTAAGTTATATCAAATGATCAAATATACAGGTAATTGGAATACCAGATGGAGAAGAGAGAATGAGGTAGAAAAAAAAATATTTGAAGAAACACTGGCCAAAAATTTGCAGATACAAGATACTAAATGAACAGCAAGCAGAGTAAGCACAAAGGAACATACAGCATGATACCTCATGGTGAAACTGTCTCTGGAAAAGTACAATAGGCTTATTACATAAAGGGACCAATGATCTGATTCAGCTGACTCCTCATGCAAAACTGTAGAGGCTAGGAGAGAGTTAATACCTTTAAGGTACTGAAAGAGAAGAAAACAATGTCAATCCAGAATTTATATCTAGCAAAACATCATTAAAGAATGAAGGTGAGGGGCGCCTGGGTGGCTTAGTCAGTTAAGCGTCTGCTTTTGACTGGGGTCATGATCCTGGAACCCTAGAATCAAGCCCCATGTTGGGCTCCCTGCTCAGCAGGGAGCCTGCTTCTCCCTCTTGCTGCTGCTTGTACTCTCTCATGCGATCTCTCTCTCTCACTCTCTCTCAAATAAATAAAATCTTAAAAACAAAAATGAAGGTGAAATTAAGACATTTTTAGATAAAAGAAAAACTAAGACAACTTGTCACCAACAGACATGTAATACTGAAATGCTGAAGGAATTTTTTTTAGGCTGAAGGAAAATGATACCAGAAAACTTGGATCCTCAAGGAAGAATGAAGAGCATTGGTAATGGAAACTACTTGGGGAAATACAAAAGATTATTTTTTTCTTTTTCTAATTTCTGTATAAACCATATAGCTGATTAAAAGTGAAATCATAACATTATTTTCTGGAGTTCATAATATATGTAAATATATTACATAAAACAACTATAACAAGATATGCACCTATAAGATGGCAAGATTTCTATATATTATGTTAAACAGAACATTTTTAATAGCAAATGGATTGTGAAATACCAAAAATGTATATTGTAATTCATAGGACAATGAAAAATAATATTTAAGACTTTAGATCTTTTGCCAATAGGAAAATTAAATTAGAATTCTAAAAAATAATATTCATATAATCAGAAAAGGCAAGAAAAGAGGAACAAGGAACAAAAAAGAGATAACCTATAATGAATGGTAGCTTTAAATCCAACCAATAATCACATTAAATGTTAATGGACTAAACAATCAAATTAGAAGGCAGAGATTGTCAGAATGATTAAAACAAAAGAAACACTTCATTTTTTAAAAGATTTTATTTATTTATTTGATAGAGAGACAGCCAGAGAGGGAACACAAGCAGGGGGAGTGGGAGAGGGAGAAGCAGGCTCCCCGCTGAGCAGGGAGCCCGATGTGGGGCTTGATCCCAGGACCCTGCGATCATGACCCGAGCTGAAGGCAGATGCCTAATGACTGAGCCACCCAGACGCCCAACAAAAACACTTTAAATATAAAAAAAACACGTACAGGTTGAAAGCAAATGCACTGAAAAGATATGCCATGCAAACAGTAAGTGTTTGCTTTCTTAAGAAAGCTGCAGTAGTTGGGGCACCTGGATGGCTCAGTCAGTTAAGAGTCTTGCCTTTGGCTCAGGTCATGATCCCAGGGTCCTGGGATCAAGCCCCTCAGCGGGGACTCTCTTTCTCCTTCTCCCTCTGCCCCTCCTGCTCATGCGAGTGCTCGCACTCTCTCTCTCTCTCTCCCTCCCTCCCTCCCTCTCCTTCTCAAATAAATCTTAAAAAAAAAGTTGCATTAGCTATGTTAATATAAGATAAAATAAATTTGAAAGCAAAATGTGTTACCAGAGATAAAGGGATTCATAGTAATTTAAGGGTCAATTCAGTTGGAAGGAATAGCAAGCATAAATGTGTATGTGGCTACTTAACAGAGCTTCAAAATACGTAAGACAGTACTTGACAGAATTCAAGAGAAACAAAAAAAATTCCATTATGCTGGAGATTTAAAACTACACAGTAACTAATAGGACAAGTATATAGAAAATCAGCAAATACATAGAAGATTTGAACAACAGTTTCAACCATCTTCAGTTAATTGATGTTTATGGAACAACACACCCAACAGTGGCAGGATATATATTCTTTTCAAGTGCACATGGTATGCTTATCAGGATAGACCATATTCTGTGGGCCATTAAGTATGTTCTAGTGAATTTAAAAGATTAAAATCATGTAGAATATATTCTCTGATGACAATGTAATTGAATTAGAAACCAGTAAGATAACTAGGAAAAATCTAAGTGTTTGGAAATTAACACACTTCTAAATAAATATTGGTTTAAAGAAGAAATCATAAGAGAAATTTGAAAATATTTTAAAGTGAATAATAATGAAAACACAATTTATCAGCTAAATAAGTGCTTAAAAGGAAGTATCAAGCTTTAAATGCCTGTAGTAAAAAAGAAGAAAGTCTCAAGTTAATGATAAGCTACCACCTTAAGAAACTAGAAAAAGAAGTGTAAATTATGTGCTATGTCTCTTAAAAGGGCAACAAACCTCATGACCTCATCTAAACCTGATTACTTCCTAAAGGCCCCATCTCTAGATAGCATCTCATTGGAGGTTAGGGCTTCAACATATGAATTTTGAGGGGACAACAAACATTCAGTCCATAAATGGAATAACTAGAATTTATATACATTGTTTATGGAAATGCAAATTGGTACAGCCACTGGAAAACAGTATGGCAGTCCCTTACAAACTTAAAACTATGCCTATTTTATGAACCAGAAATTCCACTTTTAGGTATTTACCCAAAAGAACAGAAAATATATGTCTTCTCAAGGACATATACACATATATAAATGTTCATAGTGACATTATTCAAGTAGCCCAAAACTGGAACCCAGATGTTCATCAACTGATGAATAAACAGGTTGTGATATATCCATGTTATAGAATACCATTAAGCAATAAAAGAGCATGAATTACTAATAGGCTTACAACATGGATGAATCTCAAAAGCATGTTAAATACAAGAAAGAAGTCAAATACAAAAAACTACACATGTATGAGTCCATTTATATGAAATTTTAGAAAAGGCAAAACTGCAGTGACAGATCAGGGATTAAGGGTGGAGGGAGGGAATCCATGCAAAGGGCTTAAGGACATTTTTAAAGGTGAGGGAAATTCTACATCTTGATTGTGGTACTGGTCATAGGACTGTATACAGTTACCAAAATTCTCAAACTATATATTTGCAGTGGCTAAATTTAACTGTGCAAAAATAAGGGCCTAGTGAAAAAAGAGGGGAAATGAAGTAATAAAGTTTATAAAACCTAATGAAAGTAAAATTTATTTAAAATAACCATATTACGGGGTGCCTGGGTGGCTCAGTCGTTAAGCGTCTGCCTTCGGCTCGGGTCATGATCCCAGGGTCCTGGGATCGAGCCCCGCATCGGGCTGCTTGCTCAGCCAGAAGTCTGCTTCTCCCTCTCCCAGTCCCCCTGCTTGTGTTCCCTCTCTGGCTGTCTCTCTCTCTATCAAATAAATAAACATTAAAAAAAAAATCTTTAAAAAAATAAAATAACCATATTACATGAGTTCATGTTTTACTACACCATGCCATCACACCACTATTGTAGCTTGAGGCTTTCTGTCACGTGTCGTGTAAGTAATTCCTTGTTCTCATCCTATCTCAGATAGGAAAGGATGAGGAGCAATAAATGGGTGCGCATGCCATATATATTATAATTTTCTATGAATGAATTAGGCTATATATTTTATAGTTTACTGTTACCAATGTTTTAAATTTTTTGGCTCATATAGAACATTCTAACATTTTTCCAGATGTCTGTATGTAGCTATGATTACCTCTTAATTAAATTTATATTCATCAATTGAATCATCAACTAAAAGCCAACTGGCTTTTCATGCCCTTTTTTTTTTTTTAGATTGTATTTATTTATTTGAGAGAGAGAGAGAGTGAGCATGGACAGGGAGAGGGACAAGCAGACTCCGCGCTGAGTGCAGAGCCAACTGTCAGGCTCTGATCTCATGACCGTGAGATCACCACCTCAGCTGAAACTAAGAGTCTGATGCTTAACCCACTGCACCACCCAGGCGCCCCAGCTTTTCATTTCAACAGTCGAGTGTCCCTTCTCATTTATATTCTTGCATGAGGATGTTTACAAGTGCTTCGGCTCTGATGTAGTAAAGCAAAGTCTATACTGTGAAATGTTTACTGAGCCTAAGAAAATCTTTCCTTAATTTTTGGATAAGGATTTGGGCTATGTGTAATTTGTGTTAGAAAATTTAAAACGGGGCACGTGGGTGGCTTAGTCAGTTAAGCCTTCGGCTCAGGTCATGATCCCAGGATCCTGGAGTCTGGCATTGGGGTCCTTGCTCAGCGGGGAGCCGGCTTTTCCCTATGCCTCTGCCTCTCCCCCTGCTTGTGCTCTCTCTTTCACTATCTTTCTCTGTGGGTCAAATAAATAAATAAAGTCTTTTAAAAAAAGAAAAGAAAATTTAAAACAGTCTACATTATAATGCTTTTACATAAATTCGACACAGTGCAATATCTTTAAGTATCTGAAATCGTAAGTTTTAGAACTAAAAATAATAACTTCTGGGAAAGAGAAATATTGGTGAACTCTCTCCTGATAAATTTATTAGGTTGACAGATGCTAGTGTGACCTGTAAATGCAAATGTGTAAAGTAGTTCTCTTGTTCCCTTAAAGGCTAAGGTTTGACTAATATGCTTGATGTTTTGAAACTTTTAAATACAGTTTGGAGACCCTCTGAAGGCTAAGTGAAAACTCATCAGATTCTTAACTTTGGTTAATTTGAAGTTATAACATATAAAAGATTATCTCCAAAGTGATGTAGCATACCTTTCTTTTTCTTTTTCAGCTGGAATCAACAGGACTAGGCCTTAGTAGTAGTAGACTAAGAACAACTCTTAACAGAATACAAGAAAGCCTTATTGATATGGTAAGTAACCAGTTGGAAATAATTCTTTTGGGTTACAGAAAATAAAAATTAGCCATCCAATCAACTACATATAAATGTATGTTTATATGTATATTGAGTGCCTGAGTCCTCAGTATTACACTATGTGCTTGTAAGGAAGTAAATAGAGGTTTCTTACAGTCTGATTGGAGAGAAAAAACTGGTATACATGGGAAGAGTGTGATGTTGGCTATACATCCAGTACAAGTTCAAGGGGAGGAAAGGTTTATGTGGAAACGTGATTTCAGAGAATAATTAAAGAAGTGAAACTTTTGCTAGTCTTTGAAGAACAGGCATGGGGTTAGTGGGAAAAAGAAGAAAGATTGGCATTCAGATTAAGGTTCAGAAGCTGAGAAAGGGCCTGGTGGTGGGAGCAGGCCTGGCCCAAAGTTTGGCCATCTTTGAGTTTGGGACACTGGTATATACTGAAGAGTCGGGTTGCAGAGACTGTTTAGGAACCACTTTACAAATGGCCTTGAAATTCAAGGAAGAGGTTTCGGTATAGTTGGCTATGTAGTAGGGGGTCTGGATTCTTGACTGTTGTGTCATATAATGTAACATGTTTTTTAAGAAAATAAGTTAGGCAGCAAAACAGGGCTGAGCCTTTGTAGTGTTTAAGCTAACATAGGCATTTAAAATAACGAAGTTTTTTTCTTGTAATGGGTCACTGTAGCTAGAGATTGTTGTTGTTCAGCACATTCCTCTGCATCTACATTAACCCCAGGATCCTCTAATTTTTCTTCACCTACCCAAACAAGCAGTCATTTGCCTCTTTTCTCATAAAGTCTATTATTATGTACATACTTCTGCTATTGGAGTTTTAATAAAGCAATGTAATCATTCTTTTAAGAAATACTAATTGAAATAATATTTGCTGGGTGTGGTAGTAGTGCTGGACATTCATCCGTGCACAGAAGAGGTAATTCCTGTCTTGGAACTTAATATTTTATTGAGGCAGAGAGAAACAAATATGTAATATAGTATCAGAACCTGAGAAGCGCTAAGAAGAAAAGGAAGCAGAGTGATAGAACAGTGGTCTTTGAGCAGAGAGGTGAGTAAGATGAGAGAGGCATGTGTTCGTATCTCGGGAGAGCACTCTTTACACAGAGGAAATCACCTGTATCCACCTCATCCATCCCCCTTATAATTTGGAGATCATTCTGCCCAGTACATGTATATTTATATTTTCATAGCACTTACCTCAGCAAACTGCATTTCTTCAGTAAATGTTCGTAGAATAAATGAGTAAACTCCAATCCCTGAGTTTTCTTGTCTTCTGGCTTAACCTGTTTTGTTTTCTTGGCTTTGCTATCCATTTAATCCTGATCGTGTTCAGAATCAAGGCTCCTTGTTTGACCCAGCCACTTATTTATATATATTTTTGTCTTTGTTTTGTAAAATCCATTGGCTTTTAACTCCATTAGAAGTTACCCGTGTTTCTGTTTTGCTTCTCCTTGTTTGATACTTAGTATAACCTTGACCATCACATCTTGTTTTGCAGATCTTAGTCCACAGCTTAGGTTTTTCTTGTTTCTGGCTGAAAGCCATGACATTGATGGACTGAATGGTCATAATCAGAAGTCCAGAATGGGGTATAGTTACCTCTAGAACTCATTACTGTTAACCTAGTCTCGGCTTCATGACAGTTATAGCAGTAGTTTCCTTAATAATAAAATAATAATACAGTTAAAAAGATTGTTAGGTCAAAATTTACCACTAGAACCATTCACTCTGATGTCTCGGTCATCTCTGCTAGTTACTGGCTCATGATTGTCAAACCACAGTTCCAAATTTGACCTTTAAGGCATGGATTTGATGTTTCAGATTTTGCCGTATGGTGTGTAATGAGTATCATGACCGAGTAAATAAACTAGCTATTCAAACCAGCTGCCACCCATCTATGGATAACAGTGTATCTGTAGCATCTGTCTGACCAGTTCTGTGTTCATTGGGTAAGTTTTTTCCAGAACTGGTAGTCAGATTTAGAAACGTATTTTTAAAAACCCCTCCCCAATAAATGGATAGATAGATATGCCTGCTTTTTTCTTTGGTATCTGGTCTTTTAAAGATAATCTTTTCTTTAAGTCTTTATCGTTACCATCTCTTAAATCAAACTGCACCTCGGATCAGAAGGCCATGAGAGCAGTCATTCCTTCTTCAGTTTGTAAGTAGTGCTGACCTTTTTGACAGGGTCTCTCCGGAGTCCTTATTCCTCCTACAGCAATACAGAAGTTTTTCTCGAATTTTCTGTTGGTTTCCAGTGTTACATGTTAAATTATTACTCATACTGATAAGCATTGGTATATTATTTTAGAAAATATATTTGTCATTTGCTAGACCTTGATCTCAGGTTCTTGTAAGCTGTTAAATTAATTTTTCTTCACTTCATTAATTTGCATCTACATTGGCAGAGAACATTAATTGGTTTCTTGCTATTCAATACAGTCTTTGGCTATTAAAATAATTTATAGCCTAATCAATCTGGAACCACTAGATGAAAGTTGTACTTTCTCCTGGTTAAAAGTGTAATAAGCACATTTCTGGTAATTTCATTTTCTCCATATATATCTTCTAAGTTTTGCTTCTCTTTAAGCTGTGAAAGGTATCATGGAATCATTATGGTCTTAAAAACACCACCTGAAATTGTTTATCATATATATTTAAAGTAAATAAGAAAATTTGACACATCAAATAGAAGTTCAAGAAAAGGAGTCTACTAGGGGGAAGAAGAAAGGGAAGCTGGAATAGGTCATACTGGTACCAGAACTGTGAATTTTTAGTTATATACTTGATGATGCTAAATTGTTTACTTTAAGATCTTTGACTAACTTGAAATCTTTGATAATAAAAATATATTTTAAATCAGTCTGGAAAAGTCCATAAAAATGACTTCTCTTTGTAGTAGTAAATTATTAGTGGCAGGAGAGGTTAAACACTGTGACTTTCACTGTGAAACTAAAGATTTTTATTAAGGTTTTATTTCTCAAAGTCTTCAAGGGGTTTTATATCTTTCCCTTATTGTACTGGTGTAATATGGAACACTGATCCAGTTTAGGAGCTTTTCCATTGAAGTGCGCAATAAGCACATACCATTTATTTATATCAGCTTGACATTTTTGTGACTCTCTTGCTCTCTTCAAGCCTGTTTCCCTAAATGTAAACACAGAACTGTAGCCTTTAAGCAGATAATTACCATAATTTTTATGCCTAAAATGCCAGTGTTAACTAGGGACAAAGAATGGCATCCTAATGCAAACCTTTTGAAGTGGGGGCAACAATTCCAGTGATCACTGCAGGAATGTTTTTGTGAAAGAGCTCTGTGAGTAAAGAGGGAGTTCAGCACATTTGAATGGCAGGTAGGTAAGGAGTAGGTAAGGACGGAGTAGGTGAGTGCTTGTGGCCTTTCCTGTATACCCAGAGATAAACTTCATTTCTCTCAGGCCATAGATAAAACCTCTCCTTGCCTTCTGTCACCTTCTAGCACTACTTCCCTCTTCTATCCTAAATTAGCTAGTTAATATCTATATTCACAGGAACTTTTAGTTTTTAAATATATTTTTAGTTTTTATATATATTTATATATAAGTGATAACTAATCATAAAAGAATGAAATTCAAAAGTAACCCTGCTAGTATAAATATGTGGTATTCATGGTATTCAGGGTTATCCTGGTGCTATTTTGAGTTTGAGATTGTGCAATATTGGCAGAAAGTTCACGTCAGTTTGTGTCAGTGTAATGACAGAATATTTTATTTTTTAAAATATTTATTTATTTATTTCAGAGACAGAGACAGAGATAGTGAGAGAGAGGGCAGGAGCAGGGAGAAGAGGGAGAAGCAGACTCCCTGCTGAGCAAGGAGCCCGATGTGGGGCTCGATCCCAGGACCCTGAGATCATGACCTGAGCTGAAGGCAGACGCTTAACTGACTGAGCCACCCAGGCGCCCTTAATTACAGAATATTTTAAAAGAGGGTGTGTTTTGGGCACTTGGGTAGCTCTGTTGGTTGAATGGCTGCCTTCAGCTCAGGTCATGAACCCGGAGTCCTGGGATCAAGTCCCACCTCAGACTCTCTTCTCCCTGCTCCTGCCTTCTCTCTCGCTATCTCTGTCTCTGTCTCTGAAATAAATAAATAAATAATATTTTTAAAAAATAAAATAAAATATTCTGTAATTATATTGACACAAGCTGACGTGAACTTTCTGCCAATATTGCACAATCTCAAACTCAAAATAGAGAAGGGGTGTGATTTTGTTTAGATGATCACATGGCTTCTTTGGGGAGGTAACCTTGAAATAGATCCCTAAAGGAAGAAATAGAGGAGTGAGCCACCAGGATGAGAATTCATTGATTTAACAACATTTATTTAGTGCCTTGTTTATTGAACACTTTATATATGATGTTAGACCCTGTCTGGGAGTTGAGGATACAATTTTGGGTGGGGAGAGAGCAATCCAACAAAACTCCCTACTCGTGTGCAACTTGTTTGCTAGTAGAGAGGGAATATTTTGGAGAAAAGTGTCTCAGGTGGAGGGAACAGGGAATGCAAAGGCCCTGAGGTGGGACCGTCCTTGACGCACAGAGATGAGTATAACTAGAATGAAGCAAGTAGGAGGGTTGGTGATAGATAAAACCAAAGAGATAGCCAGAGCCTAGATCATGTAAGTCCTTTGGATTTTACTCTAAGGAAGACAGGAAGCTGTTGGAAGAGATTTAGCAGAAGAGTTGACATGATCTGCCTTAAATAGGTAAAAGAGAATTATTTTCGCCATAGTGTATCACAGTTAAGGAGAGAGATAAGGTGGCTTGTACCAGTGTTAATGGAAGAAGTAGTGAGACATGGTCAGATTCTGGATGTGTTTTGAAGGTAGACCCATCCAGATTTGTTGATGGATTATAAGTGAGGTAGGACCCAGAGAAGAGTCAACGATGATACCTAACTTCTGGAGAGTGGAGATGGATAAGACTTTTAGGAGGGACACATTTGAGTTCAGTTTTCAGATATGTTAAATGTACCAAAGGTAAGAGAGAGGTCAGGGCTAGCATGTAAATTTTGAGTTCTTGGCATGTGGATGATATTTAAAATGGGAGATGAAATCATCTAGGGAGTAGAATTTGAGTGAGAGAAGTCTGAGGAGTGAACTCTAGGACACTCCAGTGTTTAAAGGTCAGGGAGAAGAAGACAGACTAGCAAAGGAATCTGAGAAGTGGCCAGTAGCATAGGAGAAAAACCAGGAGGGTTTGGTACTCTGGAAAATAAGTGAAGAAAGTTTTTAAGGATTAGCCATGTAGGATGCTACAGTAGTTTAAATAAAATAGGTATTCAGAATTGACTATTGGACTTGGCCATAGGATGCCATTGGGGACCTTGATAACTGTTTCTTTGGAATAAGGCACACAAAAGCCTGATTGGAATGGGCTTGAAAGAGAGTAAGAGGAGAGGAAGTAAAGACTCTCTTACCATCTTCATCAGTTAAACCATTTGAGGGCCTGCTCATGCCAGGAGGCATGCCAAGGTCTTGAGATACAAAGATGATGAAATTGGTCCCAGTGCTCCCAAGAACTCACAGTGAGGTAGAGGGGTCAGGAAACCACAACCGACAAAGTGCACTTGATCCCATGTATAGACATACGTATATGTGTAGGTAACATTAACACAAGTAAGATACTGGGCGCCTGCGTGGCTCAGTTGGTTAAGCGTCTACCTTTGGCTCAGGTTATGATCCCAGGGTCCTAGGATCAAGACCCGCATCAGACTTTCTGCTCAGTGGGGAGCCTGCTTCTCCCTCTCTGCCTGCCACTCCCCCTCCTTGTGCTCTCTCTCTCTCTCTGTCAAATAAATAAATAAAATCTTAAAAAAAAAACCAAAACAGAATTAAGATACTAATTTTTCTTGGGAGGCTGAGAAAGTTACAGAAAGGAGGTAAATATGACCTCAGACTTAAAAGATGAGAAGGACAGAGCTAGGCAGACAAGGAGCAGAGAGCTGGTAAGAGAAAAGTGTCAGGAAGACAGGTATAGGAGGTAGTCCAGTGCAGCTAGATCCTAGGGGCATAGAAGATTACTGGGAAATGAAGCTGGCAAGGTAGCTGGTATCACTGTAAAGGAGTAATATCATAATGACAAGTTTAGGCTTTTGTCTATAAGGAGTGGATAGTTAATTGAGACTTTTAAACCGGGAGTGGTGTGATCACGTCTCCATTTTAGAAAGATCACTTGGGTATTCCAGAAAAATCAGCCAGTGAACTGTGTGCAAAGTGAAGTAGAAATAAGAGAAGCCAGAGGGAGAGGTCTCTATTTGGGGACTGTAAGTTCAGGTAGAAATGCTGTGGGGCCTTGGTCCCGATGAAGCAGTGACAGGGGAAGAAACGAAGGAGAGGTGTGTGCTTAGACATGATGGAGGGGGGAGGGGGGGAAAGACACGAATGATTCCAGGGTTCCTCACTTGGACAGTCTGGTAGATGGTAATTACATAACCACTGGCATTAAATGAAATAGCACAGGCAGCCATACCAAACAGGATGTAGTTTTGTGACTATGTGTGTGTGTGCAGGAGAGGGGTGATTATTTTCCTTTCTAGTAGGAGAAAATAAATAATGGAGCAGCAACATTGATTAACTTGCATAGTTTCCTTATCCTGATCCTCCCTTAGAGAAAGCACAGTTGTTCCCAAAATAACTTTTAAATGCTAATTGAATAATTAGAGATTGAAGAGAAACCATATCTTTTATAGAAGATAGGATATAAAAAAGAACTAAAGAAGAATAAAACCATTTTCTACCTTGGAAGGTTTTATAATGTTTTAGTTCCATTTTGCTAAATTTATAAACCTGTTATGCTCCCAGAATCCTGTGCATTTGATGTCTCTTTCATTCATAAGGCAAGTGTTGGAGATTTGTGACTATATAATTGATTTAAGAAGTAATCTAGATTTACATTTTGTACACTTTTAGACTTGTTTGTATCCAATTTTTGTGCCATAGTTTTCTTGGAGGATCTTAAAGCTCAGTACACCCTGCTTTTCAGGCATCCCTTTCTTTTATTCCCATTAACCATCTTCCTTCTCATCAGTAACATGACCCCAGACGTCTACCAACACAGTTAGCTCAGTTTCAGTTTATAAGTGCTTTTTAGTCCTCTTCTTGAGATATACCAGAGTTACCTTGATTAAAGTGTGGATGTGAAATGGTTAACCACACCATAATTTTGGAATGTGCCAGTTCAGTCCTCCAGAGGCCATCTCTCTTTTCTCATTTCCAGGTTTTCGAAGGGCATCTTACTATTGTCTCTATGAAACATCTGCCAATTCATAAAGATTGCTTGTGTTGGCTGATTTTAGGTCATGCGCAGATAATAGTATATGGAGTTGGATCATTTTCACTTTATAAAAAGGAAATTTCCAGTAGTTAGAAAATATAAAAGAAGGAAAAGAAAGAACAGAAACTAAATGTAATTATATGTATGCCTACAAGTATTTTAATTACAGGTCCAGTTTTGTAAAACCACATGGTTTATTGCTATTAGATTTGATTTCAGGCTGTGTGTGTACATGCGTTGTATTTTCAGGAAGTTTCAGCTGATCCTACTGCCACCCTCACAGCAGCAGAAGAGAGAAAGGAGAAGGTACCAAGTCCACACCTCAGTCACCTAGTGGTTTTGACATCTGGGGATACATTATATGGGCTGGCGGAAAGAGTGGTAGCCACAGAATCCTTGTAAGTTGTTAAAAACCGTTGCTTTGCCTTTAAGTTTTTAAGAAAAGTTATAAAAGTAAGCATTGTATAATTAGATTTCTAGCTGTATCCATCTCCCACTTCTGAGTGTCACTTATATATTTCTGAGAAGTCTATCCTAAAATAGATTACCAGTTGATCTTTAAAACTGCATGGTTGGTTTTCAGTTACATAAATGGAAGAAGGGAAATCTTTTAGGTTTCAGTCTTTAGCAACATGATCCTTGCTTTAAAGTAAAACTTGAGGATCAAGCCCCGCATTGGGCTCCCTGCTTGGTGGGAAGCCCGCTTCTCCCTCTCCCACTCCCCCTGCTTGTGTTCCCTCTCTCTCTGTGTCTCTCTTTGTCAAATAAATAGATAAAATCTTAAAAAAAAAAAAAAGTAAAACTTTAAAAAACACCACATTATAGCATACTTTATATTTTCCTATCAAATTGTGATTCTAGAGAAACTAGTTACGATGTCCGTTTAGTGTTAAATGTAGTCAGCCCTTGACATCAGCAAGAATGCTTCCTGACCTTTATAAATCCCCCAGTTTTTAATACAGGTAAAGCACATGACTTCTTCCTTTAAATGTAGTCCAGTATCAGTTCAGAGTTTTTGTGTACATTACAAAAAATAGAGAAAAAGAGGGCAGCTGCTGGCAATACTCTGGGCAAATGACCCCCTCCTGCACACCAGCCTCCTGACCTGAAGTTCACGTGTGTGTCTCAGCCAAGCTGCAGTTTGCTGCATGAGGTTACTTAGGAGAAGTGCCAGCCAGATGTTAAGTCTGTGAATTCGCCTCTCTGTTCTGTATAATTAAATGGGATCCTTATGGGAAATCCTTTCCAAAAAAAACCTGTTTCGTTTTTTCTTCCGTCTTTTCTGTGATCTGTGCTTCTCTGTCACATGCAGAGCAGCATAGCTCTACACCTTGTGGTTTCCAGAGCAGTTGATCTGAAGTCTCCTTCTTCCACCTCTGCTCACATTCCGTGATAAGCTCAGCAATAACTTTTGGGTAGGTTGTAAATGAGCTGATACAAGGTGGTTCACTCAAGTGGAAAAGAATTTTAATGGTCGAACTTTTGCTTAGAGATCTTAAAGATGACTTATACAGAGAAGTATTGACCAGCCTGTGGATCCTGCACTCTGCTTACGCCGTGGCTTCTTTATTCCCTTTAGGGTATTCTTGGCTGAACAGTTTGAGTTCCTTCAGCCCCATCTGGATGCCGTGATGCCCGCAGTCAAAAAGCCCTTTCTTCAGCAGTTTTATTCTCAGGTCAGAGACACTCTTGGATGTCATTTCAACTGTGAGCACATTATTTGGGTTTTTTGGCTAGTGGCCAGTCTCCAAATTCCAGGAGAGCAATTAGCATACGTTTATTCACTCATGAATTCCTGTATGAAGTACTGAGCACCTCCTATAACTTTTAGTCTAATGCCCATTACAACTGTGTTTACAATAAAGTATGATAAGGGGGAAGAAATGGCAGCAGGGAATTTAACCTTGGCTGGAGGAGGAAAGGGGCATGTGTCATCGGGAGAAGGTTGTCTAGAAAGGCTGTCTGGAGGAAGGATGTTTAAGCCGGGGCAGCCGGCTATGTCGGGAGTATATTGCAAACTAAGGGAATGGCTTACATGAAGACCAGCTGGTGAGAGAGAGCAGGGTGCCTGTCAGCGGCCGAGGAAAAGTCAAACTGTCAGAGCAGGGAAGGGGGCTAGTGGTGAGAGGGATGCCTGGAGGAAGAAGCAGGAGCTGCATGGTACGCAGTGCTCTCAGGCAGGAGGCGGACTCTGTTTCGAGGGTACAGGCAAGGTACCAGAGGATTTGAGACTGGTGAGTGGCATGGTCAGTGTGTAGTTGGCAGCAGTAGATGACAGGCCTGCAGGCAGGGAGACCGGCTTGTAGGCTGTTACAGGTTTACATTTGAGAGATGACGAAATCTTGAGGCGGGGCAGTTGGAGTGGAAATGGAGAGACGTGAAAAACCGTGAGAAATATTTGCTCGTCTCCCTGAAGATCTGTGGTTCTTTTATTGTTGTGTTACCAGTGGCCTCACGTTGATGGGATGTCTCCAAAGTATGTTTTGAGTAAGTCATTTGCCAACGAACTGAAGGGTTTTCATAATTTAAATCTCCAGATATATATGTTTTATTTTTAGATGTGATGTATACTAGAAATAGGCACAGAAGATTTTTTATAAACTTGATACTTTTAGAAAATATTTGTTTTCCTTTTTGTGAAATGTATTTCAGACAGTCTCAACTGCCAGTGAACTACGCAAACCAATTTATTGGATTGTAGCTGGTAAAGCTATTGATTATGAACAGATGCTGCTCCTAATGGCGAATGTGAAGTGGGACGTAAAAGAAATTATGTCACAGCACAACATCTATGTAGATGCACTGCTAAAGGCAAGTACACAGAAACACCTTTGTTTTTTTTTTAAGATTTTATTTATTTATTTGAGAGAGAGAATGAGAGAGAGAGCATGAGAGGGAGTAGGGTCAGAGGGAGAAGCAGACTCCCTGTCGAGCAGGGAGCCCGATGTGGGACTTGATCCTGTGACTCCAGGATCATGACCTGAGCCGAAGGCAGTCGCTTAACCAACTGAGCCACCCAGGCGCCCCAGAAACACCTTTGTTAAAGACGAGTCTACCAGGAGAACTGTTTCTATCATTGCCCTTGCTCTGAAGTAGTGAGATTATAGTTATTACCACATTGCTAGCATCATGATATTAAAGCCCCTGAATCAGAATAGACTTCCTTTTTGAATTTTGTGTTCTTTTAGACCCAAGAATTCTTCGTAGATTTTTTTGGTTTTTGCTCCCTAATTTCCCATCTTGAATTAGAGTTTGATTGGCATGTCTTGGCTGATTTTCATATTAAATAATTTCAGTAACCATGACTGTGGTGACAAGAAGATATTTCTGTAGTTGTGTAGATTTATTAGTAAGAGACCAGGCCCCTGATTATTCCATTGTTGTTGTTGTTTTTCCAGAAATCACTTTACTTTTGCAATGTGTCATGCAAACACCTTTGCATTTAAAACTTACATTTAAAAGTTTTCTGGAAAGACTTGTACATTTTTTGTCATTTATGAATCAAGAGAGATTTGTAGATCACCTGACGTGTGCCACACACTGATCTAGGTGCTGACAACATAGTTGTGAATTAAGGAACTTACATGCCCTCAGAGAATTTACATGCCAGTACGAAGACAGCAGTAAAGACATAAATTAAGGGGCGCCTGGGTGGCTCAGTCGTTAAGCGTCTGCCTTCGGCTCGGGTCATGATCCCAGGGTCCTGGGATCAAACCCCGCATCAGGCTCCCGGCTCGGCGGGGAGCCTGCTTCTCCCTCTCCCACTCCCCCTGCTTGTGTTCCCTCTATCGCTGTGTCTCTCTCTGTCAAATAAATAAATAAAATCTTTAAAAAAAAAAAAGACATAAATTAAGATAAAATATCTCAGATAATGAATAGCCCTGTGAAAAAGTAAATAAGCAGCAGAAAAGGGATAGAGTGGCAGGGTGTGGGTTGGGGGCAATATTGTTTATTTATGTTGTCAGAGAAGGGGATACTTACCAGGAGATAAAGTGAGAGTTGGGGAGAGGCCCGAAGGAAGCAAGAAGATGAGCCATGTGGATGTCTGAGGTGAGAAAAGGGCATCTGAGGAGATGAAAACTGCTTTCAGAAAAGTCTTGTTTTTCATATTTGTCAGTGAAAAGAAAATTGGCCCTTCTTAAGCTCCTGACTTTTATCTTGTTCACACAAACATTCTTACCTGCTTAGTCCAGGGCAACAGATGGTAGCCGGGACACTTGCGAACCAGTAAGCAAAGCCAGAGATCAAAACAGAGATAGCAGCGGAATTCATCATCTCTCTGCCTGGTGCCCTTCTCGAGCTCTGTGATGGAGACTGCAAGACCCTCCCCAGACTCGAACTAAGGGTGGGAGATCAGTTAGCAGTGTCTAGGGGTTACTGTCGGGTCTGAGGCTAAGTGACAAGGCTGCTCTGTAATTGCCACCCTGGGAGAACTTTGATTTCTAGACTCCCCATGAGATTTCAATTGGGAATTTTAATTTGGAATATGATAGACAAATGTAATTTATAAATAATCACATACCCTTTTTTTTTTTTACAATTTTGTTTTTGAAAAGTTTATTTTTTATGGCATGCTAACCATGGTACTCATAGGGATGCAAGAAGAGAGATTTCTGCACTCAGTGAATATATATACTAGTAGGAGACTACTTGCTTTAGTTCTTCTTGTTTTTTTGTGTTTTTTTAAAAGACATTTATTTATTTATTATTTATTTATTTATTTATTTATTTATTTATTTATTTATTTGAGAGAGAGAGAGAACGTGCACCACAAGCAGGGAGAGGGAGAGAGAATCTTGAGCAGATTCAGCACTGAGCTGGACATGGGGCTGAGATCATGACAGCCAAAACGAAGAGTCAGATACTCAACCAATTGAGCCGCCCAGGTGCCCCTGATTATTTTTAATTATAAGAAACATTAATATTGTAAGAAAGAACCAAGTTTATTCAGGTTATTAACCTGAACCCAGTTTTTAGCAGCTTAAAACCTTCTTTCCTAAGGAAGCTTTTATATAACTTTTTTTTTTTTTTTCTTTTTTTGAGAGAGAGCATGAGCAGGGAGAGAGGCAGAGGGAGAGGGAGAAGCAGGCTCCCCGCCGAGCCAGGAGCCCGATGTGGGGCTCGATCCCAGGACCCCGGGGTCATGACCTGAGCCGAAAGCAGACGCTTAACCATCTGAGCCACCCAGGCGCCCCGCTTTTATATAACTTTTATTCAATTACTTTTCCAAGTCCAAACTTTTAGGTAAAAAGCAATCTGCATTTATTGGCCCCAAAAAATCTTAAGTAAAATGAAATGGTTTTATTGTTCATTTAACAACATTCTTGAACATTGAATTTAGCAGTGAGTAGAATGACATTGTTTACAGTTAGTATATCACTGTATTTTTTTTTTTTAAGATTTTATTTATTTATTTGAGAGAGAGAGAGAGTTGAGCAGGAGGGGAGGGGAAGAGGGAGAGGGAGCAGCAGATTCCCTGTTGAGCAAGGAGTCCCAAGGCGGTCTCCATCCCAGGACCTTGGGATCCTGATCAGAGCCAAAGGCAGACGCTTAAGCAACTGAGCCACCCAGACGCCACAGCATATAACTTTATTTTTAAAATATTAGTGGAAAGTACTGAATCATGACTGGAAATCTAAAGCAGAGTTTACTGCGGTGAAGCATAAATGCAATAGCAAATACTAGTGTTCTACTAGATTCATAAAATGAAAAGGATGAAGAACACTTATTTATTTAGCTTTGATTTTCAAAAGTAAGCTTAGTGAATTAAAAATTCACTTTTTCATAAATAATTAAAAGCATTTAACTGTCAAAAATAAATCAAAAAAATTGTGATTAGCAAAATAGCAAAAGGATAATAAGTAATCATGTGGTAACTTGAGTGGTGATGATTAGATTTTTTTTTTTCCTCCTGTGTGTTATTAGAGAATTTGAACACATGTCACTCTTGACTTGTTAAGCATTATGTAGCTGCTGTCCTGAGGAAACTAAAGGAAAGAATGTCATTTTAAACCTTGTTAAATTTATTTGAAATGTATTGTCAGGGAAGGAGCGATAGCATTTACTTTTGTAAATGAACATATTTAGTTGGCAGTAGTCCAGAGAAACTAGAAATACATTTATTGAAGGGTAGACTGTTTGCTTTCATGTGATTGTTAGAATTTGTCTAAATTAGTTACATATATTTTTATTTTTAGTGGAGAGGTATCATAAAAGTTCCTAATAAGTAATGAAAATACTCAGTTTTTCTGTAGGAAACAGGAAGTATTTTATGTTTTATTTTTTCCTTTGCACTAAAAATTTGCAGCTATTACATGACTTTCAAATCATTTGGAATATAATAATTTATTTACTTTTAAAGAATGTTTAGGAAAGAGGATAATTTATCCAATTGTTCTCTAAGGAGTGTAGCCTCAAATTACAAATGGTTCACGGTTCACTCTGAGATGAAAGCTTATCAAAATATTTTTTTAAATGGGTTTCTTGAAGATAATTTTAAAGACATACTAGGTTATTAAGCTCTTTTAATCCATACCGGCAGTCCTAGAAAAATTTGAGATGAAGAAGCATTTGAACTTTGTTAGCATTGTTTAATCTGTTAATGACACTTATTTCTTTTGAGATGAAATGTACTGTGTACTCTGTATCACAACATATTCAATGTGAGATACTTAAAAGTCCAAGTTATCTTTTGTATTCTCTTGTTTTACTCAGTTTGATTCTGAGTCTTTCTATATCTTCTTCTTTGCCGGGAAGATTGGAAAGCAATGTGGCACTATAATTATATCCACATATGGCCATGATTTTTGTCTTCTTAGGAATTTGAGCAGTTTAACAGGAGGTTAAATGAGGTTTCTAAGAGAGTTCGGATACCCCTGCCCGTGTCTAATATACTTTGGGAACACTGTATACGGCTGGCCAACAGAACTATTGTGGAGGGGTAAGTTTTCATGAAAACATTATCTGAGTCTTCAATGATAAATCATAATATATGGATCACATTGTATGTTGTCATTACTGGAGAGAATAGGTAGAGAAAGTCATAGATGGCAGATAGTCCTATAATAATTCAGGTTTGACTTTAGAACATAATTGAAGAAACCTTAAACCCCACTGTGCCTCCTCTGTCTGTGCTTTCTTTTCTCAGGGGTAACCTAGAACCAGCTAGTAGGGGAGAGTGGAAAGTAGCATCTCATGGTTATCTGAAAGTTAAACTCATAATAATTATTATTACTTAATGATATAATTATTATGATTATGCATAACACATATTGAGCACTATGTGTCATTTACTGGATCAAGCACTTCACAGGATTATATCACCAAATCCTAACATAAACTCTTTGATAGAACCATTATTCTCTCTGTTTTATCAAGGAGAAAACCTCAGAAAAATCAAGGTTTAGAGAGATTAAGTAACTTGTCCAAGTTGACACAGTTTTCAAACACCAAGAAGGTTTATGAACTTCTGATGGCAAAATCAGGCCTCATAACCACTATGTCTGTTAGTGGTATCATTATTATATCATTGTAAACTGTATAAATCTTTCATATGTTGAGTTTAAAGATGTATCAGTACTAATTTTCCCACTTACTCAGCTTATTATGTCTAGAATATAAACTATCTTTGGAAAGCAAGCCGCTGTCTCAAAGACCATTCACAGTGGTCTGGAATTGCACATCAGTTGAATTTCCACACTATCATTTATCTGATTTCTTTTCAGTTCTTCTTTGATATAAAGAAGAATGTTATTAGAGAGTGGGAAGGTGACAGTGACAAGCTGACAACAGTTTTGGCACTCTGTATTGAAACCAACGGTGCTGGAAATCACAGAATGGCTCTGTGTCAAGAGTCACAACTGAAGAGTATTTTTAATAAATTTGTTTAATAAAGTAGAAAAGTGAATAATGTTATATTACTGTACAAAACACTTTTTATTAAAACAAAAAACAAACCCGGTCACTTCAAACAATACGCTCTTCAGTGTCCTTGCAAATTTCCTTAGGGGGAAGTACTGCATTCCTAGGGTTGGATTCTCCACATTTTGTATTATTGAAGGAATGAGACACTGACTTCTGAGTAATAACATGTTGTACTCTTAGGGTTAATACATTCTTATTACTACTCCACCTTAGAACACACAGTTTTTTAGTAGTGAGGGGTGTCAGAATAAGTCTATAAGGTTTATGACAAGTATGTATATCCCTTTTTTTGCTTATATGCTCACACGTTTCTTAGGTTCAGCTGACAGTCCATGGGGAAATTACTGCTTTTGTTTCTTTGCATCCAGTAGTTACAATATTGAACAGTTTTATGAAACTAAGATTCGTTTGGAGTATTCCTGGCTCAATTTTTATAAATAATTCTTGGCAACCAGATTTACGGGAAGACCAGTTTAACTTTCTTACAGATGATTCTGTTAATTGACTGGGGGTGGGGGAAACTATAGTCTGTGGAGCTGCAAAGAACTTCAGAAGTTATTAGATCTCTTTGCTTTGCAAATGAGGAAGCTGAGGCCCCGTAGGTAAAATGACAGCTGAGTGCCAGGGCCCCAACACAGCCCAGTCCTTCTGACACAAGGCTCCTGTGCTCTTTTCCCTGGAATCCTCTCGTTTCTGAAGAATCTGTCCAGATATGGGTTAAAGAAGAGTTTAAGTACCTACAGGTTTCTTTTTCCATCCCATCATTTCTGGTTTTTTATTATTGTGTATCTTAGATATGCCAACGTCAAGAAGTGTAGTAATGAGGGTCGTGCCTTGATGCAATTGGATTTTCAACAGTTTTTAATGAAACTTGAAAAACTAACAGATATTAGACCCATTCCTGATAAAGAATTTGTGGAAACCTATATTAAAGCCTACTATCTAACCGAGAATGACATGGAACGCTGGATCAAAGAGCACAGGGTGAGAGCTGGAAAACAGTTAATTAAGTTTTTATTCCTTTTCCTTTGTGCTGTTCTTGTCTGGTGTATTATATAATTCAAAATCATGAGAGTGAAATATAAAGCATCAGCTGATTCTTTGCCATATTCACACTGTGTCTATGCAGTGCCCTTTGCGTAATCGAATCCTTTTGAGATCTTTCTGAACTGCAGCAGTAATTATCTGGAATGGTAGCCAGAGTCTGAACTTTAGCTGTGTTTATCCTGCAACTGTGTTGTGGGAGAAGGCTGAAGTTGGTTACCATCAAGACAAATTGAAGACAGCAACATTGAAGGGATTCACAAGCTAACGCCTGTTATATAACTTAAACCTTGTAGCTCTCAACAGTGAGTTGCTGTCATCCTGACCACACTGACATATATTAGTGATGATTGAATATATTAATATTTAAATGGCTAAATTTAACTTCCTCCTACATTAGATTTTACCTTGAGTATAGATGTGATTATTTTTCTTTTGTGTGGCTATAAAAATAAGTAGAGAAAAGTATTATTTATTAAGTGTTATTTAGGATGCTGAATTTTTGACACAGTTCAACTCAACATCAACATCTATCACCAGAGCATGCTCAGTATGGGGAGCTTTCCTAATATGATTGTTCTATCGTTTGTCTAGGTAGGCAGTATGGGAAGACAGATTTAATGAAAATATGGGAAGTATTAAAATTATCACCTCATTTTATTCCTTCAGTAACTCTAGTGATCACATTTACTTATGCTATAAACATCATGGGTAAAAGCTAAGTAAATTTTTATTTCATTTGACTGGGTGAGGAAATAAGGAATTATTTATACTTTATCAGCCCCATCCAGTCTGATTTTGAAACTCTAGAAAAATGAAATGAATATTAGCCTGAATTTTGTGGAAATGTGCCCACTGTGGGTCAGTTTCATATCTTTAGAAGCAAAATAGAAATGTACATATTATTTTCAGTGATTTTTATCAGTACACCAGAATTGAGAAAAATGTCGTCCCTTTTAGTCCCATTGACTTCTGACATTTGAAAACCAGAATGCTAAACGCAGGAACAGATGGACTGCTGAATGTTGCTGGAATCCATTTAGTAAAGTAAGCTGTAAACACTTAGAGGTTGCTACTGAGGAAGGTATTTAGGGAAAGAGTACAAGTAACTGAGGAGAAAAAGCACAGCTCTTAGATATCCATTATTTGATGCAAGAAAGATACCAACTTTTGGGTTTCCTCTTTTAATATAGTGCACCAAAATTTTTAGCTTAGCATTTTGTGAGAACTTTAACTAGCTGATATTTGTAATTCGGTGAAATTTTCTCAGGAGCCAACTATTCTGTCTTCCAGGACAGTGTCTGGCTCAGTGCTTGATGACAGTGGATACTTGTTAAATGTTGACTGATTAAGAGAATTTATCAGATGCTAGCAGGTGCTCTCAGAGCTCAGATACACAAACTGAATAGTTTGCTGAATTTTTAAAGTGAACTTTTTATCATATTTTGAAATTGTGCTATCTTTAGGTGGTTACCTCCAGTGAAGACAGATGACTTTTCTTCTTAGATGATAGTATAAAACTCTCTCTTTTCCTTATCTGAACTCTTGTTATTCATCCTCCAGAACGAGATCAATATGCAAACCTTTCTGGTGAATCCCTATTCATTCTTTTCCTAGGAACTCATTATCTGAAATTCAGGAACCAAATAGATTTGTACAGCATAAAAGATTTAGTCTTAATTTTACTTACTAGCTATAATGACAATATGAGGGTTTAAAAGCCAGTAGCTTTCTGATCTTTGTTACCTTACTCATTTATCATATTTCAGAAAAGTTGTTCTATGGTTAGAGATTTTTTTCCTTTCACTTAAAATGTTTGCAAAATGTAGAGTGCCAGAAAATAACTATTTAGTAGCATTTTAAAATTTTGAGAGGTTAATATATTTTAATAACTTAATAAAGACTGTCACAGAAACAAGCATAAAGTGTGTGGTCTTAAAAGTAGCAAAAGCACAGGCATGTCAGATTACTCTGCCATATTGAAGAGATTCTAGTCCTTTCTGTTTTGATGTATCCTGCGGCGTCCTTATTGTTATTACGGCTGAGTAAACAACTTGTTTCCATGTCTCAAACTATAATTTCCTCTGCTTTTCACTGATTTGTAGTGCTCGGTCACTATCCACTGAAAACTGAGTATCTGCCTGTTCTTTCCTTGCATTGATCAAATACATGTCTTTCAGTGTACTAAATTTGGATCTTTTTTTTTTCTCGAGCAGGAGTATTCAACGAAGCAGTTGACCAATCTGGTAAATGTTTGCCTGGGATCCCATATCAATAAGAAAGCAAGACAAAAACTTCTAGCTGCTATAGATGATATAGATAGACCCAAAAGATAATGAACACATTCTTTTTTCTCAATGGCATTGATCTTCTCTCAACATATATGACATGAAAGCCAATTTTTCATGCACTCCTGACTATTGTCTGCTAAGAAATCTTTGTGCATGTTCTTTCCAACTGGAAAGTGGAAAACACTGAAGTTCGTGTGGTGTTCTCAAATGACTTTTATATGCTCTGATCCTTCTCTTCAACTTTTAGTCTCATTTGTTGTATTCTTTTTCTGAAATGATATCATTGCCTTGTCATAAGTATTGTTATGTGACTACAGTTATACATTTTACTGAAGAATGCACTGTAAGTATATAATTAGAAGGAACAGTGATAATGCATCCATGGGCAGTTTTTGGAGAATGAATTTATGTTGGTATTTTTTTACCCTCTCTACTTGGTTCTTAATACATAAGTGAGAGGGTTTTGTACAGTATCTCCTAATTATGAGCACTGCATGAGAATTGAAAAGTACATGTAAGCAAAATAGCTGAAAAATCAGTATGTTCTCTGTGTTTTTAAATGTCAGAGTTTATGTCGGGGTTAATTTGGTTATAACAGTGATCATAAATGATGAAATTGAATAAATATTATACTCTACCACGGTCCGCCTATGTAAGACTAAATTTTGATATTGTTCCACGGCAGGCAGAATTTATGAAACTGTAACAGAACTTTTCAGTGTGTTCTAACAATTTTAATGATCTTACATCCTGGTACCAGTGGTGAAAAGTAATTTCATTGGATGTACCTTTTCAGAGCCTGAGTAGCACCCAGAATAGTGATTATGGGATTTTTTTTTTTCTTTTCTTTTTCTTTTTTTTTTTTTTAATATGGGACATTTTTTCACATAAGCGTTGTTCTCTTTGAATTCTGCTTCTGTCTTAAGACAGGAAAACCTGGCTTAGCTGAGTTAGGGGAAGAACTGTTAGTAGTCAAGCATAAGTTTATGGTCATATGTTCACCTTTCTTAGAGATCTGCTTTGTATCACAGATGTAAAATAATGTGATCTAGCTAGGAATAAACTTTGGAACTCAGTCTTTAGTAACTGTGTACTTTGCTTTGAAACCAGAGATCTTCTGTCAACATATACGACATAAAAATCAGTTTCCCATTCACTCCTGCCAACTATCTTTTACGGAATTTTTTGCATGTTCTTTGTGACTGGAGAGTAGAAGACTCTTAAGTTTGTGTGGTTTTGGTCCAGGTGTACTGGGCATGACCTATAACATCAGTAGCTCCCAGAATCCTGAAGCATCATCCCATGAGAAATGGGCCTTGTGTCCTGTGAGTCTTCTGGGAACTGAGATGCGGAAGTGGAGGGCGAAGGGTGGTACGTGATCAAGCATAGAGGCGAATAAGGAGGGAGGGGATTGCCACTCAGTGTCTGCCTTTCCCTGCAGATATTCATAACTGGCACAGTATACTAGAAAGTGCTTTTAGAATCTATCTCTGTGCAGGTGTTAGTATGTGTGTCTGTACGATGAGTTTTTTTCTTTTCAGCCTCTGCAGTTCATTCACTGTCAATATTGCCAGTAAAACTTTCCTTTTGTTAAAAGGTGTGGGCTTGATGCTGTAATGGTCTACTTGTGGCATTAGAATGTGTACTTGTAAGGCAGGTTCTGCCAGTAGCTGTTATCCATATACAGCCACCGGAAGAAAACGAATATGAAATAAGCTTGGTCCTTGTTGTTTAAATGACACATTCAGCTGGGACATAAAGAGCTAATCAGTCTCATTTATTTCTCAGTTGATTAAGAGCTGCTTGTTTCTTTTTTACATGGACTTTGTAGTTGGCTTTCTTTAATTTCTAGTTTAGTTTGCCCTAGGTAGTATGGACAGCAATTACCTACCCGGTAGAGTGTTTTCCAGGATGATAGGAATTGATACAAAAGAATTACTTGTTAGGGAATCAGCCATGCAGTCAGACAGACCTTTTAACTTACCCATACTCTGCTTTGATAAATATTTTTGAAAAAGCTTTTTTTTTTCTTCATTTCAGGGTAGCTTTTAATAAGTGCTCATTAACATCAAAACAGTAACAGGATACTTGAGTTGTGAAATTACCTAATAACAAGAGAGTTACCAGACATTTCTCAAATACATTATGCAGTGATAATGAATTATAACCATATAACATTTTGTGAAACTAATTTTAAGATAAATAGAATTGAAAAGTGTGAGAATATAGATCGAATTATCTGTATTCTAAAATTTTTACTGTTACAAAAATTTCTTTTTGTGTCTAAGTTTGCCTGAACTTTGACATTTTATATGAAAGTATCCTATGAAATTCAAGATTTTAAGTTAATGTGGGAGCATGGTAAAATAGCATTCCCTGATAAAGAATGATTATTTCTATAAATATATTGTCTTGCATTTTAAAATGCTAGGGAGATACATAGCAGTTCAAATGAACTAGTTTGCTTCAGTTTATAAAGCCTACAGAGATCTTATAAGTTCACTTTGACTAGTAAGCTCATTTGCTCAACTTACAAAATGAAATAGAATTTTGCTTGAAGCCAGGACCATGTGGTATTTTATCATATCTTTAAGCAGAATTTCCTTTGAAAATTTCTATTTAGCCAAGTGCTAAAGTGAAACTTTAAGTTAGATTGAATAGCTTTTTCTTTACCTGCTCACTGAAATGTAGTCATAAAAAAGACTTGTAATTCAATTTACTTTGAAAGCATAGTTATCTTTTGTAATGAAAAATTGGACCTGAAGATGAAATACAAATTGTGCTCAGAGCAAAATGAAGAAGTCCTGGGGAAAAATATTTATATTTCTATATTTATTCTTTGGAGTAATTTTAATACAGACTTGGTAGTTAAGACAAATGATATTTAACTCTTGAGAATGATTAATGACAAGAAAATTATTAATACTCTGGTATGATCTTTGTAAATATTAAGACCAGTGCAGCTTTCTGCAGATATTCTCTTTTAGTATTATGGAAAATATTTGCTCAATTCTTATCATCCACAAATTTTTTTTAAATTTTTTAATTCTTATATTATCCCCATACATTACATCATTAGTTTTAGATGTAGTGTTCCATGATTCATTGTTTGTGCATAACACCCAGTGCTCCATGCAGAATGTGCCCTCCTCAATACCCATCACCAGGCTAACCCATCCTCCCACCCCCCTCCCCTCTAGAACCCTCAGTTTGTTTTTCAGAGTCCATCATCTCTCATGGTTCGTCTACCCCTCTGATTTCCCCCCCCTTCATTCTTCCCCTCCTGCTACCTTCTTCTTCTTCTTCTTTTTTTTTTTTCTTAACATATATTGCATTATTTGTTTCAGAGGTACAGATCTGAGATTCAACAGTCTTGCACAATTCACAGCGCTTACCAGAGCACATACCCTCCCCAGTGTCTATCACCCAGTCACCCCATCCCTCCCACCCCACCCCCCACTCCAGCAACCCTCAGTTTGTTTAGTGAGGTCATATGATACATGTCTTTCTCTGTTTGACTTATTTCGCTCAACATAATACCCTCCAGTTCCATCCACGTCGTTGCAAATGGCAAGATCTCATTCCTTTTGATGGCTGCATAATATTCCATTGTATATATATACCACATCTTCTTTATCCATTCATCTGTCGATGGACATCTTGGCTCTTTCCACAGTTTGGCTATTGTGGACATTGCTGCTATAAACATCGGGGTGCACGTACCCTTTCGGATCCCTACATTTGTATCTTTGGGGGAAATACCCAGTAGTGCAATTGCTGGATCATATGGTAGCTCTATTTTCAACTTTTTGAGGAACCTCCATACTGTTTTCCGGGGTGGCTGCACCAGCTTGCATTCCCACCAACAGTGTAGGAGGCTTCCCCTTTCTCCGCATCCCCGCCAACATCTGTCGTTTCCTGACTTGTTAATTTTAGCCATTCTGACTGGTGTGAGGTTGTGTCTCATTGAGGTTTTGATTTGGATTTCCCTGATGCCGAGCGATATTGAGCACTTTTTCATGTGTCTGTTGGCCATTTGGATGTCTTCTTTGGGAAAATGTCTGTTCATGTCTTCTGCCTGTTTCTTGATTGGATTCTTTGTTCTTTGGGTGTTGAGATTGATGAGTTCTCTATAGATTTTGGATACCAGTCCTTTATCTGATATGTCATTTGCAAATATCTTCTCCCATTCTGTCGGTTGTCTTTTTCATCCACAAATTTTTAAAGGCCATCAGAAAGTTCAAGGTGAACAACATTCCCAAGGACAAAACTATGTCAGATTTTATACATGAGACTTCTTAACTCGTTTGAAAATAATGGAGGAAAATAGTTCATTAACTCTGAGAGACTTTTTTTGATTTGTGCATCCTTTTGTGAATATTGCTAAGTATACCTGCATCATTTGTTCAGTTTGAAAACAAACCCATAATTAGATTCTCTCCTTTATCTGCTAAGGATGTTGGGGGAAGGGGCAGAAATTTGGGGAGGAAGGATAACTAGTCTCTCTATGGGATTTTGGTACTTTATTGATTTATTTAGAACAGTTTTTTTGTTTTGCTTTTTGTTTTTGATGAAGAAACATTTTTATAAGTTCCTTGTGATTACTTCTCGATCTCAAGACTGGATCTCCAGGTTTGCTCTTTACAGTTTTTCACACTGAGCCAAGCCTTTCAATCCAGAAAAGGGATTTTATTTATTTTTTATTTTTTTATTTTTTTATTTTTTATTTTTTATTTTTTTAAAGATTTTATTTATTTATTTGAGAGAGAGAGAATGAGAGAGAGCACATGAGAGGGGGGAGGGTCAGAGGGAGAAGCAGACTCCCTACCGAGCAGGGAGCCCGATGCGGGACTCGATCCAGGGACTCCAGGATCATGACCTGAGCCGAAGGCAGTCGCTTAACCAACTGAGCCACCCAGGCGCCCTAGAAAAGGGATTTTAAAAAAATCTACAACCTATATTTTATTCTCTTTCTTCCCCCATCCCTTGTTTCTTGATTCTGCCTATCAGCAACCAAAAGGATTTATGTTTTAAAGAGAAGACATTTTCATACTGTGGGCATTTTGGTCCAACTACCACAAATAGCATACTAATCTTTGCTTTAGATGGGAGGGACATTTTAGTCAGTTTCCATTTCAGTAGAAGTCCCTTCTGGAGCCTCCACTAAAGTGTAATTACACCCTCAGGTAACCATTGGAAGACAATTTTTGCTGACTGCCTGCTGTCTGCCTTATCTTATTTCTACTTTCTGTCACAGTTCCACCTTTAAGAACCCAACCAAGATACTGTACTTTCCATGAAACCTGTCCTTCTCAGGAGTAGGTGCTATGGGGAAGAAGGGAATGGT
The DNA here is from genome assembly GCF_029215605.1 of Mirounga angustirostris. Taxonomy (NCBI): domain Eukaryota; kingdom Metazoa; phylum Chordata; class Mammalia; order Carnivora; family Phocidae; genus Mirounga; species Mirounga angustirostris. Next base: position 70,027,567 of record NW_026991720.1, on the reverse strand, counting down.
GGTGGTTGTGGTGGTAATAGAATTTTAACAAGGAAGATGGCCAAAGATCTCTCTTGGAAGGAAGTAAGGAGGCCAGCCACACAGTTATCTCAGGTAGAGTGTTGCCAGCTGAGGGAGTAGTAAATGCAAAGTGAAGGCTTAGGGTGAGGGCTTCTGCTCTGAGAGCTTTAAGGAGGCACAGCAAGTGGGAGAGAGTAGGAGTGGAAGGGATGTGACAGGACGAGGCACACAGAGTGAAGGCCTATGAACCATGGAAAGGACTTTGGATTTTACTTTCAAGATAGGAAGTATTTGGAAGATTATGAACAGAGCAGACACCTGATTTCTGACTTAGGTTTTAGCAACATTACTCTACCTGTATATTTGAGAAAAGGCCGGAGGAAAACAAGGACTGAAGCAAGGTGACAAAGTAAGAAGCTAATACAGTAAACTAAGAGCAGCATAATGGAGGCTCAGACTGCTGGAGTTTTGGTGGATATGGTGAGCAGTGATCACATTCTGGATGTGTTTCAAAGGTAGAGACAGGGTTTGTTGATTGGTTGTTGTGAAGTTTGAGAAAAGAGGAATTAAAGATGATTCCAAGACTTTGGCTTGAGAAAGTAGAAGTCTCTGGGAGAACTGGGTTTGTGAAGATGATCAAGAGAACAGTAGGACAGCTGAGTTTTAAGAGACCTTGAGATATACCATTGGAGGTATAGAGAGGCAGCTGTGCACGAGTCTAGAGAAGTCAGGGCTGTAGATGTAAGTGTGGGAGTCATCGGCATATAGCATATAAACCCAGAGCTTTCTTTAGGATGCGAAAAGTCATACCTGGCCTGTGAACGTTAATAAGCATAGGTCATAGAGGTTGTGTCCCTTTAGAGTTGCCATCTGCCTTGCAATTGAGCTCGGGACAATTTCCACATCATACAGGATAGGTTAAGGAAGAGGCTTTTTTGGGGAAACTCACAAGCCTGGGAGAGCAAAAGGAGCAGGCATTATCTCCCACCTTCTTGGCATTGTCACTAGGAGAGATGAGACAGGGCTGGGAACATGCAGAGATTGTGTTGAGGGGGCTAAGGGGGAGGTGTTAAGAGCAATTGTGAGAAAAACTCGCCACCTAGTGACCTGAGGCCTGTGGACCGTGTAGTTATTTGGCTGGGAAGTGGAAGCCATTTCCCTGGGGCAGATGATTTCCGGTGCAGCCCTTGCCCTAGCTAGCTCATCACTGAGGCAACCAGAGTGAGCTCCAGGGTCCTGTCTTGAGTCATGCACTGGCTGGGTTCTAGTGGATTGGACAAATAGTTCCTAGCCTCAGGAGTTTAAATCTAGTAGGATAAACAGATGTAAGACAAACACATTCCATTCTGGGGAGTACTCCAAAGGAGAATTCTAGAGTGGGAATCAGGAATGACACTGAGGAAGACATGTTCAAGGGGAGACTGAAGAAGAACAGGTGTTAGGGGAGGAGGCTGACAGCAGAGTGTGCTTGCGATCAGAAAGGGCAGGGTGGGGGCGCCTGGGTGGCTCAGTCAGTTGAGTGTCTGCCTTCGGCTCAGTTCATGATCCCAGGGTCCTGGGATCGGGCCCCGCATCGGGCTCCCTGCTCCATGGGGAGCCTGCTTCTCCCTCTCCCACTCTGCCTGCTTGTGTTCCCTCTCTCGCTGTGTCTCTCTGTGTCAAATAAATAAATAAATAAAATCTTTAAAAAAAAAAAGAAAGGGCAGGGTGGTTGGCACCCAGAAGGGGCAGGGAAAGGGGCACAGAGAAGACAGAGGAGATGTGGAGAACTTAGAAAACCTGTGCAGCCAAGCAGGAGACACAAATGAATAAAGCAGCAGGTCTTATTCAATAATGCGTGACAGGCATTTTGAGATGTGGGCAATGTGGGCCCAGCTGAACCAACAGGCACTCCAAGTCAAATTTTAATCTCTGCATCCAAACAAATGAATGAGCTCCCCTGGCCCATCATCTCCAGGGAGAAGGGAATCTGTATAGGGAAGGGAATTCCCCAGAACATCTGTCTGTGGGTTCCCCTGTACATCTCGACAGCACTTAGTGTAGAATCTTACTTTGCTCAGAACTATATGATGGATGGAATGGTCGAATGGAAGGCAAATACTGAGGCCCTTTGAACTAGAATTCTTCCCTAAACTGTCCTGAATTGGTGCTTGGTGTCTCAGGGGCAGGCTTGTCCCAAGTATGATGCTTCTTTACACCCCTGAGCTCCTTGTACTGGATCGGACGTGTAATTGCTGTTTGTTTGTTGGCTTCTCAATATTGTGGAAGGAGGATTAATTACTCAGTGATTGTTGAAGAGGTCCACACTGGCATTGGAAGCCATTAAACATTAGCAGTTTAAAAAGAAGCGATAACTCACTTCAATTCCTTAACTTTTTAACACCTATAGACTGCCTGGGATGAAGCTTGAGGTGTTTTAATAGACTGCCCTAGACCAGTGGTTCTCAAAGTATGGTCCCAGATCATCAGTCTCAGCATCATCTGGGAACTCGTTAGACAAGCAAATTCTCAGGCCCCACTAGAGACCTATGGAATCAGAAACTCTGGGGGTGGAACCCTGCAATTGGTATTTTAACAACTCTGATGCATATTGAACTTTGGGAACCACTGACTTCAAAGACACAGTGGGATGAGGTGATGCAGAGAAGGTGTTCACCTGGAACTTTCTTTCCCCTCACAGGGCTATAGGGTAGCTATTCCAGACACACTGCTGAAAAGGCCTTTTTTTTTTTTTCTTTTTTAAATGTTTTTTAGACAATATTTTGTGTTTGAACAGGCCACAAACACGTGCATCTCTTTCACATGGACTTGAGTGGGAAGAGATTTTCCCAGATTTTTAATTGGTGCAAGAGTCATGTGCAGTGAGATGGTGGAACTGGAGGAATATTGTTTCATTTTATGGAGATTTGGTCCTTGATTCTCTCAGCAGCTGATTGAATCAGATGGAATGAGGAGCCAGTTGGTAAGGGAAGCTTAGCATGAGCTGGATGTGTTGGTGGCTGGGGTTCTGTTGAGTTCATACTCTTGCACCTTGCCTAGTCTCTAATTCCCCTTCTGTGCCATCATTTTAAAGAGTATTTCTGTATCTCTAAGATGGGAATAGTAATAGTACCCACTTCATGGGGCTTTTGTTTTGTGCAGATGGTGACTGGGGCCTAGGAGGCTGCAGCAGTTTTCCCAAAGTCACACTGCAAGGGATGGGATCAGAACTTCAGTCCAGTGTTCTTCCTGTCACTGCTTCTAGCAGCCATGTGATCACATGCCACTGACGGACCTCATCACATCTCTTCAGAATGCTGGTCTGCCTAAATTGCATCCTAGTATCAGTGCCTTGGCCACACATTTGCCTCCTTCCTGAGGAGTTAGCTGGCACACTGCAGAATAAATGCTGGTCCTCAATGGGATTCCTTACATTTTTGGTGTAATTTAATTTAATAGCAGAGCCTATTATGAGTGAGTGATGTGTCTTGGTTTGGGGAAGTGAGAATCAGTGCTATGCCATTACGACAGGCAAATGCTCAGGAGTCTTTTCCTTCATGCATTCTCTTGGTAAACCATCCAAGGGACCCTCTTCTGACTCTTAAGAAATTCAGGTGTGATTCATGTGACAGTGGTAGTGTTTCTGCTGCCATATCAGCTTCAACGGAAATTCCAGGCGTTCTGTTCAGTTCCCCCTCAGGTGTGGGGAAGGTTTTCTCCATGTGGGGTCTTAAGTCTGGGGCTTTCAAGTGGTAGGTGGTCCACAGATAATAGAAACGTCCACACTGGGCAGCTTAGCACTTAGTCCCCTCTCTGCTCTCTTGCCCATGTGCAGAATTGCCTTCCCCCTTTTCTGCTTAGCTCTCTCCCTACCTTCCTTTTCCATCCCAGTCACCCCGTTGCAACCTCTTTCCCTAGCCCCAATCTTAGCATGTTTTAGGGAACAAAAGAAGAGTTCTGGAAGTGGGTGCATTTTTGTTCACACTTAAATTATTAGTTTCTTAGACTCATTAGTTCAGCTTCTTTGAGGGTTGAAGGAGGAAAAATGGTACTTGGATGTGTGAGAAGCAAAGAAAAGCGACAGAAGCACAGAAAAGCAACAGAGGCATTAATGGAGGTATAACCCTGCCATTTATCAGTATCTTAAGATTGTCAGGAGAGTATCCTCAATTCTTTTAGTAGATTTCTTTGTAGTTTGTAAATTTGTAAATGCAAGAACCTGATATTTTCCTCTCCGGGCTCATGTGTTCATACACATCTTCCTGTGCCCCCAACTTCATTGACTAAACAAACAAATGTACTGCCTGATACCTGGTTCTTCAGATAATGGATTGGTTGTTTTAAAATTTATTTGGGCTGAGATCCATTGGTTACCTCTTCTAAGTCATTAATCTTTGAGACAAAGTTTGTTCCAAGCAAAATACCTGCAGTTTGGTCACTGAGACTTAAGTATGTGTCAATAATAAAATTGTAAATGAGATTATAATTAGCGCACACCAGGGACTGAGATTTGGCAGTACCTGATATACTTTTCTCAGTAAGTACTTTGTCTTTATGTTTAAAAGCTCACTTGTTAGAAGCTGGTTTAAATGCTTTTCTAAGCATCTTGTAGAGAAAAGCCAAGGTGATCCTCATAAGTGAAGTTCCATTGCTCACCATGAGCACATTTCAGCAGTTTTCAACATGTTGGCAATTTGAAGTGTTGTTTGGCTGGTATTTAACTAGAATAATAGGAACTTGGCTTCTGTGGTTTAAGGAATTTTGATGGCTGCTTTTTTCATTTTAAGCCAAAATATATTTTGGGGTTTTTTTGTTAGAAGTTAAATCCTCCTCTTTTTTCTTTGACTCTTCTTTTGCTTTTTTAGCTCTTAGATTTCATCTTCAGGAGATTATGAGGAGAAACTTTGGGAAGAGATCATGATGTAATCAAAATGATGGTGGCATAGAACACTTTGTACAGGGTTTGGGTGGGCAGGTATTGACCAGTTGGTGTGATGAGCTGCTGTTCCCTAAGCTTCAGGGACAGTGCATAAATGACAGAACTGTAGAATTTGAAATAGGAAGATGTAGCAGTGACAGAATCACACGAGGATTGTGCATCTAGCAAGGTGAGTTGGAGAGTCAAAAATAGTAAAAACAGGTAACAATTGAGCATGCAGAAAAAAGACAGAGATCTCTTCACCATGACTTGGGGAGTCCACAGTGGATCCGCAGAGTTGGGAAAGTCACAAGTAGGCAGGAAGTGTCCAGGAGTCTTTTGTAAACCCAAAGTCCAGTAACATCCTGTTCACCCAGGATCCAGTGAATCTGTGTTGGAGGCAGCATATGGGCTCGGCAGCAGTGATCTCAATATGTAGCCCCAGGGAATAAGAAGACAAAGTGCTGAGAAGCTTCTAGAGTAAAATCTAACTTTTGAAGCTAGTAAGGAGCTTAGAGGTCACCTAGTGCAACCTTCCACTAGGAAAGTTATGGATGTCCATAACCTGTGGGTATTCACATGGGAGGATATCCTTTACAGCATTCCTCCTCAGTCCTAGCTACTTCCTAAGAATTTCCAGCAACAGGTAACTCACTTTTTCACAAGCTCTGATTATCAGAGATCTTCCTGGATCTGAAACTGCACTCCATGTGACCTACTCTCATTGTCTTCTGTTGTGCGTTGTAATCAGGGAGAATATAGAAATGCGTCTGTCATATCAGATAAAGGGCTAGTATCCAAAATCTATAAAGAACTTACCAACTCAACATCCAAATAATCCAATCAAGAAATGGGCAGAAGACCTGAACAGACATTTCTCCAAAGGAGACATCCAAATGGCCAACAGACACATGAAAAAATGCTTAACATCACTCGGCATCAGGGAAATACAAATCAAAACCACAATGAGATACCACCTCATACCAGTCAGAAAAGGCGAAAATTAACAAGTCAGGAAATGACAGATGTTGGCGAGGATGCAGAGAAAGGGGAACCCTTCTACACTGTTGGTGGGAATGCAAGCTGGTGTAGCTACTCTGGAAAACAGTATGGAGGTTGCTCAAAAAGTTGAAAATATAGCTACCCTACAATCCAGCAATTTCACTATTTGGTATTTACCCCAAAGATTAAAATATAGTGATCCGAAGGGGCATCTGCACCCTAATGCTTATAGTAGCAGTGTCCACAATAGCCAAACTATGGAAAGAGCCCAGATATCCATTGACAGATGAATGGGTAAAGAAGATGTGGTATGTGTACACACACACACACACACACACACAGTGGAATATTACTCAGCCATCAAAAAATGAAATCTTGCCACTTGCAATGATGTGGATGGAACTAGAGGGTATTATGCTAAGTGAAATAAGTCAGTCAGAGAAAGGCTCTTATCATATGATCTCACTGATATGTGGAATTTAAGAAACAAAACAGAGGATCACAGGGGAAGAGAGGAAAAAATAAGACAAAACCAGAGAGGGAGAAAAACCATGAGAGACACTTAACTATAGGAAACAAACTGAGGGTTGCTGGAGCAGAGGCGGGTGGAGGGATGGGGTAACTGGGTGATGGACATTAAGGAGGGCACGTGATGTAATGACCATTGGGTATTATATAAGACTGATGAATCACTGACCTCTACCTCTGAAACCAAGAATACATTATATGTTAATTTAAAAAGTAAAGATTATTGGTTGATAAAAAAAAAAGTGTCTCCTCTCCATTAATGCCACCAGTAGCCACATTGACTGATAACCAGATCACAAGCAGAATGTCAACTCACTTTGAGCTTCTGGTCAACTAAAGATCTTACATTTATTCAGTGTTGTTAAAATCCTGTCCTCTTCAGGGACGCCTGGGTGGCTCAGTCATTAAGCATCTGACTTCGGCTCAGGTCATGATCCCAGGGTTCTGGGATTGAGCTCCGCATCAGCCTCTGTGCTCCGTGGAAAGCCTGCTTCTCCCTCTCCCACTACCCCTGCTTGTGTTCCCTCTCTCACTGTGTATCTGTCAAATAAATAAAATCTTTAAAAAAAAAAAAAATCCTGTCCTCTTCAGCATTTGTACAGTAGTTTTAAATGCCAATTTAAGATCTTAGTAATTTTCATCTAAAAAATATTATTTTGTTACTTTGGACCTTGTTGTAGACTATTTGGAATTTTTTGGTTCCAGATTCTGTCATTTAGAATGTGAAGCATGTTCTACTTTGCTGCCCAAGTGATAAGGAAGTATTTCTTGTAGGTCCTTAGTCAAGTGGACAAGAATGTGAGTGGGATAGAACCAAGGACAGAGCTCTCAGCCCTGGCACAAGGCAGCTCCAGTAATCAGAACTCTTTGAACAAGTGTATAAGAGCCATGAATGCACTATCTTTCATCACCTTCCCCATGTTTTTGCAGTTTGGCCACAAGGTAATATGAAATTTTGTGAAATTCTTTGCTGGGAATATAGTACTAGCAACACCCTCAAAATGGAAAGTGAAAATATTTTTATATTCTTGTCCTCACCAAAAGCCTCACATAAAGGCTTTTGGTGATGACATTTTAAATTTTTTAAGTGCTCACAAACTATTTTTTAATATTTTTTAATTCTGCGAAGTATTCTATGGTAAGCTCACAGGTGGTTGTGTGGGAAGCCTAATTTCTTTCAATACATTAGAATGTTACTCACCTAATTCCAGACTTCATACATCTCTCTGCCATTCATAAAATTGTGCAGAAATTTCTGCTAATTCTTGTTCCTTTCTCACCACAGGAGGAAAACTTGAACTCATGTAAATTTCTAGGTGTTTGGGTACTTTGGAATATTATCCATCTCTGATTTCCATTTGTCTTTTTTTTAAATTTAAATTCAGTTAATTAACATATAGTGTATTATTAGTTTCAGAAGTAATTTAGTGATTCTTCAGTTGCATATAACACCCAGGGCTCATTACATCAAGTGCCCTCCTTAATGCCCATCACCCAGTTACCCCATCCCCCCACCAACCTCCCCTCCAGCAACCCTCAGTTTGTTTGATTTCCATTTATCTTAATCATGTTTGTGTTTCCCTTTCTTAGTGCAATGAACATTCTTTTTTTTTTTTTAAACCTAATTAATATTACTCCATATGCTTCAAGCAGCGATGTGTTTTCCTCCTCCTTTCTGCTTGGAACACATATGTAAAAACCCTTAGAGTTGTCCTGAAGCTTCTTTTATCTCAGGTCATACTATGCTTTAACCTCCTGAAAGGTCCCTTGTCCCTCTTGTATTTCACTCTGGTTATGCACTTATCTTTCTTTTCATCTTTTGTTATTTTTTGCAGTGAAATGAGCAGAATATTCCTTGGGAAGGCACCCAATCATCTTCAGACAACTCTGTCTCCTTCCTCAAAATGATTGCTGGGAACTCCATAGTCAAACTTTCTTTCCTTTATTCTTTCTTTTTTTTTTTTTCCTTTTCCCTCTCTTTCTTTTTTTAAATGTTCTTCTAGAGCTGAATTCCCTTTCAGTCTCTGGACATAGGACTGTGGTATCTTTTCCTGACCATTTTCTCACACCTGTTCTCTTTTGGGGGAAACAGTTTATAGGATAGTGGTTAAGCAACTCAGCTTTGGAGTCTAACATGCTAGGTGAACTCAGACAAGTTACTTAACCTCCTTGTGCCTCGGTTTCCTCATCTGTAAAATTGGAGTAATTGAATGTCACATTTTGTGGAGGATTAAATGAGATAAAATATGTAAAATTCATAGTAAAATGCCTAACATGAGATAATATATATTAGTTATTATTATTGCCCAGGGGCCATTTTTTGACCGTGGTACCATGAATCCTAGGAATTTGGTTCTGTTCTTCCCGCATTCTCATCATCTCCACTTTATTAATCAGTTCTTGAAATTTAAAAAACTGCCTCCAGGACTGTGACTCATTGTATTTGCTCTACAGTAGTCCTTATGCAATTTGATAAAAAATGGTGCTTTGGGATTTATTCTGAAAGCAAGCCTAACTCTTTTTTTTTAAGATTTTATGTATTCATTTGACAGAGAGAGAGAAAGAGCACAAGCACTCAGCAGACAGAAGGAGAGGGAGAAGCAGGCTCCCCGCTGAGCAGAGAGCCCGATGCGGGGCTCGATCCCAGGATCCTGGGACCATGACCTGAGCCGAAGGCAGACGCTTAACGCCTGAGCCACCCAGGCGCCCATATTATTAACTCTTAATTGGGTGTTGGTTTTTCTGTTTTCCCTTTATCCTGGTTTCTATGTCAGTAAATTGGAGAATAGACTTAGTCACTGTATGAGTTGGTAATTTTAACCTACAATAGAGCAAATAGGTAGCACAAGCCTCGATGCCTTGACCACTTATGATGTCTTAGGAATCTTACAAGGCAGACCAAAACCCAACCCTGAAGTGTCTTTGTGTTGACATGTTCCTAGATCCTGTACAGGTTTGTAATGTAGTTGTACCTCTGGCTAGTGAGGGAAACATAATCCACATGTAATTTCTTCTTTAGCCTTGATGTGTGGATTACATTGATTTCTTTTGAAACGCTGAACCAGCCTTTCATCCCTGGAATAAACCCCCTTTGTCATGGTGTAGAATTCTTTTTACGTATCATTGAATTCTATTTGTTAATATTCTTGAGAGCTTGTTTGGAGGTTCTAGCAGGGGAGTGCAGCTGCTCATGTACCCTTGACCGGAGACTAGTCCCTCTCTGTCGCAGAAGGTCGTCCTCTTCAACCCAGCGTGAAGGTTTGGGAGGGAAACACAGGTAGGGGGAGAGGGGACACCAGCCTAGCCGGCCAGATCAGCCGAATCAATCCCGACCGTCAGTGGGGTGACAGTTGTCACAGCCAGATCGCCCTCACATCCTATTTGTTAATATTCTTAAGGATTTTTGTGTCTATGTTCATGGGGAGTATTGGGCTATAGTTTTCTTTTTTAGACTTTGTAAAGTGTTGATATCAGGATAATAATAACTTTATAGAATGAGTTAGGAAGTATTTTGTCCTATTTTATGGAAAGATTGTTTAGAATTAGTGTTCATTCTTCAGTGAAACAATCTAGGCCTAGAGATTTCTTTTTGGGGAGATTTTAAATTACAAATGCAATTTCCTTAACATATATAGGGCTATTGCGATCATCAATTTCATAGTGAGTTGTAGTAGTTTGTGTTTTTGAGTATTTGCCTCATTTCTTGTAACCGTCAAATTTATTTGTATGTACAGAATTCTTTGTAACTTTCCCTTATTAGTCCTTTGGTGTCTGCAGGGTCTATAGTAATACCTGTTGTTACCTTCCTGATTCTTTTTTCTTTTTTCACTTTTAAGTCTTGTGTTAAGGTTTGTCCATCTTACTGATCTTTGCCAAGAACCAGCTCTTTATTTCATTGACTTTATTTTTCTGTTTTCAATTTCATTGATTTCTACTCTGATTTTTTTATTTCTTCTTTGTTTGCTTTGATATGAAATATTTTAATTTAGTTCATTTTATCTTTTGATTTTCCTTGAGAATTCCTCTCTGACATAAAGATTATTTAGAGATATGTTGGTTAGTTTCCAAGTGTTTAGAGATTTTCCTATTATCTTTCTGCTATTGATTCCAGTTTGATTCCATTGGAGTCAATTCAGTGGAGAAAGGATAATGCACAAAAACATTTGAAAAAAATGCATCATTCATGATGCAAACCGTCAGAGAAAGGAATAGAGGAGAACTTACTCAGCTTGATAAAGAGTATCTACAAAAACACTGTAAGTAACATTATGGTTAATAGTGACAGTGAATTCTTGCTCCCTAAGATTGGGAACAAAGCAAGTATGTCTGCTCTCAATAGTCTTATTCACTTTGACTTCAAGACTTACTATATGTATCTACAGTAGTCAAGATGGTTTAGTAGTGCTGTCAAGATAGACATGTAGACCAATGGGACAGATTGGAAATTCCAGAAATAAACCCACATGTATGTGGTTATATATTGATTTTTAGCGAAGTACAGAGGCCGTTTACTGGAGAAAGATAGTCTTTTCCACAAATGATGCTAGTAGAGCCATTGGATATCTGTATGCAAAACAAAACAAAAAGAATTGATCCCAGTTTGCATCATATGTAAAAATGAGCTCAAAATGGGGCGCCTGGGTGGCTCAGTCAGTTAAGCATCTACCTTCGGCTCAGGTCATGATCCCAGGGTCCTGGGATTAAGACTGCATCGGGCTCCTTGCTCAGCAGGGAGCCTGCTTCTCCCTCTGCCTCTGCTCCCCCTGCTTGTGCTCTCTCTGTCAAATAAATAAAATCTTTTAAAAAAAATTAGCTCAAAATGGATCCTAGATCTAAATTTTAATAAAACCTAAAATTTTTGAAGTTCCATAATGAAACATAGGAAAAATTCTTTGTAACTTTGGATCAGGCAAAGATTTCATTCTTTTTTCTTTTTTTTTTTAATTAAGATTTTATTTACTTATTTGAGAGAGAGTGTGTGTGAGAGAGCAAGCAAGGGTGGGAGGGATGATCCATAAATATGATCCATAAAAGAAATTTATAAATTGTACCGCATAAAAATTAAGAACTTTGAAATACACTGTTAAAAAAAAGAGACAACCCTTCAGACTGAAAGAACACATTTGCAAATCACATATCTAATTAAGGAATTGTATCTAGAATATATTAAGAATCTTCAAAATTCAATAATTAAGAAACAAAATTCCAATTAAAAAGTGAACAATATATGTGAATACATACTTCACCAAAAAAGATATATTAATTGCCAATAAACACACGGAAAGATGCTCTAATTCATTAGGTATCAAGGAAGTGCAAATGTAGTTTATTGTGTCAATTTTGCCTCATAAAGCTGTTAAAAAACTTAAATATTTTTATATTCCCACTTGTCAAGATATTAAGAAGTTTGATTTCAGTTATGTTTCCTGGGGCCCTTGTTTCTGCTAAGGCCATGGAGTAATTCTAGGGACTTGTGTGGCTCCTAGAAAATGGGTTAAGATCAGTTGACCTTGGCCACTACAGATGCTACTGCACAGTTTGGGTCTGTGTTCTTGGACCTCAGACTTGAATTTACCTCAGAGACAACGTACTTACCTTTCTTTTGTACAAATCAAAGGCTCAGACCCAGAGGCCTCCACAGCACCTAAGGGCTCTGTAGCCACCCTTCATAAGCTCCTTGCCTTCATATCCCCATCCAGAGTCCTGCACAAAATTGGGACATAGAGGGATGGTCTCCTCTTTCACAGGTGAGGACATTTCTTCCTTCATCTGTCCGTGGAATTATTTCCTCTCTCAGAAAGACAGCTTTATTTTCCTGCATGAGCCTGAGACCAAGCAAAAACCCCAAGAGCATTTGTTTTTTGAGAACCAGCTAAACAGGAAGACCGTTTTAAATAGCTTGCTACACTCCCATATGTCATCGCGTTTGATATCACTGAGGCCTGTCTGGCTCTAAAAAAACTGCATCTCCAAACCCTTTGGGCTCAATATTTATTGACAAGATATTTCTAAGAATCTCAGTCTAGTAAATGCACACTCATTGGTAGATAATTGAGGGGTTTTTGTTGTTATTTGTCTGACAATGATTAAAGACGTTGTAGTAACTCAGAGTCATCACTCTCAGAATTCTCATTCAAACATGTCAGTATAGGTGTAAGAGATCAACTATATCTGTCTTCTCTTGTGGGTTGGCATTTTGACTAAATGGCATGATTTGTGCTTCATTAACTGTGTTTTGTTTCTTCTAAAAAATATTGGAAAATACTATTTAATCAAAGCTTCTGGTTATTTGAGATTTTACCTTATGGGTTTTTTGTTTTAAGATTTTATTTATTTGAGAGAGAGAGAGAGCATGGGGAGGGGCAGAGGGAGAGAGAGAAACTCAAGCAGACTCCATGCTGAGCATGGAGCCCTACGGCAGGGCTCAATCCCTCGACCCTGAGATCATGACCTGAGCGGAAATCAAGAGTTGGGTACTTAATGGACTTAGCCACCCAGGCACTCCTAGGCTGTATGGTTCTTCATGAAGGAAGTTTACAAGTTTCTTAAAGTCAGGGACAGTATAAAGAGAATCCCCAGCTTTAAATAATCTTAATAAATCTCAGTTGCACAAAATTTCATGAGGTATAATCTAGATCGTACAAAAAAATTCGTAACATAGAACTTCCCGTATTTCCGAGGAGCACACTTAACCCTCTGAAAATGTCCTGAGTAAAGTTGTTACTGAACTCAAACTTGTCCGTGTACCTGAGGCACAGTAATCCAATGTCTGAGACACCGGTTTTGAAGAAAAGAAGGCTTTATTAACAGAATTGCAGGGGATCACTCCCAAAGCTGCCTTGCCCCGTTGAGCCTAGGGACAGTTTACATACATGAGAGGGTGTTAAGGGATATCTTGAAACCTTGAGGGGAGAGGCCTTGAAACAATAAGGAGATATGCATTCTTCTGGACAGTGAGGCTCTGTTCAAGAGCTGGTAAGATTAGATATACCAGATAATTTGAAGACAAATGTTGCAATCCAGTCCCCATTAGGTTTCTACAATGAGTAGGTACACAGAGGGTAGGGGTTAAAAGGCAAAGTTAATGATTGATTGTGCATAAGGTTAAGAGGTGCCCAAAACAAGTAGGGGCCACAACAGAATGTGGAGCTAAGTTAATAATGCGACTAACACAACTATAGTCCTGCTTATGCTTTCAAAACAAGTCCCGAAACCAATTGTCCGGCCTCAAAGTAGCAGTAATTTTTGGATGAGAAAGGCAAGCCTCTGGCTCCATAACCTCCATCAAACTATTAATTTGGGGATCTGGCTTAAGATACAGTTATATTTGTAAATGTGATGGTCAATTTTATGTGTGAATTTGGCTGGGCCATGGGGTACCCAGATATTTGGTCAAACCTTATTTTTGGGTGTTTTTGTAAAGTCGTTTTGGGATTAGATTAATATTTGAATCAGTAGATGGAGTGAGGCAGATTGTTATCCCTAGTATAAGCTGGTCCCCTGCAATCAGTTAAGGTCTGAATAGAACAAAAAGGCTGACCTGCCCTCCAGTAGGAGAGAATTTCTCCCACCTGACTGCTTTGGAACTGGGACATTGGCTTTTTCTTGCCTTTGGACTCAAAATGAGATACCTGCTTTTTCTGGGTCTCAAGCCTGTAGGCCTTTGGACTGGAACTAGACCATCAGCTCTCCAGCGGCTCTAGCTTGCTGGTGCGCCTTGCAGATCTTGGGACTTGCTGACTTCCATAAGCACTTAAGCCAATTCCTCATAATCTGTGTGTGTGTGTGTGTGTGCGTGCATGTGCATGCAGATCTCCCACTGGTTCTACTTCTCTGGAGAACCATGACTAATGTAGTAACTTTTCCTTAGTTTTAATATATCCTATTGGACCCTACAGAAATATGAATATTGGCTAGTTTCTCTGGTCTCATGTCTCCTACTAAGGGCAACTACTTTAGCATATAAAATAAGCAATTTTAGGAAAAGAATGGTGATTTCAGAAGATCCTTGCTTTGACTAGAGCCTCACCTCCTATGTTAGCTGCAGAAGGGGTTCCCATTCAGAGTAAAACGAAAAACCTCATGACTGGCCCAGAAAATAACACATTTTTCCAGTGCCAGAGGGGGTAATGTATGTCTCTTTTTAGACTGATAACACCATTAATTTTATTGAGGTAACTAGTGATTTTTTTTTAAGATTTTATTTATTTATTTATTTGACAGAGAGAGACACAGCGAGAGAGGGAACACAAGCAGGCGGAGTGGGAGAGGGAGAAGCAGGCTTCCCATGGAGCAGGGAGTCCCATGTGGGGCTCGATCCCAGGACCCCGGGATCACGACCTGAGCTGAAGGCAGACGCTTAACCGACTGAGCCAACCAGGTGCCCCAACTAGTGATCTTTTAATAATCGTTTTATAAAATGAAAAAATAGGAACTTAAGCTTTGTTGGAAACTTCTAGGTTGACAAATAAACCAGATCTAGTTGGGCCACACCCAATGTGGGACATGTTCTAAAACAGGTTTGCAAGTTTGGGAAGAAGAATGCTTTCTTCTGCTTTGCTAAACATCCTAAGAGGGACCCTTGAAGATTCGTGGTTAGGGGATGTCTTGAATGGGTGGGAGGAGAAGTGGCTAAAGAAGGAAACTGGGAGGAAACAGAGAAACCACAGCAGTTCCTGAAAGTAGTTCCTTTGGGGTTCATTCAAAGCTTAAAGTTAGGGTGTCATGTCCTTTCCCAAAGGGATACTCTCTGGGATTTCCTTTGTGTCTCTCAGATAGTGAAGTGACTACCTCTCTTATGGAAAGCAAAGTGTTCAGAAGAGCTCATACGAAGAACTGCCATGATGCTAAATCTCCGGGCAGGCCTGTGGTGAGGCTTTCCTCCCCTGGCTTTTTCCATTTCAGTTGGTGTTCAGTTCACCCCTATTATGTGAGGCATCCATTGGAGTTAAAAGATTATTCACTGTTAAGTGGGGCATGCCTATTTCCCCTGCATGATTTGACCATTTTTCACACAGCAACATTGTTCATGATGATTATGTACAAATGGAAAGAGTTCCAAAAAGCCACAAAATGTCCAGCAAAGAATAATATCTTCAGCAAGAGATAGGTTATGTTCTAGTCTTCCAAGTAAACTGCCCCATATCATCATAAATGGAGGAAAGAAAACCTCGCAGTCCACCTTTGGGGTTTACATGGCTTCTGTGTCTCCCAGGTAGACCTGTGCCAAGGCCGCCATAGGCTATTATTACATTAGCTTCACTTCTTGGATTCTTGGGACAGTTTGTGCTCAAGGTCATGATCTCTTATTATTAAAAAAAAAAACAACATTAAAATGTACAGCAATATGGGATTTGATTTTCATATGATTATAAGGTTTTTTTTTAAATGACAATAAATACGAACATCTTTGAAAAAATATCCTTAGTAGACCACTGCCTTGTTTTCAGAAAGCATGGTCCAACTTGGTTCTCTGATGCCATCTATTGAGTGTGCCCTGTGCACCTCTCTGGCCTCAGCTGATGCTCTGGTTTAGCTCAGTCTGATCCAGCCACACTGTTCTCTCTGTTACCCACACATATCAACCTCTCACTCCTTCGGGACCTCTGTCAATGCTATTCTCCCCTATCTTCCCATGGCTGGCTCTTTCCTATTAGTCGGGCTCAGTGCAAATGTCATTTCCTTAGACATGCTTTCCTGGCAACCCTATCTAAAGTATCATACCCTCCTGCAGCCACTTATTTGTTGCCTATTGCATCTCCTTGTTTTGTGTTCTTTTTCATAGCATTATCACTATTGGAAAGGTTTCACTTACTGTTATTCTTGTCTACTGTTTGTCTTATTCCACTTCAATATAAGGTTCTCAAGAACAGGGACTCTGTCATTCTTACCTGTTGCTGAACCCCTAGAGCTTAGTATCTAATAAATTGTGAATGAATGAGAGTGGACATTCAAAAATAATTATTGAATGACTTAATGAATTCCAGGCACTGTTTACTTGGCAGAGGATTTTTAGCCTTGGGAAGTCATGATTTACCAGAATTTCTTCATTACGATGATGACAAATCTGAGACAAAGTGCAGTTTTCCCAGAGAGCTGCAGTGGCCCCTGAAAGTTGACAAAGGAAAGCCTGAGTCTTGCAGTAGAAGGAGCTCTGGAGTTGGACAGGCCATGGATTCAAAGGTTTGTGGCCTTGGATGAATCGCTGGGCCTCTCTATACCTTGGTTTTCATAAATGAAAACCAGGAATGCTAATGACGATAGCTCTGACCCTGACCATCTCACCAGATTACTTTGCATACCATGGAGAGCAACATAAATTTCAGGTTCTCATTGGGTAAGAAAGGGCTCTTTGGTTCCTTCTTCCTTTTGTGTCACTGGGAGTTTGTAGAGTTTTTTGTATCAAAATTTGACACATATCCTTTTTTTTTTTTTTTAAGATTTTATTTTTAAGTAATCTCTACACCCAGTGTGGGTCTTGAACTTAACAACCCTGAGATCAAGAGTCACATGCTCCACTGACCGAGCCAGCCAGGCACCCCTGACACATACATATTCTTGAGGTAAAATAGCTTCTACTGAACCATGGATTTGTTTCTCGACCTTCCTTGATATAGAGAAACTCCTGAAAGGTCTTCTAACTTGTGTTGTAATAGGAATGACTGGGCCTGTAAGGAATAAGATGTCAGGTCTAGAAAACATTTTCTGGTTTGATATTTATAAATATCTAAAGTATTTTAATATTGTATTTTGTTGTAACATATGCCCCGTTGTGCTTCCAAAAGTAATTTAAAGCAGTCTGTTAGTAAAATATACGTATAAAAAATAAATCACGGGTGCCTGGGTGGCTCAGTTGGTTAAGCGACTGCCTTCGGCTCAGGTTATGATCCCGGAATCCCTGGATCGAGTCCCGCATCGGGCTCCCTGCTCGGCAGGGAGTCTGCTTCTCCCTCTGACCCTCCCCCCTCTCATGTGCTCTCTCTCATTCTCTCTCTCACAAATAAATAAATAAAATCTTTAAAAAAAAAATAAGTCAGGTATCATATGAAGAGAGAAAAGAGCTGTGCAGTTTCACTTACCAGAGAATTACTGAAATGATACAGAAGAATTTGTGTCAGCTTTTCAGCAGCCAAAGAAAAAGGGAAAATAGGATATGTCACATCTATTCCAAGTCTACTTTCAGGCTAACCCAGGTCCATTTATAGGTACCAGAATAAAATTGATACTTGTTCCCTCTTTGGCAACTTTTTTTTTTTTTTTTTTAGAAGACAGCTTTGTACTGGAAGATAACCACTCCTTGCAGGCAGGGCACATAGAAGAGGCCCTGGAGAACCCGTTCATTAGAATACATTTACTACAGTGATGTTTGTTTGTTTGTCTATTTATTTCCTATATCTGCTTTCGGAGATATGGAAGGTATAGGGACCATAATAGAATAGAACCTTGTAATGGGCTGGGATACAAATCTGGACATTTACTGTTCTATTTGCCCTGCCTTCTTTCACTCTTCTTTTGGGAATTGTATCTCTCATCTTCAGGGAACTATTCTTTCCACTTCAACAGTGGGAGCTTCCATGGTTTTATCCAAAGTTGTGGCCTCCCTGGCCCAGTGATTGTTCTAATTACTGGATCAATCAGAGATCTTTCCTAGGATTTGTAAGTCTGAGTTCAGAGGGTACCAGCCCAGTACCCTTTCCTGGGTGAGGCTGGGAGAAGAGATACTAGGAGTTGTAGGTCACCATGTTTCCAGCATGGAGGAAGTGCAGTCTAAGAAGATGAGGCTGGAACTCAGAGGGAAGCACAGAGATGGAGAGAGAGACGGTCCTGGCTGTGTCTTGAGTCCTTGAAGCCCAGCTGTTCTCCTGCCCTGCCCGTGGTTTGATTTTCTGACCCAAAAGTCTCCACTGATTAAGTTAGAACTGGGTTTGTTACATGAGCCGAAGGGTCCTGACTACTTTGGAGAGAGATCTGTAGGTTTCGCTTGTCCAGGATCCTTCTCTCCTTTTCCAGTAACAGCATTTTGATTTTCCTTTTGGGAACCACCCCACCTTGGTCCTTGTAGAAGGGTCATACAGACTCTTACTCACATCCCCCTTCTGGTTGCAGGCATGGAAATGTGATCCAGGCATGGCAAGTGAAACTTATTTTCTGGGTTTTAATTGGAACTAAGGGGAAAGAGAAGCTGGAAATGCCAGGGATTATTAAATGAAGAGGGCCTGCCAGTGAACAAAGCTAACACAGAGGAAAGCAAAACTCAGAGAAGAGAAAGGGAGACTAAATCCAGATGATACCTTGAACTTCTGGATCTTTCTATGCCTAAACCTTGGCTTTTTCAGCGATATGAGCCAATCATTCCTTTTTCCCCTCACACTGGTTTGAGTTGGCTTTTTATCACTTGCAATTAAAATCCCTGGTTAATAACAATATCTGAAGTCAGCCTTACATTCATTGAGTATTAAGTGACTGGGGAGTGAAGCTCCAAAGCATCTTTACTCCATACACAAATTTAGGAATTTTCTTATGCTGGTTAGTCCTCAAGTCAAGATGAGTCACCGAAAGGTAGAAAACCAGATTTAAATAAACTGGAAACTAGCAACATGGAATGTTATTGAGTGATGTCTACCCAGAAATACTTTCAAACTTCCTTGAGTGAGAGTGCCAACAATAAGCCACTTAAAATTAGACTGTGCTATTTACACCATCCATGGGAAGAATAAATTAGTTGCAGTATATATGGGTTTTTTTTTTTAAGATTTTATTTATTTATTTATTTATTTATTTATTTATTTATTTATAAGATTTTAAGAATGAGAGAGACAGAGAGCATGAGATGGGGGAGGGTCAGAGGGAGGAGCAGACTCCCCGCCGAGCAGGGAGCCCAATGCGGGACTCGATCCCGGGACTCCAGGGTCATGACCTGAGCCGAAGGCAGTCGCTTAACCAACTGAGCCACCCAGGCGCCCCTAGTTGCAGTATATATGTTTTTTGTCAAAGGCACAGGAATTACATTACTTTCTACTCAAGTCTTTCCTAGGAGGATGTTTGGTGATAATCCTTTTTTATTATATTTGATCTACGATTTGGTAATGAACATAGAATATTCTGAAATCTTTTGGCTGAAAAATGAGTCAATGCTTCAGTTAAATGAAATGAATCAATGTTGCTCTTTGGCAGGGACTGACCTGAGACTTATTTATTTATTTTTTAAAAAAGGAAAACATTCCCTGCTAGATCTATGTAGACAGACATTTTTCTGATATAATTTCTCCTTTATGAATAATTTCTTAGTCCTCATTCACTATTGATAAATATCCTGTTCATTATCCAAAGGTGCCATTCGCAAACGTTTTAAGGCTCAACAGTGATAACTTTTCCTTATCATATCACAGCTTCTTGTTTTTGAGTGTTCTTTTTGTGGTTTTAAGATGTTTTTTAATGACTGTGTTTCCTTCCTTTTGGTAAAACTTTTGGTTTTTGGTGGACTAATGTTACTCTGCCTGTCTCTGCTGCCTGGATGGATAAGAAGGTGTTTATTTGTTTGCTTGTTTTTTGTTTGTTTGTTTTAATGGAACCAGTGGGATTTTTTTTTTTTCATATTTACTACGGCACATAGAGTACTTTCTTATTCTTAAAAAAAAATCAGTAAGAACTTATATCCCTTTTGAATTCATAATATTCTTTGTAAAATTATTTTTATTGATTATTTCACATTGCCTGAAGTTTCTAAAATTATATGAACTTGTATAATTCAGATTGTCAGGAATAGAATAATCACCCTTAGGTATGATACATGTGAGAGCTTCTTTCCCCAACAAAGCAAATGAAGACCATATAAATCGCAAAGCACTTTGTTATTTTGATGCTATGTCAAAGCAAAAGGTTAATTATAATGAGTTTTAATCCTGTTTTTAAAAGGTAATCTGTAGGAATTTGTTAGGTAAATAAATTTAGTTTGGCACTCTCTAAACAAGATGATTTCTTTTTCTTTTTAAAGATTTTATTTATTTATTTGACAGAGAGAGACACAGCGAGAGAGGGAACACAAGCAGGGAGAGTGGGAGAGGGAGAAGCAGGCTCCCCGCAGAGCAGGGAGCCCGATGCGGGACTCGATCCCAGGACCCTGGGATCATGACCTGAGCTGAAGGCAGTCGCCTAACCAACTGAGCCACCCAGGCGCCCAACAAGATGATTTCTAATATGGTATTCCTAAAAAGTAAGTTCACTTTTTAGAAAGTACTTTTTAATTTTCATTTATACAAAACTTTGGTCATGTTTAGACTGAAAAATACTTTTTGAAAATTGAAAACTGAAAAATTAAGAATATTGAAATGGTACAAATGATACAATACTCTCTAAAAACTGAAACCAATCCATCCAGAGAAATACTTTCACAAATAAGTTTTTTGGTTTTTTTTTAAGATTTTTAAGATGACCCCCTGTGGTGATACCCCCCTGGTCCCTGCTCTTCACAGAATTCTTGCAGGACCTTGGCTCTTGCTCTTTTCCTCCAAATTTCTCTTTTCTCAAAATTCTCACGTATTTATAATTACATGAATGGTTGTTTAGTATTGTGTTAATCTTTCTCGTTAACAAATTTGCATCTGACAGTAGTCTTCCTCACACAGAGTCTTAATACAAAATGACTAACAAGGTGGGAATTTCAAACAGTATGGCATATTGACTACATTTAGTCCTGTGCCAGCTAGTTTTTTAGTCTCTAAGAGGAGGTAGTTTTCAAACAGAAAAATCAAAGGGCTGTTTTCACAAGGGACTTCGTGAGACTCGGAACACACGAAGCAATACTTAGGTCCAGGTACTGGATCTGTTAGGAAATGCTCAAAATACATTGTATTCTTTTCTTTACCTAGAGAAGGACATTGCATCTGTCTGGTATATATCACTTCAGTGACTATGTCATGTCACAACTGAAAGTTGACTATATGGACAAAACACTTAGTATTTTTTAAAAATGTTTTTAAGTAATCTCTACACTCAGTGTGGGGCTGAAACTCACAGCCCCAAGATCAAGAGTCTCATGCTTTACTTACTGAGCCAGCCAGGCACCCCAAAACTTTTGATCATTATCTTAGGGGGATTTCTTACTGATTGAAAAATCTTTAAGGAACTCTCTAGGGAATGCTAGAGTAGAGGTCTTTTTAAGTAACATAATTTGTCTTTCTGTAGTTTCTTGGCTCCTTTCCTCCAAGATGAAAATGGAATGAAAGTGTGAGGAGTCAAAAGTTAGTGGTTTGGGGAAGGAATGACACTTTTTTTTTTTTTTTTTTGCAGTGGGTGGGGGGACATCAATTCTCTTATTAACTGGGAACTTATTCACTTAGGAAATGGAACTTCCTGGGGGTAGAATTGTCCTTACAAGGGATGCAGGAAATTGCAGACTTTGGAACATTCTTACAGATGTGAGGATACAGCTATGTTTATTGTCAATCTCGTATGAACAATTTTCAGAAATACAACAGACCTTCGACATGGTAGACTTTAAAGCATACCATTTGGACCACTCACAAGCAATCCAAAGTATCAGAAATGTATGGTTCACTGAGGCACAAATTTGAGTGATTTTCCACTGGAAGGATGAGTGAGGAAAGGTATTCCTTATCTAGGTAGGTAGATTAGCAGACATTCAGGTTGGGGAAAAGAAGGGCAGAGTTAAGTTATTAGAACACAGGGGCTCAAAGGAGAGATACTCCTGCTCACCTCTAGAGCTGGTGCTTAGACCTCTGAGGTGAGGGTACAACGCAATGGTGCTTGGATCTTCGGAGGCGGAGAACTCAACAGGAGGTGTGCCGTGTGGCTGGTGCTGATGCTTCTGGGGCCCACACTGCATAGTGCTTGGATCCCTGATGCAGAGCAGCTGGCTGATGTTCTGGAGGGTCTTAGTGTAGCTGGTGCTGGGAGGGAGTGCTGAGAGAAGCTAGAGCTAGAGGGTCACCTGCCGTGGAGGAGGAGGTTGGGGAGGGATGCTGAGAGAATCTAGAAACCTTCCAATCACCAGCCAGTGACTCTTACTGACAAATCTTAGTAGGAATCCAACTGCCAAGGAATCTGGGGTATATAGTTTTTAGAGTCCCAGACTCAGCATCCCAGAGCAGAATACAGATGAGAGCCTTGGTCCTAAGAGGCAGTTAGCGGATAACCCACACCATAGCTCCACCCCATCCGTAGAAATATTGGCTAACTTGTGTAAAGTTACAGCTGGGAAGTAGAAGGGTTGGGGGTCCTTGGGTGAGTATATGGGGATGGAAGAAACCATTCTCTTCTCATGATATCAAGCTTCTGAGTGAAGAAAGTGTTCTGCTTTTAATTTGTTTTTCTGGTGCTCGCTTCGGCAGCACATATACTAATATTAATTTGTTTTTCTGAAAAGAAATATCAATCAACCACATTAAAAATGCAACATATCTCAATGGTGGCACAAATGGCTATTAATAATATGTGTACTTTATTGCTGGGGTTGAATAGAGAGGAAATTTTTCATGGATGCTATGTAATATATATTATTGAAAGAACTGTGGTCCACTTGATTTATTTTTCAAGTTTTAAATGGCATTTTATGAATATGAGTAATTTGTGCTTACTGTGAAAATTCAGGAAAAAACAGAAGTATTTAAAGAAGAAAATAAAAATCCCTAAACAGTTTAGGCCACCAACCTCAGGTAACCTCTGCTAACTTTTGGTAACTATCCTTTCAGTATGGTGTGCTGTAAAATGAAAACAATCACTGCATTTATTTATTAAATATCTATTTATTTAAAATGAACCGATTGTATAATAACATAAATAACATATTTTCTAACTATATTTTCCAAAACAAAACAGTTTAGTGAGAAGAGCGGTATTATTTTACATTTTTGCGTCTCTCCCCTGTGACTAGCTTAATGAAAACAACTGGATTCTTGTATCTGCTTCTGCATTCAACCTGTTGAATTACATTGTTTTTGGTTGACGTATATAAAGAAAATCTAGCCTCACACAGATATGTAGTAGAAAAAGGAAGAGTATTTTAATAGCTCATTTGGATAATTATGGCTGTTCTTCTTTGATTCATAACGTAATGTCTCAAAAGTTAGGTGTAACTCAATCACTGTGTTTATATTTTTTGAAGTTTATCATTGCTAAGGAAATTCTTCACACAGTCTAGAATTATAAAGCCAGAAAGAGCTTCATCTCAGATAAGGAAATCAAGAGATAGTGTGTGACAGAGCCAGGTTGAGAACACTGGTATTGGGATGACCCTTTCAACAGGCTCCCCATCGCCTCAGGTTTTTCCAGCGTGGTTTTTTGCCAAAAGAAATCTTTGTTTTTCAAGAAAATGAATATATTGGTAAATTGTATTTTTTAAAGTAATAGATACTAAATTTCATTTTTTATGTCTTCTTCCTCCAAGTGATTCAGCTTTTTGAAGAGAGCAAGAGAGTTGGTCGAGTATTGCAGACTCTGAACCAAGTTTTTAGGGCCCTCATTTCTCCAAGAGATGAGGCCCCATGGTGCAGTGCCATATTTTAACCACTAGTAGGCACTCAAATACTGGTCAAGCTGAATAAGTCTTTCCATAAATAACAGACTGAAATTACCATCTCAAAACTTTTTTTTTTAAGATTTTATTTTTAAGTAATTTCTACTCCCGATGTGGGGCTTGACTTACAACCCTGAGATCAATAGTCGCATGCTCCACCAACTGAGCCAGCCAGGTGCCCCTGCAAAATGCTTTTCTGATAGAGTGCATTATGAAGTTAACTTTATTCTTTAAAATTCTAATTTTAGAATTAGACTATTAGATTATTAGTCAGATAATAATGAATGTAACTAAGGTAGAAAATTTTTGTGGAATTGAGAATATCTTTTAGTTGTACTATTGTTCAGGAAGAAAAATTTAAAAACATCTGGATTCTGCTTTCTTGGCTTATGATACTAGTTTACTGTGTTGCTTCATTTTCTTGTAGATGGTAAAATAGTGATTCAAAGAATAGGATAAAATACAAATGTGGCTCTTCTTTTTAGGTCCTTACTAATAGAGAAGGGAATCTTTTCCAGATTTTTAAAGTTTTATTTATTTAAGTAATCTCTACACCTAGTGGGCAGCTGAGCTCACGACCCTGAGATCAAGAGGTGCTCGTTCCACCGACTGAGCCAGCCAGGCATCCCTCCAGATTTTTAGAGGGCTAGATTATTCAGCAACTTTTTAATATTTAGGATTCAGTAAAACTCAATTTGGGTTTGGTTTCATACTTCTATTTGTAATTTTTAATGGTGCATCCCTTTAAGGACTAATGTGATATGTTTGATTCATGAGCACTCAAAAATCCACAAACATTATAAATTAGTAAATATGACAGAATTTCAAGCATGAAAAGTATTTCCATTAATAAAGATAAGGATTTTGCCTTCAGTAAATAAAGTATGGCATGAGCTTACCTCTCCCCCAGAATCTGTTCAGAAATCTCAGAATTTGAACACTGTTCATTCTTTCTTTTGTTTCACATTCCTTTTGGGAAAATTCCTTGAACTATAGTCTAAAGAAAGAAGTGAGGTAGTTTTCTCTTCAGACTGGTTGTATTTTCTTCCATTTAACTGATTTTCAAAATCTTAATTGGAAATAAGAGTAACTGCTCTTTCCTAGTCAAAATGTCTCTTGCCACCTACTGGTTGTGTTTCATTCAGCAAGTTAGCTGGATGAGCCTTACTTTCGTGATCCGTAAATGGGAATAATATCTTCCCTGGTAGGGTGTATGAGGGGATAAAATGAAATAATGTATGTATAGCACTTAGCATAGCATGTGATCAGAGTAAAACCTCATTTGTCATTATTGAAGAAACTCTCCTGATTTTCCAGATGAAACAGTATTCTTCCTTTCCTGTGTAAAACACACTAGCAGATGCCCATGACATGCTGAATGCTCCTGGCTAGAAGATATTCAAGAAGGTGTGGTCAGGGACTAACAGCACTGGGATCACCTGGCATCACCTTGTTAGAAATGTAGATTTTTAGGGGCACCTATGTGGCCCAGTTGGTTGAGCATTAGGTCATGATCTCAGGGTCCTGGGATCAAGGCCCCGAGTCAGACTCCATGCTCAGTGGGGAGTCTACTTGAAGATTCTCTTTCCCTCTCCCTCTGCCCCTCTCCCTACACACATGCTTGCTCTCTCGCTCTCTCAAATGAATATACAAATGAATCTTAAAAAAAAAAAGAAATGCAGATTTTTAGGTCTCAGCCCCAGACCTGCTGAATAGGAATCTGTATTTTAATGACCCTCCCCCCTTCCCCAAGTGACTTGGAAACACGTCCAAGTTTAAGAAGTACTATGACAAGGACACCTGCTTAACAGATGCTTGCTCCCAAATCATGTGATACCAGTTGTTCTTGCTTTTGTAGTTATATAATTTAACCAAGTATCACATAAAGCTAAATAAGCATATGAAAAGAGAGTGTTGTCTTTAAGAAAACTAAGTTATATGCTTTGAAACAGCGCTAATGATGAATGAGTCATAAAAATTGTTGTTGAACTAAGTGGGGGTGAGACAACTGTAAAGATTGGAAAAATGATAAAAAAATTTATCGAAAAGTGGTAAAAAAAATTTATCGAATTTGAGCTTTGAGTTCTTCTCTTGCATGTGTTAGCTTCTAGACTTCACTTTAAGAAATTGAGTCATTTAGTCACTTAGTCGTTGGCTGGAGCCACTCTGAGTGTGTGCTCAGCTCAAAAGATAAGGGGGACCTGGAAGTAACAGCTGGTAGCTGCCAGCTCACCACACGTCTGGGCAGCCAGTCTTTTCCTAAGGGAAGAACCAAACAACACTCGCAATGTCTGCCACAAGCCCAGTCTGTTTCTGTTTTTGCTTTTAAATCTGTAACCTGATGGATACATGCATGGTATAAGCAATAAGCCTGTGAGACCAATGTCTTATATACTTTGCTGGGCAAAGACTCCTACAAATGTGCAGACTTTGAATATCTTGAGTGTGAAAATAATTATGCATTTTAATGATGGTGTTTGGAACTTGACAAACACTCAATCATACTCTCTGGATACCAGTCTCTATAAATATAGTCGCCAATAGTCATCCCCAGAGCTACAAATTAAATCTCCACTGATTTTCAAGTTATTGTGAATTTACTAATCAAAATTCTGCACACAAATTGGCTCACCCAGGATGCATAATACTTATCTAAACCACCAAGGAAATATCTGAGCAGAGTCAGCAATTTGTCTTCCGCCATCTCTACTAAGTTTTACAGACTAGGAATAGCCAGTGGAGAAGGATGTTTTGTGATGCAAATGACATATCTAATAAAGGGTTAGTATCCAAAATCTATGAAGAACTTACCAAACTTAACACCCCAAAACCAAATAATCCAGTTAAGAAATGGGCAGAAGATACGAATAGACACTTTTCCAAAGAAGACATCCAGATGGCGAACAGACACATGAAAAGATGCTCAACATCACTCATTATCAGGGAAATACAAAACAAAACCACAATGAGATACCACTTCACACCTGTCAGAATGGCTAAAATTAATGACAAAAGAAACAACAGCTGTTGGTGGGAATGCAAACTGGTGCAGCCACTCTGGAGAACAGTTTAGAGGTTCCTCAAAAAGTTAAAAATAGAATTACCCTACAATCCAGCAATTGCACTATTGGGTATTTACCCAAAGGATACAAAAATACAGATTCAAAGGTGTACATACACCCTAATGTTTAGAGCAGCATTATCAACAATAGTCAAACAATGGAGACAGCCCAAATGTCCATTGACCGATGAATGGGTAAAGAAGATGTGGTACATGTATATAATAGAATATTACCCAGCCATCAAAAAGAATGGAATCTTGCCATTTGCAACAATGTGGATGGAGCTAAAATATATTATGCTAAGCAAAATAAGTCAGAGAAATACAAATATGATCTCACTATATGTAGAATTTTTTTTTAAGGATTTATTTATTTATTTATTTGAGAGAGAATGAGAGACACAGAGCGTGAGAGGGAGGAGGGTCAGAGGGAGAAGCAGACTCCCCGCTGAGCAGGGAGCCCGATGCGGGACTCGATCCCGGGACTCCAGGATCATGACCTGAGCCGAAGGCAGTCGCTTAACCAACTGAGCCACCCAGGCGCCCTCACTATATGTAGAATTTAAGAAATAAAACAGATGAACATATGGGAAGGGGGAAAAGAAAAAAAGGAGAGAGGGAAACAAGCCATAAGTGACTCCTAATGATAGAAAACTGAGAGTTGCTAGAGGGAGGCGAGTGGGGCATGGGCTAGATGGGTGATAGGTATTAAGGTATTAAAGAGGGCACTTGTTGAGATGAGCACTGGGTGATGTATGTAATCATCAGATGAATTCTCCTGAAACCAATATTGCTCTGTATGTTAACTAACTAGAATTTGAATTTTAAAAAAACCTTAAACAAACAAGAAAAAGATGTTATGTGAAACATCTATCACAATATCAAGCTTTCTCACATGAAGGCAAGCTGATGTGATAAAAATAGTGACACTTAAAGTGAGAAGACCTGTGTTTGAGAATGGCCTCTGTTATTTAGTTCCTGACTTAGTGTCATTAGAAAATGACTGATCGGGGCGCCTGGGTGGCTCAGTTGGTTAAGCGACTGCCTTCAGCTCAGGTCATGATCCTGGAGTCCCTGGATCGAGTCCCGCATCGGGCTCCCTGCTCGGCAGGGAGTCTCCTTCGTCCTCTGACCCTATCCCCTCTCATGTGTTCTCTCTCTCTCATTCTCTCTCTCTCAAATAAATAAAATCTTTAAAAAAAAAAAAAATGACTGATCAACAGTCTTGCACAATTCACAGCGCTTACCAGAGCACATACCCTCCCCAGTGTCTATCACCCAGTCACCCCATCCCTCCCACCCCACCCCCCACTCCAACAACACTCAGTTTGTTTCCTGCGATTAAGAATTCCTCATATCAGTGAGATCATATGATACATGTCTTTCTCTGTTTGACTTATTTCACTCAACATAATACCCTCCAGTTCCATCCACGTCGTTGCAAATGGCAAGATCTCATTCCTTTTGATGGCTGCATAATATTCCATTGTATATATATACCACATCTTCTTTATCCATTCATCTGTCGATGGACATCTTGGCTCTTTCCACAGTTTGGCTATTGTGGACATTGCTGCTATAAACATCGGGGTGCACGTACCCCTTCGGATCCCTACTTTTGTATCTTTGGGGTAAATACCCAGTAGTGCCTGTTGAATCTCAGATCTGTACCTCTGAAACAAATAATGCAATATATGTTAAGAAAAAAAAAAAAAGAAGAAGGTAGCAGGAGGGGAAGAATGAAGTGGGGGAAATCGGAGGGGTAGACGAACCATGAGAGACGATGGACTCTGAAAAACTAACAGGGTTCTAGAGGGGAGGGGGTGGGAGGATGGGTTAGCCTGGTGGTGGGTATTGAGGAGGGCACATTCTGCATGGAGCACTGGGTATTATGCACAAACAATGAATCATGGAACACTTCATCTAAAACTAATGATGTAATGTATGGGGATTAACATAAGAATAAAAAAAGAAAAAAAGAAAAAAAAGAAAATGACTGATCAGTCTTTACAAATAGCCTTTGCACAGGAAAAACCACCACCAAATCAGTCTGGCTAGAGATTCTGGGGGCCTCTCAAGCCTTTTCTGTTGTGTCTTTTCTGGATTTGTGTGCATAAATTCTCAATTAGAGGGATTTTCTTCCTCCCCACCCCCAGGAGTTTGTGATCTCTTACTCTCTCTGGTGTCTGTCTGCAGTACTGCACTTTCTCTCGAGCTGCTGCACCCGTCCCAGCTTTCTTTTCTCAGCAGCCCTCAGGCTCCTAAAGTATTCTGCTCCTATCAGTGCCTGTGGTGCGTGAGACAGAAACAAGTCTCTTGTGTATTCCCTGGCCCCAAAAGCTGGAACATGAGAGGTATGCTCCAACTTTTTCCTTTCCCAGGGAGAAGCCTCTAGCTGAGTTGCTTAATGACTTTCCCAGAATAATTCTGCCTTTGGTTAATTTTCAGAGTTCTGAAAATACTGATTTTGACAGATTTTTGCCAGTGTTCTCATTGCCTTAATGGAGGAGCAGATTTTTGGAAGTCCCTACTCTGCCATTCTGGATGTGCCTCTTCTCTATTTTGCCTTCATTCTTAAAAGATCCTTTGAATTCGTACATAATCTAGATTGATATTAATTTTATTTTTATCTTATTAATTCTCTCATTCTACTGTCTTCCATTATTAATGTTGAGATGTAATTAATTCACTCATTAGGAAGTTAGTCTGTTTATTGTCATTGGTTGCTTTTTAAGAGTTCCTATTTTTGGATTTCTGTGAATTTAGTCTGTATGACTATGAATTTCTTTTTATTTACTCTTCTCGGCTTTTTTTGGGCTCCTTATGTCTGTGGATTGATGTGTTCCAAGTTTATGGAAAATTCTAAGCCATTATCTCTTCAAATACTACTTGCAATTCATTCTCTTTCTTCATCTTATTTGGAGCTCTGATTAAACAGATGTTAGACCTTCTCACATTTCTTAGCTTCTCTTCTACCTATTTCTTCTATCAAATTGTGTGAACGCCAGATATTTTCTTCTCACTCTTCTTTTAGTCCATGAATCCTCTATATCTCTGCCTTATCCATGAAACTCATCTACTGTCTCTCAAATATTATTGTATTTTTCATTACAGAAATTATATTTGATTCTTTTATATACTATTTATATTTTTTGTAATTTTTTATCCTCTGTAGATATCTTCATTCTTTTTTATATGTTTAACATAGTCAGCAAAATTATTTCATAGTCTACATACAGCAATTTCAATATCTGGTGTCTTTGCAAGTCTATTTCTTTTCCTGTTCTCCTCATGAAACCTAGTTCCTATGTGCCTAGTCATTTTTGACTGTGTGCTGCACATCATTTTTTATTTATTTATTTTTTTTACTATTGGCAAAACTTACACTTACATTTAAAAAAAAAATAGAACATTTGAGTTTGCCAGAACATTTGAGTTTGCTTTTGCTAAAGCACAAGTGGGGAGCACAAGTGTTTCTGAAGAACATAAACTAAATTCAAGAGTTGAGATTCCCTAGTTTATCCTGAAGAGGGGGATGGGATGTAGTTCCATAAATTATTTCACCTTAATTCACCCTCATCCTGAATCCTGACAGTTCAGCATTTTGGGGACGATAGCTTCTTGTGGGGAAGGATTTCTTCTGTTAGTTGTTTGTCTTCTTTGTCTGTCAAAATTAAGGTTCACATCAGCAAATGACCTCAGTGTGTGAGTGGCTTCTGAGAGCACTTATCATTTTGAGTTATTATTTTCCATTTACTTTTAATTTTGTGCCTTGGGTTTTTTCTTGTTTTCATTTTTGTTTTTAACAAGATAATTTTAATATTTTATCGAAGTTTTTAGTGTTTTCTGGAAGAATTAATCTGAACTACCTAACAAACCACTAGTAGAAATAAGAATTCCAGGGATGCCTGGGTGCCTCAGTCCATTAAGCATCTGTCTTCAGCTCAGGTCATGATCTCAGGGTCCAGGGATCGAGCCCCATATTGGGCTCCCTGCTCAGCAGGGAGTCTGCTTCTCCCTCTCCCTCTACCCCTCCCCACCCCTGCTTGTGCTTGCACTCTCTCTCTCTAAAATAAAATAAAATAAAGAAATAGGAGTTCTAGTTGAGCATATTTCTTCATAATGTGCTGTATCTCAGAGAGCTTCATGAATACCATGCTGATTTCTTTTTTTTTTTTATGATTTTATTTATTTATTTGAGAGAGAGAGAATGAGAGAGAAAGCACATGAGAGGGGGGAGGGTCAGAGGGAGAAGCAGACTCCCCGCCGAGCAGGGAGCCCTATGCGGGACTCGATCCAGGGACTCCAGGATCATGACCTGAGCTGAAGGCAGTCGCTTAACCAACTGAGCCACCCAGGCACCCCCATGCTGATTTCTTTAGATACTTTTTTCCCCTTCTTCATTAGGTCCATTGTTAGTTTTATAGGCATATCAATTATTTTTCCATATATTTTCAATATACTATTCTGGTCTTCCATTTCTTTGATAGTTGAGTTAAAATATATGTATATAATAAAATATATATGTTTGGCATCATTATACACACACACATATATGACATCACATCTTTCTATTGTTGACCCTCCAACTTTCTGTAACATCCATGGGACAGTACTTCTCTATTTGTGTTAACATTTCTGATTCACTTTGTTACTGCCCCACTTCACATTGTCATATAGTCTTTGAAGGATATAAGAATTATTTCTGAATTTCCTCCCAGATACTTTTCCATGAAACATATCCATTCTTTTTCAGTTTATTTGGCATACTGGGGTCCTCCAGAGAAGGTTGTGGAGCTATATCTGGGCACTATTACTCCTTTTATTTTTCAGTTCAAATTTTTTTTATTTCACCAGTAGGTTTTCTGCCCAGTAGAATCCTCTCAGCCGTTAGGTAGAGCAGGCAGGTCCTCAGCAGAGACTCAATGTATTGTAATAAGATTCAGAAAACCAAATTCATTTTTCACTCATATCCTCTCATTTTATCTTCTTTCCCTGACAAAGCTGCTACCATCATTTGGAAGAAGAAATGAAAACCATCTGTGCTTCCATGACCCTCAGCTTCTTACCTAAAACCCTCTGACAGGAATCATTTTTTATGACATTACTATTCATTCCTATAGGAGTAAGAAGAGTATGTCTGATGCATTTAATGAGCCTTGGCAAGCTTTTGTTCAGGGCTTAGACATATGTTCTAAGAAGCCAATTATCTTAGGGCACATTGTGATATTTGGACAGGAATCCACTGAAACTATTTCAAGGAAAAGAGCGATTAATTGTAAGAATACATGGCAATATTATAGAATCCAATTGTTGGAAATACAGCCAGGTCTCTTGAGAGATAGAAAGCAAACAGGCAGCTATTTTTTCCATTTCTCTCTTCCTCTCTCCCCATCCCTCTCTCCTAGCCTCTCTCTCTCTCATCATGGTTCTTTTTCTCTATTTCCTCAGTATATCAGAATTCTCCTGATTCTCTTTCTTATTTATCAATGTATTTCTGGCTAAAAATGTCTGCTAACTCAGAATCTTTGTGGACTTATATCTCCAAAGTCCATCACCATGTAATTAATAGTGTTTATGTTTCTTAATTAGGATTCCTGAGATAGAATTTAATTAGTTCAGATTAGGTTAGTTACCTGCTCATGGCCCAATGTGCTGTGGCAAAGACAGTGAGATCATGTGGTCTAAACATAACTGCCAAAGCATGGGTGGGAGACAGATACTCTTAGATGGTGGTGTGAATGGAGAGGTGATGATTGGCTTATCAGTTCATCAACATACTGTTCTGGAATGGAGATTTATCCACTTTTTAAATGCACAAAGTATCTTCTCTGGTTCAGTTATTTCAACATATGCCAAGTACAGGGGTAGGCAGGTTATGTCTTGTTATTAATTGAGTTTTAGATTGGTAGGGTTCTCTGTTGTCATTGTTGATTAAGTGCTTTGTAGTTGTCATATAAATCAGGTCAAGAGTT
Organism: Mirounga angustirostris; assembly: GCF_029215605.1. Classification (NCBI taxonomy): domain Eukaryota; kingdom Metazoa; phylum Chordata; class Mammalia; order Carnivora; family Phocidae; genus Mirounga; species Mirounga angustirostris. The sequence continues at coordinate 69,994,571 of NW_026991720.1, read as the reverse complement.
ATCTTTTTTTTATGTGCTTTTCTAGTCACTAAGTTCCAAACTTTGGCTTTGCTTCCTTTCTAGTCTTTTGAATTTTTTTCTCTATTCTTTCTAGTCTTCCAATGAACTGGAGGAGGGTTGCTTTCCCCATACCTGTCTGGTCCTAAAATATATATCATCTGTGAAACTTTTGGATCAGTAAAAAATAATGCCCACTTTGCAAGTTCCCCTCTCTCACAAGATGAGCTACAGACCTTGGTGGTTCTCCCTGGAAGTAGTCATGTTCCCATGTCTAATAGTGGCCTTGTTGTTCTAGTAAGGACTTCTCTGCTAAGGAGTCTGTGCATATCTACATACACTTTTTAACCTTTTGGATGACCTCTTCTGTAACCTGTTTGTTCATATTCTATGCTAATATTTTTCTTGTTGATTTGCTGAAGTTCTTTTTATGTTTTAGATATTAACTCAGTTTTATCTTCCATCATATCATTTATCAATTAAAGATATTTGACAAGGGACACTATTCCTTGTTGACGAGGTATCTTGATTTTGATGTAAGCAAATTCATCTTTTTTTTTTTTTGACTTTTGGTTTATGCTATTTGTTTAAGAAATCTTTCCCTGCCCTCAAGCCATTTGCTCACATATTCTTTTCATACATGCATTTATTTATCTTTTATGGTTAGATATTTAATATCCCTGGACTCTACCTTTTTATGTAGGATTAATAAGAGATCCAGTTTTATTTTTTTCCATGTTGTGAGCCAATTTTTCCAACACCATCTATTAAACAAATCATTGTTTTTCCCTGATTTGTGGTGCCATCTTTGTTATATATTTTGGCAAATCTTGTATATTTAGAAAAATTTTATGGTAGAAATGAACAATTCCTCAACAAATTTGATGTAACTTATCTATAAAACCATCTAAGACTGTGGTTTTTGGGTTGTTTATTCAAGTATTCTATTTTTGCTGCCCAATTTGTCCATTTTTATGTATTTTTTTCTGGAAATTTAGTTGTTTCATTTAAGTTTTCGAATTTATTAGTGTATGGTTGTACTTTGAACGTATACATATAGATATTATAATGCTCTTACTCTTTTTATAATATCTGTGGTGTCCTAATTATTCATCATTATATTATGTTTTTTTAACTAAGCATTCTCTTTTCCTTGATCAGTCTCATTAGAGGCCTTTTTTAAAATAATTTTTTTCAAAGAACCAAATATTTGGTTTTGTTCCTCTTCTCTTTTTTTGTTCTTTATTTTATTGACTTCTACTCTGAAACTTATATCCCTCTGTAATACGTGTTTTATAAGTTAGTTGGAACGTTCAATTCTTCCATAGAAGACAAGGAAAGTAAATGAGAGGTATGAATAGTAAGTAGATTAGTAACCTGTGAGATATACTAGATGCAGAATAATTTGAATAGAGCATATGTGTGTTTAACCTAGACTATTAAGATATGGAGGAACCACAAGACACCAAGTATTTATGATATACTAAAGATACCAAGGTATACAAACCCCAATATTAATGATATACTACATATGCATGAGGCTTCTAAGACATTCAATAGTCATGAGATTAAATATACCACACATGTGACATCTATTCTAGTTCCTGTACCCTCTGCCCAAGAAATACAGATAAAATCCATAGCTGTTAATTATGGTAATTGGCAAGCTGCAATTGTAGCCATGAGTACTTAGTCCAGCATTTCCCTGGTAGTGCAAGCACTATGTGTTGGCTCTCGACATCTTCCATCTTCTGTGCCTCTTTGCTCAAACCTCAACTCTGGTCCTCATATCTATGCTTTCAGCAGGGAATATGGCGTAGAGAGGAACACTATCTAAGGATTCAGGTAGTATGGTTAGTCTATCCTGCTGTAATCTACCTTAAGATCTTCTTCTCTAGGCTTCTCACTGAGTGTTTTCACTTGATTAGATAAACTGCATGATTTGAGCATGTTAATTTGGTCTATAAGCTTTTGTGGGCCATGACTTCTGAGATAGCTTGCCCGATAGTGTACTTGGAGAATACCATCACCTCAGGGGAATTTCTCATATAACATTTTCCTTCTTATGTTTTTCTGCTTTCATTCTGTTGCTCACCATCTTATTTCTTCTTGGATAAATATATCTAAAGTTTAAGTGTCATCCCACTACCCAGTGAGGCCCACAGCACTGGTTTGGACTATGACTCTGCACATAGGCCAGAAATGTACATGGGACCTTAAGCTCACCTTCCTTACTTGTATCAAATGATGACCAGTATACTGATCTCCCATCCCTTTGCTTATGGCAGGAGATGGCTTAACTTAGATTGGAAAAAAAAAGTTTAAGTGTCCTTCAAGGAACTGCCTTAGTATGTCCTGTAAATTTAGAGATGTAGTGCTAAATAGCATTAATAATTAAAAACTAAGATGACAGTAATATAAGACAGTCACCATCCTATAATTTTTAATATTCTTGTTAAAGTAAGGGTTATATTAAAATATTATTTCCAACATCAGACTGCTGAACCTACAATTTTGTTATTAATTTCTAATTTTATTGCTTTATGGTCAGAGATCTTCTGAATGGTATTAATCATTTGGAATTAATAGAGGTTTTCTTTATGATCTTAAAGATGGCTGTTTTTGTAAACATTCTGTGTATACACAAAAGGAATGCATATTTCCCATTTGTTGAGCTTAGCTAATATATTTTCAATAGCTTGAGTTTGGTAATTGTATTTTCCAGATATTTTTATAATACTTCTAACATTTTATTTCTATCAGTTTCTGAGACAGGTGTGTCAAAATTATCAACTACAATTGGGGTGTCTGGGTGGCTCAGTCAGTTGAGCATCTGACTCTTGATTTCAGTTTGGGTCATGATCTCAGGGTCATGAGATCAAGCCCCGTGGCGAGCCCCAAAGCAAGTCCCGTGCTCAGTGGAGGGTCTGCTTGAGATTCTTTTTCCCTCTCCCTCTGCCCCTCCCCCCACAAATAAATAAATAAATCTTTTAAAAAATCATCAATTAAAATTGATAAATTACATATTTCTTCCTGAAGTTCTTTCAGTATTGATGTGTTTTAAAGCTATATTTTAGGGTGCATGTGAATTTATGATGGCTATAATCTTCTTGTTCAATTATTTCTTTTAAAACTTTTCCCATCTTTTTTCAGTCTTTCATTTTCTTTTTGTCTTACATGTATCTCTTGTTGCCTGTACATTGTGGGGCTTTATTTTTTTTAATTTGAGATTCTCTGTTTTAATTGGTGACCACAACCACTGTATTATAATTAATGCTATGTTAAGACTGTTTCACACGTTAAGACCCATATTCATGTTTATTTACCCATATTGCTTTCTTAATTATCCCAATCTCTATCCTCCCCCTTCCCCCCACCAAAAAACCCAGAAAAGCTTTAGCCTGCTTGCTTATCATGTTGATCTTGTCCCCAGTCTTGTCAATATCAACAAGAATTTTAGTTTGGGGTATTTATTTGTTAACACTTGAGTTTTCTTATTTGAGGTCTCTTTCTTTAATTAATTAAAAAATATATTTCTTCAAATATTTCCCCTTCCCCATTTATATGTTTTGGGTCTCCTTCTGGGACTCCTGTTGTCTACACATTGGCACTTCCAACTCTGTTTTCTATTTTTATCTTTTCTGTTGTCTGTTTCTTTATTCATTCCTGCTTCCTCTGGGGGAGATTCCTAATCAGATCTTCTTACCAATTCATTTAAAAGCTGTGTCCATCTTACTAATTAACTGTTATTCATTGCAATTATTGCACATAGAGTGATTTATTTCAGCTATTACATTTGTTCATAAACGGTATTCCCCCGGGTTCTTTTGTATTATTTCTTGTTCCTTTCTGTATTGCTAATAATCTTTCCTTATGTCCTTCAATATATGTTTTCAAGCTTATTTGGCATTCTTCATCAGCCTTTCCTAATCATGTTGGCTTATTGTAGACTTTGTTTAGTTTGTTGGCTCTCCTTGGGAATGGTTGTATTCCTGATACGTCTAATTGTCTTGGCCTATGAGCTTCTGACTTTGGAGTAATTGGTCTCTAATGTCTCTTGGGGAGTAGCCAAAGGCCAAGCCATGGCTTTGTGGATCCTGGTGAATTTAAGAAGAATGAAGGGAGGGCGCCTGGGTGGCTCAGATGGTTAAGCGTCTGCCTTCGGCTCAGGTCATGATCTCAGGGTCCTGGGATCGAGTCCCGCATCGGGCTCCCTGCTCCTTGGGAGCCTGCTTCTCCCTCTGCCTCTCTCTCTCTGTCTCTAATGAATAAATAAATAAAATCTTAAAAAAAAAAAGAAGAATGAAGGGAGTGGGTCCCAGGGTAAAGACCAAGTCACCTTGGGGTATCCTGGATACTTTCCTGGGCTGCAACTCCACAGGAACTCTTACACCTGGCTGCTGGTGTGAAGCTTTGGGATAAGACCCTCCCCTCCCCACCCCATCCAGGTTATAACGCACCAGACTTGTGGGGTTGGAGAAGAAACCCAGGGCAGGAATGGATGCCCAAGGTGGCAGCTTAGTGCAAACTTACTTGTTTTCATGAACTCCTTACTCCTTTAGGGCTATTGTGCCACTCTGAGAGTATTCTGTGGACCCTGGGATCAGCCTGTGGCCGTAGGAGAGGTCCCAGAGCCCAGAGAAGGTGAAATGCAGAACACAATAAAACTCTTTCCTCTGTCCTATGCTTTATTGCCGTGGCCTCCAGCCGTTGTCTAGACCCCTTCCTCTCTCCTCAAAGTACCCACTCATTCGAGAAACCTGGAGTTTTTCATTTTTGTTTATTTCTTTTTTCCTTTTCCTTTTTTTCTCCCATTAAATGCTAATTCCTGAAATGCATGTGTGCCCTCTGTTTCTGTGGTTTCTCTGGAGTTAGAGCTGGCAGCCCCAACTACTTTGCCCCCTTGGCTGGCCCTACAGTTCCTCGAGGATTTTCCTTCTCCACTCTGCCTCTCTTCATCGCCTGATACCTAGTTCCGTGGGCGAGTTCATGTTCACGGTCTTTATTGTCCTCTTTGTTCAGGCCTCCATTCTTGAAAATCAGTAAGTGGAAGTCTTATTACAAACAGTGCTAAAATCAGCCTTCCTTCCACTTCTTCAACTCTGCTGCAGGCCTCAAGTTAGGCCTGGGGTGTCCACTGAGAGTTTCCCAAAGCATGTTTTTGTCTCCCAAATGTCTGCACAAAGATCACATCTGAAATGAAAAAGCTGCAAACCAGCACTGTGTGTGAAAAAAAAATCCCTGGGTAGCAAAAGAAGTCATCACTATAGAAAGAAACCCTTTAAGCTATAGAAGGCTGAATTTTGTCTAAAGACCACTCATTTTTTTGAAAGAATCTATGGAGCACGAATTAAGTTAATTTTGGACCAAAAGAAATACATGTTGCAAACAACCTCTATCCTCTCAATCAACAGGAGACAATGATCTGGTGTCCTTTAGAGTTAAGAGGGGAATGGTCTTAACTCTGAGAGGCAGGATGGTGCAACCACCCAACCAAGATGGCAATTTAAAAAGCAAAGGCACCGGGTACTCTTGATTCAAATCCTAGCCTGGCCACTTACTACTAATTGTGTGACTGTGGTGGGTGCATTATTTAACTTCTCTATCACTTAGTTCTCTCATCACTAAAATGGGGATTAAAACAGGTTCAGTTGTTACAAAGAGTAAGTAAGCTAGTGTCTAGGAGTCTATTCATATTGCCTACGGTGTTCCCATGATTGGAGTTCCTTTCTTTTTTTCTTCTTAAATCATCTCTATTTAAGGGATGCTCTCCATAACACTAACCCCCATGATAGTACCCCTCTTGTGATGACAGTATGCAGAAGCTGTCATGCTTGGGCACAGGAGGGAAATGCTTGCAGCCCTGACAGTAGCCACCCACAGTGCTGTGTGCACATGTCAGGGGTTTGCAGCTGGGTGTATGTTTGGGTGCAGGGCATCTGTGTGAGACCCGTGCACTAGCCTTGAGTAGCCGGTCGGCCAGGGGTGGATGGACACTGATTTCCTGGTCTATTCTGAATGTATTTTCTTTCCTCCCCTCATTAAGGACATCTCAACTGGTTTCACTGAATTTCTATTCAGCACTTCACTTGTAATACTCTGAGATTTTGTTTGGAAGCAATTTCTCCAAATTAAAATAAGATAAGAAGTCTCTTAAGTAGAGGAGATGGCAGTGACATGCAGTGGCATTGCTGGTCAGTCAGCCAAGAGGGTTTCTGGAAAGTTAGAGAGAAGGCGTTGAATTTCTGTAAGTGGAAATTTCTGTAAGTCTGATCAGTGACCTGAGGGCCTGGCTGGTCAATGCTTAAGATAACGGAAAATCTCTGAAATCTTTCAGAGATGCTCACTAATCCAAATGGAGGAAGACTTGCTATTAGAAAATCTCCCTGACCTGGGTCAGACTGTGTTTTTTTCTCCTTCAATGCTTCATATTATTCACAGGTAGTAAACAAATGTTAATCCTATGTCTAGAAGAACAAAAATAATCAGAAGGATAGTTCTTACTTTTCAAATGTGGTTTTTCCACTTTGCTTGATTCTCACAAGCACATATCATTCTTTGTTTTATGTTTCCAGTTATTGTTCCCCCCCTTTTGCCCCCCTGAAGACACGTAAATTATCTACGGATTAGTTCACTAAAATCAATTTTATGTAAGCTTAAGCTAGGAGTGAGGCATCTTATCTCCCCTCTCAAAATAGTAAATGGAATTTTCTTCTGAGTTTACCTTACTTTCAGGGATCATTTCTATAGTTCGTTACCTGATAGCTTTTCTAAATATGGCTTCTGATCTCCCTTCTTCATGTATAACCTTATTTTAAACTCTAAAGTGTTAACTCCCCCCAATAAGGAGTTGAATGGTAGTCTAGCCAATGGAAGAATCACTGTTATAGACCTTGTTCTTATGAAAATGAGTCCTCACTAAGTGTTTATGCAGAGATCTTGTTCTGAGAATGTTTCTTATAACTTGAGCTGTCCTACTGAGCACTAATAAGGAGAAAAGGTCACATTCAGCTACCAGTTCCAACCACATGGGTCCCTTTGTTCTCCCACTCCAAAGATATTAGTGGTTATGGTCTTAGGGTAATGGTTCACTTAGTAGGTTTTGATTTGTACCATTGACACAGGAAAGGAGCAGTCACCACGGCAAAGAAACTTTGCCATGATAACTACTATTAATAAATATCTGTCATGGAGCTAAATGAAAAGTGTATGAAATGTCTGTTGAATCAATGGTAATGAATGAAGGAATGAACGAGCAAGGTTGGAGCTCCATGATGATAGTCTTTCGCTCATTTCTTTTTCAACCTCTTTCCCTCTTTCAAGACCCATGATATCTGTGTGTACTAAAGGCCTGTTTTGTAGTAACAATCAAAGCAGGTGGGCAACTGACCATCTAAGTTCAAGTTGCCCTCTTGAAGAATCAGGTTTTATGGTATGATGGAAAATTACTTTTGTTTTTCAAGATCACAAGGGTAATGATATCTATCTGTACTGCCTACTGGGACATAAAGGAAAGATGTAGCCCTTATGTATCTTTTCTGAAAAAGTTCTCCAGCTCTCACGAGGACAATAGTTGAATAGTGTGCAGAACCTACAAATTGTTCCTGTTCTCCTTTATTAGCCTATCACAGTTCTCATTTAATCCTCATTTTTTCCATTTCATGCTTTCCAGATCTGAAAATCTTTCCAATAGTGGCCTTTATGCATTCTAATGACATTTAATTAGTTGCCTTTTATCCCACCTTAGTCTCTCTCCCAGACTATATTAAAAATCAATGATTGTAACAATTCTAATGATCTGATGTGATGTTGGACAGTTCAAGTCTGGTCCCAGGATAATGAAGAAAAAAAAAGTCAAGAACCAATAAAAGGATGTGATACTTCTTGACCTAGATTTCTTTGCTGTGCTTCCAAAACTTACACAGTAGAGATCAACAGTTGTGTGTGGTTTTTGCATTATCAAGGGTATGAGAACAGTGCTATGGAGTTTATAGTAAAGTTGAAGAAGGAAGATGATTACACTGACAAAGACAATAACCTCGATGTTTTTGCATATGGTTTTCTAACCTATACTTTTGGATTATCTTTTCCCCTCCTGCTACCCAAACTAAATGAGATGTTAGCTGCCCTTGACTGAAATGAAAAAATGAACATGGAATGAGCAGGAGACAAGATAAATGAATGAAAGATGAGAATATATTTCTTTAGAAAAATATGCACATATACATCTTTTTGTTTTTAACATACTCTGTATTAATTTATACATATACATAGCGTAAGCAGTTCACATCATTTTGGCACTATGTATAATTCTATGGTAAGCTGTGTTGTTTCGTCAGCCCCTATAATAGCACAATAATGTCTAGAGTATTTAGCAATATATTATCACATTTGTACTAGAGCTGCCTCAAATACTCTGTTTTCCATGTTTGTAAACGAAAATAGGAACACCACTACATAAACACTGTGATTGGAAAAATACCTTCTTTTCAGTTCCTCCCTTACACTCAGTAAAGGAGACATAAGCCACTTTAGTATCCAAAATACATTTTCACTGAAGGAATATAATTTTCTTTGGGTGCACTAAATATGTAACCAGAACAAACTGACTTTTTGTTTTTCCACAACTAAATCACCTCTGAAAGGCAGTGGCATCGACATAGATGAGATCTGAGATTTGGAGGGTTTCGATGGATTTCCCCATTTAGCACAAAATCAAAAGATGATAACTCTGATTACTGTTGCGAATCCACAAATGGACTTCAGGTGCCAGTAATGAGAACTGGTTTATTCAGGGATTTTTGAAGATTTTATACTGAGGATGTAAGGAGAGATGTGGGAATATAATATTGGGTTTTAATAAGAACCTCTACTTTTGTTTTAAATGAACTGGTAGATGGTTCAACTTGTAGCACTTACTTTTCCTCCTCCTGTTTTGCTAATAGCAGCAAACAAGAGGTCAACTACAAACTGATTTCTAATTAGCCCTACTGAATCTTCCTGGAAAAGACTGAGATCTTGTTAAGCTTTGAAGCTGGGTGGAAGGCAGTTAATGGATTTATATGGAGTCTTTTAATTACCAGTCTTAAACAAATTTATCTTTTACTGCTAGATAGCACCCAAGGGCAAGAGGTAATCTGCTTTATAAACCTTAGAGTGATTTGCTTTATAAATCCTGGAGCTTAAGAAAGTGGAAAACTCTCTTTAAAGAGAATATTCTCTTCCACTAGAAATTATATTTTTGGCAGTTTTGTGAAAAATTTAGTGATGGATTCTTTGTGACCTCCCAATTTATAAACGTCAGTGACCAAAGCACATTCAATGTGAAGGCCAGTTCCTCACGGCAGTTAGGGCCTGTTCAATGGACAGGATTCTCCAAAACCACAGAGCATACAATATTAATAAACCAATTAACAAATTGGCCCATCTAATGTTTTGAGCAAATTGACTCTAAATTTCTTTTTCATTCAAAGCATTACATCTTCCTGCCAAATGCAGGTCTCCCCACCCCACCCGCCACCTTCTTAGTCATCCCTATATTAGAAAGCCACTTGGTCTTGCAGAGGTCATGTAATTTGTGCGGTTTACATTGTTTGGATGGTAAAACATCTGAGTAACATCGGAATTGACTGAAATAAAAAAATTAAAAATCAGATCCATAGCCAAATACAGAAATATTCTAATTCAAAGTCTAGAGTTAAAAAGAAAAATAGTGACCGTGATTTTAATTTTTCAAAGTTATAAATGGCTCAAGATTAACAAGGAGCACCCTGTTTCTGAACTAGATCAATTTAATTGTGTTTTTCTTGGATACTTTGCTTGCATTACTCTGACATCTGCATCTCAGTCCCGGATGAAAGATGGAGTTCACAAGGAATGCAGTGGGAGACCCCATTCCTAGACTGTCTCCCACAGCAATAGTACCAAGGATAACTTTCTCCAGATTTACTATGGACAAATTCACTTAATAATTCTTCACAAATGATATGCTCAGCTCCTGGGAGGATGGGGATCACTTTAAACGCATGGTCTGTCTGTCTCCCAGGAAATGGAGGCTCAGTGATCACGATGCTGCATTAGCTTCACATTCAAGCGGATGACTCTTGCTCAATGATTTCCAAAGCAATGACCTCGGCACCCTCCTCGCCCAGGTTGTTGGCGGCTTCGTTCCTCGGCTCCTGATGGCAGATGTAAACCGGGATGTCCCTGGCTTCTGCGGCAGCGGCAGCGGCAGGGGCCGGGCGGCGGCGGGGGTTCCTTCGCCCCCAGCGCTGGTCCCACTGGGTTTTAAACTGGGCCCATTGGCGCTTCACGGTGGTTTGGACCTGGAAGAGAAAAGGGAAACTTGTTGTCATATAATTGTCAGAAACGACCGAGCCAAGCTTATGGGCACAGTTCGTGGAGCTTATCAGAGGCTAGAGGAGGCCGAGTTGTAATTCTGATCCAAAGGACCGTGCAGTATACACTCTTTGGTTGGGGAATATACCATCTTGGGAGAAGAATTTGCAAGTCGGAGAAACGAGCTGCTTGCCTAAGCTACCACTGGCAAGGTCGTTTGCCCTTTTGAGCAAAAAGTGTCTTCTTTAGCTCTTCTGTCCAATGAATGAAATTTGCCTTGGTTTAAACCCAATATGGTGTACGTGTCCTATCAGAGGAAAAGATTTTGAAAAGTTATCTGCTACCACCTCTGATAATGCAGAAGCTTTAATCTAAACCTACACATTATTGGTCATGTAAATACACACACACACACACACAAACACATATATGTAAACCACAGAACATTTCGGGGGTTTCATGATAAGGACTTCATACTGTTGATTTTCCTTTCTCCAACACGGCTTGGGGTGGGGTGGGCCGGATAAAACTCTGGTTAATGGAGTGCAAAGCTTTTAAGCATAAAATTTCAATCTCTTCCTGTGGAAAAACTTCTAATATGTAAACCAACTTACCAAACTTGCTTCACGAATATGATAAACTATACAGTAGAGAAGAAGATGCTAAAGCCAGGAAGCTCTAAATATGAAAACTACAATAACCACAGCAGAAAAGAACACCACGGGCAGTGACACTGCTTGTGGAGCTCGGCTTTCTTCAGAATTGAATTCAATTTAGTCATTAAGTTCATCTTCCCTGTCGTCTCTTAACTTCTTGCTTTCCTCTATAGCTGAGCAAGACTAAAATAATTGGAGATTATTGCTACAATATCTACTCTACATTTCTGAATTTCTTTTGTTCAGTCAGTACATGAGACAAGCTTTTATATAAAAATATTTGTGTCGATTTATTAATACATCTTTCATTATTTTGCTACCGAACTTGAATGTAAGACCTAACCATTATGGGGGCACAGGAGGGGGAATCTGGAAATAGTATGACATGAGATAAAGTGTGTAACAAGTTAATTGTGAAGAACCAAATTTGTATGAATCTAAAAGAAGATATAAATGATGGCCCAACCTATTAATCTTATAAAGCGATATGTACGATAGAAGGCTGAATAATTTCTGTGGCAAATACATTTTCTGTGTATCATAGCAGAACAATCTTTCCAAATAATTATTAGTATTTGTCACATCATTTAAAATAGTTTACGCAGAAAAAGGCAAAGCAGTCAAAGGATTCACTGAAGACAAGAGGGTATGAAACTTGTCACTGGGAGGTTCCTTTTCATACAACAGAGCAGCCACCAAGTTCAAGGTGACAAATGGCAGAGGAACTTGGTAATCTGATCATTTGGAATTACTGCGGCAACACACTCTGTTTTGTCTTTGTGTTTTTTTGGAGGTGATGAGTGTGTGGGCGTACTCTCTAAGGTGTGTCTATCTAATTTCATTTAAAAGAGACCAAGACCAAAACTTGAAGTGCCATGGTCAAGCTGTGTGCCATGCAGCTGAACCTTGTGTTGACAAAAGATGTACACAGGACCGAGGATGGCATGAAAAGCTGTAGCCGGGGCTTACCATGCGCCGTTTTCCAAGCTCTCGATTGGTATGAACTCATTTAATCCTGTTGATTTAATGACTACTGTTCCCTTCACTTTGCATATGGGGACTGAGGTGATGTAATGTGTCCAGGTTGGACAGTTGGAATGTGGTGGACCCACCAGGGCAGGGGAAGCCCGTGCTGCTCCTGACCTTGCTGCTTGGCCACAGCACACGCTGTAGAGAGCTGACCATCAAGTTCAGAGCTGAACTGGAAAGAGGACTTGTTTCTTGTGGTCACTGCATCAGCAGGATGAGAGCATTAAGTGTTGACACGTCTCCTCCAAAGACTGTACTCTTTGGGTTTGGGTCCCAGCTTGTTTCCTGCGTGTTTTTTTTCTTTCTTTCTTTTTTTTTTTTTTTTTTCACATTTTAAAAATCAATTTATTTTACATCCTAATTTTATTTTTATGTTTAGTTATAATGCATTTCTTTTTTTTTTTTTCATTTTTTTATTCTTATGTTAATCCCCATACATTACAACATTAGTTTTAGATGAAGTGTTCCATGATTCATTGTTTGTGCATAACACCCAGTGCTCCATGCAGAATGTGCCCTCCTCAATACCCACCACCAGGCTAACCCATCCTCCCACCCCCCTCCCCTCTAGAACCCTGTTTGTTTTTCAGAGTCCATCGTCTCTCATGGTTCGTCTACCCCTCCTATTTCCCCCGCTTCTCTTTCTTTCTTTCTTAGACTTTTCTCCTTTGTGAAAAGGAGATCAGGACACGAATTCAGAGTTATGAGTAAGATTTACTGAGGCGATCTGAATCACCTTGTATGGTGTTGGTGCGTAGCAGCAACAACTCCCTACTTTTTCTCCTATTCTCTCCCCATCCTGACCGCCCCCCTCCCTCCACCTCCAAGCTTCTTCCCCATGTGGCTGGATTTGAGAGAGTCAAGTATCTCCCTTATGATAGTCTGGGCACCTTCAGGCTCCTATCTGGCCTCGTTCTTTATTAGGGCTATTTACTGGTTGAAAATTGATTCATGTAAGTGTTTTGCCTCCTATGGTTTCCTAAGCACCTTCGTGGAAGAGGTACAAATGGAAGGTGTAATATAGCTAGAGGGGACGGGATGGATTGGAGGAATGGAAGAGGCAGAGATGAGGAAGAATGAAACAGTAAAGAAGAAAAGCAATTAGGACAGTTTATCTACATTTAGTGCTAAATAACTGAGCACTGACTGGTTTGTTCACCCTCTGAGACATTTCTGTCTAGAGGTCAAGACACAAAGAGAAGACAAAGTCTGAAGGATTAGGTCCATTTATTCTCTCTAATTGAAACAATGTGCTCGTGCACACACCGGCTTCCTGCGCTCGGCTACTGCCATTCAAAACAGCAGTAGGGTGACATACTCCAAATGGGCGGAACTTGATCAGGGTTATTCTCTTCAGGAGGAATGCAGTCCACACCCAAAGTGACCTGAAATCTTGGTCTGATGGTTTTGTCCTTTAGCGGTTTACCCCTAATGCCCCCATTTCAGCCACCCGGCCAGGCACATACAGAAGGGATTTGGGTCCTGTAAGAGCACTTAGACACCAGGCACAGAGCTGCTGTCAGAGGCAGGAGTGGAAAATTCCCATCATTCTGCTGCTTTTGTCTGAGTTGGCTCATCTCTCTGCCAGAGTGGTTTTAAGCCACTTACGGCCTTGACCAGAGTTCTCCAAAATTAACCAACTGCTTGTTTCTCTCCACCAGTTATATCGTTTCTTCCCATCAGGGCTCTCTGCTCACGCCGCTCCCTCTCCTGGGATGGCCCTCTCCCACCCTTCACTGATGTCAAGACTTGATTTTCAGGACTCAACTCTGTTTCTCCAGGAAACTTTTCTTGACCCCCGATAAAGAGTCAGGAGTCTCTTTTCTGTGCTCTAGTTGCAGTAACCTATATTCCTTATTGCTCTTACTGTGTTATCTCATCATGACTTGGTATGTCTCTCTCTCCTCCTGCACGGGGAAATCCTTAAAAGCAGGAACCATGTCTCGTTCATTTTTATATTCCCAGAACGTGCCATGCTGTTGGGCATATAGCAGTTATTCAACAAACACTTGTTGACTGCTTGTCAACATCCATTCTAGAATGAGTTCATAACTCTTTCAGCCAAGAAAGTGATCACTAATGACCATAATTAGTGCACTGGTATCCAGTGGTACTAGGGTGGGGAGCTGAAAGCATCTGGGGCAAACCTAATGGAGAAATTAAAATTTTCTTTCATGCAAACATGAAACACTGGGTTTTGATATGAGACTTAGAATCACTGCTTTTTGAGAACTTGAATTCCTTCCGGAGGTGAACTGTAAGCCACTGGGTGTTAGATCATCTACAACTGTCGCTTGGTCTTCTCTAGGTCTTATCTCATGCCATGGTGTATGTTTTTGGGAACTGCTCTTAGCTCCAATGAGTCATTACTTTTGGAAATGATCAGAAGCAGGTACTTGTTGTATTGCCTGGGCAACCAGCTGGGCGGGAAAGGAAGACTGTCACTGGGTAACACCACACCACCTTTCTGTTCTTTTTCCACCTACAGCATCATTTCACAGGATCTCATTCAATGCCATGAAAAGAAGGACTGAACTTTGGGTCAAGAAACTCACTCTGCTCACATTAGCCTTGTAATCTTGGGTAGGATAGTTACCCTCTCTGAGACTCCTTTCTTCAATACAACTCTTCTACCTCACCTTGCTGTTGGAAGGATTAAATTGTGACAGTATATATCAAAGTGGCATCTCAGCTTTAAAGTACCATACAGGGAGGCTACTGTTATTATTGCTATTACTGTACTGTTATTAGGGCAGGATGTTGACCTCAAGTCTTCAGACGACGAAAATGAAACTCTTCTGTCATATTCTTTTTGGAGGGTGGTGGTGCTAAGAAAATACAAAGACCTCTCAATGACACACATAGTTTCTGAGCTCATACATTCTAAACTAGGTCTCCACAGAGTGCTCCATGGCCTGGGCTTGCTACTTCCTGGATTTCTTTTGGATTTCTGTACAATTTATTTTTCTGTTGGCACTAGTCAAGAGATGGCATGGTTTTATTTGGGTCGTACTGTCTATTAAATGTAGGTCCTTAAATGCTTTAAATGCCAGGTTTATAATTTAGAACCATCAAATGCCCTGTTGAGGAATTAGGAAATATACTGCTTTGGCATATTTTTGGAGAAGCGATGTCCCCAGACAAAAGGAACTGATAGTTTCCGTGGATTCAGCATCTCTCAAATACCAACACTGTCTTTATAACTAAAACTTACACAGATATTTAGAGGCATTCCAAAGCAGACAGTTTAAGTTTAGAGAGAGTTTGTAAAAGTGCCCAGCAGACCAAAAAAAAAAAAAAAGTCTTTGTTTCTCCTCACCTGTTCTTTTAAAATAATCCCCATTGGAGTATCCATGCATATTAATGAAGTATCCTGCCCAGCATGAGGCCAAAGGGTTTGAGGCCTATTTTATGTTTTTAATATTATTATTACAGAAATGTTGATAGCCTTCTATAATTGCATTCCTGAATTATAATCTATTCTTTTGTGTGGAGATGGCAGTCTGCTTCAATTTGTAAACCACACATATAAGAATAGGCCTTTAGCTGGATGTAAAAGACACTTGAATAATTATAGTTTAATAGGGCAATTATCTCCTACAATACCACAGGTTGAGCTTGATGCTGCTTTGATCACTACAATAAGGGCATTGAATCTGTTTGAAAAAAAAAAACCAGGGAGACTTTTCATTGCTCCTGAAAAGCATCAGAAATGTTAGGAATTGCCAATGTGATAAATATAACATACAAAGTTTTGAATTATATAGATTCACCACTCATTATAAAAGCAATTAACACAGATCACTTTACATTTTCCCTAATTATATCAACTTATTTATTGCCAACTTTAAAAAAATAGAGCCCTGGTCTGATGAAGACATAATTATTGCATCTGGCTCTATTATTAACCATCTATATGAGGTTGGTATATTTGGGCCTCAGTTTCTACATTTGTGAAAAAGAAAATCAGGTCAGAATCTTCGTGGTTGGACTTGAAAGCTTTTATCTTTGGCCTTGTTTTCTTGAAGTTCAGTATAAGCACCAGCAGTTATATACTGTTGAATGGAAGGTGGGATTTACCCCCAGGAGTTTTGAGTCAATGGATAGCAAGATTTTCAGACCTGCTCCCTCACACCTTCACTTGCTGATGCCACAACTCAACCGGCCTGCTGCAATCTAAATTTAAGATTAAAAATCACAAGTTTTAAAAACACTATAAATCCACCTGGAAGTATGCTTTAAATGCTTTTATATGGCTTTCTGAAGCGGAATCCCTATTAAACCCCGTTAATTAGATGCTGAGGGGTACTTCTGAATATTATTCATAAAGTTGTGACTAATATTTCTTTCACCCTTTTGGAGCATTATCTTTACTGGTCTTTATCTTACAGAATGTACGTGCCCTACAATTTGAGGTAAATTGGGTACTTCATGATTATAAGATCAAGGCTTTCTAATTCCTTTTCACTACGTACTCTTCTATGTCTGTAGAAGCTTTCCTGTTCTAGAAGACAACAATAAATAAATAGCATCTATAATAAGGTTAGTATTTTTCAAAATATTTAACTATTGTATTTCCTAAATAACATTCCCCTGCAACTCCCTCATTCATTAAGTCAAGGTCATTCATTGCTTGAAGAACAAATTAGATTTTGTCTAGAGTAGGTTCTCAAAGTGGGTTCTCTGATCAGCAGCATCAGCATCACCTGGACACTTGTTAGAAATGCAAATTCTCAGGCCCCATCCCTGTCCTGCTGAATAGGAAACTCTTCTGGGAGGGGTCAAGCACTCTATGTTTTGACAAACTTTTCCAGGCAATTCTGATGCACATTAAAGTTTGAGAATACTGGTCTAGAAAAAAGAAATCATTGCTTAGCTTTGAGTCTCAAAGCTGACTTTCTTGAGTCTCTAGGACAACAGCTTTGAAAACCAGGTTTTATTGAGTGAGAAAAAGAATTTCTAAGTAGAAAAGCTTATCTTTGCATATGAAGTGAAAACCATACTACTCTGGAAATAGAATTTTACTAAAAGCCAGAGTATAGAGAACATGCAAGATATGGCATAGGGAGAGTCCCCTGCAGTTGGAAGGAGCAGTGGTGAGTACAAAGCCCTTCCAATCCCGAAAGGAAGAGGAGAGAGCTATACAGAAACACAAATAACCTTGCATTTCCCCTTCATGGTGGAAATACCTGGGGAAATGGGGAGAAACATAAAGCAAGAAGGATAGAAACACCCCAGTAGAGCAAATCTTTCTCTTCTCATAGTCATGGCTATGACATGTGCTGAAGGGATTCACGGGCCCTTCACAGTGTGAAGAAAGGAGGCTGACTCTGCAGGCTCCTCGGGTGGCTAGAAAGAGAGAACTGGTGTTGCAGAACAGGGCTGGGGCCTGGCCAAGGAGGCTGCACAGTCAAAGGATCTCTCGGCTCCTCAGAAGTGAGGGGAGCCACCTGAGTGTCAGCAGGGGCTGCCAACTGCACCTTTGGATAAAGGCTTTGGAACTAAATATTTTCTAGAAAGAGACTGCTGTCTCTTAGAAGCTGGTGGGATGGGCCCTCTAAAGCAGGATAAGTTACAACAAACAAAAGTAGTTGTAGTTTCCATCCACTCCAATCTGTTACTGTTAAATTGAGATCTTTCTGATCATGCTACTTTGATCGACAAAAAAATCGATGATTTTACCCACAACGCATGGACAATGGCAGGAGACATGAAAAGGGAGAATATCCACTGTGTTGTTGGTGCTCTCTCAATTTTTAAGCTGCAGCTTGGAACCACTGGGCATCTTTAGAGCCACCGTCATCTTTTTGAGGTCCCTTAGATACTTAATTTACTGAAAGGTGTGGGTGGTCCACGTCCACACTCTTGGAAGACATGTAGGAAATATGTGACCCATAAGTGCGGTCTCATGGGCGCTTCCTCACTTGTACTACTTTCATTCTCCAAATTCCTTCCCTGCTTCTAGTCTCTCTGTCGACTCTCTGATCCATTTTCATAATGGGAATCACTGATAACATACAGGTAAAAAATGAAAATGAAAACGTCAGTCTGCACCGTCTCACTGCCATCTCAGCCCCTAGACTAAAACTTTAGCCCCCTGCTAAAACTCAGCATGCTGCCAGCAAAGCCCAAGCACTGCTCTGTGGCAGCTGCAGCTGCAAGGGCATCCCGCAGGTCCGCGTGTCCTACCAGGTTCGTGGGGTGTAGACGGCACCTTCACAGAAGGCCGGGTGGAGAGCCGCAGGCCTAAAACTCATGGCGCTGTGAGGTTACATTTGACACAGTACACAATTTCTATCTTATTAGAAACATCACACTTAATAGCTTTCCCCGGTAACAGAATCTTAATTAAAAGGGAGATGGTTTCTTGACTTCGAAAAGCGGAGATATCGTACTCAAATGAACTAGAAACATTCAATTGTTAGGAGGACTTCTTGGCTTGCTTCCTAGGCCTGACGCTCCAAAGACAGCGTCATGGTTAAAAATGAGGCATTTTTACAAATGCCTGCAATCCTCTCGTGTTTTCAAGGTATGGCCCTTCTGAATCTGATTTTTACGTTAGCCCTACATAGATACAGCTTTAGGTGGAAAAATTTATTTGTATGGCACCTGAAACAACTCAAAGATATAAACAACTCAAACAGAGATATACATTCACAGAAATTGATAGAAAGTTGGGATGCCCTGAGCCCTATTTATTTATTTAGCTTTTGCTATGCTTAAAACAAACAAAGAAAAAGACAAAGAGACTTTAACAGCTGGCAGCAGAAGGATGTCTTTTCATTCCTATCTCAGGCCTTTAGTCTAGCCCCTAGTGAGAGTGAATGCACAGCATATTTCTGCTGAGTGATGGGATGAGTTTATGGAGGAACGGATGAAGGGAGGAATAAAATGTACCAATTAAAAAGGAGAATGAGAACGACAAAAATCTTGTGATGCAGTGACAAGGTTGGAGATAAATAATAGGTCACAGAACAGCAAAATCTTATAGGTGCTCCCTGTTTACCTCAAGAAATAAAGAGTAGAGAATCAATTAAATATCAATTGACTCTGGTTAGAAAACCTTTCTAATTAGCAACAGGAAAATCATATGTTTGTTGATCTCTTAACCAAATGTGATTTTCCTTGGTATAGAATTATTTTTACTAGGAATCAATGTAAAATTATAAAAAATGTTTGTACATTGCAATTCATGTGGTATATAACTAGAGAAAGTATACTAACAAAGCTCCAGGGAGGAATCATAGACATATTACAGTGCAGTTGGGAGAGTCAGTTCATTTAATTAAGAATCAGGAAATTTGGTTCTAGTCCTGGTTATACAACTATGATTGTGACATTGTGCAAGTCACATGTTCTTCCTGGAGTAGATTTCTTTCCTAAAAAATGAGGGAGCATACAAACCATGTTTCTTAAAGCCCTGAATATTCTTTGGTACAAATTTAAGCAGCTCCACTTTTTTTTTTTTTTAAATTCAAGTATAACTAACATATATGTTGCAAATGGCAAGATTTCATTGTTTTATGGCTGAGTAATATTCCATTGTATGTATATACCAGATCTTCTTTATCCATTCATCCATCAATGGATGCTTGGGCTGCTTCCATATCGTGGCTATTATAAATAATGCTGCAATAAACATTAGGGATGCACATATCTCTTTGAATTAGTGTTTTCATATTCTTTGGGTAAATACCCAGCAGTGGAATTACCAGATCATAGGATAGTTCTATTTTTAATTTTCCAAGGAGCTTCCATGCTGTTTCCCACGGTGGCTGCTCCTGTTTGCATTCCCAACGATAGTAAGCAGCTCCATGTTTCTGCTTCACCAGTTGGGGTCCCAGGCAAGAAGATTTCATTGGAAGAAAGGGAACTCTGGCTAACCCCGCCCTGACAACACTGGCCATATGGATCCCTAGATTTTGAGCTAAATATTCAGATATTAAATTACTTATTTGAGAATTCTTTTGGGGTCTTAACTTCAAGGGGATTGTCACAATGTCAAAGACTTGGTATGACACCAGCACCAAGCAGTGGGACAAGATAGCAGTGAACCAGTACAAACTGGCTGGATACTGACTCCGCCCCAGTGAGGAGCTGGGTCTTCCAAAGGGATGGCAGCATGACTTCTCTTTCTATGGGAGTCCAGAATAGCTCTCACTTGCTGCTCAAGGGACTGACCACCTTAAGGTGTCATCCAAGGAAATCAGAACATAGCTGCCCGTGTGGGTAATATCTGCAATTCTCCCATAGAAACATAGATAAGATTCAGCTTGAAGTAGTGGAAAAATACATGATCCTGCATGTCACGAAACCCCACGAGGTCAACTGCGTAAGTGAGAGCAAATGAAATGTGTCCAGAGGCCTTCTGGGAACTGTAAAGTGCTGGCTTTATATCAACGAGTGATGGTATTATGTGAAATGCATGCTTACCTCGTTGTTGCAGAAGCAGTAGATCACGGCGACGAAGAATCCCTAAAAAGAGGAGGAGAAATAGAACTGAAATTATTTTTGGGTGCATTATGTTGTTTAGGAATCAATATAAATAGACAGCCCAGAGAGGAACATCTCGCTATTGCACTAGCAAGTCAAGGTTTGATGAAAGACGATTACTAGCGCACTCATATTCAGTGCTTCACTCTAAGAATATTCTAGTTTAAGAGGGATGTAGCTTCCAGCTTGGGGTCCAGTGGAGGCATTTCTGACTGTTAGGAACATCTGCCTCTCTGCCCTGTGTTTTCATGGCATTGGTGACTATGATGCTAGCAATCCAGGTTGGGAAACTGATTGGCATTGGTTATGTTGATCTTCAAAACTCCCCTTCATGAAGGCAAAACAAATGTGGCCTTCAAGCTACTGGAAAGGGGAAGGAAAGGTTGAAAGGACAGTGGGAATAGAAATTCTGTCTTCAGTACTCAGTACTGTGCAGTGGGTTCGTCCCTGGACAAATATTTGTCCTCAGAAAGATGTGTTCTCAAAGCTCATACTCCCCCTGTTTCCTTCCTCGGTTTTGAGATTAAAAAAAAAGGGAGAAACAGGTAATGAGAAAGAGAGAAGCTGTATCCCTTCCAGGTTACATCTATTTGAAAAGGCCAATCACAGATGGGCCTTGGAAAATGCTTCACCCTATGTCAACTAGCTGAGCGAATAGTTGAATAAATACACCACTGGCTTCTTTACCTGGAAATGAATCAGAGAGTGCATCAGGTAATCATATATCTTCCCAAGCATCTTGTTGGAAGGCCTCCAGGGAAAGACAACGAACTGGATTCCCAACAGGGGCACCAGGATCAGAGTGGCCCTCACTGCCTTCAGGTACATGTGCGATTCCGCCTCCTGGCTCTCCCTCATCTTGCTCACGAGCACCCGGACGATGTTGAGCAGGAAGAAGAAATTGACCTGCCAAGATGCGATGTTATGAGCAAATCATCCAGGTCGGACCGACTTAAGGATGCCTGCTTTCCTCGGTTCTTGTTTATCTCGTCCTGGGAGCAGATGTCACCCCACAGGATGGGACAGACAGCCTGTGAGGTGGTGTAATTCGCTCAGCATTGCCTGAAGCATCCATATAACCAAAGACCCTCCCCAGACCTGAATTAACATTTCCTTTTTTTTTTTTTATCCAAATGAGAAAAATTTTTTTTCCTGTATAAGTAAATATATTAGGTTCAATTCCAATGAGGGTGGTTTATTCTTTACTTTGATTTTTATTATTTTTATGAAGGAGAGTCATAAATGACACTTTTAGATCTTGCTTTCTGGTCATTTCATTACAAAGATTTTCCCCTTAGGCAGGACCACTTCATGGAAAGTGAAATGAGGATTGAAGAATTTGTCTGTAAAGTTTATGTAGTAGAGACAGTTAACCCAGCCTTCTTTTCTTTCTAATAACATTTTTTAAAGAAAATAACTTCATTGAGGTATAAGGCACATTCAGTAAATTGGAGATTTTAAGTTTACATTCAAGAAGTTTAGAGAAATGTATGTACCTGGGTAGCAACCACTCCAAACAAGAAAAGAGCATTTTCATTACCCCAGAAGGTTCTCTCCTGCTCCTTTGCAGTCAACAACCCCCTCCACCTCAATCAACCACTAATTTCTATTACCATAGAAGTGGAGTGTTATATACAGTATGTTCTCTTTCGTGTCTGGCTTCTTTGGTTTGACATAGTATCTGTGAGATTCATTCATGTTGTATATACTGGCATTTCATTCATTTTTGCTGAGTAGTACTCCATTACATGGATAATACACATAATTTGTTTATTCATTCTATTGTTGATGGAAATTGGCATGGTTTCACAATTTGACTATTACGAATAAACATGCTATGAATATTTGTATACAGGTCTTTGTGTGGACATATGTTTTCGTGTCTCTTGAATAAGTACCCGGGAGTAGAAGTAACTGCCTGTTGATATGGTAAGCATATATTTAACTTTATAAGAAACTGCCAAACTATTTTCCAAAAAAGTGGCTTCATTTTATGTTCCCTCTAGTTCTAGTTGAGAATTCCAGTTGTTCTCTACCCTTGCCAACACTTGGTATGGTCACACTTTTTAATATTAGCCATTCTGGTAGGTCCCAAACTACTTTTGACTGTGAAGATTAGTTTTGAAACCAAAGTTGTTTTTAAAACTTAATTGATGATTTATTTTTAAGTTATTAGAATGATTTTTCTACCCAGAATAGAAGTAAACATTGTTGTCCCCAAAACTCAAGAAAGGAAAGAGACCTTTAGCAATAATAAAACTCTTATGAGGTATTGGAAATAACTGGACAGTTGGGCTGGTACGTCCATCACTGCTCTGGAGAGGGGTAAAAGAAATCGAGTGTGCACTGGAAAGACTGGAGCAGTGGGAAGTCAGGCTGGATGATGACTCGGTTTGATGGGTTACTAATGGGTTACTAATGGATACTTCGTATTGAAGAAGTTTTCATTTTTCTCATTCCTACCCAAAGAAAAAACACTGTCTTTGAGGTTAGTGGGAAAAATAATGTCTAAATAATAAATGGGATGGTTGTCATGCTCGCTACCATAGAGTAAACCTTGGGTAAAAACAAAGAGCTTGGAAATAGATGCAGATGGTCATATTCTCCCCAAACCCAACTTCTTACTAGTCATGTGATTTGGGGTGAGTTTACTTGAACCTTTGGGTCTAGTTTTCCTAATGAGTTAAAGTAGTCCTGATGTATCTACTTTGAAGGGTTGCTGTTAGGAACAGCCTGGCAATGCATGTGAAGGGCCTGAAATACTTTTAAGTGCATGCTCCGTGGTAGTTCTGATGGTGGTTCACGGACCAAAGATGAAATGAAAGATGGTTTTGTTTGGCAGAGACCAGGGAAAAAGGTGCAGAGGGACTCTGATTTTTCACTTCCTTTATCAGTAACATCTTCTTACCATTCTTTAGCCCCTTGGTCTTTACCTTTAATGAGGAGCATGTAGGTATAGCATTGTTTAAAGAAAACTGTATTTTTGTGATGGCGGGGGTACAAATGAACTTATGCCCCTTCCCCAACTGTGTTAAATAAAATTTAGTTTTCTCATTTGAAGACCCTCAAATTGAATTGTTACAGATGATCTCATTATAGATCATCATTATATTAGCCTAATTTTGAAGTTATGATACATATGTGACACAGAGCCATCTGTACAGAAATCTTCACAAAGAGATAACACTTAATAATGGATTTAAAAAGCAATTCTCAACAACAACAAAATAAATAAAAAGCAATTCTCACCACCAGCGCTGCCATGACGGGGCCGTGGATGATGTAAAGCAAATGGGTTTCCACACTCAGCCAGCAGCTGAAAAAAAGGAGGGAGGGAATGCATGAATATAAATGCATTTTCTTTACAAATATGTTCACTTAAAAACCACCAAAATACTTACTTGTCATTGAAGTACAGCGCCCTAGTAATCGCATGGATAGTGGTTGGCACCAGCGGGAACCCTGAAAATGTGAAAAAGCAGAAATCACACCTGATTTCTTGGTCATAAGCTACAACTGTGATTGCATGGAAAATGGTCGTTTATTTTCAAAAATAGTGGCAAATTGTAATATCTCTGTCAAGATACTTCCTGATGTTTTTACACAAACTATTTGTGGTCAAACCAGGTAAAAGTCTCTTGGTTAGAACATCATGTGTCTTCAGAGTTTCATTAAGAGCATCCAGATAATTAAAAGCCTTTTACAAATTATCCAGGATGGTAGGCACCTTATTACTCTATGACCATTATACCATTGTTATGTCTATGGTGATGACAATGATGATGATGATGATGGTGATGACTGTTAGTTGAGACCAGAAAGCTCTTCACTGTGTGTGAACTGGACTCTCTTATAGAGAGGAGTTGGGTACCCATGGAGGGAAGTGACCTGGGGCAGCTTATGGAGACAAAAGCCTGATTGCTCTGAAAGCCTTATTGATGTTCATAGTATTTCTTGTAGGCTTTTTGTTTTCCTGTCTGTTTGTATCACGTATATTGATCCCATTTTCTTTCCATAAGAATATTTCAGGGCACAACTGCATTCCCCACCCTCTGTAAGTTCTGCCTGCAGAACCTCTATGAAGGCAGCTTAGCATCTACTTCCCTGACTAAACTCCAAGTGCTAGTCAAAAGCAACTTTGAATTTATAAACAGAACGATGGGGGTCGTTACTGGCAATGCATTCGGTCAGGGTACCTCTTTTTAAAATCATTTTTCAAGTGTCATCTAGAATAAAGTTGTGATTCTTGCAAAATGATTTTTTTCTCAGATGTACCCCAGCCCAACAGAATATTGCTTGAGACATTTGTAGAAAGAGCTTTTAAAACTATCATCGGATTAAGAAATGTATCTCAGAAGTGAGTTAGACCTCCACACTTTTATTTTCTGTGAATTATATGCAGAAAGAGAATGCCTCAGAATATTGAGTTTTCACATGAGAACAACCTCAGCTTCTTAACCCATGAAGCATATAATTCAATAGGGCCATTGATTAAATGCTTGGCCTGAGAGAATTTTGAGTTAGACTCTTTACACAAAACATAATTGTGTTTTATTCACAGCAGTTCTAACGTATCATTTCCCCACTTGGGTTTTAGAAACAGAAATTCATTCTCTTGATTTATTCTGAAACATACGTTTTAGAATTAGACAGCAGAAGAAGCATATGGAGACTCCCCCCCACCCCCACCTCATCATTTTGTAGAGAGGAAGATGTGTTCCTTAATATACAGAGGAGCGCGGACCCTGTATCTGTTCATTCCCGGTGCTCTTTGCCTTGCTCTAGCCATGATACCACTTTTGATGCAGTTTGTTTACCCTTTCTCTTCCTCTCATCCCCCAGGCACCAAGGGCCATAGCGGCCCTTCCTGCCACTGAAGTTGGGGAGGGTAAAAATAATCTCTTCTCCCTAGGATTCTTTTTTTTTTTTTTTTAGGGGGACCAAATAAATTCTATGTGTTCATTGTAAAAGTCCACAGGGGGAATTTCCTTCTTTGAAATTTAACAAGAGGAGAACGAGCAAGGTGAAGAATCAATCTGGAGAGTATTGTAAAATAAATGATTTTTTTCAGAGAACTAAACTTCACTATTTGAAGTTGCTTCAATTTGAGAGAAATCAACTAGTAAGCGGCCCCGTGCAGATTTGTAAGGGAGTAACTACCGAAAGAAGCCTTCTTTCACTTTCTGTTGGGAAGAATTGCACCACTGGGTACTTTTCTCCCAGAGGGTGATGTTCTTCAAGTCTCTTATAATTTTTAGGATCTGTTCCAGATCCTGGAGTGGGTAGTATTATTCACAGCTGAAATGAATGGATGGGATGTACGTCACCTGCAAACAAAGTTATGTCTTAGGACATAGCTTTCTTGGGCCAAATCTTCTGCCGTACCACTTTCAGACTCTTTTCAAAGCACGGGTTATGTCTTATTTCATGGTACCATAAAATTTAGGACCTATCATACTTTTTAGGTGTGAAAATAATTTCAAAAGGACAATAAAAATATTATCCAGTAGAAATTTTTTCTTCTTCCCTGCTCCATTAAATTCTTTAAAGATTCTGTGACACTATTTTTCTTGAGAAGTTATTTCAGTTGTACTTTTCACTGTCTTCCTCTCACCCAGAGATAATGCTTGCCCAAAGTTCTGAGACAGAACAATTGTTTCAAAACACATCATCATGGTTGTCTCTCAACTTTGTTCCCAGACATGGTAAAGAGTTGGGTGGAATTTTGGAGCATGTACATGCACACACGTGTGTGCAGGGGTAGAGAAAGATAGATTTAAGTCTGGCCTGCTAAAAAATAATTACATTTTAGAACTATATCGGTTGACTATCTGTCTTTCCAAACATCTGTCTAGAGGGAAGTGCAAATCCTCATTCTTTTAAATTTATGATTCCATGCTTACCTTACTGAGTGCAATGTTCCTTAGGATCCCACTTTAATCATTCTGATAAAGTTTTAAGTATTTTCTGATTAAGAAAGGTTAAGGTATCCCATAAATATTTTTACTTATTTTTATTACCTTCTTTTTGATACAGCTGAACAGCTTGTTCCTTTTTCTCTTTGAATTGTTTATGCGTGTTAAGCAGATGTCTTCATCGAGCTGTCTATGATGATGTCAAAAGTTTTATAACTAATTCACAATGCATCAGAATGGAAAGAGTAGTTATAAATTGTTCCTTCCAGGGTGTCCTCATCTCTGCTGAATGTCACAGGCAAGAATAAATTTACAACCTTTTTCTTCCATGGGAAATTTTCTGAGTATGGCAGATAGATGTTTTTGAATAGTCAAAACCAGTATAAGAAATATGCCATAGATTTTATTTTAAAGGAAATAAGTAAAATACATCAGACAGAAATGGGGTGTGTGTGTGTGTGTGTGTGTGTGTGTGTGGCAGGCCAGGGGTGGGATGTTATTTTCAGGTCTTCAGTTGGAAGGCATCTGACCAGCACCAATCATTACTATTGTGATGATCAGAATTACTGTTGGGGGCATTGACCTGTATTCAATTGATTCCTGGTATGATTAGTTTTGGAGAACAAGAAATCTCTGACAAGGTACATATGAGGCTGAGAAGGTCAGGGAAAGGTAAGATCAGCCTCTTGTGGAAGGCTGCAGCTAAAAGAAAAAATAATAAAAGGCCATTTTGATCTTTGTATTCTGACCTGTTTTGAGGTCAAGGAAGAGCAAGAGAACCCAGCACTGTAGGACAGTCACAAGCCTGCTTTCTAATCTCACTAGATCGTTAAGGTAACAAAATAAGGGGGTTGTGGGGGAACAGTGGTGAGGTGGTTTGGGGTATATTCTAGATGGGTTGTCCAGTTCGCAAAGACCCCTCTCCCATTTTTTCTGGATGGGTCACCCATCTCCAGACATGTTTGCACTATGTGATAATCTCCCTCTCAAAGTCCGTGGCCATTATTCATTGAGCAGTGGCTGGCCCCCTGAGTTCAGCTGGAGCAATCAGATTCTCTTGTCCTGCTATTCAGAATTAGGACTTAAAGACAAGCACCTAGTCTTTTTATGTACCTGGAACAGAAAAATGTGAGCTCAGGAAAATTTGGGGTAGCTTTAATTGACCATTAGGATTGGGGGAGCAGAGACCCTATGATCTATGGTCTGTAGAGAAAGAGAAGGGTTAAAACAGATGCTTAGGAAAAACAAAACAAAACAAAACACACACAAGACAGAGACAAAAGATAGAAGGAGAGTGCTCCTGGTTTTCTAGTCCCAGTGTACAACACTTGTAGTAGCCTTGGTCCATTTCAGCCCTTGACTTCCATGAGCTACTCTAGATTCTGATAATTTCTCTCTTTTTGCTTAAATTAGAAAATCTTATTCTCTGTTACTTGCAACCAAGGAGACGAAGCATCATCAGTTCATCGATGACACACCCCAAATATCTGCCCCACTAGCCCACCACTATACTTTTGTCCTATTGGTTTTGGGTCATGTGTTTTGCTAAAGTCCATATATACCTGTTAGGAAGGGTGTTATGGAAACAAATATTGCATAGGGCCAGGCCTGGTGTAGACTGTGAAAGATTTTAGGTCACTTACATGACTTCCCAGACATATTTCCATACAGTTGGTGACAATGCCTGTTGAGTAGGGGTTTAAATACAAAGGTTGATGTTTTCAGAAAGCTTCTGGATTATCTTCTCTCCTCATTAACTCTTTCCTCTCCTATCAATATTTTTAGGGGCTCTGCAAAATGCTGCATTAAAGAGCAGGCTTAATTGAGAGTAATCCACAGCTTCTGCTCCAAGAGCCATAGTCACCCTATCAGTGGAGAATAAGGGCAAGCCTTTGGCTCTACAGTCGGGATCCTCCTCTGGTATGGGAGGTTCACAGGATGTGTCTTTTTTTTGGTAAGGCAGCATGCTTTTTTTGTCCCAGAGCTTTTTGCCTCTCCCTGTCTCACTACCTACCTAGTTTCCTTCCATCAGAGTGAGCTAGACTTTAGCAACCCCTGGGGGAAGGGGAGAAATTCTAGAGTGGCCTTATCGACCTCAACACCCCACCTTAGTCAATCTGTACAGAAGCAGCCATGGTTTAAGCAACCAACCACAGGCTTTTCAAAGTCATTGCCATGCACTGTGGTGTCAGGTAGGCTGCACTTGGAGTCCCAGGAGGTTATTTATGTCTATTGTTTGGTGGGATTCTACCTCCTGACCTTTCACTGGAGGAGTCCTGCTGATGGATTGATAAGAAGGAATGTTTCTGAGGAAGGGAAGTGGTGCCTGGATGGAGGAGATACAGAATTCAGAATGTGAAACTCTCCTTTGTTCCAAACAGGATGATAAATAAAACTGAAGGGAGGGTCTAATCAGATCTCTCAGTCAGGGCACATTTGTCCATCTGGTAGCTGGGTTTGTTTCCTGGAGAAATGCATAATCACACCCCTCCTTCTCTGCACTGACTCCCATGCTGGTCACAATCCATATGAACTTGTTAAAGGGCTTCTACCAAGCTCTCTTGGAGACTGAACTCCTGCCCCCACCTGTGTCCCATCATTCCTCACAAGACCTAGGCCCCTGATCTGTTTCTGAGACCAGAAAGACTAGAAGAAGACTGTAAATATGCAGACAGAGGTGAAGGTGGCTCAGAACTCAGCTGGAAAAATACATACCCCAGCCCAAGAGATAATACCACCGCAGGTGCTGCTCCTCAGTGAACACGGCCACCACGATGAGTGTGTGCAGATAGATTCCTTCACAGAGCATCCAGAAATAATTGCATGCCATCATGTACTGGTGAAAGAAATGCAAAATCTTGCAGCTCAGCTGTCAGAAAGAAATGGAGAAAGTCAGTGGAAGATATTGACCGTGAACAGAGGGTAATGTGAAAACGAGCCAAAGTATTTGTATTCAGCCTTTGAGGGAGTTTCCCCAAGCATCTGTGGACACGTGCCACCCTCTGTCTCCTCAAATCAGAATGACAGTGCATAGAGCATTAGTATTACAGGTAAACAGCCATCTAGGGCAATGGAAGCCTTGTCCTCAAAATGTTCTTTTCCTGTTACATTCTGGGGACATATATAGACTAGACAGGTTGATTTCCCTGCAATATTTCTAAGGCCCATAATTTTTGAGAGCATCCAAGGATTTTTCACATGACTTTTATGGCCCTTTTTCTGTGGCCAATGAGGCAAATAACCCAGAAATTGTTAATGATGCTCCTAAAGTTCATTGATCTGTTGGTGATGTCTCGTTAGCAATAGAGAGGAGAGAACCAAGTGATAAATTTCTCATATATGAGCCAGGAGCTATGCTGAACCCAACTGATGTGAGTGTTATGGGAGCCTTAGCTTCTATATTAGGATCCACATGTTTGGTGCACAGAGATTAGGAATAGCATCCTTGTTTAGTACTCAGTGCAGATGTAGGAACCACATCTCTGGGGGAATCGGATCAGCTACATATTGTTGTCTGTATAGAAATAATCATTGCTTAAACTACATAACAGAATACCCTAAATTATTTCATAGTCATCTTTAGAATAGGGCTTCTCATCTTAGTACTACAGATATTTTGGACTGGATGATTTTTTTGTTGTTGTGGGGTGCTGTCCTGTGCATTGTTGGGTATTTAGCAGTATTCCTGACCCCTGTCCATTAGACACCAGTAGCAGCCCGGCCCATTCATGAAATCAAAAATGTCTCCAGACATTACCAAATATACTCCGGGGAGCAAAATGTTCCTGGTTGAGGATCACTACCCTAGGATATTTAGCTGTGCTTAACTCTGTCTAGCAACAGTGACAACAACATCTACTATTCAAGACATTAGGTATTAGAGATGATTGTTTGCATTATTATTTTACCAGTTGCTCCCTATTGCATTTTGAATCTGACTGATTTCAGGCTTTCTTTTTTACAAAGTATGATAGCCATAACATGACTTCCAGTGCTGCACTAACCTTTTCAGGACTGCACATTTCTATTTAATGCATAGCAGTAATAATTTATTTACTGAGAATCCAATGTGCTCAGTCCTTTCGGGACTCATAGAACATAGGGAAAAGCCAGCTGGGTCCACAAGAAGGCAAATATTGCATTTTCAGAGACAGAAGCAACTTCTGATTCTGACCAAAGTGGAACAGTAGTGCAAATAATTCAAAACATCAGGTAATCCAAAATAATTTATAATTGGCTTAGGAAGGCACTGATTTTTTTTTCTATCTGAATACCTTCCTGACTGGAATTATTTGATTTAATTTTATATTAGTTTGCATTTGCTAAGCAAACACTTGCTAGGTGCACATGAACTCAAACATATAGGTGAAGTAAGAAATTCAGTCGATACTCCGCATTCATTTTTGAAGACTACTCTTATTTCAAAGCCCTATACCTTCTGGGTCAAGAATCCCAGTGTAGATGCTTAGGTGTCTGCCACTTGTAGAGGAGGGGATAGGGAGAAGATAAAGATGATAGCCCTGTGCAAATATGTGGCTCTTTGTCATCCAGAGCAGTTTGGCTTCATGTTTTATAGACAGTCAATTCTCATTATTCACAGTAGTTATGTTCTACAAAGTTACTGCAAAAACTGAATTAGCAAATGCTGAGCCATTGCTCCAAGGGGAAATACAGGTTTAGGTTCCTTTAAGCCTCTGGTCAAAATATTTTCATCCACCAATCAATATATAACTTTTATTTGTTTCTGTTTAAAGATAACTTATTTAATATATATTGTTGATTTACTAACATTGAACTCATGGCTAACAACACTATAACTTCTGCCTGAGGGAAACTTATCTAACATATCTATTTTTTCTGTAAGATACATCATAGCCTACTTGTGCTTAGGAATATGACAGCACTTAGGCATTGTGCTTGGGGGCTATTTTAAGCAATTAAATCACCAACAAAAAGCACAAAAATGTGAAAAGCATGGCATTAAATAGACTGTGAAAAGGACATTTACACTATGAGAGATGAAATAAGAAGACAGAGTGTTGCCTTGTTCAGCCTCAGCTGGGAATATGTACATCAGGTGACTCAGTGTTTTTGCTACTCTGTGCATGTCTGTGAATGACCATGAAAGCACTGAGAATATGGATTTTGGACTTACAAATAAATTTTAGCAAGTAGGCAAATTTGTAAATATGGAATCTTTGAATAATGAGGATCAATTGTATTTGGGTTCAGGGTAAGATATTTTCTGAGGATAAATGGCTCAAAAGTTCACAAAAATTCTGAAAATCACCAGCCTATTAGTTTTTTCCCCAATATATCATGGACATAATTGGATATATCTAGATGATCAAGATGATTATTAAAATTTTTATAAAATTGGTCACCACTTTGATCAGTGGTTCATAACTAGGGTTGTTTATCAGTATCACCTGGGGAACACTTACAAAATATACATAACCAGACCTCATCTCCCTTGTGTATTTTCAAAATATTTTAGGAGTTTCTAATGTAGGTTCCTAATGAAGAATCATGTGCCTGAGATATTCAAGGTCATTCAGTTGCATTCAACAAACATTTATGGAGCACCTATTAGGAGCCAGGAACTACACTAACTCTGTGAATATCAAGATGAATAAGGTATAGTCATATAATCTCTGACTTGATTATAACTCTTCCCTCAAGGATGGAGTAAAGCAGGTATTCAACAGAGAGGTCCTCTTGCCTAAGGTTAGTCCTTCCCATCATTCTGGGATGATTTTCTGCTTAGCAGCATGAGGTAATAAGATATTAACTCTGAGATCAAATAAGCTAAATAGCTTTTTGACTATTCTTCCAGGAAGCAGTCATAATACTGTAATTTTGTTTAGAATAATTATTTCCCAAGTTGCAAGAAATAATCTATATTCAAATATAACTAGATCACTCCCAAGTAAAACAACAAATGTTCCAAGCCAAAAATATATGGAATTTGTGAATTATGCTCTATTTTATTTTCTTCACTAATATGGGCAA
This sequence comes from Mirounga angustirostris, assembly GCF_029215605.1. Classification (NCBI taxonomy): domain Eukaryota; kingdom Metazoa; phylum Chordata; class Mammalia; order Carnivora; family Phocidae; genus Mirounga; species Mirounga angustirostris. The sequence continues at coordinate 69,962,131 of NW_026991720.1, read as the reverse complement.
CAAAGAAATAATTCTACTGTGAATGATATGTATCCTAAGAAGTAAAAGCAATACTATCCACTTTGGCTTCAGAAGACACCATTTAGTGTCTTCATTATCTGTTTGTGTTTCAATAAAACATAAAATTTGTTGAGCAATAATGTCACTATCAAGAGAAGAGATACTACAGTTTTCTTGATTGGGTACACTCATTAGACAAATCTATGTTTACCATCAAATGGCATGAAGAGCTTTTATAGTAATTTGATTAAAAATGGAATTGGAATTATAGAGCAAAGATTTTCTTTAGTCTAACAAATTAAGTCAACCTCAAAATTCTACAGAATGTTGATGTTCAGTTGTGGATTTTATTCCAATTATATCTCCCAACCACACTTAAGAAAATTCTTCTTATCTGTATAGCATAGAAAATATTGTGTGTCAATGTGTTTAAGAACCATTCAATGGGGGGTACCTGGGTGGCTCGGTTGGTTAAGCATCTGACTCTCGGTTTCAGCTCAGGTCATGGTCTCAGGGTCGTGGGATCAAGCCCTGCGTCAGGCTCCATGCTCAGCTCAGAGTCTCCTTGGGATTCTCTCTCTTGCTCCCTCTGCCCCTACCCCTGCTCATTCTCTCTCTTTCTCAAATAAATAAATAAATCTTTTTTTAAAATTTTATTATGTTAGTCACCATACAATACATCATTAGTTTTTGATGTGGTGATCCACGATCCATTGTTTTCGTATAACACCCAGTGCTCCCTACATGCCCTCCTTAATACCCATCACCGGGCTAACCAATCCCCCCTCCCCACTCCCCTCTAAAACCCTATTTGTTTCTCAGAGTCCATAGTCCCTCATGGTTCATCTCTCCCTCCAATTCCGCCCCCCTCATTTTTCCCTTCCTTCTCCTAGTGTCCTCCATGCTATTCCTTATGTTCCACAAATAAGTGAAACCATATGATAATTGACTTTCTCTGCTTGACTTATTTCACTTAGCATAATCTCCTCCAGTCCCATCCATGTTGATGTAAAAGTTGGGTATTCATCCTTTCTGATGGTTGAGTAATATTCCATTGTATATATGGACCACGTCTTCTTTATCCATTCATCTGTTGAAGGGCATCTCGGCTCTTTCCACAGTTTGGCTATTGCGGACATTGCTGCTATGAACATTGGGGTGCATATGGCCCTTCTTTTCACTACATCTGTGTCTTTGGGGTAAATACCAAGTAGTGCAATTGCTGGGTCATAGGGTAGCTCTATTTTTAAATTTTTGAGGAACCTCCACACTGTTTTCCAAAGTGGCTGTACCAACTTGCATTCCCACCAACAGTGTAAGAGGGTTCCCCTTTCTCCACAACCTCTCCAACATTTGTTGTTTCTTTCCCTGTCCATTTTTGCCATTCTAACTGGTGTAAGGTGGTATCTCAATGTGGTTTTGATTTGAATTTCCCTGATGGCTAATGATGATGAACATTTTTTCATGTGTCTGTTAGCCATTTGTATGTCTTCTTCAGAGAAGTGTCTGTTCATCTCTTCTGCCCACTTTTTGACTTGATTATTTGTTTTTTGGGTGTTGAGTTTGAGAAGTTCTTTATAGATCTTGGATACCAGCCCTTTATCTCTAGTGTCATTTGCAAATATCTTCTCCCATTATGTGGGTTGCCTCTTTGTTTTGTTGACTGTTTCCTTTGCTGTGCAGAAGCTTTTTATCTTGATGAAGTCCCAAAAGTTCATTTTTGCTTTTGTTTCACTAGCTTTTGGAGATGTATCTTGAAAGAAGTTGCTGTGGGCGATGTCAAAGAGGTTACTGGCTATGTTCTCCTCTAGGATTTTGATGGATTCCTGTCTCACATTGAGGTCTTTCATCCACTTTGAGTTTATCTTTGTGAATGGTGTTAGAGAATGGTCGAGTTTCATTCTTCTGCATGTGGCTGTCCAATTTTCCCAGCACCATTTATTGAATAAATAAATCTTTAAAAAAAAATTCAGTGGGGTAAAGAGTACCTCCATATGAAAACTGCTTTGGAATTTTTTGTTTTTTTAGAAAAGACCAACCTTAGAACAGGTGGTCAATATTTTGAGGTGTTCCTATGTTGTACTGGGGACAAGAGAGGGATTTGGGGATGAGAAGTAGAAAGGAAATCAGCACTGATCTATGGAAGCAATGCAGGCAACAGTAGGTCACAGCCTATATCCTACCTTTAAGCCATTGAAGAATCTACAATGAACCATTCTTGGTACCATTTGCCCTATGGGTATGTTACCAGGTCTGAAAGGGAGCTAGAGAATACCATCTTGCCTCCCAGAACTCACTCCACCATCTTCATAATGTCTGAAATGCCACATAATTTCATTTCTTTAGCTTAAGACTGTTTTCCTTATTAAAATGCCATACCTCTGGAAAGGATTACACATTTAATCCTATCATTCATAGAAACCTTAGAGTGGAAGGATTGAAGAACTTAAAAAGGAATGGGGATGGAGAACCATAGGAAACACAGATGTGGAATGTGGCATAACAAATACTTATTAATCTTATACTGGATGCAGGCATTAGGCTGGAAGATTAAAGTGGTCAAACACCAACTGTACTCCCAAGAAACTTAAGAGTCTTGAAGGCCCAGAGAAGTGCTGCCAAAGGTAAGCTTTCTACAGTGGAAATTTTTGGCAAGGGCCAAGCCAGTGCATACTTCATTCACATAATACATTTTGTATGTGACCAAAAACTCTTTTCTGTTACAAAAAATACTTGCAATTTCTCCCTTTCATTGGTAAAATGGAATATCAGGTGAATAGGTTTGGCTTCCATATTAATTCTGTCAAGTCAAAGCTGCTAGGTTTGTCATGTTTTAAAGTAGAAAGTTTAAAGTTTGCTCTAAGTTCAGAGTGATTTCCAGTGACTAAGCATGATTATTTATGTTTCCCTAAAGCTTCTAAAAATGTTTTTTTTTAAATGTGGTAATTCTTTTTATTGTTTTTGCTTTTCAGAAAAATTAATACTTGACACCAGTCTTGCCTGAAGTTTTAAGTCAGCTGTTCAGGGTTAATAAGAAATGAATTTTTCTACTGAATTTACAGAACATTTAGCTTTGTTAAATAATTTCTCATCTTTTTCTTCATTATTTATTATACAACATTCGAGGATAATACAGCTGCCTTAAGATTTCAGATCTGAGAAATCTATGGCAAGACTTTTAGAAAGTGCATTAGTCAAGGTACAATTTAAACATGAACATACACACATTCCATAACCCAAATCTATAACATGGACTATAATCTTTCCCCCTACAATATGGCCTGACTTTGTAGAACAGTGGATTTCAACTGGCACCCTAACACAGAAGGAAGGGTGCAAAGTCATATTTTCTTGAGCCAGGGAAGAAGAATCGATAAGTCAATCTCTAGATATTTTGCTCGAAGGAAAAGACATTTTTGAAAACCGTGAATAAGAAAGATTTGTGGTCTATATTGGTTAAATTTACCAGGTTAATTTATTACATTTTACTTAATGGACATTTAGATTACACATTGAGTGAACATGTAATTGCTGTTAAATATGTGTCTCCCTGATCATCTTTTTGTCTCTGCTGTTTCTCCTATCTTGACCCTCGGGATTTAAACCCAGTAATATTTATACAATAGGTGAGCAGTAGGTGCCAATTAAATCTAAATGAACATGGCTTTGGGTAGTGCTTATAATGTTGTCCACTGAAAACATTTTGATACCTAATTTGATTATTTCTCAAGTATCCAAACAAGAGCTGCTTAATCAAGATTGGACAAATAAATTCCAGGGTCCTTTTTTTCTAACAGACCTATGGTTCTCACAAATGTCTGAAGGGGTCAGGCTATTGACATCAATAAAAAACTTACAGTGCTGGGCAGGATCCCCGGCAGGGGTGCCCTTCTGAGTCTCTGCCATGTTCTTCTAAGTTTTGGCACCTTTAGAAGGCCAACAATTCCCTGTCATTTATGCCCTATAGCCCTGCTAAAGCAGTTCCTTCTCTTTGCACAACAGTCTTCAAGCTGAGCATACAAATTCTTCTTTCTGAAAACACTTCCAATCTTCGTGATTTGCAATTTATCTTTTTTTTTTTTTTTTTTTTTTTTTTTGAGAAAGAGAGAGCACAAGAGGGGCTAGGGTCAGAGGGAGAAGCAGACTCCCTGCTGAGCAGGGAGCCCGATGTGAGACTCGATTCCAGGACTCTGGGATCATGACCTGAGCTGAAGGCAATCGCTTAACCAACTGAGCCACCCAGGAGCCCTGCAGTTTATCTTAAAACATTCCCAGTCTTGAAATAATGGTTAAATAACATATTTAAAACTATAATCACCTATAAACCTGGTAGTTTAATTTTGATAATATACCTACTTTTTACTCTGTCACAATGGTTCACATTTTTCAATTATTTACACTGCATGCAAATCATCCAGAACTTTTCAAGGCCTTTGAGCTTATTACATGTAAAATCCATAATCACTTGTTTTCTCATAAAGGAGAGATGAAAGACTTATTTATCAGCTGAATTCAACGGCATGTGACAGGAAGATGGATGCTCTCTATTGAAGTACTATTTATGTATGCAATTGAAACATTTTTCTCCAATGGCCATCTTTGTATGAGACCTATTTAAAAGTATGTCTTTTGCTGCTTCCCTTATCATTTCAATTAAAAGAAAACAAGCTTTTGTGTGAGTCAAATATACTCAGTATCTCTTCTTCCCACCCCATCATTCCAAATAGCACTTCTTTAGAAAACAGAAAATCCAGAGAAAACATGCTCTCCAATGATTGAAAAAGGTCCTACTTTATGGGCCCTTCATCAGTCTGCCCCTGATCTGTGAGAAGGAATTTTGATTTCAGGATCATTCTAAAGTATTATTATTGGAGAAGGGTTTTCATGATTAGCTTTTGGTTTTACATGAAAAAGTTTACAAGTGTTCCCATTCTCTGTAATATGATGGGAAGTGTGTGTTTATTTCTCATTCATTAGAAACACTATTGAACCCAGTTATAAGACCAAAACAAAATGGGAGATACTAGATTTGATGAGATGAGGGATGCTGAGAAGAGTTTTATTTCCCTTATTTGAGGTTGTGAATTGTCTTGAGACATGTTATGGGAGAATGAAGTATCTGAGTATTTTGACATATAATCAAAGGAAGGTAAATTATTTTACATTTTTAGAGCCAAAAGGACTCACTTTTTTTGTCTTTTCTATTGCTTTTCTTTTCTAAAACAGTATCAGTTTTACAAAGTTTCCAAAACAATATCAGTTTTACAAAGTTTCCAAAACAATATCAGTTTTACAAAGTTTCCAAAAAGACTTAGCAAAAAATTAGTGATGTTATTTATCACTGCCATTTTCTCCCTTTTGTAAGTGGTCCCTTATCATTCTGGAAGCTATTTGAAAGCAAGGAACTCAGCATTCCCAGCAGAGAAAGTTGCCCAGAAAAATAACCCAAAGTATCCTCAAACTTTTGTGTGCCTAAGTATTTCTGTACAGGAATGTATATTGTACTTGATAGATGATTTAAGGAATTTTGGAGGATAATTTTGATTATCTGAGAATGTTATTTTTATAGGCAAATGTTAATAATGCCCAACACCCCTAGTGCACAAATCCACAATTCTGCTTCTCTGTTTAGGCCTTCATTTTAAGGAAAATAATTTGTAAATTTATAAGCAAAACTTTATATTATTTTTTTAAGATTTTTTATTTATCTGAGAGAGAGAGCACAAGAGGGGGGAGGGTCAGAGGGAGAAGCAGACTCCCTGCTGAGCAGAGAGCCCAAAGTGGGGCTTGATCCCAGGACCCTGAGATCATGACCTGAGCTGAAGGCAGCTGTTTAACCAACTGAGCCACCCAAGCGCCCCAGAACTTTATATTCTTTAAATCAATTTCTTTATTAGGTGACTGATTATTTCATGCTGTTAGGAATGTCATCTGTTTCCCCAACATATCAACCCCTGAACTGCATTCCAAATGTGCAGAGTTTAGAGGGAGAAATGAGAATGTTTCTCTGGAATGTGATATATTTATTTCAAAGGTAACTTACATCTGGCCTGGTGCCTCATGCCCTCAAATTTCAGGTTTCAGTGAAGATTTTCACCTTCTTGTTTTCATCCTAGGTTTTTCCTGCCTATCATACGTCTGCTTTTCAGATTAGCATTTACCTTGCTGTAGTCACAAGAGTGTAAATTTTCTTTTCTGGGGTGTTTTTATTTCTAAATCCTCAAGGTCTCTATCTTCCTATAAGGGAGATTTTTTATTACTTTTTTCCAGGAGATTTTTGATTACTTTTCTCTTTAGAACTTTTGGGGAGCTGCGATAGTGCTCCTCCAGAGAAGTATTTTGTGTCATTCTCGGGTGTCTCAGGATGTTGTGTGAATCAGAAAATGCTGGAAAGGGCTTCTTACGGTTTCTTTAGGGAAACATGCCATACTGGGCCCAGGTACAACGGAAGAGGTATTTTATACTTTCAGAGTCAATGTGGGGTTTCCTTTGGAAAAAGCAGTCAGGCCTGTAGGGGCAATGCAGTCTTCTGTGAATGACTGCTCGGATTAGGACTTTGTCCACATTCTAGTCACTTCCACACAGACCGCCAGGATTGGTTACAGGTGAAAACTGGTATGCAACCATCCAGAAGAACTAGGAGATGGGGAGGAGTAGTGAGTAAAAATGTAGAGAAGAAAATCCTTGTGGGAGAGAGGTAGGTTAATCACAACTAAAAGCCAAAACGAAAAGGATTCTGATCTTCTAGTCGATTTTGTTGGAGTCTGGTAAGTTCCTGGAAATCACGTTTTTGTTCTTCTGTGAATGTTCCAGGAAAAGCTGGCCAACATATGTATGAATGTCAACAAGGCACCAGCCAGCACTATGGCTCTGGCTTGTTCTGCCTCCTGTATCCATGTGATGTGCAGATCATTCTGTCTTGTATGGGCACAAACTTTTGGGAAATGGAAGCTGCATCTCCATGATCTTCCCCAAATTATTTGGAACTGGAGTAAACAACACCGTGAATTTGTGGGCAAACGTTTTGTTTGTCTATCAGGGAGGATGGATTAAATGAGACTGACATCCAATTAGGTTGGTAATTTCCCCAGCTCTCTTCTATTGAAGTGAGAGGGTTATTTTGATACATGGAGAACTAAAAAGGAATATTGCTCAACTTTTCCTCTCCATCCCTTCATACATCTTACAAGGTTGAAAATGCCCTTTAATCTACTCCTTTTTAAAAAAGATTTATTTATTTATTTTAGAAGGGAGATGGCAGAGAGAGAGAGAGAATCTCAAGCAGACTCTGTGCTGAGCATGGAGCCCTATGTGGGGTTCGATCCACACCCTGAGATCACGACCAGAGCCAAAACCAAGAGTTGGATGCTCAACCAACTTGTACCACCAAGGCGCCCCTAATCTACTTTTTGATATTAAATTCTAAAAGGGGTGGCTATGGCTTACTTACAGGAGTCTGAGTTCCTGAAAGCATTTTAAAATGCATCCCTCCAAATATGTCCAGTTCAAATGTAAATAACAAAGGCGTCTACAGTAATTATCTTCCTATGGGGCTGATTTTCTCAAATTTTAGGATGCATCAAAATCACTGGCAGGTTCTTGGGCCCCAGTAGTAGAGATCATGATTCAGAAGGTCTAACGTGGGACCTGAGATTCTGCATTTCTAGGGAGCACCTGGGGATCCTGATGCTGTTGGTCCATGGGCCACCCTGAATGGGTTTAGGGTATAGAAGGAACTTCCTCAGTACCTGATTCCTGTTTTGGTTACTCGCTGGCCTTCCAGTGCTGATAATCCTAATTATCTATGTTCCAGTAGACTCACAATGCAGTGGGGAAAGTCCTGACTTTGATGCACATGTATACTAAAACCTCATGAGAAGGAATTACAGTACTTTTTGTCAAGATGCCAGTGCAGTTGATAAATGAAGGAGCAAAAGGAACTCATATCAACTCGAAAACTGTCAACTTGTACAGTCTTTAAAGCTAGCTGAATGAAGGAGAAAAATCCCCCAGTCAGAAAGTCAGCATTAAATAACTTTGTAAGGAAGTACTGCAGTGTTTCTCCAGAGGAATTTAAGGATGTAACATTTTCAATTAAATGTGAATCTGTCATGCAATCCTGAGCTGATTTCTGATAAAGCCTCAGAGAAAATGAGCTTGAATCTATGGAACGGTAGTTGGGATTTGGTGTGTTTAGGGGGAAAAAATGCACTGGAGATAAAAGTCCCATCTAAGATAAGAATGTTGGAAGATGATCTACAAATTGGCAAAGGAAGCACTCTGGAAGTGTTCTGAAAACAAAGCCACAGTAAACAGAAAAGCAGGATACACATATGATGGAAAAAAAGCCTGTTAGGAATGCAACACGGGAATACAATTAACAGCTTGCTATGCTCAAGGGTCTTTCTCTATATGGTATAATGAGGATATTATGTCACTCTGCACTAGAGGTTCTCAAGCCATGATTGACTTAGTTTTATTTTCTCAGACCACTGCCCTTTTGGTGATTTCCTATTTACTAACCTCTGAGTATTCTCTGCATTCTGTTTTTACACTTAGTCCCTTTTGGATTTAAGCAGTTTTTTGTTTGTTTGTTTGTTTTACAAATGCTCTGAAGTTTCCAAATCTGTGCTGTTTAATGCAGAAATGAAACCAGGTGCCACCATGGGAAAATGGCAAGTGCCTAAGGCCTAACGACAATGGTAGCAACTATAATATAAATAATAATAGCTAACATTTGAGAGTTGTTATGTGCCAGTGTTTTGAAGATTTTTAAGTGTATCAGTTCATTTAACCCTCACAAACGACTCTATGAGGAAGGTGCTATTATCATCTGCTCTTTACACATTAGCAAAGTGAGGTTAAGTACATTGCTTAACATTGCAGAATGATCTGTAAGTAAGTATAAGAGCTAAGGATTTGAGAGCCTGTAAGATCAGTAGGATCAATGCTATAGTATTTGGAGCAATCCAGCTAAGCACAGCAAATATCAGACTGACTTGCTCCATGGCTTTCTAGCAATGAACCAACAGAATGTACCACCAAGGGAGAGTACAAAATTCCTTCTATCTCAAGTAGAAGCTTTTTGAGAATGAAAACAAATCTATAAGATTGTCATTTGTGTCATTTGAGCATTTCATTTCCATAATATCTAAAATTTCATTTTAGATATATAGATATATAGATATAGATAACAATCTATATAGATTGTTTCACAAATCTATAAGAAATTCATGATAGCCTAGCTGCAAATGTTGACACGAAGCCTCACTACATAAACCATCTCACAAGGTACCATTTGTAAGACACTGATTTCCTGTGCTGAGGAACCACCCAGATTGGCCAGATGAGAGAAACTACAGGTTGGGTTGATGTTTTATAGCCATTTTAGGAAAAAATTCCTCAAATCCATATGGGAAAATGGCCAATTATAAATAATACATTTTAAAGGAAATAAAGAAATCCTCCATACTTTTCTGCACCATATGATCTTGGTTAAAATACCATTTATTGGTTTTGACAAATAAGAAAAGTGAAATGGCATAAATGACAGAGTAGGATATTTCCTTACCATCATTCTCTCTGCATTGTCCCTCAAATCCATCATACGTTTTCATCCTCAGTCTAATTTCTTCCATAAGCTACTAAAGTGGATAATTCCAATATATTTTTACCTGCATTGATCTCTCTCATCTCAAAAACTCTGCTGTCCCTGTCACGTCTCTCACACTGAGATGCCCTCCCTTGCACCAGCCTCCTCTGGGCTGAGTATGAGATGAAACCCAGTTTCCAACCCTGGGTTTCATCTATCTCTGATGTCTCAGTTCTGGGCATCCATTCCAAACTGATCTTCCTGTGACTAGGATGAAGTTCTGACAGTCTGGTGGCTCATCTGTCCCGAACAAATTAGAATTAGAATTTGTTTTTCACAACTTGGGGCTCATTTGACTTTACTTATATAAGAGGCTACAGAAAATGTGACTGGATTATTTTGGCTTTTGAAGTGCAAAGTGCCCAGGTTCCCAGTAAAAACTAATCTGCCTGTATTGTCCCTTTTAGACCCAGAGAAAAAGTGCAGAGAGACATTTCTTTCTAGAAAATGACAAATATGCTGCCAGCTTCCTTTAGATTCAGTAAGAACAATGCTTTTAATTCTGCCTCCTGACTCTCTACATGAAGATCATCAAATAAGCAGATAGAACAAGAAAATGAAATTTTAGATATTATGGAAATGAAATGCTCAAATGACACAAATGACAATGGGCAATTTTCACATCACTCAATAAACTGAGGCTCTATTCAGCCCTTATTTATGCCATGAGTTATTTTGAGTTTAACTTTTTAAAAAAGAATATCAAGGAATGAAATTCTTACCCTTGGTTTTACAGGAGAGACTCTGCCTATCTAAAAAACTTCCAAGGGAAGAAACTAGCTACTTTGATGGGAAAGGGACCACAAACCCATGGGGATTCCCTACTGAGGAGTGAGAACATTGTTTTCTTTTGCCCCCAACTAAATAAACTCTTATAGAAGCAGTGCAACAGCATTTGGGATGATGCAGCCTCCTTTTACAAGAAATAACTTTCTTTTTAATATATTCCCTTGGGCACTGGGAAGGAAAATCTTTTTGCCTCTTAACTGCTGATTCAGTGACCTAAGAACTGGGTCAAAATGAAAAAATAATCCACAACTCTGCCTTTAGTTTGCTTAAGAGAAAAAGTGTCTTAAAATATATATATATATATTTTAAAGGAGACACATACCTGAATCACAGGTAAATGGAATGCTGATAAATATGCTTTAATTTATGGCCTCAGTTATATATTTTTTGTTAGTTGTAATTTCAATCGATATTTGTAATTGACAATGTCCAATAACTACCCTTTTTCAAAAATTTACTGTGGGTTTTTTTTTATTTTTTGGCCTTTTCTTGGGTTTTTCTTTATTATCTCCACTCTTCTTGGCTATGGAGAACCTTAATCTAAGTTTTCTGGAATGTCACTTTTTCAAGAAAAATGCAGTATTTCAAATAATTCATTTAAAGTAAATTTTAAATATATAATTTTGCATGTGACTTAGTAATATATTGATGACCTGATTCTCAGTGTTGAGATGTTATTTTGTCTGTCTCTTTAGAGGTAGAGAACTTTACTCTTAGGAAAGATGGGGATTTCCTACTTAAACTTTTCCTACTTCTTTTTTATCCCCTATAAATTTAAATATATTACAACAGGGAAAATTTCTCCTTTCTTGATGCCTGAATTTATAGTTTCAACTGCAGTTCACTTTCAGAGTCTTCTGGATGGGAAACGATACTTAATAAATTGGGCTTCTATGAACGCATTCATAACAGAATATGTATTTTCAAGGTGAGCTACAACACAGATTTCAAGATTGTGTCTCTTTTGGAAATAAGCAGTTTCAAGGATGAATAACATATAAGACATGTCCTACTTGAGGGTTCTTTCTTGCCCTTTCTTGAACTAACTTTGCTTAGACAGAGCAGCCCTGTGTTGTTTGCATACGGAGAGTTAGAGAAGAGATTTAGCAAGATCTCGCTGGAAAACAATAACTGTTGTAAATAGAAAACATACTAAACACAAATGACCTAGTTTTGGGGGGCCAAGTGCATTACGCTTCACAACTTACAAACATGATTTAATTTTTGTCATTGTAGCCATTTCTTTTTAGCCGACACTATTTATACGTATTTGGTAAAAGGTGCAAATTTCCAAATTTTGTCTTACGGAATAAAAAGACTTTTGGAAATGTGAAAGAAGGCACAGGGTGTTCACATATTATGACCGTTCCCTGTTTCCCACTGTCAATGGCTTATTATTGGTGGTGTATTCTCATTTGGTCTGCCCTCAGAGGAATGAGGCTTCTCTTTCAGGCACACAGTCTTTTTGCTCCTTTGTTTTCTGTTAAAAAAAATCTTGCAAACACTTGGAAATAGGTAAACAAAGGGCTGAACCCCCCATGTATGGTTGCGAGACATAGGAAACCGTTTCCACATGAGGTGTGATCCATTTCTAGGGATTGTCATAAATAGCTATGTTTCCCAAATTCTATGAATTCAGTTCAGCTTAAAGCCTAAAATTTGAGTTTGGGGCACTCAATAAACACTTGATTGATTGGATTAAATTCTACCTTTCAAGATTTTACAATTTTTCCCTAGGAAGTGTGTTCTTGGATAGCTAAAAGTAATAAGTCTGTTAGGTTAACAATATATTGATTGGCAGAACCACGTGCTAGTCATGCCATAAAGATAAGCTTCTTTCCTGATTTTCAAACTTAGATCACTTTGAGAGTGCCTAATGTGTGCAACAGAGCCACCCTCACTCCTCCATAAGAAAGCTTCCTGTTAATTTCTCTGGCTCCTCTATGCTCACACTTACATTCTCCCAGGAGATCAGCTGCATAGTAGTTGAACTGGGTCCCTAGACATCTGCTTAGAGGCTTTAATATAGGTTTCCAGGCAATAGAGAAGCTGCAAGGCAGAGCAGGGTTGACCTGGTGGTGGCTAGGAGGCAGTCTGTGCATGGTGACTGGCAACGTATATAGGCACGTCTGCCCCTAAAGTGTCCTATGAACGTGAAAACATCCAGTGATGATAACTCATGAGACTGTTAAGAGCAATGAGTCGACTAATGGATGAGTTAGGGAAGCCAAGTGCAGAGACCAAGGGCGTTAGTTATAGGGCAAGAGTTAGCAGCAACGCTGTGAGCAATCATTTGCAATATTGTGCCCTTGGGAATTTTTAAAAGCTTTATGCTTCTTTCGGGACTCCAGGACAAGCTCTTGGAAGTAAACAGGGCAGTTTTTATTTTTCTTGTTGATGGATAAGGTTAAATGGCTTTTGTATTTCAATAGCAAATCCAGAGAAATCCTGAATTTAGACTATTAGGGAAGATAGTAGGTTTGGTATGGTCTTACAATGGATGAGAAGCCCCCTTCACCCTACAAGCCTCTAGAGAGTGGGCTGATGGAATGACACGTGGGTATGATACCCCCACAAGAGTGATGGGAGAGAGCCTACTCAAGAATTTACAATACTTTATACTGTGACTGAGCACTGCATTGATTCTTTAATGACTAAAGTGCCATTTCCTGGCCTCCTCCATACAGTAGTAGCTTTTTAAGGATTTCCACACTTAATGGGATATGGGAAACCAAAAATTTGAGTCTTTTCTGCTGAGAAATGCTTAGTTAATTGCTTCTACCACTTAATAGGAGTCAGCTTCCCTAATGTATGTATCCAAATATGGACAATTACCACTTTGGAATGGTTCAGCCCATTTCTTTCTTTCTTTTTTTTTTACTTTTTTAAAAATTTAAATTCAACTAACATGTATTATTGGTTTCAGAGGTAGAGGTCAGTGATTCATCAGTCTTATATAATACCCAGTATTCATTACATCACGTGCCCTCCTTAATGTCCATCACCCAGTTACCCAATCCCCCCACCCAGCCCCCCTCTAGCAACCCTCAGTTTGTTTCCTATGATTAAGAGTCTCTTATGGTTTGTTTCCCTCTCTGATTTCATCTTGTTTTATTTATCCTCTCTTCCCCTATGATCCTCTGTTTTGTTTCTTAAATTCCACATATGAGTGAGGTCATATGATAATTGTCTTTCTCTGATTAACTTATTTCGCTTAGCATAATACTCTCTAGTTCCATCCACATTGTTACAAATGGCAAGATTTCTTTTTTTTTTAATTGAGCCCATTTCTTTAAGAACACATCTTCCTAAGGAAATAAAGCAAGGGCACAATGTGGTATATAGAAGAGAGGGTGGGCTTCTGAGTGAGACATGTCTGGGTTTGAATCCCACCCCTAAATAACCACAGTACAGAGGACCTGTCCCTTCACTGATCCTCAGTTTTCTCAGTTAATAATAGGAATAATATCCATTCTTTGCTGGGGTCTTGGGAAGACTAGATGAAATGAAATTATTTTTATTAAAATCAGTTGACATTAAAAAAGAAAACTCATCAAGATAAACGCATTGGATCACATTCTGCAGGTAAGATAAGACTGTCTCAGATAATAGATGCCATGGTTTTAGAAGATGACCCATAATATCCTTCTGGATATATTCACACTGCAAAAATTATTAACACTGTGGATTCATTAGAAGCCAAATTAAGCTGCTTTCCCATGCCATGCCACTGTCACGCAGGATGCATGCTCTGGGCAGATTTCATGCATTTTTGTCTTTGGGTTGGCAGAGCTGTCAAATGCCAGTTTTGAAAGATGAGGCTATCTACAGATGCTTGCATAACATAGTTAAGCAGGGAAACAAAAATGAAAATATCCCTTGGTCATTCATTGTGTGCTAGATAGCTTCTGTTTGTGCTTTCAAATGCACTCTCCACCCTGCTCCCACCGCCCTGGGCCCAGAGAAACCCATCTGTACATCTCCATCAGGGTTTCCTTGCCCTCTGATTTATGGCTAAGCTAAGTTAAAGGGGATCATCAGCAGAGACTGGGAGATGAGAGTGAGTGAGCTCGGGGTATTTAAATCTTTTTCAACTCAAGACAGTATTTATATGGCTTACCAGAGTAAATGCATAGCTACTCATAGCTCAGTTGACTGGCACAAGCCCAGTCCAGTGCCAGGACACTAAGGGCATTCCTATATAGGCTTACCTGTAACCCATTAGTGACACACTGAGGCACTGCCTTAGTACACCTCGTACTGCCTATGTTCACAAGATGTGCTCAGTAAATTTCCCATAGATGTGAATACATTTTTTGAGTAGTAGTAAAAAGTCATGATTTGTTGTACAATTCTTATTTGGTTATGATTGAATTATTCCCAACCCATTACTACTGCATATAGCAATTACTTCCGATAACTGTATAGAAATGACACACCATGCCTTATGCAAAATTCCACTGTAAAAGTAAATCCGATCACACATGTAAATAGCTGTTTAAGTCAGACAACAGCAGCATGTTCACTATTTATGGGGACTATGTCTTTAAGAGTAAATCACAAGCAAGTCATGCAATGCTTACCGGATCCCTTCTCACAAGCTCTCCATTGGGTACGACTTCAACCAGGTGGATGATGATAATCATAGAATTCAGAATGTAAGTCAGAAACATGTTCTTGTGCAGAGTCACCCTTTGGCAGCCAAGGCTCCTGGAAGAAAATGTAATAGAAAGCATTAACCAGTGCCAAAATGTGGAAGGACCTGGAAAAAAAATATTTTGGTAATATTTGTAATATTTCCTTTAGCAATCAGTGAGAGACCTGTAGGAATAAGTGAGGCTGGTCCCATCTTTAAGACTCATTACCACTTTACTTCCTGATTTTTACAAACAGTTTTCCAGTCACGGTAGCTCATAGTTTTCAGTCCTCAGGGTGACTTCATACAATAACTGAAAGAGTGAGTGATAAAATCACTTTTAATTATAACAAATGTCATGAAATTAATTAAGAGAAGGACTCTTACAAGAGAAACCATTAGGGTTTGGAGTGTGCTTCAGATGAAAAGTCGAATATTCATTGATGTAACCAGGCAGAAATCATGTGGCAAATGGGATAACAGAGCATGAAGTCAGAACCAAGGCTGCCCTTGACAAAGTACTGAATTTGTGTCCCCGACCCATCCCAGACTTCATTAAGTCTCTGTCATTCTTCTCTTTTGCCATTTCTTCTAACATCTTATTTCTCATATTCCAACTAGAATCAACTCTGTGATTCTCCCTTTCCACATCCTCCTGATGGTGGAGCTGAGACACAGAGAATTCTAAATAGGCTCAAATTTGATCTCATTATGAGGCATATTGTGGTTTGCATCTGATGAAACCCATCCAAGTGCTGCTGCTTGTTGGCATAGCCATTTCCCACCTTTTGGATACTAAACAATTTGTTGGATTTTTCATTCCTTGCTCCTCCACTTCATAAGCTTGTACATATGTATTTGTGTGAATGAGCACATAAATAAACATTAGTTTGAATATTCTATTTCACTTTTTGATGCAAATGGAGAGAGCCCTGCAGGATGGCTACAACAAAATTGGAATGATTATCCTTGATGAACAAAAATCTTGCATTTACCATAATTGATCCAGTCAAAAAATGTTTAACATAATGTGAAAATTTAAAACATTCAGTTAATGATGCCAATGATTGATCACAGTAACTATTCCTAAAAAATCTTCATGGAAGAAAGTTAGGATTCCAGGAATTTTGAAAAGGGAATTCTGGGGAAAGATGAAATATGAGAATGGTCTGGGTTTATTTACAATGCTTTCCTAAATTTCAAATCAAAAGAAAATGCAATTACCTGTAGTAAAAAGTAGGTTTCAGTAATGAGGGCATCTGTTAGAGCATATTTTGATTATTGTAGCTACATCTTTCAACTTTCAGGAAGCAAAACCATTAATAAATTGTTAATACAGAATATTTTAAAATTTGCAACTTGTTGAGTAGGGATAGAATGCAGAACTTTATATCCAGGAAGGGTTTAGAGAAGAACTTCCACACACACACACACACACACACACACACGCACACACACATCCATGTACTACTTTCTTTGGCAGCAGAAAGCTCTGTTAAATAAACCAAACCTAATTGGTTTTATAATAGTACTCTAAAAGTAGGTTGCAAACTTAAGGCTTTAAAAAGAAAAAATTATTTATGTGAAACATCATACCCATTTATATTGCATAAACTCTTCAATATTGCAACTGCTACATTAAACCTGTGACCTGCCATTTTCCATAGAGTCATATGGCATTTTATAGTTCTTCTCACTGGGGGGCAAATATCTGTGGTCTCATTATTGGATTCAGCCTGGCTTAAACCAACAACAGTTGACATTATCCAGAACTAAAGAGTATGGAGGGGGGCGCCTGGGTGGCTCAGTCGTTAAGCATCTGCCTTCAGCTCAGGTCATGATCCCAGGGTCCTAGGATCCAGCCCTGCATCAGGCTCCCTGCTCAGCGGGAAGCCTGCTTCTCCTCTCCCGCTCCCCCTGCTTGTGTTCCCTCTCTTGCTGTGTCCCTGTCAAATAAATAAATTAAAAAAACTTAAAAAAAAAAAAAGAGTATGGATGAATGCATCAAACAGTGCCGCTATTCTCGTGCCTGGTTTTCTTTTAACTAGGTAGAGTTCAATAATCTGCCGGTGTACGACATCAGTTTAAAGGACTGGTTAATGCTCAATCTAGTGTGTAAATCAAAAATATACTTCCTCTGCTGCTAGCTTATTACTCCCTGGCCCTTTCATCCCTGCTTTATTATGTTTTGTTCTTAACACCACCTCCTGACATAACATCTATCTCTTTATTGACTCTTATTTTCTCTTTTTTTCTCACCAGAGTGGGGGTGCTAAAGGAATTTGTTTTGTCCACCTAGAGGAGTGTCTGATGCCTTGCAGGGTTTGATACTCATGTTTTTAAATTAAAAATCTTTACATAAGAGTGGTTTTCTTCTTCAAGCTGTGACCAGTAAACAGGTTTCCAGTACATCAGAAAATTACATTAAATGCTAGATTGTCTCATATCTTATACTTTGTATCATACTGAACATTTGCCAAGTTCTTGCTATAGGTATTAGCTAACTAATATTGGACATTATGCTGTTGTTCAACAGTAGGGAAAACCTATATCCAGTGCAGTATTATGTACATAATGAGAAAATTATCTGGTTTAAAGCCAGATAAACTGTTAGTCTCCAAAGGAAGAATATGACTAGTATAGAATATGAGTTTCTGTGTCTTGAAGTTTCAATATAATTTCTGCTTATTGAGTTTAAAAAATTTTATTACACTTACTTGATGACATTTACACTCAGCTTTTTGAAGCAAGTTAGAGGTACTTTAAGTTTATTAAAATTCATTCAGTAATCCAACACATATTACTGTGTACCCATTTAATAATCCAACACACATTACCGTATGATTCAGACCTTCTGGTAGATGCTAGGGATATATGGGTGAACAAAACAGACAGCTTCTGTTTACAGGGACCTTGTATGCTACATAATTGTTTATTTACTCTTATTAGGATAACTGTTCTGAAGGAGAGGTATAGGATGCTAAAGAGATTAACTGAACTTAACGTAAGTAATTAGGTATTCAATTGTTCTCAATGCAAATGTCTTGTTGCTTGAATGAACATGATCTGTCAGATCTGAAATGTCTTAAGTAGAAAATAGCACAAACCTGATGTTAGCTATACTTCATTCCTCTTGATGAAAAGAAATAGGTATTTAGATAGACCGAACATTGCTTCCTTTTTGAATGACAGGGAACCCCAAGTACTATAGATTCTCTAATAGCAGGATAAGACAACATAATCTACTTCTGTCTTGGCCCAACCAAAGTGTCACTCATATGTGAGGAAGAGATAATGATTTACTTAGGTATGAATCTCAAGATGCCATATTTTAAGGCTAAAACTAAATGTTATTTTCATGGTTTTAGTTTACTTAGTGTAAATCTTCCACACTAAAAAATGTTTCAAGTAATTGGGAGCCTATGTATGTATGTATGTGTGTGATTTGGGGGAGCTTGTAGTTGTATGAGGAGACATTGAATATTTGCCTTGAGTTTTGCAGATTGCATAAACCAGTTTGATATCACAGCATAAGGAACAGCAGTGTTCAGTTCTTTATAAGACTGTAAAATGAATAGAGATGTACGTTGGAAGGCAGGGGGTGTCTTTATTGCCTTGCATTGTCTATGTTACATTACATTAGCCATACCAGCACAAAAGAAGGATTTCTTTGAATGTGACTTTCAATACTTTGAAATCGAACATTCATTTCGAAGTCACATTCAAAGTAGTTTCGATAGTCACATTCAAAGTAAATAAGGAAAGAAGCAAGTAATAAAACAAGTAAAAGTTGTTTTGAGTTTACTGGTGCATGCGAAAATATGCGTTGGTATAACTGCTGTGACTGGTACAAGCAGTTATAGCTTTCCTTTACCTAGAAACCCAGTATCTTATACATCTTTCCTCTCTGACAAGAGACTTTATACCTTTGGATTTAGCACAAAATCCTTATCCTTAAGGAACTCCTTTTCAATCATAATTCTTGCTTCTTTTCCTATTACTTCTGTTCTATGAGTGAACAGTTTGCTAAGACGTGAGTGACAGTTATCTTTTGTGTCCAGTCAGGTCAAGGGTTGGGTTGGGCGAAAGGAGGCTAGCTATCCTTGGTGCCATTGATTTAGTGGGTTTTCTGGAGCAATAGGAAGGCAACCAGAGATGTAGAATAGTGGCTACTATACAAGTACAAGATAAAGTGTTATCTCTCCATCCACTATGTAGATGTGACAGAGAATACTAGGGCATACTGAGTGAGTAGAGAGGAATCAGTATTGCTTCTGGAGGTCCCTGTGGAAATCCTTCTTTTGTGCTGGTATGGCTAATGTAATGTAACATAGACAATGCAAGGCAATAAAGACACCTCCTGCCTTCGAACGTACATCTCTATTCATTTTCAGGCAAGAGTAATTAATATTCAAAATTTAACAATCAGTAAGGCATGAGTATCAAGTAGTCAAAATGGATGTTAATGAATGTTCGATTGTGGTGCTTTCTTGAGAGAAAACAGTGAGATGTTTTAGTAATTTAGGACGATTCCACAGAAATGTCAACTGATACATTCTAAGTGGAACTGATGGGATAAGCGAATTTAATTGCAAACTTGCTTAAATGGCCAGGGAACAAACACAAATAAATGGCCACTTATGTGACTTTCTCAAGACAGTCTTCCCTAAGGGTATCTTCATCTTAACTCTCTTGTTGACATTTACTATTGGCATCTAGTAGTGAGGAGTCTTGCTGAATAAATTTGATGTTTCTATTTAATCCCTCTCTGTATTGTTGCTCCTAACTATTTTTTTCCTGCAAAGAAAATGAGTATATATATGAGTAATTTCCTAGATTTTTAGCAGCAAAGTATTGGCAGTTCCACAGCCTCCCATATATTTAGTAACTTTAAATTCCTCTGCAGGCTTTCTTAGCCTGCTGGTTTGAGGGGGACACCTGCAGGGTTATTCCTTTTTATAGACCCTATAAGGCACATTTTATGAGTTGAGAGTGAGATTTCAATGGGATGATTATGAATGGGGCATTAGGTCTCAAAAGTGGAGCCGGGTGTAACTTCTCATTTTGGTTTCATGAAAGTTTTATGAAATTGATTAGATTTTGCAGAAAAACTCAAGCCTGGGAATGTAGAATTAAGCAAGGGAGTGATGATTATATTTTTGCTCAGGTTTCACACAGATGATACCATTTAAGCACATAAATCATAAAAGCTTCCATTGTAATATGCAGTAAAGACTTTAAGGGTGATGTTGAGCATTTGAAAACAATTCTGGGAAAATACTGGTAATTAAAAGATAAAACCCAGTGATAGATCAGAATTACCTTTTTTATTTTTTCACTCTTAATATTTATGAAATGCAAATGTACAGAAAAAATCTGAAGATTCAGAAGCATACTTTAATTTTTTTTTCATACTTTAATTTGAAGAAAACGGATGCCCTTGATATTTTTAGTTTGGGTAGGTTTAAGATAAAATTAAGAACAAGTATAAAAATCAGATGTGACTGCTTTTAGATCTCAGCATGTGTGTTTTTCATATCCTAACCGTCTCCGGTTGTGTGCACTCTGGAGAACAAACTATTTCAGTTTCTGTCTTCCCATTACCGTATTCAGATTATAAATCAATAAGACTTGATTTTCCTCCTAAGATTTAAGTTGCTGTTTGGTAGGCTTTTGGAATTGAGAGACAGGAGGACAAAATTAGATGCTTTCTAGACAATCTGCCCCCAAATTCTCTTAAGGGTTCAACCAGATTAATTTTGTTCTGGGTCTAACTGGATTTGAGAAATATTTTACTTTACTTATGTGCTGCACTTTTAAACACACATCTTCAGTGGCTTCATACAGAAATGAGTGTTGAAGGAATATTCTTATTTTCTTAGCTGATTTGGCTCTCACATCTCATCACTTATTTAAATGACTGCAGAAATAAAGAACTAAGAAATGTCCGGTTGACATTTTTTTATCTTTAAACTCCTGCATACATTTATTAGCTGCACCATTACAAATTTGGGGGCTGTTTCTTTCAATTTTTTTCTTTCAATTTTTTTAATGGCTATATTAAAAATTTTAAAGGTTAGACTTTTAGTGACAGACTTTTTAATCAAAGTTGTATGGGAGCCATCATGATGTATTTATTCACCGTGGTCAAGTGCAGTTGAAAAATGAATAGAAATTCCAAGATTAATCATGCTATGTGTTTATTCTGATGCATTCTGATCATTATAATTGAAAATACTCTTCTAATTCTAGGAATTAATCCCTTATATCTTGTTGCTTTGTGTTTATCTTTCTCCAGTTAAACCATATATGGAAGGACCTCATGTTAATTTAAATTATTATTTATTTGTTTACTATTATTTATTATTCAGTTAAGAAAAAATTGCATTCAGTTACATTGCTTGGTCAGAGTAAGAACCTTGACTATATAAGATATAGACCTAATGTGATAATGGTATAAGATGAAGACAAAGATTAAAAAGGATCAAGGGAAAAATAATAATAGTAGTTGTGTTCAGGGTGTGCTTACAGGTGATTCTCCCCTTGGCTTAATTTTCTTTAGTAGTATCATGATAATATTTTAACAAGAATCAAATTAAGATTCTGTTATACTATGTATGAATCACTGGATATTTAGTTACATTATATATTTAGTTACATTATCACATCTTTAAAGTGTGGAGGATTATTTTAGTCTGAGCCTATGAAGGAGCTTTTCTTGACCATTTGTATAATACCACCACGACTAAAGAACATATTAGTAGAAGGAGACAGCCCAGTAGTATAGACATTAGTCAGAATTCTCACGAAAGGGTAATGTAGTGCCTCCTGCCTTTGATTTAAAGAAATCACACTAAATTTAGGACATTTCTAGGACTGAATTTAACATACATTAACATCTCACATGCATGATGAAGTCATTCCTGAAAAAACAGATTCAATGTTTTAAATTCTCCGTTATTTCAAAATCAATATTTATACCAACTTAATCATTTTGCCATAGGTAATGCAATCAAGTGCACAGACATGGCCTCGGAATAGAAACCTCATTGAGATTTTACTCTTCAGAGTGTTAGAAGATAACTGTGGTTGAAGATGCTCAGTTTGCAAGGGCAAAACATTGACACTTAACTCTTCTTCCAGAGATTCTCCTTGGTCCCAGCTGAGTGAGTCAGGACCAGAAGGGAGCCTTACCTTCCTTCTATGGCTAAACACTATTCTGGGCTCCCTAGCCACACTTCTCTTCCAGCCAAATCCACCTATGATAAACTCATAATTAGACAAGGTGCATTTGAGCTTCTGGCCATGGCCTCCATATTTTAGGATGAGGGTGAAAGAAGGAAGAGGAGCCTCTCCTCAGTTCCTCCTGCAACCTTAGCCATGGTAAGTGGAGCCTTTCACATGTTAACACAGTGTACCTATGGGCTCACAGGACTGTTTCATTTTGGGAAGAATCATATTACCTTTGAAAATTATCTGAATCCATCTTATTTTCCTTAGAGATAGCGTTAAAAAGCATGTTTTAATTAATTTCATTTTCCTTGCTACTTCATAACTCCCAGTGCTGCATTTCTCTTGTGGTTTGCAGAAGACCACCCTTCCCCTAACTCTTGCAGTTTGCCATTTATTTCAGTACCTTAAAGAAGAAAATAAAAAGCAGATGCTATGAGGGTACTTACTTGAAAAACACGAAAATCCCCAGTGAAATCACCAAGGTGAAAATCGACAAAGAATGGCCCACGATAGCCAAGTAGTACAGAACGTATGCATTCTGGAACAACAACAACAACAACAACAACAACAACAACAACAAAACAGTTATAAAAATAAACAGGCAAATAAATGATAATAGAGGAGGGAAAATAGTTTCTATTTTTAATATCAGTGTAAACCAACAACTGTTCTCATCCTTTAAAAAAAATCTTCTAAAATTATAACAAATGTTTCAGAGAAATTATATTGAATCATAGTATTTGGGGTTAACAGGTTAAATATTATAAGATTACCAGTTATATTAGAAGATGCATGATGTGGTGGGAAGAACGTAAGACTGGATTCATCAACTCTGTTCTTTACTTGGAGTACTAATCATTAAGTCTTTGTGTGACTCTCATAAGTCAGTCACTTCCCCCCTCTGGATCTCAGTAGTCCTCTTCTCTAAAATAATTTGGTCAAAACTAAATGATTTTTAAAACAATTATGTGCTGCTTATAAGAAACATCATTAACTACTGGGATGCAGAAATACTGAATATAAAAGGATGGGAAAAGATGATCTAGGTAAACACTAACCACAAGATAACTAGTATCATATCATAAAGGTCCAGATGTTAAGTCAGGAAGACAAAACAATTTTTAATTTCTATTCACCTAATAATATAAACTCAAACCACATAAAGCATAAAGCAAAAGCTGATACCACTTAATAATCAATAGAACATATGGTACAAATGCAGTGTAGGTAAGTTGGATAATTTCTATGAAGCTTTTTTAATTCCTGGGAGAATTGTGGCATTTATGTACAAAGCATTACCCTTCAACATTTGATTCTTGTCAATTTCCTTGTGAAGAGCCTGATATGGAAGCACTGATTCTGCTAAAAGGCTCTTGGAGCCTGCAGAGTCTTTTGTTTGGTGATGTGCATTAATGCTGGACAGAAAAAAATATTGCCTTTCTAGGCGTTAGAATTTCAAAATGAACTAATCAACGTCTCCTGAATTGTGGCTGTTGTACCACTTGATGGGGCATTTACATATTATTTGCCACTTTCACTGATAAACTACTCTCCTAACAGCACCCTTTTTATCCTTGCAGAAATGATGACCAAGTTGGAATAATGGGTTTATAGCTAGAGCTGATGAAGACTTCAAAATAGCTGATACTCCCTTTCTTAGAAAGTATTTAGGAATCTTTGCAAGAAAACAAATACTCAGCTCCTGTCTTTTCTCCCACCAATTCATTTTCTGGCTACTTTTCTAACTTCACCACTAGACAAAACCAGGAGTGGCACTTTCTAAGAGTTCTTCCTTTTAAATAGTTCACCATATAGATCCCCTTGCTATTTAAAATACTGTTTTTTATTTGGATATGCAAGCCATGCCCCTAACCTCTGTCACTATTTTATTTTTATCTCTGTATATTTTATTTCTAAGAAAACTTTATATAACCTAATTCATTTTCTTTCAGTTGCCTCCAGAATACTTTAAAAAATATTTATTCTTCTGAAATAAAGTTGTCTAAATGTGTAAGATTAAACCAACAGCTCATAATTTAGTTGCCATTCTTGGTGTCATTCTTTTTTTTTTTTTAAGATTTTATTTATTTATTTGAGAGAGAGAGAGTACATGAGAGGGGGGAGGGTCAGAGGGAGAAGCAGACTCCCTGCTGAGCAGGGAGCCCGATGCGGGACTCGATCCCGGGACTCCAGGATCATGACCTGAGCCGAAGGCAGTCGCTTAACCAACTGAGCCACCCAGGCGCCCTCTTGGTGTCATTCTTAAGACTGAGAAGTGCTTCTTCTTTTTTTTTTTTTTAGATAAATTCTAAGTTGGTTTCTCCACCTTTTTTTTTTTTTTTTTTTTGCCCAGATATAGCTGGAAGATTTGTGCAAAGAATTTCAATCATTATGTTAGGTTCTTGGAGGGGAACATTTATTCTTAAAGTACTTTATTTCTATTTTCTCAGACATGGCCAGAGTGAGGTCAAATATGGCAGCACTAAGAATTATTTATTTGGATCAGCACTCTTTGTAACAATTCAGGTAACAGGTTTATAATTTTTTTCTGTAAAATCATAATCAGGACTCATTCAGAAATTCCTTTCTTGGTGACATGTAATTTCCATCAGATCTTATTAAGTAAATAGCTCTCCATTAGGATGTAGACATGCATCTGATTCTCAGGGGGGTGACTAAGTAATTTGTGAAGAGGTGACGGGATTTGGTGCCCCCAGCCTGTGTCTGTGACAAGATATTCCTCTGGTCTCTAGTCAACTGGTCTCTAAGCTACCTATTCGTCTTGTTTACTTTTTGTTCTTGCTTGTTTTGTTTTAAACAAAAGGAAATTTTTCTATACTCCTAAATCTGCTCTATAGCAAACAGAAGCACTGATGGGCTTTTAGCTTCCAACTTAGTAATAACTTAGTATCCAGGCCTATCTTTGAAGGGAACAATAGGTTTCCGTTGTAGCACCAGGGCTGCTCAGGGATAGCCTGTGTGGTTAAATACTGACTGACCGTTTCTGCCAGCACGGTGGGGAGAGGAGGCTGATTGTGCGCTTAGTGATTTTTTTCAGATTTCTCATGTACTTGGAGAGTAGGTATCTGGGTTTTTCCCATTGGCTTAAATGTTTCCAAGCAGAGATGATATTATGAATATTTAACAGACGGTAAGACACAAATACCAACAAATCAGAATGGACTAAACTGCCACACCTGTATCAATAGGTAGATGAGAAGCCAGATTCTAAGGGTTCCTTCAAGACTGGATAGTAAGACTATAATGGGCATCTTGGGGCAGGGAATAGGAGGCAACTGTCACTTTGTGACTTGGGGGAAAAGATCTGTAATTTTGGGACTCTTCCGGTAGAAGAGAGATCTTAGAGAGTCCCTGGAAATGCTGCCTAATATCTGGCATCATGGGGAATCCCATCTCTCTTCCATGGACACTATTTCCCTCGTTATGAATGCCCTGATTCTCATGGAACTCTTTGATACCAAGTGCCAACCAAGAAGTAAAATGTCATTTTCTCTAATGCTACTTCATAGAGTCCCTAGAACTCACAGGCCATGATCTGATTTCCTTCTATAGAATAGGTTGGCTTCTTGGTAGCAGGTATTTTAAAGTTATGCATTCATTTCTATGTAAAAATAATGGCATTCTCACCCAATACCGAAATGTGAAATAGAACTTACCTTCAGTTTCTCAGGAGTGAAAGCATTACACATAGTGTAGTTGGACCAGGTTCGATTGTTCTCAGGATGTTTATACCAATCCCCGTTCTCATCACAGTATTTTGTAACCTTTTCTGTTAATGAAACATAACAGTTATTACATTGTGATCTCAAAATACCAAGAAGGAAAAATAAAGCTTTATTAAAAGCCATTCCACAGAGTTAATCACTTTATAGAACTTGAATGTGAATATAAGTCAAAGGAAACTACCCTGAATCATACATTTTATAAGATGTTTTAGTATGTGTTGTCTCATTTTATCTTCAGCAAAGCCATGTAAAGCCGATGTTGCTATCTCCACTTTATAAGCAGGAAGCAGGGAGTGAGAGAGGTTATAGAGTTTGAAATCACTAGAGAGTGGGTCAGCTGGGATTTAATATCGGGTCCATCGCACTAAAAAGTGCTACCTATACCGTGCCTCCTATTTTTTAACCTTACGTTTCTGATTTTAGAGAGGAACTATGTGAAAATGGCAAGACCATACTTTTCTTCATTTATATGCAATATATATTTATTAGGTTGACTGTATGAAACTGCAGTTTTTGTGGGTCAGATGGTCAAATACTGGCAATTTCATATAGTTAAGTCCAATAAAACAAAGAAGTCCTAAACTAAAGGATGTATCAAGGAATCATTTTTATGCTTCTCAAAAAGATTTCATTTGAATTATTTCTCTTGATCCCACAGAGGGCATATTAGGGATTTATAGATTTAGCCTTCACTATTTACTTATTGAATCAACTCTTAGGTGATAGTGAAATTTGCTGATTTGGCTGGATTGGCATATTAAAGATCTCTACTTTGCTATGGGCCGGGTGTTGTGCTAAGCACTTTGCAGAATCGTCTTCTTCAACGTTAATAATGGCCCTTTAAGATGGGTATTGGTCTTCCCATTGTACATATGAGGGAACTGAGGGTCAGAGAAGTTAAGTGAATTCCCCTTCCACAGATAGCAAGTAGAAAGGCCAGGGGTCAAATCCAGGTCTAGTCTATTTGATTCCAAAGCTATTGCGGGGCTACTAAGCTCTGTATGAAGCTTCATAGTCCTGCGACAAAGTTATCTACACTTCATTCAGTGACCCAAAGAATCATAACTAATTTGGTTGACTGCAAGATAGTATTAAAATTCGAATCTGATTGGCTACACAATTGGAAGAAAAAAAATTGAATTAAATAAAATAGAAATAATGAACAAGTGAACGTTAAAATGAATGCACTTGCCAAATTTAATCTGAGTTATTCAGACTTTCCCTAGTTCTCCGAAGTACCTCTGCAATGTGTTTATTGCCTCAGAGATCATATAGTAACCCCAAATTGGCATAATATGCAAAAAGATTTTGCCAGTGTATTTGGAACCTTCAAAAATTTTGAATTTTGATAATTTTTTGGGAAAAATATTTTTGAAGCATTTTTCTTCATTGGCAAAGGTAAAGAGCTGTCACACCAATGGATAACCCTTTTATGTATGACTTCTGGGGTTTTTTTTGTTTGTTTGTTTATTTGTTTTAGCAGAAATGTGGAAGTCTGAATCACATACTAATATTTGGAGGCTACTATTATTGTTTTAAAGGCTAAGAAGACAATTCATGTAAAAAAACTTGTCTGAAATATCACTGAGGTCTGATAATATTTAAAATAATTTTCTATCAGTAGTTCTGGTTAGTCAATCAATATGCTAATGGCTAGTATGAAAATTCTTTTATCTTTGGCAGTTTTTAAGTATAATTCAAAATTTTTTACTGTATGACTGAAACAGGTACTACCAAACTAAACACAAGATTCAAACTAAAAATTGTAGATTTGTCTGTATGTACTCCAACAATTATTTCAAGTGGCTGAAAAAACACATTTTTCAAGCAAAAGATGTTTTCAAGAAACCTATTAGAATCATCATTGCTTAATGTCAATTTGTTAGAAAGTTAAATAGAAAAATTTTAAATTGTGAATTTGCTGAGACAGTCACTGGACAAAAACTATTTAACAAATCACCATTGGACACCAATAATATTTCAAAAAGGGTTAGCACTAATCAGCATAGAAAAACTGATATTGATGTCGATGATGACCATTCCAAGCTTATTTGCTATTTTAAAAAAGTGGTTTGTAACGAAGCATTTTATCTTCTATTGTCAGAAAGTAGCTTATTGTTTTAAACAAAGTTATTTAGCTATATAAGGCAAAATATATTCTATGGAGGAGGAAGGGGTGTTCCTCCTGAAAAAATCCATTCCAATCATGGACAAGACTCTAGGAGATATTATTTTGTTCCGATGTCACTGAAGTCTGGGTCTAGGCATTTCCTGGTTCTACCCACCCATTGCGGCTATAAGAACTTGTCCTCCTTCACCTGGCAAATCTTTCAAAATTCGAAGAAAGGATAGGTCTAACTTCCTTTTCCAAACCAGACATCCCCATTTACTCACACTACACAGCTTGGTGTCCCTTCACAACCTAGAGCCACTCTGCATGTGCTCCATTTTGGTATTTCCCTCTGAAATATTCTAAGTTCGGACTGCCCCATGAAGAGGACAGCATGCTTATTTCACTCCAGATCCACATGGGGGAGCTTTTTACAAATTCTGAGGCCTGAACCCCAGAGATTCAAATTTGCTTATCTGAAGAGGTAACCAGGCATCAACATTTTAAAAAAGCTCACCAATTCCAAAGGCTATCAGGGTTGAGAATCATGGTCCTAAACCATATGTTGACCTTCTTGGCTCTGTGCCATTGATGTTGATTGTTTGACATTAAGGGCAGGGCCTTAAGTACATCCTTGTTAAATGTGCTTTTTACATTCTATCATATTCCTACAGGCTACCAGCCTCTTTTGAATTTCAATGCTGTTATTCACTCTATCATGACCTGTCTTTTACCAAACACTTCGTCTAAAATGAAATCTCTGTCATTTCATTAAACTGTTTTATCATTAAAATATAGCACTGGGTCAATGGTAAAATCCCAACGAATTTAAGTTTGTTGAATATAGATATTTTTAAGATGTGCTTTTCTTTTGAAGTGGATTTGTCCCCCACTTGAGAAGGTTCTTTCTAAAAACAAGGCTGATAAGATGGATCTATGCCTGGAAATCCCTGTTTTGCTGACCAAAACCTTGACTTTTAGTCAATAATTACAGCCACTTTGGCAAGAGCCCATTGCTGCTCTGGAATGGCCTTGTAGCCTCTATTGTAGAAAAGCTCTTTATGCCAATCAAGTTATCTCTAATGTAGTTGTCAAGTCCAGATGAATGAAGCATCATTTATTGGGAAGAGTCAATAAAAGCCAGAAAGATGATCATCACACAGCACTGAGTTAGAGTTTACAGGAAAGTAGTGCTGAGCAGGGCAGGACACTCAGACCTTCCTCTTTGCACAATGAAAATTTTCAGAAGTGGCTGCCCAAACTGGTTTTTAAAGTAGTCCCCTGTAATCTCATTTTCATTATCTCTGTTTTACTGGGGTGGAACTTTGGATCTCATCCTTGTTGGAAGCACCAAAGCATCTCTTAAACACTGACACGAGGATGGACTGATTTCTCTGCTCTAATCTGGATTCCAGAAACTTTCTTGCCTAGATTTTACCATTTGATGATTGTTTTTCTATCTTAACTGATGTTCTTACTTTTGGTCTATGCAAAGTAACCTCTTGTCATTCATACTCAGTGAGCAAAGGTAAACAGATGGGCTGGTTGACCCCAAAATGTGGTAGAAACTCTGACCAAACAACTCTTGGAAAAATCTGAAAGGCAAGGTTGTTTTTCATCATCTCTTATGCATGAAACAAACACTGATTCCTCTTTTCAAAATGCTATTTCTAGTCAAGACCAGATAATGCAATGAAGATCCTTCTTTCAGGACCCTGGCATTCCCTTCCACTGACTGAATGTTCTAACTCTCTTCCATGGAACCACTTCCAAAAGGATACTGAAGGAAAGAGAAAGATGAGCACTGTGAGGTGTGGAGGGATTACTGTGTTCTGTTATATCACATCCCATCAGACGAGGTCTGGAGCTTGAGGTGGAAGGACCAGCTTCATGGAGCCCTGCCCCACAGCCAGCCAGTTCAACATCTGGAGCAACTTAAACATGCTCTGCAGCCTCAGGCTCACTCTACTCTCAGGAACAAAGCTCACCTGTTAACTGGGGCTTAAGCGGTGTGCCTGTAGCTTAGGTTCAGCATCTGAGTCTCTTTTTTATTTTTTTAAGATTTTATTTATTTATTTGGCAGAGAGAGACACAGCGAGAGAGGGAACACAAGCAGGGGGATTGGGAGAGGGAGAAGCAGGCTTCCCGCCAAGCAGGGAGCCCGATGCGGGGCTCGATCCCAGGACCCTGGGACCACAACCCAAGCCAAAGGCAGACGCCTAGCTGACTGAGCCACCCAGGTGCCTCTTTTATAACTAAGATGTATAGTCCCTTTTCAGTCTCTTAATCTCAGTTAATATTTCAATGGGACAGATTTTCTATCTAGTTTCTTGGAACAGAGTTTTTCTGGACCCAACACCTATAGTCCCTGAAGCTGGCTGGCTACTGCTTTTTACCCCTCTGGTACCCACCTTCCTCCATTGTATCAGTCTCATCTGATTCTGCCCTCCACCTCCTACCACCGCAGCTACTCAGTGTATTGGTTGAGCTTTTCTGGTATCTGCCACTTTCTTATCTGGACTTTCTTTATTATTTAACACATTTTCATCTTGGCTGCACATTTTGTCATAAGCAGAACTTTAAAAGATCCTCGTGCCCAGGTTATACTCCAAACTAATTCAGAATGTCTGGGGTGGTACCAGGCATGAGGATTTTGTTAAGTTTCCAAGATTCTTAGCCAAATTGAGAATCAATCACTACTAACACCTATCCAAATCCATCCCCTGATCCCCATGTATCTAGTCTCTGGACTGAGGCTGTTATACAAACTCAAATTTTATCTCTTTACACATTCCTTGCATTGCTCCTGACCACTAGCCACTGGGCATCTTGGATTCCAGACCTCTAATCTTTTTGGATAGCTGATGTTTCTGAGATACATCCCATCAGCCCCCTTGCTTCTTACTTACTCCACTTGGTAGCTGGTACTCCCAGACCTTTATCCTGTCTATGCATCCTGATCCAACTTCCAATTATACCAGTGTGGCTAGATTGAGGCCTGAAGGAAAAACATGTCTTCCCTAGGAGGTTCTAAAAGTACTTCAATCTGCGCAAGTGTGTATGGGGATTTAGAAGTACTGTTTCTCAAATGCTTTTCCAAGACTGTTGCACTTACTTATAAAGAGAGGGTTAGGTAAGAGCTCAGGAGACTTTGTTCACTTGCAATTTTGTGTCAAATATTGTGTGAGTATATAAATTTAGATAATATATATGAAAATGTTTTAAAAAGTAAAAAATGATACTCAATGAGAAGTACTCCTATGTTACTTTTATAGCTAAAATGAATTTGGTGTCACTTACTTACTTAACACACATTTGTTGACTGCTTGTGTTGTGCTGGGCATGGAGCTGGATGTTAGTATGATCCATTCATTGTAACTTCATTAGTCTTATTTACTGAACATATATTAATAATCTACTGTTGGAACAGAAATCTAGCAAGTGTCTAGAGTTACCATTTTCTGATTTAGTTTCCCTTACACATGACAGTTTTATATAACTTTCAGTGTTATATAAAATTTCCGTTGTGTGTGCTCTATCAGTCCTGTATACCCAAAGTCTAGATCAAGTATTTGCATAAGCCACCAAATGTGCGACAATTGAAAACTGAAAGATAACCACATTTAAGTAAAACTTCACAGAGTTAAAAAAAATTAATTTAAAATTTTATTAAAATTTTATATTAAATATTTAAAATATATAAAAATTCAACTTTCATTTAGAATTAAAGACCAATGTGCTCATCTGACCAGTAACGTGACCTAAAAAATAAGGAGAGCTTGAAATATTTGTACAACTCAGTGATATTTCAAGTAAGGAAATGCTTCAGAAAGTGCTGAAACATGTAGAGTATGATTAGATAGGTATCTTTTATATCTGATTTTTTTTTCAGAATCATGAAAATTCTAAAAGCTTCATAGCAAAATATGAAATAAAAAGAAATATTTTACCTGTTGGATCAAAGTCTGGAAAATAATCTGGGCAGTACTGATGGGACAGTACGCCAGCTGGTGTATCATCCCAGCACAGCCATCCATCCCATGTGCGGTTGCAATATGGACCTGATGATTCACAAAGAAATTGGAAAAAGTTGGAAAAAGCTGCAGAATCATCAGCAGGATTTAACAGTGTTCAATAGGACCTAACTATTTAATAGTTATTCTGGAACGCTCTACATGCATATGGAAATATGAAAAAGAACAGCCGCAGCAACAAAACAAAGATTTTAATCAAATTTACATTTTTATAGGGTTTTCTCCATTTGCTCTTCAAAAGACACACATGTCATCTGTATGGAATCTTTCCTCCAAAATCTTTCCTTTAAAATATCTCCAGAAATGCTGCAAAGAAATCTTGTGAAAATATATGCAATATCACCCCTGGATAAGAGGCTTACTTTGAAAAAAACTATATAGCTTTAGAACATATACAGCCTACTAACCATTAACCTTAAAAAAGGTTGCCTTGGATGGCTCTATTCTTTTTTTTTTTTTTAAGATTATTTTATTTATTTGCGAGAGAGAGAGAGAGAGAGAGAACACACACCCACAAAAGCGGGGGGGGGGGCAGAGGGAGAGGGAGAGAGAAAATCCTCAAGCAGAACCCCTGCTGAGTGCGGAGCCTGACTCGGGGCTTAATCCCACGACCCTGAGATCATGACCTGAGCAGAAATCAAGAATCAGATGCTTAATGGACTGAGCCATCCAGGCGTCCCTAGGATAATTCTATTCTTAACCCAAGGGTTTAAGATTCAATTGTTCAAAATTCCTATTGGAGATGCATTTGTAGACAGTTAATAGATTACATATAAAACTAGTCTTATTATTTTAGAATCACACTTCATTATTGGCTAAAATAATGCTCAGTTTGAGCAGTTTATGTATTTATCAGCATTGGCTCCAAGTAGTTTCTCCCTCCTTTCAAAATTTACCCTAAAACATGAAGATTTGCCTCTATAAAGCTACTCAAAAGAATAAGCCTCAGGCTTTGAAGTCAGTTCTAAGAAAGGAAGGAAAGAAGGAAGGAAGGAAGAAAGGAAAAGAAAGAAAGAAAAAGAAAGAAAAGAAAGAAAAAAGAAAAAGGAGAGAAGAAAGAAAAGAATAGAATAGAAAAGAGAAAAAAGATTAAAAGAAGAAAAAGAAAAGAAAAAAGAAATCTTAAAATACTGATCATAGTACGAAAGTTCAACCTCTGATTAAGACTGAAGTGAAGGAGGCTGTTCTCACTTGGTCTCTGAAAATAGTTTCATTTGCTTCAGAGGAATGGTTTGTCTTTGGGCAGAGCTGCATCTAATGACTTTTCAGGTTCTTAAAAAACACTGAAACTACTGCAGATGGAAGAATAACATGTATCTGTCTTTTAATTGTCTTGAGTTTTGTTTAAAGGAAAATGCTAAAAATAGGAACTAGAAATTAAAACTTTAACAATTTGAAGGCAAACCATGCGTAGAAACAGAATATACTTAAACGATATTCCACCCTACCAAGCAGTGTTATCTGAGAATATACAAGGGTGTACATGATCTTGTTGGGACTTTTCAAATGCTTTAGGTGACAGGGGAGAGAACTGAAATGGATGGATGTAGTAAGGTTTGGCCATCTCATAGCCTTCTATAGCTAAGAGAATGTGCTTGGCCCTGAAAATATTTGTACAGTCCCATAGAGCATTCTAGAGAAGGTGATAGATAAACAATGCCTGCCTAGGAGAGAGCTTGTATTAATTCCTCTGGGAACGGGGGGTAGAAAAGAGGAAGGAATAGCAGGAGTTGCCAACCCATTGACAGTTAAGGGAAGATACTGCCTAATTAACCCAAGCAAGACAGGGTTTTGACAGGATTCACCTGAGGCTAATTCTCTGCCCTCTATTTTCCACTTCCCTTCCTGTCATTTTCCAGGTCCTCTCCATCACTTAGCCCTGTATTGTTCCTCTTTGCCAGGTGTGACTACTGAGTTATTGTAGTAATTTTGTCATAGGTGCAGCTGTTAGCCCAAAACCAGTTGGGTGAACTTAGGCAAAGAAAGTAGACATGTCTCCAGCATGAAATACACAAACATACCATAATTTGAAAACCACTGTTAAAAATGCTGGCATATTAAAATTAGTCAACACATATTTATCCACGGAAGGAAATAAGCCTTTTATGATATTTGAAACACATATTTGCATACATCCTTCTTTTTTTTTTTTAAAGATTTTATTTATTTATTTGAGAGAGAGAATGAGAGACAGAGAGCATGAGGGGGGGAGGGTCAGAGGGAGAAGCAGACTCCCTGCCGAGCAGAGAGCCCGATGCGGGACTCGATCCTGGGACTCCAGGATCATGACCCGAGCCGAAGGCAGTCGCTTAACCAACTGAGCCACCCAGGCGCCCCCATCCTTCTTTTTACCTTCTCCTTGGTATGGGGGTAACTGCTGCATGCGGTCATAGCATTTGTATTGTGCATCCGACATTTTCTTTCGTCCTAGGACGTACAGAAATGGCTCGGACTCCATATTGGGAGGATAGGTGTTATTTGAAGTGGCAGGAAGAATCGGGGTTGGGTGCTGTGTTAAAAAGAAAAATCAGTTACTTATACAGAGATAAATGAAACAATCAAAAAGTTTGAAAACATTTTCCTTCATGAGCAACAATTACGAATGGTCTCCATGTAGGATGTTTTTCTTCATAACTAAAAAGTATATTTATATTTCATCTACAAATTCTACCTACAAATTTCATATTTGCATTCATCCCATTCACTACTGAAAATGTATAGTGCCCACCCAAACTCATGTACCTCTTTATCATATAAGATTGTTTTAATTTTATTATCACTGTAAAGTTTAGAAGTAAACAAAACAAATAACTGATTTCCAAAAAAAAATACTAATATTAAATCAATTTTGCCTTCTTTGGAACCTCTAATAATCATGAGTCATGCTATTAAAAATAGATATGTTAGTGCAATAAATGAGCTTTTATATTAGATTATTTCAGCTTTTTAAAAATTTGTGCTTAGATTATGTACACTGACAAAATTTCACCCCAGTTATTCCATAGAACAAACAAAATCTGTTCTTCTGAGATATTCTGCATTGGATGATTGGCCTTAATATGTTTAAATTGGCTTCATCAGCTGATGACCTACACAGGGTTATTTATTTTCAATGCTGAAAATCAATGTAAATCTTAAATATTTCTCCTAGCGCTTCTGCATTTTTGGTACAGGCTGACATTGGTCATGATCACCGTCTACCACATCATCCTAAGTTGTGTTTACATAGATTTCAATCTCTTTTGTGGCCATGATGTTTTTGGTGGTGCCTGAATCCGTGATTTTCTATATCCATGTTCTGCGTAGAGACTTTTTTCAGAGAAGACTGCAAGCTTCAGCCTGCACTGACTTTTCTTCTTCTGAAGTTAGAACACTCCTTGCTCTCTTTCTATCACACCTGTTAAACACACTTTTTATTTGGCCTTATTCTGTCTAAATTATTCTAAGATTAAAGTTTCCCCAAATGTATCGATGGCAGAAATAGTGTTATGTACTTTTCTCTATGCCTCACAGTCTCTAAAACAAACTCATTTTTATTAAGTTGGACTGTATACGTCAGGCTACTCATAGTAGGACTGCACTGTTTTCCAGCGTATGTCATTGTGTAGACAGGGTGTCCTGTCCTATAAGATAGCATGGTGCTAAAAGCTAAACTGTGCAATGCATAATACAACAACAATTCAGAACAGACAGAGGGCATGGAACAAGATCAGTCAGGGATGACTACAGACACAAGGTAGAACTGGAATTGGACTTTGAATGCCTGCACAGGGAGGAGAGGGAAGGCTTTCTGGATGGAAGGAAAGGAATGCGTCTAAGTCCTAGAGGTAGGAAATGGCATGTGTGAGTCACTGTTAGGAAACCATCCTTCCTGGAGGGGAGTATCTTTGGGGGTTAGTAAGAAATGGAGTCAAGGAAGATCAGATAACACAGAGCCCTGAAAAAATGAATACAAAGTGTGCGGTGCAATGAAAGGCTCAATACATTTTAGCTAATGTTATTACAACATGACAATAAAATAAAGATGTCATGCAGGTTTTTGATCAGTGAAGGCTGCGAAAGGAGAGTGTTAGTAAAATTCATGTGGTGGGCGTCAGATGTGCACAGATCAGAGCTGGGGAGGGAGCCAGGAAGCCCAAGGCAGGGACTAGATCACCACAGGAGGCAGCAGGGAAGTACAGCCCTCAGCACTTTCTCAAATAACAAAAAGATGTATTTGGAATATACGGAAAGGAGAACAGTTAGGAGTCAAACAGCTCTGATATTTTAACCTACATAATGGAAAAAATGGGAGTGCCCTGAGAAGGGAGAAGTTGGGAAAGGGAAACCTTACTGAGGGAAGAAGGTAAGTTCTCTTTTGTACTTGTTTTGAAGGTGTCAGCAAGCCGTCTAAGTAGAAATTGCTTGCAAACAGAAGAGGGTGAATACTTACTACTTATAATTCCAGATGGACACTGTGAAGATGGCTGATACTACTCTTTGAATATTAGGATTATTTCTAATTTTAATGCCTCTTGGATGTATGACAACGAAAAGAGAAATTAATGTACTGACAGAAATTATTTAAAATGTACAAATCCTTTACCCATGTAGTTGAACATCATTCTGTTGTCATATGACCCTTTCTTACTCATTTCAAGACCAATCAGTTGGCAAATAGTTATTATTTGCTAGTAAGTCAAGCATTATGCTAGAAACTGAGGATACAGTGCTGAATAAAACACACATAGATCCTGCCCTCCAGGAGCTTACAGACTAGCAAGAAAGACCAACATTATAAAATATTTTCTGACACCAGAAATTGTGAACGGTAAAGAATCATCAATCACTGAATGCTCAGATATTCCCTCAGGAATTGGAATGTGGTTTGTGAGTAAAAAATACATATTTTGAAGCAATTTCATGTTAAGGCTTCATTTTGGATTGTATGAGCCTACATTTGTATGAAAGCACGTGTCTTTGTGTGTGTTAATAATCTCACTAGACATCACATAACCATGGTTTTTAATAGATCATTGTGTCCTCACAATAAGAGATATTAATTATAGGTTAACACTGTGCATCTATTTTAGATTCTTTGTGGCTCTATTCTTAGAATCTTTCATTGACACGAGAATTACCATTTCATATATTATTTATTTATGGGCCATTTTCTCACCACATTCAAATCAAATTAGAAGATGGAATGTGATGTCATATATAAATATTTATATTTTAGATATTAGGGACTATTTTAAGTTTGGCATTCCTTCCAGAAGTAATATTCTGAATTCTATCTTTAAATTGACTGGGCAACCAGTTAAGAAATGTTCCTGGAAGCCATGGGGAGGCATTATGTGCAAGGATATCAAGAGGAAAACCCTGTGCTTGTATTTTTCAATTACAGCATTATTTGTTTTAATGCAGTTTTAACATCAGTAACAGTATAGATATGACCATTTGAAAGAGCAGGTGTAGTTCATGTAGACGATAGTAGCATCAATCTTATCATTCTTGCAATATTGAAACAAACTCCAGTGAACTTGGTTTGGAGCCTGGTTCAATAGAGATTGTTTCAACACTGAAGGAATGAGAAATTAGAACTTCCGTCGTAGATGAGCCATAGTGATCTGAGTCCGCTCCTTGTCTGGTTCATGTGTGAGCACTGACGATGGAATTTTTCCAGTGGTAACTGAATGTTTCAGTGATTTTCTTCTGAAAATAACATACACATTGAGGCATTCTGTCTATGTATGTGGGCATAGACAGATAACTATTTTATATATATATATATATATAATTCCAACA
Source organism: Mirounga angustirostris (assembly GCF_029215605.1). NCBI lineage: Eukaryota > Metazoa > Chordata > Mammalia > Carnivora > Phocidae > Mirounga > Mirounga angustirostris. The sequence continues at coordinate 69,924,144 of NW_026991720.1, read as the reverse complement.
ATGGAATTACTACTGCTTGACAATAATACATATAAAAATTTCATAAAGTTCATTGGACATATAAACTTTTTGCTGATGATTTTGTACCAATAAAAATGGCTAGGAGGTAGTGTAGTTTTCAGCAATATAGAGACAAAATAGAAGCATAGTGATTAGATAAGACTACCAAGCAATGTGAAAGACTTAAACATATTTTACTTATCGTATTATGTTTATATTATATATTTGGGGGCATAAATAAATATTTTATGCTCACATGAGGATAGAGATGAGCTATTAAGGACACACTGCTTTTGTGGATAAAGATTGGTGTTCAAAGATTTGCATACAAGCCATCTTAACATGATTTTTCCAAAGCAAAACAAAAAACAACCTCTTAATTGTTGTCCTATGTAGCAGTTTAGCCGCCGTATATGTGATGTCACTCCTAAAGGTGCAAGTAAATGGCGCCACACATACGACCACCAAGCTGCCACCAATACCTGTAGTCCTCAGCTGAAACACCGCTGGTTCTTTCGGGTAATAGATACTTTGCTTCCCACATGCCAGGTACTGTTCTAGGTACTGGAGACTCAGCAGTGAACAAGACTGGTAAGGTCCCTGCCCTCATGGGGCTTACATTCTAGGTTTCGTGCACACTAATCATGGAGTCCAGTGGAAAGCAATCTGGTTTGAATGGTCATGTAGTCAAGCAATTCCTACTTTGATGTAAGACAACCAGCCTACTTTTGGGATCCAGGTGGTTTCTAGAAGCACAGAGACAAAATAATTACAGGACTGTTCTGTGTAGACCTTTAAGAAATGGCCCATCTCTGCCATGGTTTAAACCTAATGAATGTGGGAACCCACGCTACAGTGTTGACGGGAAATATTCTTAATGATTGCCAGAGACAGAACTACTCTAAAAGGAACATGATTCTAGAATCCACAAATTGATATAACCAACAGGATTTTGATGTCCCATCCTTAATATTGACAATGTAGATGTTGGAATTATTTGTATGTTTCAGTTACTTATACTTTTCAAAATAGCAATGGATAAAATAGAACTTTGTAGACTGTTAACCCTGGTTCTTCCAGGTAGGATCAGATGGTTGGTGTCCTACGTACTTCCTACTTAAGCATTACATAAACAACAAAACTGCTGCATGATGATAAATTCTAAGCAAATGAGGGAATACAGCTTAGTTAACAACAAAATGCTTCTCAGAAGAATCTAGTTTTTCTAGGTCCTCATCATTGTTGTTATAATTATCATCATCATCACTACATTTTTGAGTGCTCACTATGTGTCAAGCACTGTTCTAAGCCTATTGCATTACTGCAGATAAGGGCGAGGAAGTGAGTGGGTGGTTTTGCTTAATGTAAATTGAGACTCATGGAATGTGGTGACAAACTGATACTTTAAAGAGCATTTGGAAATCAATTTCATAGAATTCAACAAATATACTCGTAGTGGTTTTTCACACTAATGTATTTAAGAAGTAATATTTTATAGTAATTAAAATCAATATCATTTTTTAAAAAAATTTAATTTTCTTGGAAGAGTATCCATGTGGAACACAATGAATGTTTTAGAAGGAAACAGATAATTATCAAAACTTTTTTATGGAAAAATTCTCCAAATCAAATACATGATCCAAATATAGGGTAGAGAAGCAAATTTCTGTTTGTCACAGCAGAGAGCACAAAGCCACTCAAGTGTCCTGTGCAGGGGTGCCTGGGTGGCTCGGTTGTTAAGCGTCTCCCTTTGGCTCGGGTCATGATCCCAGGGTCCTGAGATCGAGCCCCGCATCGGGCTCCTGCTCAGGGGGAAGCCTGCTTCTCCCTCTCTCACTCTCCCTGCTTGTGTTCCCTCTCTCGCTGTGTCTCTCTCTGTCAAATAAATAAATAAAATCTTTAAAAAAAAAAAGTGTCCTGTGCAGTATGTTTGCTAGCAAAGAGATGCCCACAAACCAGAAGACATTTCTGCCCGTGGCTCAAATATATGATATTCTTCTAATGTCTGAATTTTAAGATATATTGGGTAAAAGTTTTCAATAGAATTGATCTACTTTAGTTTTTTAACACATCAGAAATGATCTGTAGTCTTTCTGGTAGTACTCAAACTGTCTTATTCATATCTAGTAAGTTACTTTAGTAACTTAGTAACTACTTTAGAACTGTTCTTCTGTCACTGTCTAATATAATTATATGGTTTATGAAATAAAATTATTTAGAAATATTTACATGTAATTGATCACACAGAATTTAATTTAAGCTCTAAAGATAACAATATCAATTACGAATGGAATATACCACTATTTCTGCACTATAGAATCTCATATAAGGCTTGAGCATTTAGAGACAAAATAAAATATGCTAGTAGTTCCTACAATATTCTTGTTTAAGTGTTTTTATTATATTTACAATGACATGAAGTTACTTGCATTTCCAAATATTGGATTACTTTTAGCAAATTATACTGTATTTTATCTAAAGATTAAAATAATACAATATTACATAATAAACTATACTCAATATCCAAGTAGATACAAGAGGGCTACATTAACAATCATAACCATAAACCACTTATTTGACGTATAACATTACAAAATAAAAATTCCCTTAAAAATGAGAGGAACATTTTTGGAATATTAGTAATATTTTTCCCTGAATAATGTTAAGAGAAACAGTTTATGCAAACTTGTAAGCCTATGACTACTCATGAATTAACAATGTAAATCCTGGAACCCTGGGAAAGTTTTGTTTGGGTGAATATAATAATATCAGGTACTGACTTACTTTTATTGCCTCTATGATTCATTGGCCAATGTTGTTCTGATGTGCTAGAAAGGATAAGGATCAAGACAACTCCTAATTTATTTATGTAAAATTTACTCATCTCTCTTTCATGTGTTGTGGAAGCTGATATGATGGTGGGTTAGCAAAATCAAAACAAATAAATAGATAGGCCCTGGTAGTATTTTCTAAGATAATTGCACTTCTGACTACTTGCTAACCATTTAGGAATAAAACAATATAAAATCATATAACTTGGACATGATTTAAAAGGTTAGAGAAAGAAGAAGGTAGCGGGAGGGGAAGAATGAAGCGGGGGAAATCGGAGGGGGAGACGAACCATGAGAGACGATGGACTCTGAAAAACAAACTGAGGGTTCTAGAGGAGAGGGGGGTGGGAGGATGGGTTAGCCTGGTGGTGGGTATTGAGGAGGGCACATTCTGCATGGAGCACTGGGTGTTATGCACAAATAATGAATCATGGAACACTTCATCTAAAACTAATGTTGTAATGTATGGGGATTAACATAAGAATAAAAAAAAATCATAAAAAAAAAAGAAGATGTGGTCCATATATACAATGGAATATTGCTCAGCCATCAGAAAAGATGAATACCCAAATTTTACATCAATATGGATGGGACTGGAGGAGATTATGCTAAGTGAAATAAGTCAAGCAGAGAAAGTCAATTATCATATGGTTTCACTTATTTTTGGAACATAAGGAATAACATGGAGGACATTAGGAGAAGGAAGGGAAAAATGGGCGGGGGGAATTGGAGGGAGAGATGAACCATGAGAGACTATGGACCTGAGAAACAAACTGAGGGTTCTAGAGGGGAGGGGGGTGGGAGGATAGGTTAGCCCGGTGATGGGTATTAAAGAGGGCACATTCTGCATGGAGCACTGGGTGTTGTGCACAAACAATGAATCATGGAACACTTCATCTAAAACTAATGTTGTAATGTATGGGGATTAACATAAGAATAAAAAAATTAAAAAAAAAAAGGTTAGAGAAAGAGTTATGGAGTGACATTGGTCTGTTAAGACTTAAGATTCTTAGTCAGTTCTTTTGAGAGACGCATTTAAAATCAATAACCTGACCGAAAGAGTTCAGATGTTTGAAAACGACAGGAGCCCAGAAACTGTGTTTCAAATCCACCTTCTAACATCAAAAACATTTTACCCAAGAACATTATTAACCTTCCATGTTAAATTCCAAGATAATGTGGAGATGTCTCAAGTTAATGCTGAATTTTTGTAAACAAAGCTCACATTTCTCAGTGAACTATAACAGTAATCTAAATTGTGAAATTTCAGAGTGGGGATCTATTAGCAAAATATCAAGAAAATAATAGTTTTGAGGAACTTTTGGCTGGTGAAACTTAGCTTTGGCAAGATGTCTACCCTTGCAAATGCCCATTCAATCGTACGCTCTATTTCAGCATTCTTTTTTTTTTTTTTAAAGATTTTATTTGTTTATTTGAGAGAGCGAGAATGAGAGAGAGCACATGAGAGGGGGGAGGGTCAGAGGGAGAAGCAGACTCCCCGCCGAGCAGGGAGCCCGATGCGGGACTCGATCCCGGGACTCCAGGATCATGACCTGAGCCGGAGGCAGTCGCTTAACCAACTGAGCCACCCAGGCGCCCTATTTCAGCATTCTTGATTAACATAGCTTAAATGATGTTTTACTTACATTTAGAAAGATGAAGAGTACCAAGCACCGGCGTGTGAGTGTGAACTTCATTTTTGGTTTTTGAAGATGATCTTCTAAGTCCTAGAAAAATATAAAGTAAAAAAGACATTTACATTAATAAACATAGCTTTCATATTGACTATAATCAATTTCTTTTTTCTATTTGACTTGGAGAGGATCATGTCCCAAGACACGCTGCATAAAATTCATGTATGGAAGCAATATGCCGGTGATGCAAATGCAGTTGCATGTTCCACTCCTTTCCTTTCTGCCGGGAATGACTGGTGTCTGGTTTTTGTTGAAAGCCCTCCTATTAAGAAATTCCGGAGCCACATTTACATATCAGGACCAAAACAAAGGATTCAGAGAAATCAAGAGCAACCAGTGTGGACCTCCATTAACCCGCGGCATCAGTAAAACTGCTGAAAATTTCAATGGAAACATCCACAAAGAAATCACTTCATTGGACATGAACAAATACAACCTATGATTTGTAAAGGACCGTTAGTCATGCCCTCTAGGTAATTTAAGGCCAACTTTGATTTAAGTAGTCTTATTTAGAGCCTTGAGTATTTTTCTTTCCTACAAAATTTTCTACAAGTTTCAAGTTGGGACTAAGAATAAATTTCTTCAATAGCAAGGATCGAGTATGTCACCTAACAGCTCACCATTCCTTCTCAAAAGCATATAATAGTCAGAAACATGCTGCTGTGTCACAAATAACAGTTTTGCATGACTGTACAGATAATTTTACCCAAGGAAAAATAATAAAAGAGAGAAAAATTTAAAATATATATGTATTTTTTTCATCAGTGGGATTTGTGTGAAACTATTTCACCTAAGGGTGAGTGGTTATGATCGCATCATATGTCTTATACTTAATGTATTCTGCTAGGTATAAGTTAGCATTTACATTGTTTGCCTGATATATTTGCTCCCAAAAGAGTAAGTTGTATTCCATTTATATATCAGTACTATATATCAGAAAATGAAGAAGGAGAAATTAAAGTTTTCTCTCAGCTTGCTAGCATGGGTACAAGGATGGATAGTGAAGAGATTCAGGAAGGGAAGTAAGGGAAAGAGAAGGACTTTTTAATTTGTCCTCTCCCTTAATGGAAAATATTACTACCTGAGTATCAGATGAGTCCTATTTCTGGAATGAAAGGTAGGACTTTTGAAATGTATTATGTGTACTCATGAAATTAACACAGCTTTTCTTAACTAGATCCTGCTTTTTTTTTTTTAAGAAGGAAAATATAGACATACATTGAATTTCTAAAGGTCTGCTGCTTATGGTGGTCCTATGATTTAGCCTCTGAGAGAAGCAGGATGTATGGAACATTACAGGCGCCAGAATTAAAAGCCAGATCTCTTCTTCAGATGAAAGTCCTACTCATTAATTTCAAATGTAAGGGCTAAGCACAGTGAGAAGTCAGTTTCTCTATGAAGGTGAATATGGGTGATTAGGCAGTTAATTGGCTCTTTCTATCTATGTAATATATTTGATGTCATTTGAAATTTTATAAAGTATGAGTTGCTAGGTTTTGGCTCAACAGTATCATTACCATGGGGAACATGAGAGGCTTTGGCAGAATTGTCCTGCTGAAGGTGAATGAGGCTGCACAGTCATTTTACTGTAGGAAAGGAGAGCCCCATGGTTTCAAAGCCCCACACACTGCTTTTATGATTGTACCATGAACAACTAAGGGGAATGAAAATAGTATGAACATGGATCTGAGAGTGAACATTTGGAAATGACAGAGGGGTTTAGTCAAGAAACAAAGTCCTTTCCTTTTTCCTATTAAGTGGAGAGGTCAATAATTTTAAATAATCTTGCATTATTTTGAACTATAACAAATTTCTCATGTGCAACTTTATAGCAGATCGGGGCTGTACTAAACCTGCCTCTAGTTAGAAAAGTTCAGTTATAATTCTCCAGGGTTAAATAGTACTTTGCAGATATGCCTCTCTTTGAGAGAAGTATTTCGTGGTGATCTGTGAAGAGGACAGAAAGAACATGTAAGTAGAATTGTGAAGGAAGACGGGTCTTTATGAATTTAAGGGAGAAAAACATGGCAAAGAAGAGTAGAATCAGAATGGAGAATGAAGTAATTCACCTTTGCTAAGATTCTTCCAAGGAAAGAGAAAAAAAAGAATGAAGAAAGTTAAAAAGAATGACAGACGTGGAGAACCCAAAATGAACTAACAGAGACCTATAGCTTAGTTGAATGGATGATTAAAGAATGGATAGATTGCAGGGTGGAATCTCGGGAAAGACTAACATGGAAAGACTAACATGGAATTTCCAATAGGCAAGGTTTAGAATTCAATGACCCTGAGGAGAACAGTTTTGACTTAGGTTTAGGGAGTTAAACCTGCACCCAAACAGGAAAGGACAAAGTCAGGCAAATAGCAGCTAATGGAGATAAAAATGGAATTTGGAAATGTTCAATTTGGATTGGGTACAGATGAGACAGGTAGCCTGTGATCAGACAGTCATCTGGAATACCTGGAAGATGACTCCGAGAAAACCAGAACAAAGCTTAATTTTGACATTAGATTATTTATTTGTTTACTTCCTGTTGTTTTCCCTATTCTTTCTCTACAGGAAGGACTTATTCAGTTTTGTCACCCAAGAACCTAGAAAGAAATCTGGGACACAGTAAGTGCTCAGTAAATATTGGTTGCTTAGTTCAAGGGATGATGTTGGGTCAAAATTTGGTAAGGCAGCATGCATTATTCTTTTCCTAAAGAGCCCTAATTAGAGCCCTAATAGAGCCAAGAGATTCTAATTTCTGCATTTACTTTCATGATTTCTTTTATTTTGGGCAAGGAGCTTCACCTCTATGCCATTTTCCTGTCTATAGAAAGACTCCTTAGCCAATCCTTCTTGACTAGGAGAGGAACACACTTCCATATGTGAAGCATATTGATCCCCCTGGATCTGTCCAGCAGTCTAGTTACTAGGGGAGTGGTTTCCAAGATGTCTTTTAGCCACCTTTAAAAAACAAAACAAAACAAAAAAAACAAAACAAAAGCTCTTATGGGAGCCCCATATATAAACCAGATGAATGTGGAATCTAAGAACTTGATTGTGGAGCGTGATTCAGAACATGTAAATGAAATAACCTTGGACAGTGGTTCAATTACTGGATGGGACAAGAGAATCTGCACTGCTCTGAATCCACAAATGAGCACTCATCACTAATCTCATCTCTAGAAAATTGTATTCCTTTGTTGCAGGGATGAGTTGGTCAGTGGAAACCACTTCTATTAATACACACAGACTAAATCACTAATTCAGTGATGATGATTGAATAGAATAATCTTCATTTAAGGAGAACAAATTTCCTTGACATGTAAAGTTACATTATTTTTATTTATTTGTTTTTTTGTGGAAAGAATATGAAATGTCAATGTCTGAAAATAATGTGTCTATTCTCATAGATCAGCATTTCCAAAAGTGTATTCCATAGAATAGCAGTAATCCCATGAGAAGCAGCATAAAATAAAGTTTCCATGGCCAAAAATGTTTAGGAAATTAAGCATTTCCTATATTCTTCTTAGAGATCTACCATAGACATTAGCACTTTAAAGTACCTAATTTTCCTATACCAAAAGCACTAGTTTGACTTTAAATCTTCATTCTCCAAACCTGTTTGACTATGAAAAACAAAAAAAAATTTTTTTTTTTGCAGTCACAATTATTAACCCATCTACAGAATATACTTTGGAAAATGCTCTTTTGGCTCAATGGCAATTTCTAACCCACCATAGTCTATTAAGTTTGCAAGTCATGAGAAAGAGCTGCCCTTTTACTTAAAAATTTCTTTTTTTCTTCTCCATGGAGCAAAAGTGGAATTTCTGAGGTCTTAAATATTCCCCAGCCTTGGTACAAAGCCCAAAGCTATAAAAGGCATCTCAGAGGCAATTGCTCCTTTGGAGCATTATTCGTTAAGAACCTCTCCCCTAATACCCTGGCTATGAGAACAGGAGTGGGATGAGGGTAGGGGCAAAGAGCAGGAAAGAGAAGAGGCAGGCACTGCTTATCTCAGAAGAGCTATATAGCCTTTTGTCACCCAAGGCCTGGAATCTGTTTCAAATTTGAAATTTGACATTTGTTTAAAGACAGATCTATCCAGTAAGCTTCTGTAGATATAGTCCAAGTGAACAGGTAAATACACTGTGTGGAACCACAGGGTCTGCTGGTTTGTTGCCTTAACAATGCCTTCTGTTTGGATAACTCCTTGATTACACAATCTATTAGAAAATCGTTCTTGATTTCTACAGGAACTCACTTGCCAAGACATAATGTTGTCATAAACCCAATCTATGTTGAGATATTGAGCAAAGCAGAATAACCTTGCTCCTCATTGTGAGTTTAAAATGCTCATCTAACTCCAAGCTCCAAGTTTAGTTAGTGAAAACTGGTATTTCTGCATTGGGGAGCTGTTTTTGGTAAACAGGTTGGCACATCATGTAAAAGACTCTAGATGAGAAGGGTAGTGGAATAAAAATGATGTCATATTGGGAGAAAGTGACTTTTTCTTTGACTCTTGTCAAGGACCTGACATAGTAAGTGTTCAATAAACATTTATCGAATGAAAAAGATAGATTGCCTCTAAGCAGCTGGCTAGGCAACATTAATCAGTGGGAAATCTTGGAGAAGTGGTTCAGGATCATGTGTAGTTCAAAAGTGTGACATTACTCAAATGGATACTATTAATGAATAATTAGATAGGATTTCGTTAATTTAGACTAATTTGAGGAAAAGGCATTGTGACCTCATCAATACTTTCTAGTACTGGACCTGCAATAGCAGCCATGATAGAGAAAGGAGAGATAGAAACTATTTGCTTCAAATCAATTTAATTAAAAACACATCATGCACTTATTATGTGTGTTTTAATACCATCTCAAGATAAAGTTTAGCTTCAATATGTGAGAGGTTGGGAGAAAAATAGTCCAGTCTAAAGGGTCAGCATAAGCAAAGATGAGGATGTGGGAATCACTGAATATGTTGAAGAAACTCTGGGCTGATTTTGAAGTTCATGTTCTTAGTCATTACATATATACTACCATCTGACATGAAAGGAATACTCAGCTTTGGACAAATGGAATTTGAGTTGTCAACAGGGTCATCTATATGGAGAACCTAAAATGCACCTAATTGGTTTTTTTTTTTAAGATTTTATTTATTTATTTGTTAGAGAGATAGAGAGAGAGCACAAGCAAGGGGGAGTGGCAGACAGAGGGAGAGGGAGAAGCAGTCTCTCTGCTGAGCAGGGAGCTTGATGCGGTGCTTGATCCCAGGACCCTGGGATCCTGCTCTGAGCCGAAGGCAGCCGTTTAACCGACTGAGCCACACAGGCATCCCAAAATGCACCTCATTGTAAATAACATGTTTACTGCTTCTGTATAAGCTCATAACTTTAAAGCTCATGGTTTCTGTTGTGATCAGCTATGGTGAATATGGGAAGAGGAGTCATTGCAGTGTAATGGAAAAAAAAAATCTTGGGCTAAGGAATAAGGAATCCATATTCTAACCCCAAAACAACCTCAAATTCATCATGTGACTCTTAAGCATGTTACTGCCCCTTTCTGGACATCAATTTCATTATCTATAAATTAGACAATTGGACTATAATTAGGGGTTCTTCTCACTCCAACATTGGTTCTAAGTTGAATTGCAATAAAATATAAAAAATACATTTTGGAGAAAGAGAAAGCAGAGCAATTAGATAAATATTGGGTCTTCGTGATCCTCCAATAGAAAATAAACAAAGACAGCATTTTCCACATTGTGTTCTCCAAAATATGATCCTTGTGACTACTCATTTAATAATGAAAAAAGGGAAAGGGTAGTTCACCAGGATAAGGTTTGAGAAATGTGGAATACTATGTGCTCTTTCCTGGAAAAAAAAATTATGTTTATGTTAGGATACTAAAGGTTCTGAGAAGTCCTGCAACAATGGATCCTTTAACTAAATTCATTTAAGTTAGCTCTTGTTATCAATTATTTTACCAATAATAATGTGCAATTAACACTCAAGGAAGGGACAGGCAAGTTTAGCTAATAGTTGACTTCCACTGATTTCAGTGAATGAAAGGTATGTTGCTCTCTCCTTATTAGCAGAAAAGACTGTAGTTACAGGCAAATGTTGCAGATTTATTAGCATTTCTTTATTATATGACAGGACTTTGCCACAACTTACCTAGATTACTGCAACTCTGATGAATAGATGACTGAGTTAAATATGTTGGTGCTATTACAGCATAGGGAATACAGCCAGTTAAAAAAAAAATATGTTGGTGCTTTGTTTTGAAAGTCCACGTTCACAAATACTGATACATGAAAAGTGTCCTTCTCTCTTACCCAGGAGACTTCCTGTGAGGTGCTATACTGGTTAATTCAAATGATAAACTCTTTTAAGTCAAACTTTAAAATATTTATGTAGAATTCACTGCCCGATGCACATCAAACCATTCTATAAATACAGGAATTCAAAATTATGGGTTTATGATTTAGTCCTTATATACACATTATTGTGTCCTTATACACCTTTGACAAACTTCTTCTTTCAGAAAAAGATATGCCTGATTTCATTGGATGATGGAACTGGAAGAGACTCTAGAATTCACATTTCCCCAAACCTCTCACTATACAGGTGAGTTAATGAAAACCTACTGAAATGATTTCCCTCAAATTGGTTAGAAGGTTAGTGGAAGAGCTCCAGTTAAACCCCTATTATATTCCCAAAATGAGTGTACACCATAAACTCCTAGGATGCCTCACACCAAAGGTTTTATTCGGGGCGCCTGGGTGGCTCAGTGGTTGAGCGTCTGCCTTCAGCTCAGGTCATGATCCCAGGGTCCTGGGATCGAGCCCCGCATCGGGCTCCTGCTCTGCGGGAAGCCTGCTTCTCCCTCTCCCACTCTCCCTGCTTATGTTTCCTCTCTCGCTGTGTCTCTCTCTGTCAAATAAATAAATAAAATCTTTAAAAAAAAAAAAAGTTTTTTTCTAGCTGGCTTCAATCTTCTGCTAGTAAAGCCTGTAAGGTCTTGTCTAGTTGGGATAGAAGTCAACCACAACCGCAGTTCATCCTTTTGCCCAGTCTGGTTCCTCTTAATCACCTTCAGGAATTCCATTTGGTTCTGATTTCAAGGATATCTTAGGGTGGAAGATGCTCAGGCCTGAATAAAGTGGATTAAATAAAGGAATATCCTGTGGTGTCATTCAAAATGCTTAACAGTGGCTGCTCCTTCCACACCCACCAATCAGAACAGTGGCTGCTCCTTCCACACCCACCAATCAGAACAGTGGCTGCTCCTTCCACACCCACCAATCAGAACAGTGGCTGCTACTTCCACACCCACCAATCAGAACAATTGCTGGCTATAAACCACAGGCTCTGGTGCTCACCAGCTGTAAGCCAGCCCCGGAGTTCTCCAGTTCCTTCCTCTCTCCCGTAACCCCGGTGTTCACTGTGCATGTATCTCTGTATGTTTGTGTTTGCAGAAATGAAGGTGGAGTGGAATGAGGCAGAGAGCTCTTACTGTATTTATAAATTCACTCATCAAGTATTTACTGAGTCAGATGCACTTTTTGCCCTTATGAGCCATTAGGTACTACAGAGAATGCCTGAGTGGAAGCCACTCTTATGTACCCCCTTTATTTATACATGCTTCCCAATCCCGTCACCATTTCTGGCGTTCTACACAAAGATATTTCACAGAGAACCTTACCAGGGACAAGGCTGTTCCTGTTTTTCCAGTTGTAGTAGCATATATTTACTAATAGAGAAAAGTACTATCAAATATAATTTAATCATTACAAAGCTTTCCTTTTCTTCCTATTAAATTATTTAAGGGTCCATTTCCCTGAAATTTGAGTACCTTGGAAATTATCCTTTTTGCATGGCTGTGCAAGCAGTTCAAAAGTTTCTGTAAAATTAGCTGGATTCCCTTGAAAAACAGAGATTAAGTGAGATTAATGACGTCAGGGATGGCTAGCCAAGCTGCAACCTTCAATGTCAGCCATGATGATGCAAATAGTTTTCATCATAGCAGTTGTTTCCCACCATGACCTAACAGCTAATATTCAAGATGGTGATCTAAGGAACTTGTCTAAAATGATGGTGTCAAAGTCAATGTCAATGTGGCAATTTAATATTTCAGGTGAAGCCAACATTTTGCAACTTGCTTTATTAAAGAAAGCTTGGTACTTCCTTTTTTTTTTTTTTAAGATTTTATTTATTGATTTAAGAAAGAGAGAGAGAGAGAATAAGTAGTGGGGAGGAGCAGAGGGAGAGAGAGAGAGAGAGAAGCAGGCTCCTTGCTGAGCAGGAACCTGATGCGGGGCATCATGACCTGAGCCGAAGGCAGACACTTAACCGACTCAGGAGCCCCAATACTTTCTTTATTAAAAGAAAACTTGCATGTGACTCACTTTATCAATTCAATTTTTAAAAATTATATATGTAAAGAAGTTTTGGTCCCTAAAATAAGACTTAGCCAATCCTACATTTAATTAGAAATACCAAAGAAGTAATCTTAATGCATGTGATTTGGTTTGGGGATGTAGATGGGATAATGACTGAGAAGCATGCAACCAAGTTCAGTGAATTCAGAATGTGTCTGGAAGGCATCTAGATAATCTCCATCCATAAGTAATCTTTATTCATATTTTCCCAATCTCTGACTGAATTTCTATGACAGCTCTTTGTACTTCCCCTGCCTCCCTCTGGTGGTTTGCATTCAGTGATAGTAGCTAAAGGAAACACTGGAGAAGTAAGCGCTAGGATTCATGTCATACCAATGAAGTGAATTGGAATAACTGAGTTGACCAAGAGTTTACTCTAACAGAACCTGTGACTCTTTCCAAAGGAACCTTGACTGGCAATTTCTTCCCTAATGTAAGTTGACTAACGTAAGTTCACTGCTCTGCTGTTGCTATTGGGCAAGGTAGCTAATGGGCAGGGCTTCCTGGGACCTGAACTAACCGCTGGTAGGAAGCAGTCAGGTAACAGAGCTCTGTTGTAGGAGTGAAATACAACACACCTTTGAACTTAAGGCTTTAGGCTCAGGAAAGTTTTGATATTCTTTGGAAAGATACAGATGGAACCTAATGTTTATCAAGAAAACCTATTATTATCATGGCTGATTGATACACAGGAATATATAGTAGTCTTTAACCAAATTAAAATATGTATTAAAATGGACTTATGTATTGTATGGTGACTAACATAACATAATAAAATAAAATTTAAAAAAATGGACTTTTTAAAAAAGAACTGATGGGAAAGGAAAGAAGGAAACTAAAATGAACTGAGTGCATACCAAGAGCCAGGTAATTATATTTATTACATTATCCTCACATCAAATGCAAATAAACATTATCCCCACTTTAGGCATAAGGAAACAAAAGTTTGCAGATGTTAAGTGACTTAGTACTAAGTCCTCACAGTCACTGAGGGGCAGAGATAAAATTTGAAAACAGTTCTTCAAAACCATGCTCTTCTCATATTTCACACTGATTCTAGAAATACATACATTTAAAATCAATATTAAGTAATGACAGTTTGAGAATAAGTTGTCAATAATTTTTCTTTTTAAAAAATAATTGTGCTTTAAAAAGTATGTGAAATTTTGCTTTGGAAAATAAATAGAAGTTTGGTAAACATTTATTGTCTCTTAAATTGACAATTTGAAGACTGTTAAATATGTTAAGCACATTTCATTCTTTCTCTTGGTTAATAGATATTTTACTTTATATTGTTATAGAATTCTAGTTTGTCATACATGTTTAATAATTAATTACAAATAATGACAATATATTTCCCTTTAGAGTCTCTTCATGAACATTCCTTGTTGAAGGGTTATAGGCCCATAAGGATTCTTAGTTTTCATTAGTAATCTATTATAACCACAAGAACCAAATCTGAAAGGCAGTAAGAGATTTATGACTACTCATTTTAAAATCGTTAGACGGGACACCTGGGTGGCTCAGTCACTTAAGCGTCCAACTCTTAATTTTGGCTCCAGTCACGATCTCAGGGTTGTGAGATTGAGTGCAGCACTGGGCTCCATACTGGGTGTGAAGCCTGCTTAAGATTCTCTCCAACCCTCTCCCTCTGCCCCTCCCCCCCCAACAAAACAAAACCATTAGACAAATATTATTTTCCTAGGTCAACTATATTGGCTATATTGACTTTTATCTAAATCATACAAGTAAACTAATAATCACACTTTGGAATGATTATTGCTTAAAGACAGATGTAAATTATTTATGCTCTTTTTTCTAACTTAACTGTATTGAAGCAATTATTCACAAGTGCTTCAGTGTCAGTTTCAAAGTTGCTCTCTGTGGAATCATGCTAATTCTAGAGTTGGCCACCAAGGTAAATATTGGACTAGATTACCACTAATACTCCTTGATTAACTGCTTCAATATTCTTAAAATATGTAATTTAGAAATGCAGTACTATATTCTCTCCTTCTATCAGAATTAAATGCAGAGTCTATACAACCAGAGATAATTAAGATAAAAATCAAAATACTCAATTCATCAAGGATCTTCTTAGCGTAGTATCAGTGGTGAGGCTAATGTTGATCCCAGGGCTCTCCTAAACCAAAGAACTGTGGGAAATAGAGCCAGCCAAATGTTTCCATCTGGTCCATATCAACTGCTGTTTTAGAGTCAGCTTAATTAAGCATTGGCAAGAAAAATGCTGAAATAATTTAGAAAGGTGTAAAGAGAAGCCCATTAAAACAAATACATAACAAGTGAACTTTCAAATATAAAAAGCAACACTTTTAGGAGTGGTTTGCTATACTGCCATCAGTTAATACTTTGTTAAATGCCACGGAGTTTCATAGTTCATGGCACTGGATTAATTGCAGTTCAATTCTAATTTGTCTCCCTAGAACAGAGATGTTTCTCTTGGAGCTCTGTGTATATACAAATTCAAGACTTGAAACGGGCAGCAAACATCACTGTAGAGTGCACAAGCCCACCCACCCCATATATATATACATATACACCCCCAGTTGACGGAAAGGTAAACTTTCTCTGTGCACATATGTATATTTACAAAAATAGTGCATTCAATCTGTAGTCCTTTTAAAAAGTTGGCTGATAATATTTACTAGATGTGCTGTCTGAGCATGATATTATCATTGCTCTTAAATGGGGTGCTGTTGATAGTATTTACTAGAACAGGAAACAAAATCAATAGCACAATTGGAAACATAGTCTTGAAGCTGTTTCCTTGATTTATTTTTAAGACTAAGATATTTATCATAGTCATTCAGAAATGTCTTTAAAGTTATTATTTTTTAAAGATTTTATTTATTTATTCATGAGAGACAGAGAGAGAGAGACAGAGGCAGAGGGAGAAGCAGGCTCCCCGCGGAGCAGGGAGCCCGATGTGGGACTCGATCCCAGGACCCTGGGATCATGACCTGAGCCGAAGGCAGACGCTTAACGACTGAGCCACCCAGGCGTCCCTTTAAAGTTATTTTTAATTAAAACTCAGTGTTTCTTGAAAAATAAAGTAATAAAAGTCCTATTTTATTATAAGAAGACAATAAGAATTTGATTGTCGTATAGATGAGTCCTATGGTAAAATGTGCTTTGCTGTTTTCACACAATACTATCAAAGACACAAAATTCAACAGCACCCCATTTAAGAGCAATGAAAATATCATGCTCAGACAGCACATTTTTCCTTGTATCAACATAAATATTAGATGCTTAGAGAACAAGACAGAATATGTCTCTTTTGGCTAAAATAATTTAGTGGAAGCAGGAACAAATACTGTAACATAAGGATTCATGCATTTTAACATAATTGCTTGATGGGATTTTACCACAGGAAATCTTAACTATTATAAGCATTATACTAATGGGGATATATAACTATATTCCGGCAAAGTTTTGCTTTATTAATTGCCTAAGTTTTTAAACTATAAACAATTTTACGATATGTGTCAAAATCCTTAAAACATAGAGACCCTTTGACAGTGATTTTTTTCCTACAGATATAATCATAAATTGGTTGATATTTAATTATAGAAATATTAATTATAATATTGTCTACTATGGTGGAATTTGGAAATAATCTAAATGCTCAAAATAATGGATTTGTTAAATAAACTTTGGTACATCTACACCATGGAACACTGTGCGGCCATTAAAAATTGTATTAGCATATTTAATTACCTTATTATATAGATATTTATTACATTAACACTTTTTAAAAGGTCTACAAATTGAATGCACTGTTTTTGTAAATATACATATAAGAAAGGCTTGAAGAATAAAATAAAATGAATTTTCTGAGCTCTTATTATGCAACAGGCACTCTCAATATACTATCTTCCCTAGTCCTTTCAGTAGCCTTTCTATGTAGATACCATTATTGTTACTGTAATTTTGTAGCTGTGGAAACGAAGTCTAGGGGGCTAGGTAAAATATTAGTCAGGTTGGTTGTGTAACAAACAACCCCCACCCCCAAGTCTCAGTGGCTTAAAAGAACAGATTTCTTTTTTTTTTTTTTTTTTGCTCAAGTGACATGGAGCTACGGGACAGCTAAAGCTCCCTCTGTGTGTCTGCTTCCTATTGCTTTTTTTCTGTGACCAAGGCTGAAGGAGCAGCACTGATCTTGAGGGTGTTGCTCTCCTGGCAGGGGGTTGTCAGGCCAGAGGAGCCAAACTACAAAATGGCATTTCAAACTTTGCTCAGCTGGGGTAAGAACAGCTACTCAGTCACCTCCCGTTGACCTAAGCAAGTCACAACATGAAGCCCAAAGTCAATGTATCAGGAACAAATAATCCTTGTCTGAGTAAAGAGAAAGTGAATAATTAGAAACACACACACACACACACCCAGTACAACTGCACAAATTTTCACAGCAGAGTCATCGCAAAGATGATACTAAAACCTCTCCAGGAGGTGGGTTTGCAGGTGATTTTCTTTTGCTTATCTGCATTTTCTAACTTTTATAACATGTAGGAATTGCTTTTGAAATATAGAAAAGGGAAAAAAAGAAAAGACAAAATAAACTAACTTGTATTTGTTCTGGGTTTTATTTGGTGTTGCTAATAGGGATGTTCCCTGTGGTGTAGTTTTGGAGCTGAGAATAAGACAGCTTTACAGGGGGGAAGGGAAAGTTATAATCATCTCACCTTGTTTGGCCCTGCCTTTAGTCTGTGTTCTGGTAACTGGAAGAATACTTAAAAAAATGTTTGACAATAATCTCTGATAAGGAATACCCCACAGATTAAAAGAGGACACTTAAACCAAGTGGGAGTGCCATTTCAGAGAGGTCCAGTCTCTATAATTAAAGCTTCATTCATGATGCCAACAGCAAGTTGCAATAAAAAACAATGAGTTAGTACTAAATTAGCAATACGTTTAAGACAGAATGTCTGCTGGTCTTTCTAAGTACATCTCTTAAGAGTGCCCTGATGGTGATTAGCTGTTAAAAAGATATTTCACAAATGTAATTACTAAACTATTAAGGGAAATGAATCTCAGTGGCCAATGAGGAATAGTCATAATACACCCATAAAAACAACAGCAAACGAAGGTGGAACACATTCAGTGATATTATAGAAAATTGCCCAAGTTTTCCATTTTACCTCTTAACACTGTTTTGCTTCTTTGGAAATTCCCACCAGCAGGAGGAAAAAACAACATATCCTATCTTACATTTCATATTTGCCTTTCCTAATGAACGCTATGGTAACATTACTTAAATGTAGCTAAAAATAGTCAAATTTTGCAACATCTGTGCTTGAAATAAAGGCAACGCCTGACTGCGAAACAATAGACCACAAGATAGTTACAATATCTAACCTCAGCAATATCTGGTACTCAAAGAAGGCCAGCAGGAATTCTTTAACCATGTATTATTTTCTCTGTTCAGCAGTATCTTTTCCTTTCTCTCACTGTATGTGAAATCTGTGATCTGCCATCTTGGGCAGACACTCAAATAATACTTGTAAATAAGATAAGCCTCTATATCTCTCACAGTCCTTAAGGTTTTAAAAGATCAAAAAGATAAATATTCAAAGTGTTCAATGAGTAGGCTTGTGATATATATTGGACAAAAAAAAAAAAAAGTGCCCCATTGGCAGCTCTGTGTAAATTATACCCATGGTATATCTTGCAATGGTATTTTTTTAGCATGACATTTCTCAGGAAGAGAGAGGTGTTATATAAATGTTCAAAAAACGAAACTAAACAAAACAGCCCTCAACAACACCATCAAAAAACTACATTAAAAAAATAAGCAAAGCACATGAATAGAAATGTCTCCAAAGAAGAAATACAAATGGCCAATAAGCACACGAAAAGATGTTCAACATCACTAATCATGAGGGAAATGCAAATCAAGAGCACAGTTGAGATACTACCTCAGTGGGAATGGGAGGAGAGGTTACTGTTTAATGGGTACAAAGTTTCAGTTTTGCAGGATAAAAAAAGTTCTGGAGATGGACGGTGGTGATAGTTACACAGCAGGATGAATGTACTTAATGCCACAGAACTGTGTACTTAAAAATGCTTAAGATGGTAAATTTATGTTCTGTGTATTTTACCACAGTGAAAAATAAAAATAATAAAAAGAAAGACAACAGAAGAAAAAAAGCAGCAGCTCCGAATGACTGGTATCATTTCGAGTTCATCACTGACATGATGGGAAAGGATTAAGTAATTGGCTGGGGTGGGGCTGAGGGGTACTTGCAAGTGCCAGTTTAGAGACAGGGATTCAAGACCCAGCCCTGCAATCTGCTACTTGTGGGAATTGGGGCAAGATGAGGACTATGGATGTGTACAGTGAGAAATCGGACTGTAAGCTCTCTAACTTCCAGGAACTCTACAAATGTATGAAGATGGAGAATGATGAATAGAGAATTGAGTAGTAAGCACTGCAATACTCCGTGATCGGGGACAAAGGAAGGAGGAGAGAGAGAGATTTCCTCAGGGAAGAAAACTCCGGCGTTCCCAACAGTAGCCAGGATCTTAGGACCTAGAGGATACATTGTGTACTCTTCTCTCTCCCTATGGGGCAAGGTCCCCTTCTCCCCTCCGGAGGGCAGCGTGCCAGACACTGAAAACTCACTTCCATGACACTGCTTAGAGAGGAGCAGATGCCTTGCTTCAGCAGGGAATGGTTTGGAAAGAATCATGAGGACATCCATTCCTGGATAGCTCCAGCCTGTGGCCAAGAAAGAGAAGACATTCAGTCAGGGCTGTTAGCTATTTTAATAGCTCTTCTCTTCCGCTTGTGGGCATTGCGCAATCCCTAGGGACACGCAGTGACACAGGTGCCTTGCACTACCATCAAAAACAGAGGGCTGTGTTGCCATCAAAATGCCTCAGCAGGGTGGTTTTGCCCAGTCAATAAACATATCGGTGGTGGGTGCTGAAATCATCAGAAAAAAGCAAAAAGCAAAAAGCAAAAAAAAAAAAAAAAAAGCATAAAGCAAAACTGAATCACAAACTAAGACAGACAGATAGTAAGATTTTCAACAGAAGCTAGTCAAATGGCCAGAGGTCCCCAATCACCCTACTAATAATTATTACAGATGGATTGCCTGTGTGGGAACTAAATAAAGTCTATCATTATGGGACAGATAACAGATTTTGGCCACAACTAGACATTTCTATGTTAAGTCTCTGATTTCTTACTCAGGGTTGTAGAAACCTCAAAATGTGCATCATTTCCTTATGCTAAATCCTGTTTGCTTGGTTATACGTGTACATGAACACAGTAAACTTCTGGAGTCATTTCATTTATTCAAACAAAAAATTATATTTGTTGATCTTTTATTTTGTGCCATATAGTGTGCTAGATCTTGGAAATACAGTGAACAAAAATATATGAGATCCTCACCAACATGGCACTTAGAGTGAAGTTGAGAAGACAGATAACAAAAGAATTGGGAGAATAAATGCAAGATCATAATAAGTACTACAAAGTGGAGAAAGAGCCCTCAGTCAGGCTGAAACAATATTTAAAGTGCTACACTGTGGGAGAATGTAATGAATTTGACTCCTGTGAGCTAAGGGGAGACACGAGGCTGAAACAGTGAGTTGGGATCGGATTACACAAAGCCCACGTGTTGTGGGTCTGAACCATGTCCCCCTAAAATGCATATGTTGAAGTTCTAACTCCTAGTACTCCAGAATGTGACTATATATATATTTTAAAGATTTTATTTATTTATTTGACAAAGAAAGAGATAGCGAGAGCAGGAACACAAGCAAGGGGAGTGGGAGAGGGAGAAGCAGGCTTCCTGCAGAGCAGGGAGCCCCATGCAGGGCTCGAATCCAGGAACCTGGGATCATGACCTGAGCCGAAGGCAGACGCTTAATGACTGAGCCACCCAGGTGCCCTGAATGTGACTATATTTGGAGCAAGGCCCTTTAAAAAAGTAATTAAAATTTCCTTAGGGTAGGCCCTAATCTAATGTGACTGATGTCCTTATAAGAAGAGACAATGAGGACACAGACACACCCAGGGGGAGGAGCATGTGAAGACACTGGGAAAAGATGGTCATCTACAAGCTGAGGAGAGAGGCCTCAGAAGGAAATGGATCCTGTCAACACCTTGATCTCAGATTTTCAGCCTCCAGAACTGTGAGCAAATACATCTCGGTTGTTTAAGCCACCCAGTCTGTGGTACTTTGTTATGGTGGCCCTAGCAAACTAATATGCCATACAGGTCCCTTGAAAACTTTGACTCTATAATCTAAGATCCATGGAAAAGACTTTAACATGTTTTAATGGGGGCAGAGGGAGGGGTGGTGACTTGGCGGCAACTTGGTAACTTGGAGGAAAATTTGGAAGGGGGTGGGAATGGAAGCAAAGAGACCAGTTAAGGAAGTGGTTGCAATTTTCTAGAGGAGAGACATTGCCTATTCGGAAATGATTTAGGAGGTAAAATTGACTAAATATTGTGGATTAAATATTGGGGAACGTGAGGGTGAGGAAGGTGTGCAGGATAAATCCTAGGTTTCTGACTTTTATAGCATGACTGATGGGGGTGTCACTTAACTGAGATAGGGTACACTGGAGGCTGATCAGGTTTTGTCAGAAGGCTCATAAGTTTAGTTTAGGACCTGAAGTGGTTTTTATTAAAGACCAATTTCACAATTTCTTAGCCACATTCTCCTAGAGACATGGGTTTCTTGTGGGCACACTTAGGGCTATATTACCAACTCATTGTGACTTTAAGAGCAGTCACAGAGGCGGTGGTTAATATACCTTAGTGTGTTTCCTTAAATGTCTGTAAAAAATATATATATCGATACTACAGAAGAAGATTGCTAAACGGCCCTGTAGGAAAGAAACAGGACACTGTTGTCACTACTACATGCTACTAAATATCTAGCTGGCTCAGTTGTTTGTTGAATCATTTAGCCAAAGAGTTGGCAGCGGGCAGAGCAATGAAGAACAGGGGGTGGCAGGTAGTAAGCCAGGACTGAAAGGGACAGCGGCATGGTCAGGTAAGGCGGGCGCATATGGGGCCTTAATACTGGGTGTTTGAGACAGCCTACAAGTTCAGTCAGATGCCGAGGAAAGGAACAATGAGAAAGAAAAGTGGAAGAAACCAAAAAACCATACCCTACTCATTGTATAGGCTGATGGAGTCTGCATTCCCTTGTGCAATGGTTCACATAGGTAAGACGAAGCTGACTACTTCTTCTCAATTTTCATCTGTTAAGAATTGATGCTCCCAATCTCACAAAACTTAAATTTTTGACTAACTTATAATTTCCGGGATCAAGTTCTACAATATGTCATAGGATACCCTCAGAAATCTTATGGAAGCATAGTTCTACATACAGTTAAAACCTCTATTGCCATTTGGCATATACACAAAGAAAGATAGGTGTACATTTACTGCACAGATACTGATATGAGAGTTATATATATTGGGGATTTTACCAAAAGCAAATCTCCAATGTACTTAGTCAACAAAAGAGAGGAATGAGTCAAAGCAAAATGTATATTTTCCAGTTGGATATATTGGAAGTGTGGCTACCAGAAGGCATGTGGACTGACAAAGGAGGGTGGGCTTTTTTTTAATACACTCCAATTAAAGCATTAAATGCAATTATTTTCCTTAGTTCTGCTTCTACTGGCATTGAATTCTCATGTAGCAATAAACAAAATGAAAGTCGTAGTAACTGTGAATAGTAGTTGAATGGTCTGGTGGGTAGGGTCATTCAAATATTTTTAATTAACCCAATCTGAAATGAAAATCCATCAAGGGCATCACAGGTAGAGTGCTGCCCTTGTATTGAGCTATTTGTATGCTAATAACTGTGTGCCTAGAGCAGTGCTTAAGGCCTTTACTCTCATCACCTGGATTAATTAACTCAACAACCATAAGAGGCGAGGTTTGTGGTGAGAAAGTAGGAATCTGGGATTCAGTATCAGATCTTAAGATCTTGCAGTCCAGGGACCCAGTAAATATGTAGTAAACTCTCCCTGATATTAATTTCCACAGAGCTGGGTTAAAAGTTGGGAATTTGGGTTCCTCTTTTCTGCTCCCTTGTTCAAAATTAAACAAACTAGGTACTCAATACAGAAAAAATTGGCTATGAGTTTTCTACTTCTCACTAGTCAGGAAATGACTGACATACCTGTGCACTCAGCAGTCAGGAATATTTGGAGAATTAACTTCAAATAGATTGCACTTGTATTATACCCAAATAAGTGCCAGGAGAGAGTAAATCAATTAATGAAGTGAAAATTTCAGACAAACTAGGAATTATATATTAGATACGTGGTTCTCACATTTTCAGTTTATGGGTGACTTGAGTGGCAAAGGAATTCAAGAATAATTTGTCCCACCATTTATGTCTTCCACTGCATGTGTGTGTACACAAATGTGTACTCATTATATACATATTCTTTTTTGGAATTGACAGGAAAAAGATGTTATTAGTTCATGCTAAGAATGAAAGTGTGGACAGTGATTATAGACCAAAATTGCATAAACATCAATGCTACAAGAAAGAAGTTCATGAGCCATCAAAAAAGCCTTGTGACCTTCATTTATAGATGAACAACACTAGATATTTTCCCAAACAGGTCATTAAATTTTAAATATACCATAATTATAGGGACTCTGATAAATAGGTGATAAGAAACATTTAATATGATCCAAGATTTTCATTTTTATAGGATATAATATATAATAGTTATCATGATTGAGTAATGTATAAAGCTTTCAACATTGTCTTTATATTATAACATCAAGGAAAATTTTATACATGTACTTCTTTAGGAATGTATTTTAGAATTAAGTTAGTTTTAAAGGACTCTTCAGTTGAGGTTTGACTTAAGGGTCATTCAATTAATGATGCTTGAATCAAGGACTCTGTCCCAGCTACATTTTTAATTTGAGGACTATGTTTTACATTCTAAAAATATTAGAAAATGATTTCCAAAATAAATTGATAGAAGTGTCAAAAAGGACTTGGAACATCTACTTGTTTAGGGGTTAGAAAGGATGAATTAATAAGGATGTTCTTCTGGGACCTATACAACAAAATAACTGACATCAAATTGAAAGGATTAGAAAGATTTTTCATCTTATTTTTTAATACTGTGTCTTTATGCATGTATTTAAGTTATCATATGCAATATAATGAGAGATGGTTGAATAAGGTAACAACAGTGGCTCCTTGTGTCAGTAGCCAAATTGGTAACAGCGTGTCAAAACCATTTGAATCTACTAAATTATGTTGGTATTTGCCCAACTATACCAGCAACAGTAAGGCTGAAGAAAACAGACTATTTTCCAAAACAAGATGTCATTGTAGTAAGTTTGGAAAATAAAAACTAAAACTAAGGTTTTCCATCATGAAATCAAATTAGGTAGATGATTTAAAATGTTTTAACTTTTCTGGTTATTTTGCATTAATCACAGTGGAAAATAATATCCTGTTGGGTTTAAAGTTTGTCGATGATTCCTGTCTTTCAATGTTCATATATATATATTTTTTAATATTTTAAAATAATGAGAGATTTTTTTAAGATTTTATTTATTTATTTGAGAGAGAGAATGAGAGAGAGAGAGCATGAGGGGGGGAGGGTCAGAGGGAGAAGCAGACTCCCTGCTGAGCAGGGAGCCCGATGCGGGACTCGATCCCGGGACTCCAGGATCATGACCTGAGCTGAAGGCAGTCGCCTAACCAACTGAGCCATCCAGGCGCCCCAGAGAGAGATATTTTCTAATATACCTTTATATAATAAGTTTTTTGTGGGTTTGGACTATGAACCTGCTTATTCATATTGGAAATAAAGCCAATAAAATTCTACTTCTCTCCCATGAATAAATAGGAAGAAAAAATTACAATGATAATAAAAGGAAGTCTTTTGATATTTTTCAGCATGTATGTACTCTGCAATGTTTCTGAAAGATAAAATGGTTCAGTATATATATTGACATATATTAACATACATACATATTGTGCTAAGGACTATGCTGGCACTAGAAATGCCACTCTGAGTAAGAAAGGCACAGCAATTCCCTCTGAGAGCTACATTCTATATAAAGATACAGAGAAGAAGAGAGGCAGTTGTAAAATATATGCTTGGGAGGGGTAAGCTCTAGGGTCCAGGAGACATTTAGTAGCCTTACTCCACTCAATTGCCCAAGATATATTGTAATTATTTCCTGACTTCTTGAGAGTCCATATGATGAAGCTAAGGTCCCTCTCATTTTCTAAATGCTATGGAAAATAATAAAGAGAAAATTGGTTTTTTTTTTTTTCAAGAGTCTTACCTAACCATCATTTATATAGCATTAATAAGCCAGAGCATGAAGCTAGAGCATAAAATCAGAACACTAAATGTGGAGGGTAAATATTGTGTATATGTGGGGTTTTTTGAGGGGATATATTGCTTAAGCATGATTGGCTTTAGGCTTTTCAGAGATATATTCTCGAGGGAGTTGTGCTCTCTTGCCTCATTTATATAAAACAGTGAGGGACATGGTTTTCAACTTGTACCAGGCTCCCATAAATAACCTCTGACTTGTGGCAGATTGTATTCTCCCAAAGATGGTGGCTCCAGTAGGATAGATATATCATCCCACATTATCCTCTTACAATGTGATGTGGACACTCTTCCAAGAGGTGGGGGCTATGGTCCCTCCTCTTGAATCTGGGTACTCTAATAACTGACCTGGCCCTCAGAGTGTGGCAAAAGTAACTCTTCATGACTTTCTAAGCTCATCTATTTTTCCTTGGCTCTCTCTTTTTCTTGAGACACTTGCTCTGGACTCAGCCACCATGCTCTAAGGAAGACAAGACCATAACACATGGAAGAGCCAAGTATGGGTGTTGTGATCATTAGTATGAGCATCAGCTGCCACACATGTAATGAAATAGCCTTCAGATGATTCTAGTCCCCTACCTATGAGTCTTCTAGCTGAAGCCCCAGACATCAAGGAACGAAGTCAAGTTGTCCCACTATGCCCTGTCTAAATTCCTGGCCCACAGAAATGGTGAGATATAATAAATGATTTTTATTGTTTGAAGCTACTAAATGTTAGGGGAATTTTTTATGCAACAATAGGTAGCCATATTAAAATACGGCTCAAGGACTTCAGGTAAAAGATTAAGTAAGAGTATTTGGGTCTAGGGGCGCCTGGGTGGCTCAGTCGTTAAGCGTCTGCCTTCGGCTCAGGTCATGATCCCAGGGTCCTGGGATCGAGCCCCACATCGGGCTCCCTGCTCAGCGGGAGGCCTGCTTCTCCCTCTCCCACTCCCTCTGCTTGTGTTCCCTCTCTCGCTGTGTCTCTCTCTGTCAAATAAATAAAATCTTAAAAAAAAAAAAAGAGTATTTGGGTCTATTTCTAGCTTTGCCACTAACTAGATGTTTTAATCTACTGTAACTAGTCTTGCATAAGCCGCAATACCCTCTGGGTCTCAGTTTTTTCATCTTCTAGTTGAGAAAATCGGAACATGTCCCTTTCAGCCCTAGGATCCAAGATTCTGTGATGGGGCATTCTAAATAAGGGAATATCAAGAGATGTACCCAATGGGTATTTGTTGAATGAAGGAACAATTTAAAAATAAGATAATATAATAGCCATTAACTAAATACTTTAGAGTGAATGGAGTGGAATCAATATATTGATTGTCCTAAACACAGTGATGCACATTTACAACATTTGAAACAGAATGAAATGCTATATGGAAGATAAATGTTTTTGCTTGTGGTTTTCATGATGAAAGAAAGATAGACCAGTTGTCATTACGTACCACCTCCCTTTTATAGGTACAAAAAGGATAGACAATATTAAAAGGCACACAGGTAATATGTAGTAGCAAGTGCAAGCTGAGGACACAATTCAGTATTGTGTCGTGATTGGAAACTCCAGGGCTTCTCAAACCTGGATACAGGTTAGAATCACCTGGGGAACTTTCAAAGCACGCTGGTTTCCTGGCCTCTCATTCGAGGCTCTGACTCACGGGGTGTGGCCCAGGTGTTGGTAAGGAAACATCCTCTTGAGTTCCCAGGGAGAAGTCTGGCTAGAGCTAAAAGTAACTTTTAGCTCTTCATTTTACTCTTGCCTTTCACTTCTCCTGAGATCTCTACCTGAAGAGAAACAGAGAAGAGAGGAAAAGGGAACTTCTCTGTCAGAGGAGGCATTTGGTATCTTTTTTATTTTTAGAAACAAAATGATCCTAAAAAAATTTTTTTTAAAGATTTTATTTATTTATTTGACGGGATAGATAGAGAGAGAGAGAGAGCACAAGCAGGGGGAGGAAGAGAGAGAGAAGCAGACTCCCTGCTGAGCAGGGAGCCTGACATGGGACTCAATCCTAGGACCCCAGGATCATGACCAGAGTCGAAGGCAGATGCTTTACCAACTGAGCCCCAGAAACAAAATGATCCTTAACTGAAATGAAGGACCTAGTTATTTTAAGGGAACAAAATTATATTAAAATCCTATGATTCCTCTTTCTTGATCACAGAAAACCCAACTTCTATGTTAAAAATCCCATGTGGCAGAAACGGAGTAGGACACAAAGGAAAAGACCACACTGTGAGGCTGTGACTCAGCTGGACCAGAATGAAGATCTACACCAGGTAAGTGGGCATCAATTTATCATTCTCAGAACCACCAGCCTAGGAAATATGACCTTCAGCAAATCAGACTGAATGTTTTTGCTTAAAAGATGACCTGGTTTTAGTGAAAGAGCATAAAGTTTTGGTTCTAGGAGTTAGACTCTGCCTGTGGGAGATCTGAGACTGAGCTAAGGGCAGAACAAGGCACAGTGGTACTGTGTTGGTTCAGATGAAAGAAAGCAGGGCAAAGAGGAATCCCACAGACTTGGGGAAAAGAATTTTGCCTATAGATTCGTAGGCAAAATTCTTTTCCCCAAATTTCTTAAATTGTCCCCAGTGATATTCATTTTTAGGCAGGAAATAATAAGTCTTATCCTGCACATTTCTGAAAATCTAATTTGGGGAGCCATTCTCTCGAGTTGCTGGCAACTCTGGGACTCGCGTTATTAGAAATGTGATATTGTTATCAGGATAAGAGAAGATCCTAATAGGGTATTTAAGAGCTAACAGGCTTCCTAACCTCATATCGTATAAATAAACTAATGCCCTAGGTCCTTTTGGACCTTTTAGTACGTATGACAAAAACAAAACAAAATGAAAAAACTTTCAAGACAACTCAGCAAAAAATTCCAATTTAGAATCAATATAAAACTTTGGAGGTCAACTGCTTTCAAAGCAGAAACTGGCTTTATTTTCTTTCTAAAGATTTTGGCCAAAGCAACGTTTGGAATACTCACATTTGGAGATTAACTTTCTGCCAAACACAGAAGTTCCTAGTTTATTTCCTCAGTGGAAATCATCCCATCAAGTGAATCTTATTTATTCCAGGAACAGTGTTGCATTTGTAGACTACGTCCCTAAGGACTTAGCATCAAATAAATTACATATATAGCATCAGTATATCATGAAAGTTTAAATAAAAAACTAAAAAATCTCTATGGTAAAAGTAGTAATATTTAATTCTATTTAGAACATGTGAATACGTATAGTCTGAAAACATATAGTTTCCCTACATCATTAGTTTGACTTAAAGCTTCCCTATAATCATATAAATTAGGCATTATATTTATAATACTTTTACTAATTTTTTAATATAGAAGGGATTTTCAGAGCTGATTTGGAATGGTCTATAACTTAAAAAAAACAAAAGCAAAACCAAAAGTCTTTTCTAAAGGATTTGAGTTGTTTTTTTCTCCCAATCAATTTCCCTGTCATAAGCAAGGGCATTTATTTATATTATTTCCCTCATCAGAGTGGAACTCAGAGTAGAGTCATGATTACTCTATGGTTATTTACATGGATGATACAGAAATGTGTCTTCCCTTACAAACTATATTTTGAAGTCAGAGCAGGTCAGCATTTCTCTGCTCCACATTTTCCTTGTTCAGAGTAACATGAGCTAAGACCTTCCAGGAGGAGGCATCCAGCAGGAGTAACAGGGCTTTCCCAAGGGAGCTTCAGTCAGTCTTTTCAGAAAAGGTAGGAATAACACTGCAGTTTGCAAAGGTTGCTTCAAACCTTCATCTCTAAGCCTGGACCAAGAGAACTGGGGAGCCACTAGAGTGTTAATTGGGAGAGTGGTAGGATTCTATTTCAGGGAATGGGTTGGGGAAAAGCAATTCTAGTGGCAGGGACAGTCAGGGAGCTGGAGCCTGGGGGGCTGGGGAAGACTTCACGGAGGAGGTGACCTTAAGCTGAGAAGAGAAAGTTAAGTGCAAAAATATGCGAGATGGGCAAAAAAAATATTTATTGCTTAAGGACAAAAACACATGCAATTAAGAAAATCATGGAGATCATAAGTAGACATTTTAGAAGAACAAATAATAGTTGCTTCCAAGAGGGAAGGGAATGAAGTGAGATCGGGGGCGGGGAGTCATAGGGTAGTGCTCATGATCTTCTTAAACTCAAAACTGTTGGAGACCTGGTATGGCCACGCATCATGCTATTTATCTTCTCAACAATCCAGTGTGAGACATGGCATCTTCATTTTATTGAGGAAGACACTGCATCCCAGAGAGATTAAGAGATTTATTCAAAGTCTTCCATTTAGGAAGAGGCAGAGTCTAAATTCAAACTCAAGTTTTTCTGACTCTACAGCCCATATTTTCATTGTCCCAGTACCTCATGATGGTTTCCTCATTTTAGAAAAGTATTTCTTTTGGTTTATGGTACCCACAATTTGTAATAAAAGTAATTCAGAGCCTTAAAAGTATACATGAGACTTTTTGTGCAATGTACATGGGATCAACAATCATTTGGTGAGTATAAACATGGGGGTATCCTCTTGCTTAATTAAATCCAGCTGGATATCCTAAAATATTTAAGATAATTATATTTTTGATATTATGAATTACTATGACTTATACAGACAACCTGAAAAGTCTAATTAAAAAGCAACTCTCAGCGTGGAAGAGACTCTTCAGCAACTCTTTAAAGAGCTCTATGCATTTGGCAACAGCTGCCCCTTACATACACAAGAGTATCATATGATTCCATGGAAAATGATCTGGTTCTAAATAGCACTCATAAAATTTTTTTCCTCAATAAATGGCAACACTGACATAAATTATGATAACTACTTTCCTTCCAACATATGATTTTTGTACTTAGGAAGTGGCATCTCACTAATCAGGCAGTAAGCCTGCCATGTAACAAACAAAATATTAGGGCAAACCAGAGGCTCCATGAAGGCCAGGAGTGACCATTAACACTCTCCAAATACATGTCCACTCCCAAATCCTGACACAGAGGTGCTGCAGGAGGCTGCCCCTCCCCAGTGCTCTGTGCACCCTGAAAGCCAAGACTTGCCTTCACCTGCATGTGGATCCTGACTCCCCTCCTCACATGGGCTTCTGGGATGGTCTTAAAGTAATACTGCTTTCAAAGGAAACTGGGGTATGTGTAATCCCAAAAGACAATTAGAAGTCTCAAATATTCCACAGAGGATGTGAAAAAAAATTTATTTTCACAGAAGATCAAACTGATCATTCATGTTAATACAAGTTAAAATGGAAAAAAAAATCTTTCTAACAACATCTGCTCAGAGTAAAAGTATATATGTTTTTATTTGCTGGGATACTCTGCTGAATATTGCAATAAAGAACCACAGGTTTCTTAGAGAACAGCTGGTTTATTTTATTTTTTTTTAAAGATTTTATCTGAGAGAGAGAGAGAACAGCTGGTTTAAAAGATATTTCTTCTGTTTTTATATTTCCATTCATTTGAATTGTTGTCTTATGTTTATTCTTAATATTTCTATATATGTTTTAAAAGGTAATATTTTCTAGAATGTTGTTTTATTTTTTTTTAAAGATTTTATTTATTTATTTGACAGAGAGAGACATAGCAAGAGAGGGAACACAAGCAGAGGGAGTGGGAGAGGGAGAAGCAGACTTCCCGCCAAGCAGGGAGCCCGATGTGGGGCTTGATCCCAGGACCCTGGGATCATGACCTGAGCCAAACGCACATGCTTAACGACTGAGCCACCCAGGCGCCCCTAGAATGTTGTTTTTAGTAAAACCTCTTAAAGTTTCCTCATGGCATCATGTAATGACCAACAAGGTTTGAATCCCTGCTATGGCATTTATGAGCTGTGTAACCTTGGGAAAATCAGTCAATCTCTCTGAGGCTCCATTTTCTTATTTGAAAAATGGGGATCATCCAGCAATTGCACTACTGGGTATTTACCCCAAAGATACAAAAGTAGGGATCCGAAGGGCTATGTGCACCCTGATGTTTATAGCAGCAATGTCCACAATAGCCAAACTGTGGAAAGAGCCAAGATGTCCATCGACAGATGAATGGATAAAGAAGATGTGGTATATATATACAATGGAATATTATGCAGCCATCAAAAGGAATGAGATCTTGCCATTTGCAACGACGTGGATGGAACTGGAGGGTACCATGTTGAGTGAAATAAGTCAAACAGAGAAAGACATGTATCATATGATCTCACTGATATGAGGAATTCTTAATCGCAGGAAACAAACTGAGTGTTGTTGGAGTGGGGGGTGGGGTGGGAGGGATGGGGTGACTGGGTGATGGACACTGGGGAGGGTGTGTGCTCTGGTAAGCGCTGTGAATTGTGCAAGACTGTTGAATCTCAGATCTGTACCTCTGAAACAAATAATGCAATATATGTTAAGAAAAAAAAAGAAGAAGAAGAAGGTAGCGGGAGGGGAAGAATGAAGCGGGGGAAATCGGAGGGGTAGACGAACCATGAGAGACGATAGACTCTGAAAAACAAACTGAGGGTTCTAGAGGGGAGGGGGGTGGGAGGATGGGTTAGCCTGGTGGTGGGTATTGAGGAGGGCACATTCTGCATGGAGCACTGGGTGTTGTGCACAAACAATGAATCATGGAACACTTCATCTAAAACTAATGATGTAATGTATGGGGATTAACATAAGAATAAAATTTAAAAAAAAAAAAGAAAGAAAAATGGGGATCATAATGCCTGTCTTGCAGTGTTAATGTGAACTGCAAGGAGGTGGGTCCATAAAACATTTGACATGCAATAAGCATTCAATATATAGACACATTTTTATTGTGACCTGAGCCTGTTCCATTTCTCTTTGAGAATAAACTATAATTTAAGACTGTAGCCTCTAGAAAGCCTAATAAGTCAGGGAGAGAAGGCCCAGATACAGTCAGAGAAGTAGAAAAGTCCTTAGCGTATAGAATTGAGATAATAAACTTTATCTCTTTGTGCAGTAAGATTATTAGGAGAGAGTCACACATTTATGGGATTGTTTTTGCATATTCCTGGTAAATTTTTTCCTTTCATAACCAAATAAAATTTTACACATTAAGAAGAAAGGTTCTATTCATACACATACTATCCTCTATACCATCTTATATCATTATAATGATAAGGAACAAAGTTCAATGGGATCGTAAAATTATTCTGCTGTTAAACCAGCCTTTTAAAATAATCTCAAATATTCTTTTGAGGCTATTTAGCCAGATTTTTCCATGTGCCCTGTGAATAGCCTTATACCTTAAAAAGTGGTATCTTGGGGCAGCTGGGCAGCTCAATTAAGCATCTGCCTTCGGCTCAGGTCATGATCCCAGGGTCCTGGGATCCAGCCCTGTGTCAGGCTCCCTGCTCAGCGGGGAGCCTGCTTCTCCCTCCCCCAGCTCTTGTGCTCTTGCACGTGCTCATGCGCGCTCTCTCTCCCTCTCAAATAACTAAATAAAATCTTTTAAAAAAGTGGTATCTCAATGACACTGTCTGAAGAAAGGATTTAGCAAGTAACAATGGTGGTAATAATAGCTGATGTTATTAGCATTTGCTATGTATTAGCAATGTTCAAAGTGCTTTCCATATCTTGTCTCATTTAACTCTCACAGTAATGGATGGGATAGGTACTACTGTTTCTTCCATTTTACAGATTCAAAAATGAGACAGATTAAGAAGACAAGGAGTAATTGAAATATGTCCTGAGAACATCAATATTAAGGTATGTTGCTCTAGACATCCTGGAAGCAAAGGAGCAAAGACCTTTCAAATTAAATAAGGAGAGTGACAATGAAAACAATAGAATACAGCATTCCTATCTTTCTTCTTCCTCCTTCCTTTGAGTATATAATCCATATGTAGAACCAGTTCTGTATCCTGGGCAGATGGAGAAGGCATTTTAGGGAGGGCCCTAAGTATTCATGAAGTAGTGTTTATAAGTAAAACTAGAAGGAAACTTAAAAAATGTAAATAACTACTAGAGTTACAAACATTAATATTCAAGTGATATTACTGATCCATACTTTTGTCCTGGTTTTACCACTTACTGTACCTATATCATCTCAGGCTAATCAATGCACTGCTCTAGTTCCCCATCTATAAAATGAAAGGGCTTTATTAGCTGCTATCTAAGGTCCCTTGAAACTTGACATTCTCTAGTTCTTATAACAGCTCAGGAAACTTCATCCTAATCTTTATATGATGTTCTGGTCTTTAATATATTTTGAGACCAAGGTCCTTATCAAATTGTACTTGACCTCTACCCACAAGGCCAGCTTCTTGTCTTAGTCATTGAAACTAAGGCATGAGAGATTTCATTTGCCTTGAAAACGGAAAAAATGATACTGACATCCTATAGATCTAATCTGCTCCTCTCTGTCTGCTGACTGGGTTATTTCTGCTGTGATACTGGCCTAATAAAAAAATTAGTAAGTTCCAGTTGTGGCCAAGACAAAGAGGACCTAACTTAGGGGAATTATACCCACCTTTGACATAATCAGAATAAACTATAACTCATAGTGCAAGGGAAGAGATGGAAAACTTCTTTGTTATTATATGTTATGATGGAATTTTTATTTTAAAGGTCCAATATTTCTGCAGAATAATTAGCACATTTGCTTGTGTCAATCTCCATCTTTCTACATACCAAGAGTAGATCCCTCACACCAACAGAGATCAGAAAGGTACAAGCAGGATTCATATGAAGATTAGCGTCCCTAAGAGTGCATTGCTCTGAATCTTTGAATCTTATGCTACATTATATTTTGCAATTGATTACTACATACATGATCTATTAACTGTACCTCACAACAACACTTAAAGGGGACAGCAAATAGAAATATATTCATTTTATAGATAAGGAAATGAGGCTTAGATAAATGGAAGTTGCTCATGTTTTACCATATGCATAAAGGCTAGATATAGCCATTATTACCCAACTTGTAAGTGGTAAAGACAGGACTAGAACCTAGATCTTCCCATTTGAAGGCCCATTTTCTTTTGTTCTATTGTATGTGTATATTTGTGTATGTATATATATGTGTGTGTGTGTGTGTATATACACACACACAGATTAAGATTGTTTATCTCTTTTTGAAAGGTAATAGGTGATGTTTCCCCTAATGCTACCTATTTTCCAAAAGGAACTATATATTTCTTTTTTTTTTTTTTAAGATTTATTTATTTGACAGACAGAGACACAGCGAGAGAGGGAACACAAGCAGGGGGAGTGGGAGAGGGAGAAGCAGGCTTCCCGCCAAGCAGGGAGCCCGATTTGGGGCTCGATCCCAGGACCCTGGGATCATGACCTGAGCCAAAGGCAGACGCTTAACGACTGAGCCACCCAGGTGCCCCTATATATTTCTTTTATAACAAAAAAGTAACAATCAGTTACTAAAAGTCTTTCATAAAATACAAATGGCCCCAAAGAGAGTGTTGTGTTGCATCACTCTTAAATTATCATGGATTTCTGCAGACCACTTTAAGATGCAGAGCTGTAAAGTCATAGCATTGAGAGTAAAAAGGAATTATGAATCAGACCATGAGAGTAAGTCCAAGGAGGACAGGCTTGGGCAGGACATTGGGATGTTTTTTGCCCATTAGAACCAGGAAAACATGAAATGGCTGGTGTTTGAGAAGAGGAGACAATAAACTTGCAAACAGGGTATCAAGATAAGCCATTATTTACAGCTTTGTCTCTGCCTAAACTATAAGGGGCTTCACGAGTCATTCCACCTTAACATAGGGAGCTAGAACTGAAGATTTTTTTTTCTATAACCCAGTGTCTTATCATAGTACCAGTACATAGCCCAAACTCTGAAAATGCTTCTAAACTTAGGAAATTTGAAGTACTGGAAAGAGCTTTGCATTATTACTCTGAAAAGATCTGGGTTTGATTTGGGATCTCTTTTTGTTATTTGCTAGCCAAATCCATGGTCCTGGATTAATGACCTGTATCTCTGAGACAGATATCAATCCTATAAAATTTAGATGATATTAATAATTATCATGCCTCTTCACATAGTTGGGAAGATTAAATAATTATATATGATAAACTATGAATGATTAGTGTACATAAATTATTACTATTTCTATTTTTCAAAAAGACTTTTTAAATATAGCATAGTAATTCATAACAGTGCTGCCACCTTTTTAGAATTCTGAAAGATTACAAGACAAAGAACTAAGAGCAGATGGAACTATATATAGAGAAAAGAAAACTTTAAATTATTCTTATATTCAAGCTACTAAAACTTTAAAGATCTAAGATATTAAATACACACACACGCACACACTTCTCTGTATATAGTTACTGTGAAGGCAGCCTGACTCATCGACCCCTTAGGATTACTTTCTATCTTATAGCTATAATGAGGATATATTTTCTATCCAAGATAAGGAAATCTTGTTGAGTAAAATACTGACCCAGGGAGAACTTTAAAAGGGATTATTTCAATATAACTATATAGAAAATCCAGAAATAAGTCCAGCTCCACATGGGAATTTATTATTGGGTAAAGGTGGCATATGATGTTGGTAGGGAAAAGATGGATTATTTAATAAATGGTGCTAGAACAACTGCAAAGCCATTTGGGGAAAAACTGGGTTCTTCTTCATTCCCTACATGTAAATATATTTTAGATAAGTAAAATAAGTAAATGTAAAACATGAAACATTAAAAATAGCAAATATATGAATGTTTTTATAATGATGGAATAGAAAAAATCCTTCCAGGCATGTCAAACTCAGGAGGCATAAAAAACAAGATTGGTAATTCAGACAAAATAGAAATTTAAAATTTCTTTACACCACATACAGCAAAACATAAATAAGCAAAACATAAATTAGAACTAGGGAAAACATTCACAACATATATGACAGAAAATAGTCTAAAACTTTTAACAAAACGAAGAACAAAATCAGTAAGATGAAAAACTCAATAAAAAATGGACAAAATAAAATACAAATGACCAATTCAAATATGGGAAAACTCCATTTATAATTAAAGAAATACTTAACTCATTAATAATTAATTAACTCTATTCATAATTAAATAAGTACAAATTAATGTGAGGAACTTTCCCACCTGTTAGTTCAGCAAAGACTAAAATGTCTTATTATCCAGCATTGGTTTTATCCAGCACTTTTCCCTGTCGGTGGGAGTGTAGGGGTACAATCTTCTTGATGGGCAAGAACTATAAAAATTTAACCCATCTAGTTCCAGGAATTTTTCTGTAGGGTTAACTAGTACCAGCATGTGTAGAGCATCGAGGATGTTTGGTTACAGTGGTTTTTGAAACAGGCAAAGTTAAGAAACAGTTTAGAATAGTTATTTTTAATCCGTGAAATGGAGCATTGACTAATAAAAAGGACGAGCTCAATCTCTATGGGATAATATGGAAAGATCTTCCTGATGCACTAAGTTAAAAAAAAAAAAACTATATAACAGTATTTATATTTGATCTCATTTATGTTTAACATAAACATATATTTGCATTTACCAAAAAAGCATCCAGAAAGGTACAAAAGAAATTATATATAGTGGGTTCTTCTGGGGAGTTGAGTTGTAGAATTGAGAGGAAAAATACTTTTATTTTTATGTAAATCTTTTGTATCATTTACTTTTAGATAATGACCATGTTGATTTTATAATAAAAAGTTTAAACCATGCTAAATCAATGTGAGTTACGCTCATTAACTGCTATTCATAATCTTCTAGATGTCTTCGAGTCTTATGTGAAGACCTTTTCTATAGACTTTAAAGATTTGTAGTCTTCACTTATACATACCAATCTTTTCCTCTGCTTTATCTACTCTATGAATTTAATCTTTATAAATTTGGTTGTCATTTTATTTAGAATTCTTTATATTGTCATAATTATCTGCTATAACATAAATTAGCCTAAATAAAAATGGATATCTACCATCAATATAATAATTTTAAATAAAATGATTTAATAGGGCAATGATTCTAGAATTAGACTTTCTGGATTCATTTTCCAGCTCCTTCATTTGTTAGCAGTGTGACCCTAGGAAAGTTACCTAACTGCTCAGTTTTCTCACTTGTACAATGAGGTGAATGGTGGTCTTTATATTATAGGGCAGTTGGAGGATTAGGTAAATGCATATAGAAGATTTAACAGTTCCTGACACTTAGTAAATATTCAATTAATGTGCTGAGATTATCATAATTTATATTATTATTAAAATACTTTGAAAGAGATTTTCAAATTCAGTTGTTACAATATAGTCTGGTCTTCAAGTACAAACAACCTCCTAAGTATGTTTATAAAGATAGAACAAATTGTTATTAATGCTGAAGATGAAGCAACTGTTTCTCATTTGTTGAAAACTATCAGAGTTGTGAATATTACCTTTAATTTCTCAAGCAGAAATTACCGAATATGCCAAAAATAAAGATAGAAAATGAGATGAAGATCAATCCTAAATCAAAATTGCCAAAGAGGGTTCACAAAAAAAAAAGGAAATAATGTCATTCAACCTGATGGGTCAGTGAGATTACAGATGTATGTGAGGACTCAGTTAAATTAGGTATTTTTTACTCTATCTAGATGTAAAGTGCAAACAATGTGTATCGCATTACCCAGATATTTTCCTTACATTTCACTGACATTATAATTAATCATTCAATGGAATATGTTGCTTGATTCCACTTGGAGAAATCAGAAAGCCATACATACCTTCCCGGAGTTGTTAATTTTCAGTGAATTCTGCCTCTCTTCCCTCAATAGTCTTTTTTTTTTTTTTAATTTTTAAACAACAGTTCCAAGATAATATCCCAAATATAAGTATATTAATGAGACATTGTGTGTATGTTTGTAGTACCTGAACAGGGATTTTTTTTTTTTAAGTAGTACAAAGCATAACATTCATATCATGGAGGGAGTCAGATACCTCATCAACTGAAAAATTGAGTATTATCATTCTCTAGGTGGTAAATCTAGCAAAATAAAAGAAAACAATTTTAAACCTCTCAGTGCTGCTATTCATTTATTGATTTGTGAAGCATTTGAAACTATACAAGATTTATTCTCTTTCATTGTACTGGTTTAGGTAATGTATGAATACCAAGTTTTTCTTTATCTCCTTCAGTTTTTGTTCCTCTGGGTCCTTCAAGGACTATCAGAACTGAAGATTGGGAGTGTTTGTGTGAATACACACACCACACATTATTCTCTGAGCTAGCAAGGATATCTGTAAATACCTGCTGTTCTTTTAATTTCAAGACCTAAAGTATTGATAAAATGTTAATGATTTTCAAACAGAAAATTTCAGTCTGCCCATGCAAACAAAAGTGCAGTTTTCTGGGATGACATACTATAAGTCATTCTCAAAATTCATCAGAAACATTTCAAACTGTGCTTCTAACGATTCAAAAACAGATCTCATCAAGTCCAGAGTCATTAAAAAGAGTCAAGACGGATTATTGATTATTAAATTGACATGGATATATACCTAGGGACCTTGAGGAAATAATACCACTAGGTATGTGCACTTTGAGGAATTATTAAAACTTTGGAGGTGTTAACTGAAGATGGTGGTGTTCACTGAAAGCATTTAAAAATTGACATCAGAAGTGAAAGTATGGCTTCAATTTTCTTTGATGAGTTATTCTAAGCATTATAGGAAATGAGAAAGTAGAACATGTGTCAGAAATAAACCTCAAATATCTGTTTATGGCTTTGTTTTTTTGATATGTGTGTGTGTTTGTACATACATATACACATATGTACATGTGTGTATTTATACATAATACATGTATGTGTGTGCATGTTTGAGATTGAGAGGCAGAAAGAGAGAGTGACAGAGTTTGAAAGATAAGGGGGGGGGGCTGGGTGACTCGGTTGAGTGTCCGACTCTTGATTGTGGCTCAGGTCATGACCTCAGGGTCCTGAGATCCATCCCCGGGGAGGGCTCCACACTCAGTGGGGAGTCAGCTGGAGATTCTGTCTCTCTCACTCTGCCTGTCCCCCCACTTACACACACGTTCTCTCAAAAAATAAATAAATCATTAATTAGTTTAAAAAGAAAGATAAAGAGAAAAGGAGAGAGGCAAGGATGGAAGTCAAAGATGTACCTTATGAAAGTAAAGTATTTTAAATAGAAGCGTACTTCTTTTTACAATTTCCTTCAGCTTTACCCAGTTTGAAGCTGACTGAACTGAGTCAAAGGTGTGCACAGATCCCAAGCTGATGGGAGGCCG
Source organism: Mirounga angustirostris (assembly GCF_029215605.1). Classification (NCBI taxonomy): domain Eukaryota; kingdom Metazoa; phylum Chordata; class Mammalia; order Carnivora; family Phocidae; genus Mirounga; species Mirounga angustirostris. The sequence continues at coordinate 69,884,597 of NW_026991720.1, read as the reverse complement.
AGGCAGGAGGGGACCTGATGTGGTCTGAGGCCAGTGCTTCCTTTAACTCCGTCATCCTAGCTTGTTTTGTACAGTTTCTCTCTTGTGGTTACGAAGATGCAAGTGATTAGGAAAAAAGACCAGTATTTAAGTAAATGTCAGCAAAATTTTTAAAAAGTGTGTTTTCTTAGACCACTTAGAAACCTTTTGGAGGCAAAAAACAAAGGCTAGAGCATCATCAACTTATTTTTAATTAGCTTATTCCTGTTTTGTTTGTTTGTTTGTGTAAAATAGGCTAAGAAAGTTGAGATGACTCAGCCATTCCATTATTAATATTAATGCTTTAAATTAGCATTACTAAAAATGTTGCTTCACAATAGGGATCTCTTTGAAATGTAATAGAATATAGTAATTTAAAAGTTACCCCTTAAAATGAACGCTAGAGAATACTTCATCCATGAATGTGTCCCTGGCTCAATGAGGTTCTTCATTTATCTCCTTTATCACTCAAAACCTAGAAAAATTGCTTTGAATCTTTTTCTCTAATAATTTCAAATACAAACAGTTGCCTACTTCATTCTACTTGCCTAATTCCTCTCCATAAGGACCTAATTTTGACATGCTTCTTCAGCCCTCACTTTTGTTTCTGGTGGTGTTTTTGGTAGCTGCACAAAGGATGCTTAGTGAAAGCTTTAAAAATGAACTAGAGATAAAAGGATGGATAAATGAGTATATTTGTCCCCTCATCACTGGATTTCCTATCTAGCTATTCTACTTGACTATGATGTTATCTACAGCAGAGACTGCTTCCTGTTGACCACTGTGTTCCCATCATCTAGTAGGTATTCAATAATGTGTGCTGAATGAACCAATGAATCAAGTCTCTCACTTTTATGTCTTCAATTTTTTTCAGCTTTTATTTGGCTATGTGTCTCATGTCTTCAACTACACCAGGAGCTTTTTGAGGGTAAGACTCATTTTTTATTGTCTTGTGCTAGCAGAGTGCCTTGAATAAAGCAACACTTCTAAAATGCAAAACATTCATGCAAATGAATGCAAAAAAGAATGCAAAACACTCCAGAACAAACAAACAAACAAAATGAATGCAAGAAGGAATGCAAAACATTCCCTTTGATTGTTTTTTTTTTTTTTTAAGATTTTATTTATTTATTTATTTGAGAGAGAATGAGAGAGAGCACATGAGAGGGGGGAGGGTCAGAGGGAGAAGCAGACTCCCTGCCGAGCAGGGAGCCCGATGCGGGACTCGATCCCGGGACTCCAGGATCATGACCTGAGCCGAAGGCAGTCGCTTAACCAACTGAGCCACCCAGGTGCCCCCCTTTGATTGTTTTTTTAACCTAGAGATAGTTCCTATATTTTTAAGTCTAAACCATAATAGTGAAATAAAATTTAGGTCAACATAAAGAAGTTTTCAATAAATAGATATTAAAAATCCAATATCAAGCTCCAATATCTAATATTTTAATAATGTAGATTTCCTTTTGAAGTCATTTGTTTCTAAGATCTCAAATCTAACAAATATTCATATTAATGCTTAGAAATTTCTATAATGCATGCTCATACTTTATAGAAATTTATTTTAGATAATATATTTATAACTCTAAGACTCTCTGATTATAGCACTCTGTAATTACATTTCCTATTTCCATACTTAAATATTTGTCATCATAGAGATAACAACCACTCATTAAATAAAATGGAAGAAATATGTAGAATGAAGAAAATTGGCTAGAGTCCCACCACCCCAACACAACCACCTCCAATATTTTGGTCTATTTTTTCCAATTTTTTTTGTACACATATTTATAATTTTCTCTTCTAAGTTATAATCAAATTATAATCTTATATCTCATATTTTATTTATTAAGTTTATTTCTGCTTAAGGGAAAAAAAGTGCTTTCTAGTACTAAGTAAGCAAATTTAATTCCAAATTATTCCCAAAACTTACTGATTGTGTTCTCCTCTCCCAAGGAGCTCATATATGCAATTGATCTCAAAGAATTTATCAAAATATTGGAAAAATGAAATAAATATGAAAATAATGTATGTGTGTCAGAGAGTATGTATAATTTTTATAGATAGCTGTATCTCTAACTCTTTGTTCCTAAGTAGATAATGAGACCACAAACTTTTTCAGAAAACTAATTCCAAAGGTACTCACAATAAAGTATCTTTTAAAGAAGTGAATTTTGTGTACCTGTTGGTTTTTACTATAAAACTGAAATTTTTAGGTCAAGTCATTACCTCTGCAAGCATCAGTCTCTTCATCTTTAAAAATTAAAGGATAATATAAACATTCACCTTATAGGTTTGTTTGGAGAATTAAAGTAATTAATGCTTACAATGTACTTAGAGAAGTGTCTGAATACATAGAAAGTGCTTCATAAACGTCAGTTATAATTATCATTCCTGGGCAAGTTTTGTGGTCAAATAGTAATCTCAGATCTTGAGGCTGAATTTTTTTCTTTTCCTGGCTTCAATTAAGTAGAAAATTACAATTTTTTTTTGTCATAATGCTCTTTTAGAAATCACTTAAATATTCCTGTCTTTCATGTTCTATACTTTCCTATCTTCCCAATTTGACCAATTTAAAAAATATTCAAAAACATGACCTTTAACACTGACTCTCTGCTGTACTTTTCTCCCATTATTTGCATTTCTTACAGAATCTGGATTTAGTATAACAGAAGTTGCTAGGCTAGTAGGGATTTGTAAGCTATCTCAGAAGGTACCTGGTGGGAGTTCTCAGAACTATGTTCACACTAATAACATGAAATAACTATCCCACCAAAGGTAGAGAGCCTTTCAAATTAAGGTTGAGAGCAGAAGACGATACAGAGCAGATCACAGTGCATATGCTAGATACAATGCAAAGGGAACCAGGAGCCAGGAACTCAAGTTGTGTCTGCTTTGCCACATGGCAATCTATCCCTTCTGCATCAGTATCACAGTATAGTCATTGATATCAAGGCTGGAGATTTTACTATAGGGATTTAAGTCAGTAAGTTTATCAATTTGAAAGTTTAGGAATTTAGGCCAGTTAGGAATTAGATTGACAATAGTTAATCGGTGTTGATCCTTAGGTTGTTTTCCTCCCTCCCTCCTTTCCTAGCTTTCTCAGAAACATCTTTATTACAAGTGTTCTTAAACACTTCTTTACATGCATTGCAGAATGTGTATTAACGTCCTGTCAGATTATTTCTTTGACTATGGAATATTTCAGTAACGGTTTCAGTATTTCTTTTGGTTAATGTTCTTTCTGAGTTTAGAAACTTGTTTCATATTAAGTTAATTTAACAGTGAGTGCTCTTTGGAAAAGAATTATTCTGTGTAGGGAAACATCAGTGTTTAATCTTAGCGGAACATGTTAGCAAACTTGGAATTCACATTTTTGCTTTCATTGTCACTTCTAGACATAGGAAATGAACTAAGGCAGATGAAATGTGATTGGAATCAATGGACATTTCTCAATGAACTAATTTGATGAGGAGTCAATATAAAGGTTAGAAACCACTATTTCAAAAGGATTCATTGGTAGTAAAACACAGAAAGAGCCTTTAGCTCCTATCTATGAGAATTGGATTGTTTTTTGTTTGTGTAGGTGAAAAAACTTGGACCCTGAGTGATGAAGCAATTTTCCCCAAGATGACACTGTTATACAGTAGCAAGGCATGGTAGAGACACCACCTCCTTTGGCATTTATTCTTTTGTTTGTATCAATTCAACATACTGTTATTGTCCTTTAGAGATAAATGGTCAATACACTCTATAGAACAGTGTAAAGAAGGGGGAAAAATAAAGCATTACTGATACTGATTCAGAGACAAGACAAAGAAAAAAATTAGATTGCGATTTATAATGAATATTTTGAATCACTTAGATTTGTATATGGGTTATATTGAAGTATGGTCATAAAGAATGTTAATAAGACTTTAAGGATATGTAGAGAATATAAAATAATGTAAGATGATAACTTGTGAAATTTTATTTCAATTAGGCAGATCGTAGTTTATATTATTGCAAAAAGAAACAAAATGACTCCATGTATTTGTCAATACAGAGAGAATACACGATGTTAGTTTTTATAACTATGTAAGTTTTAGAAGTTTATTCAACAGCATAGCTCCTTATGACTTAAACAAAATTTTTTCTAAAGAGAGAGTGTCTCTGTTTGATGGTGTAAATTTATGAGCAAACATAAGATACCAAAATTCTATCTTTGTGTCATTCATTCTCAGAATACATGACAGTAGGTTAGCCATTCTTTTGATACAAGATGAACTAAATTGTTCCAAAATCATAAAGCTATGAATCAAAATAAAATCGTTTTGAGAAAAAGAATCTATTCTTCATGACTGCTCTCTTTTTCCCAAATTTTGATTTGTATTATGGAATGTATTTTTATTTATAAGGAGTGATCATATACAAAAGTAGCTCTAAAGCTTTTAGCAGAACTTCAGATTCACTCAATAACATATCTTCCTCATTCTCTGTCAAATAGGTGGCTTGGCAAATGAGTGAATATCAAGAATATATATAAATACAAAATATTGATTTGTATTTCATATTTATATATATTTATATACAGTAAAATAACTATTCATATAAGTCTACACTTATACAAATTCAAATAAATACATATTTACATCAATTTATAAATTTATGCAAATTTATATATAATTTTTATGTTAATTTGTATTATATACTATTCATTGAAAAGCATATATTTATATTTAAATTTTTTATCTAAATATTGTTTATCTCTCTATTTAAAGGGTGTCCCAAGTCTTCATATAGTTTTAAACATTAATCACTTCTAAACTATAAATGCTATAAACTTATGAAAATAACATTTGAAAATTTAATTACTTACATTTATTTTACACTTATTTAGTACTGTGTACTTATTATTATTCAAGTAATAAATTTTTTACCTAAAAAAGTTTTTTTATATCCTCTGATTAAAGATGACAAACAACTGAAGTAGGTAGACATCTTCAGAAAATGACTGATTCTTGAAAAAAAGCATCCACAACAAAGTATACCCGCTTCAAAACATCGTCTAGGGTTAGCTCTGTATATACGCTTCTGAGACAAAACAATGGCCCACAGCCATTATAAAAGATAAACATAAACAACAGAAGCACTTCACTAAACAGAAGCTCACCTCAAGGGGGCAGAATTCTGTACTTCACACTGGTTTGCTCTAGTGGGGAAGGAAATAACAGAGTCAAAATGATTAAAGGTGATGTATCTTCACAGGAAACAGACCCGCTCAGTTTTAATGACAGATATGGAGTTTTTGTTGTTCATTTCCTAAAATGAACATTTTAAATTTAACTTAGTAGGCTTATTAAAAAAGCATAGTGGTCTGCTGGCTTATTTAAGGTGAAATATTGGTCTTTTTTTGTTCAAAAAGTCTAGAACTGCTCAGGAAATACCCTGACACCTGTGATTAGTCCAAAAATTAAGTCTTTGTTCAAATAAATTCTGTAGGTTACTAACAAAGATTAGCACTAGCCTAACACTTTCAGGCACACCTCCAGACTCCAATCATTTCTGCATTACCAGCACCTTGCTCAGTACTTGGTCCAAAGTACACCCTCAATAATGTTTGGGAAGTTGCTGTGAAATTTTAAATTTTATGATGTAATATAAATGGCTTCTAAAACAGTATTCTTCATTTAAATATATCAAAATTATTTTCTTTGAAAAGATAATTTGAATAGACTTTAATGGGAAAAGAATTAGAAACCTATCTTACTCATATTTAGCCCTTAAAGAACAAATTAAACCCTAAGGAAAAGCCACACTGAAACATTCAAGTCAGAGTTCCATAATACCTATTTTACCCTAAAATACTTGCCCTGAAAAAAGCTTCTGATTTACCCTCACATACATTGCTAACTTAGCCTGAAACTGATGTATATAATATTTAACCAACTTTATTGGAGATTTTGTGAAAGAGGAATGTTTGGCTTTATTTCTGTGGGAAATGAGGATCTTCAAATTCTCTTTGAGGGATGTTGTGTTCTATGGCCGTAGGCACTGGCCTGAAATATGATCATAGGCAAATTAGTTTATTTTAATGCCTATTGCATGCATGGATAACTCTATTAAGTGAATGAAATTTGACAAGCAGATATATGATAAAGATATAACTGTGTATTTCACATAGTATCAAAGGAAAGCAACAATTTGAAGAACCACAAAACCGTTTATTTGATCTGATTTTTCACTTATTTTTTTAAAATTTTTTAGATTTTATTTGATTATGTTATGTTAGTCACCATTCATTACATCATTAGTTTTTGATGTAGTGTTCCATGATTCATTGTTTGCGTATAACACCCAGTGCTCCACTCAATATGTGCCCTCCTTAATACCCATCACTTATTTTAAATCATCCCATAAGTGACAGATATCTTTTCATTTGTCTTCTTTATTCCTTTTTAATTTCATGTTTGAATATCTTGTATCGGGGACTTATATAATAACTTCGATTAAAATGTAGGGTCATGGCACAGTTCCAACCACAGTTCAGATAGAACACTAAGTATTAGTATTTATTCAATGAATGGATGAATGAAAAAATGACTAAGGTTTGGGCAAAGTCAGTAATTACCACTCTAAAAATACTTAGAGTGGCCATTGGAAGGATAGTACAATAAAATTAATATATGTGAAGGCAAAATTTTCCTCTGTGTTTAGATTAATGGTTCAATTTGTACTCCCTTTAAAATAGCAAAAGCCTCACAAATGTCACTATTTCTACATGTGAAACAGTTCTTTTTTTTTTTTTTCACTACTCTCTATCAGTACTCATGCAGTTTTACTGAGAGCATGCAGTTTTACCTGAGAGCATGAACTCTCAGGTAAATTGATTTATCAAATTGAGCAAAGATATAGTAATAAGTGCTCTGACCATTATTTATTCTAGAAAGTTAAGTTCTGAAAGGAGCTCTGTTCTATTAAACGTGTTCTCACAAAATTATGGGCAGGTGAACATAACTGTCCCTTGTATGTAACTGGGGAAATACAGTGTTTGAGAGGTTAGGTGATCCTCATTAGGAAATCAGTGGCAGACAGAGGTAGTAAATTTATAAATAAAAATATTCACATTTTTGCTTAGTTTAAGCTATGACCAATTCCATTTTCTTAGAAACATTAGATATGTGCTCTCCTGCCAGTGGAGAATACTCCCTAGTCCCTGAGTGCTAGGCTGAACTGGGGACTCAGCAGGTAGACCAGGTTTTTCATTCTAGAAACTATATAGATTATGTAACTATAGACTTTATTCCCACCTTTTAATTAACCACATCATACAAAAGAGTTGGCTCAATTTCATTTATTTGGATTAGTGTAATATATTAGACAGGAGGTCCATAATTTCCCTTACATAAAAAGTGCTTAAGATCATCCACAAGTGGTGTGTTTTAAAATTCATTAAAGATCTCTGACATGTTCTTCTATTAGCAAGGTTCCAGAGAGCACAGATGGCAATTAGTCACACAGGTGTTTGGTGGTTAACTTCTTTGATTGAAGAGAGCAGCACCATCCATGAAAAGAACCTCTGAATCTCCAGAAACAGTCATAGTATTAGATGCTATTCAAAGCATCTCCTATCGGTACTCTAACTTTCCTAGATTCTTATATAAATTCTTTGCTTATTAAAATCCACACGTTGTACACCTTAAACTTATGCAATGTTATATGTCAATTATATCTCAATAATGTGGAGAAAAAAAAGTATTCATTTTAGAGTTTTCAAAATGGCTGATTGATGGAAAATCCAATCCTGGCAGGATGGATGGTCCTTTAAGCCAGTGGTTCTCCAAGTGTAGTCCCTGGACCAGCATTATCTTCATCACTTGGGAGCTGGTTAGAAATGCAAATTCTCTGGCCCCACCCCAGGCCTACTGAGCCAGAAACTGGTGATGAGGCCCAGCAATCAGTGCTTTTACAAACCCTCCAGATGATTCCCATGCAAGCGAAAATTCGAGAACCCCTGCTGTAAGCTGGTTAGAGGTGTCTGGAAAAAGGGCTCTCCAGAGAGAACACAGGAATGTAAAAATTAAAGTATTCTTACAATTTATATTACATTTAAATTATAAAACATTATTTGGTCATGACGAGATGTTTAATTCTTATCTTTAATTTCTTCATTTTGAATTCATTAGGATTAATGTATTTGAATTAATAATTGATATACATAGTACTATATGGATAGTAATGTGACTTCACTATGCAAAGAATCTGCTTTAGGCAATGGTAGGATGGAAGTCAGTGAGTGTGGGAACCTAGACTGAGTTGCTGTTAAAGTCTTTGCACATTGGCAGGGACCTGAGATGGCTAAATTATCACTTTTGGTGTTCCATGTGTCCCTCCTGCATACCCTATGGCTTCAGGAATATTTCCTTCAATCATACATTGCCTTTACATACCACAAAACAGAGGTGAAAATTAAAAAAAAAAACATCTTGGAAGATGGAAAAATTAGCAAATTACCAATCTAGGGAACCAGTATGAAAAAATATTTCTTTTCCTTGAGTTTATTTTTACATACTCTTCAAAGCAATTCCAGAACTTCATGGCAATATGAATATATGTGGCCATACAATTATATTCACCTTTTAATCCTTATTTCTTTTATTCTGTTCATTCTTTGTACTGGTTTCCAGATCAACAGTGCCAATTATGGAAGCCACCGCTATTGGAAGTTTAAGAACAAACAAACAAAGGACTCCTCTAGTTTTAGGATAATTGAAACAACCCCAAAATATGGTGGCCAAAGTGTTAATCAAAATTCAGTGTGTAGCTTAACTTTTTTTTTTTTTTAAAGATTTTGTTTATTTATTTGAGAGAGAGAGAGAGCGCGCACATGAGAGGGGGGAGGGTCAGAGGGAGAAGCAGACTCCCCGCTGAGCAGGGAGTCCGATGCGGGACTCGATCCCAGGACTCCAGGATCATGACCTGAGCCGAAGGCAGTCGCTTAACCGACTGAGCCACCCAGGCGCCCCTAGCTTAACTTTTAATATGATGAAATCATCATCAACAAATTATCAGAAGTTGTTTTTAAATTATAGCTGAAGAATATTTAATATACTGAATAAATAAATCAACAAAACTCAATGCTATTAATATTCACACGAAATTAAAAAGGTCACTCTTTCTGAGATTTTAAAAAACCACTTATACAAGCTGTAGGAAGGGTATGAGTTTTACTGCTATAGTCACTACTGAGTACTCTCAAATACTGTCTACAGATGGCCACGCAGAAATCACGATCATAACTGTGTGGTGTGAATAAAAGAAAGTAGTGGTAAAATAATCAATATTCTCACTACTTCAGAACTTCCACCTTTCTCAATTTGGGGAAAGATACTGCATGATTAATTCTATCTAAAGGCAAGTACAGGCTGTAATAATAAATAGCTATTCCTCCAAGCCCTGAAGAGGTTATGTCTGTTGTTGGAAGGGTGTAGCTCCAAGGGTGGGATGTTGCTAAAGACAGGAAGAAAACGCTTGTCAGTCTTTCACAGTCTGCTCCTCTATCCACTGGTCACTAATCTATCTTTATACATCCTTCTGTTGAGTGTGTTTGCTGCATCGCCTTTTACCTTAGGCAGCATAGAGTAATATTCAGGAGGCTAGGTTAAAAAAGACCCCAAGCAGCAGAAAATGTAGTTTATTGACAGGATGCTTTACAGATGGATAATGCTAGGAATGAGAAAGCTGCATAATTGCTCTTTGTGGTGGGCCAAAACCTCAGTCAGTGGCTGATACACATGGAACAAAATTATTAAGGCACTTTATTTCAGAGTTGGAATGGTTCCCAAATTAGAACAGACCCGCTAACAGTCCATCTGGCTAGGTTTTGGAATGGTAGACAGATTGTGGCCTACGGATGCAATTCTTTAGAATAAAAACAAACAGGAGAGGTGCTCCTTTGCCAAAAGACCGAGAGGATTTTGCAGGGATTTAAAACACATCTACATCATAGAGCCTTGATTGCTTACATCCAGAGCAGAAAAATCTCAGGAAACACATGAGTATTCAATGTCATTGGTGTGAAAGATAATTTCCCATTTCCTGGTAAATGCAGAAATGCTTGGCAAAGTAGATATGGGATCAATTTATTTGGCTGGTATGCTTTACAAAAGATCAACATACTGCCAAACCAGTGGGAAAAATATGGCACTCTGGCTTTCCTTCATATGATTCTGGTACACACAAGAGCCACAGAGAACCAAGACTTGTTCGGATCATGGTTAAAATTAGGGCTGGTCTTAAATTCAGGAAGAACATGATCATATGTTCCAGTTGGTTAACTATCAACTCCTTTAGTTAGTTTTGCCAATTTCAAATAGTACCTTTCTGCTCAAAGAAAGATTATGGAATAGAAGCCTCCAAAGGATCTACAGTTCCATATCAAAGAGAAGAGCTTTGATTTTTTAAATTTTTTGTTTGTTTGATTGTTTCTTAGGCATATGCAGTCCAACCCAGGGAACATAGCTCAGGGGGGATCTCACCCAGTATAGGCTGGGGCTTCTGAGCTTTATGGTGCAATGCAAATTGGAGGAACCAAAGCCCTCCCTGTTCCGCCTTGGTCAACTCATGGCTTTAGTGTAATGAATGGTTGCACACCCCCTTTTGCTCTGCCACACCAAGGCCAAGCAGAGAGGAAAGCCTGCAATAATAATGAGGAAAGCCCAGTGGCACTGGATGGTAGGTGACCTGGCTCACAATAGGCATTCAGTAAACAGTCCACTGAACATGATAAATTAATTCTAGCCTCAGTTCTGTTGATAACTACCTATTCAACCTTAACTACTTTTCTGAGCTTTCACAAAACAAGGATGATAATGGTGCTTACCTCCCAGGACAAATATGAAGTGGGACAATACCTAGAAACACATCTTATGAAGTCTGAGGGATTAATGATGATACTTCTTTAAACCCAGGAACTAATATTTTAGAGGATAAAAGTGGTGCTGATTTTCTCATTTTTATTCCTGTTTTATTCAATAAAATAGGTAATCTAAATTGAAGAATATTTCTTTCCCATGGGATTCAGTTATGTGATTTTCATTTTGAATAAGCCAAAAGTGTGTCTGATAGACACTTTGATTTTTCCTTGAATTAACCAAAATGCCCAAGAGATGGCTCAGCACCAATTATCCAATATGACTTTATTTTTGCAGGAAGTTTTAATCATCTTCCTAATCTGGCAATCTTTCCTCCAAAAGCCTGACATTTTTTTCTTAAACAAATTATGCTTCATGTTTTCAATTGAAATATCGGCCTTTGACCTCCGTTGAAATGCAAAGACCAGTGGGAGGGATAAAGCACTAAGCTGCTATTGGTTTTTGTGGGGGGTTTTTTTTGTGGTAATGAAACATCAGAGGAGAGGTTTCAATGGGGGAGGATATTGAAGGAAAGATCAAAAAGACTTGGCACTGTTGGATGCGGAGAAGTGAGGGTGGGGAGACACTGTAATAAAAAGCTGCTCATTTCATTCTTTTACTGTGGGTTTACCCTGATTGAAGAAAAGTGGAAACGAGTCCTTTGCTCACAGGTTTAGTAGCTAAGTAGATCTAAAATGTACAGAGATAAGCTATTAAAATTTTATGAGTCTTTTCCCCCCTTGCCCAGTAAAGTCAGAAAGTACTCTTTTTTTTGCTATGTTATTTCTTTTTTTTTTTTTTAAGATTTTATTTATTTATTTGAGAGAGAGAGAATGAGAGACAGAGCATGAGAGGGAGGAGGGTCAGAGGGAGAAGCAGACTCCCTGCTGAGCAGGGAGCCCGATGCGGGACTCGATCTCGGGACTCCAGGATCATGACCTGAGCCGAAGGCAGTCGCTTAACCAACTGAGCCACCCAGGCGCCCCTATGTTATTTCTTTGAGAAATAAGTCTGGGGGTCATTGCTCACGAGTTTCGTAGCAGTCTGCTTTGACCTTCCTGATGTTTATTTAGCAGTTGGCATACTCTTATCATCTTAGACACCTACTGTCTATCCCACATTTCAAAGTGGACAACAAACCAAGCACCACTGGTTAACAAAAGATCCCTTTATCTAACAGAGGGATGATTTTGAAGATGCTACTTTTAAAAGAATGATATAAAAAAGAAAACTAACTATGAACATTTTTGTCAATGTCATAAAGTTTTATATCAAAATAGCTAAAAGTAAAACCAAGAAACATGATTTTATTACACACCTATCAAATGTTTGGCAAGTATTGCATATTACCTGTAATATTTTCCACCGCCCTAAAAAGTATGAACTAGTAGTTTCTATTGAAACAGTTGAAAGTAGAGCTGAGCAAGGTTAAGAAGCATGGTCCAAACTGCACAGGGAGTAAATGGAGGGGCTGGGATTTGTAAACTAGAGGAATTTGCCTTCAAAGCCCATTTGCTTCCCACTGTACTAGGCTGCCTCTTACGATATGATCTCTTTGGTCCCAAGTGCACAGATTTGCTCAGAGATTGCAAAGAATAAATATTTGCTCAGAGATTGCAAAAAAAAACCCAAACTATCTTTCTTTTGAATAAAGATGCAAATGTAGGTAGACATTATTTCTGTTTCTATCCATGTTAGCACCCCTTCCAACAAAATTCCAAAGTTTTACAAAGTATGGTATAAAAAGAAACCATTCTTATGAAGAATTTGCATTTCTTAGAGTAATAATGAGGGATTATTAAATTCACATGTAACAGTGGTTGCAGAACTGAGAATGTTTTTGTGAAACAAGTTTCATTACATTGTTTCTTCCTCCCTCATTTTTCAGTAAAATTATATCAGAAGGCTATCCTGAAGAGAAACACAGACACTATAAAAAATATTCACCTTTACACAAGTCCAGAGAGCATACGGTATTTAGAAATGTATAAATAACCCCATATAGAGCTATTTATATACTCATACAAAAGAGATAAGATTTACTGAGTTATACTAGGTATTTTATGCATAGGGTCAATCTATATAAAAACCAAGTGAGAGACTTATTACTACCCTCATCTTACAAATGAGAAAACAGATTCAGAGAATTAAAAATTTGCCCAACATTGCCAATTTAGTCAATGATAGATTTGTAATGCTAATCTTAATTCAGTATATTGCCTCTCAACATTATTTACAGATTATTTTATGGCTATTCACAATAATTCTGTAATTATTCATGTGAATATACAAAAAATGAGTGTAAAATCACTGTCATTAAATCTTGCTGACCTATAATCTTTAACTCTATACTTACGCTCTATTTTTCCAAGTATGATCAACCCTTCTTCTAATCACAATATATGGCTTATATGAGACCCTGGTAATTGTATAACTGAAATCTACTAGATAATTCATACCAAACAAGCTGAAATGCAAATTTCATTCTTCATCTTTAACAAAAATTCCACCTAACTAGGTATTTTACCATGCAACCTTAACTTCCTCAAGTGCACAGGGCTGTCTTTTTAAACATATTATTCTTATAAGCACTTGTAAAGTGGAGACATTGAGAACCTCTGTCTTACAGGAGTTAAGTATGAGGATTACATGACATTATGTATGTTAAAGTCTTTTATAAACTGAAAACTAGTATACAGATAATGATTATTATCTTGCTGCTTCCATCAATAAGCTCAAGTTTACAGCTTTTGAATGAGTGAATGAATGAATTAATGTTCTCACAGAGACCAAAAGTTATCTCTCCTTGGTTGAGTAGTTTTCACTTGAGATATACAGGGAACTGCCAAGGAATTTCAAAATTGGAAGAATTTCATATTGAAACCCCAAAGTAAATAACCTTGGCTTATCTACTCAGGGCTGTAAATACTCTTTAAGCACTTGCTCTTGGCCTAAGAGGCGGTGTGATGACTTCTCTGACCTAATTATGAAGTTGGATGCAGACTGAGCCATAGTGTGGGACTCCTGGAATACCAAACCAGACTGAACTCTCTTAGCTAATGCCATGATATTTAAAGTTCTCTGGTTAGAAACAGGATTTTCAATTTTAAACTTGTTATTTGTATCTTCTCAAATCTCGATCTTCTTAACCTTTGTTGAGCTGAATAATTTTACCTATTTGTTTAATACCATATATGTTTTTGTGCATGTACCAAGATAGAAAATTCCTTCAGGTCAGCATTTTGCTATTCTGTCTAAGACGGAATAAGTTAATTGGCAAGGCTGTCCAGAAGTTTTCTTGCTTCTAGTCATCGATTTTAAGTGGTGAGTGCATGGAAGAAGTATAAGAGCATTTTAAAAGTACAAAATAAATCCTGATAGTTGTTTTCTACGCTAAATGCTTTTTGCCTCCAGACAGGACACATGCTATTTCATGGAAGTGAGTGGCACTTTGTCACCAGTCCTGGGCATTAATTTTGTTCCTGCTCTATTGATCAGCTTAAAGAGATCTGTCTTATTGTGCCATGCACTTCTGTTTAAGAAAGGTTAATGTTTCCTGGTTAACTGGTTTTGGAAAGAAAAACCAGAAATCTTATAGAAAACTCTGAACTCTTATTACATTTAAAAAAAAAAACCCAAATCTCTAAAAATCACAGGGAATAGAAGAAGGCACCATTCCCCCCTCTAAGAGTAAAGCTTTTTTTTTTTTTTTAAACATGTTTAGTGACTTCCTTATTTTCTTGTATATTTTCAGAAAGTTTCTTTTGGGTCATTTTTGTTATAAAGAATTAGTGATGGAATTTAAATATGGACTGTGGATTAAATAATTGTATTGTTAAATAAACACCACTGATAAATGTCCTGATTTTGAGAACTGATGTGTGGCTATGTAAGAGGATATACTTATTTTTAGAAAATACACACTGAAGTATTTAAGGGTAAAGGAGCACAGTGTTTCCAGTTTATTCACAAATGGCCCAAAAGCACTTGTAAAATGGAGATAAAGAAAATAGATTGGTAAATCTGGGTAAAGGATATATATAGGAGTTCCTTTTATTATTCTTGTGACTTTTTTCTAAGTTTGAGGTTCTATGAAAATGAATGAAAGAAATACACTGATATTAAGAAAAAGTTGTGAAACAGTTTTCTTCATTTCAAATGAGCATTTGTAAAACATTTATTAAGCCATAAGTAATGCAAAGTTTAGTGAATGAATAGAAAGACTTTTTTTCTCTCAAACTCTGTTCCAGGTTTCAGGCTAAAGTGAAATTCTCTCATTGACAGCATTTTCTAATATGTTTAGTGCTTTAGGGAGATTCAGCACTTTGAGGGAGAAAGTGCTCATTAGGTTACTCCATAGAACCATGGTGTATCAGAAAAAATTAAGAAAAGCTGGTGGTAGAAGTCAGAATAGAGTTCAGGTTTTGGAACAGGTTATTATTGCCCTTTTACTATGCTGCAATGGACAAGGTCCTTTGTGTATCATATGGTATAGAGTTTTGTTAGTCTAATTCTATATCATACATTTTCCACTTTTCATTCCACCATTCCACTTTTCAACCTTTCTCTTTGATATTAATATAATTAAATGAAATTATATTTCAAACATTCTAAAACATAAATGAAAACTTACAGATATAACTATCCATCTCATCCTTTTCTTAAGCTTCATAGAATCCCATAGGTTTTCAATGTAACAATGAAAATATTCTCTCCATTTTTTTCCTACTACTAGTTTAAGGTTAGTCTATGTGATTAGCTTCTTATTTGATCTTTTTTTTGTAATTTTATTTTAAGAATTAAAAAAAAATAATTCTAGGGCACCTGGGTGGCTCAGTTGGTTAAGCGACTGCCTTCGGCTCAGGTCATGATCCTGGGGTCCCTGGATCGAGTCCCGCATCGGGCTCCCTGCTCGGCAGGGAGTCTGCTTCTCCCTCTGACCCTCCCCCCTCTCATGTGCTCTCTCTCATTCTCTCTCTCGCAAATAAATAAATAAAATCTTTAAAAAAAAATTCTATCAGTCATGTAACCAGCTCTTTACAATTCTTTCAATGAATCACTTTCTTCAAATATATATACTCAAACCATTTGAATGAAAAAATCAACATTTTTGTTCTCTTACATAAGGTCAACAACATGTTTGATAGATTTTTTTTTTCCTCACCAAATTAATGAAGTTGACTGGTTGTTATGGGATTGTTTTAGCCAAAGCTCAAGACAATTTATACTATTCCACTGATAAATGTAAATTTACTTTATTTAGAATGGGTACTATGAAATATAAAACTTTTCACATCTTTTTCTAGTAGGAAATTAACCAGGCAATATATGCTCACACATGCCTTTTAAAATATCACTAACTGATCCACTAAACTGTAGCAGTGATCATTTTGCTATGATAATGGATAATTAATGAAGGACATAGAAAACATAATAAGGGACTGACTTAAAATTTAATTTTTAATAAACCTAAACATTCAAAATACCTTAAATGTCATAAAGTCTCTTCCTTTATTAGGACCATTGTGGTTACTGTCATAACAAAAAATAGCCAAAAATGCATAATTCTATTTTCTGCTGAAAAAGCAGACAGACCTGAATCATCAATCTTTTAGTGCGTCTGACTTTCTGGATGGGTGATTATCTAGTTTATTCCCACCCTCTGGGGTAGTCCCAGCAGTTTTGTGTGAAAAAGTATTTATTTCCTGTCTCAATTCTTCCCGTTACAGTTTTATGATACTTATTCTTCTTCAGTAGAGGTGGTGAACATGTGGTCAGCAGCATCATCCATTTAACATCACTGTGTGCTCAGATCCACCTTCAGGTTAGTGTTCTAGCCTGGGCTAGATAGTTCTGGTCCCCTTAACATTGAGAACATCCTGTTTCTCTTTCTTTAAAATGCCTTAGCCTTCTTTCCTGTATTCTAGTGATTCTTAATAATTTTTTTTTTTGATTGCACACCTTTTTAAGAATCTTTTTTTTTTTTTTTAAAGCTTTTATTCGTCAGAGAGAGAGCATGCACAAGCAGGGGGAGCGGCAGGCAGAGGGAGAGGGAGAAGCAGGCTCCCCGCTGAGCAAGAAGTCCTATGTGGGACTTGATCCCAGGACCCTGGGATCATGACCTGAGCCTAAGGCAGACGCTACCCAACTGAGCCACCCAGGCGCCTCCCTTTTGAGAATCTGATGGAAGCCATGGAGCTTCCCTCCAGGCAGATGGGCACATGTGTTCAAGACTTTGTATGCTGTTTCAGGATCTGCTCTACCTTGTAGCCTGTATATGTACCCTTCAGGAAAGCGGTTATTGAGATAAGAATGTCCTCAAGTGGTTGTTAAAATAGTGGGTTCCTCAGACCAACTCTCTGAGATATTAACTGAGTACAGCAGCAGAGGGACTTAGCATCTGCATGTTAACAAACATGATGTTTGAAGACTGCATCACACTCTGAGAAAGACTCCTCTAGAACTGAGGAGCCTCAGATGAAGAATCTCCACTGTCGGGATGCCTGGGTGGCTCCATTGGTTAAGCGACTGCCTTCAGCTCTGGTCATGATCCTGGAGTCCTGGGATCCAGTCCCGCATCAGGCTCCCTGCTCAGCGGGGAGTCTACTTCTCCCTCTCCCGCTCCCCCCTCTTGTGCTCTCTCTCTCTCTCTCAAATAAATAAAATCTTTAAAAAAAAAAAAGAATCTCCACTGTCTGCCCTCTCCAGGTTTTGTGTTTCTTAGCTCCTAGAAGATTTAAACTTAGAGGACCTATATAGTTTACAGCACGCTAAAACATGTTGTGTTTCAAAGGCTCCCCAGATAATTTTCTTTTATATGTAAAAAGTTCATTCAAATCCCCAGCATAAGGATTTATGAAAACCCAATCACTTACATCAAAGTCCCATTTCCTTTCTGAAGTTTTCTGTGAAATTTTTAGCTCATAATGGTCTACATTTATTGACTGCACCACTTGTTTGGCAAGTGTATTATGTTTTAGGCATTCAAGATCTTAATTGCTATTTAGGGGAAGCATATGATTATCTTATTTCGCCCATTTTTTAAACTGAGATATAATTGATATATAACATATTAGCTTCAACAGCATAATGAGTTGATATTTGTATACGCTGCAAAATAATCACCATAATGTCTAGTTAATATCTCTTATCATTCATAGTTACCAATTTTTTTTCTTCTGATGAGAACTCTTAAGATCTGGGCACCTGGGTGACTCAGTCGGTTAAGCGTCTGCCTTCGGCTCAGGTCATGATCTCAGGGTCCTGGGATTGAGCCCCATATGGGGCTCCCTGCTCAGCAGGGAGCCTGCTTCTCCCTTTCCTCCCCTCTTGTGCTCTCTCTCACTATCTCTCTCTCTCTCTCTCAAATAAATAAATAAAATCTTAAAAAAAAAACCTTTTAGGATCTCCCCTCTTGGCAACACGGTGATTATAGTTAATAATACTGTATTGTATATTATTTTTCATATTTTGATGATGAACTTTCGAGGACAAGGATCTAGTATAGATCTGTATAACTACTGTTTGCTCAGCCCAGTGTCCCAGGAAGTGAGGAACTTAATAAATCTTTCTAGTTGATAAGCGCATGATTAAGGGAAGAAATGTTCTTCTGAGATCAGTAATTCCCCTTAAAAGTCTATGACAATGTATTCTTTGGCCAGTGACATCCAGTGAGTCATTTCTTACGGCACAGGTCTCTGGAGTCAGACGTATCTGACCTAGGATTATATCTCAGCTGTGATACTCGCCTGTTGTGTGTTCTTGGGCAAGTTAGTGAATGCCTCAAAGAGGCTCAGTTTTCCCATATGTAAAACAGGGATAATAAGAGAATTTCCTTCATAGAATTGTTGTATCAAAACGAATTAATAGAAATGAAATGCACAGAATAGTGCTGGAATATGGAAGGTACTCAGAGTTAATTATTTGATTTCTTGGTGATGTTGGCCTTTTTTTTTTTTTTTTAAAGATTTTATTTATTTGAGATAGAGCGAGAGAGTTCGAGTATGAGCTGGGGGCAGGCAGAGGGAGAGGGAGAAGCAGGCTCCCTGCTAAGCAGAGAGCCAGATGCAGGGCTTGATCCCAGGACTCAGGGTCATGACCTGACCCGAAGGCAGATGCTTAATGACTGAGACACGCAGGTGCCCCAATGTTGGCCTTTTGTAGCATGTGGTAGACAAAATTCTAAGATGACCCCCAAGATTCTTTCCCCACTGGTGTACTGTTCCAGTATAATACATGCCCCTTGAGTGTGAGCTGGATTGTGAATATATTCTAATTCAGTCCCATGATTAAACTGTGCTATATAACAAGAGTAAAGAGTAAAGAATAAAAGGGCCTAAGACAAGGGTCACATGATAGTTTGTAGGACTGAACTCCCAACTTTCTTGCTAGCTATAGGCCAGGGACCTCTCTTAGCTCTTAGAGGCTGCTAATAGTTCCCTATCATGTGACAAAATATCATAGAAAAATTGAGCTAGAACTAGTTTTTTAAAGAGTTGCCAATTTAGCTCAGTTTCAATTCTGACCATTTTAAGTGTCTGAGTGGGTATTATTTTCTTTGTTTGTTTTCACATTGTAACTGACAACTGTCATTTCAGGGTATTTCTCAAATATTTTTGCTAAGATTTAATTAACAGACATAACAAAACACTGTGGGCTGTTTTTCCTTTTTTATCATCAGGCAATATTGTTATCCAAAAAATGCACCTTATCATTGATAAAAAAAAATGGTCATAAATAATCCCAGGTGTCACTAAAATCTCATGGAGGAACAAATAAGGGGAAAATAATGATGGGAATTTCATCGATAAGGAAAAATATTACACAGCATACACACAAAAAGAGAGCTATGAATAATATATTTAAAAAGTAAAAGTGTAACTAGCTATAATCTTGAAAGCAATATTATTATTTGTATTTAAGTGTTCTATAAGATTATCACTTAGTTGAGATGTGTTAGACTTAGCTTTAAAATTTTGATGGACATTGGTTCAGGTAGTTTTTTCATTTTTAAAGATTTATTTATTTGAGAGAGAGCGTGCACGAGGGTGGAGGGGGGGAGGAGCAGAAGGAGAGGGAGAAGCAGGCTCCCTGCTGAGCAGGGAGACAGACATGGGGCTCGATCCCAGGACCCTGGGATCATGACCTGAGCTGAAGGCAGACGCTTAACCGACTGAGCCACTCAGGTGCTCCAGTTCAGGTAGTTTTTTAAATATATTATTTGTCTAGATTAGATGCAGAGACTACATATTGAATTAGAATTTTACTAAAACAAGTAAAGGCAGATGTGGTTAATCACAGTGATACAGAAACCTTGTATAATAAGAAGGAAAAAATCAGTAATCAATCCTGAGAACATATGTATGAGATTGAAAGAAAACTTTTAAAAACACTTCCTTTAAGTTATCTCCTTTATAAATCATTTGGGAGCATTTACTATCCAGAGAAATAAAATGGCCAGCCTGCAAGAAGTCCATTGCAGTTCTCATTACCATCTTGAGCTGAATTCTGTTGTAGCTCCAGGATTCCATTCAGCTCATTCCACTATATTAGAACCTCAAAGATTTTAAACATTGCATTAGGGATTTCTGCATATCCACAGAAACAGAATGTGCAACAGCTAGTTCAGTTGTTTCCAGCACCTACCGAATTGAATCCCGGGGACCGGCAAAGTAGCATGAAAGTCTGAATCTGGCCTGATGTAAGTGTGAAGTGCAGAGTGCTGCCCTGCCTAATGTATTAACATTAAAAAAAAAATAATTAAAAACTCCATCAGTCAAAATTGCCAAATCTGGTGTGCAGATTACTCTGTTCTACCACCTTTTTTGAGGGGGGAGGGTGATCTCATTTTTTGTCATAGGCACTCTTCTAGTTCATGTTCTAAGTGTTTTGGGGGACACTGGCCTTCTTTCAGTTCTTCAGATGTACTATGGAGCTGGTACACATTCTGATTCCTTTGGATCAGAACCCTGACTCCTTGCCCTTCAGAGAGCTCAGCTGAAATAACACCTTCTCAGGTAGACCTTCTCTGACCACCTGAGCTCCTCCTATTATTCTTTATCCTATCACTTTCCTCTCTTGTATTTGTCATAATGCATACTTACATATTCCTCATAGACCACAGCTCCATGAAGGAAGGGACAAATGTTCATCCAGTACCCAGCACTGTGTGTGACACATAGTAGCTACTCAGTAAATATTTGTGGAATGAATGAATGAATGAATTGTCTAAGAATTAAGGGAATGTGGAGGAAATGACTTTTAAGTTGAAAACCCAAGGATCCTTAAGAGTTAGCAAGGCAAAGGGACGCTGAGCGGGGGAGGGGAAAAGGGGAGCATTCCATAGCAAAGGCTACAATGGGAAGAGAGCATGGTATGCTCTGGGAATTGAAAGAAGCCCTCCTATGACAAGATTCCAGAGAGTAAGAAGGAAGAGGCAGTCCATATCCTTTTATGGCCTGAACTGGAAGACCCATGTCAAAGAAGGATCTGTGGGACAATTGTCTCCTGCCATGGACATCACAGGTTTGCAGTGGAATGAAGCCGATGAGCAGAGAGCAGCAGAGATGAGAGCTAGAGAGTAGTGCCAGGCTTCCTCAAAGCTTTCAATGTCTAGTTCCATTCCCTAGGGTGGGGGGCCACAGGGGGATTAGAGAGTAGTTTCTGTAAGCTGCCCTATGATCCTTCCAACTAAACACCAGGGGCTAAGGTGACTGCAAATTAGTTTCTGTTGGTGTGAAATAAAAAACACTGATTAATTCAACAGGATTTGAGGGGCAGGTAGCTCAATTTGGACTTGGTGAGTTTTCGGTACTTGTGAAAAACTTGCATGAGTACATTAACTACGAAGACAGGAGTCAACTGTTAAGATACGGTTTTCTTGTACAAAGGTTCTACTTAAATGCAGTCTTCGGTAAAGTTGGTTGAAAATATTTTGTGCTGATGCTCAACATTTTTCATAAATAGAAACATGATCAAATTTTGTTTGAATTGAGATTTGGCAAAAAGTTTATCTTTGCTGATATATTTCCTATTTTGATCTCTTATGTAATTCAATGTGTTTATTTGTATTTAACTACAGGAAAATTGGATGCAAACTTAGTACCCAATGATAATTTATTTTAAATGCCTAGTGAACTCCACCTTTTATTCCTTTTAAACAATTATATTGTTTTATCCCCAATTGTCCTGTTTTTAAAATATGCTCAAACTTTAAGACAGCTCTAAAGATGTATGTATTCATTATATTTAAGTGGTATAACAGAGAATGGGAATATATAAATATTAGCATTCCTCTATAAATCACCTTAGTTCAACATCTCTCTCCATTTATAATCAATAAGGTAGGATTCAATAAAAAATAGTTCAATATTGGTAGCAAAAAATCTATTTCATTAAAAAAAATGACAAGTGATTTGGTACTAAAACTCACTGTAGCCTTATAAAGAGTGTAAAATTTCAGATGTGTTTTGAGTTTATAATTTGTACCTATGATTGCCATGCAAATTCACTCCACTGGGCTAAACAATAGATATAAATTGGATTATAAACTCCAAAGTAACAAAATCAAATTATGGCTTTATAAATGAAACATGAAACTCAGCACTGAATTCTTTTTAAGATAAAAAAGCAATAGAATTGAAACTAAGTGATAGAAACTGGGAGAATATACTTTCCCTGCTGCATTTGCATTGAAAATTGAGTTTAGAATAATATGTCGCATAGTTATATAATTAAAAAATCAGTTGCTGGAGTATTTTGTTTTATGTTCTTTTGGTATATGTTGAACAATCTGTGAGCGAGAGGGCATCTCAAGGTTGTGATCTATATAATAACATATGAAAACAGTTTGGCAGAGTGCAGGTCAAGTTCCATTCCATCCATTTGTCCATCCACAAATACCAAGCTTACTGTGTGGCTGGAACTAGCCACCCTTCTTAAAGGGCTTGGCCTGTGACCATCCATTGTAAACTGGGTCCCTGGACTTCTAATTAATCCCTATAATCTGCTACATGGCGTCAGAAGAGTTTTGGCTGTTTTTGCTTTCTGAGAAACTCATTGCTTTCTGAGTTCATTGATAAGCATGTTGAAAGTCACTTTAGTGGTTGATTTGGGATTATAAAAATAGTATGAAGTCATTACATAAATTTGGAAAATTTTGAAAAATGCGGTAGAGAAAAAACTACCCATAACTGATAAATAGGTAACAATCACTGTTGCCATTTTGATGTAGTTACCTCTCAGTCTTTCTTATATAAATACTATAATATATACACACACACATACATTTGGGATCATACTGTACTAGTTTTTTTTTTTTTTTTGGTCAAGTTTTGATTATACTATGAGATTTTTTGCGTCCTAAAAATTTTTTAAAATAAAATGTTAATAATTACAAAACATTATATCAAATTGTTAAACCTCCTATGTTTAGTCTTTTTTGTTATTGGTTATTTGTATTTTTTTCTGGTAATGACCTATCATTATTACAACTAGTAATTAGTAATATCCACATGTGATAACAATTACTATAGGACTTCCAAATTTTACATTTCAGTAGAAATTAAAACTAAACAAAACATAGATTGCATAACAACAACAACAAAAAGAAACAGCAGAGTAGAGAGAAATTGGAAAATAAACAGCGAAACTTACGATCAATCATGCCAATTATGACAATAAACATAGTTGGAATATATTTCTCCATTAACAGAGTTTGGTTATAAAATCCGACTATATCTTGCTTACATTGATAATTGTACATTGAAACTAAATAAAATGCAGAAATGAATAAATAAAACAGATAAAATATGGTCTGATACCAAATAAAATGGAAAAAGTTGAAAATTGAAATCAAATGGTATAGAGTCTCCTCTTTCCACATCCGAGTTGAGGTTGGATGTTATAATTTAAAAAGAAAAAAATGTCTTCAGTTTTATGGGCAAGTAGGGCACATATATTTTTTATATTAATTTACATATCTCTCAGTATTAGTGAATTTCACATATTTTAAGACTTTTTCCACCCTTTTGACGATTTGCTTTCCATTTTCTTTGCATAGTTTCATACCAGTTTAACTCACTTTCAGAAAGAATTTTAAAACACTATATAGTTGTGTTGTTAATAATTTGTCATACAGATTACAATTTTGCCTTTATTTGTGTAAATTTTTGTTTATGGAATTGTTTTTTTTTTCAACACATAGAAGATCTCAAGAGTTTGTGGTCCAACACATCTACCAGTTTTGCGCTTTGTGATTTTTTTTTTCTTTTGTTCTTTTCCTTAGAATGGCCTGAGATACATGTTCACCTTTCTCTAATTCTTTCTCATGAGTCTTTTAATTGGAAGTTGGGATGAGACTCATCAAGCTCCCCGGCGACGGTGTGGCCTAAATGACCATTTCGTTATAAAGGCCGACTTGGCCAAGAGGGGCTTGTCAGCTCTTCCCACAGCCTTCTTCCAACTGCGAAACAGCAAAGATATTTATGTCACTGCGAATCTCTACACCTGTGGTCAGTGATTTCATGCTGCTCATGGCTCATTTCATGCAGAGCAGCAGGAAAGGCTGCTGTGCAGCTTTCCCAGGGCTGAGCATGAACTCATCTTCTCCTGAGCTGTCCCACGCTCTCCCCGGCCTGCCAGAGAAGGGCTGAAAACATGCTGCATGGTCCTGCTGTCTGGGTGTCCTTTGTAGGCTGCCTCGTGCACGAGGCTGGACCTGCTGCGTGTTAAATTGGTGGAACTGAAAGAATAAAATGCTCATGAGATAATGTATCTTGGCTTACTTTGTAAACTGAGAGGCCCTGAAATTATGATCAGGAAAAAAGACACCTCTTAGGCCCTTCAGTAAAATGTGACTTTGGTGTATACTGTTGCTTTTTATGTCACAGAGCCCCCAAATCCTGTCCTCTTGCCAAGTGTAGAGCGCTAGTTCATTAAATTTAGACTTGGAAGGGTGAGGTAATTTTGATGGTAAATATTAAAAGAATTTGAACTATGCACTGTAAATTCTGCTTCTGGATGCACAGGCTCAAACAAAGCAAACACTGGCAAAGAAACGGCATTTACCGGAAACTTAGTGTGGTATCTCCTAGTACTGGGACTATACCAAACTGAGAAATCCAGGTCTGAAGGTCTTGCCTGCCGGATTTCGATGCTGTTTTGCCAAAGAAATGATGGAAGCCCCATCTTTGGGGCAGCTGATGCGAGGCTGGCCAGGACCTTGAGAACATGTTTTTAAAAGACCCTATGCTGGCAGGAGATATAGAGATGACTTCATGGGACTTCTGAGTCTGGAATTTTTTTGCTTCTATTACCAATTATTTTTGCTAGATTTTTGACACAGTGTTTTTAATTTTTAAAGTCTAAATAAAAATAACTGTCCACTTCCTGAAGTTAAGCCTTAGTCCTCCTGCTAGTGTGAGACCGACCTCGTGTCACCCCTCTTTCATCATCAGACAAGGGTGGGGATTGGAACAAACACAAGGAGGCTCCTTGCTTCACTCCATGCTTGCATTTGTCTTGCAAAAAGTGAGAGTAGGTAGGGGCTAAATAAGTGAGCACACTTTCTTTCCCCTTGTTTCCAAAAAGACCCTGCTGCAAAAGAACAAACTCTGAAACTACTAATAATGGAAGGGAATGCCCTATTCTCAGAAACATTTTGACCACAATCCCTCAGGCAATTTAGTAGTATATATTAATAGCTCATTCTAGGAAGATGCCAGGCATCATGCCAGGTGCCGTACGATAGGCCTAGACATCCTATATTTCCCAGGAAAGTCCTGGCTTATTCCTGTTGTCCTGACGTAATGATTAATAACATCCCTGTTCACTCACAAAGGTGTACCAGTTTGAGCGATAATTTATATAGCCATATTTTCTATGTGACTTATCTTTTCTCTTAGTGAGAACCGTGAGAAAGATGCTATTATTATGATCTCCATTTTGCAGATGAGTTCCTGATTTATAGAAAAGTTAAGTAATTTATCTGAAGCCACACAGTTTGTAAATGGCAGCAGCTGGAAATCAAACCCAGGCAGTCTGGCCTCAGAGCTCATCAGGGTGGGTCCCCAAGATTTGTCCTGAAGCGCAGTGACTTCTAATTTACAGTGCATTCCTAGAGTGGAGAAGAATCTGGATTCAGATTTGGGGTTCTCTTCACCAGGATAAGCTTCTGGGTGTGCTTTCATGCTCTTCTCTCAGAGGTAAAATGAGAGGACAAGCTCTCAGGAGCTCAAGTCCTCTTGCCCCTGGAGAAGAAAGTGAAGAACGGGAATGGAAATTCTCCCATTTGACCCTAGCAACTTGCAGGATGCAAGGGAAAAGACCCTGATCTCATGCTACAGAGCCCTCAGGAATGGTTATGTGGCGTACCAGAACTCTACTCTTGAGGCATGAGCAGGCTGACTTGGATTAAAAGGTAGAGTTTGCACACTCTGGCTGGTAGTTCGGGCACCCAGCTAGTGCAGTGTGAGGACAATGTGTGTTAATTTCTAGAACACGTTTTCTTTGGAAGTTTACATTTTACACAGCAGGACGGATACTGCTACTTCTTGTTGCTGTATCTGACTCCTGAATACAGAAAACTCTTTTGAGTATAGGAAGAAAAAATGGAGAGTACTAAGTAAATTGCATTTTAAAAAATGTCAGTTATTATTATGTTAACTAGCTTACTTTATTGATCCTTAAAATTTCCAGTGCCTTAAAAATGAGTAGCATAATATTTTATTGTAATAGTTTTCATTTTGTACGTTTTTGCCCATGACAACTACATTTGTATTATTCCTCACTCAACAAAGAATTTGAAGTAGGCCATAATTAATTAACTCCTCTGTTTTATGGACAGGAAAATTAAGAAGTTTAGTGAGCTACTAGAAGTCACACAGATCAATCATGTGGAATTTGAATTAGAATGTGAATGCTCTTCTCCCAATTACACCACTGGCGAATCCCATGCAATTATGTTTCATTATATTTGAAAAGTCACACCTGAATAGTCAAAGCAAGTAATTGGTCCCAATAACTAATGTGCTGGCATTAGCCATTGCTGGATCTATTTGACCCCTGTCCTATAGGTTCTCAGGTGTGTTATCTTATTAAGGCCTTACACACTGTGTGAGGAAAAATCTTCTAAAAAAGGAGTTTGTGGGATTGCCCTGATTGCTAAGTATGACAACAAATGGCTATTTCCATGGGCATACTCCTCTGGCTGGCTCTAGAATGTTGCTCACCCTGAGGCTTCTCTAAGTAGTCCTCAAATGGGTATACATACAACCTGGCAACATGAACACTTTCTAAGGTGGAGCGCCTACGAGTAACTCTGACTGTAAATTTCTACATTTTCAGTGTCTATACATCCTCTTTCCTAAGACTGATAGGCCTTCGAATTTGTCTTACTTGTACCAAGTTCTTCTCTAACTGCTTTTCACAAACACCTTCTCCCATTTTACAAAAGAACAAATGAACAAACAAAGCACAAAAGCCCACCTGTCACCCATCCCTAGCACATCCTTTGGGATGTAAAGAACCTTCCTAGCTCCAAATATTGGGGTGGTGTTGGTAGAGTGAATGACTATAATCATTGACTAACAAATCTTTCTGCAAGTCAGGTGGAGTCCTTTGCTTTTCACAAAATTGTAGGAGGATCTAAATAAGTTAAGCTGAAAAATGATTAGACATAATTCTTATTTAAGGATCAATTATGTGATTTTTTACTTTTAACAAGGGAAGAATTCAAAGAACCAAGGGATATAACTGTAATAAAACTCCTCTATCCTACTTTCTAATGTAAATAAATTTTCTCAGCACTTCAGTTGGAAAAACCAAAAATATGAATAGAATTGATGCTGAAATCTGTATACTTCTATCAATATATAACCTTTATATATTATGATATATATGATATATATTATGATATCCATATGTCCTATGGATATATGAACTAATAAGAACAAGAAAAACAGAAAAATGAGACCCCACAAACAAAATACTTCAATCATCTCAGTCAGAGAGGCAACTGCAATAGAGCTTTACTTTAGATATTCAGTAATTATTAAAATTCATGATATATTTATGTTGTCTTGCACAACTATAAATTGATAATACTTGTAATGGCAATTCAATCCAGAAGAAATTATTTTCATGTGTGTATATTTAAATTTTTATTCCCTGGGATTCTTATTAAGATTTAAATTTGTACATTTTTTTTTTCCTTCAGAGAATCATAATGATGTGATTATCACAATTTTCAAGTAAAGATTATTTTCAAGTAAAAAGAAAGCGTTACATTGGGTTTAAGTTATTTCCTTATTTTCAGAAAGTGAAATGGAAATATGAGTTAAAGCATATGACAAAAATAAATGATGTAGAATTTCCAATTGTTAAATTTCTACCTATTATTCATGGAAGGATGTCTGGCTGATCATGTGGTCTTTTTGTGCCTTCATTTTCTCATGTTTACAATGAAGGGGTTGGATGAAATTCATTTATTCTTTTAGCTGCTTAGCTCATTATTAAGACGGAATTTTAGGTGGAGACTAAAAAGCTGAGTTGCTTCAGTGGAAGTTGGTCATAGCTAAGGCCCCCCGCCACTCTCTCACTGCCACGGTAACCTTTGAAGAGCAGTGAAGAATTCCTATGGAAAGGGACTCCATTTGGAGGCCAGGGGTTCAACAAGGCCCTTCCTGACTCAAAGAAAAAAAAAAAAAGAAAGAAAGAAATGAATATTTCTAGCCTTCAAGCTCATGTGGTGCTGCAGTCTTAAATCAGAATGTGTTCATGTATTAATTGGTGGTGTGATGGGCCCTTTTGTTTGATATGCAAGGACGAGAAGTAGGATTTAGTAGACTCTGGGGTGGGAAGTTTTGCTCTGGGTGACAGCAGATATTCTAAATGTTGACTATGTTGGTCTTCTACTTACATCTAGGGAACACAGGGCTTGCTTTTGGTAAACCTTCCTGGATTTGCCAATGATTCATTACAAGAAATGTGCAGTTTGATGTACTCGATTTAATTTGTCTAAAACACCAGCGAAAGAGTTATTTTTAATATTCTGACTTTAATTAAAGCACTTGCCACTCTGTCTCCAGTGTACGATGAGACACGACCACATACCGCATGAGCGCTAGGAGGCTCCGGAAGATTTACGTCCGCATTAGAGACTGAATGATGATAAAGTACTCTTAGGCCTCCTGTTTTCTATATTGAAGGGCAATAACATTTTGTAGGTGATTTTCATAATTCTCAATTCTATGCCCCTTTCAACTAGGGAAGGTGGAGAGAGAAAATGGGAAATCTGGTAGAAAAGAAAGAATGAAATCTCAACGACTGAATTTTCCAGTGTGTTTCTTGAGATTCTCAGCTTGTGGACCATTTAAAATACCCAGTTTAGGTTGAATCACAGACCTGTATCTCTGAAACAAATAATACATTATATGTTAAGAAAAAAAAAAGTAGGAAGGGAAAAATGAAGGGGGGGAAATCGGAGGGGGAGACGAACCATGAGAGACTATGGACTCCGAGAAACAAACTGAGGGTTCCAGAGGGGAGGGGGGTGGGGGGATGGGTTAGCCTGGTGATGGGTATTAAAGAGGGCATGCTTCAGTGGAAGTTGGTCATAGCTAAGGCCCCGCCACTCTCTGACTGCCACGGTAACCTTTGAAGAGACTGGGTGTTATACGCAAACAATGAATCATTGAACACTACATCAAAAACCAATGATGTAATGTATGGTGATTAACATAACATAATAAAAAAAAATACCCAGTTTAGGAAATGGACATTAGATAATATGAAGACAGCTCTGGAGGCTAAAGATATTCACTGTTTGTCATAGAAAGTTTCCCGGGAGAATAATTTTAGGTTAAGATTTGTGGTTAGGGTATTAATATGAAAAGATCAAAGGAAAAAAAAATTAAGAGGTTGATCTTAGAATTCATTCAGACCGTCTGACTAGATAAACCCTCTGCAGATTGAAGCCTTGCTCAAGATCTTATTAAGTCAAGTTAATGGGAAATGCAAAGTTAACGCAGTTCTTTATCTTTGTAACTCAGTTGAGATGTAAAGACCATGAGCAGCGTTTAAATATTATTACAATGACAAGTACATTCCAGAGGGCCTATGCAGGAGCTCATCTGTCCCAGACTTCCACATGCTGCTGATGGACCAGTGTTTCAAATAGGGCAAATAGGCAATTCGGTTTCAATCACTAAAGATCTTATCTTCTGGAGAGATCAGACTGGCAACATAATTAAGTGCAATGATTTGCTTCAGAACACAATTATAGAGTTCATCATTTGTTGCACTTTAGCTAAATACAACACTGTGTCAAAATGTGAGGTGGAATCTTTTTTATTTTTCCCAGTACAGAATATTTAATCAGCTCTGTTTCTCAAAATAATGACTTGGTTAGACAGTGTTTACTAAATAGTGCACTATGTGGTTTCATTTTCTCTTTAAAGACAAATTAGTGGAGAAATTTGCCAATTTGATCAAGGTTGGCAGGTTTTAGTATCTTTAGAATTTATATTTACTGTAAACGAGAACTTCCATTTGGGCTAAATACACATGAGAAAATGAGATGTGGGACCTGGGACAATCGGGAAAGGGTATTTAGGTAAGTACAGTATCTGGGTGGATTAAAATGGCAAAACAGCTACTTGAAATATTCAAAAATCCACTTTCAGTCTATATCTGCTTCTACTTAATTCTATGGGAAAAATAATTAGAAGTGTATAATATAAATATTTGGAGGAAGAGGGCATAACGAATGCATATAAAGTTAACAAACGCAACCCAAACATGATACATAAGCTCAAAAAGTATTTTATCTTGAAACGGATTCCCCAAAATGAAATAAGTATTATGCTTGTATGTTTAAACACCATAAATATACAGCAAGTCCTTCCTGAGATTGTTTCTCAATCAAATTTAAGAAAATTTCTTTCAACACGAAAAGCCATTAACAGAGTGTTAACACTCTGCCACCTACTGGACAACTTGTCAATTCCCAAAAATGTGCCCAAGAACTTGAAATGCGTGTTTCAACAGCGAAGCTTCTGAAAGCCTTAGGTAGGAAATAAAGCTCTGGGATATACGCAGGCAAACTTGTCCAGCTCGTTTGATAACAAGCTACTTCCCCATTTGTTGCTAAAGGCTGTTTGCTAACGTGATTCCTGTGTTCAGATTCAGCCTTTTAACATTCAAACAGTAACAACAACAACACAACAACAATAACCTCCTGCAGTGAGTTTTTGGTGCCAGCTAGTTTAGCATCAATAACAACTTTATCCGGCCAAAAGTGACAGCGAAAGTGAAGAGGAGTTTGGCAAAAGGTTGTAGGCACTTCTATCCCCTCACCCTTTGGGAAAACAAATAGAGGACCGTCCTGGTGGAGTGGCATCTCCTGGAGGAGGGGGACAGAAGATGCCAGCACCTCGCTTTCAGCAAAGTGCACCTATAGCTGGAAGCTTCAGGTGTCAAATTCTATAATATCTAACTTTATTTCACAGATACAACAAATATAAAATTAAATCATGATGATATGGTATATGTAGCCAACCCAAGTAGAAATTACATAAGTTGGCAAGTCTGACTGAAATAAATGTTTAATACAGATAGTACAAATTAAGAAAAAGGCCAGCCAGCAGTGAAGTGGGTACTACTAATAATAGAATAGGACCTCATATTTAAATATTTACACTGAAATCAAAGAACATCAAAGTTACATAGGATATAGAGAGCCTGTGGCCTCACTTCTACAAAGAAGGAAACTAAGACTCCAGATATTAAGTGATGGAAACAGTTCAATGCAGAAAATGACTGTGTCAAACCCTAGCTTTGTCATTTTCCAGCTGGATGATCTTGGCCGTTGTTAATTAGCCTCTCGGGAGTTTTAATTCCCTCACTTGTACAAGGTAAATGTATCATCCAACTTACAAAATGGCTATAAAGACTAAATGAGATAAAATACCCAGCTCGATTTCTCAAAGCCAAACAGGTGCTCAATAAACATGTTACCCAAAGTCACAAAACCTATTGGCAGAACTGGAGCTAGAACCCAGGTGTCCTGACAGTTGATTAGATGCCTTTTGCAAGGCTGCACTGTTTCAGGGCTTACACTTAAGGAATTTTAAAACTAAGATTCAGGGGGTGCCTGGGTGGCTCAGTCATTAAGCGTCTGCCTTCGGCTCAGGTCATGATCCCAGGGTCCTGGGATGGAGCCCCGCATAGGGCTCCCTGCTCCGTGGGAAGCCTGCTTCTCCCTCTCCCATTCCCCTGCTTGTATTCCCTCTCTCGCTGTGTCTCTCTCTGTCAAGTAAATAAATAAAATATTAAAAAACAACAACAACAACAACAACTAAGATTCGGCTTCATTGGTATGTATGTGAATAGGCATGTAAGTATGACTTCAACTAAACCAAGGTCAAGGCTTGCCCTTTGTGAATCAATTGATTTGCTATATTTCATTCAGTCCCATCTTTGGAAAGTCACTTTTCATAGACTGAAGTATGGGTCAATCAGGTTTGATATTAATTCTTTACATTAAACGACATCTTTGTAATTCTATTTCCATCCTCTTAGGAGGACATAACCAGATTAATTTCCCAAAGTTACTCTTTGATAATTAGCATTATCTTCAAATATGTAGTACAGCACATTAATAGATTGTTATATCAAGGAGAATTTGTGAATCTCAAACAACAAGCAATTGAGGGACATCATAAGAAGAAATGTTCAAGTAGGGCTCCCCTCCCTATATAGCAGCCCATCTCCAATGAAAAGGGGATTACTTTTGTCCAGTTGGACATGGTGAATCATATTCAGTGGAGTATGACAACCTTGGGAAAAACCAAAGAAGTTCTTCCTCATTGGGTGGGATAGAGAATCTGTTTCTATGGTAATAGCAAAAAGTGCCCACTTTTTTAGCTACTGAATAGAAATATAAACCCTAACCACCTTCTTCTTCTTTTGAAATGTATAGTATTGGTTTAGAAGGAAAAAGTTTTTAAATAAAATGGCCTTTCACTAAATGATCGGTTATTTTTAAAATCTGCCTCTTTATCAAATTTCACTCATGGTGGAGAGACTTCACTGACAAGATGTTGACTGCCATTCCGTGGAGGAGGGTGTAGCCTGGTTTGCTCCATAGAGAACACACGTAGGGTCAAAGGTGTGACTCACAGGGAAGTAGGTCTGGGCTCAAAATGGCAAAGGGTTTTGGGAGCTGTTCAATAAGGGGAGAACCTGGAGATACTGAGATGGGACTGGGTACTAGGGACTGGATTTTTTAACAGGTGGGAGTTTAGTCCAGATAACCAGTAAAATCCCTTCCTACACTAAGATTCTATGATACTAGATTTACAAAATTCATGCTGTAGAAAAGCATTTATGAAAATGTACTCTCTATTGGGTTTTTTTTGCACAAAAAAACTTTGGAGGCATATTAGTATAGTAGTAAGGACAGAGTGGGGAACCAGACTTCCTGACAGTGCTGCCAATGAGTTTTGCTCATTATTAGCTGTGTTGCTTTGGGCAAATCACTGATGTTTTTCTATGCTTGAATGTCCCCATTTGTAGGATGGGGTTAATAATAGCGTGTTACTTTTTAGGGTTATTGACTCAATGAGTGAATACAATGTGAAGTGCTTTGAATATTGCCTGATTCAGAATAGTCCTTGTCCCCCTCCCCAAATGTCGGTGCAGCCTCTCTTTCTACAAAATGCACATCATACTTTGACTACACTAAGGGAATATACGTGTGATCCAAAATCAAGCAGGTAACTATGAGATTCAAACGTGGCAACTGTGTGGTCCAAATCCCATCACTTTGCACTCCTATAGCCACGATAGATATTAATCTTCTAGCATGGCATTCAATGCCACTGTGTTTTAGATGGTACCTCAGCATCCTTCTCAACACAGAGCTCTAGAGTAGACAAGTGAGAAGAAACCCATTCTGTTCAAGTATTCACGACGTTTGAATCTAAACTTTGTCAGGATCCAAAGACAAACTTAAGACTGACACATTCACTCCACTTGTTGCTTTAGTGTAGTATTTTTCATGGTGGCTTTGGTAAATTGCCACAAGATTTTGGTTTTATCTGTTTATTTTTTTCATATGCAAAGATGTGCATTTTTAATGAGCCATTATGAATACTGGTGTGTGGAAATGTGCTTTTGTGCTTTGTTAGAGGCAAATTCTATTAGAAGTCATCTGTTTGACAGTATATTCATTTCTCATGATATTCTATTTTTTAGGGATTGGAAAGAAAGGTTTTCAACACTTGCTAGAAGAGATCTGTCCCTATTCCTTATAAATGAAAAACCATCTTACAGATGCACACTTTTCTCAAAGAAAGGAATCTACATGCACAGAGATCAAGAAATAAAACTTAGATGGCAGGAGCGATCTAAATTATTAAAGATGATCTGGTCATAATTTGTTTCCACAAAGAGATTGATCTTTATCACTGGCCTTTGCTAAGAACAATTTGGCTAAACCTAGGGGAGTGAGGGGTGTAAGAGAACTATAGTCTGTTGGGAAGAGCAGAAAATCTAGCCATTCTGTCTTCTCTGCCCTGAGAGTAATAAGCCCCTAGGGGTCCCATTCCTCCGCAATGGTTAAAAAGCACAGCTAAGACATACTTGATGGAAAAGCAGAAGGTTTAAGACCAAGTAGCAGCAGGCTATTTCTAGTGTAAGCTAAGCAGTCTATTCCAAAGGGAAGTCTCAGCTGCAGGGATGGGACAAATGGCAGAATTCTAAAGGTAGAGCTAGTGAACAGTCCAACTGCCAGGCCAAACATAAGTATATGTCATTTTATAAAATACATAATATCATTAATATTTGAGCACTTATTCTGTACCAGACACTGTGCTAAGAGTCTTACTCATTCAATCTTTACTGACGCAATAACTCTGAGAGGTAGGAACTAGTATTCCTGTTGAATGAATGAAAAAACTGAGGCATAGGAAGATTAAATTGCCTGCCTCAGGCCATGTTGCCCGTAACAGGCAAGGTTAGGACTTGATCCTTGACTTAGAATCCTTGACTCCAGAGTCTCTGCTCTTAGCTACACTGAGGGTCCTTGTGGTTATGGGATAACTGCCAGGTCCCATCTTGCTAGGTCTCAATGGCTAGTGGGAATTTCTACGCAGGCAGGTCCTAGCCAGATGACAGAGAATGTCAAACACAACTATTACTCAGGTGTCAATACTCTGCATGGGGCTGGAGAAACTTCTGGATGAACAGAAGGTCAGGAACTTGACAGTCAGAGAGGATTTTGATCTGATTAGGCTTCAGCAATGCTCCATGCCCTCCGTGCTCCAAAGCAAAGCAGCTATTGTTAACTCAGGGCCCTTAGGGACTGTGGGTGGGCTAGAGAAAGATGGACTTATTATCCTCAAACTGGCTGTAAAGAAGAAATGACAGGCCTGTATACCCTTGGGATCATCTGCAATAGCCCAGATGGGACTAGGGCTGGTAGCCCCGAATAAATTTGATAGTGGTTTTAACAGCAAAAATCACTTATGGAGCACATTAAATGCAAGCATTTAGAATAATGTCTCCCTTCAAGTAGTTTTGAAGGGATAGGAATTTATCAAAGGGGAAATACTGTATTCCAAACTTGTTAAATAGTTTGATACAGGTCAGTGACTCTACCAAAGGGGCACAGATTAAGCACAGCACTGAGTTTATCACAGGTTTATTAAAACAGGTAGAAATATCAAGCTAACATCTAATCTGAAATCTTATCTTTAAAAACAGGTCTTGATAAATAAGAACTTGACAATGAAGAAGCGAAACTAGAGGCTGAGTGGTAGACAGACAAGGTTTATCTTATTCATTAACGAATGAACAAATATTTCTGCTCAATTTTAATCTAATTAAAACGGCCCATATTCACTGAGGTCCTTTTCACTAATCGTGAAAAGAATGAAACTGATCTGTAAAACAGAGGTGAGTGGCCAAATGCTAGGAGCCGATAGTTCATACTGCATGGCTTACCTTAACCAAATACTTTACATCCTGCAAACAAAAAATGAAAATTAACATGGGCATGTAATTCTTTCTGAATCCATTAAGGTTATCCTTATGTCTTCAAGATATTTGGGGATAGTTAAATTCGTGGGTTTTTTTTTTTTTTTCAGGGCAAGCTTTTGTTTTGTAGCAGCAGAGTAGGGATGGAGGATGAACATGGAAATGGAATTTGGATGGCTTTTATTATCAGTGGCTTGGAAAAGTATGAAAGCAAAGCGAGGCACTCAAGGGTATTGAAATCCTTCAGTCAGATATAAATGGGAAGTATTTTCCTTGCATTCAGAGATCTTGTTCAAAAGGAAAGGGTCTATGCTGTTTTACTTAGAATGTCTTTGATATGTTTTTACTTTTTATTAAAATTTGTTTTTAGGAGCGCCTGGGTGGCTCAGTTGGTTAGGCGACTGCCTTCGGCTCAGGTCATGATCCTGGAGTCCTGGGATCGAGCCCCGCGTCGGGCTCCCTGCTCAGCGGGGAGTCTGCTTCTCCCTCTGACCCTCCCCCCTCTCATGCTCTCTGTCTCTCATTCTCTCTCTCGCAAATAAATAAATAAAATCTTAAAAAATAAAATAAAATAAAATAAAATTTGTTTTTAAAATATATAAGTTAAAGTTCTCCCTCATAACAATCCTACTTTTCCAGTATTACTTGCTCAGAAGTAAGAACCATTAACAATTTGAAGTTTACCATTCTGGATACTTTTCTGTGCACATAGATGTGAGTAAAATGTATAATTTTACAAAACAGGATCTATTTATCTATCTAGATATATTCTCCCGAAACTTCCTTTTTTCTTAGTATACGATGAACACTTTTCCCTATTAGTGCATACAGATCTACTTCATTGTTTTTAATGGCTATATAGGATCGCACAGTACAGGGATGCCGTAATACATTGAGCTATTCCCTATTGATTAGTGTTTAGGGAATACCGATCTTCGAAGTATTACAAATAATATTGCAAGGAACATTATAGATACTGAAGGATACATACAGAAAGACCATTTCTCTACAGTAGATAATAAATAGAAATGCTGGACCAAAGCATATGAGCATTTGTAATTTTGACAAGTAATACTAAATCGCCTGCTTTTCCTTGATTGTTAGTGAGGCTGAATGCCTTATTATAATGACCTTGGCCATTTGGTTCATCTTCCATGGATTTATAACCTTTTGTCACTTTTTAAAAAATGAGTTATCTTTCTTTTTTCTTTTGGATTTATAGGAGCTCTTTGTATCTCAATGTTTTGTAAGAGACTCTGGAGTCAGGGAGATCTGAGTTTAAGTCCCAGTTTTGCTTCTTTCTTACTAGATGACATTGGCATTTTGTCTAAAGTCTCTAATCCTCAGACTGTTTATATATAAAACAAGGATAATAAGACTACATACATGATAGGTTTTTCTTGAGTTTTAAAAATAATACAGTGTTTGTTAATTTTTAAGATGGTGCTTGGTACAGAGTATATATGCAATAAATATTAGTTGTTCTTTATGTTGCAATTACTTTTCTCATGTTGTTAGTTGACTTATAAATTTATTTGCAGAAATTACCACTTTATAGAAATTTTGCATTTAGATACAGTCAAATCTTTCACTACCCCTCCCCTCCTTTTGGGCTTTTGGGTTTTGTGTAATGCTTAGAATAACAATACCTAGATTATGAACAAATATATTCTCTTAAATTCCTCGAAGTACATTTACAGTTCGAATTTTTTACACTTAGACCAGTATTTGTTTCTGAGCATGGTGCCAGGTAGTTCTGTATTTTGAATTTCCCATCATTTCACCACTGATTTGAAATGCAGATGTCATCATCTACCAGATTCCAAGGTATTTCTGCACTCTTTATCCTATTCCATTTACCTATTTATCCTTTTCTGGGTCAATACCGTTGCATTTTAGTTACTTGTCTCATGGTATGTTTTGACCTCAATAAGGCAAGACCCTAACTCCATTTAATCTTTTGGTTATATTTATTCATCACCTATCTTCTACATTAGAATGCTTCCAGAGAAGCTTGGCTTTGTTTTTCTTTCATTGTTGCATCTCCATTGACTAAGACAACACCTAGCCCAGAGTAGGCACTCAATATATGTGATTTGAATAAACAAACTTAGATCTAGTAGTCTTTTTTTTTTTTTTACACCCATACATTTTTTTGCCTTTAAAACTTTACTGTTAAGTAAACACAAAAAACAACATAAAACGAAAATATAAACACCCTTGTAACTACTATCCTATATCTAATCTTTAGAAAAAAAATAAAGCAATCCTTGCCTTCTATATAATTACTGTACCAGCTCTAGTAGTTTTAAAAACAGTGATATTGGTAAGATCTTTATTTCTTTGTATATGAAGGTTTGGCAATTGTGTATTTATTTGTACTGACTAGTTAAAAGGATATTATTTACTCTGCTATTTGTTTTAGGAAGAACAAATAGCTACTTCCTGGAACTTCCACCTTTAGTGGGCTAGACGAATGCCATTTGAAATAAATAGAGCTTCAGGTTCCTTCTGTATCTCTCAAAGACTGGTGAGATGTTTAGAGCAGAGGGAAGATTTCATATGTCTTTCTGTTCTTGATAATCTTTTAAATAAAAGTTTATTTTAATAATAAGTTTTATTATATTAACATTTAACTGGAATGAAGAAAAACAAGGGAGGAAAACCATTCATTTTTCCTATTCATCCGGCTATTTCTGATATCAATTTGGAAATATTGGAAAGAAAGTACTGGAAATATTGGAAGGAAAGAAAATATCAGAGACATGGGCAGTGAAGAGGCAAAGCCTCTGAAATGCTTCACTCAAAATACAGCTTTATGTTGTTGATGCTTTGCTGACACTGGCCAGGGAAATGCTCAGGCTGATGTAAGGCTGGATAGACATGGGCATGAAGTAGTCAAACTGAAAACCCTTGAACTATGGAAGGGATGGGGAAGAGAGCCTGTTGAGAGGTGTCTGTGAGCTTGATAGCTGGACTAAAATCACCTGCATCACCTGCGAACTTACTAGAAATGCAAATTTTGGTGCCCCACCCTAGACTGAATCAGAGACTCAGGGGTGGGAACAGCAATCCATGTTTTAACAAGCCCTCCAAGTAACTCTGTTGGGGGCTGAAGTTGGAGAACTACCGTTTCAGTGCAAAAGAAGGGGAGATGGGGAGTTACAAAATCTGACAACTAATAAAATCCTTGTCCCCCTCATCAACTTCCATGTCATGAGGATAAAAGAGAAGTTGAGACAAATTATTTGAGAAAATATTGTAAGACTGGCAGTAAACTGTCACTTTAATAATTGGTAGGCAAGTTAGGTACTTTCTACAGTGCCTCCTTCTGAGCAAGATTCACATACACAGTCCATAGGGCAGAACTGTTTAATTGGATTCTAATAAGCCGAAACGTTTCTGCTTCCAGTCCCAGACCCCAAGACAACAAACCATTCCCATGATTGCTGTTCAGCAAAACTAGGCTGTCATGGTTTTCCATAGCTTGCCTATTGAGATGTGCCTTCTAACATACAGCATGATGACTATAGTTAATAATACTGTATTGTGTAGTTGAAATTTGCAAAGGAAGTGGATCTTCAGCATTCTCTTTACAAAAAAAAAAAAAGGTAGGGGCACCTGAGTGGCTCAGTCAGTTAAGCATCCTGCTCTTGATTTCGGCTCAGGTCATGATCTCAGAATCATTAGATTTAGCCCTGAGTCAGTCTCTGCTCTGGGAGTGGAGCCTGCTTGGGATTCTCTCTCCCTCTTCCTCTGCCTCTCCCTGCTCCCATGCTTGCTCACTCTTTCTCTCTCTCAAAAAAAAAAAAAAAAAAAAAAAGTAAAGATGTAGAGTAGAGACAAAAAAGAAGTGCC
Source organism: Mirounga angustirostris (assembly GCF_029215605.1). NCBI lineage: Eukaryota > Metazoa > Chordata > Mammalia > Carnivora > Phocidae > Mirounga > Mirounga angustirostris. The sequence continues at coordinate 69,844,794 of NW_026991720.1, read as the reverse complement.
TTCCCCATCCACATGGATTATATACCGAGGCCACTGCCCTTTTGTGGCTTAGCAAAATGATTTATTGGTATTATAAGTCAAGTTGACTATTTCATCTAAAATATTTCCATTACCTGAAATAAACTTGCAAGGCCCAAAACGATATGCTCTGACTCTCTCCACCTTGTCACTTTAGGAGTGGTGGTGAGTTGCTGGCAAGATACTCAGGTACCTGAAAAAAAAGTTTGAATATTTCTACTCATTCCTTTTAATGGAGGAAAGTTAATCTTTAGGGGCGCCTGGGTGGCTCAGTCGGTTAAGCGGCTGCCTTCAGCTCAGGTCATGATCCTGGGGTCCTGGGATCGAACCCCACGTCCGGCTCCCTGCTCCGCAGAGAGCCTGCTTCTCCCTCTCCCTCTGCCTGACACTCTGCCTACTTATGCTCTCTCTCTCTCTGTCAAATAAATAAATAAAATCTTAAAAAAATAATGGAGGAAAGTTAATCTTTAAAGAAATATGTTGGACTTTGAATATAAATATTTTCAATCCATTTTCATAAATTGGTGCAGCAGGTAAGAGTCTCAAACATTATCTCCTGCTGTCTCTCACTCTCACTGGTGTCCCTATCTCTTGTATAACTCTTGACTTCCCCTTTGGAGATCCAGCCTTGTTATTGTCCCCATCTGGTCGCTCACACACCATGTGACAAGCTCTCTGCTGCAAATTTACACCCTAAATCACAGGAAGATATGAAACTCAATTAATAACTGCTACATTCTTTAAGTTCAAGATATGCATTCTCACAACACAGTGTATATTCAGTCTACACTTGTCTCTGAATATATTAGAAGCAGCTATTTAAGATCCAGATTTCTGATGAACTCAAAACAAGAGATGGGGGCGCCTGGGTGGCTCAGTTGGTTAAGCGACTGCCTTCGGCTCAGGTCATGATCCTGGAGTCCCGGGATCGAGTCCCGCATCGGGCTCCCTGCTCGGCAGGGAGTCTGCTTCTCCCTCTGACCCTCCTCCCTCTCATGTTCTCTGTCTCTCATTCTCTCTGTCTCAAATAAATAAAATCTTAAAAAAAAAAAAAAAACAAGAGATGGAACTCTAAATTAGAGTGTGCTATATTAAGAGAAAATCCCTCTGAAAGAAAAGAAAAGGAATTGGCTTTCCTTCCTCATTTGCTGGCCTCTGAGGGCTGAAATATGTCATACTTCTCCTTTCTCTTTAAAAAGACAGAAACTTCTTATTCTTTAGGATTGTGATGAAAACAAAGCTTTTTTGACTACGGAATCAGTGAGATGCCCACTTTTCCTAATCTGCCATTGACAATTAAAGCCACTCTCTATCCCAGGGAGATCAAGCCACTCTTCAGGTAATTTAAATAAAAAAACAAACAACACACTGACTACCAGTGTCTTGTAATTTAGGAAAATATATCTGCTGGTATGCACTAGTCACACAATGAGCCCTTTTTATAGATATAAAAATTATGGGTCCACTTTCAAATTTTATCTTCCCATTAAACTGATGACCTTTAGCTACTGCCTCCTTTATTCACCGCGGGGTCTTACTTTTCATATCATCTGGTGATCTTTACAATTTCCATTCCGACTTGTATTCGTTTTAATGTTAGTTTTATTGGACTGATATATACAATATATCATTTTAAATCTCATCTGATTCTCCTTCTGAGTTTACGTGCTGTGTCCCTATGGACAGCATCATCTACGGAGTGACGGAGGCACATTTAAATCAAAGGCACTTCTCGGGTTTTTACCATTCCTGGACCTGTGGTGTGGGATAGCGAGAAGAGCGTTTGGGATTCACACAGAATTCCAGCTGAGAAATAAGCCAAAGCAGCTCTGGGATATGGATAGAAGTGGGTCCAAGCCCAACTCCATCACTGGACTACTTAACTAGATGAGCTATTTTGGCTCATTTTAACCTGAACTATAGTTTTCTTCTCTATAAAATGAATATTATAATAGTTATAAGAATAAAGAGCAAGTACCGACTGCTCTATGCCTTATACCACGTGCGGCACTTTTCCTACTTTATTAAAAATCCGTGAAATAGTCCTGTGAGATAGAAATAATTCCTTTCCTAGAAGAAACTGAGGCTAAGAGAGGCCAAACAATACTAATAAGGAATATATCCTGTTGTGTTCTCTAAAGACAATACCCTTCCTGTTAAAGTGGCACTGGGGCCGGGAAGTTTGTGTACAGGGCAGTTGAGATACTGAATATGAAAGCATTTCCTAGACTGTGTACACACTAGTCCACCAAAGCTCAGGTGTTTTGTGTATGGAGTGTGCTATTCTAGGAAAATATATTTATACACTGATAAATTTAAGGGTAACATGCTTCTTTGTAAATTCTTTAAAAACTATCAAGTGGCACTCACAAACGTAAGGGTTAGTCTTGGGCAAATTTGTAGTTTGCTTCGTGCACCGCCCTTCATTCCCTAAAAGCAGGCTTTTCCTTTTTTAAAAGAGCCCCAAATTTTAAACTTTATGAATACATACAATTCCTTGCCCTTTGTCCCTGATGTGAGGGAGCAGGGGCATAGGGTTGATCAATTTATAATTTTAAAATAAAGAATGTTTTTTAAAAAGATTATCAATTATCATCATCATTAGATAAAAAGAAGGGGTATTTTTGCTCCAGAAAGGGAAGAATGTAATCTCAGAACAAAGTGTCATCCTTGACACTGAACACACTTAGTGGTAGGAGAAACTCTTGACATTGTCTTTGATCTTTTTACTTTGCTGCCAGACAGGGAAACTCCATCATGGATCAGCATGGGTCATCAGACCAAATTTGAAGACCATCATTTTAAAAGCCATGAAGGATGCTGAAAAATTATGGAAGGGAAGCAAACAGACCTAGGTGAGAATGCATGCTTGCTTTTAGTTATTCAGAATAGCGATTCAAACCATGGGCTCCAAAGTTAGGCTGTCCAGGCTTAAATCCTCCCTCTTCTTCAAGACATACCGCTCTCTTTAAGTTCCTAAATCTCACCATTCTCTGCAGGTAAAATGGGTATAATTATAATGCCTGTGATTATTGTGAAAATTAAATGGGATAATTTGTCCAGGAACCAACATAATTAACCCTCAAAAATTTTAGTTTCAAAATTAACTTATTGTTAACATATTATTATTAACAATTATTGTTATTTTATTCTTATTTCTTATTATTAATTTATTTAGCTTCTTTGATTTTCAGTTTTCCCATCTGTAAAATGGAGATAAAAATAACTAGCTTGCAGGATTGTTGTGGAGCCTAAATGAGATGATGCATGTGTTCACACAGACGGGCATATATCAGAATCCCAAAAAGTGGTAGTCATTGCTATTTCTTGTGACATTTCCCCTCCTTACTCCCATAGAGCATTCACAGTTGTCAGACTGCCTTTGGCTCCTCCCAACCCCTCTTTGGTGCCCTACTTGTAATTCTGTCCCAGGCTCCACCCAGTCTCTCTGTCATGTTACCTGTTCCATTTATTTGTCCCTTAAAGTCCTGAATGCAATGAAGGCAATTTCATCAGCATATCACCTTGGGAAAGTCTTAAACAAGCACACTGAAAAATCCTAAAAGCAAAACACATGCATGATGATCACTTAAAAAACTCGGTGTTGTCTATTTTGGAGCTCTGCTTGAAAGTATTATGAAGAGGAAAGAAAACAAGATGAAAGCTTTACAATAAAAAAATCTCCAGCTTGAACACAATGAGTAATGGTAAGACCATAAGCTTGCTTTCTTTCCTACCTAAATCTATATTTTTAGGTATTCGTCAACCTGGGCAACTCAGGAAGTCACCCGAGATGCTAGGTATCTCCCATACCTCTCACCCACTAGTCACCGGGGTCCTGACCCTCCACTTTAGGGTGTAGTCTGAGATTCTGGACAGTGACAGAGTCAAAAGGAGGGATAAACAGCCTATATTGTTATATTGATATAATCGTGGCTCCTCAATGAAGAATGTCTTATTTTCTTTCCAACACACATCTCCCTATTCAAATCTAAAATTGTTGAATCCACCATGGGATGGAACTGATATACCTGTGTGATACTGGAGAAGTCCTGTCTCTTTTATTTCTTCATTTATATGATGGAGTTGGATTAGGACCTCTAAGATCTGCTCTAATCATCCTTAAGAACATGTGTACTAAGGAGTAGGGAATGGTACAAGGTTATTTTAGAAGACTACAAGTAAGTGAGAAGAGGAAACATGATAGGGAGGTATTATGTTCTTTTGAAAATTCCTCAAATACACAATTAAATCATGGACTAACATAAATTAACATGAGTAGAACTTAAAAATCCAAATGAAGCCTGGGAATGGGTATACATATGTAAAGCTGATGGTGAGAGAGAACTTTTATTGGCAAACCCTGGTGTATTAAAACTAGAGGTTTTATCCTGAACTTTTGAGGTGGGCTCTTTTAACAAATATGAAGAAGAGCGCAAATGTATTGTTCTTGTTATGCTAAGAGGTGGCACAGTGGGGGGGGGGGGGTGGAGCTCAGAAAAATCCATGACTGTTAAATCAAGAGAGAAATAGCAAAGAAAGTAGGCTGTGTCTCATCTTTCGAGGATCAACATGCTATCACCAGTCAGTCTGCTCTGAATCATAACCTTTCTAAGTTTGTCAACTTTGGATTTCTGGAAGGGAAAAATTTAGGCAGGGTATAAATGAATTCTATAATGCAATGTTTATGAACCTTTGGGCTTCTGCTAAATTGATTTGACTAATTTACTTGTTTGAGGGTTACCTAAACTGAATGGAATGATGACTGTCCTCTTCTATTAGGGACACTGATCAATCTTCAAAAGCATTCAAGATGAATTTCTGTGTTAAAGACCAAATGTTTTTATTTTATTTTTTTTCCTATCCTAAGGGGATATTTTGCATTAGTGAGGGCAATATAAATATTATTCTGTAATATTCTGAGGTTGAGAAAGGGCAAAGATCCTGAAGTGTTTTTTTCTTTAGTGCTTAGAATACAGCATCATGTCAAATTGACAGAAGAAATGTTAAGAGTAGATTTTCTCTTCCAACCACATTGAAGTAAAACATATAAAAGTATCTCCTTGTACCGTATACACATTTTTTCTTCTATTCTTTTTTCTCCATGAATTTGATTACACTTTCTTGCAACTTTGGAGGATAAAAGCCTCTCACTTTCTGGTGCATTCATTTCCTGGCCTCTAAAATGATAATCTACTGCTGGAAAAATGACTTGATTCACAGGGAAATTGGATAATCTAATGTAAAGCAGTTAGGTTCTAGAGCAATATTCTGTGAAATATCCCTGACACATGTTTTCCCATTCTTTCTTTCATTATTCTTAAAATGAGCTGTAACAGTGAAGGGGGGCGGGAGGGGGGAAGCTTTAGAGTAAAACACATTACACAATAGAACGCATGAAAAATTTAAGAGCAGTAAATAAGAACTATAATATTAGAAAATAAAATAACCTTGGATATGGCAAATAAATTAAAACGTATTGGAGATGGTAAATAAAAATCACTTGCAAATGGCTGAGCATCTTGAACATGGAAGTACACACAGATTTTCCTTTGAGTATCTGATCAGATCTCTCCCCTTGCACAAGTACTCCGAGTGCCAACATAGTCATCACATAGGGAAATGAGACCACTTAGAACACATGGAAAAGAATTGGCATGCTCCAAAATAGATCTTGGAAAGTTTATCATCTCCAAGTGAGTGAATAGGAAACTTGACCATTTTTAGACTAATTAAAATTCAATGTATTTGTACTTGCCATTTTTAGACCACGTTTTCCCCCCACATCATTAAGACCATATATATCATGGGTTTCTGACTAATTTTCATGGAAGTAATAAAAATATAGTTTGGAAATTCTATTTAAAGCCATATTTTGTTAAGAGGTGTGTTTTGCATTTTTGCAGCAGAAATTGTACCTTTAAAATAATAAAAACAGATTGAGTTTTTAAATTTGACTCTGCTTCTTATGAATGAGGTGTCAACTTGGCAAAGTACAATTTCCTCTTCTTGTAAACCACAGGGCAGAGTGGAATATTATTAGCATGGGTACATCTCATGACTGCTGTAGAGATTCATATTTAGAACAAATTAGGAAAACCACTATTTAATGCTTTTAATTTTCTATGAAAAAGTGAGAAATCCATGGATCTGCTGTTGAAAGACACAAAAATGCAAAACTGAAGACATTTTACATCATAATAACAAACTTTGTCTGTTGAGCTTTTAACATTAATTTACAATAAGCACATTCCCCCTTTTGCATTTACTTACCCTCTGGAGCCAGACCTCCTTGATTTCATTTCCAAAGCTGTCATGGATTAGCTGTGTGTTCTTCCATAGGTTACTGACCTCTCTGCGCTTTAGTTTCTTCATTGTGTAAAGAAGATAATAATAGTACCTACCTGAGAGGGCTGCTGTGAAGATCAAGTATATTAATATCCATAGTATATTTATGTAATACATATAAGATCATCACTGGCTCATAGGAAGTTCTATGTAAGTGTTACTATTACCATTATCACCATTATTAAAATATTTCAATAAATCTATTTTTTGTCCAAGTTTCCTAGGAGGTTTTTAAAAGATACTTTTCTTAAAAACTGGAAATTACGCTGTTGGGAATCTGATATTGATCAAAATTTCACATTGGGCTCTATTTAGATTATGGTCTGGTCAACCCCAACGTCATAACTTACTTTCTAAGACTCTACCACGTATAAATTGGTCATTTATGAAGGGGTGTCCTCTTTCCAGCTACTTTTGCATACTATAACTTGAAATACTTATAAAAAAAATCTCATTTGAACCAAATAATTTGTGAAAAGTTCTTACTTAGAAATGTCTACCTTTATATACAGGCAAGAAGGCAGCCAGGTGAAATACATAGTTGGTAAAAACTTCAGATTCAATAAAGGCCATGAACAGTAGATATAGTTACAATAACTCATAAAAGTGATTTGGTTTTTAAAAACTCCATATCCTCCAAGGGTGATATAGATTAAAATTAACTCTTATAAGCTTGGGTATGGTTTTGCCTTAGCAGGTACTGGCCCCCTTTAATCGTGTGGATATGACACCAGATGGTCAATATATGAAAAGCTTCACAGAGATTTGAATTTTACCAAAAAGGCTCACCTGCCCCCAAGTCACACTTGCATCAGCACTTAAAATGCCTGCTATTATCTTTACTTTCTCTCAAAAAGGCAGATTTTCCAAAGATTTTCAGCCGGATATCAAGAGTTGGTGTACCATAAAAGGGTCTTAGGTCACATAAATTGAGAAATGCTGTGGATAGGACAAAATTAAATGGACGTATTACTTCAATTTGTTGAATAGATATTTAGACTGCTGGAAATTAAAAGAGTCAAGACAGACCTCATGGAATTTATAGTCTAATGCAGGTAATAGAAAAATAAAAGAAACAGACACAAAAATAAAACGCTTACAAACTGTATTGACTATTAAGAAGGAAATAAGGAAGTTGCTGAGATAGAGATTAGTAGGGCAACACATACTTCAGAAAGTGCAGGGACTGTGGCGGGCTTCTTCGAGGGAGTGACAGTTAAGCTAAGGCCTGAAGTAAGAGACGCAGCTAGCCACGTGAAAATGGGTGAAAGAACATTCCTGATGGAGGGAAGGGCACAGAGGAGGGTGTGTGTGTGTGGGGGAAGGACGTGGTGTCTCCCACTGGTTGGATCAAGATCAGTGTGGTGGAGTGAGTGGTCCAGGTAGATGAGGCTGAGGCTGCCGGGTCAAAGAAGAACCCGAGGCCACGGTGATGAGTGTGAGCATGGGTTCAGGTGTCCTTGGAAGCTGTTATATGGTTGTGGACAGAGGGGAAACCTGATCTGGGTTACATCTGAGGATTCACTTTGGGTGCTGAGCAGAGAACATGTAGGGGAGAGGCACAACGGCTCCTGAGCAGGCCACATAGGAAGCTGCTGGGGTGGCCTGGGCAAGAGATGAGAGCATGGGGTCTACATTACAAATGGTGGATATGCAGCAAAGCCCACTTCTCATGGTTTTCAATAGGCTGATGTGTGGTATAATGTTTCAAGTTTGGGAATAAAGATCCAAACTGATTTGACCGAAGAACACACAGCAGGAAAAGCCAGGTTCAAGAATTAGCTACTAAATCATTGATAATGCAAATTTTTTTTTTTCCCTAAAGGGAATAAAGGTTTATTCCACTACTATATTACCCGCAGGGAGCAGTGTTTATAGGAATAGAGTAAAAGAAAAGCAATTGATTTTGGCAAGCCAAAAGGAGCTGAGAGGGAGGTTGTGGAAAGACTCAAGCAGTGGGGTTTTTCCTTAGGAAAGCAGGCTTCTGGAATAAATGGGAATACAATGAGTGGGAGGTGCTCGGGAAGCTAAGAGAAGAGAAGGGACACTAGAGACAGGCTCTGCCTCTTATACAATATAGTGGGGGGCCTCTCTTATTTATGTGTTCAACTTTCCTTGTGGTTATGCATGAGGACATTCATGCGAATATTTTTTTTGCGAATGTTTGCGACTCCCTGCAATTCTGCAGGCTTTTCAAAGAGTGCACTGGACATGGAGTCCAAAAGCTGGAGTTCTCAAGGCAGCACTGTCACCTACCAATGAGAAATATGTCGTCTCTACCTCAGGTCCTCTTTCAAGAAAGCAATGGACTCCAGATCAATAATAAGGATAAAATACTAGTTACCAAGAAGATGTATGACATTACCCCATATACGAGGAATGCCTCTTTAACAAATTAAAATGCAGCTCAATGAGGCTATAACTTCCAGTTTTGATATTTGCTGACTCCAAGTTGCTACTCCTCAAATTTGCCCAGATTATTAATATTTTAGTAGTTAAGAAGAAATGCCAAGTTTCTCATTGACCTTCTATTTACTAAAATAATATATCTAATTTGCAAGAATATACATTTTCCTCATAGGATGCAATGAAATTATTTTCGTTTTGAATGGGAAGAAAAGCAACCCAGTAAATTCTTGTTTTTCCTGAATTGGCCCTCAAGCAACGATGATCACTCACCACTTTGCTGGGATTTTGCCTTAATGCCATCTTTGCAGTCTATATGATGTTAGGAATGAAAAAGTGTTCTAATATCATCCTGACCTTTTAGCCCTGTAGTAGGCCCAGGGAATGAGGTGCTAAAGCAATTTGCATTATTGTGTTCTCTGGGTCATGAATTTCTTTGAATCTTGGGCTAAAGAGATCCCATCTCAATGTCTGTAAACATCGACGTTTCCTACAAAACACCCTTCCTGCTTGCAAGAAATCTGTCAGACTTAAGGTTAGAAACAAATAATTATGCTGAAGTTTGGGTTAATTAATATATGAGTCATGTCCATTTGAAATTTAAATTTGGTGGCAGTGCAATCTGCCTTTCCTTTTTCCCTTGCTGCCCCAGTTGACTTTATGAACACCCCGTTAGAGAGGAAATTTCCTCAAACAGCAGAGCTTTCCTTTAACAATGACTATTATCAAAGAGTTTTTTTCCCCCTATGATAGTCCTGCAATAAGTGCCATTACTTTTGGGCTCCAGGAAAGGATAAATATAGCTTTCATATTTGGCTGACACCAAATTCATCTGTGTTTATAATCAATTAATTTAAGGTCTACTTCATAAAACTAGGTTGGGGTCGGGCGAGAAAGCCTAAACTTCTAGAACTATATCACTTTCCGCGATTTTATTGTGGTGCAGCACGTTCCTGCTCATGTGTGTAGCCTTCTAGAATGTCCCCTTGTTACAGAGCATGAGCCTGGACTACTGCAGGGTATTCCAAAAGGCTGGGTCGTGATGGTCAGTATTATGGCCACAGCTCCCGCAGCCCCACTGGGTTGGAAAGCTGAGCTTAAAGCTTCCAGAGAGATTGAATTAAAGGTCCATGGTGTGGGACGCCTGGGTGGCTCAGTCGGTTGAGCGACTGCCTTCGGCTCAGGTCATGATCCCAGAGTCCCGGGATGGAGTCCCGCATCGGGCTCCCTGCTCGGTGGGGAGTCTGCTTCTCCCTCTGACCCTCCCCCCTCTCATGTGCTTTCTCTCTCTCATTCTCTCTCTCTCAAACAAATAAATAAAATCTTTAAAAAAAAAAAGTCCATGGTGTGTGGAGGGGGGGCTCCTATTTCTGTTACTGAAGGCTCTGATCATTCCAGACCATTAATATATACAAATTGTAACAAAAAGATCCCCAAATCACCATCAAAATGTCATCTGACTGCAGTAGTTGAGCACAGTCTTCTGGCATTGGGTAAACTTTGGTTTAAATTCATGCCCTGGTGCTTTGGAGAGGTGTAAATGTGCGTCACGTAAGCTTTCTGAGGCTGTCTCCTCATGGAATGGGCCGGATAATTCCTCACATGATTGTCATGATAATGACTGAGCATCTCTGTATCCAGCACACAGTTGGGGCTCAATGAACTGTAGCTATTTTTGTTATTATTTTAGTTGTATTCCTAAAGTCTCGGAGACATTAACTTGCTGACGATCAGTTATCCAAACAATTTAAGATTAATTGCTTCCAGGGCTTTGGTCCATACAGGGAATATGAGAAGGAAAGTCCCATTTCTTTTCCCCTGCCTACAGAGGTAAAAATACTAGCTAACTAGCTTCAGTCTAGTGCAAGAGGGATGGGAGACATAGAGGTATATACTTTGTGCCTAAGCAAGTGTAAGGGGGGCAGTTGGAAAACAGATCTGCATGCTTAAGATGAATGCAATGTTCTGAATATGTAAGCTATGTTTTAATGTAATATGTGATATTTAATTTAATGTAATATGTGATATTACATCTTGCCCGGGGGCGGGGGGGGGGCGTCACTGACCATCCAGGTAAGGCTTGCTGAAGAAAACAGATGGCTCTTCAAGTCAACAATGACTCAAGCCAGAAATAACAGTACCAGGGTGAGAAATGTGGATGGGTTACTGATTTGGAGGATGCCAGAGAGAAGGGGCTGAAATCTCTGGATTAACAGGTAGTTGATACCTTAAAAGAGGAAAAATTTAAGGCTTAACGTGACAAAAATAATTTCAGGAAAACAAAAGCACCATATCTAGGGCAACATTTAGGTAAGTTTAACTCATTTCACTCAGAGAAGAGAGTCTCCTCTATTTGCTGTGGAATACGGGATAAGAGGATGACTCTGTCCTTCTTAATCTAGCAAGGAAAGAAGAAAAATTAACAGATCTCTACAACAGAAAAGGGAGAATAAAGTGCCAGAAGACAAGTATAAAATGGTATAATTTGTGATTCAAAGGTAATATTTTTCCCTGAAAAATTCACCCATGCAACAGAAATTGGACAAACATTCTAAGAAATATTTGGATGTTGAAATACTGGGATTTCTAAATTGTAATCCCGGAAGGTAGGGGTTTATGAAACCCATCTTTTCCCCCCAGTACACTATTATAATAAAGAGATTAAGAGAGTTTATTTCAGTGAATGAATGACAAAAGGGAAGAATACTTTATACACACACATGCACACACACAGAGGTGTGCATGCATGGTACCTCTAGAAGCTCTAGGGAAAGAGATCTCAGGACGTGATATTACATCTTGCCTGGGGTGGGGTGGGGGGGTGTCACTGACCATCTAGGTAAAGCTAAAAGAAGGAAGCAGCATTTAAGTTAAGCTCTAGCGGACTGTAAAATTTCAAAGAAGGGAGACAAAGTAAAGAGTCCATGTCAAAGTGACTGAAATTATTGTGGACACTCAGTGTCTCCGTTTCCTCCCTTCTCCTTTATTCCTCAACCCACTACTGAAATTGCTCTTAATTCAATCCAACTGCAATCTCTCACTTCTTATCCCACTTGATTTACTTGTGACGTCCTGCTTAGATGCCCACTTTTTTTTCTCCTTGGCTTCCACAAAACCACTTGCTCCTGTGTTTCTTCCTTTCATCTAGCCTTTTATCTCCATCTTTTTTGCAGACTCTAGTCCCTTAAAACAAAACAAAACTGGTGTTCCTGGGATTCTGTCTTAGATGTTTATCTTTTTTAAAAAAGTCCCTGGCTTTGTTTCCCCCCCCCCTTCCTTTTTCTTTCTTTTCAGTTTTTACTTCTCCAAAGGTGAAATCTTCCATTCTTATACCATCGGCTGAAATAGAGAGACAGACTTATGCCTCCCAAATCCATATCTCTAATACAGAATTCTGTCTCCAGCCACAAATTTTTGTATCTATTTTTACTGCACATCATGCATGAATAAGTTGAATGCATCATGTTCCAAATTAAATTATTTACCTTCCATCCCTAAGATTTTCCTTGTCCATGTGAATGACGTCCATCTCTCCTATTATTTGAGAAGGAAACCTAGAATTGATCATACTATCGGCTATTTCCCCCATTCATGCCCCCTCCAATTTCTATCATTTACCCACTTCCACCAAAGCTATCCCTACAATAATCTCCTGATTGTTTTTTTCCTTTTCTATCTCCCACAAGGTGACCCTAACTGTTTCTCCCCTCTGTTAGTGCAATAAGGCTCCGGGCTTCCAGTTAATTTGTATCCATTGCTCTTTCAATCTAATATCCCTCCTATCTTCCTGCTGCAGTGATCTACCAGAACGGCAGATCTGATTATTTCAGTCCCCTACTTTAACTCCTTCAAGAAGCCCCACTGTCTTCATGATAAAATGCAAATCCTTTAGCGAGACAGGCTCGTGAGCCTCTTGGTGACCCGTGCCCTGCTGACCTCACCAGCACCAGCCCAAATGCCCATGGTTTCCCAAAATCACCATGTTGTTTCAAACTTCCAGGACTTTTAGAGTCTCATGTCCTGCCTCTAACACACTTCATCTCTTCCCCTGCTTATTCGGCTCATTCTGCCTTGTTACATCAATGCCGAATCATGTCCCCTTTAGGGTCAACCTCCCTCAGAAAGCTTCCTAGATGCCCCGCTGGGTGCTGTTCCTCCCTACTTCCAGAACATTCATGACATTTATTGGTGTACTTACCACACGGTTGTGTAACTTTCTCTTGGTCTATGTCCTGCAGTCCCCAGGAAGCCAGGAACTGTAACTTGTCACAATATCCCCTGACTAGGACATAATAAGCATTTAGTAAATATGTACTGAGCTTAAAAGTACGAACAAAGCTCTAAGGATGGAAATTTGTTGGATGTGTTATGGGAGAATGAGTAAGACATTTTGCAGGATGGAGGAAGGTAAGATTTGAAATGCTGACTTTTGAACTAGCAGACAAGGAGGAGGCAGGGAGGGGGACTAGAGCTGTGGGAAGAAGCAAAAATCAAAGCAACGCAGCTTCACCACTGAACCACGGATGGAAAGGGCTCCCCCCGCTACCCACCTCAATTCTGAGGCAATAGAATATAAACGGAGGTTGACAGGCAAGGGCACAATGGTTGTAAGTGAAGCATGGACTCCAAACCGGAAGTCAATTTTTGCAGCGTCATTATGGCTTTCAAACAGGAGTCAGGGAGTGGTTGTGGTTTCCCACTTGACTTGGATGGAAAGAGAAAATGGAATTATATCAGGAAACATCTTAAAATGTCAGGCTAACGAGGGGCGCTCTAAGTCTTATGGTCCCTCAGCAATTACTGAATAAATATGAGTCAAGGGTGACAAAACAGGAGCTTAGAATAGAAAATAAGTCCGACTCTGTTGTGTAGCACTGAATGTGTCACAGAGGCTGAATGTGACCAAATATTAGGAGAATATCTAATTATTTTGTTAAAAATAATAAGAAAAGATCAAAATAAAGGGATGGCAGTAAAAGTAGGAGGAAGACCCCATGCAGCATCCATGGGAAAAACCGGGAATAGCCTTGAGACTTGATAAGAAGAGAAGACAGACAGACATTTGCAACAGAAATTTCAATGAGATAGAATGGTTAAATACTGATTGCAAAAACAGAAAATATTTCACCGAGCTAGGTACTCCATTTCTTTGAGAACTAGCTCCTTAGGTTTAGAGTATTGTGTTTTTCTTTTACAAAGAATACCAATATATATACTATTTTTAATAAAGAGAGGTTTTTCATTTGAACAAAGACTCTTAGACTGCAGGTATTCACAGATACCCTGGAGCTATCATGTGGCACAGGGCAGGGGCATGAAGCCCAAGGCACAGTGGTAAGAAAAGCATAGCCAGCTCCAATGAGATACTCTTGCCCAGCCAGCCCGGTGTTAGAGACCTTTCACTGGACTCCCTGATCAACATTTCCTACCCTAAAATGATTTTCCAAAAACAAAACAAAACAACCCCCAAGAACCCCAAACTACATTCCAATCAGATAACATTCTTTTCAGAAAACCAATTCAAGAAAATGGCACTTAGAAGTATTGAGGAATGGGTTCCGAGGACATTTTCTACCAATTCTTTGCCTCTAATTGTTAACCTCTAAAATAAAATTCTAGAGACCCCAAACCTTTCCATACCAGTTTTCTAAACTGATAAAGTAAAACCAGAAACAGACATTAATTACTGTTGGTTCCTGTGTTTTGATAGAATTGAAAACAAATGAATACCATCGTGACAATACAACATATTATCAATTGGTTTCATAATACTCATTATATGGAGCCCTGAAAGATCATATTAACATTGAAAAGCACACAGTTGTCACACAAAATAATGCTTTTGATTATAATTAAACTGGAAGAAAATCTCACACCAGAGTGGAACAATTATTTATGTATTGGTCATTCTCTATTAGACACAAAATCCTTGAGTATAGGGGCATGACTTATTTGTTTATGTTATCTTCAGGCTTAATGCAATGCTTGGCATATAATAAACAATAAAAAATATTTTTAATGAATGGCATTTTAAAAATATAACACTTACATGGAACTTACTATGCACCAGGCACCTACCCACAGTGACTTGCAAATATTAGCTCATTTAATTCTCATTAGAGAAACCTCCTTTTACAAAGGGAATTAAGGAACGGGGAGGTTGGATTACTTGCCCCAAATCATACAGCTTCTTAGAAAATTATGGAGCCAGGCTTAAAACACAAGCAGAGCCATTCTAGAATCTGTGCTCTTAACCAATACTGCTTTTTAAAAAATGCCACCTTTAAATTAAAAAAATTTATATAAATACATAGTATAAGAAGACCTGGGTTCAAATACATGCTAAATTTATTTGGTTTGTGGCTTCGAACAAGTTCATTAACCTAATGGGTCCTTAATTTCCTCATATGTAAAATCAAAATAATAGCCGGTACCTCACAAAGCTATTGTGAGCCTTAAATAAAATAATTTATGTGAAAATGCTAGAACATAGTTGGCATCCGGGGTATGTTAGTTGGTGTGCCAAAAAGGATGGTAGTATTTTCCTCCTTCTATCCTTCAAAAGGGTACATATTTACACATTACACATCATTTGGGTCTTAGAAAAAATGAAATCAAATTCTATGTTTTATAAAGCATTATTTCCAGCATCTCTTAAAGCTAGAGCTAATTTACTAAAGCATTTTCTGGATGGTCAGGTAAGCTTCAAACTCAATAGCTTGCTTTCTGGAGGAAAAAAAAAAATGTTTTTCCCGGAAGCTATTATGGTTTAAACATCTACCATCAGGGAAAATAAACTTCTTTTTCTTCTAATTGGGAAATCAAATGAGATATATTTTTTTTTTTAAAGAAAAAAAGATTAGACCGACAGTAGAACATATGGCATTTATTTTCACCAAGTCCCCCCAAAATTAACAGGCTCTACCAAATCCAATGGGAACCATCTCAATCAATGGTTCCAAATCGTGGCTGCACATTAAATCATGTAAACAAAAATTAAAATAAAAATGTGGACCCCCTTCCTCAGATATTCTGATTTAACTGGTTTAGGGAAGGGTCTGGATAGACTTATTTTTTTGAAAGCTCTCCCATTGATTCTAATTTGTAGCCTGAGTTGAGAACACTGGTTTAGCTTATCATTGAAAATATCATGTCTCTTACTTCCAATTTATTTTTACTGTAATAAAAACCAACAGTTAGATAATATCTTCATTCATGTCAACATTTAAAGAGTCTAAGAAGTTCACCAAGAACAGAGTTGCCACAACACTACTATGCTAACTAAGATTTAGCTCCATCTCTTTAACTGACTGAGGCAAATGTTATCCATCCATCATCACTCATTATCTGGAATTCAAAAACATAACAAAATGGTAAACAGAAGCCGTATTTATATCAGCTAATTTTCTTCAACTCCAAGCATCATGAAAACAATACAACTCTAAGATTATTTATATGTTCTTGTGAATAAGTTATAATAAGGATTTCATGTTTACTCAGTGTATTGGTGTGGTCAATAAACAATCTTAGAGCATTTTACAATATGACTGAATATTATTCTTGTGGCTATAGTTCCTAAAATTAACTGTAGATTAGAGGCATTGAACCAAAACAAATGCCAGCTGACGGATGTTTTCGGCTATGTTAAAATATTGAGTAGAAATGAGTGCCCACTGAGAATACTGACTTAAACTGCAAAGATGTTTGCAAATCCAATCACCTTAGTTCCCTTCATAATGCTAGTGTAGAAAACCAGCAATTTCCACTTTTAAAAGCTGAGTTCTTTAACTGAACACATAGTAGGCTAGCAACATGCTATTATAAATCCCACAATACTAAAAAGCATTCCTACTTTGTCTTTACTGGTAAGCCAAAGTGGCCCAAATGTATAAAATATTTACTTTTTCATCATTTAAGACACACTCAAACTTGGGACACTCTGCTGTTTAAAGATTAGTTTCAGTAAATACATGGTCACACTTTGATTTCTTTTGAACATTTCACTTTCCATCACCTAATAATTTCAACAAATAGCCTTGAACAGATATCTTGGTTTAGGCTAACTAGAGCCACCAAATCGTTGGGGGTCTCCTGAAGATCGGCAAATGGAACCCTGCCTTCTAGGCTTGCATATACCATATAATGTTAGGTAAAGCTTTCAGATAGAACTTAGGTAGATTTGCAAAGTAAAGCCTGAATAATGGGTTAAAAATCTAACTGGATTCTTGGTTTTTGACTTTGATTGGATTTCCTTGCACCTCAAGGAGAATGACTGTTTTCGGAAGAAGAATTAATTTGGTAGAGCTTTTCCTGATGTCTTTCACCCAGGCTTGGAAAAAGCATCATGAAAAAAGAGTACCCTTTTGGAAACTACGCACACAACATATTTTTCCTAATAGGTGTGAAGAATGGCTGCTATGCATAAATGATTGTTGGAAAAATAATTCTCTGTAAAACATGACTTAACAAGCAACGCCATTCACCACTGTACTCATTTCCAATATCCAGAACAACCATGACATATCACATAGATGCCGATATTATCTGTTTGTTAGCTAATAAACACCTTGGAAAAAATCCACAACTCTCAGCCCCGTAATTTTCATGCCCAATAAGTTGGAAAATAAAACTTTTGAGAGAAAACTGATATTAGTAACATAGAGAAAGTCACAAAAAAATCAGGAGTCTTCAATATGAAATCCTAAGTTGTAGCACCTTCCCAGCACAACTATCTTTTCTCTAATCAAGGGTAAAGTGAGGCGACTGAGACTCAGCTGACCCTACATCTGAACCTCAAGCACCACAATCAAACTGCAGTTTTGCAATAAAAAAACAAGGTACCTTGTGCCCCTCCACTGTTAACCATCCCGGGGAACATCCCAGAGCTTTAAGTTCCGTTCATTCCCAGACCCTCCTTACCTGGAATAGTCTCACAGGGCGGCTGGGCACAGCTCAGTAGAAGCGAAGGACATTCGCAGGTGGTGGCTCCAGAGACTCAGGAACTCAAGCGACAGCGCCCATCTCCTGAGCAGGAGATGCCAGCCGCAGGGTGAGGTGCAGACCGTGCGCACCCCTCCGACCCAGGAAGGTCCGCGAGCCGCGCGGCGCAGCCCACCCAGTGTCTGGGGGGCTGGCTTTCCTAGTTTGACGTTGAGAGCAAACTGCGTTAGTCCAGAGCCCTCCCTCTCCTGCCCCCCTCCCTGTTTCCTGACACTTTACTTCTGCTTTAAGTGATGGTTTAAACCTAGACCCAGCTTGTATTAGAGGCTAAAAGGTAACTGCTTTTCCCCCATGCGTTATTTCCACCTCCCCAAAGTCCACGAGGCTCACCTTCCGGGCGCCTTCCTTCCCTCGCCCAGCTGTGAGCTGTGCGCAAACTTCTCCTGACTTAAGAGTCTTAATCCTCGCCCGCGCTCCCGCCCCACCCCCGGCCGCCTCCCCCCGGGCTGCAGAGGAGGTGGCAGCGGAATTGATGAGCGCCAGCCCCCCCGCCCCCGAGCCCTCCCGCCCCCGCCAGCCCCCTCCGGTCCCTGGAGAGGGAGGGGCGAGCAGGAGAGCTCCGAGCGCCTGGGTGCCAGCCCCTCTAGCCCCGGCCCGCAAGTGGGGCTACGCCCCCGGCAGCTGCCCTGCTCCGGTCCCGGCTGGGGATCCCCCCCGAGTCCAGAGACCAAAACGCGGCGTAAACATGGGGAGCGGGAGAGGGACTCTTGTTAGACCTTGGGTAGGGAGGAATGGGGGGGGGGGGGGGCGACAGTCTGGGATGGGAGATTCGTAGCCAGTCCCCGGAGGCAGCTTTCTGGGAGCCCTATCCCTTCCCCGGTGGATGCAAATTCCGAAGGGAGGTGAGTTTCCAAAAGAACCCACACCCAGAAACCGTGCCACCCTGGCTCCTTCAGCCACTACTCGGGGGACAGCACCACCTGAGAGCCTGTGGGTAGTGGGCGAGGTAGTGAAAATGGGATGAGGATGGGTGCGAAAACGGTTGGCTAGGAGCTGGGGTGATGAGAGGAGGCAAGAAAAGGAGCGGGGAGACAGGAGGTAAGAAGAGGAACCATGGGGGTCCGGCAAACCCTGGGAGAGCGTTCGGAGTTGGATAGCTGTCCGGAGCTGGGGGCGCAGGCTGCATTTGGGGGAACAGCGCCCTCCACACAGGGGACTGATGGTGGGCACAGTAACCTAGGGTGAGTGAGCGCAGTGAGGACGGCGTTGGAAGACGGGGGTCTGGAGTGCGAGACTTGGTACTGGGGACTGCGACTCCTCTCTCTTCCCTCCTAAAGCCCTGGATACCAGGAGGAGCCCGGGGCAATCCGATTCCAGGCAAAGCGCAAACCAGGCTGGCTGGAGCGCCCTGGGAGGCGGGCAAGTTGGTTCCAAGGACTCACAGCCCTTAACATCCTTTAGCCCACCTCTGGATAGAGCAAGGCAGCTGCGGACACTTTTTTTCCTAACTCTGTTGAAGGGGTGTTGGGCTAAGAAAGCGGCATCTCGCGCGTCCCGGGACTGCAAGGTGGCCATACACCGTCCAGGTTACCAGGTGCTCGGCAAAAGAAGTGATGGTAACAACATAATAGGACGGGAAGAAAGCCAGACGGCAACCTGACAGCACCCTTTCCTGGTAGTCCGAGTTTCTCCTAAGCACTTAGGAGACAGAAGTGTTCTGTGAGTAGGACTGCAACCTGCACCCATCTGTTCTCCAATCCCTTCCCTGGAGAGGTTAGTCACTATAGGCAAAGAGGTGTGTGTGTCTCTGTCCTAGTTTTTGACCTTCCACTCTGCATCCCAGGGGGACTTCAAGGACCCCACTTTTTGTGTATGGGGGTCTTCAGGGGACCCAACAGAAGACAGAGTTTGGGGCAGATCAGCTCTCTCACTACCTTCTAGGAGTTTTGTTTTTTCAGGCTCTCTCTTCCCTCCATAGCCCCCCCCCCCCACTTCTTCCCTGCCACCTCCAGTCTGGTGACCCAGAGGGCTGTGTGACTCACCATGTATTCAAACCCTACAGCACAGCCCCACTGCAGGGGAATATTCGACAGTCCCTTCATTCCTGTGATCTAGATGGGAATGATGTTAGTAGTAAAAAATGAGACTAGGAAAGGAACCCAGGCAATGGGAGAAATATCTTGCAAAGAAACACACACATACACACACATAGTGACACAAAATAAAACACAAGAAACCTTCTGAATTCAGGATTTAATAAGAACATTCATTCTGTGCTTTGACATCTGTCCGGGGTTCAGTAGATTCCTGCATCCCAGCTGCTACTAACCAGCCTACACCTGACCATACCCTCCCTTAAGAATTCTTTCAGAACATTAATTACCCTTTTTCTGTTGAAAACAAGCAGAACATTATTAAAGTAGTTTGTGTATCTACTATGGTCAATTGCTGGGGGCCAACCATTGAGAATTTCCTCACTGTAACCCAAATCATGGAAATAACATTGCATCAGAGAGATTTTTGTCGAGGGGAGGGTGCTGCTGACCTCTGCATTGGGACACAGAGCAAGCACAGAGATTCTGCTGCTGCAAGTTAATGCTAGGGCATCCTACATCACTGATTGACAATCAGTATTCCGAGCGCAAGATGGGCTTGCTTTGGTAAAGCTACTGAAGATGTGTGGGACACAGCCCTCAACTAAGAGACAAAGTCTAAAAACCAGTGAGAAAAACGGCATAAGTATGTTACAAACCCTAAGCTGGGTGTTGTATAAGCATCCAAGCAAGACCTGGACTGATCAAAGTGCTAATTTTATTAGAGATAATAATAGGAGGAAAAGGAGAGTTTTTCTGTAGGCAGGAGATTTCAGGGAAGGTGACATGGTACAAGTGGGATCAAAGATGAGACCCTCCTGTCTTTCAAGAAGCCAAAATTAACTTTATCAGCATCAGATGTTTATTGACACCAAAAGGGTCTACACCTGTTAGAAGCACTTAGGATTTACAGAAATTTAACTCTACAGCTGTCTTACCACCATCAAAATGTTTTCTATGTAGAAACACTGTTATAGATCCTTGGAAGGTAAATATTAACCTGGGGATGGTCTAGTAAGAGTAATTAGCATTTTTGGAAATGCCATGAGACCTATTCATGGATTCTGAAATCAATGTAGTGGGCACAAGCTATATCTTAAAAATGAAGTGGAATAGAAAATAATAGAGTTTATTTCCTGTGACAAGTGTGAGTAGTTTCTTGAAACTTAGTTTTGTACTAAATATGTATTTGTGTACACACATGCACAGCAGAATATATTTCTGTGACTCACAATCAAAAGTATCTTCAGATTCTTGGTTATAAGCCACTCTTCAAATAGAATACCTTATATTTGCAGATAAGCCTCTAGATGAATTTAGTTCATCAAAGGGACATTGAGGGAATAAGCATCTTAAAATGTGGTAACACACATTTCTGGTATTTTCACTGATCCCTTAGGACTTTAAAATTCTCTGTCTTGGGGCGCCTGGGTGGCTCAGTCGTTAAGCATCTGCCTTCAGCTCAGGTCATGATCTCAGGGTCCTGGGATCGAGCCCCGCATCGGGCTCCCCGCTTGGCGGGAAGCCCGCTTCTCCCTCTCCCACTTCCCCCTGCTTATGTTCCCTCTATCGCTGTGTCTTTCTCTGTCAAATAAATAAATAAAACCTTTTAAAAAAATAAAATAAAATTCTCTGTCTTAATGAGACTTTGCCCCTTCTGTCCCTCTTCTTTTTAAAATTTTTCCCCTTTCAGCAGATATTAATTTAGGGAGGATCCTGTTGTAGATCTTGTGTTTCATGTTTGGATACAAAAGAACAGGCTTTAGATGCAGACTCCACTTGGATCCTCGAACCCTCCATTCTCATTGCTGAGGAAGTGAAGTCCTCCCGCTAACTGTAGAAAGATTGTGTGACCTCTCAACTCTGGCTCTCCAAAACAAAGGTTTCTCACCTGGAAAGCCAGGGTTCGTATCACTTTAGTGCCATTTATGGGTCTTGAATCCAGGGACTTTTCTATAAAATCATGCTGTTTTTGAATTGCAGTGAGTAGAAGGAAGACTGCCCTTTTTTTTGTTAAAAACGAACTCTACTACAACTTGTTTTTGTTAACTATGGTAATGTGTGGGAAGGTCATATTTTGGAGGGACTGAGAAAAGTCGTGCATAGAAAAATGTATTCATTTTGTTATATTTGGGGGGGGAATCACTTATCAGGATAACTGAATTAGGAGTTTCTCCTCTTCTGAAAAGAAATTCAAACAAGAAATTTCTGGCCTCTCTCAGGAACCCGATTTCTAGCTTTAGGTAACTCCCTAATCAGGAATTTTTCCTTGCATTGAAATACAGCCCAGTTCCTCACATGTATATGCAGGCAATTCAATGCATGCTTAATTATTATCTTATGTCACAACACCTTGGGGTCGTCATTCAAGGGGGACCCAAAAATATATATAAACTGCAGCCCCTACTCGCAAGGAACCCACAATCTGTTTGAGGGCATTCGTTTCTTCCTCTTGTAGCCTCTTTCCAAATAGACAGCAGCTGGTGATTATCTTTTATATATTACCCTTCACAGATTTACCGACCTCACCCTGACAGAGAGCATAATAATTTACCTTCGTGAAAAATAAATATTTTCCTTTTGAAACCATTTGAACTTCCCCCGGATAGATCAAGCTCTCTTGAGGGTAGTCTCCTGCTTCGATTTTCCGCCTCTTTTCCAGAAAGAGGAGCTGATGCACTTATAAGTCTCTCTTCCCTTTTCATCTTTCGAAGGTGTAACACAGTTGTGTTTCTCTACAGAATATGTCTCTTGGCAGGAAAAAAAAAATTTTTTTTTTTAAAGATTTTTATTTATTTATTTGACAGAGACAGAGACAGCGAGAGCAGGAACACAAGCAGGGGGAGTGGGAGAGGGAGAAGCAGGCTTCCCGCGGAGCAGGGAGCCCGATGCGGGACTCGATCCCAGGACCCTGGGATCATGACCTGAGCCGAAGGCAGTTGCCCAACCACTGAGCCACCCAGGCGCCCCAGGAAAAAAAAATTCTTAACCTAGGAAGTGTCTTTCTAGATTCTACTTACATAAACCTCACTTGGGTTAACTGTTAACTTTAGGTAGAAGGGGATGGCAGGGGCATACAGCATTCAGTAGTAACAATGGACACTAACTGAAAATATCCAGGTATTTTCTAGCTTCTAGAGAGAATTCTAGAGGGAAACTCAGGAACCAGGAGAAAAACTGCAGAAGTGTATCAATGCATATACCCATTCATTAATTCACTTCATAAATAATGAACAATTGAGTTTTTTAAAAGTTTACGTTCTAGTTGAAGGATGGAAATAGATAATAAACAAAGTAAGAATAAGTTGTTGATTTCAGATACTGACAATGCTATACAGATCACAGACAGATGACTGAGAGGCAGGCATGGGTTAGTGATGGCCTAGGATGCTCAGGGAAGGCTTTCCCTGAGCTGCAATGTGAATGAGGAGTCAGTCATTCTGAGCACCCTTGTAAAATTCTCATAGTGCTGTTTCACCTCCCCCCCGCCATTAAATGAAAATAAATACCACTGGGGTCTGGAATCTACTCTTTTTGAAATTGTCTGTGCGTGTGTGTGCGTGTGTGTGTGTGTGTTTGTGTGTGCCTTTGTCAAGTGTTCTCTGTAATGTAGTCGTATTTAGCCTGTGACCAGGATTCTGAGACATGGGAGGTTTTTGGCTTGCACTAAGTGGGACAAGTAGTGGTAATTTCAGTATTTTGGGGGCTGGTCCATATGAATTAAATTAGCAGAGGACCCTCACATGGCAGTAGCCTTTTGGTTTGGATTGTCTCAGGATATATTGGCAGAGTGCTAAAATACGAGACAATATACAATTTGCCTCAGAACTAAAACAAAATTTGACTTCTCTTTAATATCTACTATTTTTAGATTTCCATTTTCTGATTAAAAATCAATAGCTTTATTGATTTTTGCTTTATTGAACACGTACCACCTACTATATGCTAAGCATTGTATTAATCATTTTAATGCATTATCTCATTGTAATTCTGTGAAGTAGGTATAGTTATTATCCCTATTGTACAGATGCAGAGACTGATGTTCAATGGGTTAAATGATTTGATTCTATTAAATGATTCTAACACAGGCAGCATATATACTAGTTATATATATACTAATATATATTTGACAGCCTTGATTCAGTACTCAGCACAGATATATATATATATATATATTTATTTATCAATTAAAAATAGTGAGGCATAAGATTATTTTAATAGGCAATTCTATACGGATTCACATATTTTTAAATGACAACCAAAAAAAATCTTTCAATAAATAATTTTCTGTTTCAGCCAACCACAGACTGAACACCTAGCCATCTGAATTACAGTGGATTTTTGCCTTCTAGGCACAGTATAGCCTAATAGAGGAGTCAAATCATTTAAACAATTAATAATAATACAAAGATCTGCAGCAGAAGTATGTTCCAGTGCCCTGGGAGCTCAGAAGAGAAGGGATTAATTCTGCCTGGGAAGAGATTTGTTTTTACTAGTTATCGTCTCTCTGAAATCTAATACTCTGGCACTAAAAGACTGGTGTGGGTAGGCAAGTGTTAGAAAAACGGAGCTTTACGTGCCCCGGAAATAGAATTTTCCTTTCTTAGTATAAAATAAGAGGTGACATCTTAAATTACATGGTAAATATACATGAATGAAATCATGTAACAGTAGAATATATTGTCCACACAACTTTTCTTTGGTTATTGTGTTTAACCATTTATAACAGATTCTTTCCAGTTCACAGTTTAAACAAAAATGTTATTTTGATGATAATTTGCATGGCCAGGGCACGTAAAGGGTAGAAAATAAAATGAAATCAGGATAAAACACGGAGAAGAAGATACTTAAAGGCAAAATAAAAATAGGCAGAGAAACAATTGACCCAATTGCTAAAGTTGAGGACTTAAACGCAGGACAATGTTTTTATAGAATTTGGAATCTGCTGCCCCACCAGCACCAATCCTGGGTGGCAGGAGAAGATAGGGGTAGACGACGGAGACACCGCTTTCTATGGGATGAAAAACCTGATGGACCTTTTTACGTCAGGTAGGCCTCTCTAATTTCCTAAAATCCTGATTCATTGAAGGACAGGCCCATGGTAGGCACCTATACAAATTTCAAAATCTGATTTTAAGTGCATATGTTATTCAGAGAGGAAGATGATAGTGAGGGTGCACACATGTTTCAAAGGTGGAAACTAAAAAGATAAAGGAGAGTTTCCACATAAAGAGAAAGAGCATGACCAGGAGCAAGGATTAACAGAGACGAAGGGGCTATGAGATCAGGTATTTTCATCCCTGGGGTGATTCTTAAGCTACCCTAGTCACCGAGGTTGTTGTTCTTAAAAATGGACTACAGAGTACTAATTTGATTACAGATCACTAGATACAGCGGGGCGGGAGTGAAAAACATGTCTTTAGAACCTCGTTAACAGCCTCTGCCACTTTAGCGTCAGCTTTTACCAGCTTTCCCTTCTCTACTTCAAAGGGGGGCAGCATTTTCCCATGTCCTCTTTATTTCTGCTCTATTAAAGAATGTTTTCTCTGTTATTGTTTCTTTCAAATAACTGTTCATATTTTACCTTGTTTTTTTAACCCTTTTCTGATATTGCTTTCCCATATACTCAAAATTTCTCCTCTTAGAGCAGCCTGCCTTCCCCTTTCTAAGAAAGAATACATGTTTTCACTTCCATCACTCAGTGATCAGCCGGCTAGATTCTTAGCTTTTTAAAAACAGCGGTATACTATTATTTAAAAGTAAATGTTTTTATGTTCCTATGAGTCCGAGTGAGCTCTTCAAAAAAATGGACAAATAAAAATCACCCACTGTTATATGCAGAATGATAGATTTGATTAAAGGGATTTAGGGCAGGGCTTCTCAAATTTTAATGTGTTACAGATCACCTGGGGCTCTTGTTAAAAATGCAGATTCTGATTTATCAGATCAAGGGCCTGAGACCCTGCCTTTCTAACATGCTCCCATGCCCATGATGCGGTTTATGGATCGTCCTTTGAGTAGTAAGGCTTTAGAATCATTTCCCTTAAATATGCCCTTTATCTTATAAACTTTTTCTTTTAAAATTTAGAAATATTCTTTATCTATAAAATACATTACCATATGGCTTTGAAAATAGGATTAATTCAATCTTCTTGATCTCAAAAATATCTTAGCAACTATTTGTAAGACAGTTGTCCTGGGAAGGGAATGTTGTTGATGAGGACATACCCCTCATGTAGGAGAAATTTGGGAAAGAAACTTACTCTTAGGAGATGTTATGAATATCAATTATTTTTTCTGGAAAGATATTTGGTCTGAAGAAACTAGTCTTTCTTAGAGAAGAAGGGAGTGTTGGTGGTGAAGGTGCTTGGTATTAACTAGTTAGTGGTGGTATGGGTGGTGATGGTGGTTGTGGGCACAGTGGTGATAGTCATTATAGTAGTAATAATGTAGGAGGAGGTGGTTGTGGTAGCCAAAATGGTGATGGCCGTATTCCTAGTGGTTGTAATGGTGGTGGTGGTGGTGAAGATGTGGGTAGAAGTGGCACTGAGAGTGGTGTTATCAGTTTGCACTAACTAGCAAAGCAGCAAAGATTGGTTTTCAGTCCTGGTTCAAGCTATATAACATCTCTGTATGCTTGACCAATTACTGTTTCTGAGCCTCAGTTTTCTCATTTGAAAAATGGTGATAAATAAAATACTTAGCGAGCGCCTGGGTGGCTCAGTTGGTTAAACGACTGCCTTCGGCTCAGGTCATGATCCTGGAGTCCCTGGATCGAGTCCCACATCGGGCTCCCTGCTTGGTGGGGAGTCTGCTTCTCCCTCTGACCCTCCCGACCCTCCCCCCTCTCATGTGCTCTCTCTCTCTCTCAAATAAATAAATAAAATCTTAAAAAAAAAAAATACTTAGCTATGAGTATGCTGTGAGGCTTAATCAAAATAAAGTAGGTGACACCTTCAGCAAAGCGTAAGGCATATAGTCCATATTCAATAAACGTGTTGATTATTTACCGGTGGAGTTGCCTAACTCCACATTCATTCTTAATTTGTGACCATCCAACTAGGTTGAATTCAGACAGTTTTCTTTTTTTTAGTTTATGGGTTTTTTTTTTTTTTCTTCTGTCTTTTTTTTCCTGGACACATCCTTATTTGCTCAAAACGAGAAGTCGTAGATTTGACATTGACCTTTAGATGATAAATGAATAAAGGCAGTTCAATCATTTCCTATTTAAAAATTCCTTTCTATAATTTCAGCCTTTAAGAAATCGACACTTCCAGAACACAATAATGTATCTTTTTATCCAGAAAAGTCAACAGTCCTGTAAAGTGGGAGGTCAGAGTCAGTGTCCTCGTAAATGGATTTGGATTATTTTCCATACATCTTTATTATTTAGCCCAGGAATCCTCTCTCAGTACCATCTTCCTCCTCACCACCACAAGAGTGCTCATGAAACTCATACAAGTTTAATACTGACTTCAGACATACAAAATTCCTTCCTTGAATTAAGTCATAAAAAAATCCAAATTTTCCGGCCAGACATTTAAGATCTTCCCAAGTTTATCTTCACTACTTCTGTTGCTAATCATTGTCCACTTCTCACACTATCCTGACATGTTTTGGCCAAACTAGGCTATTCATCCATTAGTAGTAATAGCTTCAGTTACCCACCATGTGTCAGATACTGGGTTTAGCATTCTACATGCTCTTATTTGATCTTCATTTTAACCCTACAAGGTACATGCTGTTATCCTTAATTTACAGATAATTAAAGCTTAGAGTACTGACGCAAACTTATTACTGACACAAAATGAATAAATATTCCAACTCCTGTATTCAGGTCCAAGGGTGTACTCTTTCTGGGATCACATGCTGCCTCCCTAGAGCCCTCTTGCCCGCCTACTTCTCTGCCTTTGCAACATGCTGAGTTTCCATTCTAGAAAGTACTCCTTTTTTCATTACTACTTATAGAATCCTAAAAATCTTTCGAGGCTTCACTCAGATGGTACTGACTGGAGAGTGCCTGGATTTGAATCCTAGTCATGTCACTTTAAGCGGTTTATCTTTTTGAGCTTCAGCTCCTCAGCAGAAAAATGAGACTGATAATAACTGCATTTGTATTTTAAGGTTAATATGAGAGGATTAAACATATATATGCCCTTATTCTATATATCATGTGCGCGTACACACACACACATGCTATCTTTATATATATCTGTAGCTATGAAGAAATTAGATCAGTTCTTACATGAAATACTGTATCAGGGTTTGTTATAAAAGCAGAAGTTACCCTAGAGATCATCTGGGAAAATCCTCCTAATTGGAAAAATGATGAATCTGAAACTCAGAAAGGGTTTGTAACCCTGTCCTGGGTCACAGAGTTGCTGGGACAGCCAACTCTCGAATTCATAATTTGCATTTCTGTTACCAGAATGTTTCTTTATTTTACACTGGAATACTCTGCCACATAAAACCTTTCTTAATTTGCCCCTGAACTTCATTGTGCTGTGTTCTTCTCTTATGAGGAACATTGCATTGTAACTATTTGGGTATATGTCTTATCCTTCTAACTCAATTGTGATGTTCTTGGGTGCAGGGAGACTTTCCCATTTATCTTTGTTTCCCACACAGCACTGATGCTCAGTGTGCACTTACATAGCATTTCAGGAATTGATTGAAAATCTGCTATTACAGTGATAGGAACTGATTATTCATCTGCTAGAAATTGAAATCCACGTGCTTTCACATCAATTTTCAGTCCTCCCAGCAGCTCTGAGTGATGGGTACAATTTCACAGAGCAGGAAACTGAGGTTCAAAGGCTCAGAGAAGAGAAGATTGGACAGTTAATTGCACAGGTGTTTCAAAACTAACCAAAGCGAAATTGAACATTGGGTCATTTGCTCTCCAGGGGAGCTACGTCTTTGTTGTCTTCTTTTAATGCGGATAAATGAGAACTGTTGATCTATTATTTGCTCTTAATTGCCGTGCCACGTTGATTTTCCTCATATTTTTCATTCTACGTGTTTTCTTTATTTAATCGAGTTTTTCAGGAACTTGAATTATACATTTTTTTCTGTTTTCAAAAGTAATAAATGTTTGTTGTAGAATACTTAGAAAATCAAAAGGAAGAAATAAATCACCTATAACTTCACCAGTCAGAGATAAGCAACATTAACATTCTGGCTCTTTTCTCCCCAGTAGTTTTTCCATGTTTGAAATATTAATTGTATCTGCTTATCTTTCTCTTATTTTAAATTACATTTAAATTGGGATTGTAATTCTCTTTACAACTTACCTCCTCCAGTCATCGTCTAGGATCTGATGAGTAAAAGTGTTTTATATAAAAATAGGAATGAAGTGAATTCCTCCAAGCCCAGGGTGTTATATTTAGGGTGACATGTGATAGGAAGTTCAAAGTACAGATTACATGGTTTTTGTGCATTGGGGTAACTCTTTTCAGGTTTTGCCCAGTCTGGAATCTGTTTTTTTCCAGCTCCAACTGTGGCAGCCTAAGTAACAACATCAACTGCCATTATAGTGTAGAAACAACACTTAACAACATAGCTAAAGGAAGTTTGTTGTTCAGGGTAATAGGCTCAAGCATTTAGAAAAAGCACACTGAAATTTTTACTATTTGAGTCTACTATCGGTATTAGTATTAATCAGAATTAGGGAAATAAAAGGGCTAAAGTGTCCGTATAGCATTTGAGTTCTATGCTTTTGAACAGTTGTGGAGAGGAGATTGATAACTTCTTTTTACATTTTGTGTAACTTCCTAAAGTAAGTATGATCAAGCCCTAGGCCGGTTCCATGGTGAAGAGAAGTGAACAATGCAGAATCTGGATGTGTAGGGAGGAGACTCTGTTAGACAGGAGTATTGATGTTGGGTGGACCTGAGGAGGCCTATTGCCTACAGAGGAGGCCTGAAAGTTAAATCAGTGGGAATTAGGTATGGCTGCATGAACCTCAAATTACTATGATTAATAATATTAAAGTTTATTTCTCTCATCAAAAGGTATATTGAGGTGGGCATCTGAAGGATAACATGGCTAATAGGATCTGTTCCTATCAAGTTCCCAAGGACCTTCCAGTTTGTTGCTCTCTCATTCCTAGGGTGAGGCTCATGTCCTCTTGAGCTAAGATAGAGTTCCAGTGATTGCAACCACATTTCAAGCAGCAGGATACAGGGGGCATAGGAAAAAGTATCAAAGGGTATATGCCAGCTTTCTTTTAAGGGAAATTCACAGATGCTGTCATGTGACTCCTGTACTGAGAGCTTATTGGGTACAAGTTAGTCATATGGCCACAAATTACAAAGAAGTATGGGAAAATCACACGGGGAAATCACTCTTTATTCCAGACCACCATGGACTAAAGATTGTATCACTATAAAAGAAGGGGAGAATGGATATTGGAGGCAATTTTTATCTCTTTTGGAGAAGTTATTACAAGAACAGCAGTGAAAATTACTTGCAGCTTATTCTAAATATAATTGTGTTTTAGGTAACTTTAATAAAATTAAATGGTTCAATCTAGACTGTCTAGTGCAGGGGTCAGCAAACAATAGGCTGTGGGTCAAATCTGGTCTGCCATCTGTTTTTGTAAATAAATTTATATGGGAATACAGCCATGCTCATTCATTTGTCTATTGTCCATGGCTGCTTTTGCACTACAAAAGCAGAGTTGAGCAGTTGCAACAAAGACCTGAAATATTTACTAACTTGCCTGTTTACCCAAAAAGTTTGCCAGTTCCTGCTCTAGACTCTAGCATATGGATTCGCAAATTTAAATGAATCCATTCTTTCTTGTAATCGTCAAGTTCCTAGTTAAAAGAAGCCCTTTATATTTTTATTATGTTAAGGTACCATCCATAAATTAGATATACCACTATTTAGTGTATTTCCACTTAGATGAGAGAGAGGGAGAAAGGATGGGGAGTGGGAGTTAGAATATCAAACAGTTTGATTTCTTAAACAAATCTGAAGTAAATTGTGACAAAATATTAACACCTGTCAAATCTAGATGATGGTTATGTAAAAGGCTAAGTTATTTTCTGTATTTCTGTGTTATGTTTAAAATATTCTATAATTACATAATACAAACTGTTTAAAAAAGAAAAAAAAAATCACAGCCCTCTTAAGAAAAGGAGAACCTGTAATCGACTTTCAATGCCATTCCAATTTGGATGTCCAGAGGAAGCCACTTACAGAATGGTGCACAAGCAGATTGACTCCTACTGGAGTGTGATATTTTTGTGATTGAAGCTCCAGAATCATATCAGCAGTTCCAGAGACTCTGCACATCTGTAAGATGTGTCTGCCTCTGCTTGTGGACTCCAAAAATAGCACCTACATCCAAAAACAGAGAGGAAGGCAAATTTTTCCTAGAAAAGGAACACACTGTGTTGGAATTAGTATATTTCTGAGATGGGAATGTCTGAAGTAACAAGGGCTCTGCATTTTTTTGTTGTTAGGATAAAATCCAGGTCATTTACTCATAGTAGGATAAATTATTTAGGAGGACCAAAACCCATGCTATAGACTTTTAATATTTATGTGTGTGTGTTTTTTTAAAGGTACTTCTATAAGCATGTGGATACATAAAGGAAGAAAATAACAATTCTCTAAATTATTTAAGATTTACCCCTTTAGAGGCAATAGGTCTCATTGTTTCCTTGGGAGAGCCTTCCTATATTAAAGAAGTGGTGTTGCAATGTATTTAAGAAGAGAGAGGAATTTGAAAACTTCTACTGCTATTAAAATTGTATCCAGTCAGCCTTTAACACATATACATACACATAGAAAAGCTGCTTATCTGCCAAAATTGGATAGCTTTACCAAATGCAAGTTTAATTAACTGGAAAAGAGAGTTAAATTTTAATAAATAATTAGGGTGATTATTAAGCA
Organism: Mirounga angustirostris; assembly: GCF_029215605.1. NCBI lineage: Eukaryota > Metazoa > Chordata > Mammalia > Carnivora > Phocidae > Mirounga > Mirounga angustirostris. The sequence continues at coordinate 69,813,085 of NW_026991720.1, read as the reverse complement.
CTGTGGTGAACTTAAAATGTGCTCTGTAAATGCAATAATAGTACGAGTATCTCCCAGGTTTGAGTCCCTGCTCATTTCAAGTCATTACCTTTTGAGAATACGACTAAAGTCATGGATAACTTTTTTTTCAGAGAGAGAGGAATATGTATAAAACAAAAAACCTTTATTTGGGTAACATGGCAGTATATTTTATATCAATTTGGAAAAACCAAATACCTACTATGTACAAGATAGGGAGTTATATGTTAAGGATATAAAAATGAATAAAATAAGGTCTCTGCTCTCAAAGAGCTCACAGCCCAGTGGTGGAAAGGGAAGTAAAAAGTTATGCACCACACAGGATATAAGTGTCTTAATAGATGTGTTTACTAAATGCGTTAAGAGCACAAAGAAGAGAGAACAATTCATTCTGACAGGGAAGCACAAAGAAGGTGCCACAGATGTATGTATACAGGCAATATGAACAGCAGAGAAGGGATGTAAAGGCATCTCAGGCAGAGGAAAGAGCACCAGGCAAGTCGTAAAGGCCCCAAGTGCATTATCTTTTTTGAGGAAACACGAATTGCTTCATGTCATCGCAGCATAAGGTCATGGGAAATAAGTGACAGTAGGTAAAAATATAACGGTGGTAAGGGATGGATTGTCATTGAAGGCTTTTTAAGGAGGTTAAATATGAGTTTTAGAAAATAAATTGTCTTCACTTGAAGGGGAAAAAGACAGGAAGGATGGAGACCAGTTATAAGGATGTCCAGTGGTCCAAGAGATTGGGGCAATGGTGGGTAATTTAGATCATTAGCAATGACAATGAAAAGGAGGAACCTTGCAGGGGGAAGTCCATCTGGGGATGAGAGAGACAGTAGGTAGAAATTGATAGTAAAGGTGATGACATTAACCAAGGTAGAGAGTATGTAAGTTGGGAGTAGGGTGGGGGGAGAAGTTACTTTCCATTTTTAACGTCTTTGGGTTACTGAGGCCTATTTGACATTCACGTGAAGATAATGGTGTTCAGGTCGAGAATTTAGGGCAGGAGTGATGCCTGGAGATAGACATTTGAGACTCATTTGTAAGCAAGTGATGATTTGAGGTTGTGGGGTTAGACAAATTACTCTGTAATAAAGCATAAAGCAAGATAAAATGAAGATACAAGTGATACTTTCTGATTAGTGTGACACTTTCAATGGATCTGTTTCTTTTTGCCAAGAAACTTGCTATTTGGAGTTCCCTTCTCCATTTCCTGACAGAAATTGAGTCTGATTATCTTTATCTGATCTCTCATTAATTATGTTTCATTCTCCCAATTAACAAGAAGACTTTAAAACTATGCCTGCTGTCCCACTTAGTATTGTCCACAGCCCTTTCTTACCTTCTCTCTTTCCTTCTGGAAGTACCATGTTGTGTGATCAAAACCTCTTGATGTATTTTTTCAGTCTGGAATTATGCAGTCAGGTGAGGAACCCCACACAGATGATAAAACAGAAAAATTATAGCCAAATTATAGCAAAATTTTGGGAAGAGATTTTAGTAAGCATATTCATGACTTTTTCACAATCTGGTATTTCTTTTATTATTAATCAAATGTATAGTAAATTATCATAAGATTTATATTTAAGATTCATATTACCTTTAGAAATGGCACATTTTCTTCAACAAAATAATAAAAAAGTATAAAAAAAGAAAAGTATAGATACTTCAGTGCATAATGGAGATTAAAATGAATTCCTGCATTTCTGTTTTATTTAAGCATTTCCCTTTTATCCTAAGAATGGTAATTATGTATGGAGATAGTCCAAACACTTTGTTGTCTTTGTTCCTTATGCTCTGTGTGTGTAATACTGGAAATGTAGAAGAAATTCAAGACAGTGTTTATCTATTATTTCCTAACTTTGACTCATTCCTCCTAGATCAGCTTTCAAACAATTATTATATTCATCTTCATGGACCAAACTCAGCTATAAATTCCATTTATAAATTTTAATTACTTGAATCATCTACTTATCGCTATTTACTTCTGTTTTAACGTGAGATTACCTAACATTTGACAATAACTAAGTCAATGATGGTTCAATCTAATTAGTCCTATATTGGTTAGAATCAGATTTGGTCATATAAAATGGGAAAACCTAAAGTAATAGGAGCTTAACACACAAGAAAGTCCTAGTTCACTCACAGTGGTGGTGGTTAGAGGCAGGCAGCCCCTGGTGTGTGATGGCTCCAGGATTATTAAGGATCTAATCTCCCTTTATCTTGCCACTCTGTCATCCTTAGGAGTCTTCAGAGGCAACCTACAGTTTCTCAGGAGTCTCACACAGGTCTTCTGCTCACATCTCATTGACTTGAGCTATATCTTTTCACAAGAAAATGTGCAACATGTCACCTTTTAGCTAGTAACATCATCACCCAAATAAAATTGGGTTATTTTTGCTAAGGGTGAATGGAAAGAACAGATTTGAAGGAAGACAATTAGCAATGCTTTCACAGTCAATATATCAGCACACTGTTATATTAATAGAAAATATAAGAAAATCACGAAGTTAATTTCCAAGCCAATGATGGGAATTTATAGTATCCGGTTCTCCAAATTAGTGTTTTCAGAAAATAATTCAGTTTACAAAATAATGTAGGTTCTTGTTTCCCAATGGCAGAAACTCAGTGCAGTATAATCTGTAAGATTACTTAATTCAGAAAAAAAGGCATTGATTGTAGTATGGCAAGAATATAGTATGGCAAGAAATCCCTAACTCTTTGGGAAGTGCCATCAAGAAAAAGAATTCCTCTTTCAAATCCCACTATCCACTTATAAAACCCATTGCCAAACTTGTCTACCTTCTAATTGAATACCCCACCCTCTCTCACACAAACCCTGCCCCCACATTTTCAATAACCAGTGCTTGACCCAGGTCTGTTGACTTCCATGACAACTTCTGCCTTTGTCCTCTGGATTTTCATCATCTATTTTCTGATCTACTTTCAACAATTTTTGGTATCTTTGATTCTAAGGTTCTCAGTCTCCACTCCACTTTGGTCTGTGTTCATCTAAATGCATCTTTAGAATTTGCATTTTCCTGGAAACACCACATCTTAAGATTTAGAATTATGCAACTCAAGGTCCACATCTTATCATTTTGCTCTTGTGATTATAGGTAAGTAGATCAATTTCTCTCAGCATACATTTCCTCATTCTGGAAAACAATGATGAACAACTTCACCTCACTGAATTGCAGAGAGAATTAACCAAGACACCCCCAGGATACTGTAGCTGTCCAATATCCTTCCCATCCCAATCATCTCTGTGGTAGTCATCAGAGCAAGTACAATGTCTTATGTAATGACCCTCTAGGAGATTTTCTGGTAACAGAATAGGCTGTTCATAAATGACTGCTGTAGAAGGGGAAACTCCTATCTTCACATACCCCACAGAACATGCACCTGCTAGTACTCAGAGGCATATCGGGGTTAGTCGATCTTAAAAGATCATGGTTCAAATCTTGGTCCTGCAACTTGCAGTCGGTTTGACCTTAGGCAAATCGTTATTTCTACATGAATCTCAACTGGAATAATAACACTTGACTTCACTTTTTCTGGGAGGAGATATAGACAGAAATCATTTTATATTTTACTATGGTGATGTAGTACTCTGAAAAAGCATTCTGAAAAAAAAAATCTGGTACTCTTTGACCAATAGAAATATTATTTATCTTCAACTATTTTTTTAAACTTTCTATACTCAGTCAATGATGATGATGATGATGATCTGCCAGACACTGTGCCCAGAACTCAACATTATTTCAATTAATTCTCAATACCCCTATAAGAAATTTACTATTAATATCCCTATACTACATATGAGGAAACCAGGCCTTGGAAAGTTTAAGATCCTGCCCCAAGCAATATCTGAGCAGTGTTGGGAGACGGGATTGAAATTTAGGCACTCTGACTCCAGAGTTTGCACTATTAGCCATCACATTATAATGACTTCCAGTTGATTCTCTCTCTTAAATATCTCAATATTTACCCTCCTCTCCACTTCTACTGCCACTACCTTAGTTCAAGGCCTTATTTTTTTTTCTCACCTGGGACACGATAGTCTTAACTTGTCTATTTCCCCAGTTTTCTCTGTCCTCCATATCTCTGTTGGAGCTGTCTTCTTGAAATACATATCTGAACATGCTATTTCACTGCTCAAAAACCTTCTATGAATCATTACATGTTAAAAAAAAAATAGAGTCCAAACTCTTCAGCTTGACATACAAATCACTCTAGTTTGGAATTTTCTAGTTTGAGTTCTCATAAAATTTTTCTATCTAGTGTACTATTCATCATTGCCTTACTTTGAAGCCTGCGTTAGAGCCATGCTAGTCTACTTAGATGGTCTAGATAACACCCCCTATTCCACTTTTGTGCTCTTGCTCAAGCTTTTATCCCCACTTGGAATTTGGTTATTTCACTGTTGCTTCTCAAAGTCCTTGTCTTAATTTGTGCCCCCCCCCCCCCCCCCCCCCCCCCCGCCAAAGCAGAACTTGAGACAAGGACTTGGGTATAGGTGGTTCATCTGGGAGATAATCCTGAGGAACAAGAGTAAGGCAGCTGGGACAGGAAGATGTGTAAGCAAAAAAGCCAATATAAGGACGCTTCATCATTTTGGGGGGATATATGTATAAATAATTCTATTATAAATTGAATAGCTAATGCTTCCAAATGTTCTTAATTGCGAGAAAGCCACTAAATGTTTCTTGCATCCTTTTACATTACATTTGCCCAAGAACCCTAGGATTTACTTAATTCTAATAGCATGAAATTTTAATCCTATATCCAAATGCCAGACTGAGAGACAACTGGAAGTTTGAGTCTACTCTTGTTCTTGCTTCTTGTACCTAGTGACACTGTACATGATAGGTCACATACAAGACCTAGAATGCTAGTTCCACTCTGTAGAGATGCCCTTGCCAGCCCTGTGGTGACCACAGGACCAAGAGGTTCTGATTTAGAATAACTGCATGCTCAACAATTTCTTTCCCAAAGCAAGCTGGCTCGGTCCCAAAGGACTTCCAGCTCCAAACTCATTTTGCTATAACCAGTCCTGGCCTGTTTCCTGTGAACCCAAAGGTTCCATGTTGACAGTCCAAACTGCCCTTTCCCACTTGGTTCACTTCTTTTGGGGATCTTCAGAATCCATTTCTGCCAGTGGACCTCAGAGAGGGCAACTCGGTCTGTTCTGCCAATTTTCCTTAATTTGAGTCTTGGAGAGCAGAGGTTAGGTTCTCAAATTCTTCTTTCCCAAAGGGTGTTTTATTTCTTATGCATATTGTCTATTCTTCCCACTTGGTGAGTTTGCATACTGGGGATGTCAGAAAAAACAGCCCAAATTGAGTCAAAAAAGGGTTATTTTACATCCTTCCCACACAAACTTGCCTTGCAAATATATGTTTAACTCTTACCTCTTATTTGCATTAACAAAGAAGGCTTATTCTAGTGGCTTCTTTCTGAACCAAGATCTTATCAGTGCTGCCTCTATGATTAGACATGTCCTCTACTGGCTTGATATTTATGCCTTAATCGACACATAAATACATTGGCAATATTATAGTTTTCTACAATATTTTTATAGTGAAATGAAATTGGAAGATATCTTAAATATAAAGATTGTAATTTATACAGAATTGTTGAGCTTTAATCATAAATAAAATACTTAACAATATTATTATAAACTATTTGATACCAAGCTAGAACATGCATTTTATCTATTTATTTATTTATCTATCTATTTATTTATTTATTTAGAGAGGGAGACAGGAGGAGGGCAGGGAGGGGCAGAGGGAGAGGGAGAGAATCTTTTTTTTTTTTAAAGATTTTATTTTATTTATTTGACAGAGAGAGAGATAGAGCAGGAACACAAGCAGGGGGAGTGGGAGGGGGAGAAGCAGGCTTCCCACCGAGCAGGGAGCCCGATGTGGGACTCGATCCCAGGACCCTGCGATCATGACCTGAGCTGAATGCAGACTCTTAACGACTGAGCCACCCAGGCGCCCAAGGGAGAGAATCTTAAGCAGGCTCCTTGAGAGCCCTGATGCAGGGCTTGAGCTCACAACTCTGAGATTATGACCTGAGCCGAAATCAAGTCAGACGCTTAATCGACTGAGCCACACAGACGCCCCTAGAGCATGCAGGTGGACACTTGAATAGGTTATAATATACTGGCCATCCTCTGACTGAGCGATGATGGGTCTCTGACAACATATCCAGAATGCCAGAATAATACCCCAACTCTATCTCTTGCAGATTCAGTTTTATCTGGACATGTTCTGAGGGTTGATTAGTGGACCTGCCAGGGGCTATTTCCATGAGGTTCCAAGGAGCCCGGTTCCTGAGAAAACCAGTACCCATTCTGGGGGCTGACAGCCAGCCCTGCTCCACTTTCCCTGGTTGTCATAAGGCCTGGGGAAGAAATATCTTCATGACATGAAGAGAGCACACTCTCATTTTGTCATGGTGAGGTGATACTCACATTGTCTAGCTAGCTCCCTCAGGCTCAATGCTAGAGTTCTAAAGCAAGAAGGAAATAACACAGAGTCAAACAGCAGATGTCGCTGATATTCCTGCTCAGAGCTGAGGGCTCAGAGCAATGTTATCTTGTGGATTCAATACCACAACAGTTGATGTGGACAGGAAAACCATCTGTTCAATGATGAAGGTAAGGGAAGAACATTTTACAATGGCTTCACTGGACAACAATGATGGGTACAGAGTATAGATTTTCTCTTGGTCGCTGGGAACTATTAGTCAGGACAATGACCACAGTGACCTGAGACTGTGTTTTGAATGTGGAAGAAGGTGGCAGTTTTGACTTACACAAAGAATATCTACTGGATACCCAGCTTTGAGTCAGAGAGAAAGGATGGGAGTTCCTATAAGCCATGATGTTAGAGTAAGAGAGGGAGAGACAGACAGATGAATATTATATTACCAGGCTGGTAGCCAGGAAAAGACTTAGTAAATAAATATTCTTCATTTTTCTCCTTTGAAATCACTAGGTCTTAAGTATTCTCATGAGTGAAATCTAACTGTATTTAATAGTACTTCAGTATTTTCAGGGTTCTTTCCTGTTCAAGATACTACAGTGAGGTGGTTAGGAATGGACATTCTGGGATCAGCCTACCTAGATTTGCCTCCTGACTCTTGGTGTGATCATCACTAACACATTTAAATTCTTTTTTTTTTTTGAAAATAATTTTTTTAAAAATTTTATTTATTTATTTGACAGAGACACAGCGAGAGAGGGAACACAAGCAGGGGGAGTGGGAGAGGGAGAAGCAGGCTCCACGCAGAGCAGGGAGCCCGATGTGGGACTCGATCCCAGGACCCTGGGATCATGACCTGAGCCGAAGGCAGTTGCTTAACCGACTGAGCCACCCAGGCGCCCCACATTTAAATTCTTTAAGCCTTGGTTTCCTTATCTGTAAAACAGGAATGATAATAGTGCTACCCTGACAGTCATTTTTAATGAAAATTAGATGAGATAATCATGTAATGAATTTGGCATATACCAGATGCTCAAAGCATACGTTTAATATATAATATTCACTTTAGACTGACTAGAGTTTTGCTTTTTTAAAAGTTCTTTTCACACCAAACAGAAGATTTTGTTAAGCTGTCATGACAGTGATAACTTTTGGGTCTTTTTTTATTCTTCTTTCTCCAAGTGGTTAAATTATTTCACAGCTTATCAGCTGTGATCCAATTCTACAGTTCATACTCAGGCAAAACTGCCTCCGCAAATAATGGGAGTTGGGTACGGAAACTACAAAATTGGGACAAAGGATGTTAAATTGCTATTTCCAATGTACCTTACTTTAAACTTGACACTGTCTGCTATTACAATGCCCAATTCCTGCTTGAATAATTCTGTATTTCCTCACATTTCACAGAGCATTAGCCTATTTGACAACCAGATTGTCTAGGCTGATGACACTGTTTCTGTTTTTTAACTTGATATCCCAATTAATGCAAACAAACAGTTACACACTTCATTTAGTTGTATATGAATTTTAAAAAACCTGGTCACTTAGAACCAACTAACATCTGAACCCTGCTTCTGCCTCTTTCCTTGAAAGTCCCAAAGATATATATGTGCAGAAAGAAGACAAGGTGATATTTCGTTCTTGGCTAGGGTTTTTGCTTTAGAACCCAGTGTAAAGCTGTAATAGGTAGCTTGAGCTTCACAGAAAAGCTCTTTTCCTTATGCATGGTAGGCTACTTCCTCTCAAGATCCCCATTGGAATCTAGCATCTTCCCACTGATGGCAACACCTGTGCTTATATTTAAGAAAAAGCAGAGAAGCTCAGAGAGAGAGCAAGAGAGAGAGCAAGAGTGTGAGAGCATGAGCGAACGAGAGATTAGAGATTGATATTTGCTTCCATTGCCTAGAATGGAGCTGTACCAAGAAGTCCACTCTAGCTGTTCTCCTGGTGGAACAAGAGGCCAACTCCAGTTTGCAGGAAGAACAGAGGGAGGAGAGAGAAAGAGATAACTAGAGTGTGTTTATTTGTTTTTTGAAGGAGATTAAGTTCTGGGATTCTCTCAAACTTGGGGATAGAAGAGAAAGAGTAGTGAGAAAAACAGTGTGTGGCCCTGTTCTGTGGCAGTAACCTCAAGACTGTCACCATCTAGGCTTCATAGGAATTATCTAAATGGGGCCACCCCTCTCTGTGCCAGATTTGTTAACCAGTATTTCCTCCCCCCCAAAATTCAGTATAGTACATGAACTTTCTTGGTGGAAGAGTACTTTTTACCAGTGTTTGATTCATCGTTGAGACTTAGTAAGGAAAAGAGGGGTTGAGGAAGAGTTTCTTTCTCTATAAGCCAAAAATGCTGCCTGTGTATTTGTTCTGTTAATTCCTGGGGTTAAAGATTAAGTCTATGATTAGCTAAGGGTGAGGCTGTCTCTCATGGGGGATGATGTCAACCAACATCAGTAAGTCCTACCTTCATCATGGAGTTATTTTCTTGAGCACTTTCAAGTACTTTATTTTGTGCATCCAGGGTTAATGATAGAGGCAGTTCAACTCCTCTGTACTCTATTGTTGTATAACAAATTATCCCCAAATTTACCAGCTTTAAAACAACAAACATTTATTATCTCACACAGTTTCTGGGAGATAGCAATCTGGAAATGTCTAAGCTGGAGGGTTTGGGTTCAGAGTTTCTTACAAGGTTGCACTCAATCTTATCAGGTGGCATGACAGTCATTTGAAGGCTTGGCTGGAGTTGGAATATCCACTTCCATAATGGCATCCTCACCTAGCTGTTAGTGGTAGGCCCAGTCTCTCACCACATGGACCTTTCTATAGAGCTCCTTGAGAGTTCTTATGACATGGCAGCTGCTTCCTCCAGAGTGTGTGATCCAGGAGTAGAAAACCAAAATGTCTTTTATGTCCTAATCTTGCACAGCATAAACCATCACTTCTGCCATACATTATTCATCAGAAGTGAGTCGCTAAATCCAGCCCAGACTAAAGAGGAGGGAAATAAAATTCTGCCACTTGAAGGAAGGGCTATCAAAGAATTTGTGGACATATTCTAAACTACCACACCCTCAAATCTTTTGTAATCCTTTCAGAAGTTTCTGCCATCAGTCAAGATAAAACATTAGGTTAACTCTAAGGTGACATCAAATCAGGAATTTGTCATCTTTTCTCTTTCCTACTTTGAATAATTCTCCTTGCTGTCTGGTCACACTCACCAGACAGTGGTATACATTGTGATACAGATATATAGGCCAAATAATGCAATCAAACTTCTTTAATTATTAAGAAAATGCTTATTTCCACAGGGAAGGACAAATTAACTTTCTTATTTTTTTTCTGCTAAGGAGAAATTTGCTCACAAATGGATCCCTCTTTTCCTCACAATGGAATGATAATTCAAAGTTTTACCCTTTAACATTTCTTCTTATTCTATTTGGCCCTACCTAAAAAGAGTCTTGCTCAAGTGAATGAGTGTGTGTGTGTGTGTGTGTGTGTGTGTGTGTGTGTGTGTTTAGCTCATGTCATTTTGCACAAAACTATACTGGGTTCTTTGCTATCACTGAAGAGGGATTTTTCCCACCACAACTATGATAACTATCTTGTTATTTTAATGCCCCCCAATGAGTCATGCCTCTAACCATTCATGCCCTTGTGTCTTCTTTTCCATATTGACTCTGGAGTTGTCCTCATGACTTACTTTGTTCCATTAAACACCAGCATATGTGGTGCAAGCAGAGGCTTGATGAGCATTTGTGCATTGGGCCATCACATCTTGAAATCTAGCCACTGGGTAAGGAAGTCTGAATTAGCCATATGAAGAGGCCATGTGGGAAAGAACTGAAGTGCCTCTGCTGAAAGCCCAAGCCAACAACTATACTTGAGAGTGAGGCCATCCAGGACCAGCCAGAGTCTGGCCCAGCTGCCAACTGACCATGGACACATGAATGAGCCCAGCTGCCACCACATGGAATAGAAACAAGCTATCCCAGATAGCCTGCCTAAATTCCCAAACCAGAATCATGAGCAAATAAAAGTTGTTTGGGATTGTTGTATAGCAATAGTTAACTAACATGACCAGTTTCTCATATAGTCTAACTTTTTTAGGTTCCCAAATGTCAACACAACCCAGGACTATAGCATTGATTTAACTATAAATATTCCCAGAAGCCAACAAGACCCCAAAATCTAAAAGTAGTAACTTATACTTTAAGTTACTGATTCTCTTATACAATAATAATCCCCAAGCAAAGGAATCTCCCCAAATTAGTACATATTAAAATCTAGGTCCAGACTGAAGTTGATAGCTAAAAGAGCATTAACATCATTTTAAGAAATAAAGTAGACAGCAAAAATATGTAGAAAATATACAGAGTCCCTCAGCTTCAGCTTTTCCAGCTGTCAATCTTCCAGATGTTGAGATTTGAGAGAAATCTCATAATAAGAGGTTAAGTGTACTATTGTCTGCCCTTCCCTACAATCTTTTGGAAGCCTGAAGAAGCTTGTCAAGTCTCTGTTGCCAAAAATCTGTGCTCCTACATACTTCCCTCAGGAGACTGGTTCCTCAGGGCCAAATGAAAAGCAATATATCCTCTGCCTCATGTTGAAACCCTACTCCTTCACATCTCCTGAATTCCAATCTTCTCATTTCCTGAACTCATCTCAACTCTCTTGGACTATGAATGAATTTCCAACTTTAGCAGATACTAGGTGCTCAATTAGTATTTGTTGAATGAATAAAAAAAACATTTTTATTAGAATACAATATTCTTTTTCTACCACATCTTCTTTTCTAACTGGAACACAACCTGACTTCCCATATGGAAATATGAAAGTTCATAGTACTAATTTTTTTTTTAATCAACAAATAGGGAAAACAAAAACAAAATAAGGCAGGTTAGCAAAATCCTGAACACCGGTGAATGCCCATGTCCCTCATTTGGATTGAAGCTGCCCTGACCCTAGAAACAAAGTCCAGCCTTCAGTACCCACTGATGATTTAGCATGAGTTCTGCTGACTCCTTTTGGGATTTGGGCTACAAGAACAAGAGCTTCCCCTTTGGTCTGAGGCTTAAGAATAAGTCCTCTGTATTCCTCCTAAGCAAATCTTAGTTCTGGCCATGGCCAGATGCCTGTTCCCTCCAAGTGATTCTCAATCACAAGTTTTTAAATGGTCTAACACCTTAAAATCCCAGAATTTTCTGGATCCCCAAGGCTATTAATATTAGAAAAGTGCACTTGCATTTTGAAATTTAAAAAGAAGCCACTTCTGGTATAGGAATCTGTCTACATTGTAACTTGTTCTCCAAAAGTCCATTCCTAGGCATGTTCTTGCTGGCTTACTGAAACAATGCCAGATGCATAATTTTTGGGCCCAGTGCTAAACGTGGTATTAGGCCAAACACCCCTAGTCCCCCATGAGCTCCCAAAAGAAATCCAAGCACAAAGGAGACAAAGTAGGCAATAGGCAAAATAGTTTATAATAACTAGGGTTTTGTCTCAAAATCCAAGAGTTCTAGGCTGCTTTGTGTGAAGGAGTCCTTTTTCTTAACCCCATGAACCCAAATAGCTTCAAGCCAAAGGAGGCTATGCGTCCTGATTTGCTCAATTCCTCCATCTTCCCAGAATCTGCCACTCCAATGCATTGAAATGCCGTTCTTAGCCCCAAGGAAAGACAAGCCAGTAAAGGTAGGATTTTAGATTTTACTCTAATACCTACTGATTTGGATTTGCTTAGACTTCAAACAGGTCTTCTTAGAGGTCACATGGAAATGCCTGAACAGAGCTCCTTGGTCATGGATCATTTATGGCAAATGGCACATGTATATTAATGTTTCCTGTCCATTCAATGGGTGCCTTTTTATGATACTAATAAACAATATGGCTTATATAGTCTAAGAAAATGAGCAAAGCCTCTCTAATTTAAGCAAACTACTTTAACAGGTAGCAAACTTAGATATTCTACCAAGCTTATATCATAAATATTTGTTAATGATTAAAGATAAAGGTTTGTAGTTGGGAGATTTTTAATTTTAATTTTTGGTCTGGCATTCAAAGATTAATAATACAGACCTATAGTATTTGGAGCCAAGTCACACATGACTTGAAATGTCTTTGTGAGAAATGATGTAGGGACTCTTTTAAGACTAATGTAATTAAGTTTGTTTTCAATATCCAGTTAACGCTAAGACTCTCAGTATTACTACTGAGAAGATTTAACTTCAGCAATATTAGAATTGCCAAGGATATCTTTAAAGATTTCTCATTTTACATTAAAAAGTAATAGTCACACACACACACCATAGAATATATATATTTAAAGTATAAATTCACATCAAATACATATTTTTCTTATCCAGATTAATTCCAGTATTATTACAGTAACAAGTAGCTTTCACTCAAATGTATAATAAAAATTTGGTTGTGAAAGGATATAAGATAAATCTCAAGTTACTTGTTGAATAAGTGATTATTTACAATGTGCTTAGTAGGGCGCCTGGGTGGCTCAGTTGGTTAAGCGACTGCCTTCGGCTCAGGTCATGATCCTGGAGTCCCGGGATCGAGCCCCGCATCGGGCTCCCTGCTCAGCGGGGAGTCTGCTTCTTCTTCTGACCCTCCTCCCTCTCATGCTCTCTGTCTTTCATTCTCTCTCTCGCAAATAAATAAATAAATAAAATCTTTAAAAAAAATATGCTTAGTTGATTTGACCAAATTATACCCTTTTAGATATAAAAATTTTAATTGCAAATAAATCATATTTCAAACAGAGGTAGTCTACTAAAAGTTTTAAAAAACAGCAAGATGATGTGGTTTGTGTATCTTATTGAGAGATGAGGGTACATTCATATCCTATCCATCTATATGTGTCTTCTTTTTTATACTTTCCTAGTTTATCCCAAAGAGAGCATAAAGTTGTGCAACAAGATGACCTCGGTGTTCACATAACTGTTTTCAGTTTATTAGAATTTTAGTGTGTATCAAGCATATTTGTTTGGAATGACTGGACATATTTGTATTAAATTCAGTATAGCTTATGTTATTGCATTTTCTTGACTCTTGGTCTTTCTTCTCTCTGCATCAGCCCTACTAGGAAGAAGAGACTCTCTTTATTTAATATGGGTGCATTAAACCTTTGGGAATCTAAAGCTCTCTCTTCAATATGCATGAAAACTTCAAAAGCCTGAATAAGATAATGTAGTTCTAAAAAGTTGATCCCTTTACTCCCTTTTCACTAGAATATAACCCATAGTCAGATAATGTGTAATGCTGGACAATGTACCATATCAAGTAAACAATGCCACCAAATCCTTACACTGACCCTGCAAATAATATTTTTCCCAGAAAAAAAAAACATTTCACATGAGGGGAAAATCTTCTAGTCATGCTGTTTTGTTGTCTTTTCTTTAGGAAGAGAAGAAAAACATTGTCTTCTGTGCATATTTTTTCTTTTGAAGGGCTTCAGAGGCCATAAAACTTAAATTGTAATTAAAAAGAATATATATGCATATATATATATGATTAAAACAGAGGCAGCATGCCTGGGAACTTGTGGTGTAAGAATAGAGTGGAACATTAGAAAAAAGCAAAGGCAAATTCAAATGAGATAAATACTAGCCAATTTTAGGCACTAGGATGGTGCTCCAAATATGCTTTTTTTGTCATAAAGATAGTCCTAAGTACATCCTGGTAGGTTTATAGAACTATGAGATCATCTTGCCTCCATCAACCACCTACAGTAACACCCATCCTATTTGACATTGATATTAACGTCACACCGTTGATAATAACGTCACCACATCCGGTTCACACTGGCATTTCCCAGGCCTTAAGATTTCCTTTGTTCTTCCTCAAGCCCTTATTCCAGGCAGAGGCAATTGCCTCTTTTGGTCCTTCTATATTTAATGCAGAACTTCATTTCTGGAAGCAATAAAGAGGAACTGCATGGTTAATTCAAGTGTAATACTGTAGAGTTCCCACAACATTGTGATGTTCTGGACTTTTGCCATCAAGCTTTAGAGATTGTCAAATGGTATGGAATTAGACATGTCCTGGTGCCCGAAACATACCTATTCACTTGGCTTAGTAGGTTATCTTAGAGGAAAGAGCACTTTTTTTTTTTTAAGAGAATTCATCATCCCTACGAGATAGCTCCTTTTCTTGATTTCTTCCCATTCAGAAAAAAGTCCTAGATAATAATTTGAGATCTTCAGAGCAATGTTTCCCAAATTGAAGAACCCAAGCTATGGATGGGTTGTAATATCAATTTAGTAAGGTGGAGACAAGCAATTAAAATTGAAACATAAAATATAGCAGCTTAAGAGTGACCCAACTACAACAGAATAGAGAATATTAACTGTATAGTAAGGGTCTTTGTTTTGATTTTATTTATACATACATAAATATATGCATATGAATATGTTTACAGGGCCATGGTGAAAAATGTATTTTTTTACTGAGTTGTAGTAAAAAAAAAAAGTCTTGAAAAAGTGTTTTATGGCAATATGATTCTATAAATGTTATGCTTTACAAAGGTTCAGTGATTCAACTCAAAAAAATTGTCACTGTAACCGGATAGACACACAGCCAAGTGCCGAGAGTGTTGTATATATTAGTTTCCTGTTTGTAAAGAGTTTGATACACCAGAGTTCTATCAAAGTTACCAAGAAGGAAAGAAAATGAAATATGCCATTATCTCAGAATACACACATTCTGTCTTCTCCATGCCTATCGGATATAGCACAAGTTGTTCAGGATCTCACAAAGTGAAATTCTCTTTCAGACAAAGCATATTCTCTTCACATATGTGTCTGGTGAGTGACTGGGATTGATGGAAGGTCAAGTGAGAAATTGTGGTTACTTTCTCAAATAAAAATTTAAACTGCCTAGAGTTTACTGAGTGACCATTTTCATTTCTTGTTCATTTTTTCTTTGCAATCTTCTGACCTATTTTTAGCCAATGTAAAGCTTAAAAAATTCTATAAATTCTTTTTATTTTGAGTACACAAAAGAAAGATTAGGGCATTTACTCTTTTGAAATAACTTCAAAATGTATCTTATTCCTCCGTCGTCACCTTATTTTTTCTATTTTGAAATTTGGTTAGTTTCTTGGAAGTACTAAGCATCTCAGGCACTGTTCAGGGGGCATTAATGAGTCCTTTTCATCATGGGTGGCCCCTTTGCGTAATTGGAGACTTCACCAAATTATCTATTGCTAGCAATAAACCAAAGTCAGTTTTTACATGGAACTCATTTCTATGTAAATCCTGCTATGTGAGAGAGAAATGATTACTGATATGGGACCATCTACACAGTGGATATGTATTGCATACCAAATAAAATCTTTTGAAGCTTTTTTTTTTTTAAGAGACAGAAGAGTACTTGAGTTGAGGGGGAGGGGCCAAGAGAGAGGGAGAGAGAGAGTCTGAAGCAGGCTCCAAGGCCAGTGTGGAGCCTGACAAGGGGCTTGATCTCACAATCCTGAGATCATGACCTGAGCTGAAATCAAGAGTTGGACACTCAACCGACTGAGCCACCCAGGTGCCCCCAAAATAAAATCTTTTAACATAAATTTAAAGAGAACTAGAAATGAGGACCATCATTCCATGTTAATAATTATAAACCATTTTTTTCTTTCACTGTTTTTTTTGCAAGAGAATATGGATTTTAATATGTTACTATACTTTTTAATCCTACATGTTTAGAGCTTTGCTGAGATGTTAAAAAATATGTCTACATGCCTTCTTCATTATTCCTACATCCTAACAATTTATACTGGTGGCCCCATCTTCAGACTGCATAGTCATGCAGATGGTACAAATATAGATGCACTGATTACAACATTGGTCGTAACAGCATTCTAATTGGTCAGAGCCCAGGCTGTGATGTTTATCATATATTTCCAATATCTGCCCCCCTTTTTTTATTTTACTTTTTTTAATTTTAAGTAGGCTCCATGCCCAATGTGGGGCTGGAACTCACAACTCTGAGATCTAGAGTCACATGTTCTACTGACCAAGCCAGCCAGGCGCATCCCCCAACATCTCCCCTTTCTATGTTCTCATTCTCACTACAAACCTATTAAAAAAAAAATTGATCCATGAAAGGAATATTTACAATAGAGCCAATTTTAGAAACACATCACCAAATCATATTTCTAAACAGTTCTGGTCTTGAGAAGGTTTTTTTTTTTTTTAAAGATTTTATTTATTTATTTGACAGAGACAGAGATAGCGAGAGCAGGAACACAAGCAGCGGGAGTGGGAGAGGGAGAGCAGGCTTCCCGCCAAGGAGGGAACCCGATGTGGGACTCGATCCCAGGACCCTGGGATCATGACCTGAGCCGAAGGCAGACGCTTAACAACTGAGCCACCCAGGCGCCCTAGGTCTTGAGAAGGTTTTCAGGAAAGAGAAAAGAGATGACCTATCAATATAATGTAAACAAAAGATGAATTTAATAATGAATGAAAGCAAAATCTCTGTGGTTAATATCCAATCTTCAAACCTTATTTATCTCCCCTTTCTATGCCATATGTCATAAACTATGACACTGAATTATCGTCCCAAAATGTGATGAGCAATATTTAAAAATGAAACAATGGTATGAGGTATGAGAGAGTAGGGACTAATATGAATTCTGCTTTCTCAGAAGTTTCTCTAGGAAACTTCTAGTTGGACAAAACCTAAAAACTGAGGTTAAGTCATGAAGTTGTCAGTTAAAAACGATCTATTTTCTGTCTAGCCCCATTACTTTGTTTCAAAGATTTAATTCTGTTTTGATTAGAGGAATATATGCTCTGAACCTGCTAGATCTTTGGCTAATATACCCTGTTTCCCATATTAGAGAAACGTGCTATCTTTTACTATATTTTGATGATTATTTCTATGGTAATGTGGAGGCTAGTAATATCCATCTATCCACACAAAAACTGAATGCTGAATATGTTGATGTAATTTGGCAACACTGCTAAATTATGGCTTCTTTAAAGAAATGCCCTCCATCTTTTTTTTTTTTTCTTCTCTTGGTTAAAAGTCAAGACTTCTATGTGAAACTTGAAGTGATCGACAAACATAGGAACTCTCTAAAATGCACAAAACCATTGCCCAATGTATGGAAAAGAAGAAATCATTTTCCCTCTAAGATTACAAATTCAAAAAGGTGGACTGAGACAAAATATAATTACTTTCCTTTGACTTGAGCAAGTCACTGGGGTTAGCAATGTCAATCTCATGGGAAGTATAATGAAATCTCTGATGATCACTGAAGGTCTGGATCTTCACTTCACATTTCATTTGGAAGATACTCTACTAGTATTGGTGGAAATGAATGGGATTATTAGAAGCTTAACACATGTACTTCCTTGATATAATACATTTTTAGATATCTAGCATGGTGTGGGAAATGGGGAATCACATTAGCCAGATGTTTTGGTTAGCAGAAAGGTAGCGAATAATGGAGATGGTTTTCATCACTCTTTGATCCTTCCCATGTGCAATGGCTGGGAACTCTTCCTTTCCTTATTTTCATTTCCTGTTTAATTATCAAGGATGTACACTTGATAACAGAAAATAGGTATACTCCTGGGGAGTTTAGAAGAGGCTCAGCACAGTTGCAGGCATTGCTTCTTCTGTTGGCAATGAAGGCAGCTGTGGATTAAGGGCCCTATAACATAATGGTATGAATAGATAATATGGCTAATTGTAAGGGAAACATGTAGTGAATGCTAGGATGATAAGAGTCAATCTCTAGGTGTTAGATCAGGCCTTCTCTGACTCACCGGTAAAGGTGACAGAGGGATAGGAAAACCGCCAGATCTGATGTCTTCCCCTCAGGCCCTGTGAACTCAAATTTTAAACGTTATCATCCCCTTTCCCTCAGGACCAACCCTACAATGCCATTATCTCTTCCATCTTTCAATGTGGCAAAAACTCTAGGCCTTGCTTTCTTTAGGATTAGGTTTGATCTTAAGAGCTGTGGTCATCACCAGTTAGGTTCACCAATATCTAGTTACCCTCTGTTTCAGACAGATCTTTCTCTTCTTCTTGGTAGATGGCAGAAATGAACTTCTTAGCAACCTTGTTTCCTTAAAGTTGGTTGGGGCCAGTAACTAGTTCTGGATATGAATTGTGAACATACACGATGTATGTCAACCAATGACTGAAGAGATGTTGTTGCATAAATAATCTGTTCTCTCACACCTTGGGTAAGAAAACTCTGAGATATGTTTTCCCAAGTTTCTCAGTGCTATTACACTTCAGTTGCTTATAATGGTAACTTACTTGGAAATATACCCTTTATTGGATCTTTTCCTTTTCTATCTCTGTCTTGCTTTCTTCTCTCCTTTTGGTATTTCCTAGGGTTGTCTTCCACTAAATTATTTGCACTAAAATCATTTTGGAGCAGTTTTAAAATATTTTCATAACCCTTAAGTACCCCTTCTAAGAGGTGGAACCAAATTCCCTCCCTTAATTCACCTAGACTTATTAACTTGTTTCTAACTAATAAGGTATGGTGAAAATGTAGGGATAAAAGTACTCCTTACTATTTCCCTTGAATCACTTGTTCTGGAGGAAGCTAGCTACCACGTTATGTGAATGTTCACATAGTTCTATAGAGAGGTCCATATGATAAGGAACTGGGGTCTCCTGCAAACAGCCATGTGAGTCAGCCATCACAGAAGCAGATCTCCTGGCCCAATCATGCCTTCAGATAACTTCAGTCCCAGTCAACATCTTGACTGCAACCTTTTGAGAGGTCCTAACACAGAATCATATAGCTAAGCCACTTTGGGATTCCTGATTCTCAGAAATTATGTAAAATAGCTTGTTGTTTTAAACTGCTAATATTTTGTTGCACAGCAATAAATAACTAATTTACCTTGTCTCAGAGATTGCATCTGGGATACATCAAAGCTGTAACAACTCTCTTGTTTGAGTAAAATGTACTGAGGCCATGTGCAAAATAGAAAATAGAAACATGGCCTAAGTCCATCTGACATTGGATTCAATGGGTCCATGGATAACCTGTAGTTATTTACCTAATATTTGTGTGCTTAAAAGGATGGATATATTTAGCAGTTGATAGAACTTCCCTATTGAATCCTTGACCTTTGGAATAATATCCATTAGAGTGGGAAAGGCCACATACAAGCCCCTGAAATTTCATCTCACCGTGCAAGATAATAAACCAGAAGCATCCTAGGTGGAAGAGCAGAGATTAGTGCCACTTTCAAAAACTAAAGAATGCAGATAATTGCCTCTGCAAAAACCAAAATGGACCATGGTGAATAATGTTACGCTTCCAAAAACTTAATAAAGTGGTAGCCCCAATTATAGCTGCTATGGCAGATATGATGTATTTATTAAATCAGAGCAATACAGTTTCTGGCACATTGTTTGAGACTGATGATCTGACGGGAGTGTTTCTTCAATCAAGAAAGAGGATTGGAAGCATTCACATTCACTTGGGATGAACAAGAATTTATAGCCTTGAATCAGGGATATATTGTCAAACTATGTAGTGTGTGGAGTCTCTAGTGAGCCTCAATAGAAGAATTGCATCGCAGCCCCTTAACATTGTGGAGTAAGGTCATGCTATATATAGCAGGAAAAATTTTCCCATCCAAAATCAGTTCCTGATGTAGAGCATTGATAGAGACCATCATTCCTATCCTTAACAACAAAAACATGTCATGTAAGCTACTATAAGATTATAGTCTTTCAGAAGCTCTTCAGAGAGCTGAGGATGTAAAGAAATCCAAATGAGTCACAAAACAAGTCCACACATAGCCACAAATTATTTCCCATGGGGCCTTCGGTGAAACACAGCAACAGTGTGTGAATGCTAGGTACAGGGAAAGAAGACTAAGAGATACAGCCCCAAGGTGCATAGAGCCCTCATCAGGTGCAAGGATGCAGGCTGCTAGAGGCTGAGGGCAGAGCAGGAGAGTTCAGAGACATGACTCTGAGGTGGATGTAACCTTTACCAAGCATAAGACCATGGAAAATTCGGGCCAGGGAAGCCATGTAGAAAGTCAGAAGGCAAAGAAAATTCCCCAGCACTACATAATACTAGCAGTTGGGTTGTAAAGAAACATCTTTGGCATCTTTCTGTGTTCAGGAAATACCTGAGCTCATCATCAAAATATCTGAATCCAGTGGTGAATTGGATCCAACTAACGCTGCAAAACATTTATTTTTGTTCAGAACTTTTTTTTATACGATTAAGAAACTAATTTAAAAAGAAAGTGACTTATCTAAACTAACACAGATGTCTAGGGGCAGCACCAAGACTAGAGCTGGGTCTTCCCACTTCTTGTTTAATTCCTTGTCTGCTGTACCATGTATAGTACTATAATTAGATGAAAAACACTATTCTATACATCATCAGTCTCCTTGATCTTTTCTCAAAAAGTTTGAAGTTGAATCACAATTGCCTGAAATTCTTTTTAAAGTCTAGAATATTGAAAATGTAATCTTTGATTTTTTTTAGCTCAAAATTTTTAGAAAATTCTAAGGTGGTATTGCTTATGTATATTTAGCTACGCTCAAATACAAGTAAGTCCTGTGGATGTGGTAAGTGGGAATGTGAAGACAAGGTAGATAATGTTAACCATATAAAGAAGAATTATGTGCAATGATTAAATCCAAAGACCGTGGAGCCAGATTGCTTGCATTGGGAAAATTGCCTAACCTCTCTGCCTCATTATTTGCAAATGGGATTAATAATAGTATCTACATCATTGGATTGTTGTGAATATTAAAAAAGTTAAAACATGTGAAAAGCAATTAGAATAGTACTTAATAATATTTTCTGTTTTGTGTCCTATCTGGTTAAGAAATGAAGTTAAGATACCAGGAAAATGGGTTTTTATAGTGACCAAGTCTTGGGTTTATATCTTGTCTGAATAATTTTGAGGGGATATTTACTTCTGCTGTATGATTTTTTTAAGGATGGCATAAAGAGTTGTAGTAGAACTTGTTTAAAATATAAATAGATTTTCAACTTATAATTAAAAAGGATTAGCAGATATTACGGTTACTCTAATAGATATAGCAATAACTGTCTTCCTTCATAACTCTCCCTTTCCCATATAGGCTAGAGCAGGAGAGATGAAATTAGTTTCCTTTAAACATAAACCTTTTCTTCACAACAAAGTGGGAAAAAATGACAATCACTAAAAAGACATTGGGCCTGTTTGTCCTTGTGTTCTGTCCCAAAACCATGTTTTTTTTTTTAAAAAAAAAATCTAAGTAGGTTATTAAATGCAGGACCAGGAAAAACGAGACGCCATTGGATGGGGAGATGGATGTTAACCAATGGTGAAGACCTGTCCTAAGTAAGCCTCAGTAATGGGAATTGATTTCTTTAAATAAAAGCAGTATCAGAAGAAAAGAGGTCTTTAAAAGATGTATTCATGAAATTTCAGCAGAATGATGCAAAGACGTCTGATGAAAAATAACTTCCTTACATTCCAGCCATAGAGCCTGGAATGTTCACCATTCTGTGACAACTTCTTAAAATGAATATGGACAAGGACTGGAGAAGGGCGTAAATGATAAAGTCAAGGATTGCTGGCGAAAGTGTGGAAGATTATTTTTCTTATTTAGAGTTTTCTAATGTGCTATAATGTGGTATGTGTAATTGAAATAGTCAAGACCACAAAGTGCATTTAAAACAAAATAAGGTGTAATAAGGGTAATTCATTTACTTAAAAGAAGGACACATGCTAGAATTAATCTGATGTAAATAATCACATAAGTCACCAATCCCTCACCCTGCCTCCAAGTAAAAAAAATTAAATGTTCACAAAGATAATCTGGTACGGCTTACTAAAAGAAATCTTGAATGTTACCTTAAGACCATAATCATTAAGTCTTACGGTAATGGAAGAGGTAGTGGTATGTTTTAAAAAGCAAAGTTGTTTAAAATTAATTATTATGGGTATGTATTAATACTATATTTGGAAGTTTTCATCGAAAGATTGAAAAGGAGATTTTTAAAAATCCTCACATGATTATGGGAAATGCATGCAGAGGTTCTGAAGTCAGAAATTTGTTTTTAAATAAAATGACAATTGTTTGGTTTTAATATAACATGGGGAACCACTGACTATATCTGTTAAGTTTGATAAGCAGCAATTGAAGGAATAAATATAAGATATTTATTTTGACGGGCACTGATTAGCAAAGTCAGTCCATGAAATATTGCAGGAGAGCACAAGAAACATAAGGAGGGTAACCTATGATATTCATAGTTATTCATGACATGTATATTAGAAAGTAATGCTGTATGATTTTTTTAAGATTCTTTAAGAATCTTATGATTCTTTAAGAGAGATCTTTTCTAAGGCAAATATTGTATTTTAAAAGTACAATGTTAGAAGATTAAAGCCAATACATATTCTGAAAATGAATGTGGACAAGGACTGGAGGGTGGCATAAATGAAAAAGTCAAGGATTGCTACTGAGAGTGCGGAAGATTATTTTTCTTATTTAGAGATTTTTTAAATATGCTATATTGTGACATGTGGTTGAAAGCCAGACCCTCAGGCAGCAGCTTTTGAATTAGACAAGCGCATACAGTCCTGTGCAACTGCAAGCAGATGTGCCTGGTGATCTAGAGGTGTTCCCTGGGCGGTAGTTGCCCAAATCGTGTCTCCAGACCCGTGTATAAGCTTCCGGCTGGGAGGCAAAGAGAGAGGGCGTGAAAACGCAGTGCGCACCAGCCCACGCTCACGTTGCTCGTAGGCTCGTGGGGGTGTTGCCACACCAGAAGCCTGCCCCTCAGGCCAAAGCTCCGGGAAGTGGAGACAGGCCTTCTTCTCAGAAGCGGGGCGGGGGTCGGGGTACGCGTTCCAGCCTGTGCAGCACCCTAAGTCTCTGAGGGTTACCGTCCCGTGGGACCCCGGAATACAAGCCCCCTGGGCATCAGAGCCAGGGACAGCAAGGGGCATCTCCTGGGTGGCAGTCATAAAAAGACCAGGACACCAGACATGTGTAAAAGCTCCCCTCCAGGGGACAGTGGCACTCTGGAGTGTGGCAGAGAGCGTGGCAGAGGGCGAGCCGGCGAGCATGAAAATGGCGCGCAGCGGCTGGACTGAGGCAGAGGGAACCTTAGAGATGGCACCCGCACGGAAAGGAAAAAAAAAACACGAGACAGAGACAGAGACAAAAGAAAAAACAAGAAACAAATCTTGAGTTAAAAAAAATTAAAAAGTGCCTGCCGGTTGGAGCAAGGCAGAGGGAAAACTCGAAGGTGGCAGCCTCCAGTCTCTGTCCCTGGAAAGCATCTGAACAGGCCCCCAGAAGTGTGTCGAATCAGGTGTCTGTCCCTCGGGCCAACGCTCCCAGGCAAGCATGTGCGCCTCTCCCACGTCGAGGCTGGGCACCCCGGGGTCGGCAGCTCCCACACCGGTCCTGAAGCTGGTGAGTCCGAGCGCGGGCCCTTTAAGGGCCCCGGTCACTGTAGCCGCGTGGGTCTTGTGGACGCCAGCCCGAGTTGGCGTTCAAAGCTAGATGTTTGGGGGCTTGTCTCTCAGGTGCCGGTTGTAAAAGTTGGGGGTGTCTGATGTGGGGTTGAAACCCTCTGCGCTTCAGTGAGAGGTTGCGGCGTTTGAATTCTCTCCTCACCGTGGGTGTCCGCCAGGGAGCTGCGGAGGATCCTCGGGGTGGTGATGGGGCTTTTGGCGAGACTGGGTCTCAGCCTCCCCGACGTGCTTCGCCTCGACCTTCTCTCTTTTGCCGCAGGCTAGGGTGGCTCAGACAGTAGGTTTTGCAGAGAGAGTAGTTCTTTCTGTAACAGCAGATTCAGTGTGTTCCTAGGAGGAGGTGAGTTCGCATCCTTTTCCGTCGCCATCTTGAACCGGAAACTCGTAAATCTGTACATTGAATCGAGACCTTAACAGAAACTTGAGTGTCTATTGATAAAAAAAAAATTGTAATTTTAATCTTTGCTTCTTGTGAATCTGTGACAGAAGGGTCGTCTTTATTTCTGAAGCAAATAGGTTAAAGAAAATGTTGTGACAGGCTGAGAAGTTCTTATATTATGGGTATCATGTCCCTACTTTTTCATGACCGAGACTCAAAATAAAATGATTGCGTTATTAAAGGAGTCTGTTACACTGACTCCATGAAATCTTTACTCAGCGATGTGTCTCATAATGGAAATAAGTAAGGGGCTGAAAATATGGCTACATGCATGAGATATTTTCATAATTTTTCAACTTGGATTTGTGGAAATTATTTATGATCTATTATTATCTCTTAGCCTCCAACTTAAAGAGTCAAGAAAGTGAAGGGCAAATTTTGCAAGATCGCCACTTTGAGAGACCATTCCATTCAATATTTGTTATAACAAATCCCAACATCTGTTAAAATGGTTCTCATCTCTTGGCTTTAAGGAATCATAATTATAAAAAACACAATGGTGAGATCCAAGCATTATGGTATGTTTAGAGGCTGAAGGCAAAGTGCCTTGAGCTTACATAGTATCAGAGTCTTTCAGCAGTCTGGCATGCAAGATCGAAGTCAACCTTATAAATTAATAATTGACAAAACACATATGAGATTTTTTTCCTCGAAGGGTTCATCAAAAAATTTATCTCAGTAGAACCAGGTGTCCTTCAAGATTACAAGATAGTTTTTGCTTGTTTGTTTGTTTTCCTGGAAGTTACGCTTTAAATTTGCAGTGTAACTCTAACAGGAATGAGTTTACTTATTATCAGAATAGATTGAAAAGCCTCTTGAGAAGGAGTTTGTTTAAACCCGTAGAATCAATGTTCTATACAACTGTATGTGACATGAACTTCTGAGGAATATTTAAAATGTTTATATCATGTGGTGGGTGAAGGGGAGAGGGGGAGCATTATGTAGTACTGTTATCCAAATGTAGCCATTGTACCAATTCCCCTGGAGATCAAAACATAATTTTCTTTTGCTCTAAAACTGAGGTTTTCAAATTGAGTCTGTTTCCTTGGTGACATACGGCAGGATTTCAATAGTACCCAGAGCTGCTTGATAAACAGTGTATAGCTCTTGCTAAAATATTTTGGGGGCAAACATTTTTATAACAACACAAATTATACAAATATGGATAAATAATAACGGCAATGCAAAATTCTCACGCTTAAGGAGAATCACTTTGAGCTGGGCCGTCAGAACAACAAAAGGCATGTATACATATTCTCTGCCATTTGTGTTAATTGCATTGAAATGCTTTAGAGGTAATGCTCTAAGAAAAATAGGAATTTGATTAAGAATTTCAGTATTTTCACCCCTGTGATCACCAGGGCTAATATTTAAAAACTGTTGGTAGCCTAGATAAAAAGTATCAAAGAAGAACCCAAATGAGTAAGTAGCTATTCATTGTCTAGTCATAATAGACTACTTAGTAACTGTCTCTACAACTTTATTCCTACTGCATATGATACCATCATCACCCTGTGGGTCCATCTCCATCTTCAGGTTCTGAGATCTGCCCCATCTTATCAGGGAAGAGATTTCAGGAAATACAGATCTATGCCTGGGACACTAAAGATCAAGTCAATTTTGTTAGTCTTGATGTGACCCTGGCTCCTTAGTTCTAGTACCCGGGCTTCTGCTCTGTTCTTAGATTTTAAACACCTATTTATAACAAATTCTTCTTCTTATTTTTTTTAATTACTTGAGTCCTAACATCTTCCTAGTTTCCCAGCTCCTAAAATATAGGGTCCGTGTCCAAATGCTGTTCTCCAAGCTCTTTCTCTCTATTGTCTCATCCCCTTTCTCTTTTTCCCTTCTGTTACGAAGCTATCACTATCTTGTCAGGAATGTATTGTACTATTTGTATATTCCTAGTGCTGACACGCGCTAGCATATATATATGTGTGTGTGTATGTATATATATATATACATACATATATATCAGGTTTTCAATAAACTTGTCTCAAGTGAACGTGTCACCCTAGATTTCTGCTCCTTTATTATAGAAGACAAGAGTAACTAAATCCATCACAAAACCATCTTACTCTTAGCTAAGCCTATGCAAGGCATCCTGAAGAATGTCTAAGTAGAATAGTCTTCTACTTCAGGTTCAGATGTCATATTCCACACATACAGGGTGATGGATATTCAAAAGTGGTTTCCCTCACACATTTAGCTTATCCCCATGCTTTTGTCATCTGGCTTTCATGATTAGTTTTATATTCTCCTTATCATCCTTTCTTTCTGTCAGCCCCTAGAGCTGCTCTGTGATTTTTAACTTTTTGGTTTCCTCCTGAAAAGTCTGTCCTAGAGGCTGGGTTGTTTGTCCTCCTCAGTCACTTCTAATTCAGTCATTGGGTAGGGAGTGGGAGAGAGGGTTTTCAGATCTTGAAAGTAGGGTGGGGAGGCACAGAAGCCTCTGTAAGGACATTGCCAAAGTGGGGAATTTGAAAGACTAGTATTCCTTTACTTTTGCAGATAGGGATTGTCATTCACTTCTTTATTATGTTAATCAAAGAGCTGGTGATACAGCATTACAAATACATCTGCCCTTTAGGAGCTATTCTTTTCTGTTTTTATTTTGAAAGAATGTCTCCTAATCCACTCTGGGTTGCATTGTGAAAGGTTCCTTCTATATCCTCCTTTTATAACCTTGCTCCCTGTACTATAGGTTTTCCTCTAGTACTCCAGCCATTGTGGGTGCCAGGTTTTAGAAAACAGTCAAGTGGAGGTGGGGTGGGTGTTTGGACTTGTTTAGTATTGCTACAGATGCCTGCCGACACACATATTTCAGTTTGCTGGGCTTATCTAACTTCTCATATGGCAACTGCTTAACTGGACACAATTTTTTACCTGTCACCGTATTTTTTAAATCCTATGCTGTTCTTGACAATAAAGTTCTCATCCATTCCCATTCCTGCCATCAGTGTTAGCCCTGTTTTAGCAGTTAAATATATTTTTCTCAGTAATGTTAAGTACTTGTACAACATTTAGTCTTTTGGATCAAGACAAATTCTCAAGACAATGAGAACCCTGATTTAGGAATCTAGTCCATGAAAATACAGAACCAAACCTTGTTTCCTTACAAACCAAGCTTGAGCTCTTTGGTGACTGTAGTGGACAGCACGTGTTTTCAATCTCCTCTGGTGATGAAACTTTTATTTCTTGTTGGAAACTCTTTTTTTTTTTTTTTTTTAATTATATGAGGCTAGTTCTCTCCTTTCTGGCTATGGAGGGACAGGGAACATGGCATAGGGCAGGCAAATCAAAGTAACCTATCTCCCTGGCCACCGATGTTCAATGACAACGTCTTCAGGCTGATTAGAGACTCTCAGGGAAGTTCCAGCCAGAAATAGTAAGGAAGTCTATCAAAACAAAACAAAACAAAACAAAACAAAAGCTACTAGCTTGTAAGTGGGTAACACTGATAAGGGTAGCCATTGATAATCTTGTCCATTCTAAAGAAACCGAAGAAAAAGCCAACAGAGACAGAAGGTTCTGAGAGATGGCCAGAGGGGCAGTGTCCCCTGTCTAACCATGCTTGAAACCTCAGGACCTACCTACATTTCTGAACTTTCCAGTGATAAGAATTCATGCATAAGCTCCTTTTCTTCCCAAGCTAGCTTGAGTGGGTCTTCTGCTACTGGCAATCTAATGAGTCCTATTTGACATTGTAAATACAAATTGAACCACTTATCATGTTATTTACTATCTGAGACCAGGGAGTTGTCTTACTTCAGATAAAGGAATACTATAGGAGACGTGCACTTGTATCTGAACTGGCTAAAGTAAAGAAATCAACATAGCAACGAGGTGAATAAAGAAATATTCTTTCAAGAGACTGGAACTATAGCCACAAAACCAGTATTCCTGTATGCTTTTTCCTAGTGACTTCAATTATTACATAGCTAAGGGAATGCAAGTATTAACTTCATTTAATGGGGTATCCTAGGAGAGTCAAAATCTTTCTAAAACAAGATAATCAAATTTGGATGGGCAGGAAGATAGAGAAGTATAAGAATGAAGGAATGTGGAATCAGTCAGATACTAGTAAGGAATTCTGGTCTATTAAGTAGAAAAAATGATAATCATTTTTATTGGCTATTATGGCTCTCAGTGCTGTCTATGTGCATGCACAGCACATAGTTCTATTCCTTGCAAAAAGACTGCAAGTATTAATAATTCTATTTTATAAGAAGGAAACTAAGGCTTAGAAGTTGGTAAAGGCTATAGAGTTAAGGCATAGGGGTAAAGTTTGAACTCAAATCTTTTAAATTTCAAAACCGAAAGGACTTCCCTCCCTGCCACTCTACCACCCTACTCCCTTGAAACAGGGACACCAAAGGGTGCAGTGACTGACAATCATCAGGTTTTATCAGAAGACCCCAAGATGGGCAGGAAAAATCACTGAAATGGCAATCCTATTTTTGGATATCTTCTTGGGCTGAAAGAATATGGCCACAGAAAGGTGATCAGCATAGTTTCATAGTTTAGGAAATGGACTATGGAGCCAGGGTCCCTGGATTCCAATTATGACTGCAGCACTTGCTAGTTGTTACCTCTTGCACAAGCTATGTAACCCCTTTGTGTTTTGGTCTCCCCATTTTATTTATTTATTTAATTTTTAAAAGATTTATTTATTTATTTATTTGAGAGAGAGAGTGAGAGAAAGAGCACAAGAGAGGGGAGCGGGAGAGGGAGAAGCAGACTCCCTGCTGAGCAGGTAGCCCGATGCGGGACTCGATCCCGGGACTCCAGGATCATGACCTGAGCCGAAGGCAGTCGCTTAACCAACTGAGCCACCCAGGCGCCCATGGTCTCCCCATTTTAGAAATGGGGCTATTAATATATACCTCTTAGGATTGTTATGATAATAACATTCATTAATGCTTGTAAAGCTTTTAGAAGAGCACTGGTTGCATAGTAAGCACTACGTAAATGTTTATTAAATAAAGAAAAAATCAGAAACTCTTTTTTTTTTTTTTTTTTGTATTTTAGTTTTTGAATTGGTTCCTGTAGGTCAGGATTTGGCGGTGTTTTCGTTTTGGGCTGGATTATATCTTGTTGTGGGGGCTGTCCTGTTTAGTAGCATCCCTGGCCTCTACTCACTAGATGTCATTAGCAGAGCTCCACCCCCCCACCTTTGTGACAACAATAATTTTCTCCAGACATTGACATATTTCCCAATGGGGGCGAGGGAACAAAAATTGTCCCCTTTGAGAATCATTGCTCTTGATGGAAGAATTAATAGTCTGTAGATCTTTATGTATAATTATTAGCAGTTAAAAGTTATAAAGTGGAGCCCGTTGCTACATGTCACTACTACTACAGACGTTTCAAAGTTAAAACATAGAAATTTGTTCCAAAAGTTTTTTAAGGAGTAAGATGTTGTCACCAGCTTGCTATATAGTCTACTCAGTTTCATTGCTTTTTTTTCCTAAATATTAATTCTCTATTCAGTATGCTCTGGTCTTTCCATTTCTGTGTGTATTTCCCCTCTGTGCCTTTCTCTGTGTAGCAACGCCGCATGTCTACCAGCAGGTGGTATCCATGAGTAATGTGATCTACATCTTTGCCTTTGCAGGCGTGATCAGATTACCTCTCCCCACACTGCTGTGCGGAGGCTTAATGGCGAGAGCTCTGTAGGAATATTCTCTTTCTTTCCCCTAACTTGGGGGGTGGGACGATGTTTTCAAAAAGACTTTCGGAGGGCTGCTTGCTACATTTTATGTAACAGCAGATATTACGTATAACTCTACTATTTGAGTTGGATGGCATTACTTGTTAGCAGAATAATAGAGGCATTCATTTGCTTTGCTGGATAGTCAGAATTCTGCTACTTTGGGGTTTTTTTGTTTTTTTTTTTTTAAAGATTTTATTTATTTATATGACAGAGACAGCGAGAACAGGAACACAAGCAGGGGGAGTGGGAGAGGGAGAAGCAGGCTTCCCGCTGAGCAGGGAGCCTGATGTGGGACTCGATCCCAGGGTCCTGGGATCATGACCTGAGCCAAAGGCAGACGCTTAACGACTGAGCCACCCAGGCGCCCTCTGCTACTTTGAATACCCAGATTATGTTATTTCACTCTTCTTAACTGACCACCAATTATTGCATTCCACAATTACACGTGGCAATATGGGGATTGGCTTAAGAGGATAATAAAAGAAGCCCGAATAGTAATATCTTTATCTTCTGCATTTTAAATGCCCATAAAAGCGCATCATCTCCTCTTCATATATTACAGTCATAATGTTGATGCATTTCAGTTCTAGTAATGAATCATAATCATATGGAAATAAATAAACATTTTCATATGTCAGGGGGTATTTAAAGGTATCTATTCATTACAAAAGCTTTCAGATTTCAAGAAGATATATATTAGATAATAATATTATGGTTTGTGTTATAAAATTTCAATATATTACAATCTTTTCCCTTTGCATGCAGCTATCTGAGTCTATCAAATTTTTCTTCTCTGGATTTTACGTTCTGGTTCTTAATTCAGCATAGGGGAACCTACATCCCTATTATTGTATAGTCTAAATAGATTGGACCTGCTCTTTGGAAAATGGGTACAGGAAAACTTCAGAAATAATGTAGTCATTTTTGAGCCCCAAAAGGTGGAATTAAAAACAAAACTTTTCCTGGAAGTAGAGGATTAAAAAAAAAAAGTTGAAGAGTAGGAGTCTAAATTAATTTAATTCATCTGACACATTGGAAGGATTTTGTGGTTTCCCTTCCCTTGGGTCACTTCTGTACTTGCTATGGAATCAAATTGAGCCAATCATTTCCTCCAGCTTCACAATTTATCTGGTCTTGTATTCCAATCAATATTGTAGTGATTGGTATTGATCTTGAAGAGTTGAAATGACTGGCTCAACCATGCCTTGGTTTGGTCAATTGTTAAGTATAGACCTAGTGCTAAGAGTTCTGTTCTTCATGAAATTATGATCAAATAAATGACCCCTAATAGAGCTTTGACAGCTTAATAGATTATCCTCAATTAGTAAAATAAAGTGAGGCTTTATCAACCAGTAAGTGCCAGGTAATTCTAAAAATACTTCCATTTTAAAAATTAGTAGAAGTTTAGAAAATATATTTTCATAATATTATTATTATTATTTTTAAAGATTTTATTTATTTATTTGAGAGAGAGAATGGGATAGAGAGCATGAGAGTGGGGAGGGTCAGAGAGAGAGGCAGACTCCCTGCTGAGCAGGGAGCCCGACGTGGGACTCGATCCCGGGACTCTAGGATCATGACCTGAGCCAAAGGCAGTCGCTTAACCAACTGAGCCACCCAGGCGCCCTATTTTCATAATATAAGATTTTCTACATTATGAAAAATTTGAGCTGTCTTCATCATCATTCATCCTTCATTCACGTTTGTTAATCATAACATTTTGTCATATCTATAAAATATATAGAGATATAAATATATATATGTGTGTGTGTATATATATATATATATATATATTTTTTTTTTTTAAAGAAACTATTGCTGGAAATCCCTATGTATATCATCCTGATGTCATTCCTATTTATCCTTCTCCAATCATTCTCCAGAGTTTAGTGTTTACCTTCTCATGTAAGTTTTTACTACATTTGTTGTTATTCTGCCTGTTTTATAATAAATGGTCTCATAGTCAGTATTTTCTCTGATAGCTTGTTTTTTAATTCAAATTAAATTTTATAAGATTCATCCATATTGATACAACTCTTACATAGATGAGTAGAGTGCTATTTATTTATCCAGCCTTCAACTGAAGAACATTTAGGTGGTTTATAATTGGTCTCTCTTACAAGTAGTACTGCTATGAGCATTTGTGTACATGTCCCCTTGTGTACATGTGTGAGAGGGTCTCTAACAGAGAATTGTTACATCATAGGAAATGCATCTTCAAATTTATCAGATATCCCCAAATTACTCTTAAACTTATAGTTTCTCTAGCCATGTATAAAAGTGTTCTTCGTATTGTACGATCTCATCAACTATTTGGTATTATTAGACTTTATTTTTATTTATTTTTTGCCAGGTATGAAATTGTATCTTACTATGGTTTTATTTTGCATTTATGTGATCACCACCATGTTGCCCTATGTTTATTTGCTATTAGTTTTTGTTTTTCTGAAAATTTTTTGTTCATACCCTTTGTAATTTTTTTTTTTGGTTGTTTGACTTTATTCTTATTGATTTACAGAATATCTGTCTCCCATCTTAACTCCCTCAACTTCCAATCTTATTTTGTTATTTGTAGTATCCCATGGTTTTGTAGGTTATTTTTTAAACAATTATATTTAAATTTTATTTCCCTCATGTTAAAAACAGTTACATTTTCTTCAGTATTAAATAAATAATATATCTTTACATTAAAGTATTCAAATGATACACATAAATATAAGAAAGTTAAGATCTCCTGAAATCTCACCATCCCTATATAAAACTGCTAATATTTTAGTTAATCTCCTAATGCATCTTTTGTGCATTCACCCACATTCCTAGACACATACTTTTACATGTAATTGGATCATATAATTGTCCTTCTTTCTCTTCCTGCCTTATTCTGTCCTCCATTTCCATATTCTGCTACTTTTTCCACATTTCCATATTCTGTCACTCCAGGTAAGGCACGTTAATAACCTTGATTTTCAAGCCAGCAATGACATATCAAATCCTTCTCACGCTTTGACAATCTGCAGGTCTCTTCTGTGACCAGTTGAAAAAACTCGCTGCTTCTACTAATGGCTCATATGATTTGGCCAGACCCACCTGGATAATCTTCGTATCTTAAGGTCAACTCTGCCTATAATGTAACCACTGGAGTAAAATCTATCATATTCAAGGTCCCAAGTATTATGCAGGGCATGTACACCAGGGGGGTAGAAATTCTTGAGGGGTATCCTAGAATTCTGCTTACCGCAGTCTGCCATCTGGCCCCCAAAGATTCAAGCCCCTGCCAAGTGCACAACACATTCAGTGCCTCCTGAGGATTGCGAGTCTCACACCATTACAGCATTGGCTCACATCCAGAATCTCCTCTAAATCTCATTAGCTCCAAAGGCTAAACTCTCAACATTTAAGTCATCTAAATCATATGCAAATGAGGCTCTTGAGCATAATCCATTAAGTGTAACTCCTGGGGCATAATTAATCCTTGTCTGTGGACCTGTAAAACTAAAGAGAGAACTTATATGACCCCAACACTCCCTACATACAACTGTAGGATTAATACTGTTAACAGTACAGGCATTCCAATTCAAAGAGGGCAACATGGAAAGTAAAAAGGAATCATTGGTCCAGCGCAGTTCTGAAATTTGGCCAGGACAACTTTTTAGCCTGAGTTCCTTGATCAGGTTTCAGGATTTGGAGATAATCCTTCACAGCTTTCTGATCTACCCCCTGAGTTCTCATTTGTGGCTGGAGGGTGTTGGCTGTGTTCTATCCACTCTTGGTTTCACCGTCTTAGTCATATTCCCTTTTCTATGAAAGGTAGCATGTGCATATATCTGAGTAATTGTACCAGCCTGCTTCTTTCCAGTAGAAATTGGGCATCCAAAAGCTTCCTTTCATTTGTATTCTTTCTGTTCCTTTGTAATTTTCTTAAAAACTTTTGTGTTTTATATTTATTTTTTTGCATTTATATTTTTTGAGAGATATTGTTCCATAGTTCTTTTTTCTTTTCTTTTTTTTTAAAGATTTTATTTATTTATTTGAGACAGAGAGAATGAGAGAGAGAGAGCACATGAGAGGGGGAAGGGTCAGAGGGAGAAGCAGGCTCCCTGCCAAGCAGGGAGCCCGATGTGGGACTCGATCCCGGGACTCCAGGATCATGACCCGAGCCGAAAGCAGTCGCTTAACCAACTGAGCCACCCAGGCGCCCCATAGTTCTTTTTTCTTATAATATCTTTGTCTGATTTTTGATATCACAATGAAGTCTTACCCCATAAAATAAATTAAACTATATATCTTTCTCTTCAATTTTCTGATAGATAAAGATAGTGTGTAAAGTTGGTATTTCTTCCTTAAATATTTTGTAGAATTCACCAGTAAACCTATTTGGGCCTGAGGTTTTCAAGTATGGATTCCATTCTTTAATGTGTATAGACTTATTCAGGTTATAAGGTTATGTATTTTTTCTTGATTGAGCTCTTACAATTTGTGTCTTTCAAAGGATTTGTTCATTTCATCTAAATTTTCTAATTTATTGGTATAAAGTTGTTCACAGTATCTCAAGCTCTGTAGTGATTTCCTTTTTATTTTATGCCCGGTATTGATAATTTGTGTTTTCTTTTTTGCTGATGAGCTTTAATAGAGGTCTTCAATCTTATTGATCTTTTTATCTTTTATTTTTGGTGGGCGGGGAGGAGCAGAGGGAGAGGGAGAGAATCCCAAGCAGTTTCCATGCTGCGCTCGTCGGACTTGATCTAACAATCCTGAGATCATGGCCCAAGCTGAAATCAAGAGTTGGACGCTTAACCTACTGAGTCACCCAGGTGCACCTCTTATTATCTTTTTAAAGAACCAACTTTGGTTTCATTGATTCTATTGATTGGTTTTCTGTTTTCAGTTTCCTTTGTATTTATTATTTTCTTCCTTCTTGCTTTGGGTATAGTTGGCTGTTCTTTTTCTAGTTTATAGTGGAAAAGATTAAATCATTGATTTGAGACCTTCTTTTCAGCATTTAATGACTAAAATTTTCTCTAAGTACTGCTTTAGCTACATCCCAAAGATGTTGATGTGTTGTGCTTTTATCAGTGGTTCAAATATTTTCTAATTTTCTTTGTGAATTCTTGACCCCTGAGTTGTTTAAATGTAAGTTGTTCAATTTCCAGATATCTGGGGCTTTTCTATATGTATTATTTTTTTGATTTGTAATTTAATTCCATTTTGGTCAGGGAACACATTGTATAAACTTTTAATCCTTTAAACTATTTTTAAGATTTATTTTATGAGCCCTCATGGTCTATCTTCATGTATATTTTATGAGGACTTGAAAAGAATATGTATTTTCAGTTGTTGAATATAGTGGTATATAACTGACAATTAGGTTAATGTGGTTATTTTTTCCCCCAGTTTTATTGAAATATAATTGACAAATAACATTGTGTAGGTTTAAGGTGTACAACATGATAATTTGATACATATGTATTGCAAAATGATTACCACAATAAGGTTAGTTAACATATCCATGACCTCACATAGCTACTATTTAGTAAATGTGGTTATTAGTGTCATTTGATCTTCTGTATCTTTACTGATACATATTCACACCTTCACCATTTTGGGTTTAAAATTTTTTTTTTCTGTAGACTCAAGTTGCTTTCTAGACTATTTTCCTTTAGTATATCTTGTAGTACAGATCTGTGAGCTATAAAATCTGTTTTTATTTATATGAAAATTTGTTCATTTTCATCTTTAGAGTTTAATCTTTTCTGGATATGAAATTCTTGATTGACAACTTTTTTCCTTCAGGCCTATAAATATGTTATTTCAATGTCTTTTGACTTCAAGAGTTTCTGATAAGTCATATGTTATATGATTATTATTTTTCTGCATAAAATATGCCACTTTTCTCTGTTTTTAAGATTTTCTCTTTATTTTTGGCTGTTGGCAGTTTGAGTATGTGTCTAAAAGAGCTTTTATTTTTATTTTTAAATTTTGCTTGGAGTTGTTTGACATTCTTGGATGTAGCTCTAAGTCAAGAGTAGATGTCCTTTGTGGTCTCTGTTAGATTTTCCTCTGTGTCCCTTGAGATCTACCCCATTGCTCGTAGTGTCATTCTTAGCAGTGATTTGGGAAGTTTATACTCTGAATTTTGCTTTTTCTTTCCTTTGGTTTTTATACTGCCAAGATTTCCCCTTTATTTAATCTTCTTTCCCAGGTCTGAACTCAAGATTTCTAGAACTTTACCTAATAAAGCTGTACTTTGTTTTTTTAAATTTTGTTTCCCACTGTTATTTTCTCCCTCTGACAAGTCCTTTTGGGACTCCTACTAACTTATAATAGGTTTTGTCTTTATACAGTCTGTATTTCCTAATTTTTAAAGTATTTTCTATACCTCACTAATTCACTATCTAGCTTCTAATTTAAAACTATCATTTCAGCTTTATCTATTTGTGATTTAACTTTTCATTATGTTTGTAATTTTGTTGTATTTTTTCCTGTTCTATTTCAAATTGTTATGCCTTTATTTTAAATATTTATTTTGTAGTCTTGATTCAATAGTTACAATGTCTGGTGGCTTTGGAAGGGAGTCTTATCCCAGTGTTGTAATGAGTGACACATCTTTGTACAGGGCCCTCAGCCCCAGCTTTTTCTTTTGCATGATGCAAAAGCCTTCTCTCTCCTGAACTTTGAACTACTAGACCCTTGGTGACAAAACCCAGCATTGGTTAATTCTGTAAAAGAATATGAGTGCTCTTTAAAGACATGCAATGTAGGACTTGTTTTCTTGTTTGAAACACAACATAGAATCCTGGATAAATATATCATATAATACATATTTTGAATTCTGTTATTGTCAGTGACAGGTGATTTTTTATTTTTATTTATTTTTTATTTTTTATTCTTATGTTAATCCCCATACATTACATCATTAGTTTTAGATGAAGTGTTCCATGATTCATTGTTTGTGCACAACACCCAGTGCTCCATGCAGAATGTGCCCTCCTCAATACCCACCACCAGGCTAACCCATCCTCCCACCCCCCTCCCCTCTAGAACCCTGTTTGTTTTTCAGAGTCCATCGTCTCTCATGGTTCGTCTACCCCTCCGATTTCCCCCGCTTCATTCTTCCCCTCCCGCTAGCTTCTTCTTCTTCTTCTTCTTCTTTTTTTTTTTCTTAACACATATTGCATTATTTGTTTCAGAGGTACAGATCTGAGATTCAACAGTCTTGCACAATTCGCAGCGCTTACCAGAGCACATACCCTCCCCAGAGTGACAGGTGATTTTGATCAAAACTTGATTAAATAGTTATAGTTAAGTGGTTATTACTTTTAATCAGAGTTAAACAGAAACAAATGACAATCTCATTTATAGTCAGAACAAGAGAAAGGAAATTAGCTCCTCATCCAAGACTTTAGGAAATGAAGCCAAGTAATTATTGTAGAAATAAGGATGAAGTGTCAGTCCCTGTATTGTCCAATATTTCTTCTCCTAAATAATTATGCTGAGCTAAAATGCTTAGTGAACTCACGAATCCTTCAGACACAAATTTCTTGGAGGAAACAAGCTTTAATTTGTGGTTTATTTGGGGTTCCCATTCTTGGAAAGGATAATATATCAATTTGTGCTTCCAGACAAACTTACGTGTATACAAATTGCTATCAATATAGATTTTATATTCTTTATAACTTGTCTTTTTTCTGTACAAATAACATTAAAATTTAGCTTGGTCAATAAGTCACAAATTAAATTTTACATCATTTACTGGAAAAAATGCACTACAACCAATTTTTTTTTAAGATTTTATTTATTTATTTGTCAAAGAAAGAGAGAATGAGCACAAGCAGGGGGAGCAGCAGAGGGAGAGGGAGAAGCAGACTCCCTTCTGAGGAGGGAGCCCGATGCGGACTCGATCCCAGGACTCTGAGATCATGACCTGAGCTGAAGGAGCCACCCAGGCATCCCACAACCAATCTTTTTAATCATTAAAGTATTTTCTTTTAATTTAATCAATTGGATAAAACAGTATATTTAGATTCAAAAAACCTAGGTCATACTTTTGGCTATATTGCTAGTAACTCTTAGCAGTATTTTAACTTCTCTGAGTTTCTTCATTGTAAAATAAGAAGGACCAAGAAAGAAAATCATTAATGGCTCCACTAATTTTAACATTTTATGTAAGGGACTTATTTACTTTAGATGAGAAAAAAACATCTTAGTAAGTCACACAGACTTCCTGAGTGTAAAACACCTATGATTATTCTTAATTCAATTCTAGCTTCCCACACACTTTCTAATTCTTTCTCAGTGCCCCAGAGATCCAAATGGTTCTGATTCCTTTTCTGAACTATAGGCCACCTGGACCAGTGACTCTCCAATTATATACCTCAAATCTTTGGAAGCCTGTAAAGTCATTGGAGTTATAAAGAAAATGTAAATCTTTGAATGCATCAAATAGTTTCTATAGATTGAAAGTGGCTCTTATACATGTACTTTGATTTTTCAAATATAAATGGATGTTCCTGTGATTACTAAAGTTAAAATAATTAATTTCAAATATCTATTAATTTAAGGAAAATACCTTAATGATTAAGAAGATTTTTTACAGTGTATTTTTCCTAATAGATACATGTAAAATTTAATTTGTAAATTATTGACCAAACTAAAGGCAACTTTTTTGTCATTCTTAGTTTTCCAAACAATGTAAAATTAAATTAAAACTACTCTCATATAGAGATACTTGGAAATTTTGGTTTTTGATAATGTTAGGAATAACTTACACTGTTTCCTTCAGTTTATTTTATTGCAATATGAATTGCCTCTGAAATAAATTCAGTTGTCAGTTTTTGGTAAGGCTGTCTGGAAAACTGCTATAGGAAAAAGAAGGCATAACAATTTGATATCTACTCTATACCCCATAGCACTTTATATATACTTTCATTTTTTTTTTCACTTTTGACACTACATTTAATTGATTCTATCTTCCTAACTGGATTAGGGATTACTTGAGGATAGTACTAGTTGCTTACTTACCAATGGCTTCTCCCACTGTGTCTACTATGTCATGTTGCATAGATAGTAAATGCTCAATAAAAATTCTTTGGATTGAATTGAATGATTCTGTGATTCTATCAGCAGATTAGGAAGCTGCCAATAGATCAGAAAGAGTGAACAGTCCCCTGTTACTGAGAAAATAGAAATGACCAAAGGACAATACTGTGGATTAGAGTATCATTCAATAAAGGTCAGTATTCTGGGCTACCTCAAGGACCATCCTGATACTCAGAGAAGTCAAAGGACCATGGGTAGATTAATCTTATTCTCTGGGGTTTGCATGTTTAGGTGATCAGATGGAAGTGGGGTTGAGTCTGCCTAGGACAGATAAAGCATCAGGAATTTGTTACATTTGTTTAATGATGTACAGCTTTCAAAATGCTTTAACTAATATATATTTTGTTTAGGTGTTGATTTTATATAAAACCTAGATTCTATTTATATACTTCATGGCTAGATTGATGTCTAAAGAATTAAGTATGGAAAAGTTGCAGAAGATTACTTGGGTCTTTAATGCTATTAATGTCCTAGCAACAAGCCTAATTGTAGATCCAAGAAGAGTTTATATGGAAATATTGATTGGATGATTGAGTAGTGTCTTAATGAAAATTAGGATGACTGAGTTAAAGTTTTGTCAGATACTCAGTATAGATCTCTAGAATCCATCCCCTTTTTCTAGGATATCTGCCTACTTCATGGTCTGGCTTATTTTGTAGTGTCTGTACCTCTCATGTATCTTCTCTTACCAAATCCATCTCTCATGTTGTTGCTGGTAATTCTTTTAATTGCAGACTTAATCATGTCTGTCCCGTGTTTGGAAACTTCCAATGGTTCTCCCAGCCTGGAGAATAAAGTGAACTTCCGTTAGCATGGTATGAAGAGATGGAGTCAGAATTTCTCTGATAACATCTTAGATGGCTTTTCTGGGTTGCCCAACTAAGGGGCGAAGGTCTCCTGTTCCTAGTGGGAGAGAGTGCCAATGTCTCCAGGTGGTAGGCACCTGGCTTTTCTACTACTCTTCTGAGCAGCCGGCATTTAAGCTCAGACTTTTTGATGTTAGAGCAGTTCATTTTGACCCAATTCTACAAAGACTAGCTCAGCTTGCCCCCATAAAAAAAGAAAAGCAATGTGGGAGTGGGGCAGAGAAGGAGTGGTGTGGTTTCTCTGCTAAAGCATAGCCACATGGCGTGTCCTGCACCCAGGGAGCTCTGCAAACAATGTCATAGCATGCTGAGAGATGGAGGATCTTTGAAATCATTGCACTTCTGCCCAAGTTTCAGCCTATACTAAAGCCTTTGAGGTACTCAAGGAAGATGAGATTCTTCACCATATACTTCAAATATGCTTTTGTAACCTCCCAAGTTTCATGTTGTTTTTCTGTTTTATCCCAAGCTGTTTGCTGTTCCTCCCATATTCTGCACATCCATACTTCATTACTTCCGTTGACAGTAAATTTTCTAGCTCATTTGCCGGGCAGCCTTACTGTCCTTGGTCACCATAACAATTAAACAGAACTGTTGCATGTAGCTACTGGCTGTCTACAACGTGAAAATCCCATTTCAATTAATTGTCCTTTCAAGGAAGCAAACCATTTTTTCTCCTCATCTTAAAAACTGTCTTTGTAAGCATACCAATTGGTTGATGGTTTAGCTAATGAAAATATGATTTGCTCACATTGACATAAGCAACTGTGTCAGTGGGAAAAGTAATAGGTCTCTAGTATCACAGAGTTCTAAATATGCATGTTTGAATTTTTTTATTTTTGCCAAACTCCAACCCTCTTTTTGTTCAATATATATTTTTTATTTTACCACATTTCCACTCAGCTTTCACTGGGTTGTCTATACAAACTGTTCTCTAAGGTGGTTCCCGAAACCGTCTACTTACACACTCAAATTAGATTTATAATTTGGATCATTGAACTATCATGTCATTCTAAAATGAATGGTCTAATATTTGAGGCTATTGTGTTTGGGCCTGATGCAGTTCTTCCTTGCTGATGACTCTTAGGCTAGATGATTATGCACCGTGTGTACACAAATTATATTATGCTTTTTTGATCAAAATTATACAAAGACTCAGATATTTACTTTCCATTTTATCTTACATAGATGCTCTCACCAAAAAACAAACAAACAAAACCCCATGGAATGTATTCAGTGTCAAGGATAGAATGTAGAGTGATGACTTTGGCTGAAGCATGAATGAACTGTAAGAGGGAATGAGAATAACTATAGAGACTGTGGTAGGCAGAATTTTTAGATGGCCTTCAAGATTCTTGTTCTCTGGTGTCCATATACCTTCTCCCAGTTGTTCAGTCAAATACTAATCTTGATATTTTCCTGTGAAGATATTTTACAGATAAATTAAGTCCTCAAATCTGTTAACCTTAAAATAGGTAGATTATCTGTGTAGATCTTATTTCAACTTAAAATCACCTTAAAAGTAGGGAATTTTCTTTAGCAGTTTGCAGAAAAGGAGGTCAGAGATGCAGAGCACAAGAAGGATTTTATGTGTCATTGATGGCATAAAGATGGAAGGACAGGAATAAAGTAAGTCTCTCGGAGCAGAGAGCAGTCCCTGACTGACAGGCAGCAAGGAAATAGGAACCTCAGTCCTACAACTGCAAGGAACTTAATTCTGCCAATGACAAGAATGAGCTTCAAAGTAGG
This sequence comes from Mirounga angustirostris, assembly GCF_029215605.1. Lineage (NCBI taxonomy): Eukaryota > Metazoa > Chordata > Mammalia > Carnivora > Phocidae > Mirounga > Mirounga angustirostris. The sequence continues at coordinate 69,771,215 of NW_026991720.1, read as the reverse complement.
TTTCCCCTCAGAGCCCACAGATAAGAACTCAGCCTACCTGATACCTTGATTTCAGTTTTTTGATGCCATGGACAGAGAACTTATCTATGCTTACCCCATGCTGGACTTTTAACCTACACAGTTATGAACTACTAGATTGATGTTGTTATAAGACACTAAGTTTATGATAACTTGTTACTTGGTAATAGAAAATGACTACAGGAGATATACTGGGTTTTAGATGTGTAGAATTTGATGTGTCTTTAAGGCAATTAATAGGAGATGCCAAGTGTACAGTTGGATATGAGTCATTGTTATATTGGTGATAATTAAAGTCATAGACATGGATGACATCACTTATTTAGACTATGACATGAGAAGAGGATGGAACTTCAGAATCCTAATAATTTAATGGCCAAGTGGATGTCAGTAAGCCCACACAGGAGACAGGTAATCAGTTGTAAAAACAAAAGCAATATTGTATCCTGGAAGCCAAGAAAACAAGTGTTTCAAGGAAAAGAGCATTGTCCACGTGACAAATGCTCCCCAGATGTCAAGTAAGAAATATTTCTCTTGGGTTAGTCAAATGAAGTTTATTGGCTACCTTTAAAAGAGCTATTTTCTTGTAGTGATGGGTACATAAACCAGACTAGAATACGATGAGTGAGAGTGAGGAAGAGAAATCACTAAGCATAGGGGTGCCTGGGTGGCTCAGTTGGTTGAGCGTCTGCCTTCGGTTTGGGTCATGATCCCGGGGTCCTGGGATCAGGCCCCACATCAGGCTCCCTGTTCGGTGGGGGGCCTGCTTCTCCCTCTTCCCCTGCTCGTGCTCTCTCTCTCTCTTTCAAATAAATAAATAAAATCTTAAAAAAAAAAAAAAGAAAGAAATCACTCAGCATAGAAAACTCTAAAGTTTGCTTGTAAAGGGAAGAAAGTCAGAAAGTGTCTGGAGATGTTGGTTTATTTTATTTTCTCTATGGGAGACATTTAACCTTTAAAAGCCAACTAGAAGGATCCAGTTGAACAGAGCTGTTGAGAGAAGGAGGAATAGACGGTAGTTTCCTGAAAGTGTTGGGGAGATGAGATCCAGAGTATACATGGAAGTTAAGTTCCTTCAGTGTGACAGAAATGAAGGGATATTGATAGGTTCTAGTATATACAGATTCACATATTAGGAAAAATGAAATTAATTGGTTCTAACCCGATGGCTTCCCTTTCCTCCAAACCCATGAATCACTGTTGTCTGTTGAGAATGTGGGGTGGAGAGGAGGCACTATAAATGTGAAGAGGGATGGATAAAGTTTAAAGTAGTGATTGTGGAAAATGGGGGACTCAACTGAACAGACTCATATAGGTAGTTTACGAGTAAGCTTGAATGTCCTAACGGAATTGAGGATTTTTCTGTCATCTTTGCCACATCTGTCACCCTTTACCTTCCCTCACTCTGAGGTAGAACTCACCTATAATATCTTTTTCCCTTGAAATACCATGGTACATTTTTCATACCGTGATAGAGATAATCTTACTGTATTCTAACCACCCATTAACATGTCTTATTCCTGCAATAGACTGTGATGCACATAAGACCATTTCTGATGCCTCATCTTTGAACTTCTGTGGTTTAGCAAGTAATGAAAATAAAATAGTATTATTAGGGCCTAGAAAAAATAATACAAGCAATAACAGTAATTTTTAATAATAAAAGTTACCCTTTATTGAACACTAACATGTGTCACTTCATTCAGTTTGCTTAAGTAGATTTTCATTTTCTTATTTGTAATTTAATTTTATCCTTACAGTTTCTCTCATTTGTCTATTTAATAGATAAGGAAGATAAAGCTTAGAGAGGTTAAGTGTCTCCATGGTAATATTGCTATTAAGTGGAAAACCCTTTTGAGCTCAGATCTGCCTGATTCAGAATCCCACACTTTGACCACTATTTTCTCTTATTTTTCTGTAATACTTATTGGATATTTATTTAGTAAGTTTCTTATATTTCAGGACATGTTTTTACTGAATATTTAGAAAATTTTCTTCCTTAACCTGTTGAAGGGAAAAAAGACAAATTCATTTATTTATTTTCTATAGATGGACTTTATATAGAGAGAGCTCTATTGCAAAACTACTGCAAGAGAGAATTGATGTAGGAATATGCTGTCTGAGTTTGGTAACAAAATACCACAGACTGGGTAGCTTATAAACAACAGAAATTTATTTCTCACCATTCTGGAGGCTGGAAATTTTGAGATCAGAGTGCTGGCATGGTCAGCTTCTGGTGAAGGCCCTCTTCTGGATTGCATACTGCTGACTTCTGGCTGTGTCCTCACCTGCTGGAAGGTTTAGGGAGCTCTGTCAGGCCTCTTTTATTACATTCTTAGAGGACTTAGTCTCCTCCCAAAGGCCCCACTTCCTAATATTGTCACCTTGGGCATTATGTTTTCAACATATGAATTTGGGGAAGACACAAACAATTCAATTCATAGCACTAATCAACTGAATTAAAACTCAGTATCGCCATTACTACATCATACAAGAAGAATATAAAACAACTTAGTTTGGCAAGGCATGACTGTCTGCTTAATTAATGAATGAAAAAGGAAAAAGAAGTCAACTCTTATTCCAGGGCATAACATGATCCCATGGTTAGTCAGATAAAAATTGGATCACTTTAGAAGCAGTTTCTAAGATTTGTTTGGAAAGTGGTTTAACACATTACTGAAATGTAAGTAAGTACCCAATCCAAATGAAGTGACAAAATGGCAGCCTTGTTGCTATTCTCCAGTGTACTGTTTTTAGGGGAAAAATACAGAGGAAAAAAGACTCAAAGATAAAGAACACAATTTAGGAATAAATGAAAACTCCTTATATGTGAATCATTACTGGGTTGATTATGCAATCTATATTTTAGGTGTCATTTTACTTATTTCTTTAAGCAATTCATTGATAGCAAAGAGCACTAGATGAAAGAGAGAAGAGAGAGCTCCAGTCATTTCATTTTGTCACTAACAATCAAGGAAGGGGAAAAAAACCCTAAATGTACTAACCTGTGATGTTTATAACCTGTGACTATAATTTTTTTCCGTAATACTTACATTCTTTAATACCACAAATCAACATTTTTCAAATTTAGAAAAAAGTTTATCATTTTTTAGAAAAAGGTATCCATCTATCCATCATTATCTATGTAAAATATTTTTTTACATATTAGAAATTTTTAAAAAATTAGTATTTTTGGTTATTTATATTTAAGTGAAAATATATTATAGAATTTCAGATCAGAAATTCTATGTATATATTTTTTAGTTAAGTATCTAATATGTACTTAAAGGAAAATTTCACATATATACCATTTAACAATTAAAGATTTTAATTTAGCTTAAATTCCATTTTTTAGAGAAAGTGCATAATTTGGCAATGAATAAATTTTAAAAGAAGGTATCATTTTTGTTTAGGAACTGAATATGTAGATTAAAGTGTAATTGTGGTTGAAACTGTGAAAATATATGAAAACTATTTTTAAAACCTAATTGTTTGATATACATGAGCTTTGTACATAAAATAATCAACTGGATTATACGCATATATTTATATATTTTTTATGATTGATGAGATGTATTGGTAAAGATGCTATTAGAAACAAGTAACAGAAAATCAACTCTAATTGGTTTAAAAGTAAAGAGATTTATTTAGTCATACAATTGGAAGACAAGTGGCAAAAAGCAATTAAGCATTAATCTAGTGGTCCAGCTTCATTTTTTACAAATCTACTTTTGTGTGAGGTACTTGTATATGTATTTGCATACCGTCAAATACAATCATTTTAAAGGTTCTGTTCGGTAAGTTTTGACAAATGTATACAACCACAACCCTAATCAAGATAGAACATTTTCTTTACTTCTCAAAATTCTTCTTTGGTATTTTCAATCAACCTCTCTCTACCATTTCCAGCCTTATAGGCTACCACTGATCGTATTTCTGACATTTCAACTGGTTTGCCTCTTGTAGAATTTCATAAGCTATCAGACATGGCTGGATTTTTTTGCTCAGCATGTTTTTGATATTCATTTATGATGTATGTATCAGTATTGTATAAAAGTAAAGCTTTTTAATTTCTGAGTAGGATTACATTGTGGGAATATACCACAATTTGTAAACCCGTTCACCTGTTGATGGACATTTGGATAATTGACAGTTTGGGCCTATTATACAACCTGTTAGGAACAATTGAGTCTTTGTGTTGACGTATATTTTCAATTTTCTTAGGTAAATACTAAAAGAGGAATTGCTGAATTTTATGTTAAGTGTATGTTGACTGAATTTTATGTTAAGTGTATGTTAACTCTTTTCCAAAGTGCTTACACCATTTTACAATCCCACCAACAATATATGAGACTTCAAGTGTTCTTTCTTAAAGCTGGTGCTTGGTATTGTCAGTCTGTTCAATTCTATTTTATTTTCTTCATGTCTAGTGGTATCTCATATCTGATTTGCATTTCTATCATGAGTAAAGATACTGAGAATCTTTTCCACTCTTATTGGCCATTTATATATCTTCTTTACTGAATGCTTGTTTAGGGCTTTTTACCCTTTCCATTAGTTTGTTTGCCTTATCATTGAGTTTTAAGAGTTATTTATATATTTTGGATATAAATTGTGTGAGAAAGAATTAATCCAGCAGGGCTGAGTTGTTCAAATCTTAGATGTTCCCATGAAGGACCTATTTTCATTACTGGCCTTTGGCCAGCTCTCAAGTGAGTTCATGAAATGCTCTGACTGGTAAGGATATTTTGCACACTTAGGGCCTTGAGCCATACTATACCAGTTTGTCTACATAGTTTATACAAATAATAGGATTTATGTTGCATACTTGCTTTTGAGGGGGAGTTAGATAGAAACAGTTCTTGTACTACATTATGAATATACTAAATGCCACTGAACTATACACTTTAAAATGGTTAATTTTATGTTGTGTCAGTTTTACCTCAAAAAAAAATAGCAATTATTAAAATGGGCAAAAGGTTTAAATAGACATTTCTCCAAAGAAGACATATAAATGACTATTAAGCACACGAAAAAATTTTCAATAGCTACAATAAAAAAGATAGATAATAACTCTTGGCAAGGCTATAAAGAACTTGAAATTCTCATACACTGCTGATGGGAATGTAAAATGGTACAGTTGCTGTGGAAGTCAGTTTGGCAGGCCCTCAAAAAGTTAAAAATAGAGTTACCATATAGCACAGCAATTCTGCTCCTGGATATATACCCAAGAGAAATGAAAACCCATGTCACTTTGTACACAATGTTTATAAAAGCATAATTCATAATAGTCAAAAGTGGAAACAACTGAAATATCCGTTAATTGATGAGTGGGTAAATATAATGTTGTATATTCAATGGAATATTATTCTGCAATAAAAAGAAACAAAGTATTGATACAGATTACAACAGATGAATATTTATTTATTATTTTAAAAATTTAATATAATTAACAGTGTTATATTAGTTTCATGTATACAATGTAATGATTCAACAATTCAACATAGGTGAATCTTTACAACAATATTCTTAGTAGACAAAGGCAGTCACAAAAGACTGGATTATATATTTACATTTGTATGAGATGTACAGGATAGGAAAATATATAGAGACATAAAATAAAATAGTGGTTGCTCAGGGCTGGTGGAGGTGGGGGAGGGAGGTTGGAGAGGAATGGGTATTTACTGTTAATGGGCATGGGATTCCTTTTAGGGAAGACAAAATATTTTAAAGTAGATTGAGATGACCTTTGCATAACCCTGTGAATTTATTAAAAATGTTGAAATATACACTTTAAATAGGTGAATTGTATGGTATATGAGTTACATGTCAAAGCTGTTTAAAAATCAATCACTAACAGGGCGCCTGGGTGGCTCTGTCAGTTAAGCGACTGCCTTCAGCTCAGGTCATGATCTCAGGGTCCTGGGATTGAGCCCTGCATTGGGCTCCCTCCTCAGTGGGGAGTCTGCTTCTCCCTCTGCCTGCTGCTCTGCCTGCTTGTGCTCTCTCTCTCTCTGTCAAATAAATAAATAAAATCTTTAAAAAAAATCAATCACGGGCGCCTGGGTGGCTCAGTTGGTTAGGCGACTGCCTTCGGCTCAGGTCATGATCCTGGAGTCCCAGGATCGAATCCCGAATCGGGCTCCCTGCTCAGCAGGGAGTCTGCTTCTCCCTCTGACCCTCCCCCCTCTCATGCTCTATCTCATTCTCTCTCTCAAATAAATAAATAAAATCTTTAAAAAAAAAAATCAATCACTATGATGGCTGGTATCGTTCAGTTGTGTTATAAACTGAGTGATTAAGCCATGAATATATTCAGCTTATCTCTATTCATATACTCTCAACACAGCTCACAAACTCTTTTCAAACAAAATCTAAATACTTATTACGTATACTGAAAAAATAGAAATGGAAATACTGCATTATTTGAACACTCTAAGCGCCTCTAGAAATTTTTGTGAACTGTTCTGAAAGTAGTGAATAATGAAATAATGAAGAACTTGCTTCCACAGTCTCAGAAACTTTTCTTCTGAAAGACAACATTAAATTAAACACATGAAATGATTTGCAGTATAGTATAATTGGTAAAATATCTAGCAATACCAGTGGATGAGACCTGAAAGAAGTAAACCATACTCATTACCAGTGGGTGAGACCTGAAAGAAGTAAACCATACTCGTAGCTGTTATTACTTCTCCAAGTCTTGTCTTCCTCATTTATAAAATGTGTACCATAATAATACCTACTTCAAAAAATTGTGAAAATTAAATTAGGTAATGCATGTAAGTCCTCAAGTATTAGATGTTCTGACAACCACTATTGTTGCTTTTTTGTTATTTTTATATTTTATGTATTTGATATAAAATATTTAATTGTTATTTTGATGATCATATCTAGCATTGACAATCCCTGATCATATAGGACTAATTACTAGTCCATACTTCCTGGGACAGATTCTAAGTGATCAGATACTTTCTTTTCTACATTCAGGGTGGTAGACTGGTCAAGAGATGGGGGAGGTTTGGGAGGAAATAACAAATTATTCACTATAATGTTACTATGGTCATTGTGGTCACATGCTGTGAGTGACATTTTACCACTGGAATCTTGGAGCTCCACTTTATTTTCAATGCCTTGAGTCCTCCATTTATGTACAAAATAACTGGGTATCTTGCCCCATCCTATGTTAAAAAGGTAAGACCCCCAAAGTTCTGAGGTTACACAGAAGACTTTACAGATTAAACAGTGAGCTAGTACTGGGAAATTTGGAAGCTATTTGGCTTTTTCATAACACTTTTTATAATTGTATGCATTGACCAAAATACTGAGCAACTTAATTTTCCCTCACTACTGCAAAGTAAATTTCTCTCCAAATAGAGATTTCCTTATTGTATGACATTCTTTCCCACAAGTTACTTCTCAATTATTCTTCAGGAGTTAATTGTTTGTAGAGTAAAAATGTACAAAGGAACCTACTCAACTTGATAAACTGTTTTCTGTTTTTAAATGAAACTACGTAAGAGATTGGATTTTCCTCCTGGTTAACTTCCAGTTACCTGGGAATGAGGTAAAATGAAAAATGAGGGGAAAAGAGGCTGGAAATATTTTAGAGAGTGACTGTGAGATGCTCAAGCAATTCCTTTCTGCTAGACTGGAAAGAAAAGAATTTGCTCCCTGGATGAGAGTATATACTTATTAAATAGGAAAAGGAGCTATTCCACATTTGTTCCACTGTCGGTTCTGGTTTAAAAGATTGTCTTTTTAAAGAAATTTTTTAAAGTTTCTATTTAAATTCCAGTTAGTTAACAAAATAAATAAGTAATGGAGATAAAGGCATGCATTTGTTGTGATGAGCACTATGGGTGTTGTATGGAAATGTGGAATCACTATATTGTATACCTGAAACTAATATTATATTGTATAGTAACTGGAATTTAAATAAAAACTTAAAAAATATAAAGAGATATAAAAGAAACAAAAAGGTCATTGCCTTCTGTGCATTTACTTGTCATTATCTCAGAAGACTGAACATGAAGGGGGTGGCTTTCCTGACCCTTATGCTTAAGGAAGAACACAAGAAAATTATTATTTTTTTTTTGCTGGGTTGTTCTCTTTGGTGCTTTTCTTTTTGCTTGTGCCCTGAGTACCAACTTTGATTCTTGCCCCACTCAGCCTTACTTCCTGATATTATCCTTTTTTCCTTCCTTCCTTCCTTCCTCCTTCCTTCCTTCCTTCCTTCCTTCCTTCCTTCCTTCCTTCCTTCCTTCCTTCCTTCCTTTCGCATAGTTTAACATTTTTTCTCTTTAGGGTTTCCACTAATATTAGTTCTGGCTCCTTAAAATACCCACAATTTTATTTTTTCCATATCACAAGTCTTTGAGAGTCTTATTCTTATTTTCCTTTGTACATGTCTAGCCAGTTAATAAGGAGAAAATATTGTCAAAAAAGGGAGATGGAAGATTCTAGAACAGGGGATATTAGAGGTAAAAGAGACTTGGAAATCAGCTGCTTTAGACTTTTTGCTTTATAGATGAGTAAACTCAGGTCCAAAGGATGAAGTACATTTTCCAAGATCACACATTACCTAAGTGACATTAAATCTTTTTTCCAAGTCATCACTTATGTCCATGTTAGGCTATCTTTCCTTTATTTGGTTGTGGATAGAGGACACTGATGGAGTTATTCAAGTAAAAGATAGCAGCAGTGGGTTCAGGCCTTTTTTTCACTGACCCACTTCCTGGACATTTAACTTGCTTTGGGCTAACAATGCTGCTATACATCAGGCAGATTATCAGAGAATGCACTGGCCTTGGTGTGAAATGTGGCTACTCTAATCTCTTCATACCAGAGTAGAAACAAAGAACACTTTTAAGTTTGCTATTGCTGATAATAGGATGCTTCAGTTTTGGCTTTACTGGAATTGCCACCTATCTATGACACAGTGACATCACTCAATGTAGCCCCAGGTATCTGTGTCAGGGGCACAGTTGACCTACTGAGTCCTGAATTTCAGTTAGTTTAACAAAATATATTTTGACTTATCTCAAGACAGAGCAATGATGCATTATTTTAGAAGAGCACAATTTTTTAATAATATAGATTCATGCTGTAAAAAATTAGATAAATTAACAGAGTTTGCCAATTTATTAATAAATCCATAGGGGGAAAAAAGGTGCTGTTTTAGGCTGATTCATCTTTCAAAAGTATGGCTACTTCTCTTTTGAAGCACTATTTTGGTTGTCATCTCTACTTAAGAACGTATGTCTAGTTCCATCCATGTCATTGCAACTGGAGGGTATTATGCTAAGCGAAATAAGTCAATCAGAGAAAGACATGTATCACATGACCTCACTGATATGAGGAATTCTTAATCTCAGGAAACAAACTGAGGGTTGCTGGAGTGGTGGGGGGTGGGAGGGATGGGGTGGCTGGGTGATGGACATTGGGAAGGGTATGTGCTATGGTGAACACTCTGAATTGTGTAAGACTGTTGAATCACAGACATGTACCTCTGAAACAAATAATACATTATATGTTTAAAAAAAAAAGAAGAAGATAACAGGAAGGGAAGAATGAAGGGGGGGAAATCGGAGGGGGAGACGAACCATGAGAGACTATGGACTCTGAGAAATTTCAAATTGAGGATTCTAGAGGGGAGGGGAGTGGGGGGATGGGTTAGCCTGGTGATGAGTATTAAAGAGGGCACATACTACATGGAGCACTGCGTGTTATAAGCAAACAATGAATCATGGAACACTACATCAAAAACTAATGGTGTAATGTATGGTGAATAACATAATAAAAAAAGTAAAAAAAAAACATATGTCTATTTCATTTTATTTAAGGAAAGACTTCTACTGGCTACTAATTAATTGATAATTTATTATGTTAAGCATATCAATTAAAGTTCCTGACAAATCCAATCAGAAATTGAAGTGTTTCTAACAAATTCCTATGAAGAGGAAGCACCAAAACAGAGAAATTAGTGTTATTATGTTCATCAGTATGACTTTTAGCTTTGTATTACCAATAAGAATGGGACAATGAGACTTCCGTGTTGTTATTAATGCTGTCATCACACCTGGAATGAACAAGACAGGAAATAAAAAGATTGTCACAAATTGTTTACTTGTTTTCTGAGAAGTTTTTCCTCTTGCATTTGAAGTTTTTGAAAATGTATTACTGTAACATATGGGCACTGGGTTAATACAAATTTTAAAGACATTGGTTAATGTGTGTATCAGTCAAAGTTCAAGTAAGAAAATAGACACCTCTCCAGGTCTTTCAAGAGGGGAGATTTAAAGCAGGGAACAATTAGTGGAACCTGGTTACCTACTATTTTTTACTAGAGAGAGAAACCAAGACACCAAAAAGCATAAGGTGAAGTTATGGAGAGGTTAACAACAGCAGGATAGTGCCACCACCCCAGAGCTACAGACACAAGATGAAGAGGTGATACCACCAGAGACTAGAAGCTAGATCTTTCTATGGGAATTAAAGTCATGGGGGCAAGTGGAAGGCTGCGCGATGGAAGTTGGAGCCAGCAGAGTATGTGACTCCTGCTGGAGATGTCACCAGAAGTAGAGAGAGAAGAAGAATAGAAATACTCTGGACTTTACTCTGGGTCTGCCCTCCAGTCTTTTGGTAAGCCTCTCTGGCCATGCCTGCTTGGCCAGGGAGTGCAAGGGAAAGACAAATAAATGCAGTTACCTGATATTGAGAACATCAGGAGTGGCGGATGAAGAAAACTTGCACACAATGAGTATTCACTGATACATAAAATAAGAACACTTTGAGATATTCAGAAAGACAATATTTATCTTTTAAGCAAAGAAAAAAAGGATGACCGGGAATTTCCACACAACCAATTTGGCAAGAGCCAACTCTAATTACAACAAGAAACATTTGTCACTTTTTGTTTTGTTTTGCTTTGTTTTTTAATACAAGGAAGTATAATAAAACACCCCCAGCTTTAATTTTGTGTTAAAAGCTTCTAACCCAGATGATTTAGCCTTGCTTTCATTATAGCTCTAATAAATACCGAGTATTTGTACAGATAATAACTATGATCCTATATTCATGTTAATGTTTAAGAGATTGGCTTTAATCATTACCATGGTATATCCTATGCAGGATATGCCTGCCAAGTGATAGTATTGGCAGCAATTTAATTATAAATCAACAAAACTCCCCTTATTTCAGTCATAATTAGTGTGGCTGTTTCCTTTATTTACTTAGGCAAAGATCTAGCCCCAGAGCCTTGGAGACAATAACCTCATTTTCAGTCAGTCAGCAACAATTTCCCTAGTTGGCGTGTGACTACAAATATGTTAAGTATTTTAGGAGAAGTAAGAGAAACAATAGCCCTAGTTTCTTCTTAAGTACAGCTATAACAACAAAAAAGCCCCACTATATTCAAGTGCTTACTGTACTAAACAAAAGAAAGCACAAAATTGAATGTAGTACAATAGGCTTAAGAACACAAGTCTTCATAGTCAGATATTCTTGGCTCTGCTTTTTTCTTGTTGTGCAATATTTTGCAAATTGTTTTTGGCCATTAGCTTACTCTATAGGAATGGGCATAATATTACATCTCTCTTGTTTGCTAGGAGAAGTAACTAAACGTGAAATGGCACACGGCGCAGCATATAAAATGCTTAGTAAGTGCTAATAATTAGTAGTCATAATAATAATAACAGAAGGAATAGATGGGCACAACTCAAGGGGGGTTAGAAGTGACTTTTGAGGAATCAGAAGAATTCATATAGGTCAAGGAGGACAGTATTCGAGAATGTACAAATAACTTTGGGAAAAGCTTCTGTAGAGGGAAAATCATATTTAGGGAGGCTATATAGAGCTAGTGGCTTGAGAGAAAGCTAAGCAAAGGAGGAATATTGGATCATAAAGATGTCAAAAGTAAGGCAATGACAGAGTTCAATCTCTCTTCTAAAACAGGATGTAAGTAAAGAAGGTCTACCTTTTAAGTTTGGGTTTTTTTTTTTTAATTGAGGTATAGTTAATAAGGCATAAAATGCACATATCTTAATTGCTCAGTTTTAATAATCTATACTCCTGTGTAAACACCAACGAAAACAAGATATAGGCCATTTCCAGCACACCAGAAATTTCTCTCATACACCTTTTCAATCACCCCCATAACTTTCTAATATCTGTCACTATTAATTTATCTGGTTTTGGAATTCATTTAAATGGAATTATTGGAAAGTATTCTTCCATGCCTGTCTTTTTAAATTATCATGGTGTTTTAAAATCCATCCATTTGCTGGATGCTATAGCTTACTTAGCTGCATTTTATTTTATTGTCCACAATATGTCTTTATCATTTTAATCTTTTTATTTCTGATAGTAATTTGAATTTTCTCTTATTTTCTCTTAACCATTCTACCTAGATTAATCTTTTCAGCAAACCAAATTTTCACCTTCTTGATTTTCTCTATTTTTTGCTCATTTTCTATTTCAATGGTTTCCAGTCATTTTTAATTTTTTCTTTTACTTTGCATATAATTTATTCTTCTTTTTCTAGCCTCTTCAGGTAGAATATTAGCTTTTAGACCTTTATTCTTATTACTCTAAGTAATATGTGTTACTTAAATACATATTTGTTAAATTTTCTATGTATTAAAATTTGTGTAATTTCTATATATTATAAATATATTTCTAGATATATTTATTGAATTCTAATTTAAAGCTGTTGCAGTCTAAGAATACATCCTGTGAGATTACAGTTACTTAATATTTACTGCAATTTTTTTAAGACCCACTGTATGGTCTTAGTGAAGGTTCCAGATGCACTTGAAGGTATAGTTTGCAGTTGGGAGTGGTATTCTGCATTTGTCAAATCTGTGTCAGATTGTTTTACAATTTTTTGGCAATCTTCTCTCTCTATATATATATTTTTAAAGATTTTATTTATTTACTTGGCAGAGAGAGAGACAGCGAGAGAGGTAACACAAGCAGGGGGAGTGGGAGAGGGAGAAGCAGGCTTCCCGCCGAGCAGAGAACCCGATGTGGGGCTCGATCCCAGGACCCTGGGATCATGAACTGAGCTGAAGGCAGTCGCTTAACCAACTGAGCCATCCAGGCGCCCTGGCAATCTTCTATATTTTAACTGAGTTTCTTGTCTACTTATTCTAATAGAAAGGGTTGCTGAAATTCTGAACTTTGATTATGAATATATCTCTTTCTTCCATTAGGTTTGTCAAATGTGATTAATGTATTTTGGAGCTCTGCTAGAATTTGGTGCAGATATATTTGGGATTTTATGTTTTCTTGATAAATTATTTATTTGTTATCAAATACCCATTTTTGTTTCTAGTAATTTTCTTGTCTTGAAGTCAGCTTTGTCTGAAATTACGAGCTTTCTTATGTCTAATGTTTGCATGAGAGTAGTTTTCATACTTTTAGTTTCAACCTGTGTGTGCCTTATACTTAAAGTTTATTTCTTGTAAACAGCATATAGTGGGGTCTTGTTTTTTTCTCCTTAGTGTAGTAATGTCTGTCGTTTAATTGGAATTGTGATTCCATTTACATTTAATATTATTAGTATGGTTGGGATAAGTATCCTGTTTGTCTCATTTGTGCTTTATTTCTGTTTCTCCTTTCTTGCCTTCTTTTGGCAAATAACATTTTTTTACTCACTTTATCTGTTGTATTGACATTTTTAGCTATGTGTGTTTTATTTTTTAGTGGTTGCTCTAGGAATTACAAAAAGAATCATTCAGTGTAACAGCCTACCTTTAAATAATAATAGTGTATCACATCAGAATATGAATAAGAACCTTATAAAAATGATAATAGTATGATTCCATTTATTTTCCCCATTTTTTCTTTTCTGGATTATTATAATTTACTTCTACATATACTCTAACTTCCAAAAATCTTTGTCACAATTTTTGAATAAACACTGAGTCTTTTAAAAATGTATAAATAGGGACACCTGGGTGGTTCAGTTGGTTAAGCATCCAACTCTTGATCTTAGCTCAGGTCTTAATCTCAGGGTTGTGAGTTCAAGCCCCACATTGGACTCCATGCTGGGTGTGGGGCCTACTTAAAAAAATGTATAAATATAAGAAAGGTAATTTAAAAGGTGTTTTATGTTTACTTAAGCTATTCTTTCGGATACTTTTCATCCCTTCCTGAAGATCTTGCATTTCCTCTGGTATTCTTTTCAGCCTAAATCACTTTTTAAATTTTTTCTAATATATTTTTTTTTCTGTAGAATATGGATTTCCTGGAGACAAATTCTCTTAGTTCTTGGATAACTTGATAACATCTTTATACTGTTTTCATAGTTAAAGTATATTTTAATAGAAGATAGAATTCTAGATTTGGCAATTTTATCTTTTTTTTTTCTTTTAGTACTTTAAAGACATTATTCCATTGTCATCTGACCTTTATCATTTCTGGTAAAATGGTAGCCATCATTTATATTCTTTTCTTTTCTTCTTTTATAATTGCAACTTTCATTCTCTGGCTACTTTCAAGAATTGTTCTTTATCTTTGATTTTTAGGAATTTGATCATGCTATTTTTCTTTGTATTTATCCTGTTTGCCTCACTGAGAATTTTGGATGAATGGGTTGACGTCTGTCACCAGTTTTGGGGAGTTTTCACATTATCTCAACTGTTTGTATTCTGCCTCATCCTTTCACTTATTTTGGGATCACAATCATACATAATTGTTTTGTTATGTTCCCTTTAAAGAAAATCTTTGAGTTTTAGTTGGGATTCTTTTTATGTAATCTTTGTTCAAGTTTTCTGATCTTTTCTGCTGTTAAGTCCATCAAATGTTTCATTTTAGACATGGTAATTTTCACCGTATTTCCATTTAGCTCTGATTATACCTCTCATCTCTTTGATTAATTTATCCACCTCTTTACACATCCTGTCCACATTTTTTACTAGATCCTGTAGCACTTTAATCAAAATTATTTTTAAAATCCCTATCAATTGGGCACCTGGGTGGCTCAGTTGGTTAAGCGACTGCCTTTGGCTCAGGTCATGATCCTGGAGTCCTGGGATCGAGTCCCGCATCGGGCTCCCTGCTCAGCAGGGAGTCTGCTTCTCCCTCTGACCCTCCCCCCCTCATGCTCTCTCTCTCTCTCATTCTCTCTCTCTCAAATAAATAAATAAATAAATAAATCTTAAAAAAAAATCCCTATCAATTAATTCCATCATCTTGGGAATTCTGTGTCTGTATTTATTAACTATTTCTTCTCTTGAACATGGGTCTCATTTTCAAAATTTCTTTTTCATGTGCCCTATACTTTTTTTATTCTATACCGATAATTTTGTGTAGAATATAAGTAGAGACTGAAGTAAGTAATATTTACTTCTAGAACAGGCATATCCTTTCTTTCGGACTTCTAGAGAGGTGGCTAAATCATTCAAATCTGTAGATGAGCTTTGTCGTAGCTTTGATTTATTTCACCGTTGACTTTAAACATCTGAGGCTAAGATCAGGACATTCCTTTTGGTGAGATCTGGGATACTAGGACTGGTGACATTCTGGAAATCTGCCTGTTTTACAATTGAGCTACCAGTTTTTGTAAATGTGGGAATTTTTTCTGCTTTACATCCCAGCTGCTAGGGTTTAGAGCAGCTGTGGAGTTTTTGTTTTAGCTTTATAGTATCACCCCATTTGCTCTCTGGGCCTTGGTAGATCTTATTGAGCCCTGAGGTTTCATCATGGCATGCAGAGAGCAGCTGCTCTCAACACTGTGAAGACCTAGATTGCCCTGGACATATTTCTCTCATTTCTACTGGTGTGTCCCCAGTCTCTGACGTTTGAAAGTGTGAGGTGCCACTGATAATTTTTTTCTAATCTTTCTTTTCCTGACCTCCCACCTGTGAAGGTTGCTGCCTTGAACATGTGGGAAGCACCTCACACCTTAGGATTTCCCTGAGCTCCCCTTCCCTGTTCCCAGGATTTGGTATTGTATTGGTGAAGATCTGAGGAGAATAATTGGCAGGTTCAATCTGTAGCTGAGATTCCTTAGGATGTTAGTATGTCACATTGGCCTTTTAAAAATTTGGCTTTTTCTCCTTGCCTTTTATATGGCATATTCTTCTTCCTCTCACTATAAGAGTATGAATGTCCTGTTGCTTCCTGTAGCTTAACTCATTTGTATTTCATTGTGTCTTTAGCCTAGAATGATTTTGAAACTTGTTCAAATTACTTTGTTTTGGGTGTTTGGATAAGCATGATGGCTTGTGACTTTGAAAAATCTGAATAAGAAGAAAAACCTAGGAAGCTCTATATTTAAAATTAAATACATCAAATCTCACAGTAAAGATAATGAGAATTAGTGAATTTCAAGATGTTAGGATTCAAAAATATTTGTACATATTAAAGAGATTTGTATGTACAAGGAAATCCAGAATTATTTTCTGAGCTTTATGCAAATGATCCCAAAAGATCATGCTGCTGGATAGAATTGATCAGAAGGGAAGTCTACTATATAGGATGAGAGAAGTTATAATGGGCTTACTTAGTGGAGATAGAATATAATAAGTTATTGAAATCAAAGAGGAATTAGGAAAAACAAAGACAAGCTGGAGAAAGAGAATGCTATATTTTTAAACAATTTTAAGAATGGAATAAGTCAGAAGGTGGTGTTTCATCAATATGAGTATTGATTTCTTCTTTAGGCAAAAATGGTGGGCCAAGTGATTCAAATTAAATCTCTGCTTGAAAATTACTCAAAATTTTGGATAAAATATAAATATATGTTTTCAAATGCATCGAGAGGTAGTATTTAAAAGAAAAATAACCTTTGGGGTGCTTGAGTGGCTCAGTTGGTTAAGCAGCTGCCTTCGGCTCAGATCATGATCTCAGGGTCCTGAGTGGGGAGCCTGCTTCTCCCTCTCCCTCTGACCCTCTTCCCTGCTTGTGTTTTCTCTGTCTCAAATAAATAGATAAAACCTTTTTAAAAAAAGGAAAAGAAAAATAACCTTTAATGCATATAGTATTAAAAAAAGAATAGCTGAATATTAAAGAACTAAAATATTCCTCATGATGTTAGAATAACTAAAAATTAATAAAGTTAAGGAAATTAATACACATTAATAAAATAAAAAATAAACCTGCAAGTGAAAAGGTCAGCAAGAACAGAAGTTGATTCCTGGGGGAAAAAACTAAGATAACTGATGAAATTCCAGTGACACTGATAGAAAAGAGGCACAAATATCAGGAATAAAAAAGGTGACATCATTATAAATGATACCAACTTCAAAGAATTGTGACAGCGTTCTACGGAAATCTTTATGCTAATAAATTTAAAATTTTGGACCGAGTGGATAAATTCCTAGAAAAATATAAGCTACCATAACCAACTAAGAGGAAATAAAGAATTTGAATTGAATTAAAGAATTGGACTTGAAATAAAAACTTGTTTTACAAAGGGAGTCCAAGATTCAGTGATTTCTCGGGTGAGTATTGCCAAATTCACGGGGAGGAAAGTGTTCCAATTTACCTAAAATCTTCCAGATAACGTGACAAAACTTCTCAAGTTATTTGTTGCATCTGGTATAATACCAATGCCACCACTACCTGAAAAGGCTAAAATGATGATGGAAAATTGCAGGCCAATTTCAGTCGTAAGAGATGCAAAATCCTACACAAAATATTAGCAAAAATACTCCAGAAACATAAATAAAAAATTACAGCCATGTTGAATTTATCTAAGGAATCAAAGTTTGGTGTAATATTAGAAAATCCGTGTAATTTACCACATTAAAAGTTTAAAGGATAATAATTATAGTTTCATTTCTATATTTGCAAAACAATCCAATATTAATATAAGATAGAAATCTTACGTAACAGAAAAAGAGCTGTTCCTTAATCTGGTAGAGGTTTTAATGTAAATAAAAATATCAATAGCAACAACATTATACTTAGTAGCACAAAGTTTTGTTTTGAGATTGTCAGCAAGACAAGGAAGCTTGCTTTTATTACTTCTATTAAGCATTTTATTAGAGGTTCTAATAAGATAAAAAATAAACATAAGGAATGCAAAAGAAGAAATAATATCATCACTATTCACTTGATTGATATGATTATGTCAATGATATAATGATATCAATGATGATTATACATATAGGCATTTCAAATATATTGATAGATAAATTATTAGAATTAGTAGGTGAGTTCAAAATTGTTGGATATAAATTTAGTACTTAAAAATTTATTTATCAGAGTGATGTCAGCAGAAATGGCAGAGTAAGGACATCCAGAAATCCTCTTATCTATAAAAACAATAGAACACTGGCAAAAATTTTCATGATCCACTTTACCAGAACTCTGGAAATTAACTGAAGGATTGCAACAACCTGGAGGGGCATGTATTCAAGAAAAACAGTTGAATCTCAGTAAGAACAATGAATTTTGTGACACTTTAACTTGCCCTATCCCCAGGGCACCTGGGTGGCTCAGTCATTAAGCGTCTACCTTCAGCTCAGGTCATGATCCCAGGGTCCTGGGATTGAGCCCCACATTGGGCTCCCTGCTCGGCCGGAAGCCTGCTTCTCCCTCTCCCACTCCCCCTGCTTGTGTTCCCTCTCACGTTGTCTCTCTCTCTCTCTCTCTGTCAATTAAATAAATAAATAAATAAAATCTTTAACTTGCCCTATCCCCAATGTAGGTGGACTTCTCTTACTATATATAAAAATTATTATTTTTAAGAAATAGAACAATGGGCAAAACAAATAGCTCAGAAAAAAAAATCACACGTAAATGGACACTTGATCTATGGGAGAGGTGGCATAACAAATTCGTGGAGAAATGCATATTTTTCAACAAAAGGTGTTGGTGCAATTGAAATCCATATGGAGGAATAAAATCTGATCATCACCTCCTTGTATCATATCCCCCCAAAATTCCCATGTGAATGAATTTAAGATCTTCTTTGTTAAAGGCAAAGTTGCTATTTTAAGGAAATCAATATAGAAGAATGTTTTTGTGATTTTTGAAGTAGCGAACAACTTCTTTAAAAAAGTAGAAAAAGCGTGGGGCGCCGGGGTGCCTCAGTCAATGGCTGCCTTTGGCTCAGGTCATGATCTCAGGGTCCTGGGATTGGTCTGGCGTTGGGCTTGCTGCTCAGTGGGGACTCTGCTTCTGCCTCTGTCTCTTCCCTCCCTATCCCCCGTTCATGCTCTTCTCTCTCTCTCTCTCAATGAATAAATAAAATCTTAAAAAAAAAATGAAGGGTGGGAAATCGAAGGGGGACACAAACTATGAGAGACTATGGACTCTGAGAAACAAACTGAGGGTACTAGAGGGGAGGGGGGTGGGGGAAATGGGTTAGCCTGGTGATGGGTATTAAAGAGGGCACATACTGCATGGAGCACTGGGTGTTATACGCAAACAATGAATCATGGAACACTACATCAAAAACTAATGATGAAATGTATGGTGATTAACATAACATAATAAAAAAAAAAGAGTAGAAAAAGCATTCACCATAAGTGATAAATCAATTACATAGAAATGTAATCTTTTAGTCTCCAAAGTATCAGAAGAAGGTGAAGAAAAGCTACTTTGGGAGATGCAAGAAAAGAAATGTACAAAACATATAATGGACAATTGACTTGTTTGGGAATATACACATAACACTCCCACATATTTTTTAAAAATGAAATCCATTTGGCCCCCCAAAAAACTATTAAAATGTGTTTAATCTCTTTAATAATCAAGGATAAACAAAATAACACTGTATTAGCATAACACTACTAATCATAAAGATTTTTAAAAAATTTAAGTCAGAAAATACCAGTTGTGTTAGTTTGAATTATTGGTTCCAACATTTTATTGCCCCATAATATAATTGTACATGTGCCTTCTTCCCATGGCTTCTTAGTGTATAAAATGTCCTTGGGCCTTCACTCTGGGCTTGTTGTTTAGGATTTGCTTTGACTAATGGAATGTATGTATACAGGACATAAATAGTGGTTTAAGTTGTGTTTATACTGTGGAGCTTGCTCCTTAAGCTCTTGTAGTTCCCTATAAAATTAATTTATATGTACATATAGCATATCAAATTCACAATAATCTGTATTTTGAATGGATTTGCTTTGTCAATGAACAATCTGTGAATTTTGAGATGTTTAATAAACACATTATTTTTTTAAAGATTTTATTTGAGAGAGAGAGAGAGAGAGAGAGGGAGCGCGAGCTCGAGTTGGGGAAGGGGCAGAGGGAGAAGCAGACTCCCCGCTGAGCAGGGAGCCCCCCTCGGGGCTTGGTCCCAGCAGAGTCCAGGATCATGACCTGAGCCGAAGGCAGAAGCTTAACTGACTGAGCCAACCCGCTGCCCCCGTAAACACATTATGTAAACACACACACACCACACACATTTTTTTTTTTTTTTCAGTGTTGGGTCATGATCACTCAGTGGCTGTTTTCATGGAAAAATGAAATTCATTATGTTCATCCTGCCTTTCATCAACAGCCTTTTCTACCTCTTGCCTTTCAAAACACAACCAAATTGGCCCAGAGGCATTTGTTCTGTAGTCTAGAGAATTACTTTCATTCTGAAACTTTAGAAAAGGTGTAATGGCTTCTGTAACTGTCTCTGTTTGGGGTACAACATCAGTCCAGTGTCTTTTGTGTGCAAAATGCTGTACTCAGAGCTATTTTATTCTCTGCTTTTGTTTCCAGTTGCCCTTATTATAGGTTTGGCCGATTTTGGTAAGGTAAAATTCATTCAACCAATATTTATTAAATGCCTGCTGTGTTCTATGAATTGAGGATAGAGTGAATGACTAAGTCCCTGCTCTCCTGCAGCTTACATCCTATTGGGAAATATAAAATCTAAAGCTGTAATATCAAATTCTTTAGCTTGCAGGTTTCACTAAAACCTAAAATCATGTAGCTCCCCTTCTAAAGTTCTTGGCCTACTAATGCTTCCTGCATTAGTCTGCTTGGGCTGCCATAATGAAATACCACAGGCTGGGTGGCTTAAACAGAAACAGGAATTTGTTTTCTCACAATTCTGGAGACTAGAAGTCCAAGATCAATGTGCCAGCTGGGGTGGTGTCTGGTGTGTGCTTTCCCCTTAAGCTGTGTGTGCACAAGTTAAGAGAGAGAAAGAGTGAGTGCAAGCACGAGTGAGCTCTGGTGTCTCTTCTAATAAGAGATAAGACCCAATAGGATCAGTATCCTACCCTGTGACCTCATTTAACTTAATTACTTTCTTATCCCAATACAGCCACACTAGGGATTATGGCTTCAACATATGAATTTTGGGGGAAACATATATTCAGTCCATAACGCTTGCTGATCTCCTACTTCCTCTCTCCTGTCCCAGAGATTTCATTCCTGGAACCCTCACTACTAACCTCAATACTACCTCTATACTCAGTACTACCTATAATAATTTTACCTTTGGCTTGTTCTATCCTCAAAGCCTATTATCATCAACTAACACTGATTATCTACTTATTAAATTCCTTTATTTGGGTACTGTGAAGCTTGACCTTATCAGACTGACTGTTAATGAATGCCCCAAATCAAACCTGTGACTTAATTCATTCTTACTTCTCTGTCTGCTCTTGCTGAGGCTTCTAATCATTTCTACCACCAGTTTTATACCTACAGCCTGATGCTGTTTAGTCCTAACTATATGACAAGTGGCCTGTCATTTCTAGGAATGCTTTGTACCACAGTTATTCCCCTACCAGGCTTTGTGGGGCCACCCATGACCTCACTGGAGCTTGCTCCAATCTCATGCCCTATATTGCAGTACATTTGTTAGTGCTAAGGCCAGTGATTGTCTCAGGCATTTTACCAAACTCAGGAAATCAAATAGATGAATTACTTGCTGCTTATATCTCAGTTGTTTCTAAGAAACACAAATTGGACAGGTTATTCATTTCAAAAAGAAAAAGGTGGGGTTTAAACCCATTTGGACAAAGAAAGTAAATCATGATGAAAGTGCCCTTATAAAACTGTGGATAATTGTGCCCTAAGGTGGGTCCTCTATTGACAGAGATGAATATTTTTAGAACTGAGTTCTTCAGAACTGGACAGTTGTGTCATAACTATCTATGGCTTATGTTCCCATCACAAGATAAACAAGACCCCATGGGATCTTCTCTGCTTGAATGGAATAAATTATTCAATTGACGGGAGATTTTGAATGCTTCATTAAACAAACTAACAGAGACTCATTTTCCTATCCAGAATAAGCCTTTATAAAGAAGTTTTCACAGATAAAGAGTCTTGCAAGAGTGGATACTACCAGAAAAATTTTATGTTTTTTGAAAGATGACTCAATATTTCAGTCATGGTATCAGTCATTTCCACAGGATTCTGTGTGATTAGGGACATCCTGTATTTCAGTGAAAATACCCCAGAAGGCACAGAGAAAAATCTTAAAAGTAGGTTCTTTCATAAAACTATTAGCTTATTGCCAGGTCAGTGCAGAGATACTGTAGGGACTTGTCACTCTTTCTCAGCTAAGGTAATGGAACATGTGTCTTTCAGAAGCATATCATTCCATCCTTATATTATTCTAATTGCTCTGTGATCTGACTGCATTTCTCTCTTAGTCCCTAACTTCATGATACTGTGATAACCAGGAAAATGCTGAAGTGATCATTCATGCAATTATAATTAATATTGATCATTTATACTTTTTTTTTTCAAAAATATGTATGGTTGGCAAAGATAAATTCTTATTTACAAGCTAAATAGTGTAAACCCAGCTCCCATAAGATTTGTAAAGTAAAATTCAGTAGAAAAGAATTTATATATTATATAAAATCTCCAAGAAAAGTTCTAAAAGTTTAGACTTTAAAATAAATTCTCTTTACTTAATTCTTTGTGCTTCCATTGCAGGCTATATATCCCCCTATCATTTCAGCTGCAGTAATTTATTACATTGATTAATGTTCCCATTTCTCTGACTTGAATATGCTCAACTAAAGACAAGCCTTTTCCTTCTTTGTATAAATAAGCACCTAGTATAGAGCCTGGTACTTATTTAAGTTCATGCAGCATAGTGAGTAAGTGACTGACACACAAATGTACTTTTTCCTTGAAAAAGAATGGTTATATAGGTTTTTCTATATTACCATGAGTTTAGCAAAAAAGAAACCTGAAACAAAATATTTGTAAACCTATCTTTAATAGGTTTGTGTAAAAAAAAAAAACAAAACAAAACTGATTTTCCTCTCTATGATACTGTGTAAAATTTTACCTCATGGACTGAATGGGTCAAAGATTTTCACACAAGATGGTTAATGCTAACTTTGACCTGACCTGAAGCTCCAGGTATCTGAATTTCCATATTTTGAGATTAAGACCAATATGTTAAGAAACATATCTTCATTTTCTTTGTTAGCTTCTACTTGTACCATCAAATCAATAAAAAGTTTCATATTCTAGTTATAAGAATTTTAGGAAACCTAAGTTCTTGTTTTAGTTCTTCTAAAATATCTCCCAAGAAAATATTTTAGCTCTCTGTACCTTTCTGTAAAATGTATATAATAATGATAGTCTTGCCTCTTCAAAAAGGATGACTATGGTTATAAACAAAATGACAATATGTGGAAGTATTTTGAAAAGTATAAAGTACCCAACAGTTGGGGAAGTGTTGGTGCCCCAGTAGATATGAGAAGACAATGATGAAAGTGCTGGGGTTGATTAATATTTTTCATCCTTGGCTCAGTTTTCAAGGCTCTTAAAAATGTGTCAGTTACATGGATGTTGGATTGAGATGGATACTGTTTCCTTCCAGGTTTGGGAGCACAGTACTGTGACTTCTACCTTCCCTAGCTGATACTTGTATTTTCTGAACTCTTTCCACCTTGGCCCCAGCCAGTTCATTCAAACTCAGCCACTTCATACCTTTGGCAATGGTACCACCGCTATCCCTAATGTTTCCTTCCTGTAGATGGAACTCCATCAGTATAACCTAGATCTCTCTCCTCTGCTTTACTTACTCTGCCCTGAGGGATTGGAAAAATTTATCTGAGTGGCAAATTTGGGTAGGATAACTAGACAGGCTTGGCTCAGCTCCATCTGTCTCTCTCTGAGACCAAGCCTACTTATAACAAGACAAGTTCTTCTACTTCTCTACACTGTGAGTGCTACTTGGGCAAATCTTCACAATGCAGGGAGGCCCTCAGTGGCCTAGCATTACTCACAACTGGGTACCTGTCTGCTAATTCAAGTGTCCAATATTGGCAATCCTACTTCATTATCCCATCTAACGGTCCTCCTAGGAACTTAGCCACTGGTTAACACAAATGATAATTTGCCCTCCAGAATTAGTTTATTTCTCAACTTTTTCAAAACCTGGATAGTGAAGAGATGCGATATTTACTGCTTTATCCCTTCCCTTTACCCCCAGAGTTCTGCACACATATGAGGGCAGTGTCTATCACATACAATGACCTTCTAGTTCTAGAATTTGTTCACATTCCCTTTTCTTTTTCCATTTTAATCTAACATTCCTTGAGCCTATATTCCTGGTTCTCTATTCCATTTTTGTCTATATCTTGGCACTTGGTAAGCATTTCAAGCCCCCATTCCCATTAGAACCCATTTGGTAGCCCAACTCCATTCATTTTAACTTTGGGGAAGAAAGCATCCAACCCAGGATTGGCCTTAAGGGATCTCAGATGGTCAGCACACTTGCCCTAATCAAACCGTCTTCCTATTATGGGAGGTTGGCACATTCTGTAGCAAATGAAGGCTATTAGCCTATGTTTTTTGCAGCCTTTTCTCTTTTAGCCCAGAGAATTCCCCAACAATGTTGGGAGCTACTTGTGTGCTAGAGGAAATATTTTGTTTTTCTCCAGTCCTGCAATAGACTGTACATGAGGTTGAAATTGCCTGTGACAAGTTTGTGACTACCAAAACTTGCTATTTGGATTCTGAGTTGAATGCAGTGCAAGAGATGATTCAGTGGTGCACTTCCTTTTTTAATTTATTATTTTTTTCATTTGTTGGTATTTAGCTTAAATGTCTTGTTTCATGGTCCTGACAGTGCTGTGATATGATATTACTTTGCAACCAGCATGGTGCCACTATTTGAAAGGTCACTGAGATACTCAGCTTGTGTTTATATTCCATTTCCTACCTGAAACTCTGTGTTTCAAGTCCTGATTGACTTCACCAAGTTTCTAAGGCTTTGGAAGACCTCTTTACTGAGAAAGCCAAAATTTCAAAAAGAACTAAGAACTGTCTTAGAGATTTGAAATGTACAAGGTAGAAGCAAACTTAGAGGTTCTTTAAATTCTCACTTTAAATTGACAGAAATTAAGTGATTTGCCCAATAGAATTTATATTAAATATAAATGTGAGGATTGTAACAAAGTTGACATTATGCCCGATTTTAGGCTCCTCCCCACTTCACATCCCTCTCTTCTCATTATCAGGAAAATGTCACTCACTTTTTTCTACATAATTGACCATTGGAAAATTTCATCTTGTTTTGTGTACTTAGATACTCTCCACAAAGAACAAAGACAGTTATTTAATTTTTAAAATTCTTGCTTTATTGAATTGATATCTAAGACTAGTGGTTTTGTTGGCTAAAGTCTCATAGAGATTAAAAGACCTCCTGAACCTTGAGGGATATGCAGGATCTGTGATACTGGTAGCTTTGATCTAAGATTATGAACATGTAACCCACAAAACCACTGTGGCCTGAGTAGTGATTGGCCCATGCTTTTGAAGTATCATATACTTTCATAAGGAGGTGAGGAAGTTCACTCTGCACACCTTGAGTCCATGGATGGCAAGGGTACAGCTGTCCAATTCTATTCCAGAGATGAAGAATTGGGATCATTAAGGTCCATCCTTATTGGAACAGTAAGGTCCATCTCTGCAATAAGGTTAGTGTATCCATCCAATGAGAGTAACCCACTTACAGAATTACATTCAAAAGGCCTTTTTCTTTTTCAGGGGTCAGGCCTGGTATAAATTACTGTATCAGACTGAAAGTTAGCAGGGAAGAGATAACAAAATCTTCAAGGGTTATTGAGAAAAGTTTAATAAACCAGTTTTTTACAAATATTTTGCCAGGTTTAAACAAAACCAATAAAGAATGGCAAAAGACTGAAAAGCTAGCAAAAGCAGAAAGCTGCCATCACCTGTCAGCTTGAAAGGACAAAGGGAGTACATGTTTATTGGAAGCCTCTGAGATTGCCAGCTGTAGGAGAGACCCATCTGAAAGAAGCAGAAGTCTTGGTCAAGGAACACAGCCTTAGGCAACCCAAGGCAGAGCAGAGAAGAGAGTAAATACCTTGACTTCTCTCCTCCTACCCTCAGACTTTCAGACAGTGCCCCCACATTGGTTGAACAAATCAGAAAGTAGAAAATAAGGAAGTCCAGTTCACAGGAGTCAGTCCTGAGGCACATGGTAGGGTGGAGAAGGCAGAAAGTCTGTGTAGAGAGGCAACCAGATACGGGCCAGCCATGGACATTATCAAATGGACATTATCAATGTTTGTTGAGTAAATGCATTGTTTCTTTACTGAAAAAAATATCTGAGGCACCTGGGTGGCTCCACGGGTTAAGCGTCTGCTGGCGGCTTAGGTCATGATCCCAGGGTCCTGGGATCGAGCCCCACATTGGCCTCCCTGCTCAGTGTGGAGCCTGCTCCTCCCTCCTGCTTGCTCTCTCTCTCTCTCAAATAAATAAATAAATAAAATCTTTAAAAAAAATAAAATGAGACGCATGGAGAGGTTAAGTCAGCGGGGAGTCTGCTTCTCCCTCTCCCTCTGCCCCTCCCCCTGCTTGTGAAGATGTGTGTGCACTCTCTCCCCCCTCTCTCATAAATTAATAAAATCTTAAAAAAAGATCTCCAAATTTGACCACCCTACTTGGTTCAGAGAAATTTTCACTGGCTTATAATTATTTTCCAATATTAATGCAGGTATTCATACTCGTTTTTCATCACCATAAGAATTTTCTCTCTTCCATAACAACTCAACTCCAAAATTCAGCTCTTAAATTTTCCAGTTAAGAGAGCCAATAAATTATCTTTTTTTTTTTTAAATAAGAGCTTGAGTTTCTATCACTCGTAGCCAAGAGTCCTGATATGACCCTACTTGCTTTCTTCAGTCACACTTGTCTTCAGTTCCTTAAACATATTCCTATGAATGTTTCAGAAATTAACTGCAGAATAATAAGTGGCTAAAATTGAAAGTGCCCTCCTCTAGGTATTTCATGAAAAATAAAGGAGACAAAATAAGCACAAAAGTCAAGGTGACATGCTTGCTTGCCGTTTCCTTAACGGAAGGCCCAAAGATTATCCTAATACAGTGATTGCTTTATTTAACTGTTTAAAAACCAGCATATTCAAAGTCCTGTCCATTGTACCCAGAATCGTGGGAAAAAATGTCTGAGTTTTGCAGGAGTAAAGAAGGATGGTACATGTAGTTACAAAGATTCTTGACTTTAATAAATTTTATTGTAACCAAATCATAATTAGGCTCTGAAGACATGCTAGGTGGTGGCACATTCCAATATCTCTCAGGATTCATTTACTTAAGAAGGACTCCAAAATAATGATTTTGATAATGCTACTACTAAAAATAATAATCAGAGTTACTATTTTTGAGGACTTGATCCTGTCCAGTTACTGTAATAAGGCATTTAAATACATTTCATTTCATCTACATAGCAATTCTATAAGGCAAATATTAATCCCACATTGTATCTGAAAAACCAGATCTCAGAAAGTAAGTAATTTGTGGGGCACCTGGGTGGCTCAGTTGGTTAAGCGTCTGCCTTCGGCTCAGGTCATGCTCCCAAGGTCCTGGGATCGAGCCTGCATCGGGCTCCCTGCTCAGTGGGAAGTCCGCTTCTCTCTCTTCCACTCCCCCTGCTTGTGTTCCCTCTCTCACTGTGTCTCTCTCTGTCAAATAAATAAAAAATCTTTAAAAAAAGAAAAAAGTAACTTGCTGCATTCTCTCTCTTCTCTCATCATAAGTTTTTTCCATTATTACATTCACTGCCCTTATATCTTAGCACATATCAGTATTTATATTAACAATGTAAACATGTTTGCTTAAGGAAGAAATTAAGAGATAAGAGGGAGAAGGAAGTCTTAGTTGTGTGTTTAAACATCTTAAAGCTAATCAAGTACATAATCTATGTTAAAATTAGGATTAAGCAAGAAAGTAGGAAGAATAGTGAAAGAAAAATATATACAATGATCTTTTCTCCATCTGAACATGAAATTAAGGGTGAAGGAATCAACTGGCCAAAACAATTTGTAAGAGTTGGGGGTGGCAATAGAGTTGATAATAGCTAATAATAAAGAGACTTCATAGTCTCATGACATTTTGATATTATGATGACAGATTTTTAGGGTATAGATAGCCATAATGAAATTGTAATAAGTGAAGGAAATAGTAATTGTGGCTTCACATCTGAGGCTAAGACGATTTTATTGTTTCTCGTCTAAAACTGATTACCTAAACAAGGGTAAAGCTTCGTATCAACTGAGATGAGGACTTGATGAGTCAAATACAAAGCAAAACGTGAACCATACAGTATTCTCTTGCATATTTATTTTTAAAATACCATGAGGCTAGGGTGCCTGGGTGGCTCAGTCGTTAAGCGTCTGCCTTCGACCCAGGTCATGGTCCCAGGGTCCTGGGATCGAGCCCCACATCAGGTTCCCTGCTCAGCGGGGAGCCTGCTTCTCCCTCTCCCACTCCCCCTGCTTGTGTTCCCTCTCTCTCTGTCAAATAAATACATAAAAATCTTAAAAAAAAATAAAAAATAAATAAAATAATAATTTAGTCTAAATATAAATGTAGGCATTTTATGTTTATGTAGGGCTTTTGCCCCAGGTGTTTAAAACCTACTAGGAATAGTATCTCAGCAGACATTATGATATTGGGAAGCAAGACTGCTTTGCGTGTTGGTTCTGAATAACTTGTCTAATAGTGTCAGGTAAACTGAGGCTGGCATCCAAGCTCGTGTTTTTCTCTAGTTCCCAATATTGCCTCCCTAAAGGCTGGAACTGAAATACAAGAAAGAAAATGACAAAAATTAATATATTCATAGCAACAGTCAATTTTGATTAAAGTTCAAAAAAATCTCTAAAACTATCAAGTTTACTATTAGTAAACTTTGAATATTGTTGGATCTCCTAACTGAAAATGCTAAGTATTGCAGTATAAGCAACAGACTTTTCCAAAGGAATCATCAGTGTTGCTTGTAATTTTTAACTCTAAATATTGGATACCTTTGTCTGCATTTTATTATCCTGATCTTTGACAAACGTACTGCTCATAAAAGTCACTAAGATTTCTCTATCATGGGTGGTGTGGAATAAACATTTTCATTTCCAACAGTACATAGCTCCTTTATTGATGGTTCTGATCAGTAGACAAGGAATGATATGAAATGAGAATAAGGTGAATGCTTGAGACCTGAGCCATTTTGTATAACTTGATCTCTCCATTGCAAGACTATGTAGATGCTGGAGGGAGGGGGTATAAATAGTTTTAGCACTGCTCGTTTTAACAAATGCATGTTAAATCCATGTCCTTGTGAACAAATGCTCAGTGAAAAACCAAGAGACATTTTGTCTCCATTTGAGAACACAAACACACACACACACTCTTTTTTGACTCTGAGATGATTTTAATTTAGAAAAAAATTTTCCTAAGGACTAACTAAATGTAAAATTAGAGCAAAAGTCAATCTCACTAGACATGAAACACTGGAAGCTATGTATGTTTCTCAGTGGTTCTCCATTCTGACTTAATAGCAACTATCTTTACTTTTTAAGACCATGAATTGAGGGAGAAACATCTACAGTTTTGTGAAAGTATGAGTGTTTTCCCAAGGGAAACTTTAGATGGATTAAACATCAATGAACTAGAATCACCCCAATTGCATTTTTTTGAAACTTTCATGTACATTTTAAATAAAAATAAGGAAAAATTGTGAAATTTTAATATTAATTGTGAAATTGTGAAATATTACTAAGAATTACCACTTTTAGTTGGATTACATATTTTTGATATATAACCAAGGTCTAGGAATGGACTGAGGACTGGGGACGTGTATGGTGGTAGTATAGAATGTGCCACCTAAAAACAAGCTCCGAATGCATTTCATGAATTCCTTGGGCTTACAGTATCTACAGGAGGCTGAATAACGGTCCCCCAAATATGTCCACAGCTTCATCCCTGGAACCTATGAATATTACCTTACATAGCAAAGGGAATTTTGCAGATGCAAGTAAGAATTTTGAGATTATCAAAGGGGCGCCTGGGTGGCTCAGTAGGTTAAGAATCTGCCTTTGGCTCAGGTCATGATCCTGGAGTTTGGGGATCGAGGCCCACATTGGGCTCCCTGCTCAGTGGGGAGTCTGCTTCTCCCTCCGCCGCTCACCCTGCTTATGCTCTCTCTCTGTCACTCTCTGTCTCTCTCTCAAATAAATAAAATTATTTAAAAAAAAAGAATTTTGAGATTATCATGGATTTTCCAGGTGGACCCATGTAGTCACAGGGTCCTCAATAGAGGGTGTAGGAGAAACAGAGTTAGAGAGAAGGCCATGTAACATCAGAAGGGGTTGGACTGATGAATTTTGAAGATAGAGAAGGGGCCACAAGCCAAGGAACATAAGTGGCCTTCAGTAGCTGGAAAAGGCAAGGGAATGAATTCTCCCTTAGAGCCTCCAGAAGGAACATAACCCTGTTGACACCTTTACTTTAGTGCAATGAAATTGCTTTCAGATTTCTGGCCTCCAGAATTGTAAGAGAATAAATTTGTGTTGTTTTAAGCCACCAAGTTTGTGGTAATTTGTTACAGCAATCATGGGAAACTTAATACTTGTCTCTGTGTTTTTAAAATAAACATATTTTTTTTTCTGTTTAACTTTTAAACTGAACATTTTACCTCTTTGGTGGAAAGTCTGGGAGAAATGTAAGAAAATGGTGTTGGGGAAAGATGTGCTTTAAAATGAACAGAATTTAGGACACATCAACTTAGATGATATTAAACAAGAAGATTGAAATCAGAGCAGGTACCTACCACCTATAGAAATCATGAAGTAGGAAAAACATATTAAGCCCAAAGAAGGAAATAATCTGAATTTATCTGGTCTTAACCATAAACTGTTACTAACTTGACATTTCTCTATTGTAGAGCATGCACAGATCTTTTTCTAATTATTTTAATCACAGCATTTATCTCTTTCCAATATAAGGGTTATTTCTTATTGTCTCTTCCCTCAGATTATGTGAACTCTCTTAGAACAGAAACTGTCTTTCCTCTTTGTGTATTGGTATCTAGAATTGGTATTTAGTAAGCATTCAATAAATAAGTTTTGAATGAATAAATTAAATTCACAAATACAATAGCTGCTTCTTTTATTACCAATTCCACCCCACACTCCCACTCCCAGGTGCTGAGACTGAGAGATTGCAGTCCCAATTTCATATGCGAATACAGAAGTGTTGCCTGAACAATTTCTGGGAGCCATTACAAAGGAAGTAAACACCAAGTTCCTGTGGAGTCTGAAGGGAGAAAGCCCTCACTGGTAGTCACCACCTAATCTGAGACCCCAACAGTGAAGAGGTGTTGAATTCTCTGAGGAAAGCAGCTCATTCATTGAAAGTTAGCAATCATCAGATTCCTTGTGGGGGTTAATGGTTTATGAGACTAGCAGTAGTAGCTTTGGCCCTATTATGCATATCAAAGAATGCAAGAAAGAGAGCTGGGGGTGGGGGGGCTAGATTTTTAGTATTTGATTAGATCTGAGCCCACCTGAAAATACATTTCAGAAGGGAATTTGAGTGAAGGTAAGAAAATCCTCACATAACATCAGTTTTTACTTGGGCACGCTGATGATGAGTTCTGAGTAAAATCCATGGGAAAGGAAAAAGCAAGGAAGGGCTTTCTCTCTTCATGATGCAGCTAAGAACACGGAACTAATCCACTTACTCTGTTCCTCTTGATCTATTATGCCTTACACTAATTCAGGGCCACTCGCTCTCTGGAATACATGAGAGCCTTTTCCAGTTGAAAATAATAGGAACTAGAAAGCATGAGAGATCAGATTCTATGCAGCCTGTAAATT
The DNA here is from genome assembly GCF_029215605.1 of Mirounga angustirostris. NCBI lineage: Eukaryota > Metazoa > Chordata > Mammalia > Carnivora > Phocidae > Mirounga > Mirounga angustirostris. The sequence goes on along the minus strand of NW_026991720.1, from coordinate 69,739,120 downwards.
CAGATTTCATATTCAGTTTCTGTGACAGACGTCAGTTACCCAATAGCAATCAGGTAGGCAACTTTAGTCACCATATGAAATCTTATATAACGATTCAAAGTATTCCAATTTAGCCTCCCATGAGTTATTTTTAAGTGAACAAAGGTAATTAAGCTAAGTTCAATGGACTGGCCCAAGGACACATTAATAGCCCTAAAGTAGTGATTATTAGAATGTATTATTTTCAGTACTTGCTTATACATTCAACTCTGCTACCTTTCTGTCTAATCATTGCTAAGACCATTTGTTCTGCTGCTGGAGACATCCAGAAATTTAGCCCATGGGATGGTTAACTAAAGGGTTCCCATGTGGGTTAACTTCAAAGCCTGAAATCATTAATGGATTGGGCAGAGCCAAGTTTTCCATTAGGCACAGTGCCTAGGGCCCAAGAAAATATTTTATTTATAGTTTCTTTTAAAGTAAGAAAAAATATATTGTAATAATGAATGTATAAAAATGAATCCAGCCTGGACTCTATTCATCTTTATATAAGACACCCATAAAGATCATTTTTATTTATTATTACCTTTTTTAATGAAGGAAAGGGTCCATGATCTGAAACTAGGATGAATAGAAGCATTGCATCTGGGGATACAGAAGAGAAAATCCAATATTTACTCAAAAATAACCCCCTTGCATTTTGGAGAGCATAGCTTAAGATGATTTTGCTCACAGAGTGTTATGTAGAAATAAGCCAGGAGGAATTGGCCACCATCTGAATGAAAAAGGAAGTGTTCTATTCAGTAATACATTTAATGCTCTCTGAATTTAATCGCACATTTAACTGCAATTGAACATGGAAAGTATTTGAAGCTAGGAAGCTGGATGACCTTGAGACAGATAACCAGAACCTCCATTCCTCCTGCTACACCTTGGCACACAGGTATGCTGTAAATGGTTATAACCAGGTTGAGATAATGATCTGCTTAACTTTTAAGTGTCCAGAGATGCTTGGGGCTGCTGTAGCTTCTGGGGAAGTAACTTCTTCCTTGGAGCAGTCTCATTCAATTACCTTAGCATATGTTAATATTTTCTATTTGTGCCACGATGTGGAAAAGGTGAAGAAACACTGCCTACTCTAGGCTTGAGTTTCTTTATCTGTCAAATGTAAACATTGGACAAGATGAACTCCAATTCAACTCAACAAACATTTTGAGAGGAGATAATAATAATAGTAATAATAATAATAATAATTTGTTGAATTGAATAACAATTCAATTCAACGAACATTTTGAGAGATCACTAAACTTAACTTCTGGGAGTCAAAGATTAACAAAATGTGGTTTGTCCAGAGTCACATATTTCAAAGAATTAATACCCTCACTGAAGAGACAGGCATGAAATCATCTTCCCATAATACAGATCACAGTGTGATAAATTTGAGAATGATTATTAATCAAAGTCTTATTAAAACTCAGAAGGAATGAGTAATTCTAATTGCAGAAAAAAAAAAAACATGGAAGACTTCAGAAACGAGGTGACACTTAGCCTGGATATGAATATCATAGCTCCAGAAAAATTGATTAGGATTCAATCTTAAAGGCGAGAGGAATGTGGTCAAAGAATTGTGGTCCTAATATTGGAGACAACTCAGATAAAGAGAAGTTAGATTACTACTTGTTCAAGATTGCACTATGTGTTGGCAGAACTGAGAGAGAAACCAGCCACTTCTTCATAGGAACTCCCAGCGTAGCATCAGTTGTTCATAATTCCTTACGGAAAAAACTTATAAACTACTTTAAGATATGTTATAACTTCTTAGATAATTCTTAATTAATGAGAGTAAGAAGAAAACTTGGAAGCAATATGAAAAACAGCTTCTTTGTTTCCATTCCCTTGGCATTGACACAGAATGTCTGACGCCCAACTCCTCAGAAATCCGTAGTATATTGAATGAGATTGTTGAAATGTGGAAATGCAAGAAAATCAGGCATTTGGCTCATTTATAAATGAAGAGAGAAATTAAGTTGAAAGTGGCTCTCTAGACTTATTAAGAATGATAAATGACTGAAATAGGAAATATTAGGAAGTTTAAGTCAGCATAGTTATTGGTTAAAAATGAATGTGAGTACTTAGGGGAGGAACAACATATGCTAATAACACATCAGTCAGACTGTATAAAATAAGTTGCACAAGAGACCAGAATATTAATCATTTACTCTTTTTTTACTTTTTAGTCTGAAAATTTTCAGAAATTACAGAAAAGCAAAAGGAATAGTACAATGGACCCGCATTGCCCATCACCTAGTAATTATAAATATTCTGCCAAGCCTATTTCATCTAAACCTCCTACTCCCAACCTTTGTGGGTTTTTGGCTTTAAAAAAAAAAACAAAAAACAAAAACAAAAAACAGGGGCGCCTGGGTGGCTCAGTTGGCTAAGCGACTGCCTTCGGCTCAGGTCATGATCCTGGAGTCCCGGGATCGAGTCCCACATCAGGCTCCCTGCTCAGCGGGGGGTCTGCTTCTCCCTCTGATCCTCCTCCCTCTCATGCTCTCTGTCTCTCATTGTCTCTCTCGCAAATAAATAAAATCTTAAAAAAAAAAATAAAATAAAAAATAAAAAATAAAAAAAAAAACAGTTTTGGGCGCCTGGGTGGCTCAGTTGGTTGAGCGACTGCCTTCGGCTCAGGTCATGATCCTGGAGTCCCGGAATCGAGTCCCACATTAGGCTCCCTGCTCAGCAGGGAGTCTGCTTCTCCCTCTGACCCTCCCCCCTCTCATGTGTTCTCTCTCTCTCTCTATTCTCTCTCTCAAATAAATAAATAAATAAAATCTTAAAAAAAAAACAGTTTTATTAAAGTGTAATTATATGCCATAAAATTCATTCATTGTAATGATATAATTCAATAATTTTTAGTAAACTTACAGAGTTATACACGCATCATCATAATGCAATTTTAGAATATTTCCATCCCTCCAAGAAGTTCCCTCATGGCTATTTGTAATTAATCAGGGCTCCTATCCTCACCCCAGGCAACTACTAATCTTTCTGTAGATTTGCCTTTTCTAGATATTTCATATAAATGGAGCCATACGATGTGTAGTATTTTAGGTACAGCTTCTTTTATTTGGTGTAATATTTTTGAGGTTTATCTATGTTATATATATATCAATAATTTGTTTTTACTGATGAATAGTATTCCACTGTAGGGATATACATTTTGTTTTTCCATTCACCAGTTAATGAACAATGGATTGCATCTCGTTTGGGGCTATTATGTATAATGCTGCTATGGATATTTGTGTACGAGTCTTTCTTTGGACATATCCTTACATTTTTCCTGGGTAGATACCTAGGAATGGAAATGCTGAATAATAAGTAAGTTTATTTTTAACATTTAGAGAAACTTTCAAACTGTTTTTCAAAGAAACTTTTACATTCCTACTAGCGATAAATGAAGTTTTTACTTTCTCCTCATCCTTGCCAGATTTTCAACATAGATGATCGTGTCATCTGTGAATAAATACCATCTTACTTTTTATTTTCCAGTCTGGGTCCCCTTTATTTCTATTTCCTGGTTGTTACACTGGCTATAATCCCCAGCACAGTGTTGAATAAAGTGGCAAGAGCTAGGCATCCTTGTCTTATTCCTGATCTTGGGATAATAAGCATCAAGTGTGATGTTAGCTGCAAGGTTTTCTTAGGTACCTCTTACCAGATTGAATAAGTTGCCTTCTATTCGTAGCTGCTGGAGGTTTTTATTATGACGATAAGGTAGATATTTTCCATTGGAATGACCTATGGTTTTTCTCTTTTAGTTAATATGATGAATTACATTAACTGATTTTTGAATGTTAAACCAACTCTGCATTCCACAGATAAATGACACTTGGTCTGACGTATTGTTATTTTCATATGTTACGTGACTCAATTAATTTTTTGTTTAGATTTTGCATCTGTATTCACCCAGGTTATTAGTTTGTAGTTTTCTTACTTGTGTAATATCTCTGCTCTTGATTATCAGGGTAACTCTGGCCTCTTAAAATGAGTAGGGAAATATTCCTCCTCCTTGAATTTATCAAAGAGTTTGTGTAGAATGGATATTATTTATTTCTTAAATATTTGTTAGAATTCACCATCAAAGTCAACTGGGCCTGGATTTTCGTTTATAGGAAGATTTTAAATTACAAATTTAATTTCCTTTATAGGTATAGGGCTATTTAGGTTGTTTGTTTATTTGTAAGTGAGCTTTGGTAGTTTGTATTTTCAAGGCACTTGTCCATTTCATCTAATTTGGTGATTATTGACATAAAGTTGTTTTTAGTATTTCCTTTTTTAAAAAAAATCTACAGAATCTGTAAATATCACCTATTTCTTGTGTCTTCTCTATATTTTTCCTAATTAGACTTTACAGACGTTTATAAACTTCATTTATATTCTTAAAGAACCAGATTTTGCTTCTATTTATTACTTACATATTTTCTATTTTATTGATTTCCATTTTTCTTTTTTTTCCTTTCTTTTGCTAACTTTGTATTTTATTTGCTCATCTTTTTTCTAGTTTCCTGTAGTATAAATTGTGGTCATTGTTTTGAAACTGAACAAGCAATCTCAAGTTGGAAAGGAAGTGAAGATTGAGCCATCAGGAACAAATGGGTACATGGATTGGTGGGAGTTTTTGCTGACCAGAGATTGAAACCCAGAGCAAAGACAAGTTAAGCGCCTGATTTAATGAGTTAAACTTCATCAGACTGAATGTAATAATGAGATACTGTTTATTAGTTAGATACCTAACTAATTTACTGAGAATACCCCACAAGGTAGTAAAGTTGTTTATAAATATGTAATTTTGTGTGTTAAATAGACGTTGAAGGAAGACCTACTTCAGAAGAAGGAAAAGGGGAGAAGTTTCTGTCACCAAATTCTTGGAGGTGAAAACTCTCACCCTTATTCCTTTGTATAAAAACAGTAGAAACGTCCTTAGCATTCAAAATATTTGAGAACTTTCTTTTTTAGAGGCTACACTGGGATTACTATATGAAAACCTATTATTCTTTTCCTTAAATTTCTGGCTATTTTTATAGCAGAAAATGAGTCAGTAATGAGATCACTGAAGGTTTTTCTAATTGAAACATATGTGGTCAGTTATTTTGAGATGAGATTGGAAAAGGACATGAGGGGCTGGTGAAATCCAAGTCAGTGCAGTGGTGCTCATTAAGGCCAGTCCCGTGTTGGCATGGCAGCTTTGAGGTAATGATGTGACTTCCAGCTTTCCTAAAATTAATAGGGTGATACTCTTCCATAGCTGTGCTCAGGCAAATACTAATTTGTTTTATCATCTTTCTTTCTCTCCATACAAAGAAATGTTTTAAGTTGCCTCCATAATATCCCTATTTCTAATCAAGTTTCAAAGGCGTATATTTTTTTAACTCCAAAGGAAAATACTGTTCTATAAAAGCTGTCTGTATAAAGTAAACCTTCATATGGCCTTTGAGCCCAAGCTATATTGCTTTAAGGAGGAAAACTCTTTATACCTACTGACAGGGGAAGGCAGAGCCACATCAACACTCTCCCCCTCTCAGCCAATTTGAAGAGGATTCAGGTTCTCTATAATTTTAAAAGAGCACCTTGTGGAGGCTTTAAAGCAACCCCAAATGTTGGAACTCTCTGACTCTACTGATTTCCTAAGAGCATATTAGGAAATGAGTCTCCTGGTTATTTTATTTTTTATTGGAGGAGAGGGTTGGATGCTATTATCTCTGGAGTACAAATTTAGACTTGGTTCATATTAGCCATAATGACCTCAAGCTGGTCATGTGAGGGAAACCTCACATTTGTACACTCTGCCTTTTCTGTAACCCCTGATTCTTGCTGCTACATCTGCCTCCATCTGTCTTGTTCTCTTCTCTTCCCTCATCTCCTATTAGAGGAGGCACCTCTCCTCCTACTGATGACTAACACCATCACTTGTGCTCTGACTTCCACACCTGCCTTTTCCTTCCCAGGAAACATAACCTATCCAATACCTCTCCTTTCAACTGTACTTTCAGATATTCCCATTGTATAGGCTCTTTCTTATGAGTATGAATATGTTCAAGTCTTTCCAATCTGAAAAAAAACAAACCAAGCCTCCCTGAACCTTCTTCCTCCCTACAATTCTCATCTTCTTGGTGCTCCCTATTGCCAGTTCCTCACATATCACACAGTCTTCAGTTTGCTCCTATTTAAGATCTCCCAATGACCTCCATGTTTAAATCTAAACCTTCACCTTAACTTACCTCTTAACTTTGCTTTCTTTTCTGAAACACTGTCTTTTCTGGACCACCATGACACTATATATTTCTGGTTTCCTTCTGAATTCTTTTTCTATTCCTTAAACACTTCCCCTCTTCTATAGGCTTCTTCCATCCACCTGACCTGTAATTGTCAGGGATCTCAAGTCTGAATTTTAGGACAATTTCTGATTCCAGTTTCTACTTTCTCTTTGTATAATATCATTTGCACACATATAACTTAAATTACCACTATACATCAATGACTAACAAAGTTATATCTCTTTGTCAGAGTTCTTCTTTGAGCTTCAGATGTAGGTATTCCAACTGCATGCTTATTACCACTTGAACACCTCAAATGTATAGCCAACTACACATGCCCCATACTGAACTCGTCTTCCCCCCCAAGCCTAATCCTTGTGCAGTGTTTCTTAACTCAGTGAATGACATTACATGCCCTTGATTCCATAAGCAAAAAATTAGGAATCATCCATAATCTTTCTTTTCTTCACCAATCCATGTCACATATCATAGTGTCCTGTTGATTTTCTCTCTTAAATATCTTTCATCTTCCTCCACTGCTTTCTATAATCTGTTGCTATAATTTCTTACTTGGACTACTCTAATAACCTCCCATTTGGAGTTCCTGCATGCATTCTTACCCTACTTTAATCAGTCTACCAATTGGTGCTTTGGTGGTAATCTTTAAAATCTTTATAATCTTTAAAATCTACTCATGCCATTCCCCTGTTTAACCCCTTCAGTGCTTTCAACTTGTTATGATGAAGTCACCAACACTTAATGTACTCCCAGTGCCCTTAAATGATTTGGCCCTTGCCTGCCTGTCTAGCCATATCTCCCCCCTATCCTCAGTTCACAATTCTACCACTGGCCTTGTCAGTTCTCTAAATATACTGAGTTCCTCCTATCCCTAAACCTGCACTCATACTGGCCTCTCTGTCTAGAATATTTTTACTTACCACTAACTCCTACTCTTGTTTGAGTCCTATACATCTTTTACATCTCAGCATAAACATCACTATCTTAGGGAAGCCCTTTCTGACTCACTAGTTTTAGTCAGAACTCCTGTTAATAGACTTTTCCTTCATAGCATTTTTTAAAAAGATTTTATTTACTTATTTCTCAGAGAGAAAGACAGAGCACAAGCAGGGGGAGCGGCAGGCAGAGGGAGAGGGAGAAGCAGGCTCCCCGCTGAGCAAGGAGCCCGATGTGGGACTTGATCTCAGGATCCTGGGATCACGACCTGAGCCAGAGGCAGACGCTTAACCAACTGAGCCACCCAGGCGTTCCCTTTTCCTTTATAGCATTTAATTCAACTAATTTTTTTTAAAGATTTTATTTATTTGAGAGAGAGAGAGAGACAGAGATAGTGAGGGAGAGCACAAGCAGGGAGAAGAGAGAGAAGCAGGCTCCCCGCTGAACAGGGCGCCCAATGTGGGGCTCGATCCCGGAACCCTGGGATCATGACCTGAGCCAAAGGCAGGTGCTTAACTGACTGAGCCACCAGGCACCCTTCAACTGTAATTTTGAAGTTTAAATGTGACAGTTCATTAATGTTTATGTAATGTACTAGACTGTAAATTTCATAAGAACAGTTAAGATTTTCTAGGCAGCTCCTTGTAATATAGAAATTCAATAAGCAACATCTTAATATCAGTGTTAGCAGTGGACTTTAGATATGACGGGGTCAGTGGCAATCACTGGTAGACCCAAGACTTAGGCAGGTGAAAATATAGACAGAAGAACTAAAAGGAATGGAAGGTATTGGAGGATCAAAGACACAGATAATGAGAGTTTAACTATCTCTTAAATGAGGGATGCCAACCAGATTTCAGCTTATATATTATCTTTGATCTACTGTTCTTATCTTCTAGGGGTGATGTATTGAGAGGGGTTTTGAGCTTGTATTAGAACTCAGGTAGAAAAGAAGTTGTTGTCATTGATTAATGATGTCTTTCCCAAAGTGGGAGAGTAAAGTGGGGGCATGGGCACTGTAGGTTCACCAGGTCTATTAAAAGGTAATGCCAAGTAATTATGGTCCAAGTCTCTGTCTGCCAATAATACTGGGTAAAACTAGCTCACTTTAAGAAAATCTACTGAAGAAACAGAAATTTACTAAAAACAAGAAATCAAAATAAACAAAAATTTTAAATACCAAAACACAAAAACCAAAACTCAAAAATGAGAGAAAGCTGATGGGTATAACAACTGATTTTACCAAGGAGCTTTTACTTGTGCTAAAACATCATAGTCAGTTTTCCCAATGCAGGTAGCATAATAATATTAACGTATTTTTTTAGCATTTACCATATTCAAGACAATGTGATAATAGCTTTACATTTGTTAACTCATTTAATCCTCACAATACCCTATGAGATAAATACTATCAATATCCCCATTTTTATAAACAAGAAACTAAAATTCAGAGAGATTAAATAACTCATGGAATCACTTAAAACACAATGCAAGAAGCAAGATTTTAATCTGGATTTCTTTTTTTTTTTTTTTAAAGATTTTATTTATTTATTTGACAGAGAGATAGACAGAAGAGCACAAGCAGAGGGAGCGGCAGAGGGAGAGGGAGAAGCAGGCTCTGCACTGAGCAGGGAACCCGATGCGGGACTTGATCCCAGGACCCTGAGATCATGACCTGAGCCGAAGGCAGTCGCCTAACCAACTGAGCCACCCAGGCGCCCCAATCTGGATTTCTAAGATTAAAAAAAGAGACATGTATTCTTGACACATGTTACTGGAAGTTCTGTTTATTTTTTTTTAAAGATTTTATTTCTTTTTTTGCTAGAGAGAGAGCACAAGATGGAGAAAGGTCAGAAGGAGAAGCAGACTCCCTGGTGAGTGGGGAGCCTCATGCAGGGCTCAATCCTGGGACTCTGGGATCATGACCTGAGTAGGAGGCAGACGCTTAACCGACTGAGCCACCCAGGCGCCCCTAGAAGTTCTGTTTATACACAACTTTTTAGAAAGATGTTAAGGCATATAAAAAGATACATTTGTAAATGAAGTAAATTATGCCCAATAAAGAACAAACATAACAATATTTTTGTTGAAATACTGAAAGACATAATTTTGCAGCTCTAGAAGGACAACTGAAAGGAATAGTTTATCACAAAACTATGAAAATTTTTAATCCAGAGAGTTATTTTTTATGTAACTGCAAAATGATTAATTGATGGTTTGCTCAATTATTTTTTGAAGCATCCAAGTAAAACTAATCATGTATGATATTTCTAGAGTCATCACTTTCCAATTTTTGATAAACAGTACTAAGTGTGACTTTTCCAATCTTAAAATCATCCTAGGCTTCTATATTAATTCTTGAAAATGGTAACTTATAGCCACAATAAAATATGTAAATTCTTGAAGTGCCCTTTTATTTGGATTGAGTCAAGATCTCTTAAGGAAATACTTGTTTAATAAGACCTGCCTTGAGAAGTGACTATAGGTGATAAAAATGTGACATAGCCAGAAAAAGTAAATATTCTTTGAGTCTTTGTAAACGGAAGCACTTTGATAATAAGAGCTCTATAGCCTCAGCCAAGATCAGCTATTTTTCTAAAATAAAAACCGAGCAGCCTCTAGAACTATCAGTCTTGTCTATTGTAAAATGACAAGAGAAAACCATGGGCTTGGTATGATTGTTTATCTGACACCTTATTTTACATCAGTGGAAAGGATTTCTTTTTCTATATCAAGAAGATATTCAGCCATTAACTCTTGTCAATGTTTTTCTCTCTTTCTCTCATTAATTTTTTTAAATAAAATAATCTATTACCTCAAGGTACTTTGTTGTGTTGCCTAAATGAATCCACTAAACCAAGGACTGAACTTGAAAGAGAGCAGAGGTTCTTTTGTGTTATTCTGCTATCAGGAGGTAGTCATAATTATGAAGCTCTCAGCTGATCATATAAACTCTGGTCTTTACACCAGGAGTTGTCAAAGTTTTTCTGTAAAAGGCCAGTAATAAATATTTTAGACATTGTGGACCATATGGTCTACATCATAACATCTGATGTTGTAAAATGAAAGTGGTCATAGGCCATATATAAATGAATAAATGTGACTGTGTTCCAATATAACTTTATTTGCAAAGCAGACAGAAGACCGTATATTAGTCTACGGGTTATAGTTCGCCAACTTCTGCTTTGTACCCTCACTCAGGTCAATACCCACCAGTTCTTCTACCCAAGATTAAGATCGCGCAGGTCGAAATACCACTTGAGCTACGTTTTCCAGACAAGATTAAGTTTTGCAGTAGCACTAAAAATATTATCACCAGCCTTCTATTTGGGATCTGAAAAAGACCTTTGAAATATCAAACAGTGGATGGAATTTTTTGCTTTTCCCCTGTCCCCCCTCCTCCCTTCCTTCCTCCCTCCCTCCCTTCCTTTCTTCTCTCCCACCTTGCCCACCCCAGTTTCTGTCTCACACATCAGCAAATATTTTTTGAAGCCCAAGTGTACGTTAGGTGCTAGAAATACAATGGTGAATAAGACTTAGCTTTCTGACTTAGAGATGCTTTCAGTCAATAGGGGAAGCGGCAGAATAAAGAGACCATTTCAATACATTGTTTTAGATACTACAATAGAAGTATGAGAACAATATTATGTGAACAAACTGCTTCAGCTTTGGAGGGGCAGTGAAAGTTTCCAATTGGATGTAGCAGCTAAGCTTAGATTTGAAAGATGAATATTATCCAGACCAATGTCAGGGAAAGGTAGTATGAAAAGTGTCCCAGTAGGCAGGGTTTCATAACAGGTCTGGAGGTATACGAAACCATGTAGAGCTCATTAAAGTGCAAGAACAAACAGCACATAGAGTACAAGATGAACCTGATAAAGGATGAAGCTGGAAAGGCAGTAAGGACCAGACTGGAAGGACCTTTTGGGCACCCTAGTCCAGGTCACCCCTTATCTCACCAGGACAGCTCAAAAACCCTCCTAGTTTGTTTTCTGATCCCAAACATCACCCTCTTCAATATATACATACCATTGCCAGAATGATCACAGTCTGACATAGTTTAATTCTCCTTACTTAAACTCCTTCCATGGATACTCATCTCCCTCAGAATTATTTCCAACTGCTAAATAAGACCCCAAAGCCATAAAGATAAAGACCTGGTTCTAACTACATCCCAGTCTCATCTTTTGTCAGCTCCATCTCCATGCTCTGGTTGTTCTTTTTTTTTTTAGGTCTTTAATGTCTTCGAAATGTGTTTTTATAATATCTTTTGTTAGGTTTATTCCTGGGTACTATAGACATGTTATAGCCTTTGTTGCTATTGAAAATCATATCTTTTGTTTTAATTACATTTTCTAATACCTTGCTATTGGCATAAAAATGTAATTGATTTTTACATATTGATCTTATGTCTAGTCTCCTGCTGAACTCTACTATTAATTCTAATAGTTCGTTTATATATTCTTTTGGGGTTTTCATGTAGGGAATTCATACCAACTACAAATAATTTAGCTTTACTTCCCTTCTATTCCTTATAGCTATCTGACTTCTCCTGCACTTTTGAGCCCTCCAGTACTTCCAATACAATGTGGGAATGATGTGGTGTTGACTTATTATCTTGTTCTGATTTTGAAGGAGTGCTTTCACATTTATATTGACTATCCTATTTGTTTTGGGGTTTTTGAAGATAGCTTTTGTTAGTTTAAGGAAATAGATCTTATTCCTACTTTGATAAGGATTTTTTTTTTAAGATTTTATTTATTTGCGAGAGAGATAATGAGAGACAGAGAGCATGAGAGGGGGGAGGGTCAGAGGGAGAAGCAGACTCCCCGCTGAGCAGGGAGCCCGATGTGGGACTCGATCCTGGGACTCCAGGATCATGACCCGAGCCAAAGGCAGTCGCTTAACCAACTGAGCCACCCAGGCGCCCTTTGATAAGGATTTTTAACAGAAACAAATGTTTAATTGAATTGATATTTTCCCATGAATCTATTGAGGTGATCAAATAATGTAATATGAGGAATAACATAGATTCTCTAAGGTTGGCTCAAATCAGCATTTCCAGAAAAAATACAGCTTTTTAAAAACATTTGTGGATTATATTTATTAATATTTTATTTAGATTTCATTATTTCATCTATGTTCGTAATTGAGATTAGTCTAATTTTTTTTTGTTCTTAGTTATCTAGTTTTGATGGTAAGATAATGCTAACATCATAAAATGAGTTGTGAAAAGTACCTTCTTTTACAACCTCTAGAAGACTGTGTAACAATGGAAATAACTACCTTTGAATTTTGGTAGAATTTTACCTTAAAATCATCTGAACCTAGTGTTTTATTTGTGGGTATATGTTAACTACTTATTCATTTTTTTTTAAAGATTTTATTTATTTATTTGACAGAGAGAGAAAGCACAAGCGGGGAGAACAGTAGAGGGAGAGGGAGAAGCACACTCCCCGCTGAGCAGGGAGCCCGATGTGGGGTTCGATGTGGGGCTCCATCCCAGGACCATGGGACCTGAGCGGAAAGCAGACGCTTAGCCATCTGAGCCACCCAGGTGCCCTTACTTATTCAATTTTTTAAAATGGTTTAAGGACTCTCCTTTTTTTATACTTAGTTTCAGTGAAGTTATTTTTTTTCCCAGGAATGTATTTTGAACTAAGATTTTAAATGTAATTTATTGTCTTTTGTAAATCTTTACTATAACAATTTATCCTCTTTTTCATTTTAAATATTTGTATTTATGGGGTTTTTTTGTTTATTTTTGTTCATTAGGATTGCTTGGGATTTATAAATTTCACTGGGTTTTTCATTAACCAAATTTTAGCTTTCTTGATCTTACTCATTTTATTTTTTTTTTCTATTTCATTGTTTTATTTATTTCTTCTTTCTACTTTCCCTTGGTTTATTTTATTATGCTTTTCCTAACTTATATTGGAAGCCTTTTTCATTAACTTTTAGTCTTTTTTTTTTTTCTTAACATGAGCACCAGATGTCCAAGGGGAGAATAAGATGGATGACCCAGATCAGGCAGAGAAAGCAAATTCACCTCTCCTCTGCCTTTTTTTTTTCAAGATTTATTTTTATTTTCGAGAGGGGGAGAGAGAGAGAGAGCACATGTTGGAGGGAGGGGAAGAGGGAGAGGGGGAGAGAGAATCTCAAACAGTCTCCCCACTGAGCCTGGAGCTTGATGAGGAGCTTAATCTCACAATCCTGAGATCATGACTTGAGCCAAAATCAAGAGTCAGACGCTTAACCGACTGAGCCACCCAGATGCCCCTCTCCTCTGCCTTTTTCTTCTATTCAGGCCAGAAATAGATTGGACAATATCCATCCATAGTGGAGAGGGCTATTCAGTTTACCAATTCAAACTTTATTTTCTTCTGGAAAACACCTTCAGAGACACATCCAGATATAATGTTTTACTAGCTATCTGAACATCCTTTAGCCCAGTCAAGATGATATATAAAATTAGCCATCACATATTTTAGATGTGTGAAGATTGAGATTTTCTATTTTCTCATCATTTAGCTCTGAATATTTTTCTAGTTTTTGTTATGTTTTTTTATCTGTGAATTATCTCTGAAAGTTTTAAAATATCCAAATACATGTAGTTTTTAAAGATATATTTGTTATTGATTTCTATTTCAATTGTATTCTGATAAAAGAAAATAGTCTGTTGGATTGAAATTTATTGAGACTTGACTAATGGCCTAAAACTAGGCCATTTTAGTAAACTGTTCTAGGTTCAGTTAAAAATGTGTATTTTTTTTTATAGGAAACTCTTTTCTTTCTTTTTTTTTTTTTTTAAAGATTTTATTTATTTATTCATGAGAGACAGAGACAGAGAGAGAGAGAAGCAGGCTCCCAAGGAGCAGGGAGCCCAATGCGGGACTCGATCCCAGGACCCTAGGATCATGACCTGAGCCGAAGGCAGACGCTTAACCATCTGAGCCACCCAGGCGCCCCAAAATGTGTATTTTTAAGGAGCATATACTGGATCCTTACATATGGCACATGTTTATAATTTTCATTAGCTCAAACTTAGTAGTTCTGTTGTTTAGTCTCTGTCCTTACTGGGGCTAGGTTTCTTGAACTATAAATTACTGAGTGTTAAAAGGTGGAATTATTTATTTTTCTTGTTCTGTTTGATTTTTTAAATTATGCTATTAAATCTATACAAGTTTATAATTATATCTTTCTGTTGATTAAAACTTTTCATCAGTATGCATATGTTTCTGTCAGAAGTAGAATGTGGTCCTATTCTAACTGACTGACAAAAGAAAGTTAAATGCTCTTAGAGGGAAAACAGCAACAAGCAGATAATCTACAATATTACATACACAGTGTTCAGTATTCAAATAAAAATGTATGAGGCCAGCCGAGAGACAAAAATGGTCAAAAACAAACAAACAAACAAACAAGAAAGTCAGTTAATAGAAACAGACTTGAAGGTGAACTAGGTTTTAGAAGTATCATAATTCCACATGAACTTTAAAATAATTGTGATTAATAGTCAAGAGAATAGATACCAAGATGGAGAATTCCACAAGAGAATTAGTTTCTTGGCTTTTAGATCTCTTATGGAGCATAGGATTTGGAATATGTATCAAGAGAAAAAGCAATGCAGAATGTCAGCCTTATTCTTTGTAGTTTCTTAAACTCCAGGATCTTGGTCCTTCAAGCTCTTCTTGTCTTTGTAGCATTAAGCTCTATTTGTTTCCCCAGTCCTGTGAGAATATTGAAGGTTCAAGCTGCTGCTTTCTGTGAGATCTCTAGGTTGACAGTTACTTTCTGGCAAATATTTCAAGGAGAAATGGAGCAGAAAATATCATGGTCACCTCAGTATGTCTCCATTCTCTCTAATCTGGGCTGCTCAAGCTCTGGGTGTCTATGCTGCACTCTGCTGTGTTAAAATGGTGGTTTATTCATTTTTATTGTAGCCAGCAATTATTCTCCATGGAAAGGTTGGTTTTTACAAACTAATCTATCATAGACAAAATTGAAAATCCTCAATATTTCCCTTTTAATGAGATAAGTTAATTGATTTTTTATTAGCTTTTATTACAGATATTCTTAGGTGCATTGCTATAATCTTTTCAGTCCCTTTTTCTCAGTTTACGCTCTTTTAGTTTTTGTCTTTTGCTTATTCAAAGTAGAATGTACAATATATACACTATTTCTAATATTTTAGTGGTTACCTAGAAAATTTTAGTATTCATATTTGACTTAGTGTAAAGTTAATATCTTGTCCCTTTTCTGAAACAAGTCAACAATTTCCCGAAGCAACCTTGAAAAAGACAAAGCAGAGGCATCACAATTCTGGACTTCAAGTTACATTACAAAGCTGTAGTGATCAAAACTGTATGGTACTGGCACAAAAATAGACACAGAAATCAGTAGAACAGAATAGAAGACCCAGAAATGAACCCTGACCTATATGGTCAATTAATCTTTGAAAAAGCAGGAAAGAATATCCCATGGGAAGAAGACAGTCTCTTAAACAAATGATGTTGGGAAAACTGGACAGCAAAATGCAGAAGAATGAAACTGGACCACTTCCTTGTACCAAACACAAAAATAAATTCAAAATGAATTAAAGACCTAAATGTGAGACTTGAAACCATAAAAATCCTACAGGACAACACAGGCTGTAACCTCTTTGATATCAGCTGTAGCGACTTCTTTCTAAATTTGTCTCCTAAGGCAAGGGAAACAAAAGCAAAAATAAACTATTGGGACTACATCAAAATGAAAAGCTTCTGCACAGCAAAGGAAACAACAAAACTAAAAGGCAACCTATGGAATGGGAGAAGATATTTGCAAATGAAATATCTGATAAAGGGTTAGTATCCAAAATATATAAAGAACTTATAAAACTCAACACCCCAAAAATAAATAATCCAACTAAAAATGGGTAGAAGACATGAGTAGACATTTTTCCAAAGAAGATATCTAAATGGACAACAGACACATGAAAAGATGCTCAGCATCACTGATCATCAAATAAATGCAAATCAAAACTACAATGAGCTATCCCCTCACACTGTCAGAATGGCTAAAATCAACAACACAAGAAACAACAAGTGTTGGTGAGGATGTGAAGAGAGGGGAACCGTTCCTCTTGCACTGTTGGTGGGGATGCAAACTGGTGCAGCCACTCTAGAAAACTTAATGGAGGCTCCTCAAAAAGTTAAAAATAGAACTACTCCATGATCCGGCAAATGTTTTGATGAAGCAGTAAAAATTATTGATTTTATTACATGTTGACACTGAGTACATGTCTTTTTTGTTATTCTGTTTCAAGGAAGGGGAAATATGCATAAAGCATATTGTGTACTAAAAAGTACATTGGTTGTCCAGAGGAAAAGCATTTGCCCAATAGTTTGAATCGTAAGATGAATGAACTGCTTTTTTATGGACTTCTTTTTTTAAATATCGACTCTCAGACAACCTAACATTATTCAAATTTAGGGTATTTGGCAGAAATTTATCTTCAACAAAATGTAAACCTCTCACTTCAAGGAAAATAACCAATGATGTCCTGATAAATATTTAACAACTAGCCCTCTGTGGGAGAAAGAAGATCCCAATTTTGTAGATTGGTAGCCAATTTCTGTGCCGTGAATACTCTCAGCATGGCTGATTTCAAGCTACCAACTTGATGTCACTAAACAC
This sequence comes from Mirounga angustirostris, assembly GCF_029215605.1. NCBI lineage: Eukaryota > Metazoa > Chordata > Mammalia > Carnivora > Phocidae > Mirounga > Mirounga angustirostris. Next base: position 69,722,192 of record NW_026991720.1, on the reverse strand, counting down.
AGAGTTGAGAGTAGATAATTGGATCTCACAAACTATTGCAAACCACAGAACAGACTATAGCACACTGCTGAAGTCAGTGCCAATGATAAAGTCAGAAATTCTAAGTGAGAATTAGAATTTTGGAAAATTTATGTCTACCAGCATGAACTTGACAGTTTCCTAATTCATAAACACTTTGCTAAAAAGATTATTAGAGATTTTAAGAAATGTATTTCTTTATATTGTGTGATGAAATGTTTCAATATTTAGAAGGTCTGCATAACTCAATGATCCAGTATTTTCCAAATGACCAACGTGTGCCATTACCAAATCTTGCATGGATGAGAGATTTATGCAAAATTCAAGATAGACAAATCAGTTTAATGTGATAGAGTACATAACTTATTGATAAAGTTTTAGATTCCATATTGTAACTAACCTTCAAGAAACTACCACTTGCCAAGTTCTGGTGGGCATTAAATTATCTTAAAAAGGCTGCTAAAAGAGTTACCTAGGTGGTGCAGTCAGTTAAGCGTCCAACTCTTGGTTTCGGCTCAGGTCATGATCTCAGGGTCCTGGGATCGAGCCCCACATTGGGCTCCGTGCTCAGCATGGCGTCTGCTTGAGATTATATCTCTCTCTCTTTCTCTCTCTCTCTCTCTGCCCCTTCCACTTGTGTTGTCTCTCTCTCTCTAAAATAAATAAATAAAATCTTAAAGAAAAAAAAAGCTGCTAAAATACTCCTTCCTTTTCCAATTATATATCTGTGTGAGGCCAGATTTTCCTTACGTTTTTTCACCAAATCAACTTGTCACAGTGGAAGGGATTCCTTATTTTCAAAGTGGAAAATGAAATTCCAAGTCTGGAATGACTATAGAGAATAGAGAGAGGGTCAGAGCAGAGTTACTCTCTCCTCACAGTTGCATTGTTATGACTGGGAGTGGACCCTTGATGTTCCTGATGCTCTAGATGCAGAGAAATGTCCTCCCCCATTTGGGAGGTGGGCAAACCTAAGTGCCTCAGGGAGAGCCACTGGTGTAGCCCTTCACTCTATTGCAAGGGGATGCAATGTAACTTTTCAGAGTGCTTTGGGGATTATTCTTCTGAGAAGATCAGCTCTCAATAATTCAGTTTATATTTTGACTGATAAATATTTCTTATTTAGTTTACATGTTTCATGGACCTCTATGGCTTCATTAGGATAGCCTTTATTTGATTTTAAGTTCCCAAAAGAAAGGGACTAGCATAGACCACAGCCAGATTTGTGTGTGATGAACAATTGATGGTGATTAATTTCCTTTTATCTAGAGCCTGGCTTATGGCACAAAGTAGATACTCTGTCTTCCTTACTAATCTAATACAAAGTTTAGCCTTATCCCTAGTGTCCAGAAATTTACAGTAATTAAGAAAATAACACAGATACAAATATATCTACCTGAAATTGCTACTATAACAATGGTTAGGGTTCCAAAAGTTTGGTTGTAAATTAGTTGTTCAGAAGTTGGAAGATATTTTTCTTTGGGGGAAAAATATTATACAGGGTATTTATATCACTTGGTGAGGCTAAGTCTTAAAATATCCCAGATATAGTTTTGTATAAATATAACAATAATACAGTGTTTCTCTGGGAAACATATTCAAAGTTGTCTATCAAAGAAACATCCCTCTGTAGTAGACAAATATTTGATCTTTTCCATTAACGTACACCATCGTAAACATGGAGCTGGATAGGGGATGGGACAAAATTATGGGGTGAGGAGAGGAGATAGTGACTCTGTGATATGGAGGGGGCTGAGGAAAGAAGACTGTGAACAGAAATTCCAGGAGTAGAGGGACAAAAGAATTGCAAGCTTGACTTTTTTACTCAGGGTAGGGTGACGTTGTAGGGCACACTGGATTTTAGGTTGGCTATCCAATCTCCCCATTTTCCCCCAGGCCTTAAAGATTCATCTGCTCTCCCATTCCATGGTCATTACCTCTAATGTTTCCCTCCCTTGTGGTCCACACATTTTCTCTTCTTGAGCTCTGGATCCCTAAACACTAACATTCATCATAAACAGGACTCCTAATACATTCGAGGCACTCCTCAATAAATCAGAGAGAAGCAGAAAATGGCATGTTGTTCAACTTTTAATAAATCCTCATATTACTTCATCAAACCAAATTTAGAGTTCAATGCTTAGGTACTCAGAAAGTTACTCAAATTTTGTCATTATAATATTGTGTTTGTTTCTAGAGAAATTGCGCTAATGGAGAGTGGTCTGATGTGAAGTAAAGACATTACGTACCTGTACATCCCCTTATATACAAAGTCTGTGTTTTAAGTTGTGTTCTATCAATTCCTGTTATCTCTCATATTTCTATGACCACAACAACAATATAACCGGGGCTTGGGGGAAGAAGAGCTGCAAGGGATTGAGAACAGAATATTAATTGTAGAGAAACAGTTGAGTATGATTTTTATATGTCCACTTTGATGATTTTTCTTTTGACTAAATTATTTTAGGTATATCTTTCAAGCTGGTTAAGACCTTGATGGAGCTGCCTGTTTCATTAACACTGGTAGCTTTGGGGAGGAATTAACAGAATCCATAACACACCTAAAAATAAAGTATGTTATTTTCTTCTACTGGACAAAAGAAATAGAAACAGATGGGGGTAAAGTAGATAATGACTTAGGAAAAGAAATACTGAGAAGTTCAAAGACTGACATTAATTACGTCAGATATGGTTTATGGGATTGACTCAATCTGACCCCACAATACTACAGCCTCATTTCCTAGCCCCTCCAAAATACTCTACATATTATTTATTAAAGTTTATGTTTTAATCGCCATGCAGATATAAGTAGGTTCCTGAGAACAATGACTTAGGGCTAGAGAAAATGAGTCACACAATATATGTGTTTTGCTCCATTTATTCTTTTTTGTTTGTTTGTTTGTTTTTTGTTTTTTGTTTTTTTAGATTTTTATTTATTTATTTGAGAGAGAGAGAATGAGAGAGAGCAAGCACATGAGAGGGGGGAGGGTCAGAGGGAGAAGCAGACTCCCCGCCGAGCAGGGAGCCCGATGTGGGACTCGATCCCGGGACTCCAAGATCATGACCTGAGCTGAAGGCAGTCGCTTAACCAACTAAGCCACCCAGGCGCCCTGCTCCATTTATTCTTAAAGTCTATACTTTTTCACTGTTGATAAAGATAGCAGCATTCTGTGTTTCATGCTCATTAATCAGCCAGCAGCTTCATTGATTCTTCCTGTTAGACAACTCTATTCAGAAAACTACCAAGATAGCAGATTCTCTTGCTTACAGAACAACCACACACGTAGCAGTAAAGATTTATCAAAAAGCACATAATCTCTTCTTTTCTACCTCCATCCCTTTGACAGAATATTTTAGCAACAATGCTATGTACATTGATGTCTTTATAATAGGAAGACAAGAATCCTATTATTTTTCTTTGGTAAGATGAAATCTTAGAATGATAACAAAGGTTAAAGATAGTGACTTTTTCATTCTCTTTTAAGAAGAAGCACTATGTATTAATATGTATTCAGTTTTCTGACTCAAGAAGACATTTTGGGGGTTTTTAAAATTTATTTTAAATTTATAAACAATAAAAATCAAACTTTATGTTGCATAGTTCTATGAGATTTGACAACTGTATGGGATCATGTAACCACTATCATAATCAAGATACAGAACAGTCTCAACACTGCCCCTGCCCCTCCAAATGTCCTTGGGCTGCCACTTTATAGTCAGACCTATTTCTTTAACCCTCAGTACTGCTGGTCTGTTCTCTATCCATATAGTTTTAATTTTCCAGAATGTCAAATTAAAGGAACCATGTAGTATGTAGACTTTTGAATCTTAATTTTTTTCAGCCAGCATAATATATTTGAAATATAGGCATGTTGTTGTAGGTATCAGTACTTCATACCTTTTTATCCTTAAGCAGTATCCCTTTAAATAGATTTAACACAATTTGATTAACCATTCTCCAGATGAGGGACATTTGGGTAGCTTGTAGTTTTTGGCAAACGAAGTTGCTGTATACATTTGTCAGCAGGTTTTTGTATGAACATGCTTTTATTTCGTTTGCATAAATGCTCATAAATACTATGAGTGGCATTTCTGGGTGCAAAGTAACTGTGTGTATAACTTTATAAGGAACTGCCAAGATATTTTCCTTGATGGCTATACCATTTTGCATTTCTACCAGTGATTTATGAGAAATCTAGTTGTTCTTCTATATCCTTGCCAGCATTAGTATTCCTAGGTGTTTTGTTGTTGTTTTTGTTTGTGCTTGTTGGTCATTCTAATAGATGGGGAGTAGATTCTTATTCTGTGTTTAATTTGTATTTCCATAGAGAGTAATGATGTTGATTATCTTTTCATGTGCTCATTTGCTATCTGTATATTTTCTTTGGTGAGGTATTTGTTCAAATCTTTTGCTCACTGTTACTGAGTTTTCTTATTATTGAGTTTTGTGAGTTCTTTATATGTTCTGGATGAATATTTTGTCAGATACATAATTTGAAAGTATTTTCTGAGTTTGTGGCTTGTTGTTTCATTCCCTGAATGTCTTTCACAGACCAAACATTTAGTTTTAATAAACCAGTTAATCATACTTTTCTCTTAATGCCTTATACATTTAATGTCATGTCTAAGAAATGATTGTCTAGCCCAAGATCTCAAAGATTTTCTTTTAGAGTTTTATATTTTATGTTTATATCTATGGACCTATTTTAAGTCATTTTTTGGTATAAGGGATGAGTATATATTAAGGTTTATTCTTTTGAATATGGATGATCAAATGTTCCAGCACCATTTGTGAAAGAGACTATCCTTTTCCTATCAAATTGACTGTTCTTTTCTCAAAAATTAGTTGTACTTTTGTGTATAGGTCTATATTGGGACTCTCTATTGTGTTTTATTGATTTATATATCCATTCTTTTGCCAAAGCCACACTGTTTAAATTACTGTAGTTTTTTTTTAAAGATTTTATTTATTCATTTGAGATGGAGCGATAGAAAGATAGAAAGCATGAGCATGGGGAAGAGTCAGAGGGAAAGGGAGAAGCAGACTCCCCGCTGAGCTAGGAGCCCGATGTGGGGCTCGATCCCAGGATCCAGAGATCATGACCTGAGCTGAAGGCAGATGCTCAACCATCTGAGCCACCCAGGTGCCCCTCCATTACTGTAGTTTTATAATGAATTTTAAATCAAGTACTGTGAATCCTCCAACTTTATTTTAAAATTTTTGGCTATTCTAGTTCCTTTGATTTTCCATAAATATGGTATATATATTTTCATCCTTTTACTTTTAATCTATATCATTTAAGTTGTTTTTCTAGGCAGTTTATCATGGAATCTTTTAAAAAACCCAGCCTGATAATCTTTGTCTCTTACTAAGTATGTTTAGACCATTTGTATTAATGTAATGATTTATGTGGTTGGATTAAGCTGACCATTTTATTACTTTTCTGTTTTTCTCCTCTGATATTTCTCTGTTACCCCTTCCATACCTTCTTTTGGATACTTGAATTTTTAAAAACTATCACATTTTAATTTATGTATTGGAATTTGGATAATATCACTCTGTATTTTTAATGGTTTCTTTATTTTTAAAGTATACATACCTAACTTTTCATGGTCTTCTTAGAGTTAATATCTTACCACTTAATATAAAAAATAGAGGTCTTACACAACTAGTCATAAGATCAGTAAGGAAAGAAAGGATTTAAACAACACTATAAACTAGCTGGACCCAACAGATATAAACAGAAGCACTTCATCTAACAACAGCAGAATACTTTCATTCATTGCTGGTGGGAATGCAAAATGGTACAGCCACTTTGGAGGACAGTCTGGCAGCTACTTTCAAAATGAAAAATACTCTTACCACATGATCTAGCAATTGTACTCCTTGCTACTTACCCAAAGGAGTTAAAAACTTAAGTTCACAAAAAAAGGATATTTATGGCAGCTTTAGTCATAATTACCAAAACTTGGAAGAAACGAAGATGTCCTTTAGTAGATGAACAGGTAAGTAAACTGTGGTACATTCAGACAACGGAATATAATTCATTGCTAAAAAGAGATAAGCTATCAAGCCATGAAAAGACATGGAAGAGCCTTAAATGCATATAACTAAGTGAACAAAACCAATTTGAGAAGGCTCTATACTGTATGATTCCAACCATGTGACATTGTAGAAAAGGCAAAGCTGTGGAGACAATAAAAAGATCAGTGGTTGCCATGGGTGGGGGCGGGAGATGCAGTGAAGTGAATAGGCAGAACACGGGATTTTTAGAGCAGTGAAAATACTCTGTATAAGGATAAATATATGTCATTATATATTTGTCCAAACCCACAGAATATACAACACCAAGAGTGAACTCTAAGGAAAACTGTAGACTTTGGGTAATTATGAAAAGTCCATGTAGATTCATCTTTGGTAAAAAAAAAAAAAAAAAAAAAAAGTACCATTCTAGTGAGTGATGTTGATAATGGAGGAGCCTAGGTATATATATGTTGGGGCCAAGGGTATATGGGAAATCTCTGTACCTTCCTCTCAACTTGGTTATAAACCTAAAACTGCTCTAAAAAAAATAAAGTCTTAAAAAAAAAAACCCACAATGAGGTATTACCTCACACCCACTAGGATGGCCAATTTCTTTTTTTTTTTTTAAGATTTTATTTATTTATTTATTTGTCAGAGACAGAGAGAAACAGAGAAAGAGAGAGAGGCAGGCAGAGGGAGAAGCAGGCTCCCTGCCAAGCAAGGAGTCCGATGTGGAACTCGATCCCAGGACCCTGGGATCATGACCTGAGCCGAAGGCAGACTGAGTTTAATTGACTGAGCCACCCAGGCATCCCTGACCACTTTCAAAAGAACAGAAAATAACAAGTGTTAGTAAGGATGCAGAAAAGTTGGAATCCTTGCGAAGTGCTGGTGGAAATTTAAAATGGTGCAGCTGCATGGAAAACAGCATGGAACTTCCTCAAGAAATTAAAAGTAGAATTACTGTCTGACCTGGCAATTCCACTTCTGGGCATATATCCAATAGAATTAAAAGCAGGATCTTGAAGAGATATATGCACACCTGTGTTCATCACAGCATTATTCACAATAGCCAAGATGTAGAAGCAACCCACATATCCAGATGAATGGATTAAAAATGTGATACACACACACACACAATGAAATACAATGTAGCCTTAAAAAAAAAAAATCCTGTCACATGCTACTACATGGACAAAACTGTAGTATATTCTGCGAAGAAGAATCAGTCACAAAGCACCATACCATATGATTCCACTCATATGATATATCATATGAAAGTAGTCAAAATCATAGAAACAGAAAATAGAATGGTAGTTATCAAAGGCAGGTGGGAGTGAGAATTAATGTTCAGTGCATATAGAGTTTTAGTGTTGAAAGATGAAAAAGTTCTGTAGATCTCTTGCACAATAATGTGAATATACTTAACACATACTGAGCTGCATACTTAAAAATGGTTAAGATGATAAATTTAATGTTATGTGTTTTTTACCATATTTTAAAAATCTTAAGAGAAAAACACTAAAGGGCGCCTGGGTAGCTCAGTCAGTTAAGCGTCTTCCTTCAGCTCAGGTCATGATCCCAGGGTCCTGGGATGGAGTGGTCCTGGGATGGAGCCCTGGGTCCCGCTCCTTGCTCAGCGGGCAGTCTGCTTCTCCCTCTACGCCTCCTCCTTGCTTGTGTGCTCTCTCTCTCTCAGCTCTCTCTCATGCTCTCTCTCTCTAATAAATAAATAAAATCTTTTTAAAAATTAAAAAAAAGAAAAACTCTAAAGTGATGATAGTCACTGTCCTTTAATAATTAACAAGCAGAATTCTAATAAAATGTTATCCTTATTTTCCCTCTAAATGTAGTCCAGTAATTTATAAGAACTGATATTTCAAAGGTTTCTCTTACCAGAATGAATAGTCACAAACTTGTGTAATGCTTGATGCGGGAAGAGTGACTTGTAATAATAAAATTATCACAATACAACACACAAACAAACAAAAAATAGTGGGCTTACAGCCTTGTAGGCCCCATAATTCTTCTCCCTTATGTTATAGTTTTCCAGTTTATTGTATGTACATACATTGAAACTCTCTCCCCAGATGATATAATTTTTTATTACAACTTTGACACATATTTTAAATAACTAAAGAAAATATGTAATCTATTACATTTTCCAAAATGTTTACCATTCTGTCATTCCCCTTTAATTCCTGAAGTTCCAGATTCCCTCTGCTATCATCTGCTTCAACGTAAAAAACTTTCTCTAGCATTTCTTGTAGGGAAGATCAATGGAGACAAATTCTCTTAATCTTCTCTACCCAAAAAAGTCTTTATTTGCTGTCATTTTTGATGGATTTTTTTTTTTGCTATGTATAAAATTCTGGGCTGATAGCTCTTTTTACTAAGCGCTTTATTTTTTTTTTTAAGATTTTATTTATTTATTTGTCAGAGAGGGAGAACACAAGCAGGGGGAGCGACAGGCAGAGGGAAAAGCAGGCTCAGCAGTGAGCAGGGAGCCTGATGCGGGACTCGTTCCCAGGACCCTGGGATCATGACCCGAGCCAGAGGCAGAGGTTTAACCGACTGGGCCACACTGAGCCCCCCAGGTGTTCCTTTACTGAGCACTTTAAAAATGTTATTTGTCTTCTGTCTTTCATGGTCTCTGATGTGAAATCTGCAGTCGTTCAGATCATTATTCTGCTATATATAATGTGATATATCCCCACCTGTTCAGGTGCTTTCAAGATTTTTTTTCTTTGTCTTTAGTTTTCAGCACTCTGAGTATAAAATACCCTGGTATGCTTTTCTTTGAATTGTCGAGTTGGGGTTTGCCTTGTTTTTTAATCTGCAAATTATATATTTAACCAACTTATTCTTATAGAGGATTTTCTAGAAACTGTACATACATTCATTCCTCCTATAAGGTGAGCTAATGACTTATAGACTGATACCTGCTCACTGCTGAACCCCCACTGGCTATCAGTAGTTAATCTCAGAACTCCTTTATATTAAGCCTCAGTGAAGCCTCAGAATTGTTTACACCACAGCTAATAACCAATCAGATATTGCACATATGTTCAAACTAATTGCCGCCCCATAATCTAGGTATCCTAAAACTTCCCTTGTATTAAGAAAGTCCACCAAGAGCTCTGGATGTGGATCATATCATTTTTTTTATTAGATTTTATTTATTTATTTATTTGAGAGAGAGTGAGAATGAGAGACAGAGAGCACGAGAGGGAAGAGGGCAGAGGGAGAAGCAGACCCCCTGCTGAGCAGGGAGCCCGACGCGGGGCTCGATCCCGGGACTCCAGGATCATGACCTGAGCCGAAGGCAGTCGCTTAACCAACTGAGCCACCCAGGCGCCCCTGGATCATATCATTTTGATTCTGTCTGAATCACTTACTTTAAATGAAGTGAATTTTGATGGTATGTGATTACTTACAATATAGGGTATTTAATTTACAACCGTATAGCATTTGTTGCTGGAGCTAGAGTAAAGATGTCTTTGAAGATGCTGTTTCTTACAGTTCAGGGCTTACTTTCAGTCCATCTATGGGAGAAATTGATCTCTCTGGTTTCAAAACTTTTTTAATACTAGGGAAACCACTGAGCTCCCTCTTTGCTATATTTTCTCCAGACTTAAACATAGATTTGTGGATCCTCTTCAGTGAGTGTGCAGAAGCAGTTGGAATGCATCTTGAGCAATGAGCTTACTTCCAGTTAGGTCTTATATTTTGTTTTCTTCCTCTTGTCCCATTTTCCTCATCCTCCTATTGAAGGCTTTATAGTTTCTGAGTTGATATAATCTATCTAAAGTCTTTCTGGAACAAATAATGGATATAAATAAATAAAATGTAGCATGTTCTTTGATAAAACCACTGAATAGCCTAAAGGGATTGATTCTTCCCAAATAATTTATACTTTAATGGAATTCTAATCAAAGTGCCATTTTGGAAGTAGGCAACATAATTCCAAATTAACTTTGTAAGAATAAAGTGATGAAAATACCTGAGAAAATGTTTAAGAGAATATGAATTCACCACTAATAATGAGTTAACTTGCTCTTTGATATATTGAAACATTTTTTAAAACTATAATCATTAAGAGTATGGGCTTTATACAATTCTGACCAGAGAGATTAATAAAAAGACACATGTTAGTATATGGCAAAATAAGTATCACAACTCAAGGTGGATAGGATAAATTATCAAATGGTTTGAGGGAAAATTTTATTTCATATTATACCACAACATAAGTTCCAGATGCATTAAAGTATTAATATTTTTTAAGAATAACAGACAAATCTAAATCAGCTAATCTTTGTGAGAAATTTTTTACAGATAAGCAATGGGAAAGCACACACTCTACCTGTTCCTGTCAGAGGAGACAGAAAACAAAGAATAATAATCATACTAAAGATCTGTATTTATATTGATAACAATAATTTATTGTATTAACAAAAAATAAGTGAGAAGAGATAGTATTGCCAGGGACAGCAAGAAGGAATTGAGAGAATACTTGTAATTTAAAAAAGGGTTAGGGTCCTGAAAAAGGGTAAATATGTGAGGTGATGGGTTTGTTAATTAACTCAATAGTGGGAGTTCTTTAACAAGATATATGCATATCAAATCATCACATTTGCACTTAAATCTCTTACAATTTTATTTACAAATTATCTCTCAATGGGGGTGAAAAAAATTAAAAATGATGCCCAGGGAAAGTTTTGCTGAGATGGTGACATTTGTAGAAGAATTCTTTAAGGAGGTAAGAAAGCAATTTGCATAGGTTTCCTGGGGAAGAATATTCCAGGCAAACAGAAGAGCAAAAGCAAATCCTGTGGTGCACTTAGGAACAAGAAAGAGGCTGGTGCAGGAGTGGGGGCGGGTGAGCCAGTGAGTAAGAAGAATGGGGGAGTTAAAAGTGAAGGACAGAGAGCCAGATTACAGAGAGGACTTTGGCTCTTATTCTGGACCAAATGGAAGCAACTGGGAGGTTTTAACAAAATAATTGATTCAGTAGTACTTACAAAGAATATCTCTGGCTATTACATTGAAAACAGACTGTGGACAGAGAAATCAGAAGCAGAAAGATCAGGTGTGAAGCTTTTGAAATAACCCAGGTAAAAGATGACGGCACCATAGACCAGGGAAGTGGTAAGAAAGTGGAAAGAAGTTGTAAAATTCTGGATATATATTGAAGTTGGAGCTGACAAGAATGCTGACAAAAAGTAGTATGTATAAGGTTACACAAACTCTGGGGCTTGACACCCAGGCTCAAATTCCAGCTTGAGAATTTGCTACCCTGTTGTCCTGAACAAGTTATTTAGCTTCTCTATGTCTTAGTGTCTACATCACCTGGTGATTTTGAGGATTTAAGGAGATAACCTATGTAAAGTGCTTGGAATAGTGCAGGCACATGGTAATCATTAGATAAAGTATTATTTTCTTAACAGATTGTATTTATTTATGTGAGAGAGAGAGAGCACACATGGGGGTGGGGGGATGAGAAGCAGACTCCCCACTGAGTAGGGAGCCAGGACTAGGTGGGGCTCCATCTCAGGACTCTGGGATCCTGACCTGAGCTGACGGCAGACACTTAACCAACTGAGCCACCTAGGCGCCCCTAGATAAAGTATTATTAGACTTGGGGTATGAGATATAGAGTTGAATCAATGTTGATGTTGGTAAACAGGTAGGAAAAGAAGTATAAAGTGTTATAAGAAAAGTATTAAGTGTTATGTGGTCACACACACACAAAACCCCAAAAAAGTGTATAATCCAAATTATATATATATATTTTAAGATTTTATTTATTTTTTGACAGAGAGAGAGACAGTGAGAGAGGGAACACAAGCAGGGGGAGCGGGAGAGGGAGAAGCAGTCTTCCTGCCAAGCAGGGAACCCGATGCAGGGCTCAATCCCAGGACCCTTAGGATCATGACCTGAGCCGAAGGCAGATGTTTAACGACTGAGCCACCCAGGCGCTCCTCCAAATTATATTTTGAAAGTTATTTATGTATGTTTACAAAAACAATGTAAAAGGAAATACCCTGAAATATTTCTAGTGATTGGTCTAGATAATAATATTGTGGATAATTTATTTTCGTATTATGTCCAAAGTTTCTACAGTAAACATACATGTCTTTGTATAATCAGAAGAAAGTTATTAAACGTTTTAGAAAACAATTATTTTAAAAATGAAACAGTCACCTTATTTTATCTCATAAATAAAATGAGGGAAATGAAATAAAGGGTAGGGAGTGGGGAAGGAGAAAGAAAGCTCTTTCCTAAGGTAATTGGAAGAGAGTTGGAAGAAAAATAGAGAAGTATATGGGTATGTGAGAAAGTTTTACACAAAGTAGTATTAACTGATTTCTAAGTAAAAACATCCAAAAAAGGAAGGCTCTCTAGCATGTCTGTAATCCCCCTCAAGGTTTCAGAACTGGGAGATGGCTACTGAGAGTTCTCCAAATGGCCACTAGGGGGTTCCTGTGGTCCAGGAAGCCTGGTAGCCCATAATAAACCCATGCCTCCTGCAGAGTGAAGGGACTTGTCCAGATGGAAGGAGATGTCTTGTCCACATTTGTGTGTATATTCCTAAACCTTAGGACCAATGAATGTTAGGTGGAAGGAATTTAATGGATTTTCCAGCCTAAGTCCTCATTTTAAAATTAGGAAAATTAAATGCAAAGAAGTGAGAGGGTAATACAAGTTACTTAGCTGGTGAGACACAATTTGATAATACTCCAATCTAATCAGTGATTTCTCTACTAACTTACACTGTTAGAAACTGAGGGATGGGCAATATAGAAGTAACATCACCACATTGCAACCCCAGAGAGATCCAAGTGTTGAAAATACTGATCTCCAGTATTATTTTCACAAGCTAATAATAATAGCATACGATCTTTGGGAATATATCATATGCCTATTATAGCTACTTTGAATTTTTGACATAGAGCTTAGCTCAATTCTAATGCTCAGGAACTGTCAAATAAATGCCTATTACCCATATTTTTATAGTTATTAATAATTTCTTTTTCCTTTCCTGGTTTAGACAACTCCAGGAATTAACTGTCACACTCAGCTTTATTGCTAACAAAAATCAAACAAGCAAAAATATCAAAATATGCCACTGTAAATAGACCAGATCTTTTAAATTGATGAAGTTAGGTGTAACTCTGGGTTCTATTTTCTAATAGCACCTGGCCCTTAATATCCTCATCATTTTCAACTCCTCCTTCAAAGATTCAATTCAATTCAGTTCTCCTCCTGTTATTCCCATGGTCCTCATTGCCCAGTGCCTACCTCCCTTGTTAAGTATAGCCTCCTTTTTTTCATTATTCATCCAATTCAGAAATATTTATTGAATTCCTTCTGGAACAAGTTTTTGTACAAAAAGCTGTGGGGCAATACAAAGGAAAATTAATAATTGGTCATGGATTTCAAGGAATCAGTGGCTAGTAGAGGTAAAGATGCCTGCAAATAGCTAAAATGCAAGTTGCCTATGGTATCAGGTGAGAGTGGTACAACCAACACATCAAGGAGTTTTTAGAAATTGATATTGCTTCCAGCTAGGAAATTTGGTACCGTTTTACGGGGAGCTGATATTTATTTAGGGCTTTGAAAGTGGAGAAGGATATGGCAGGTAGAGGACCTGGATCCTCTCTCCACCACAATCCAACTTTCCTATGTAAAAATGGAAATTAATAAACATTTATCCAGCTTAAACACATCTCTGAATATGTAGTAGCTGCAAATCTACCCTCCCATGCAAGAAAAGTTTTGTCAACTCACAAGAGGACGAAGCATTAGTTGTGGACAGTTCAGGCAACATACAGCTGGAAGAGGAGGCACATTGTCAGAGATGTTCCTTCTCAGCACCAACTCAACTTTATACATCAGAGGGCAAGCTGCAACAATTAAAGATCACTTTGCAAAAGTTGGTCACGCTGGAGTAGTGACCCAAGGTGATAATGACCAACAGTGACTCAGGATCGTTTGAATCTATTAGGCAAGGGAACCGGTTAACGAACTATTTTGTGTCATATGAACATCAATACAAGTGGCAGCCAACTAGGCTGGGCAAGGCTAAGCAAGCAGTCCTACAGTGTCAGGCCAGAGAGAGAAAAGTAATCAGAATTTTAAAAGTCTTTGCAATCAATGTCAATGGAGGTTGAGATGACCTTCTGAGGAGAATCTATTTGGTGAGGGATTAAAAAATGGAAGAAATCCTTGGCATGCTCCTTCCATTGCAAGGCAAAGACAGAACATATTAAATCCAAGGCCATATTCCTGAGCTGTTAGCAATGGCTTAATAAATTCCAGACAGCAGCTTTCTCTTTTAAGAAATAGCTGATAGCACGTCCTTCTTAGCATCTACTCACGCAATCCTGAAGCACTCCCCAACCCTCCAGTGCCCCCAGTAAGTCTTAGTGACAAATCAGAGTGGCAGAGTACAAGAAGAGAGATAACCACCACTGAATGAGTTCTGCTAGTGTTAGTTTGTTGTTGTTCTTGTTTTTATTCAAGTGTTATTACAGTGTTATATTAGTTTCAAATGTATAATGTAATGATTCAACAGTTCTATGCATTTCTTAATGCTTATCAAGATAAGTATACTCTTAATTGTGCTAGTATTAATTTTTAAAACCACATCCCAAACCACAAAGTATACAGCAACAAAATCAGCTAGAGCCAAGTATTCCTGAGAGAACTTGCAAAGTCCTTTAAACATAAGAGAGGAAAATAAGTGGTTAAAAATATGAAAATTCTGAAGAGTGGGGTCACCGCATACTTGTACAGTTGTATGCGTTGGGCCCTTCTGTGAGTAGCTATTTCTTTTTCTGGGAACCCCCCCACTGCATTTTCAGCGAAGGTAGAACAATTTCCTGCACTTAGCAGACCCATCATGGCCAGTTTCCTGACTCTGAGGCAGACTGGTGAAAGCTTGGTGCTAATGAGATTTGCATCAAATATACAGACTTCCTGTGGCCATTTCTTGTTGTGCCAAGAGTAATTCTGTTCCATAGCTCCAGGCTGAACAAAAGTTCAGCTTCAAGCTGCCAATGAAAGTGTTTGAGTGGGAAGAGGAGAGCAAACGTAAAAAGTATAGGATTACTCAGAAGGAAAAAGAAATCCAAATACATGACATTCTGAATCCACTAACCAGGAGTTCGTATTGATATCTCTGTGCACCACGAACAGTAAATGAGAGGCAGCTCTCAGAAGAGAAGTGGTAAATGGGATGATGTTAGAATCCATTTGGGAGACAGATCATTAGTCCATCAGACTGTTAATATGTAAAGCCTTACAACACTATCATCCTTGAATTGAGTCCCTTGGGGACTGTTTCAGTTCTCTATTGCTGTAGAACAAATCACTCCTGAGTTTAGTGGCTTAACACAACAAACACTCATTATCTCAGTTTCTGTGGGTCAAGAATCTTCTAGACATGCTTTAACGGGTCTCTGGCTTTGTGTCTGCACAAAGCTACAATTAAGGTACCAGCCAGAACTGTAGTCATCTCATGATCCAATTCACAGAGGATCTACATTTTTTTTTTTAAGATTTTTATTTGGAGAGAGAGAAAGAGATAGAGAGAGAGAGAGAGAGAGCACAAGCAGGCAGAGGGTCAGAGGAAGAGGGAAAAACAGACACCCCTGCTGAGCGGGGAGCCCAACCTGGGGCTCGATCCCAGGACCCTGGGATCATGACCTGAGCCGAAGGCAGACACTTAACTGACTGAGCCACACAGGTGCCCCTCACGGAGGATCCACTTCTAAGCTCACTCATGTGGCTACTGGCAAACCTGATTCCTGATTCTCGCTGGCTGTTGTCTAAAGGTGTCATTTCTTTGCCACATGGATTTCTCTATAGTTCCTAACATAGCAAATGGCTTATCTCAGAGAGAGCAAGTCAGGAGAGAATGAGAGAGGGCCCCAAACAAGCCACAGACTATTAAAAATCTAATCGCAGGGGGCGCCTGGGTGGCTCAGTCGTTAAGCGTCTGCCTTCGGCTCAGGTCATGATCCCAGGGTTCTGGGATCAAGCCTCGCATCGGGCTCCCCGCTCTGCAGGAAGCCTGCTTCTCCCTCTCCCACTACCCCCCTTGTGTTCCCTCTCTCGCTGTGTCTCTGTCAAATAAATAAATAAAATCTTAAAAAGAAAAAATAAATAAAATTAAATTTAAAAAATGCCACAAATTAAAAAAAAGAAAAATCTAATCGCAGAACTAATATCCCATTACTTCTGCCATACTTTATCCATCAGAAGTGATTCAATAAGTCTGGCTCGAACTCAAGAGTTGGGAATTAGGTAAGGTCAGTTACACACCAAGAGGTGGGGATCATGGGAGTCATCTTAAAGGTTGCCTACTGCAGAGATGATTGCTAATACTCTAAATATTTAGAGTATGTTGGCAAGCAGCATAGGTTTTCTGCTCTATTTACATCAAGTGTTTGCTGATAATGAGGCAGTGGGAAATAGTGTACTGTGCTTGAAAGACCAACGGGCTGCCAGAGAATCTGCATGCAGTTCTGTTCCAGCTTAATCACTGAAGGTAATAGAAATGCAAGCTAGGGGTTGTAGGAAGAATCTCTAGTCCTTATTAATATTCTGGTCTACTGAATTTCACATTTTCTGCTCAAGATATCCTAAAGGACAAGGAGAGTTAGCATATCTTTTTCATCTCTGTACTGTGGGTTGGGGGTATGGATGAAATCTGCCGCAAGAACACGTTTTCCTTTTTTGTAATATCAAGCTAAATCTTGAAAAGTCATGTGAACTTTATATTCTACCTTACAATATACTGTATTTCTTATAATTAAGTATGTTACCATTAAATCGAGTGATACCCCAGGAAGATGGAGCACGTTTAGGTTATCACCTTGTTAATGCCCTAGCACAGCACATGGTCCATTGTGAATGAGGACCCTTCCAACGGTATGCTGATAAACTGGCTGTCAAAAGACAGGATGGAGGGAAGGAGGGAATCAAACTCTGGTTTGTAGTGTTTACTGATGTAAACTGGTGTAAATATTTCCATCATGTCCAACTTACTGAACATGGAATTTAGAAATGCTATTTACAGTTGGCTCTTGAGAACAGGTTTGAGATGGCTCTTAGACCACCGTCTATCATTTTACTTCCTGGAGCTTTTGTTACTCATCTTGAAAACAGGGATAGCATTTTTGGCCCTGCCATTTCAAATGACAAAACTAGCTAATCATTTTCAGGGAGAAAAATATTTTAGATAACTAAGTTACACAACTTATAACAAAATTATGAGCTGGGTTAAATATTAAAATGTAGAAAGTGAAAAAAATTAAGATAAAATATACAGGAATATAATATAATGCTTGGGGAGGGAAGTATTTCTTAAGTATAATTATAAATTATAAGCTTAAGATTTCTTAAGCTTTATAAAAGCATAAACTCTAAAGGAAAGGATTGAGGCATTGTATGGAATAAAAATAAACTCCACTTTATGGCAAAAAATAGTATAAACATAAAGTACATAAGTACTTCTATGGAAAGTAAGGAAATAATATTAATAATTTTAAATACTATAACATTCCCCATGATTTCGAGGGTTCCTTTACATGTATGCTTGTTATTTAATCCACAAAATAAGTTTTGAGGTAAGCAGTCACTATGATCATTAGATTTAAAATACAGAATCTGAGTCTCAGAACTGAGTTGCTCTGCTTCTAAGTATTATTTTTAGGAAAAATTATAAATAATTGGTATTTCTGGATTAATGACTCTGTCTAGGCCGATAATGATACACAGCAGTTGCTAAATTGAGCCAATTTCTTCTTTTTTTTCTCAACCTGTGTTTTACCGAGAGATCCTAATAACTTGAGAGAGGTTCCATACTAAAGGAGAATTATACTGATGAGGACATTTGTTTGCTGGCCAGGAATCACTAATCATCAGCCACCAAACATCGTTTACAGTCATCACCTTGGTTTATGTTATTTTACGATGTTGAATTATTGTCTTAAATAATTCCACTGTCATGAATTGAGTTGTCCAGTAAAGGTATGGAAAAAGGAATTATCAGTATGATACATTACTGCTATATATTCAAAGGATCTGACATTTCAATATTTGCATTGTTTAGTAATGTTCCTTGCCACATACAGGCATCTAGGGATGTTTAATTAATCGACATGTGCTAGAATGGCACATTTCCCACAAATTGCAGTAAACAAGCAAGCAAGCAAATAAACAAATTATTCCCCTAATCAGGAAGATGCAATAAAAATGAACTTTATAATATGCTTCCCCACTGGGACAAAACAAGAACAAAACAAAGTAAAAAAAAAACTCTGAGCATAATAAGGGATCTAATAATACGCAAACAGTGCAGATTTATCCTTGAAATAAAATATATGTTTTCTTTTTTAAAGTAACTATCTGGAG
Source organism: Mirounga angustirostris (assembly GCF_029215605.1). Taxonomy (NCBI): domain Eukaryota; kingdom Metazoa; phylum Chordata; class Mammalia; order Carnivora; family Phocidae; genus Mirounga; species Mirounga angustirostris. Next base: position 69,703,726 of record NW_026991720.1, on the reverse strand, counting down.
TTTATCAGAAGAGAAAGAAAAAAGCCAACAGACAGCTCAGTAACGACTTTTTCTTTTTTTTTTAACTTCTCCTTCCTCCACAACTAAAGATTATCCTCTCCCCTCTGAGTAACAGAAATAGTAGAGAAAGGACGAAGTTCTTGGAAGGAAGCCCACCCAGTTTAGTAATGAAGAGGTGGGAATTTTTAGTGAATAGAAGAAATTAAGAGTGAGGCACGAAGGATGGCTGATCTGCCGGGAATGGCCAGCAATCCCTGTACTGACCAAGGAAAGATTGCTCCAAACTTTGCTGTGAAAGAGAGGAGAAGGCAAGGGGGTCAATGCTCAGAGACAAAGACCCTTTGCTCTTCTTTGCTCCCGCCTTTGTTGGTCCTTCAGGATAATCCTAAGTCTTTATCACTGTTTCTCAAGCATGTGATGTGTGACAAGGGGTCTTAGTGGAACTAGGATGATCTGTTTAAGGGAAAGATACGATATGCTAATCTGTGTGTTCTATCTGCTGAACATAGCCTAGGGGACAATGCATACAACCTTTAGATCACAGGGCTGGCTGTTTGGGCTAAGAAAGCTTTGGGGAAGGCGACTCCCTGGGGCATTCCTAGGACACAGTGGTCATGCAGGCCTCGGCATTCCAAAGGCCTACACCCTTGCCCTTCTCTGAAACCTTCCCTCACCCCAACAGCCTCTGTGTTACATTTTAGCAAGCCAGGTATTATGGATGATTTCATGCTCTACATTAACCCCAATATAGATCTGGGGAGAAAGGAATGGAAAGAGCCTGGGCTTGGAGTGCATATCCTCACCATCAAAGGAATTGATGTGGGAGAGCGAGGTTTTGTCTCACAGAGTTGAAGAATGAATCTCGAGGACAAAGGAGAGTGAGCAAAGCGATAGAAGTTTATTAAGCAAGGATACAGAAAACGCTCTCAGGAGTTGCCACTGAGAGCTTTTAGGGATGGTCTTTTGTAGAAAGCTACCCAGGTAACTTAAATCTTTTTAACATCTCTATTGATAGCACCATTGAGTAAGGACTAGTTACAACATATTCAATGGCTTACTTCCTTTTTAGAGGCTGGTAATTCTTGGTAGGTCACAAGTAGCTGTTATAACAAGACCCCACCTCTGACACCTAGGACAGGATGGTCTGGTTTGTTCCCTTATCTCTGATTTCCTTTCATCTCCCACATTTTGAATTTTGTGAGCCTGATCCCATGGCCCCCTGCCTATCTCTCCTTACCTAGTCCTACCTGTCCCTTACTCAGAATTACTACTTGGGTGTATAAAGAGATAGAGGCCCCGACACTTCCTGCTAGTGGATGATGAGCCTGGAGGAGTTATTGATTGCAGGTACCCCAATTAATAGTGTGCAAACTTTCACCTTTTGCTCTCTGTTTATTTGGATCTCTTACTGTGAATTTTATTAATTCTTCCTCAGGGTTCCAGGTGTGGGAGAGACAAGTCTTTCGGCTACCTCCATTCACTGACCCAGGAAAGAGTTCATGTTTAGTCTTAAGTGAAAAGACAGTCTAGACGCAGAATTCATTCTTCCTTAGGGGACTTCAACTTAAGTGAAAGAGGCGCATCCATATTATAGAAGGTAATCTACTTTGCTCAAAGTTTGTGATCACAAACTGGCTTCTTTACTGACTTCCCTTCAGTAAAAATGATGGGACGACCAAAAAGCTGTGTTGGCCTCACATGGCTAACTATCCAGTAAGTCTGACTACCCTGACAAGTTTCTTAGCAACAATGTGGTATATTTTATCTCTCAGTATAGCTCCTCATTTGGGAAATTGTTGTCTCCTTGGTTTTATGAAACTATAAATAGATTAGCATTTGGGTTCATTGAATCTTTCCTAAAGCAAATAGGCTCCAAGTCCTGTACAGCTCCTTTGGAGAAGTCAGAAGCTGATATAGAGGGGCAAGAACTTCTAGTTCTGAGGGGAACTAGAAACTGTAGGTGTAGCTCAGTCATGATGTTTCTCTTTACATGGATAATTTTAGCACTTGACTTTGATTAGACTTTTCAGAAAGCAATCATGTGCAGTGTTGCAAGGTACCTTTCTCTGTTAGGGTTTGTTTTTTTCTTTTTCTTTCTTTCTCCAAATTTTAATTTAAATTCCAGTTAGTTAACATACAGTGTAATGCTAGTTTCAGGTGTAGAATTTAGTGATTCATCACTCACATACAACACCCAGTCTCTGCTAGGGTTTTAAGTTTTTGCTTATGTTGTGGCTTTTCTGGAAATTTGGGGCAAATAAGATTATCTTGTTAAAACAGATGACCATCACTTTCCTTCAGTTTTATGACCCATTGTGTGTGTATGTAGTTATTCCTTAGGTGTTCTTATTTACATCCTGGGAATGAATGCCCATTCAGCAGCTGAGGATAACGTCATTTACTATAGCAGCAGCTGCTTCTCACCAGGTGTGAAGTCGGCAGGTTAGATATTATTGCTCTTAACAATGCATAAATCAAAAACACTACAAAATATTTTTGGAGACCTAGAGTATAAATTTAAAAACTTAGCACCGTTTAAGGAATGCAGAGTTTGATATCCATTCTGAGAAGTGGAAATTTGTGCTTCTGCCTCCAAATATTCTTTGAGAATATACTATTTTCACCTTTTGCAAATATTTCTTTTATTAGTATCATATGTCTGACTCCTGGTTTATTCAGAAACACTAGGAACATGGTATAATAATGTTTATCAAATTTAATCCAGCAACTTGGTCTTACTGCTTTTGAGTAAAATGAATAGTTGAATGGAATATATTGACTTATCTCTCACCAAAATTCAACAGAAAAAAAATGTACTTGTTTTGGTAGCAGACTGAGAACATATATGGAATCAGTGAAAATAAGTGAAATAACTGAGGAGATTCAAAGCTTGCCCATATTTGGGAAATTTTCATGGTTTTCTAGCAGTGCAGATAAATAGCAATCTAGGGTTCCATTGCAAGGAATTATGTTTTCAATTTCTGGCTCAGGTGCTATATTGTGAACTATATTAGTTTGGGTTCTCTGGAGAAATAGTACCAATAGGATGCATATATTTCTATATGTATGTGTGTATCTATCTATCATCTATCTATCTATCTATCTATCTATCTATCTATCTATCTATCTATCATCATCTATCTTTCTGTCAAGAGACTTATTTAGGGGCACCTTGGTGGCTCAGTCGTTAAGCGTCTGCCTTCAGCTCAGGTCATGGTCCTAGGGTCCTGGGATCGAGCCCCACATCGGGTTCCCTGCTCGGCGGGAAGCCTGCTTCTCCCTCTTCCACTCTCCCTGCTTGTGTTCCCTCTCTTGCTGTGTCTCTCTCTGTCAAATAAATAAAATCTTAAAAAAAAAAAGATTTATTTAAAGGAGTTGGCCCACATGAGCAAGTCCAAAATCTGGAGGGAAAGAAAGCTGGCAGGCTGGAGACCCAGGGAAGAGTTAATGTTTAGTTTTAAGTCAGAAGACAGTCTAGACGCAGAATTCATTCTTCTTTAGGGGACTTCAACTTAAGTGAAAGAGGCCCATCCATATTATAGAAGGTAATCTACTTTGCTCAAAGTCTGCTTAATCACATCTAAAATTTACCTTCACAGCAACATCTAGATTGATGTTTGGCTAAATAACTGCCTTTCATAATCTAGCCAAGTGGATACGTACTTTCAAATTTTTTTTTTTTTCACCATTTGTTGGAAAGACTATCCTTTCTTCATTGAATTGCCTTTGCATCTTTGTCAAAAATTAGTTGGCAGTATTTTTGAAGTCTATCTATGGGCTTCCTTTTTTGTTTCATTGATCTGTATATTATTACGTTTTTAGTAATACCACACTGTCTATGTTACGGTTGCTTACAGAAATCTTGAGATTAGTTAAAATAAGTCCTCCAGTATTGTTCTTTTCAAAATTCTTTAGACTATTCTGGTGTCTTTGTTTTCCACATAATTTTTAAAAATGGTTGATACCAACAAAAATGCTTGCAAGGATTTCATTGGGATTGTGTTGAATATATAGATCAAATTGGGAAGAATTGACATCTTCACTATATTGACTTTTCCAATCTATGTACATTTATTCTACATTTATTTTGATATTCTTTGATTTCTTTAATCAGTATCATAGTTCTTCATATAGAACTTGTTATTCTTGGATAGATTTATACATAATTCATTTTTGATGATATTATTATTATTTTTTTAAATTGCTAATATTAGTATCTAGGAAATCAACTGACTTTTGTATACTGACTTTGTTTCCTGAGTCCTTGCTTAACTCACTTATTAGTTCCAGGAAGATTTTTATAGATTCTTTGGGGTTTTCCACATAGACAATCATGTCGTCTGCCAGCAAAGTCTTATGTCTTCCTCTGTGATAGGTATAACTTTTCTTTCTTTTTCTTACCTTATTGAACTAGCTAAGACTTCCAGTACAATGCTGAATATGAGTGGTGAGAAAGGATATTCATGTCTTGGGTCTGAAAGTGAGGGTAAAGCAAGTCAGTCTGTTGGCATTAAATATGATGATGAAAGGAGCTGTACTTCAAATTTTGGGGAGTTTTTATCATGAATGAGTTTTAAAATTTGTCATATAATTTTTTTTTACTTATTGATATGATACCATTTTTCTTTTCAGCCTATTAATATGATTAATTACATTGGTTGATTTACAGAATGTTAAACTAGCATTGCATTCCTAGGAGGAACCCCATTTGGGCATGATGTATTATTCTATTTATATATTACTTAGTTTTATTTCATATATTTTGTTAGAGATCATTACTTCAATATTCATGAGTGATATTGGTCTTTAGTTTTCTTTTGTTTGTAATGGCTTAGTCTATTTTGATATTAGGGTAACTATGACCTCATAAAATAAATTGGAAAGTATTCTCTTTTTTTTCTATTTTCTGAAAGATATTGTGTAGAATTGATATTATGTTTTCCTTAAGTATTTGAACAAATTCACCAGTGAAACCATCTGGGCTTGGGGCTTCTTCTTTCTCATTTGTTTTGGAAAATTTTTAATTAGTAATTTAATTTCTTTAATAGATATAGGGCTCTTCAGGTTATCTGTTTTTCTTTGAGTGAATTTTGGTAGTTTGTATCTTTCAATGAATTATTCCATTTCATCCGAATTTTTGAATTTATAATTATAGAATTGTTCTTAACATTTCTTTATTATCATTTTAATGTCTATGGATAAGTAGTGATAGCCCCTCTTTCATTTTTTACATTGGTAATTTTTTTCTTTCTTTTTTTTTTAGATTTTATTTATTTGACAGAGAGAGATACAGCAAGAGAGGGAACACAAGCAGGGGGAGTGTGAGAGGGAGAAACAGGCTTCCCTCTGAGCAGGGAGCCCAATGGAGGGCTCTGTCCCAGAACCCTGGGATCATGACCTGAGCAGAAGGCAAACTCTTAATGACTGAGCCACTCAGGCACCCCCCCTTTTTTTTCTTTTTAGCCTAGCTAGAAGTCAGTTTTACTGTTCTTTGCAGATAATAATCAGATTTCGGTTTCATTGATATTCTGTTTTCCTGTTTTTAATTCAATTGATATTTGTTCTCATTTTACTATTTCCTTTCTTCTGCTTGTGTTGTTTAGTTTGCACGTCTTTCTTTAACTTGCATTTTCTTTCCTAGATGGAAACCTAGGACATTGATTTATTGGTAGGTCTTTCTCCTTTTAAAATGTGTTCATTTTATGCTATAACTAGCCTTCTCAGCACTGCTTTAGCTGCATCCTACAATTTTTGATAAGTGTATTTGCATTATAATTAAGTTCAAAATATTTTAAACCTTTTCTTGATTTCCTTTTAACCCATTGGTTATTTAGAAATGTATTGTTTATCTTCCAAGTATTTGGGCACTTTTTTAGCTTTTAGTGATTTTTAGTTTAATTCTGTTATGTATTAGAACATATTTTGCATAATTTATATTCTTTTATATTTGTTAAGGTTTATTTTATGAACCGGAATGTGGTCTAGCTTGGTGAATGTTTCATGTGCACTTGAAAAAAGTGTGCGTTTTGATGTAGGTGTTTAGAATGTTCTATGAATATCAATTAAGCCAAGTTGGTTAATAGTGGTGTTCAAGAATATATTTACCCTTACTAAATTTTTGCCTGCTTGTTTGTGGTGGTGAAGTCTCCAACTATAAAGATGGATTTATCAATTTCTCCTGTTAGTTCTATCAGTGTTTGTCTCATACATTTTGATGCTGTGTTGTTAGGTGAATACATGTTTAGGATTGTTATGTTCTCTTGGAGAATTGACCCCTCTGTTACTATGTTTCCTTTTTATCCCTGAAAATTTTCCTTGTTCTGAAGTTGGCTTGGTCTAAAGTTAATATAGGTGCTTCAGCTTTCTTTGATTTGTGTTCTCATGGTATAACTTTTTCTCTCCCTGTACTTTAACATTTTTTGTTGAAATAAATTTCATATAACATAAAATCTAGCATCTTAAACTGTTCAGTAGAGTGGTTTTCGATATATTCAGTGCTATGAGACCATCAGTATTATCTAATTCCAGAATATTTCCATTACCCTGAAATAACTTCTAAGTTATTGACAGTCCATCCCAATTTCCCACTCCCTCCAATGCCTGGCAATCCCTAACTTATTTTCAGTCTCTATTGTTTTGCCCATTCTGGATATTACACATGAATGGAATCATACACTATGTGGCACTTTGTGTCTGGATTCTTTCATTTCCCATAGTGTTTCCAGGGTTTTCCACTTGCAACATATTTCAGCACTCTGCTGGTTTTTATGGCTGATAAATAAATATTTCATTATTTGGACACATCACATATTGTTTATCCATTCATCAGTTGCCAAGCATTTAGATTATTTCAATTTTTAAGCTGTTATGAACTTTGCTGTTATGAACATTTGTATACAAGTTTTTGGGTGAATATATGCTTTTAATTTTTTTGAATATATACCTACAAGAGGAATTTCTGGGTCATATAGTAATTCTATGTTCAACTTTTTGAGGAATTGCCATACTGTTTTCTATATAACAGCTCCACCCCTTTGCTTTAATCCATATAATTTTATATTTAAAGTGGGTTTCTTGTAGATGACATGGATTCAGGTCTTGCTTTTTTATCCAATCTGAAGTTCTCTTTTAACAAAGTACATTCAGACCATTCACATTTATAGTGATTATCGACTGTTGGATTAGAATCTACTGTCTTGCTGTTTTCTATTTGTTGCATTTGTCTTTCTTTTCTGATTTCTCTCATTTCAAAACTTAAGCTTATTTTTTTGCAATTCCATTTTATCTCATCTATTGACTTATCATTCAAACTTCATTTTAAAACTTTTAAAATACTTTGTAAATATAAACCATAGGGTTTACAGTGTATCTTTTTAATTAATCTAACTCTGCCTTCAAATAGTGCTGTACCTTTTCATATGTAGTAACTTAGAATATTTCCAAGCAGTCTCCATTTTCAGTAAAATTAAATTCTTTCAGTAAAAATAAACTCTATACCATTTGGCAAGACCATCATCTGATACAACAATAATGAAGTGTAAGCTCATATAAAGTAGCCTCAAAACTGCTCCTTCAATTAAGTGGCTCATTTTATATAAGTTGCTATTCAGTTTGAAGATAGAGAAAATAGGTTATAGATAATTATAACATATTTGAAAGCTCATTTTCATGAGTGCCCTCAATTAAGGAAAATATAGCCCAATTTTATCTAATAAATCATAGTGCAAAGAATCAAGATGATCCTGTTTGTGTAGTGAAGACTCCTTAACCATACCCTACTTAGCTTTGTATTGCCAGTGTACATACAAGTGCCAGTCACCAATGAAATGGGATTTATTTGCTTTTCTTTTCTGGTATAAGTCATAAATGAGGTTCTTCTCTAGAATTAAACCAAAACAATAAACATAGGATAAACCTATCAAAAGCGGTTGCAGTAGAAAATGGTTTAGTCACGTTGTAGGAGAGTTTAGCAGTATTCCTTAAAACTGAAAATATGTACACCCCTACAACCCAGATGTACTGCTTCCATATGAATACAAAGAGATATGTAGAATGATGTTTTGTTATTATAGTGGTATGAAATAAAAAATAGCCTAAGTGTCTGTCAACAGACAAGTGGGTATGGGTGTATGTGATAATCAACATAGAATAGATAAAAGTAGCATATTCTTATGACATGATACTATACGGCAGTTAAAAGGAATAAACTAGCTCTCTATGTATCAATGGAAATATATCTCAGTATTTTTTATGAGACTAAGCAAGCTGCTCCTTACATATTGAGAGAGAAGTAGACAAATGCTAAGAAGACTCATAAAGTTATAACCGTTGTTAAACGGTTCCAGACACAGAGTGGGAGAAAACTGGAATTGTGTTTGATATTCAAATAAAGCTTTAATTTTTATTGAAATGTTTTATTTTTATAAGCTGTTATCAGTAAGAAGAGTCTAAAATATACTCTGACATACACCCCGCCCCCCCAAATACCAGTGGTTTAAAAAAACAAAAGTTTATTTCATACCCATGTTCCTTATTTATCATGGGTTGGCAGAGGTGACTATTCATTTAATTTACTTAGGGACTTTGGCTGATGGAACAGCCACTGTCTCAAAATCTAGAGGATAAAGGAAACTCTATTGGGTTTTGCACTGGCAAATAAATGTTTAACCTAGAAGTAGTATGTATCAGTTCTACTCATAACTAATATGCCAGAAATAATCTTATGGTGCCACTCACTCATAACTGGATGAGGGAATACCATAAGCCAAGGACATGAAGAATCAGAAATATTCAGAGTGAAAAATTAATGCCCACCATACAGCAGAGTGTATTTACCTCTTTTTCCTACACTTGATTATTTAAAAATCGAATGAAATGATAATATAGGTAATGAAAAACAGATAGCAAGTGTAAATGCATAGGCTAATATGACAATTGTGTAAATTTATAGCCTGAGAAACTTTGAGTAATGGGTTAATGTAACTTTTGAAAGAGTGTTCTCACCGAAGAGGTACAAAGCTTTGTCCCTGGCCCTGAGCTTTTCAGCATTTTTATGCGTGAAATGGATGCAGATGAATTATGCAAATGACATTCCCTTAATGGTGATTAATATTTACTACATCTTAGAGTTACTAGTAGCAAGAAAGGAGCATAGGCCCTTCTGCTTCCAACCAAGATGGAATATCAGAGAACAGATTCTTTTTAAAAAATTTCATTTGAGTGTAGTTGACACACAATGTTACATTAGTTTCAGAAGTATAATACATGATTCAGTGTCTCTACATGTTATGCTATGCTCACCACAAATGTAGCTACCTTCCATGACCATACAGTGCTGTGGCAGTATTTTGATTAAATCCCCTATGCTGTGCCTTTTACTCCTGTGACTTATTCATTCCATTAACTGGAAGCCTGTATCTCCCACTCCCCTTCATCCATTTTTCCCAACCTCCCACGATCTTCCCCTCTGGCAACTATCAGTTTGTTCTCTGTATTTATAGGTCTGATTCTGCTTTTTAGTTTGTTTATTAATTTGCTTTATTTTTTAAATTCCACATATGACTGAAATCATATGGTATTTTTCTTTCTCAGTCTGACATATTTCACTAGGCATAATACCCTCTAGGTCCATCCATGTTGTCATAAATGGCACGATCTCATTTTTTTTAATGGCTGAGTAATATTCCATTGTGTATACACACACACATACACACACATATACACCACATTGCATATATATACACAACATACATACCACATCTTCCTGATTCCTTTGTCTATTGGTGGACACTTAGATTGCTTCCATATCTTTGCTATTGCAAATAATGCTGCAGTAAACATATGAGTACATATATCTTTTCAAATTAGTGGTTTTGTTTTCTTTAGATAGATACCCAGTAGTGGAATTATTGGATCATGTGGTATTTCTATTTTTAATTTTTTGAGGAACCTCCAACTGTTTTTCCACAGTGTCTGTACCAGTTTGCTTCCCCACCAACAGTGCACGGCGGTTCCTTTTCTCCACATCCTCTCCACATCCTCTCCATCCTGTTACTTCTCATTTGCATTTTCACTGTTCTGACAGGTATAAGGTGATATCTCACTTTGGTTTTGATTTGCATTTCCCTGAGGATGAGTGATATTGAGCATCTTTAATGTATCTGTTTGTCATCTATATGTCTTCTTTGGAAATTGGTCTATTCAAGTCCTCTGCCTATTCTTTAAATGGATTTTATTTTTATTTTTACTTTTTTGGTGTTGAGTTGTGGAAGTTCTTTACATATTTTGAATATTACCCCCTTATCAGATATATCATTTACAAATGTCTTCTCCCATTCCATGGGTTGCTTTTTTGTTTTGTTGATGGTTTCTTTTGTGGTACAAAAGTTTTTATTTTGATGTACTCACAATAGTTTATTTTTGCTCTCGTTTCCCTTGTCTTAGCAGACATATCTAAAAAAATGTTGTGCAGCTGATGTCAGAGAAATTACTGCCTGTGTTCTCGTCTAGGATTTTTATGGTTTCAGGCCTCACATTTAGGTCTTTAATACATTTTGAGTTTATTTTTGTGTATGGTATAAGAAAGTGGTCCAGTTTCATTATTTTGTATGTAGCTGTCCAGTTTTCCCAACACCATTTATTGAAGAGACTCTTTTTCCCATTGCATATTCTTGACTGTTTTATCAAACACTAATTGACCATGTAATTGTAGTTTGTTTCTGAGCTTTCTGTTTCATTGATCTACGTGTCTGTTTTTGTGCTAGTACCATACTGTTTTGATTACTACAGCTTTGTAGAATATCTTGAAATCTGGGATTGTGTTACCTCCAGCTTTGTTTTTCCTTCTCAAGATTGCTTTGGCTATTTGAGGTCTTCCGTGGTTCCATACAATTTTTAGTATTATTTGTTCTAGTTCTGTGAAAAATGCTATTGGTATTTTGATAGGAGTTGCATTGAATCTGTAGGTTGTTTTGGGTAGTATGAACATTTTAACATTATTCATTCGTCCAATCCATGAGCATGGAATATTTTTCCATTTTTGTTTTGTGTTGTCTTTAATTTCCTTCATCAATGTTTTATAGTTTTCAGAGTATAGGTCTTTCACCTCCTTGGTTAAATTTATTCCTAGGTATTTTTTTGGTGTTGGTGCAATTATAAATGGAATTGTTTTCTTAATTTCTCTTTCTGCTACTTAGTTATTATTGTATAGAAATGCTACCAACTTCTGGGTATTAATTTTGTATCCTGCAACTTTACTGAATTCATTTATTACCTGTGGTAGTTTTTTGGTGGAATCTTTTGGGTTTTCTATATATATCATGTCATCTGCAAATAGTGACAGTTAAACTTCTCCTTTACCAGTATGGATGCCTCTTATTCTTTTTTTCTGTGTGTGATTGCTGTGGCTAGGAATTCCAGTACCGTGTTGAATAGAAGTGGCAAGAGTGGACATCCTTGTCTTATTCCTGATCTTAGAGGAAAAGCATCAGGGAAACAGATTTACCTTCCCACCTAAAACAAGTAAAAAACTGTACATAATGAAATAAACAATAATTTTCTAGAAGTTTAAGAGATAAGACTACAAAGGATGATAACACCTAAGACATGAGAAGTGAATCGGGTGAGTCCTATGATTACCCCATTCTACCACCTTGAGAAATTTACCAAGCTTCTTGGTTCAAGAAGAGGAAATCTGGGTAGGGCTCAGCAGTCTCACTGGTTAAGGAAGAGAATCTCAGAATTTTCAGAGATCAAGGGAACTACAGTTCATTGGAAAAGTACTAGTGAGAAGAAAGTTGAATAGACAGAGATATCTGGGTATTATTTAGAAGATTACTGGTAGGTAAATATATATAAGGACTCTTCCCAAGGCTAGGAAAGAACTACCAAAAATGATTGGAAGGAATAGTACCCAGAGACCAGTGCAGACAGGAATGGTGCCTTTCTTCAACTAGACTGAGGAAACTCATTAAGTCATAGTTCATTGAGTAAGCACTCAGAAAGATCTTGCCTTAGTAATGGAGAATAATTAGCCCTAGACTAGTCTTGATTTCATCTTAAAAGCAAAATCTAAAGTAACCAAACTGTTTCCAGATAACTACATCCCAGAACAAAGCTCAAGAATAGAAATAGTAATATATTCAGCATCTAATAAGGTAAAATGCGTAGTGTTCGACACCCAATCAAAAACTACCAGGCATGCCCAAAGGCAGGAAAATTCATTCTATAATGAAGAGAAACCTCAGTCAATTGAAACTAACCTAGAACTGACACAAATGTCAGATATAGCAGACAAAGATATTAAAGCAGTTATTATAACTGTGTTCCATATGCTAAAGAAAAGATTGGACATGTTAAATACAGACATGGTTTACATACAAAGACCAAAATTAAACTTCTAGAGTTGAAAAGTACAAAGTCAGAGATAATACATATTCTAGATGAGTTTAAAGGATGAATATATATTATAAAGGAAAGATTACTGAACTTTAAAGACGTAACAACAGAAACTATTTGAAATAAAACATATAGAGGGGGAAAAAAACCTCAAAAGACTCAAAATACATTAACAGAAGTAAGCTGCAGGATAACTTTAAGCAGCCTGATATATATTTAATTAGAGTATCTGAAGAAGTGTCAAGTGGAAGCAGGATAGAAAAACATTTTGAAGAAATAATGGTCAAATTTTTTCAAATGTGATGAAAATTATATATCAACAGATTGAAAAGGCTTAAGGAATCACGGCATATCATGATTTCTCATCAGAAACAATACAAGCTAGAATACAGTGGAGCAGCATCTCTAAACTAATGAAAGAGAAGAAAGTCAGCCAAAAATTCTATATCCATCAAACACATCTTTTAAAAACAAAAGGAAAATAAGAGATTTCCAGATGCCCAAAGCAAAATAATTCCTCAGCAGCAGATCACACTATGACAAAGGAATTATTTTTAGTCAAGGTGGAAAACAGTACCAGATGAACATACGGATCTACAAAAAGAACCAAAGAACATAGTAAATGGTAACTGTGTGACTATACATAATATTTTTCTTATTATTTAAATTTATATAAAAGACTATCGATTGTTTAAAGAAGAATGAATAAAAATGTAGTGTGGGGTCTATAACATATAGAAGAAAAGAAATCAAGCCTGATTTACAGAATCTATTTGGTAGAGTAGCACCACCTGGAAGTTAAGATTTGCAACAGTATAACACTCCATGGGTGGCCTAAGGGAGTGTAGGAATGGGAAATTGCCACAGCTATGATCTTATATTGACTTTTTGAGATATGACTTGGAAGGGGCAAGCTTTGAAAATATAGATCAATTGATCAATAGATGATAGATGGATAGATAATTATATCTAATAAATGAGTGGACTCAGGATGAACAGAGTATGAAGATATTTATATTTCATGCACATTTATACCAGTCATCTAGCTCAAAGGAGGTTCTAAATAATTAGGTGGACATAATGATATGTCCTTTTCTCTGCCCTTCCAGAGGGCAGGTTGCTGGCTAGGTTGTTAGTGGCGACTTTGCTGACCTTTACTCTCTCATCCTTCCAATTTAATGTAAATCTACAATTCCCTTTTTTATAATGATTTATACATGGAATGAAGAGAGTAGTTTCTGTTCTGGTGACTAAACTCTGACAGATACAACGTACCATAAAGATAGTAAGCATGAAATATTACATTTAGAGGCTTGACTCCAATTGCAAATTTATAGGATAAGAAAAATATAGCTTAGCAGCATGTTTACATAACATGACTTTTTCATTAATAAAACTTCAAGTTGCATGAATTGTGCAGTATGTCTATTGGAAATATTTTTAATCCCCTTTATACTTTTTGAGAGCAATACCTAAGGTAAACCATTCTGTTTTAGAGACTATAATTGAATAGACACACAGATGTAGGTTAAAAGAATGCAAGCTATGCCATGAACTGAGCTATTGAAAGTTCTTTGAATTTTAGCCCAGGATAGAGAAGGTCAAGTGGAGTGGAAAATGTAGTGGTCTAAAGCATATAAGGCTATGTATTTGTAGGACTATCATATGGAAGAAGTTTGGATTTTTAATTATAGTATCATTAAGGCATAGGACCAACACCAACCAAAAATTTTATCATTTTTGGGGCAAGTAACACAAACCTAATATATGCATTTACAAATCAGTAGAGGTCTCAAATAAGTTTCTTCCCTTTCATTCCTCCTTTCATTCAACTATCATGTATACACTGAGTTCTACATTTCTTCTTCCAAAATATAGCTTTGCTGTGTCTACTTCTTACCACCTCTACATCCTCCACTCTAGCCCAAGCCACCATCCCAGAAAATGGTGATAGCCCCTGGCTGGCCTCCTCATTTCCATTCCCAGTTTCTTATTTATTCTTAACAGAGCAACCAGAAAGATAGTTTAAAATATGAATTTCGGGGCACCTGGCTGGCTTAGTTGGAAGAACATGCAACTCTTGATCTCGGGGTCGTGAGTTTGAGCCTGACATTGAGTGTAGAGATTACTTAGAATAAATAAGATTTAAAAATTAAATAAATAAAAATTTTAAAAATATGAATTGCATCTTTTGATCTTACCACTTTCCCACTGAGAACTTTCCTGTAGCTTCCCATTTCTCCTAGGATACATTCTACATTCCTTGACAATACACACAAAACCATTCTTTTAAGCTGTTCTCTGCCTTTTTTTTTTTTTTTTTTGCCCTACTTTGCACTGGTTTTTCCCTCATTCAGTATATTCCTGACATGCTGGCCTCCTTTAGTTCTTTAAATGTTCTGAGCTCTTTTCTGCCCCCATGGACTTCCCATGATGTCTCTTCTTCCTGGAATAATGCTTCTCTAACCTTTTTTCTCCTTCCTACTTCTTACTTATATATTTGGTCCCAATTTAAATTAGTGGCTCTCTCCAGCAGTGATTTGGCAGTACCTTGAGACATTTTTGGTTGTTACTACTGGGATGGTGCTTTTGGAATCTAATAGGTAGAGGTCAGGAAACTGCTAAACATTCTACAGTGTAGAGGACAACTCTCTACAACAAAGACTTGTCCAGTGAAAATGTCAATAACGCTGGAATTGAGAAACTCTGGTTTATTTGTGACTTTCTCAAAATCTTCACTTAATATAGAATTAATTCACTTTCTTTCTCTCATACCATGCTGTTCTTTTGCTCAGCAGCTCATCTGAATTTTGAATTATGTATTCAGTTCTTCATCTCTTTGCTTAATGCCTGTTTTTCCCACTGGACTGTGAATTATACGCAAACAGGAAACCTATCTGTTTTGTTTCCGTATTGTGTAGTCAGTGTGTGGCACAATACCTGGCATACAGAAGCAATCAATACTAATTCTTCAATGAATTATTAAGTTAGGTTTATTACTGAATAGGGCACTATTTTAGAAATCAGGTGTAAATAGTCATTCAACGCACGGTCACTCAAGTCCAGGAAAAATGTAGCGGAGGACTAAAACATACAAATAACCAATTACAGTGTAGAGAAGATTAAAATGATATCCTGAACAGTTTAAAATAATGTGCTGGATAAATTCAGAGGAAGGAATGGATAATTCCCATGAATTTGGGTTTAGGAAAGATATTATTATTGTCTTCACCATCATTTTTTGGATGATAGGCAATTGACTTCACAGAGTAGGTTTATCTTTTCTGATCTGTGAAGTGACACATGGCTTAACTCACCACATTACCAAATGGCAATTTCTTAGAGTATTAATTTCTTAGAGTAATTAATTAGAGAGTAATTTCTGGCAGAATTAATTTTCTCCACAATTGCAAATGGGAAACTTGAGTTTCATGGGCTTAAAATAATAATTCTACCTTCAAATGATCATTTGAGTACATTCCCAAAACTAATTATAGTGTTGTGAGAAACCCAGAACTCTATCCTGGATCCCAATTCCTAGACACTGACAGGATGCAATCACAGATTGTTCTAAATATGGTAAGATTTATAATTGGCTAGGTAATATCACTTCCAACTTGGAAATTTAAGGTTATATGGGGTCAAAATTGAATTAGGGTTATACTTCGTGTGTGTGTGTGTGTGTGTGTGTGTGAGAGAGAGAGAGAGAGAGAGAGAGATACACACATATGCAGATACATGTGCACACATATACACATGCACATAAATACACATGAACATCTCCAACCACAGTATGCACCAGGCCCTATGTACCTTATGCTCAGCAAAACAGTTTTTTGGCTCTTCAGCATTTTGGGGTTCTGCACTTCTGTTTTCTTTAAGGTACTAGCTATTTTTATTTATTTTTTTTTAAGATTTTATTTATTTGTTTGACAGAGAGAGACACAGCAAGAGAGGGAACACAAGCAGGGGGAGTGGGAGAGGGAGAAGCAGGCTTCCCGCGGAGCAGGGAGCCCGATGCGGGGCTCAATCCCAGGACCCTGGGATCATGACCTGAGCCAAAGGCAGACGCTTAACGACTGAGCCAGTCAGGCACCCTATTTTGATTTTTGATCCCTGATTTAAACTGGGCCCTTAACATTACCTGGCAATGCAGTGTTTCTCTCATTATCTCCCACTCTCTGCACAAGACAGTCAAACAACTTTTTGCTCTATTTTAAGCCCGGACACCATTTTTGTGTGTGTGTGCTTTTTTTTTTTGGCTTTTTTTTTTTACTTTTTTACTGTTATGTTAATCACCATACTTCATTAGTTTTTGATGTAGTGTTCCATGATTCATTGTTTGTGCATAACACCCAGTGCTCCATGCAGAACGTGTCCTCTTTAATACCCATCACCAGGCTAACCCATCCTCCCACCCCCCTCCCCTCTAGAACCCTCAGTTTGTTTTTCAGAGTCCATCGTCTCTCATGGTTCGTCTCCCCCTCCGATATCCCCCCTTCATTCTTCCCCTCCTACTATCTTCTTCTTCTTTTTTTTTTCTTAACATATATTGCATTATTTGTTTCAGAGGTACAGATCTGAGATTCAACAGTCTTGCACAATTCACAGCACTCACCATAGCACATACCCTCCCCAAAGTCTATCACCCAGCCACCCCATCCCTCCCACCCCACCCCCCACTCCAACAACCCTCAGTTTGTTTCCTGAGATTAAGAATTCCTCATATCAGTGAGGTCATATGATACATGTCTTTCTCTGATTGACTTATTTCACTCAGCATAATACCCTCCAGTTCCATCCACATCGTTTCAAATGGCAAGATCTCATTCCTTTTGATGGCTGCATAATATTCCATTGTATATATACATCTTCTTTATCCATTCATCTGTCGATGGACATCTTGGCTCTTTGACAGTTTGGCTACTGTAGACATTGCTGCTATAAACAATTGTGCCGATTCGGATGCACATTCCCCTTTGGATCCCTACATTTGTATCTTTGGGGTAAATACCCAGTAGTGCAATTGTTGGGTCATAGGGTAGCTCTATTTTCAACTTTTTGAGGAACCTCCATACTGTTTTCCAGAGTGGCTGCACCAGCTTGCATTCCCACCAACAGTGTAGGAGGGTTCCCCTTTCTCTGCATCCCCGCCAATATCTGTCCTTTCCTGAGTTGTTAATTTTAGCCATTCTGACTGGTGTGAGGTGGTATCTCATTGAGGTTTTGATTTGGATTTCCCTGATGCTGAGTGATGTTGAGTACTTTTTCATGTGTCTGTTGGCCATTTGGATGTCTTCTTTGGAGAAATGTCTGTTTGTGTCTTCTGCCCATTTCTTGATTGGATTCTTTGTTCTTTGGGTGTTGAGTTTGATAAGTTCTTTATAGATTTTGGATACTAGCCCTTTATCTGATACGTCATTTACAAATATCTTCTCCCATTCTGTTGGTTGTCTTTTGGTTTTGTTGACTGTTTCCTTTGCTGTGCAAAAGCTTTTTATCTTGATGAAGTCCCAATAGTTCATTTTTGCCCTTGCTTCCCTTGCCTTTGGCGATGTGTCTAGGCAGAAGTTGCTGTGGCTGAGGTTGAAGAGGTTGCTGCCTGTGTTCTCCTTTAGCATTTTGATGGACTCCTGTCTCACACTGAGGTCTTTCAACCATTTGGAGTCTATTTTTGTGTGTGGTGTAAGGAAATGGTCCAGTTTCATTCTTCTGCATGTGGCTGTCCAATTTTCCCAACACCATTTGTTGAAGAGACTGTCTTTTTTCCATTGGACATTCTTTCCTGTTTTGTCAAAGATTAGTTGACCATAGAGTTGAGGGTCCATTTCTGGGCTCTCTATTCTGTTCCACTGATCTACGTGTCTGTTTTTGTGCCAGTACCATACTGTCTTGATGATGACAGCTTTGTAATAGTGCTGGAAGTCCGGAATTGTGATGCCGCCGGCTTTGCTTTTCTTTTTTAACATTCCTCTGGCTATTCAGGGTCTTTTCTGGTTCCATATAAATTTTAGGATTACTTGTTCCATTTCTTTGAAAAAAGTGGATGGTATTTTGATGGGGATTGCATTGAATGTGTAGTTTGCTCTAGGTAGCATTGACATCTTCACAATATTTGTTCTTCCAATCCATGAGCATGGAACGGTTTTCCATTTCTTTGTGTCTTCCTCAATTTCTTTCATGAGTACTTTATAGTTTTCTGAGTACAGATCCTTTGCCTCTTTGGTTAGATTTATTCCTAGGTATCTTATGGTTTTGGGTGCAATTGTAAATGGGATCGACTCCTTACTTTCTCTTTCTTCTGTCTTGTTGTTGGTGTATAGGAATGCCACTGATTTCTGTGCCTTGATTTTTATATCCTGCCACTTTACTGAATTCCTGTATGAGTTCTAGCAGCTTTGGGGTGGAGTCTTTTGGGTTTTCCACATAAAGTATCATATCATCTGCAGAGAGTGCGAGTTTGACTTCTTCTTTGCCGATTCGGATGCCTCTTATTTCTTTTTGTTGTCTGATTGCTGTAGCTAGGACTTCTAATACTATGTTGAAGAGCAGTGGTGATAGTGGACATCCCTGCCGCGTTCCTGACCTTAGGGGGAAAGCTCTCAGTTTTTCCCCATTGAGAATGATATTCGCTGTAGGTTTTTCATAGATGGCTTTTATGATATTGAGGTATGTACCCTCTATCCCTATACTCTGAAGAGTTTTGATCAAGAAAGGATGCTGTACTTTGTCAAATGCTTTTTCTGCATCTATTGAGAGGATCATATGATTCTTGTTCTTTCTTTTGTTAATGTATTGTATCACGTTGATTGATTTGTGGATGTTGAACCAACCTTGCAACCCAGGGATAAATCCCACTTGGTCGTGGTGAATAATCCTTTTAATGTATGTTGGATCCTATTGGCTAGTATTTTGGTGAGAATTTTTGCATCCATGTTCATCAAGGATATTGGTCTATAATTCTCCTTTTTGATGGGGTCTTTGTCTGGTTTTGGGATCAAGGTAATGGTGGCCTCATAAAACGAGTTTGGAAGTTTTCCTTCCATTTCTATTTTTTGGAATAGTTTCAGAATAGGCATTAATTCTTCTTGAAATGTTTGGTAGAATTCCCCTGGGAAGCCATCTGGCCCTGGCTTTTGTTTGTTGGGAGATTTTTGATGACTGCTTCAATTTCCTTAGTAGTTATAGGTCTGTTCAGGTTTTCTATTTCTTCCTGGTTCAGTTTTGGTAGTTGATACATCTCTAGGAATGCATCCATTTCTTCCAGGTTATCTAATTTGCTGGCGTAGAGTTGCTCATAATATGTTCTTATAATTGTTTGTATTTCTTTGGTGTTGGTTGTGATCTCTCTTTCATTCATGATTTTGTTGATTTGGGTCATTTGTCTTTTCTTTTTGATAAGTCTGGCCAGGGGTTTATCAATCTTGTTAATTCTTTCAAAGAACCACCTCCTAGTTTCGTTGATCTGTTCTACTGTTCTTTTAGTTTCTATTTCATTGATTTCTGCTCTGATCTTTATTATTTCTCTTCTCCTGCTGGGTTTAGGCTTTATTTGCTGTTCTTTCTTCAGCTCCTTTAGGTGTAGGGTTTGGTTGTGTACTTGAGACCTTTCTTGTTTCTTGAGGAAGGCTTGTATTGCTATGTACTTTCCTCTTACAACTGCCTTTGCTGCATCCCAAAGATTTTGAACAGTTGTGTTTCCATTTTCATTGGTTTCCATGAATTTTTTCAATTCTTCTTTAATTTCCTGGTTGACCCATTCATTCTTTAGTAGGATGCTCTTTAGCCTCCATGTATTTGAGTTCTTTCTGACTTTCCTCTTGTGATTGAGTTCTAGTTTCAAAGCATTGTGGTCTGAAAATAGGCAGGGAATGATCCCAATCTTTTGGTACCGGTTGAGACCTGATTTGTGACTTAGGATGTGATCTGTTCTGGAGAATGTTCCATGGGCACTAGAGAAGAATGTGTATTCCGTTGCTTTGGGATGGAATGTTCTGAATATGTCTGTGAAGTCCATTTGGTCCAGTGTGTCATTTAAAGTCTTTATTTCCTTGTTGATGTTTTGCTTAGATGATCTGTCCATTTCAGTGAGGGGGTTGTTAAAGTCCCCCACTATTATTGTATTGTTGTCAATGTGTTTCTTTGCTTTTGTTATTAATTGCCTTATATAATTGGCTGCTCTCATGTTAGGGGCATAGATATTTACAATTGTTAGATCTTCTTGTTGGATAGACCCTTTAAGTAGGATATAGTGTCCTTCCTTATCTCTTATTACAGTCTTTGGTTTAAAATCTAATTTGTCTGATATAAGGATTGCCACCCCAGCTTTCTTTTGGTGTCCATTAGCATGGTAAATGGTTTTCCACCCCCTCACTTTCAATCTGGGGGTGTCTTTGGTTCTAAAATGAGTCTCTCACAGACAGCATATCAATGGGTGTTGTGGTTTAATCCAATCTGATAGCCTGTGTCTTTTGATTGGGGCATTTAGCCCATTTACATTCATGGTAACTATTGAAAGATAGGAATTTAGTGCCATTGTATTGCCTGTAAGGTGACTGTTACTGTATATTGTCTGTGTTCCTTTCTGGTCTATGTTGCTTTTAGGCTCTCTCTTTGCTTAGAGGACCCCTTTCAAGATTTCTTGTAGGGCTGGTTTCGTGTTTGCAAATTCCTTTAGTTTTTCTTTGTCCTGGAAGCTTTTTAAAATTTATTTATTTATTTATTTATTTATTTAAGATTTTATTTATTTGCGAGAGAGACAATGAGAGACAGAGAGCATGAGAGGGAGGAGGGTCAGAGGGAGAAGCAGACTCCCCGCTGAGCAGGGAGCCCGATGCGGGACTCGATCCCGGGACTCCAGGACCATGACCTGAGCCGAAGGCAGTCACTCAACCAACTGAGCCACCCAGGCGCCCCTGTCCTGGAAGCTTTTTATCTCTCCTTCTATTTTCAATGACCGCCTAGCTGGATATAGTATTCTTGGCTGCATATTTTTCTCGTTTAGTGCTCTAAATATACCATACCAGTCCTTTCTGGCCTGTCAGGTCTCTGTGGATAGGTCTGTTGCCAGTCTAATGTTTCTGCCATTGTAGGTTACAGATGTCTTCTCCCGAGCTGGTTTCAGGATTTTCTGTTTGTCTCTGAGACTTGTAAGTTTTACTATTAGATGTCAGGGTGTTGACCTATTTTTATTGATTTTGAGAAGGGTTCTCTGTGCCTCCTGGAGTTTGATGCCTGTTTCCTTCCCCAAATTAGGGAAGTTCTCTGCTATAATTTGCTCCAAGATACCTTCTGCCCCTCTCTCTCTTTCTTCTTCTGGGATCACAATTATTCTAATGTTGTTTCGTCTTATGGTTGATTATCTCTCGAATTCTGCCCTCGTGATCCAGTAGTTGTTTATCTCTCTTTTTCTCAGCTTCTTTATGTTCCATCATTTGGTCTTCTATATCACTGATTCTCTCCTGTGCCTCATTTATCCTAGCAGTTAGCACCCCCATTTTTGATTGCACCTCATTAATAGCCTTTTTGATTTCGACTTGGTTAGATTTTAGTTCTTTTACTTCTCCAGAAAGTGTTTCTCTAATAATTTCCATGCTTTTTTCAAGCCCAGCTAGTATCTTTAAAGAGATGATTCTGAACTCTAGATCTGACATCGTACTAATGTCCGTATTGAGTAGGTCCCTGGCAGTCGGTACTACCTCTTGTTCTTTTTGTTGAGGTGATTTTTTCTGTCTTGTTATTTTGTCCAGAGGAGAATAGATGAATGAGAGAACAAAATGCTAACAGGGTAACAACGTCCCCAGAAAATATGCTCTAAACAAAGCAGAAAAGACCTGAAGCCGGGGGGAAAGAAAAGGAAAGAAAGAAAAAAGAAAAAGAAGAAAAAGATAAAAACAAACAAGAACAGAACAAAACAAAAAAAACTAGACTATGATCAAAGATGATCAGGCTGGCGCATAGACCAGTGCCACACACTAGATTTTGGGTGTATTTTGGTCTGTTAGAAGAAAGTGCCTCCCAAAATTTTAAAGAAAGAAATACTTATATATGTACAAAAATAAGGGTTGATATGATGAAGGGATGGAATATGAATGTAAAAATGAAAATTATAAAAAATTTTGTAAAAGGAATTGTTAAGAAGTTGTTTGAAAAAAAAAAGAAGAGGATTTAAAAAAAGAAAAGAAAAAAAAGGGGGAGAATGTGATCAGGCAGGAGGGTAGAACAAAGTCATACACTAGAGATTTAGGGTATATTTTGATCTGTTAGAAGAAACTGTATCTCCAAATTTTAAAGAGAGAACAACTTATATATACATGCCAAAAATAAGGGTAACTACTATGAAGGGATAGAATATGACTCTAAAAATGAAAAATAAAAATGTTTTTTTAAAAAGGGATTGATAAGATGTTGGTTGAAAAAGGGAAAAAGAAAAATTAAAAAAAAAAACAGTTAAAAAAAATTTAACTTTGAAAGATTAAAGAATCATGGTATAAAAGCCATGGATTCTATGTGCATTATTCCCCTAGTGCTAGAGTTCTGCCATTCTCATTGATCGGTAAACTTGGTCTTGGCTGGCTGTTCTTGCTGATCTTCTGGGGGAGGGGCCTGTTGCCGTGGTTCCCAAATGTCTTTGCCGGAGGAGGAATTGCTCCGCCCTTGCCAGTCCAGGCTAAGTAATCTGCTCGGTTTGCTCTCGGGAGCTTTTGTTTCCTGCAACCTTTAGTTACAGCTTTGGAGGAGGAGAGTGAAAATGGCGGCCTCCCAATCTCCACCCTGGAGGAGCCAAGAACTCGGGGCCTGCACCTCAGTGAGCCCCCAGAGAAAAGCAGTCAATCGCTCCCGTCTACCTGGTCTCTGGCCGCACTCCGTGCTCACCCGGCCTGTGACCCAGCGTTTCTGTCTCTCGCACCCGACCTGGTGTGGAGTCTCCAAACCCAGCAGATCCCTGCGGTGCGCTCCCACACCGCTCCTCCTGGGGGAGGATGGGAGTCTCCCTGGATCTGCCGCTTGTCGGGTCCCTGCTGGAGGAGTAGTGGCCCAACTGTGCCGCGGATCACAGTTTATGGCAACCCTGAGCTGAGAGCCCGCGCCTGGGCTCCGTCTCTGCAGCCGGCTTCTCCGCTCCGATCCCTGGGAGCTCTGCCGCACTCAGGCACCCTGGTCTTTCTGTGACCTCGAGGGTCCTGAGACCACACTGTTTCATGAGGGTTCCACCCCCCGCTTAGCCACTGGAGCGGTGTCCCTCAGCGGAGCTGACTTCTAAAAGTTCTGATTTTGTGCTCCATGGCTCTATCACTTGCCAGAAGTGGCCGACAGAGGCCCCCTCGCCCGCCGTCTATCCTCCTGAATATCGCCTCGGATTCACTTCTCCGCACATCCTACCTTCCAGAAAGTGGTTGCTTTTCTCTTCAGAGAGTTGTTGCTATTCTTTTCTTCAATCTCCCGTTAGTTTGTAGGTGTTCAGAATGGTTTGATCCCTATCCAGCTGAATTCCTGAGACTGGGCGACCTGAGACCAGGTCTCCTACTCCTCCGCCATCTTGCCTGTCATGTTGTGTGTGTGTGCTTTAACTCAGCCTGTACTTTGCAGAGAAAGCAGAAGCTATTGGTCGTGATCCCAGATCCACCCCAATATAACTTCTCACAGCCAAATCTACCAGCCTACTTGTACCTCCCTTATGCCTTTCCGTCCAACCCAGTGGAGGAATTATTTTTCCTTTTTCCTAAGCCAAATTTCCTGGTATGCTCAGAATCTCCTTCCTTCCCTGTTTTTCACTCTCCTCATGTTCTTATGCTGCTTATATATATTCAGAACTTCCCTCTGTACTAGATATTTTTCATCCTCTTTTAAATCTTTGGACCTCATATTCTTCTCTAGTTTGTTTCTCTCTTGCTCACTTCATAGTCAAATTTTTTGGCATTCCTACATCTTCATCCCCCATTCACTCCTCAAGTCAGTCCATATGACTGCTGCCCCAGACAGACCTGTGGAAATTTCCTGAATGTCACAGGATGTGATGGACACTCCTGACCTCTCAGCAACCTTAGACATAGCTAAACACTTACTCTACTTTAAAAGACTCGATTCCCTTGACTCCATGCCATTGCCATGGCTTTGTTTCTACCTCTCTGTCTACATTTTTTTTATTAGACTTTTATCTCTACGAGTCCTGATGGCTTCACCCCAGTCCTTCTTTTCTTCTCTCACTACCTCATCTTACTTATTGATTTTTACCACTTGGTGACTTTAATTCCATCTGTATAGTGATTATTCCCAATTTTATTTCTCTAGCTCAAATATATCTTCTGAGCTCCAGAACAAAATACCAAACATTTTATTCTGAATCTCCACCATATGATCCACATGGGTCCTTTAAAAGTACCATGCCCCAAGCTGAAGTTTTGATTTGTCCTACCTCCTATGCTCCTTATATCTCAAAATGGCACCCACAACCAACCAGACAGGAATCAATGAATCATTCTTGATGTTTTCTCTATATCAGCTTCCATATATAATCACACATTATGTATTATGAATTCCACCTCTTTAATATCTCCCAAATGCTTCCACTTCCCTTTATTACTTTTTTTCTACCTAAATCTGAGCCACAGTCATCTTTTGCCTCAACCAATGCATTCTCTTCGCATGACAGTCTTGTTTTCACTGTCATCACCTCTGGTCCATCCTCTGGAGCAGAGCATAGTATCTGGTGCAGGACTTCCTATGAATGCTGAATGGTGAATGTGAATGGTGCCTCCCTGAGTTGCATGCACCATGGCTCTGATCTGAAGTAATCTTCTAAAAATAAAAACCAACCATGATTCTATTCCACTTATATTTTTCAGTGCCTTTCATTTTTTCTTAAATTTTAAAATACTTAACTTGCCCATAGATCCCTTCATGATCTGACCCTGCCTACCTCCTTACTATGCTTTTGCCATACAGATTTTTTTCATTCCTTGAATGCCCTACAGTCCCCTTATTTCCAGCCAGAGCCTTTGTATATGCTATTCCTTCTTCCTGGGACTATCTTTCTCTGACTAGTCATCTGGGTACATTCTACTTAGTCTTCATGTCTTTGCTTAAGGATCATTTCTCTGTGGAAGCATTCGCTGACACCTCATATTAGTTAAAGTTTACTCAATAGAAACTCTCATAGACACTATTTTTCCTTCTAACCTTTGTTGCAGTTGTGAGCTTCATAGGGTGGTGACTGTCTGCGTCATTTATCTATACATCTCCAGTGGCAAAACAATAGACAATAAATATTTGAACTCTCAATGAAAACAGCAGCTAAATTATTTGTGTAAAGAATTTACTTTTTGTCATGAATTGATTGTGCTGGTTGCTTACATAGTCAAAAGTAATCATTTAATTGCAAAACTGTATTTTATCCTATGCCCTATTAGCAAATAGACTTATCTGAAGATGATTCTAAGTGATATTTCAGGCAGACTCATATTAGTTTCAGAAAATGCAGCTGGACAACTTGTTGTATCTCTTAGGTCTTTGTTAAGTGACACCATGGTGAAAAAGAATATACTTAAGGAGATCTCCATAAAAGATTTGCAATTAATCCAGCAGACACTTTTGAAATTATATCTTTATTTTCAGAAAATTGTATGGCTTAAAAAAATAACATCATCTAGATTGTACACCATTGCAATTTGATATCCTCATCGTTAGAATTACTGAGTCTTTACCAACTGTGAAAGCAAGTAAGACAGTGAGTAATAGGCAAGCAATAAATATATTAGAGGATCTTATTGAACACAGCCTAGGGATTCTGTTTTGCTGGAGGCACAGGAATTTTAGAAGCAGTGAAATGTTTTTGATTTAAGTAATTGTTCTATTGGATTTATCTCATTTATCTCAAAAGTGAAAATGCCAGTTTATAACTTCTCCAAGGAAGTTGCTTGAAGTTAAAAAACAAAACAAAACCGTATAATATGATAGGTTATAAATCAGGAATATTGAATTTTTATCCCAGCTCTGACAATTACGGTGACGGTAACATAGAGTAGCCTAATATCTCCGAGCTTTTGTTTTCTAACATATGAAATGGACATATAAATGTAAACCTCACTTAATACACAGTGTTACTATTTCAACTAAATGATAAACAAAAATTACTTAGCATGGCATATAATGCTCTTTTCAACTCTGCTGAAATAGGCTTCTTGCACGTCATCTGCTAGCCTTTTTACCCACTCCCTTCTCCCCTAACTGCCTCCTGCACCACACACACAGACACATCAATCATTTGTACACATATAGCACCAAATTAATCACTATTTCCTGCATTCTGACACACTAAACCCTTTAATACTTATGGAGAAAATGAGAATAATATTTTTGAAATATGTGCCTGTGCTTTTCCTTATTTACATTTCATTGTGTGTTATTTTCTCACTATTTTTCCAAGAGGCATTATTTGTCATAAATGGGGCTAGGACTGTTATGTCAAGAAGATAAAGAGAAGGAATTAATTGTGAGCCTCTGATATTCAAAATAGAATTTTGGAAGTCCATGGTAACATTAACATCAAGAGCCAGTTCTGGAAATCTTGAACATAGAATTTTACTCCACACCATACAGAGGTCTTAGGTTATGATGTAGGGAGAAGGAAGATTAAAAAGGAAGAATAGTCTATGCCTTCTGGCCCAGGGTCTTACAGGAAGAAAAGACAAAGGTAGTAAGATCTGCAGTGTGTTCTTACTTTTCTGAGGCAAAATCCCAAGAAGAAAGAGGGATTTTTTTTTTTTAAAGATTTTATTGATTTATCTGAGAGAGAGAGAGGGCACGCATGAGTGGGGGTGGGTAGAGGGAGAGGGAGAAGCAGGCTCCCCGCTGAACAGGGAGCCCAATGTGGGGCTCGATCCCAAGACTCTGGGATCATGACCTGAGAGCCAAGGGTAGATGCTTAACTGGCTGAGCCGCCCAGGTACCCAAAATATTTTTTTTAAGTTGAAGGAAAGATAATTCGGAGACTGCCATGCAGGGTGACTGCATGCTGACATGATAGGGGCAGTAGCTGTGGCAGAAAGATGAAGTTCAGTGGGTGACCTGAAGCAGTGTTCCTGGCTCCCAGTGCCATGCATACAACAAAGTAAAGACCCATAAGTTCCTACATGCCTCAAAGGGGAATGAAGAACTATTAATAATAAGCAAACATGCATTGACTTTGTAAATATGCCAGGCACCCTTCTCATCACATTATATTTATTTACTTGTTTAATCTATGCAACCACACACTTAGGAAGGTACTAACATTATCCCCATTTAACAAATGAGAAAGTTGAGGCACATCGCATTTAAGTAATTTTACCAAAGAGATATGATTATTGAATGTTAGCGCTTCTTTGCAAAAGGGCTCACTACAGTGGGGGTTAACTGGCACCATTTTAGCTGAGGGCTTTAGGGTAGGCTGCTTGGTTCACAACAGAAAATAGGGAAAGCCAAAATTTAAAGGGTATCCACGCTGCCATGAGAAAAAAAAATAGCAAGGAGGACCACTAGATCCCAATAAAGCCAAGAGAACATACCACAGAGGAAGTAAACTGATAGCTTCTCCTACCGCCGTTGATAGCAACAATGATGAGAATCCGCCCTGCTACAGAAACCAGCATAAAAAGGCCACCCAAGTGTTTTTTCCCCAGGGCCATTCATCTGGACAGCTTCCCCTATGCTCAGCCACCATCTTGTTAGGGAGAGGAGAAATGGTTCTGACATAGAGTTGAACTTGGAACTGTTGATTATTCATGAGAAGCTGTTTTAAATTTTAAAAAGCCAGTTAGATTAGAGAACACTGATTCTATTAATTGGCAGTATTTTTTGGCAACTTCTTCATTGTCCAGTGATGATGGTTATCAGTTTTTTATAGAAAATAAAGAAGCTAGGGGCGCCTGGGTGGCTCAGTTGGTTAAGCGACTGCCTTCGGCTCAGGTCATGATCCTGGAGTCCCTGGATCGAGTCCGGCATCGGGCTCCCTGCTCAGCGGGGAGTCTGCTTCTCCCTCTGACCCTCCCCCCTCTCATGTGCTCTCTCTCAGTCTCTCTCTCTCAAATAAATAAATAAAATCTTTAAAAAAAAAAAAAGAAAAGAAAAAAAAGAAAATAAAGAAGCTAGATGGTTTTTGCATAGCTGTAATATAGTGTGGGTGAAATTCTATTCTTTTGCATTTGTGTATCTGTACCTGCTGTGATGTGTGCTGTTAAACTCTTTTCCTTTACCTGCCAAGTCTAACTCATACTTTTAGCCCTAATCCAAGTGTCATCTTCTTTATGAAAAATCTCCAGAAGCCCAGGGAGTTAATGACTTTGTCCTTGTGCTTCTAAAGTGCATAGGTCATATACCTCCATTATATTGTATGGCACTCATCTATTGGTCTGTCTCTTCCTCTAGACTTTGAATACTTTCATATGGCAGTCCTCAATAACTGTTTAGCAAATGAATGAGCAACCAAATGGGAATGTTTGTGGTAATGTCATGGAATTCCTTCAACCAAAAAAACATATTTTTACATGGAACACATCAATGGCCATGGTGATCCATAAGGATGATAAAGTAAAAGCTGTTATGGGTACAGAATATTTAATTCAAGTCTTTTCCATGCATCAATTATTTTTTCAAACATAAAGGATGAGGGAAAAAAAAATCAGCAATTTCCTCAGCTCTGTTTCCCCGAAATAAACTAAATCCATAAGACCATCACAAGCCTCTTTTACATTGTTTTGTTAATTTATTTTTATAACTATTGCCCTAATTTGGTCAGAACCATCTGAAACATGGATCTCTCTCCTTAAAGCTATAGTTACACAGTTGAGAACACTCAGAAAATATGTGTAAAATAAGTAAATGGGTGGATTTTTTGCTTGAGTCTTGATGGATCTGCAGTAGACAGTCAATAATCAAATGTTAAAATCCCTCCGAATCATCCAAAAAGCTTGATAAATGCCATACTCCCAGGATACTTGCCTCAGGGTTCTGATTCACTAGCTGTGGTTTGAGAGTGAGGAGTCTGCATTTTAACGTGTCCCTTAGGTGACTCTGGTACAGGTCAGATTCACTTTCAGAAATGCTAGCCTAGAGAGTCGGTTTCTTTTTACTTCCTACACTGGCTACATTTCAAGCCATCAAATGAATTTATTCCTACTGCATATAGAGAGGTAATTTGCCATTAATGCTTACACAGTACCCAGTTCCATACAGTCATTATTCACTGCTCTCAGTGAGGCTTTTGCATATCACTTAGTTTAAAATTTGCAATGGTCCACCACCCTCCACCACCTTCTCTGCTTTATTTTCCTCTAGTTCATTTATCACACATACGTAGATTATGTAATTTACTTGTTTATTTCTTTTCTGTTTTCCTCCAATAGAGTGTCAATGCCATGAGAAGAGGGAAATTTGTCTGTTTCCTTCATCCACGTATCCCCAGTGCCTAGCACAGTGCCAGATACTTATACAGTAGACAGAATGATTGTTGACTTGAAAAAAAAATGAATGGCTGATTACTGGAAACTCGACCTGCAGACTTGGAAATCACAAGGAGTGCAGCTGGTTCATGCTCCATTGATTCTTCCCTTTCAGCTATGTCCCAGTTGCTAAATAGAAAAAGGAAGCTACCTTTTACAGCCATTTCTTTTAAAACCACTGGTAATACAATTTCTCTGAAAATTGCCTATAACAACGTCAATAGCTTGAGAGAATGCTGTCTCTTCCCAGCCATAATTTCATGAATAGCAGTGCTTCCAGCCAGTTATCTTTCTGCGTAACTTTTATTGATATCTATTTAGTCTGGATCCCTCCTTAGCTCTATCAAGTTAAAACTTCCACATCTGTGGTACTGCTCTTGGAACAGCCATTCTGCTTATAATGGAGGCCAGTGGCTGGCTATTGACTCAAGGGTAAGGTGGTGCTACCTTACATTCTCACAGAAAGCTGCACAGGGCAAGAGGTCTTTATAGACCGTGGTCCAGGTGGCATTCTAATAGAATTTGATGATAAGTTTTTTTTTAATTCCATTTTTAAATGAATGGTGGTTGAAGTGGTATGCTTTTTGCTGATTCATTGATGTTACAAATGAAAAAATTGAACTTGAAACTGAAAAATATCTAATAAAGGTATTACAGAAGAAAATTACATTTATAACTGCATCTACTTGAACATTTTAAAATTTATAATTGAGATATAAACCTGTTTCAAAGGAGATACACCTACACCTGTATATGATCACTTATTACTAAAAGTAGCTTTGATTTTCTGACTTTTTCCACTTTATGTATGAGTTTGGTATAGAATCCCATGCTAAAATCATCTAGGTACACAGACTTTGAGGCACATTCAGCCATAATGCCCCTAGTTCTAAATACTTTGAATCTAACAGAAGTTGGGTACTAAAAAAAATATAAGATCAGATGTTAGAAGCAAAATTTGACTTTTTTATATCCATTTAGCATAAAAGCTGTCTGTTAGGCAAGTTCACGTACATCTTCTCATTTGTTATTATCATAACCTAATTAGAGTGACCACAGCATAATGTCCTGGGGCTATAAACAGTGCTTACTTTAACTCTCAAAAGTATCCCAGTTTGATGAAGAATTATATGGTCAGTTTTCTTATAATAAAATCAAGGGAGATTATATTACTATTTCTGTGTTACATATGAGAACTCAAACTCTTAGATTGTTGAATTGTTTTTGCTTAATTAGTATTGATTACTTTAAATGCTATGGATAAAAATGAAACCAAAACTTTGGTTAAAAAAGGAAACCACGTTTAAAAGAAAAGTTGAAGGTCAAAAAGTATACCAACAAAGGTAAATCAAAATAAACAGAGGCCATGAATACATTCCCTATGGGCATACAAACGTGTTTTTATATACAAATGAAAAAATATCCGTGAACTATAAAAGTGTTGCTAATTCTGGAAAGTTTCACTTTGTTATTAGGGCATGTCATAATATGTAGTTTTTAATTGAGGTAACTATGTACAGTGCAATGTTCAGATTCTAAGTATTTACTTTGGTGAGTTTTGATAATACATTCACTCTTATAACCCACAATCCTATCAAGAGGATCTGTCACCTCTTGTACCTCTTTGTGGTCAGTCCTTGATGCCCAAGTCATCAACTCATGATTTTTATGACCACAGATTAATTTTCTCATTTTGGAGCTCAATAGAAATTAAATCATACAATGTGTCCTTTTTTGTATGTGGATCTTTTAAATCAAGAAAATAGTTTTGAGAATCAACAATATTGTTGTATCAGTTGTTCATTCTTTTTTTAATGTATATTTTATTAAAAAGAGTAAAAGAAACTCATAGAGGAGAATAACAAAAGAGAAGAATAAGAGAAAAGGGAGGGAAAGGAGGAATGAATACAACAATTAGATAGTAATCATTCTGGAACACTTGCTATATGCCAGACTCCTCAGTGTTCCGTGTGCATCTTCTTTAATTATCCCTACAACCTACTGGGGAGGTACTGGAATCATCATCATTTTGCAGGTGAGAACACTAAAGGAGAAAGAGGTTAAGTAACTCCCTTAGAATCACACATTTCCTGGCAGTCTGATCTACCATCACACAATATCATGTCTTAGGAATTCCCACATCAAATGAATTGAGTTTTGTTTTCCTTTTGATAACTTTGTAGATAATTTGTAATTTTCATTTTGATTTCCTTTTTGTTCTGGCCCAATATTCAAAAAGGCTATTCATTTTTAAATTTTTACTATTAATTTTAATTAATTTATATATATTTTTTCAGCTGAAAGAGCTTTCATTTCTTCTTTTTTTCTTTTGAGACCTCCCAAAGAGATATTGTTTGTATGGATTATAGGTATCAACATTTACCATATTGGAAATTAAAACTAATATTTTTTTAAAATGAAAAATTATGTGTGATGATGTTGGAAGAATGAAATCATCATATCTTATAGAGCCCCTGAGAAACTTCACTCTACGCTTGTGAGGTAGTATTTTTATGGAACTTGTTTTGCCATTGAAGGTTCTCTGAAGGGGTTCCCAGACCAACTTTTGAAAACTACAGTTATACTAGTTGCTTTGAGGTCCTTGACTAATAACTCTAACATGTGGGTTAGCCTGTTTGTATTTTCCCCTGGGAATAGGTCATATTTTCCTGATCTTCATATATCAAGCAATTTTGGTTAGCATCCAAGACGTGGAAAATGTTATGTATGAAGACTCTGGATTTGCTTATGTCCACCTTAAAAATGTTGATGGTTTCATTTTAGTGTGTCATAAACTTGATTCAATTGGAACTATAAATAAAAATAAATAAAATTAATAATGACTTTTTTATTTTAGAATGTTTTAGATTTACAGAATAGTTACAAAATTGGTACAGAGAGTTTGCATATACCTCACCATATTTTTGTCTATTATTAATATCTTAGGATTAGTATGGTACATTTATCACAAGTAATGAACCAATATAATACATTGTTATTAACCAAAGTTCATACTTTATTCAAATTTTTTGTTTCCAAAAAAACCCATTAGTTTTTACCTAATGTTCTTTTCTGTTTCAGGATCACATTCAGAGCACCATATTATATTTAGTCAACATGTCTTCTTAGGCTCCTGGACTGTGATCTTAGAAGAAGAACTTTGTTTTTCACCATTCAGTATATTAGCTGTAGGCTTTTCACATATGGCTTTCATTATGTTAAGGTAATTTCCCTTTATTTTTTAGTTCATTGAGAGGTTTTTGTTTTGTTTTGTTTTCATCATGAAAGGTTGTTGAATCTTGTCAAAAGCATTTTCTGTATCTATTGAGACAATCACATGATTTGTCAAAAATTAAAATGGCTACTCCAGCTTTCTGTCTTAACATGGTATATTCTTCTCCATCCATTTACTTTTGTGGTATATTAGTCTTTTTATGTAAAGTCAATTTTTGTGGAAAACATATAGATGGGTCTTGCTTTTTTTTTTTTTTTAAAGATTTATTTATTTATTTTGAGAGAGTGAGAATGAGAGAGAGAGAGAGAGTATATGAGTGGGGGAGGGTCAGAGGGAGAAGCAGGCTCCTCACTGAGCAGGGATCCCGATGCGGGGCTCGATCCCGGGACTCGATCCTGGGACTCCGGGATCATGACCTGAGCTGCAGGCAGTCGCTTAACCAACTGAGCCACCCAGGCGCCCCAGGTCTTGCTTTTTAACTACTATGAAATCTGACTTTTAATGTGTGTATTTATACTATTCACATTAAAAGTGATTATTGATATAGTTGGATTAATATCTACTGCATATTTATCTCTTTTTTCTTTGTTACATTTGTTATGTTTCTTCTTTGTTTTTCCTTTTTTCTGCCACCTCTGTGTTTGAGCATTTATATAATACCATTAGATCTGCTCCCTTAATGTATCAGTTATAATTCCTTTTTAGTGGTTGCCTCAGAGTTTATAATATACATTTTTAAATAATATATGCCCACCTTCAAATGACACAATAGTGCTTTGTGTGAAATGTGCATGCATGTAAAAAGTGTGTTCTCGGTTTCTCCCTTCCATCCCTTGTGACATTTCTTTTTCTTTCTTTTCTTTTCTGTTCCTTTTCTTTTTCTTTTCCTTTCCTTTCCTTTCATTCATTCACATACTGTAACCACCCAATATGCTGTTACTATTATTACTTTAAACCGACAGTTATCTTTTAGAGTAAGAATAAGAAAAATAAAAGGTTATATTTTACCTTTATTCTTTCTCTTTCTTCCTTTATGGAGATCCAAGTTTTTGACATATATCCTTCTTCTTTTTTGCCTGAAAAAAACTGCTCCTTGACATTTCTTCAAGGTCAAGTCTGTTAGCAATGAATTCTCTGTTTTTGTTTGTATGACAAAGTATTACCCCTTCACTTTTGAAGGGTAATTAACCAAATATAGAATTCTAGGTTGGTGTTTTTTTCTTTTAATAGTTTAAAAATTTATACTAGTCCTCTCTTCTTGCATGGTTTCTGATGAGCTGTCCACTCTAATTTAATCTTGTTCTTCTGTAGTTAAGGTAGTTTTTGTCTCTGTTCTTTCAAGATTTTCTCTTATGCTTTCTGAAGATTGAATATGGTATACCAACATGGCTTTTTTGTATTTATCGTTTTTTTATGATGTTTTGTGTTTTCTGAGTTTCCAAGATCTGCAGTTTGGTGCCTGTGATCAATATGAAAAGTTCTCAGTCATTATTATTTCAAATATTTCTTCTACTCCAGTCTCTCTTTTTTCTCCTAGTATTCCAATGAGACACATGTTGCCATTTTTTATATTGTCTAAATTATCTTGAGTGCTCTGTTCTCCTTTTTTCATTCCTTTTTTTTCTCTCTTCACATTTTAATTTGGATGATTTCTACTGATCTGTCTTCAAGCTCACTAATTCTCTCCTGGATCATTTTGAGTCTACTGCCGGGACATTAAAGACATTCTTCATTTCTATTACAGTGGTTTTGATTCGTGACATTTCCTTTTGATTTGTTCTTTAAGTTTCCATCTCCTTACATTTCCTACATTACCCATTTGTTTTTACATGATGCCTACTTTTTCCTTTATAGCCTTTAACATATTAATTATAGTCATTTTAGATTCCTTGTCTGATAACGTCAACATCTGTGTCATCTCTGACTCTGGTTCTGATGATTAGTTGGTCTTTTCATACTGATTTTCCTACCTTTTTGGCATGCTTTGTAATTTTGTTTTGTGCAATAGAAATGAGGTAAAGAGAACTTTACTGTGAGGATTTATTTTAATTTGGCTAAGAATTGGGCTCTGCTTAATATTTGTTGTATATTCAAAAGATGTGTCTTTTGAATGCTTCAAATTCCTCTAGTTTTTGTCTCTTCTTGACTGTGGACTTCCTGAAGCACTCCTCCTAAGATATAGTTTATATCTTCTAGCAAATTCAGCTGTAATTCACTGTTATTGTAATGGAGTCCTAATGGGGTGGTCCTATGGTATAATATAGGGAGAGTCCTCCAGAATCTGGTTAAATTTCATTCTTTCAGTGGGGTTGCACCTTGAGATGTGACATTCATAAGTGTTTCTCCAGTGGTATAGCTTTCTTTCCCCTTGCTTTCTATTCCCCTTGTAAATTGTGACATCCACACATAAAATGTGGAGGGGGAGAAGTAGAAGTATCAAGTTTTTGTATGAGATTGAAGTTAAGTTATTATCAGCTTTAAATAAACTATTATAAGTTGTCTTATTTAAGCCTCATGATAACCAGAAAGAAACTACTTATAGAAAACATACAAAAGTAAATGAGAGAGGAATCAAAGTATACAAAAAGGGGGAAAAAAAATCAGTGAAACACAGAGGAAGATAGCAGGAGAGGAAATGATGAACAAAAGAACAAAATATAGAAAACAATAAATAGAATAGCAGTACTAAGTCCTTCTGTACCAGTAATTACTTTAAATATAAACTATCTGATCAAAATAATATCATGTCTGAATTGATAAACAAAATAATTTCCATCTATATGATGTCTACAAAGGATTCACTTTAGATTTAAGGACATATAGGCTGGAAGTGAGGTGATGGAAATTACATTCCATGCAAATGGTACCCAAATGAGAGCAGGGGTGGTCATATTTATATCAGAAAAAAAATGGACTTAATTCAAAACAGTCACAAGGGACAAAAATAACATTATGAAATGATACAAGGTCAACTTACCAGGAAGCTATAACAATTTTAAATATGTATACACTAAACATTAGAGCATTTATATATATAAAGCAACATTGGCAGAATTGAGGGAGAAATAGATTGTAATACAATAATAATAATAGGAGACTTTACTACTCCACTTACAATAATGAATAGGCAATCCAGACAGAAAATCAATGAAAAAAGAGTGAACTTGAACAACAATGTAGACCAATGGACTTAGCAGATATATACAGAATATTCAGCTCAACAGCACAGAATACACATTCTTCTCAAGCACAAGCATAACTTTCTCCAAAATAGATTGCATGTTAGATCACAAAACAAGTCTTAACAAATTTAAGAAGATTGAGGGCCACCTGGGTGGCTTAGTCAGTTGAGCCTTAGCCTGAGATCAAGCTCCATGTTGGGCTCCCTGCTCAGTGGGGAGCTTGCTTCTCCCTCTCCCCCATGCTCATGCACTCTCTCACTGTCTCTCTCTCTCAAATAAATAAATAAAATCTTAAAAAAAATAATTTAAGAAGATTGAAATCAGAGCAAGTGTCTTTTGTTACCACAGTGGAATGAAACTAGTAGGCAGTAGCAGAAGAAAAACTGGAAAATTCATCAAATGTATGGAAATTTACAACATGCTCCTGACAACCAATGGACCAAAAAGGAAATCAAAAGGGAAATTAGAAATTATCTTGACAAAAATGGTAAATGAAAACACAGCATATCAAAATTTATGGAAGGTGTGTTTGGGTGGCACAGTTGGTTAAGTTTTGATTTCAGCTCAGGTCATGATCTCAGGGTTGTGAGATTGAGCCCCACATTGGGCTCTGTGCTGGGTCTGAAGTCTGCTTGAGACTCTCTCCCTCTTCCCCTCTCTCCACCTTCCAGCCCCCCTTATACTCTCTATTAAAAAAAATTATGGGATACAGCAAAAAAAAAAACTGACAGGAAAGTTTATAGCAAAAGTGTCCAGAACAGTGGCTGCCTATGAGGACAAGAATTGAGTGAAAGGAGACAAAATAATTTGCTGCCATTATGGAAATATTTTATCTCTTAGAGTATTTGTTGTACAATATGCCCATTGAGTTGTACATGTAAGATTTGTACATTTTACTGTATGTAAATTTTTACTCAATGAATAAACCTTAGTGGTGGGCTGACTCAGCTCAGCAGAGAGGCTTTTTTGCCTTGTCTTGCCTATTCTTCCTGGCAGCCATTATGTAACTTTGAGAATGGAAGCCATGAGATAAGAATAGCAGAATAAAAAATAGAGGGTAAAAAGTAATAATAATACATAAAAATGGGTAAAAAGAATAAAGACTTCAAATCAACAACCTAACTCTACACCTCAACAATATTGACAAACCATTAGATTAAATGAGAAAAAGAGAGAAGGCTCAAATATCAAAACCACAAATTAAAGAGGAGATATTAAAAATGATGCCACAGATATAGAAGAGGTCATAAGTATCTCCTCTGAACAATTATACAGCAACAAATTGATAACCTAAAAAAAAAAAGGATGTATTTCTAGAAACATACAACCTACCAAGGCTGAATCATGAAGAAATATAAAATCTGAACAGACTTAAAACAGTAAGTAGATTGAATAAGTAATCAAAACCTTTCAACAAAGAAAAGCCCAGAACTTGATGGCTTCATCTGTGAGTTCTACCAAATATTTAAAGAACTAGCACTAATCTTTCTCAAATTCTTCCAAAAAAGTGAAGAGCATGGAATCCTTCCACACTCATTTTATGAGACTAGCATTGCCCTGATACCACGGCCAAAGAAGCTACAAGAAAACTCTAGACCCATCCTTGTGAACAGAGATGTAAAAATCCTAGACAAAATACTAGCAAACTGAATTCAACTGCGCATTAAAAAGATTATATGCCATGATAAATTGGGATTTATCCCTGGGGTTCATATATAATTCAACATACAAAATCAGTAAATGTGATACACCCCATTAAGAGAATTAGGGATAAAAATTCATGATCATCTCAATAGATGTAGACAAAATTCAATACCCTTTCATAAGTTTTTAACAAACCAGGGAGGAAATTACCTCAACACTATAAAAGCCATCTGTGACAAGCACACAGCTAACATCATACTCAATGGTGAAAAAGTGAAAGCTTTCCTGTAAGCTAAGGAATAAGGCAAGGATACCCATTTTCACCCCTTATATTTAATATAGTACTATAAGTCCTAGCCTGAGCAAACAAATAAAAGGTATTCAAATAAGAAAGTAAGAAGTAAAGTTATCTCTGCTTGCAGATAACATGATCTTATATGTAGGAGCCCCTAAAGATGCTAAAAATTTTAGGACTAGTAAACAAATTCAATAAAGTTGCAGTGTACAAAATCAAACATACAAAAGTCAGTTGTATTTCTATACACTAATAATGAACTATCCTAAAAGGAAATTAAGAAAATAATATCTTTTACTAAAACATCACAAAGAATAAAATACTTGGAAATAAACTTAACCAAGGAGGTGAAAGACTTGTACACTGAAAACTATAAAACATTGATGAAAGAAGTTAAGAAAAAAATAAATGAAAAGACATCCCATTCCATGTTCATGGGTTGAAAGATTTAATATTATTAAAATGTTGATACTTCCCAAAGTGATCTACAGACTCAATGCAATCCCTATCAGAATCCCAGTATTTTTTACAGAAACAGAAAAAAAAAAAATTCCTAAAATTCATATGGAACCACAAAAAGTCCCAAATAGCTAAAATAATCTTTAGAAATAAGAACAAAGTTGGAAGTATAACACTTCCTGATTTCAAAACTTATTAGAAAGCTATAAGGGACACTTGGGTGGCTCAGTCAGTTAAGCATCTGCCTTCAGCTCAGGTCATGATCCCAGGGTCCTGGGATCAAGTCCTACATCCAGCTCTTTGCTCAGCAGAGAGCCTGCTTCTCCATCTGCCTGCCATTCCCCCCTGCTTGTGTTCTCTCTCTCTGACAGATAAAATCTTAAAAAAAAAAAAGCTATAAAATTAAAGCAGTGTGGTATTGTCATAAAAACAGACATATAGACCAATAGAACAAAATAGAGAATGCAGAAATAAGCCCATACCTATTTGGTCAGCTGATCTTCAACAAAGATGCAATGAATACACAATGGAGAAAGGATAGTCTCTTCAACAAATGTTATTAGGGAAACTGGAATATTGATTTGCAAAAGAATGAATTAGACCCTTATATTACACCATACACAAAAGTCTACTCAAAATGGATTAAAGGCTTAAATGTAAGACCTACATTACTCCTAGAAGGAAACATAGGGGAAAAGTTTCACAGCATTGATCCTGGCAATGGTTTCTTGGATATGACACCAAAAGCACAGGAAACAAAAGCAAAAATAAACAAGTGGAACTACATCAAACTAAAAAGCTTCTGCACAGCGAAGGAAATAATAGCAGAGTGAAAAGGCAACCTATGGAATAGGAGAAAATACTTGCAAATCACATATCTAATAAGGGATTAATATTCAAAATATATAAGGAGCTTATAGAACTCGATATCAAAAACAAAACAAAACAAACCCCCCCTGCTTTAAAAATAGGAAAACAAATAAACCCTTCTCCAAAGAAGACATGAAAATAGCAAACAAGCATATAAAAAGATGCTCAATATTAGTAATCATCAGGAAAATGCAAATCCAAACCATAATATATCACCTCATGGTCACAATAAAAAAAAATTCAGAGAATAAGCGCTGACAAGGATGTAGTAATTGGAACCCTCATGCACTATTGATAGGAATGTAAAATGGTGTAGCCACTATGGAAAAGAAGATGTGGTATATATATACACAATGGAATATTACTCAACCATAAGAAAGGATAAATACTTACCATTTACATCGATGTGGATGGAACTGCAGGGTATTATGCTGAGTGAAATAAGTCAGTTGGAGAAAGACAACTATCATATGGTTTCACTCATATGTGGAATATAAGAAACAGCACAGAGGATCACAGGGGAAGGGAGGGAAAACTGAATGGGAAGAAATCAGAGAGGGAGACAAACCATGAGAGACTCTTAACTCTGGGAAACAAACTGAGGGTTGTTGGAGGGGAGGTGGGTTGGGGGATGGGGTAACTGGGTGATGGGCATTAAGGAGGGCACTTGATGTAATGAGTGCTGGGTGTTATACGCAACTGATGAATTATTGAATACTATAACTGAAACTAATGATATACTATATGTTGGCTAATTGAATTTAAATAAATAACCCTACACACACACACACACACACACGAAAACAGTATGGAGATTCCTCAAAAAAATAAAAATAAAGGTACCATATGATCAACAATTCCACTTCTGGGTGTATATGTAGAATGATTGAAATCAGGATCTCAAAGAGATATTTGCACTCTCAGATATGTTCCAACATTATTCACAGTAGCCAAGAGGTGGAAGCACCTTAATGTCAAATGATATATGGAGAGATGGATAAAGAAAACATGGCATATATATACAATGGAATATTATTCATCTTTTAAAAAGAGAAGGAAATCCTGCCCTATGTGACAATATGGATGAAGCTTGAAGACATCATGTTAAGTGAAATAAATCACAGAAGGAGAAATACTGCACGATTGCACTTATATGGGGAATTTGAAATAGTCAAACTCAGAAGCAAAGAGTGGAATGGCAGGAGATAGATGGCAGGAGAAGGAAATAGAGAATTTGCTATTCAATGGGTATAAAGTTTCAGTTATGCAAGATGAATTAAGTTCTAGAGATCTGTTGTACAACATGAGGCCTATAGTTAATAATACTGTATTGTAAAATAAAAAATGAGAGGTTAGATCTATTGTTAAATGTTCTATCACAATAAAAAATAGAAAAGAAAGACATCATCAAATTCACCAGTCAAGCTTCGAAAATATATGGTGACAGGCTATGAACAAAATATGGAACACCTTGATTATTCTATGTCATGATGACTTTCAGTGTTTTAAGGAAAGACTTGATTAACACAAAAAAAATTTACATCTTTCTCAGGAAACTAGATTTTTGTGGTAGACAGTGAAAGTATTACAGTTTAGGATCACTTTGCAAAAACTTACTAACAAGTATATTGCTCAATGTTATGCTTATTGTTGGTTAGAGGAAGGAGAAAAAGCCAAAAATATTTGATGCCAAGTTTTTAAAGGAAAACTTAGATGATGAATCTAAAATAATTGCTGTTGCATAAGAGAACAATCACAGCATTAACAGAAGCTTCCCATTAGACAATGCAGTCTCATGATTAGGAGCTGTATAATCATAAGCAAGGAGTTCAAACACATCTTCTGAGTTTTCACTTGATTCTTAATCTTATTACTTCATTTATGCCTTTGTGCAATGTTTTACAGCTTCCCATGTTTAGAGATTCTAATTGCCAAGAGAAGACTATCCACCCATTTGTTGGATTTGCCCACAGATAAATCTCAGGCATTAACTCTTCACTCACTCCTTCACCATCTCACCCGTCCTCCCTTCCTCCACCACTAAACAGCAGAGACTTCCATTTTCTTCCTCTTGCCACCAAATCTCACTCAGGTAACATTTTTGATAAGAATAAACTTGTATTAAATGTTTCCTTGTTTCCTTATTTTATTTTTCAGTGTTATTTGCATTTATTATGTATTTGATCATATTTTTCATTATTTATTTGCCTTGTGATATATGTGAGAGAAAGGAGGAAAAGGTAATTTGTATACAATGCTGTGCTTTTATCACTGCATATTGAACACATACCTATCAATCAGTTTTTTGTATCAGTAAGTAAATAATTGTTTTAGATACTTTTTCTTATGCAGGATACTTGTAA
Source organism: Mirounga angustirostris (assembly GCF_029215605.1). Taxonomy (NCBI): domain Eukaryota; kingdom Metazoa; phylum Chordata; class Mammalia; order Carnivora; family Phocidae; genus Mirounga; species Mirounga angustirostris. The sequence continues at coordinate 69,661,805 of NW_026991720.1, read as the reverse complement.
TATTGTTATACAAATTTATTTATGCATTGTAGAATTATCTGGAGGAATTATATGTGCTTTGTCAGTGAGCTGTAGGTACATCATAATTGTGTCTATTTAAACAAACAAACAAAAAAACCAAACAGGAATCCTATAGGCATAAGCAAATATTTTAGGACCTATTAATATGAGAGGTCAGAAAAAACTGTTCACATTTCTGATTTTTCTTATTCCTTGTTTATGTTCCCAGAGTGATTATAAGTAAACTCCTTAAGATGAAAAGGATTTGTGCTTGTAGAATGAGGGGAAGGACTTAAAGTAAAAGGGTAGTGTCACACACAGTTGTTCTGAGGAACCAATGAATAATTTCTCATTAAAGTACTATGTGAATATAAATTATAAAATATATTTTTTCTATTTAATTCTGACAATCTTCCAATTAATAGGAAATTTGAAATGAAGGAGCAACAGATTGACTTACTTTAAGTGAGAATTGTTTGTGATTTAAACATTGTCAATACAGGTCATGATTCTCTCTACAAGCCAGTTCACTGAGTTGGCAAACTACAACACATGGGCCAAATTAAGTCCACCAACATTTTTGTAAATAAAGCTTTATTGGAACACAGCCATACTCATTCATTCAGGAATCATGTATGGCTTCTTTAGTACTCCTAAAGCAGAGTTGGTTGGTAGTCACAATAAACTCCTTATGACTCACAAACCTAAAACATCTACTATCTAGTTCTTTATAGAAAATGTTTGTCTAGTGGGAGGTCCAAGATGGTGGAGGAGTAGGAGACCTTAGTTACGTCTGGTCCCAGGAATTCAGCTAGATAACATCAAACCATTCTGAACACCTATGAATTCAACCGGAGATCGAAGAAAAGAATAGCTGCAACTCTACAAATAGAAAAGTGACCACTTTCTGCAAGGTCTCTTCTGATTTGTTTAGTGTATATTTTTCTGGGGTCATTGTTGCCCTTTTAATATTTTTGTTCTTTCATTCATCTATTCTTCTCTGGACATAATGACAAGACGGAATAACTCACCTCAAAAAAGAGAATAAGAGGAAGTACTGAATGCCAGGGACCTAATCAATATGGACATTAGTAAGATGTCAGAACTAGAGTTCAGAATAATGATTATAAAGATACTAGCTGGGCTTGAAAAAAGCATAGAAGACACTAGAGAATCCCTTTCTGGAGAAATAAAAGAACTAAAATCTAACCAAGTTGAAATAAAAAATGGAGGCTCTAACTGCTAGGATAAATGAAGCAGAAGAGAGAATCAGTGATATAGAAGACAAGTTGATGGAGAATAAAGAAGCTGAGAAAAAGAGATAAACAACTACTGGATCAGGAGGGGAGAATCTGAGAGATAAGTGATACCATAAAGCAAAACAATATTGGAATAATTGGGATTCCAGAAGAAGAAGAAAGAGAGACAGGGGCAGAATATTGGAGCAAATTATAGTGGATGAAAGAACAAAATATTAATTTGGGGGCAGTATATTGGAGCAAGTTATAGTGGAGAACTTTCCTAATCTGGGGAAGGAACAGGCATCAAAATCCAGGAGGCATAGAGAACCCACCCTCAAAATCAATAAAAATAGGTCAACACCCTGACATCTAATAGTAAAACTTATGAATCTCAGAGACAAAGAGAAAATCCTGAAAGCAGCTCGGGACAAGAGATCTGTAACCTACAAGGGTAGAAATATTAAATTGGCAGCAGACCTATCCACGGAGACCTGAAAGGACTGGCAAGATATATTCATGGAATTAAACTAGAAAAATATGAAGCCAAGAATACTTTATCCAGCTAGGATGTCATTCAAAATAGAAGGAGTGATAAAAAGCTTCCAGGACAAACGGAAACTAAAAGAATTTGTGATCACCAAACCAGCCCTATAAGAAATATTGAAAGGGGCCCCCTAAGCAAAGAGAGACCCCAAAAGTAACATAGACCAGAAAGGAACAGAGACAACATACAGTAACAGTCAGCTTACAGGCAATACAGTGGCACTAAATTCCAAGTGCACATGGGACATTCTCCGGAATAGATCACATTCTGCGTCACAAACCAGGTCTCAACCAGTACCAAAAGATTGGGATCATTCCCTGCCTATTTTCAGACCACAGTGCTTTGAAACTGGAACTCAGTCAGAAGAGGAGAGTTGGAAAGAACTGAAATACATGGAAGTTAAAGAGCATCCTACTAAAGAATGAATGGGTCAACCAGGAAATTAAAGAAGAATTAAAAAAATTCATGGAAACCAATGAAAATAAAAACACAACTGTTCAAAACCTTTGGGATGCTGCAAAGGCAGTCCTAAGAGGGAAATATATAGCAATACAAGCCTTTCTCAAGAAATAAGAAAGGTCTCAAATATACAACCTAACCTTACATCTGAAGGAGCTGGGGAAAACAGCAAATAAAGCCTAAACCCAGCAGGAGAAGGGAAATAATAAAGATCAGAGCAGAAGTCAATGAAATAGAAACCGAAAGAACAGTAAAACAGATCAATGAAGCTAGAAGCTGTTTTTCTGAAAGAATTAATAAGATCGATAAACCCCTGGCCAGACTTATCAAAAAGAAAAGAGAAAGGACCCAAATAAATAAAATCATGAATGAAAGAGGAGAGATCACAATCAACACTGAAGAAATACAATTATAAGAACATATTATGAGCAACTATATGCCAACAAATTAGACAATCTGGAAGAAATGGATGCATTCCTAGAGATGTATCAACTACCAAAACTGAACCAGGAAGAAATAGAAAACCTGAACAGACGCATAACCAGCAAGGAAATTGAAGCAGTCATCAAACATCTCCCAAAAAAGAACCCAGGGCCAGATGGCTTCCCAGGGGAATTCTACCAAACATTTCAAGAAGAATTAATACCTATTCTTCTGAAGCTGTTTCAAAAAATTGAAATATAAAGAAAACTTACAAACTCTTTTTATGAGGCCAGCATTACCTTGATCCCAAAACCAGACGAAGACCCCATCAAAAAGGAGAATTACAGACCAATATCCCTGATGAACATGGATGCAAAAATTCTCACCAAGATACTAGCTAATAGGATCCAACAGTACATTGGATTATTCACCACGACCAGGTGGGATTTATTCCTGGGCTACAAGGTTGGTTCAACCTCCTCAAATCAATCAGTGTGATACACTACATAAATAAAACAAAGGACAAGAACCATATGATACTCTCAATAGATTCCGAAAAAGCATTTGACAAAGTACAACATCCTTTCTTGATTAAAACTCTGGGGTTTTTACATAATGGGATAGAAGGTACATACCTCAATATCATAAAAGCTATCTATGAAAAACCCACAGTGAATATCATTCTCAATGGGGAAAAACTGAGAGCTTTTCCCCTAAGGTCAGGAACACGGCAGGGATGTCCACTATCACCACTGCTCTTCAACATTATACTACAAATCCTAGCCTCAGCAATCAGACAACAAAAAGAAATAAAAGGCATCCGAATCAGCAGAGAAGTCAAAACTCTCACTCTTTGCAGATGACATGATTCTTTATGTGGAAAACCCAAAAGACTCCACCCCAAAATTTCTAGAACTCATACAGGAATTCAGTAAATTGGCAGGATATAAAATCAATGCACAAAAATCAGTTGCATTTCTAAAGACAGAAGAAAGAGAAATTAAGAAGTCAATCCCATTTACAATTGCATCCAAAACCATAAGATACCTACAATTAATCTAACCAAAGAGATAAAGGATCTGTACTCAGAAAACTATAAAATACTCATGAAAGAAATTGAGAAAGACACAAAGAAATGGAAAAATATTCCATGCTCATGGATTAGAAGAACAAATATTGTTAAAATGTCTATGCTACCTAGAACAATCTACACATTAAATGCAATCCCTATCAAAATACCGTCAACTTTTTTTCACAGAATGGGAACAAATAAGCCTAAAATTTGTATGGAACCAGAAGAGACCCCGAATAGCCAGAGGAATGTTGAAAAAGAAAAGCAAAGCTGGTGGCATCACAATTCCAGACTTCCAGCTCTATTACAAAGCTGTCATCATCAAGACAGTACGTTACTGGCACAAAAACAGACACATAGATCAGTGGAACAGAATAGAGAACTCAGAAATGGACCCTTATCTGTATGGTCAACTAATCTTTGACAAAGCAGGAAAGAATATCTACTGGAAAAAAAGACAGTCTCTTCAACAAATGGTGTTGGGAAAATTGGACAGCCACATGCAGAAGAATGAAACTGGACCATTTCCTTACAACATACACAAAGATAAACTCAAAATGGATGAAAGACCTAAATGTGAGACAGGAATCCATCAAAATCCTTAAGGAGAACACAGGCAGCAACCTCTTCGACCTCAGCCACAGCAACTTCTTGCTAGACACATCTCCAAAGGCAAGGGAAGCAAGGGCAAAAATGAACTATTGGGACTTCATCAAGATAAAAAGCTTTTGCACAGCAAAAGAAACAGTCAACAAAACCAAAAGACAGCCAGCAGAATGGGAGATGATATTTGCAACTGACATATCAGATAAAGGGCTAGTACCCAAAATGTATAAAGAACTTACCAAACTCAACACCACCCAAAGAACAAATAATCCAGTCAAGAAATGGGCAGAAGACATGAACAGACATTTCTGCAAAGAAGACATCCAAATGGCCAACAGACACATGAAAAAGAGCTCAATATCGCTCGGCATCAGGGAAATCCAAATCAAAACCTCAATGAGATACCACCTCACACAAGTCAGAATGGCTAAAATTAACAAGTCAAGAAAGGACAGATGTTGGCAAGGATGTGGAGAAAGGGGAACCTTCTTACACTGTTGGTGGGAATGCAAGCTGGTGCAGCCACTCTGGAAAACAGTATGGAGGTTCCTCAAAACATTGAAAATAGAGCTACCCTATTACCCAGCAATTGCACTACTGGGTATGCACAAAAGGGTACCTGTACCCCAAAGTTTATAGTAGCAATGTCCACAATAGCCAAACTATGGAAAGAGCCCAGATGTCCATCAACAGATGAATGGATAAAGAAGATGTGGTATATATATACAATGGAATATTATGTAGCCATCAAAAAATGACATCTTGCCATTTGCAATGACTTGGATGGAACTAGAATGTATTATGCTAAGAAAGACAATTATATGATCTCACTGGTATGCAGAATTTAAGAAACAAGGCAGAGCATCATAGGGGAAGAGAGGAAAAAATGAAACAAGATGAAACCAGAGAGGGAGACAAACTATAAGAGACTCTTAATCTTAGGAAACAAATTGAGGGTTGATGGAGCGGAGGGGGATTGGGGGATGAGGTGACTAGGTGATGGACACTGGGGAGGCTATGTATTGTGCAGTGAGCACTGGGTGTTGTGTAAGACTGAGGACCTGTACTCCTGAAACAAATAATACATTATTATGTTAATTTTAAAAATTAAAAAAAAAAGAAGTAAAATGTTTGCCTATGCATGACTTAGAGAATGGAGATGTTGTATATTAAATACTTTATCATACTTTGAACTCATCCTGAGATAGGGTAAATTATAAAACCATTATCAAAATGTATAAACTCAGTATATTCCAGACACAAGTGGAATATATAGATTTTAACATGGAACAGCTTGCCATGCATAAGTTCAATCTAGTTTATACTCTGTTATAATACTGCTTTCTCTATAATAATGTTTTATGACTTAGAAGCTGATGATATATCGAGGAAAGTTTCAGTATATAAGCTGTTTTCTTTGCATATGCATAATACTTATAATTAACCTAAATTATTGATTATAAGCACACATAAATCTGAAAATGAAAACTCCAGTGATTCAGTAGACTTCTATTTCTACTTGGCTGTGTAAAACACTTTTCCTTTGGGAAGTGCCTCTCCTCTGCAACTTGTGATTTTCTTGGGACAGTTAATCATATAGCCCCAACTCATTGATGACAAAAGTGAATATGTAGCTCAAGTAAGGCCCCATCAAAGTTCTTCTCAGGAAATGATAGGGATGTTGGTACAGACACAATTGTCTCTTTTCTATGGGATCACAGGTTGTAAGGACATTATAAGCCTGGGGATTCCTGTGATTATTTTTGCCTGAGATTGAAGATAACCATATAGGAAGCCAGAGTATAGAGATGAAAGGGACAGAACCTCAATGCTGTCATATAAATCTCTGGTTACAACCATGTCTAAAGTAACCTTGAACTTTCTACTTACATCACTCAGTCATCTCCATTATTTGAATTAATCTAATTTGACTTGGATTTCTGTCTTTGCAATTTAAAGAGTTGATTAACTTAGCAACAATTATCAGAGTTCAAGGGAAATTTTCTCATTGTATATTATTCTTCATAGGTATTATTTTGCAAAATATGACAAATTATAGACCTTTACTTTTTCCTTCCAGTGATAGGCAATATCTTCCCATCAGAAAAAAAGAATAATTCAGTGACATGATGCATATGAAAAGGTTTATCACAATATCTTATATAGCATAGGACCCCAAAATAGAAATTTAGACAGATGATTTAAAAATGTGCTCATGACAATAGTTCTTAATGATTTATCTCAGAACGGGAAACATGCCTGGAAATTTCAAATGACATTAACAAAAAGGGATGTGATTAGTGTTTCCTGGTCTCCACAATATAGCAGAGAATGAGATCTGAATTTGAAGTTGTATTCATTCAATCATGTGGATAATAATTTCAAATACTATTATACTAATTTGAATCTGATTTTATAAGTATGTGAGGGTATTCTTAGTTCCAGGCTTTGTTAAGGGCTTCAAAGAAGTATCTTCAAATATCCTCTGAGTTGAAGAAGTTTAGTTTTGGAGAAAAGATGTTTATATACAATAACCATGCAAAGTGTTAAGTTGTTTATACTTAAGAAAATTTCGTGTTTGGGGCGCCTGGGTGGCTCAGTCATTAAGTGTCTGCCTTCGGCTCAGGTCATGATCCTAGGGTCCTGGGATTGAGCCCTGCATCGGGCTCCCTGCTTGGCTGGAGGCCTGCTTCTCCCTCTCCTACTCCCCCTGCTTGTGCTCCTGCTCTCGCTATCTCTTTCTCTGTGAAAGAAAGAAAGAAAGAGAGAAATAGAGAAAGAGAGAGAGAGAGAAAGAAAGAAAGAGAAAGAAAGAAAGAGAAGGAAGGAAGAGAAAGAAAGAAGAAAGAAAGAAAGAAAAGAAAGATGAAAGAAAGAAAGAAAGAAAAAGAAAAAGAAACAAAGAAAAAAAAGAAAGAGAAAAGAAAGAAAGAGAAAGAAAAAGAGAGAAAGAAAAGAAAGGACAGAAGGAAGGAAGGAAGGAAGAAAGAGAGAGAGAGAAAGAAAGAAAGAAAATTTCTGGTTATGGGATGAATAAATCATGAGAATGAAGCCACACTTGTGGTGAGCATAGCATAATGTATAGTTGTTGAATTGCTATGTTGTTTACCTGAGACTAGTGTAACATTGTGTATCGACTATACTTTGGTTTAAAAAAAGGAGAAAAAAAGAAAATTCCTGCTCCAAACAAAATGCTCACAAAGTCGGACAAACTTTGCCTTAATAACTTTATTTCTACAAAGGTAAGGCTTTAAATGCCAAATGACTTAGGAGAAGGCATGTGGTGACACACCTGCTCGTTGAGACACAAGTGATTGATGAGAAATTCTTCCCTTAATAAAATTTCAAAGGGGCAAAAGCAAAATAAGAGTGATGCTGCAAACAGTTTAAATCACATTTTTTCCAAGGAAAACCCAGTAACTAAGAATAACACAAGGCTACATGCCAGTCAGATTATGAAATCAGGACTCTACTAGCCATTTGTATTAGAAAAATAGATCAAAATATCAATGTACAATGGCAATTCAGGAAAATCTGGTGAAAAATAATGAATAAAACTGCAGTATTGCTCATTAAGGGAAAAGTAAAAACAGTAAAAGGAGAAACTGTAATCTCTTTCCCCCAAATCTAATCTGTCTCTAAAAGGACCACATTTCTCTGAAAAGTAACTAGAAGTCCTCAAAAAATATCCTGAAGATCTGAGGCTCATTGGAGGAATTACAGAGCAGAGTTTTATTGAAGAGTGAGTCTCCCCAGTGTGTTGATACTGGCGGCTTTGTGTGCTCAACAGGGTACCCTAGCCCAGCAGGGTAAAGCCCACAGCTCCCCTAAGTTCTCTGTCCTCAGAAAGCTGCCATTGCCTCCTTCTCCAAACCTGATAACTCACTGTCATGTGCAGAGATTCAGACTTTCAGGCCAACTAAGTCACACTCTGAAAGTTTCACAGGATTCTCAAAAAAAATTTTTTTTGACGTTAATTCCAGTATAGTTGCTTTTTTTTTTTTTTTTAAGATTTTATTTATTTGTCAGAGAGAGAGAGCGCACAAAGCAGGGGGAGTGACAGGGCAGAGAGGGAGAAGCAGACTCCCTGCTGAGCAGGGAGCCCGATGTGGGGCTGGATCCCAGGACCCTGGGATCATGACCTGAGCCGAAAAGGTAGAGGCTTAACTGACTGAGCCATCCAGGCCCCCCGAGGATTCTCAAAATTTTTGATTGTTGGGGTTAATGTAGAGCATGAAATCCTCCATAGTACGTGGCTTGGTAAAATGTAACACGGAGGCCAATGTGGGCAAGGAAGGTTCAGAGAAGGGGATAGGCCTTTGGAATGCAGAGGCCTGCGTGACCACTCTGCCCTAGGGATGCCCTGGGGAGTAGCTTTCTTAGCCCAAACAGCTGCCCTGTGATCTAAGAGATGTATGCATTGTCCCCTAGGCTATGTTTAGCAGATAGTAGAACACGCAGATTAGCATATCGTATCTTTCCCTTAAACAAATCCTCCTACTTCCGGTAAGACAACTTGTCCCACATCAAATGCTTGAGAAACAGTGATAAAGACTTAGGATTATCCTGAAGGACCAATAAAGGTGGGAGCAAAGAAGAGCAAAGGGTCTTTGTCTCTGAGCGTTGACCGCCTTGCCTTCTCCTCTCTTTCACAGCAAAGTTTGGAGCAATCTTTCATTGGTCGGTACAGGGATTGCTGGCCATTCCCATCATTTGATCCCTTTGAAATTCTGTAAGAAGCAAATCTGTAACACAATATTACTGCTAGTCTTAGTTGGTGTGTATGGGAAAATCAAGGCTTGCCCAAGGTCACATGACAAAAGCTAAAAATACAAACAAACCGCTATTATAAATCTCCCCTGGGTCTCTATAAGGAAATGCTCTTTAAATAGACCATACTAAAAAATGCTTGTGTTTTGGTCTCAAAGAACTTCCCATCAACTTCTTTTCCTGTTTCTTGTAGTTACCATTATGTAGAAAGAGGTATATTTGTACCATGTTGGATTTTTAAGGTTATATTCTAATTATTTTAAGGAAGAAAAATTACCAAAAGAAAAATTCCCAAACATATATGTGTAGGTTGTTTTGACCTCTCTCTTTTGAAATGAGTGGTGTGTAGTAGATACTAAAACATAAACATAATTTATTAATACATTCCCATCACTTGATATTTAGATGTATTTCTATAGAAATAGAATGTTAATAACAGAGCATTAAGGCTTTGGATAGGCATAGTTAGGGGTATATAAGGAATACTTTCTAATTAATATTGGGTAATCAATCATTCAAAGAGTGAAGAATTAGAAAGTAAAATAGAGAAATAAAATGAACATCAGACAGGTGTGCTAGAAAGTCTTTTTTATATATAAATACACATGTCTATTTAGATGAATGTTATTAATTCCAACAATAAATATTCAATAATAATGACTAGTATGATCATTGGGAGAATTTCCACCTACAGATTTCTACTTCTCTGGAATCCATCTCATCTCTTACATTAAGAATTTTATCGTCACTGAAATTTACCATAAAAAACAAATTCCTGTGACCCCCTTTATAATCAGCCATACTGACTTTGCCATGTGACCTTTTTTAATTGTTTGTTTTCTTTAATTACTGCTGATTTTGAAATTGTATCTTTCTGATACTGTGGAGAATTCCTTGAGAAATTTTAATTCCTTTTTTTTCCACAATTGCAAAGACCAGATGCTTGTACCAAAAGTAGCTTTGCTTTTACAACTGAAATTATTTCAATCAAACAGTAATGCAGAACTACCTCCTAAATGGGACACGGAATAGCTGAGGGATTCCCTCTCTTTCCTCATTTCATTCTTCTATATTCATCAAATAGTCTGCCTTACATTTACAAAGATCATGCTATTAAATTAACCCAATGCGATTAAGAACAAAATTATTGCTTATTTTCTTTCAATAAGTCAAAATAAGCTAAATTCCTGTGGTTTTTTGTTTACTCACTCATGGCCTCTGGCATATCTGAAATGTAGCTAAATGGCTCTTTTGTTTGGTAGGTATGTGTTAACTAGCATTTTTTGAATAGTATGCCATGCATTGTGCTAAAGGTGTTTTATGCAACTTATTTCATTTAAATTCCCAAATATATACCCTAAGAGTTAATGTTTACTATTATCCCTATTTTACAGATGAAAAAATTGAGGATTATCCAGAGTACTGGATTCATTTTGTATGTCACTAAGATCTGAGTATTTGCCTTGATCAGAGTGGCCCTAAGAACAGCTTGTACTATTCCTACACTCACAGACCGGTCTCTTTATAGTAGATTGTATTATTATTGGTCCTAATTCATCATTCAGCTGTAAAACACTGCTTCTTCCACACCTTTGCCCATGACTTCATGATGGGTGGCACATACTTTCTCATGATTTCAATTTGGTTTTGAACATATGATTTGATTTGGCCAGTGGGATGTTAGCAGATGGGAAGTGAGCAGAGTCGTGAATTGTTTACAGAGGTATAAGTCCTGTACTTTTGTGTTCTGGGGATCTCCCATGAGAACATGTGCTAGATAGCCTTTATACTTCAGCGTAGTGCCAGTTCATGACTCTGGAGCCTGGAGCCAAGTCCCGCTGACTGGCATCCTCAAACAAAGCTTCCCAGTTGACCCCAACCTATATAAGTTGCATAGCTTATTGTTTTATGCCATTAGGTTTGGGGCGATTTATTTGGCAGCACTATTGTGACAATAGCTAACTGGTACACTGCTGTTGCCACCTGCTGTCACTGCTACCACTACAGGCCAAGAGATGAGTCGAGTGGTTGTTTCACATCCATTCTACAGCTTATGGATACAACATGAGAGTGCCTTGCCTCAAGCTCAGAGGTTTTTTTTATGCACCCTGTCCTGAGTTTTCCCTTTTGCTTCTGAGGCATAAAATGCCTTGGGAACTGCTGGATCCCCCATGTATGCAACACTCCATGAAGGAAAACCTTGACCAGTGTCAAATAGAAGTGTCAAAATAAGATCCGTCCCTTTCTCCTATGGATAGGTTGTTTAGAGAGAGTATTAGTATAAGATACGACTTTTTTTGAGGATGTCCTAGGAAATCAATCTATCAGCATGCCTGTGGCCAACTCAGTGATGCATTTTGTCTTTTTTTTTTTCTTTTCTAAGCATTCTAGGCTGAAAAAGAAAGATTAAGTAAATTTGCCAAGTTCAGAGAATGTGAGCAAATGATACTTAGTACTCAAACTCATGCTTTTTGATTCCAAAGTCCAGCACTTAGTCATTGTGTTATACTGCACCATTTTAAATTGTTTTAACAATTTAAAAATAAAATAAAAATATTTTCAGGAAATTTGGTTAATCATTATCTAATGAGCAAGTATTGGATGTAAGGAATTTGAAAGGAAGCCTAGGTAAACGTTTTTCTTCTTTTTATTTAGAATACTTAGAGTAAGAGGATTTTGAAGTTAAACAGTAAGTTCAAAGGCTATCCACAGTACTTACCCCTTATTTAAAAAAATAAATAAATAAAATAAATGATAGTTGAACAAATTTGATACCTTCTTCTATAGCTAGTAAACTTCTGCTGTATTTGATTTCTGAAATTCAGTTACCATACCAAATGACTTTAAAGGAATTCCCTCAGATAGGTATTGTAAGTGAATATCTGAAATATAGCAGATAATGTCACGACAGCAAGAAGTTCCTGTGGAATGAAATAGATATGAGAAGTAGGATATGGTGGATGGAGGGAGTGGTAGGTATGTATTGGATAAAAATCCTGCTCTTCCTCACGTAGTGGACTTGTTCTTTGGGAATATATTATTGCCAAAAAGTTAAAGTGAAACCATTATTTTGATCTTGAAATGCAAAGGCTAGAACAAGATTTCTTCCCAGGATCTGATTGTGTGTTAGGGAGTGAAATGGGAAAGGAAGAACTATTTCAGTAAGTCACCCTGGATCATTTCATAGTGATTTAGGCTAATTTATTTTAGTCAGTGATTCCCAAGCCTGGCTACAAATCTGGACCATCTGAAAAGCTTTTTAAATGCAGATTCCTTGGGTTTACTGCAAACCCCCATCTGGGGGGTGGGAAAATGGGGATTATGGGCTTTTAAAAAAATATCTTCCTGCTTTTATTGAAATTCAAAAAGCCAAAAGACCAATCTTTAGATGTTTTATACATATAGTTGTATTTCCTTTTTGGTTCTGCCAAGTTTTGAGCAAACTTTATTTTGGTTTGTTTTTTATTTTTAGAGGGTCAACCTCTCAGCTCTGCTGAAGGAAGCAAGAAAAAGGATTTAGGCCCATGATTTTAAAGATGAATTAGCATATTCCTAGAGTAAGCTTGGTCGGATCAGGTCATATTTAATATTTCTTAGAATGAAAGAAACAATCTGATATGCATATTAATTGCCAGGTCCTGTGCTAAGCATTGTGTACGTGTAAGCTTAACATAAATATTTTGTAGCTGTTTACAGATGAGAAGGCTGAGGATCAGCCAGGCTAAGTAATTTACCAAAGATCAAAGAACATCTAATAAAGGAAACTGAGTCTAAATTTAGGTCAGTTTTACATCTCTCAGAAGCTCTTAAATACTAATTGTTATTATTTCAAAATGAGAAGCACTCCAAAGGAGAAACATGACAAAACAAAAACATTGGGGATTCTTTCCAGAATTCATGTATGGTCACATCATAGCAGGAATTTTTGTTCTAAAGAGGAAGACCAGTGTGCCTTCTTTAACTGTAAAATCTGTAGAACTGATCCTTGTAACTTTATTTTTTAAATAACCTATAATTACATAATTTAATAATTGCATGATTCACTTATTGAAGTATGCCTTCATGTTTACATAATCAAAAGAAACCCTTACATTTTATTTTATTTATAAATTAGTACTTTTTAAGAGTGTATTGCTAGTACTAGTGTAATAGTCCATTTTATTCTTGGAGGGATACGCCATTCTAAGCTTTTCATTAGAACATTTTCCATTCTCCGTCACAGATTATTTGGTGTATGTTACACACAGTGTTCCATTTCACAGTGATTTTTTTTGGGTGAATATATAAGCTACTTACTAATTTTATGTTACCCTTAGGAAAACAAACGACGGATGATGCCTGGGTGGCTCAGTCAGTTAAGCATCTGCCTTTGGCTCAGGTCATGATCCCAGGGTCCTGGGATCAAGTCCCGCATTGAGCTCCTTGCTCAGTGGGGAGCCTGCTCCTCCCTCTGCTTCTGCCTCTCCCCCTGCTTGTGCTCTCTCTCTCTCTGACAAAGTGAATAAATAAAATCTTAAAAAAAAAAAAAAAAGGAAAACAAATGAAAGCTACTCTCACATATATGGTGCCATTTTTTCAGAATTAGATGATAAATGAATAATCTAAAACCTTCAAACCCATTCTCTGCAATAACATTGCATTTGAGAGATTTTGAAATATTGTACAGAATATTTCCATAGACTATCAGCAAAAAATAGTTGTCTATATTTTGTATAAGATTTAGATAGTATTCTATGGTAGTCAAGAAATTTTCCAAATCAGATGCTAAAGTCTCTTTCCTGTTCCCTACATAATAAAGCTTTTATAAAAGCTTAACTTAATATGATACTTTAATTTCAGTAACTTCATTTAGGAAAAGTCACTGTTACTATTTTGAAGTGATACTGATTTCCCAGTGATACACATATGATTACATTTTTATGAAATATGCCTTGCCATATGTTCTACATTTACAGTGACTTAATATTACCTAATTTTCTGACTCATACACTCAAAATGATATTTGTTTTCTTCATGAAACATGTACTCTGCAAACTTTTATTGAAATATATAACTTACAGGAAAGTGTACCAATTATAATAAATGTATAGCTCTATGAATTCTCATCAGGTGAATACATACCATGTAACCAGTGTCCATATCAAGAAAATAAAACATTACCTGTATCCCAGAAATTCATTTAAGCCATTACTAATCTTTATGATAACCTTTATCCTGATTTCTAATGCTTTAGATTATGTCTTACTGTTTTTGAAATTTATGAGTGGAATTATACATTAAGTACTCTTACTTCTGGCTTTTTTCATTCAACATTATGTTTGTGAGTTTCATCCATGCTGCTATTTGTAGCAACAGCTTTTTCATCTGCATTGTTTAATATTCCATTAGACAAATACATCATTTTATGAATCTTATAGTTTTTTTTAAATTTTATTGTTATGTTAGTCACCATACAATACATCATTAATTTTTGACGTAGTGATCCACAATCCATTGTTTTCGTATAACACCCAGTGCTCCATGCAGTACGTGCCCTCCTTAATACCCATCACCGGGCTATCCCATCCCCCACCCCTCCCCTCTAACACCCTCAGTTTGTTTCTCAGAGTCCATAGTCTCTCATGGTTTGTCTCCCCCTCCAATTTCCCCCCTTCATTTTTCCCTTCCTTCTCCTAATGTCCTCCATGCTATTCCTTATGTTCCACAAATAAGTGAAACCATATGATAATTGACTTTCTCTGCTTGACTTATTTCACTTAGCATTATCTCCTCCAGTCCCATCCATGTTGATGTAAAAGTTGGGTATTCATCCTTTCTGATGGCTGAGTAATATTCCATTGTATATATGGACCACATCTTCTTTATCCATTCATCTGTTGAAGGGCATCTTGGCTCCTTCCACAGTTTGGCTATTGTGGACATTGCTGCTGTGAACTTTGGGGTGCATATGGCCCTTCTTTTCACTACATATGTGTCTTCGGGGTAAATACCCAGGAGTGCAATTACTGGGTCATAGGGTAGCTCTATTTTTAAATTTTTGAGGAACCTCCACACTGTTTTCCAAAGTGGCTGTACCAACTTGCATTCCCACCAACAGTGTAAGAGGGTTCCCCTTTCTCCACAACCTCTCCAACATTTGTTGTTTCTTTCCCTGTCCATTTTTGCCATTCTAACTTGTGTAAGGTGGTATCTCAGTGTGGTTTTGATTTGGATTTCCCTGATGGCTAATGATGATGAACATTTTTTCATGTGTCTGTTAGCCATATTAATCTTATAGTTGATGGGCACTACATTCTTTCCAGTTTTTAGCTGCTTTTAAAAATAATGCTATGAAAATTGTACATATCTTTTGGTTTACGTATGTATTCATTTCTCTTGTGAATTTGCTAGGTTCCAGGTTTTACATAAATAAATACATCTGGAGTAGGTACTACCAACCTGATTTCCAAAGCAGTTTTTATCAATTTCACCACCATAAACAGAAATGAGTGTTTCAGTTGGTCTTCATGTTTACCAACATTTGATACTGTCTGTCATCTTCAGGTTAAACATTTTGGTAAAAGTGTATAAATATAAAATTGTGGTTTTACGTTGTACTTCCTTGATAGTTAAAGACGTTGAGTGCCTTGTCGTGTGTACTATATCCATTTGCAAATTTTTTTGATGTACCTATTTCATCCTTGGTCCAATTTTTTACTCGTTTGCCTACCTTTTAAAAATTGTCTTGTACGAGTTCTTTATATATTCTGGACATAAATGCTTTTTCCAATATAAGTCTTCAAAACTCTTCTCCAACCTATGGCCTGCCATTACACTCTCTTAATGGTATCTTTGGATGAAGAGCAGTTTTTAATTTTAATGTCGTGCAATTTGCCACATTTTCTCTTTATGGTTAGTGTTTTTCGTATTGAGGAGATCTTGGACTATTCCAAGGTTATAAACACTTATTCATAGGTTTTCTTTTAAAAGTCTTATGGTTTTACTTTTCACATTTATGTCTATAATCCATGTTGTTAGTTTTATGTGTAATATAAAGAATGGGTAATTTTTAAAAATAGTTGATTTAGCATCATTTTTGAAAAGAGTGTTCTCTTTTCATTGCTCTTATGGATCAACTTTACCATATATTAGAGAATTGTGAATCCTCTTCCATACCAGTATTTTCATTTATCTATGCACTAGTTCAATGCCATCTTAAATATTGGAGCATTATAATTGTTCTTGTCTGCTTTTCTATAAGTTTGCCTTGGTTATTCTTGGCCTTTGAATTTCCATATAAATTTCAAGAATTGGCTGTTGATCTTGAAAAAATATATCAGCTGGAATTTTGATTGGAATTACATTGTATCTGTAAACTAATTTAAGGAAACTTGACATGTATCCCTCCACTTAAAGGCCTCTTTAAATTTTGTTCTTTTCAACATGATTGTTATACTTTTTTTCCCCATTGGATTTATTAGTAGGTGTTTGATGTTTTTGTTTTAAAATTATAAAGGTAATTTAAAAAATAACTTATTTTATTAGTGTTTTCTATATTAGGCTTGCTATGTTCACTTATTATTTCTAACAATTATAGATTCCTTTAGATTTTCTACACACACATTCATGTCCTCTGAAAAGAATGGTAATTTATTTCTTCTATTCCAATCTTAATGTCTTATGCACTGGATAGAAATTCTTGTCTAATTTTGAATAGAAGTGGTGACAGAGAACATCTTTGTGTTTTTGTCTCAGGGGAAACTTGTCACCATTCCATGTGATGTTTGCTGGATGTTCTTTTGCAGATGCTCTTTTTTCAGATTGAGGAAGTTCCTTCCAATTCCTAATTTTCTAAGAATTTCACTGTGAGTGTTAACTGTGTTCTCCACACTTTTCCCAACTCTCCAGCCAATCTTTGCCTTTTCAGCCCCCTTGGAAAAAGTGTTCTTCTCTTCAGACGCATTTTATTTTCTTCAATTCTCACTGCTTCTACAGTTCTCCAATGTCTATGTAAACATGACATTTTAAATTTATCTCACTTTATCTAGTGCAGGAGGATCATTAGGCAGCTGTAACCTAATCCATCCTGCCCAGAAGTGGACTCCATCTTAATATTTCAAAACTTTTGTCACTTCGTTCAGTCATTCTCTATTTTAAGTTCCACATGGGCAAATTTTTATTTCTTTACCAGTCAGAGTAGGGTTTACCCTTTTACTGGGGGAATTTTAAGACAAATACTTTATGACATTTTTTAATATTTTTTTTTTGCTTTCTCTTTTGATGCTTCTTACTTTTTAAAAAGTCCTTTATAAGTGAGTTATGTTTTCTTACCTAATACTGAAAGGCAATATAGAATACTGGCTTTCAACCTTTTTCTTCTGCTGTTACACACGTGAAGGATGACATTCATTTATATATCGCATTCCGTTAGCATACCTGGAACATCATATAATTCTCATGCCAGAAGTATGAGTCTGGCTCTAATTTTGTATTTCTTATTTCTCCCCTGTTGACACTTCAATTAGTAGAAAGTACCTGTGTATGGTTAAATTATTATTCTTATTTCTAGGATTTTTCTGAATTACTATTTTTGTCAGTGTAAGTTGTATTTTGATAGAAAGGTGAGCTCTCTTGCCATGTCTTAGTGCAAAATTCCACCCTCAGTGCTTACTATACCCAATGAGCTGAAGTCAAAGTTTTTCTGTGACAGAAATGAAAACACCAAAATATGTTTATGTCAGATGGACTGTCATTATACTGCCAAATAGAAGTGGGTTATAGAAGCATCTGCTGCAAAGACCTTCTGTACTTAACTGGAGTCAAGGTGAACAAATTAGAAAGAATGATTTGTCCATCAAATATACTTATGATAAAATAAATGAAAATTTTATGCTAAATAAATGCAGGCTGAATTAAAATGATTCTTACTGATAGCTAAAACCTTAGAATATTCCTCAGGGTTTAGTCTATTTTTGCAAAAGTTACTGAAAATGTTATATGTTGGAGCTCAATTTTTCTCTGAGAGTTCTTCTTCATAAGTTTAATTGTTTAAAAAAATGAATAATATGCATGATACCGATCAGAATTGAAACTGGCCACATCTCAAAATAATATTTTTCAGATTAATTTTTAAAATAATAAATTATATAGCCCCATATATGTAGTAGGGTAACTACAATGGTAATCTCCCTTTAAACTGTATTCTTATCTGTGGCAGGCACAGATGTCTTATGATTCTTGTACTATTGAAAATGAGAATTTCTTTTGTTCTTGTTAGACCATAATAATATCAAATCATGCTGACAGTCCCTCTTCTAGAATATTTTCTCTTAGTCATAAAATATTTATTGAAGCCCTCCTATTTGCCATGTTATATCCTATGAGAATCATATCCAAAGTGTAATGTTTGACCTCTGAATTCAAGAAATTATAGTCTTGTTAAAGCTTGTATGCTTATATAAAGTGCAAAATAGGCAATTTGATATAGTGTTTCTCAAAATATAGTTCTTGGAATATATACATATATTGGAATATGTACATATATACATATATACATATATGGGATTATCTGGACTGCTTGCCAAAGATGTTGATTCTGAGGCCCTCTACAGAAAAAAAGTAAACAGAATATCTGGGTTAGACCTGGGCATATGCACTTTGTACAGTTTATCATTTATTTTGCTGTACATAGAAAACTTGAGGACCACTGGTAAGACAGTAAAAGCTTAGAACCAGACCACAGCAAATTCAAGAATATCACATCTTAATTAAATGTGTGATCTTCAGAAAGTTATTTAGCCTTTCTCTAGCTCCTTTCTTATATGTAAAATAGGGATAACATCTACAGATGGGATAATTAGATGTAATGCATGTATACTGACCAACATACAGCATGTTAAATAGTAATTGCTCAGTAAATGTTGTTGTTAACATGTTTTAAAGAAATAACCAGGAATTATGCTTGAAACTCAAAAGTGGCTCATGGAAGCTTTCCACTGCTGATTAGGATAGAGTAGCTTGCAGCAAACATGTCCCTGCCAAACAAACAGCGAGAAAATCATTAAACTTACAAAGAAAAATCACCAAAGTAAAGGCATTAGAGAGCTACTGAAACAATTAAGACTAGAGCGTCACAGATTCTAGAAAGAGGGGAATGGAGGTGAAGTGATTTTTGCAAGAAGTATTTCCAGGGGGAACATTTGCCAGTTTTGAGTGAGGGAACTGGGGCATTCATCTACAAACTTTTGTTTTGTCATTGATTGATAGATGTCCTTGTTAGAGTGTGGGGAGCTAGGGGAGTTAGTTTCTTGACAGTTCCGGACTACCATGTGCAAGGGCAAATATAGCTTTGGAGAATGTCCTGGGACAAAGAGGTGCAGATGCTAGCAATGAAAAGAACTAGAGGTCAGCTGGAGTCCACTGAGGTGATTAAGCCAGAGGGAGATGAACTGGATGAACAAGACTGGTTAAACTCCACACTAATATCTGATTTACACATGCCCTATGTTAAAGTGATTTTGTCTTTTCATTATTTCTCCAAAGTAGTAGCCAGTGACAATTTGTAGTAGGACTAATTGTTTCAGAACCCACAAATGATATTCATCATCTCCCTCCTCAACTACGCCTGGGTTCCTCTCAACCTAAGCCAGTACTTTTGTTGGCCCGGTGGAAACATAGACCTTCATCACTCAAAGATCTGAGCTCCTGTGGTTATTATGCCCCTTTTAGGCTATGGTTGCTATAAATGCCCATTCCTAGCCATTACTGAACATGGAAGCAAAACAGCACCGCAGTGAATCCCTCAAGTTTTAGACATATCCGCTTCCATTATGCAGCAGCAACTCTGTTTCCTCATGATAATCAGGGCCAATTAGAGTGGCTAGTACAGTAACTTCTTTCTTGGTGCTTTCAAGCACATCGTATGACGAGGTGGTAACTCAGAAGTTACTGGATCCTCTGGTGAAAGAATCCTTTCTCACCCCAGGCCCCATGCTGACCAAAGAACAAGGATTTCTAGTAAAGCAAGGCCTAAACTTATGTGGATAGAAAACCAACAAACAAGAAAACCCCAAAATGTCTCAAGTTAATCACTTGGAATGATGGTGAGAGCAATCCCTTTTACTTCCATCCTTTGGGTGTGAGAACTCAGTATTCTGCCTACAACAGCACCATGAATATGCCCTGACCCTGCATGTCATCCCCATGCTAGTGCTTGAGCTGCCCCTGTAAAAAGCCATAAGAAGTGATACATTATATGGAAGACCAGTAAATTCCTTGGTATAAAGCAATGCTGTGCAGTATTACACTATAATTAAACAGATACTCTGTGAGTTCTGGGGCTCAGCTGGTCAAGGCTCTGTGGGTAGAACAAATAAACCCATAATTGGAATATGCATCAATCCTAGTAAGGACAAATTGCTACCTCCTCTAGGGAAGAAGGGTCAGTTATATTTAACCTGCCATCAAGGAGCTGGGTGGATTCATAAGGGGTGGTACCATATTGAGGATTTTGTGTCAGTTTTTGCTGCCATTCAGTTAGACACTCAGCAGGAAGAATAGATGATAGTCTTAGTGAGATAGACCATATATACTATTAGGTGTGTGCAATGCCTCCATCCTGGCCACCATAGCTATTCTGTTCGTGTGCACCTTGTGTGAGCCCTGGGATGACTGAAAAAGGAGGCTGGCTAATCTCTACCCGATGAGTCATGTTATCCATCTGGTTGCTCATAGCCTCTGCGGCAGTGGATGTTCTTGGGTGGACATTGATACAAGATACCAAACATATGCTTTTCTTACAGTTGTCTCTAGTAATTAGTTGCAAACTCTATGAAATGGCAGTTCCGGTGCGTGAAAGCTTGAGAAACGAAGTGATATGTAACTTTCAGAGCACAGGGTATTAGCAAGGAAAGAAAAGGTAGAGCAGGTAGGAAAACCAAAGAAACCTAATAAACCCTAAAGAAAGCCCTGAAGAAGTTTAAGAAACCATTAGGTCCTCTCCAGTGCTTTCACAACAGGCACATGAATGGAACAGCCATGGTGGCAAGAATGAGGCAATGCATCCATCTAACAGGATGTGTTCTGTTTCACTGATCGGCCAGAGAAGGGCAGAAGACCCTGAGTTTGAGGAATCTTGTGCCAAGAGGTGGTAGAGAATTACAAAAAAAGACATAATACCTTCACCTCTCTGACAACTTAGCCCAGAGCCGGGGCTCAATAAGAGAAAACTGCAATATTCTCGCCTAGTCATCATTCTAATATCATGAGGCCATTTAAGTGGCATGAATCGCACAACACTTTCCTGCATTAAATCAACACCCAAATCACTTAGTCCTTTGTTATGAAATGCCCTTTCAAATGTATTTCCACATATATTTATTTCCATGGCACTGAGGAAAATTGCAAGTTTTGGAGCCAGACAAACCAGGTTCAGATTTTATCTCTGTAATTTGACAAGGTCTTTAAAATTATCTTAGACACCTAATACAGAGCCAGTCACACAGCTAAATACTAATGAATATTATTATCAGTGTTATTATTTATCGGAGCCCTGAAGAAATTTAATAAACAATTAATTCCAATATTGCCACTGTATACTCTAGAGAGAAAAAAAAAACACCTTCAACCTTTATAAGATAAATTTTACTTTTTTTGCAAAGAAATAGATTAAATGTCACTATTTACATGTTTTGTACTGACATTTCCAAAGGAGGCATATTTGGCCTGAAGGTTCCGAGAAAACAAGACCTTTACATTATTTATTTTATAGTTTTCTATTCCTTTGGTCGAATCAGTGCATATCAGTTGCTGCTACTTCCTCAAGGGTGGTTTATTTATCAGGCCAGCTAGACGGAGCTCAATACTGACTTTTAAAATGAAGAAGGAAAGTTAATGTTCTTTCCAGAGTAATACCTACATCAATATTTCAGTCATTCACCCAGGTCATGTAAAGCTGCAGTTTAAAATTCCCAACACACCATGGCTCAGACATTTTATGACCCCAAGCATTCAGGGCAGTTGACTTATTAACCAAAAGATAGTGTTTAACCTCTTGTGGTTCTCACCAGGCAAATGCATTCCAGCTTGTCAAATTCACCTCTTTATGCATTCTTAGGGGCTGAGAAATTATTGAAAAATAAAGTAATTTTCCCAGGCTTTATTATAACTGCTCCACCATTCTGTCAAGATGAGGCTTGCTTTAGTATATATGCATATATATGAATAATTTCTGCTAAATGCAAACAAAAGCAGCAACAGTTCTTTATATGTATGTCATTTGACTGTAATGCCTTTAAGATCATGAAACATAATATATTATATAGTCAAGGCATAAAATATTAGTTAAAATTCTTTGGTTAGTGTTCATTTACAGAGACAATAATGCTCTGGAGCAGGTTCGAACAGAGACAGATTTATAACTGGGTATTTGAAGGCTTATAGAATCTTTGGAGTTGCTGAAGAAATAGTCTTAGCGTAAAATCAATACTTCAGGCTAACTTTTCTACCATGGACTGTGGATAAGCAGACCAACTGGAAAGATTTCTTTCATTGCTGTCATTCAGGGCCAGCCCTGAGGAACTCTGTTATGTAGTGGTTATCAACTTTTTGCTGGTGCCAGAATATCATGCAGAAAAAACACTTCTCTTCCTCTGCTTACTATAAAACAGAGCACATTTTTTCCTCTTTGGGTAACTGGCCATAGGGAACTTCTTGTAAGACCAAATATGTAGTTAAAGCTAAGTAGTAAGAACAGGGACCCTGAGGACCCTATTTATGAGTTATTTATCCTTTCTGATCTGCTAGGGCCCATCCCATGTTCAACCTTCATTGAATGATGACATGCTCCATGAACATGATTCAGTGGATCCAACAATACTCCATTCATCATGAGCAGTTTGAGTGTTATAATCCCTTGTATTCTGTGGTCCAATAATCAGTCTCTCCTGAGGTTCAGTAGTAAGCTAGAAGCTGACTTTTCAAACCAGAACTAGTCATCGTCAGAAGAAAACACTGTGTTACTCCAAACCCTAAAGACAGTTCTGCACCATGGTTCGTTGGGATTGGCAAGAGGCACCATATGATATTTTTATGTCACACCCTCATTACCACTGGGACTGCTTTGTTATAAGGCTCAAGTGGTAGGAAAGCTTATGTCATAATTTGGACCTGCTACAGACCCTTCTTTTTCTTTGGGCATGAGTTAAATCTGGCAATCTTTTGTGTTTCCCAATAAATGGATAGGATGGTGAACTCAAGTATGATCTGGGTTGCTTCTAAAGTATAAAGCACAATATGTGTTTCTTTATTGTACAGTGTAATGTGCAGCAACTTTTCTCTCACTTTAGAGGGAATATTTGACATGCCTCAGACCAATGGATTCCTAGATATTTCACTGATGTGCAAGCTCCTGAATATTCATGGGATTTATTGTCTATCCTCTCTCATGCTGTGTTTTAGGCATTTGTGTTTTCTCCCATTTTATGCTCATCTGATCCATCTAACATAATATCAATATAATGAATGGTGTGATGTTCTGTAGGATATCAAAATAATATCTCTTTGGACTATAAACTAGAGCAAAAGAATTGACATAGCCCTGAAGTAAGTCAGTGAAAGTATGCTGCTCTCTGCCATCCTTGCACTATTTTGATTTTTTTTAATTACTAGAGTAAGGAAAAAGCGTATTTTAAGTCAATAGCTACATTATTAGGTACCAAGAATGTATTAATTTGCTACTGGAAAGATAGGTATACTAAAAATTTGAATACTCCAAAGTATGTGAAATTACTTTTAATTTCTACATATGGCATTTTTCTATCAAATTAATCTATTGCCTGATCATCATAAGCCCCATTGTTAACTGGGAGGTGACATTAGTGTTTTGGAATTCTGGGGATTAGTGTTAGGTCAGATCTAGTATCTAATTATCTTCAGATTTCTCTTTTCCCAGAGCATAGTGATAGTGGAAAATATCGACAGGCACCACGGGTAAGACTTGGAAAAAGACTCACGTTGTGGGGTCCCTTTCAATCAATGAATTCCAAGTCTAGCAACTGGCTTATGTGTGTTAATTAAGAAGCTATGAAGTTGGATTTCTGTCCATAGGTCTGGAATTGTTTGCCTTATATATATTATTCAACAATGACATTTATTTTATTAATTTAATTAATGACAACATTTATTTTATTCCTACGAACTACATGATTAATGTAGTTAATGTGTTCTGTTTCACTGATTGGCCAGAGAAGGCAGAAGACCCTGAGTTTGAGGAATCTTGTGCCAAGAGGTGGTAGAGAATTACAAAAAAAGACATAATACCTTCACCTCTCTGACAACTTAGCCCAGAGCCGGGGCTCAATAAGAGAAAACTGCAATATTCTCGCCTAGTCATCATTCTAATATCATGAGGCCATTTAAGTGGCATGAATCGCACAACACTTTCCTGCATTAAATCAACACCCAAATCACTTAGTCCTTTGTTATGAAATGCCCTTTCAAATGTATTTCCACATATATTTATTTCCATGGCACTGAGGAAAATTGCAAGTTTTGGAGCCAGACAAACCACAAATGTATGTGGGTATATAACACCCTGATTACCACTCAGTTTCAGACTTATTATGGAAATTGACTCACCTATCTCTTACAGTTAAATACTCTCACCTGGTCCCTTGCTTCTCAGTCAGGGAGAATCCATCTGTTTTGATAATGAGTAATAAAAAAGAAATTTGGTCATCCTCATCTAAAGATAGTATAAGAAATAAGGAAAAAATCAATATAACATTCTGGCAGATGACAAAAACTCATCAGAAATATTGTCAACACTAAACTGTATTCTACTAAAATTATTGAAATGTAATTATAAAAAAATACTCCTTAAACATTCAAATATACTGAATCTCTTGTAAGCAAAAGAAAACAGTTTCATGTTAGATTTTTTTTTATGACAAAATTCTGCATCAGGAAAAAGGTATTCAAGATACATAGGGGAAAATGTGTGAACCAAGGATATTTTATACCCCCAACTCAGCTGTCTAGTGTAAAGACTATTGATAATTTTGAGTATACAGAAAATTAGGGAATATTGTGTTCATAAGCCCTTCCTGGAGAATCTACCAGAGCAGTTTTCATCCATACAAAAAACTTACAGAAAAAAAAAAAAGTAAAGAGGGTGGTAATGAATAATGAATACCCTTAAGGGGCACCTGGGTGGCTCAGTTGGTTAAGCGACTGCCTTCGGCTCAGGTCATGATCCTGGAGTCCCGGGATCGAGTCCCGCATCAGGCTCCCTGCTCGGCAGGGAGTCTGCTTCTCCCTCTGACCCTCCTCCCTCTCATGCTCTCTGTCTCTCATTCTCTCTCTCTCAAATAAATAAATAAAATCTTTAAAAAAAAAAAAGTTAAAATGTCTAAAAAAAAATAATGAATACCCTTAATGGTAAAATTTTGACTAAAAAAAACCCTTGAAATAAAAGTAGCAGAATAGTTTTTAAATGTCAAATGTTCTAACATAGAAATGACAGCTAACAAAACTGACATAATAAGGGGAGAAAAGATGGAAAGTCAAAGTATATCCTTTAAAGCTGACAAGTTTAAATAAAAGGCTAACCATACATATAAGAGTACAAAGGTAAAGAGGTACAAAAGTACAGAGAAAGATAATGTTACTGTGTTACTGAATAAGGTTGTAAGGTAGAAGAAATGGAGAAAACAAGTTGCATACCACATGGTTTTCCACTTCATATGAAGGTAAAAGTGTATAGTTAGACCCTTGCTTTATAAACACAAACTAATTACCAGAAGGGCAACAATAAAAAAGGGACAGAAAATAGTCCATATAAAGAAAAAGTAAGTGAAACATTAGATAAATGCCAGAACAGGAACCAAACTTACTGTCATACCAATAAACATTCTTTGGCTTAATTAGTTAGAAGAAAAATATTTTAAATTGTTTTTCAAAGCAAGATCCAATTCTATGTTGTATGAAAGAGATGTATCTTAACTGATTTAGAGTTATTGAAAAATACAAAGATAAGCAAAGTAAACTAGAAAAAGGGAGATGAAAAATAGCAGATACCTTCCAGTCTTCCCCAGGATGAAGGAAGTTGCTAAAATTTTCATGTATCTACACATCCTCTAACAAAGCACCCAGGAAACAAGAAAATAAAATACATGTCACTCACCTACCATACATAGAGGATAGCTAGGATAACTAGATGACCAAAAACTAGGAAATGTTCTTGGATATGAACAATAAATAGCCAAGACCAGAAGAATTCTCCCTAGAACTCACTCCCAGAGCAAGAGTCAGGTGGGCACTCTACAGAGAAGAGGGGACTGTACCTGGGACCTGCACTGGTAGAAAACAGGTTATGTCAACTGTCGCCACTCTAATTGGGGAATACCGAGCATGAACTGTAAAACTTGTGGCTACTGGGAGTCAACAGGAAGGGGCTTAGAAATGAATGAGACCAAATGTGATAGTCTTGGGAAGTCACCATCTCTGGAGAAGGAGATACCCTACCTAGAAAGGGAGATGTCCTTTGGAGACTGGATGATGATGAAAAAGATGGATTAAGATAAGAAAGGGCCATACTTAAACAAAATATATACCAAAAAATTAGGAGACAGAAAAAAGTTCTGTTTATTTAAGACACGCATCTTAACTATCTTAATAGTAGATGGCACAAAGGTATACCATGTAAAAACAAAAATAATGAAGGAATTGTTACCTTGAGGACTGGCCAGGCAGAATTTAGACTTTTAGAATGAAAGTACTAAATGAAAAGTAATAGTAATGCTAAAGTTTACTATTCACAAGAATTATATATAATTATGCATACCTATATTCCAAATAGCACAGCATAACCTTAATAAAGCGGAAACTGTATTTGTAAGGCCCAACAGACATCAATACACTAATAATAGAAGGTTTTAACATATACTTCTCAGTCTGAAGAAAAGTAGATACAAAAATAAGTTAGAATATAGAAGAGTTAAACAATGTCAAAAATGCTTATCTTAGGTATTATATATAGCAAATTACCATAGGGAATGATACTCTTTTTCAGGTGCACATTGAACATTCACAAAGTTGATCATATATATGAACATAAAGAGATACAAAATTTAAAAACTAGAAATAATGGTTCTGATCACAACTTAATGAAAGCAATAATTATTGACAAACCCAAATTAATCAAGCCATATACTTTGATTAATGCAGTGTACTGTGGAGTATATTTTGCTTCAAAAAAATGTTTTTTAAAAATTAAAAAAAAACCAGTGAATACAAATTCAAAGGGACAAAGGGGAATGTTTGAAGAGACTTTCACTGGCAAAGGTTGGTAGAATTTGATAATTTTTAAAAGTAATAATAATGACGGGCACCTGGGTGGCACAGCTGGTTAAGTCACAGACTCTTGGTTTCAGCTCAGGTCATGATCTCTGATCACGATCCCTTCTTGGGCTCAGTGCTCAGCGCCAGCTGATGGAGGTGGCTTGTCCCTCTCCCTCCCCCATGGCTCCTCCCCCCACTTGTGCTGGCAGTCATGCTCTCTCTCTAAAATAAATAAAAATCTTTAAGTAAAAAAATAAAAGAATATTGGACAGAATATATGGAATGACTGTTTTCAGATATTGGACAACAGGCAGCACAGGACTATTATCACCAAGAAAAGGTAACAAATGAGGTGATCCCTACAATTGCCCTGACTTTCTACTGGAAGGATAATAGAAAAAGAAGGAACCCAAGAGGAACATGGAAGACCTGCTGATTTGAGAAGACAGAGATGATCTGACTTTCAGAAACTTGCCCAAAGACATACAACAAGGTAGTGGTGGATTCAACCCTAGGCAGTATTCAGCGCCCGGCACTCCAGCTTCAGAGTTATGCCCTTTACTGCTACTGTATCCTACATATATTGCACTCTGGTATATAGGATCTAATGCTATCAATTAGAATCCAAAATTCAAAGCTTAGCTGAATTTCCTCTTGGAACCTGAATAAGATAGTAAATTCAAGACAAGAAAAAAAAAATGACTTGCTTTGGAAAATTACAATGTTTCCTAACTTTCTCATGGTTATAGAAACAATATCATTAGAAGCCAATTTTGTACTACTGAACTGGAATATGCCCTATAGCTGCATCAATAGCATAATTAAAGAGTTTTATTGAAAGATGGTTTCATGTGTCATGAATAATTTAGTTAAGTTTCCACAATCTGAGAAGAGCATGTTGATCAATCAAGTTTATAGCACAATGGGCTGACTCTGTATAGCCTATATAGAGTAGGCTAATATACTTCAAACAGCTTATTTGGGAAGTCATCTGTGCACTTGTATGCAGGTATTCATTCACTTCTGCTTTCTCAGGAAAAGTTCTAACATCAAACTTGGACAGGGTCCAGATACTGAGGTTGACAAAATCTACAGCAAAATAAAATGAAAGCCTACAATAACAAGCAAATAAGACATCAGTGAAAATAGTGGAGCAAGGACCTTCAAAAATCCTCTCATCCATGAAAGCAAAAAAGACAAAGGCAAAACTTACTAGAATCAACTTTATAAGAACTATGAGAATTGAACAAGGCTCATAGCAATCCAGGGAACATTTATTCAAGAAAAACAGCTGAATCCCCATAAGAACAGTGATTTTGTGATATTTTAGGTTGCTCTGTTTTCATCTTCTATTCCTTAACTCCACAATAGCCTTAAAAACCAACAGCCCCCAATCACTGATCAACTTGAGTCACTGGAGAGGGTAGAATGGAGTTGAAGTTCCTCCAAAATCGCAATCCCAGAGAACTGTCATTATTTGACAAGTCTGGGTGGTTCAAAGGAAGACCCCATTTTCAAGGCTGTCTTTTTTTTTTTCTAACTGATTCAGAGTGGACCTAGTGCTAAAAGCCTTTTACCTGGGGCTGTTTGTCAAAAAAATATCAGAGGCAATTAATTAACATCATGAATGCCTTAGGCAGTGGAAAACAGTTGGGGAAACAACAGACTAATCAAGGAACTTTAAATGAAAATCAGGATAATGTGATGTCTATAGAGGGCTTTGAAAAGGTCCTACATATTCCTAGGACTCTAGAAGGCCATACATATGCATAACACTGTGCTCCTGCCCAGAGCTGTATATAAGCTTAGTAAAGTACTGAGAAGACCCTAAATTCTCACCTCAGAATTTCACCTCAGGCTCTATACAAACAGGAAATAAAGGCTAAAGCAGAATTGTCAGCTGCCTGGCTGAGGGTGGAAGGTATAAATACACACAGTCCCTTAGCAAACTCTGGGAGATCTATTCATTGTAGGCTTTTAAGGAAATTTCTGTCCAATCATTAGGTGAGTACTAAGCTAAGCAAGTAGAGATTTTAGTGGTCATACATGGCAAAGAATACAGATTCCACAGGATTATCTCAGTAGTGTCATTAGCTAACAACAGCTAACATCAACAACAATTAACCCTTTGGAGGGACAACATCTAAGTTCCAGTGTCTTCATATTAATTATTTAAAATGTCCAGGTTTCAACAAAAAATTATGAAACATGGAAAGTAACAAGAGAGAAAAACCCAAGCACAAGAAAAAAAAAAAAAGGCAATCAATGGAAACTGTCTCCGAGGAAGTCTGGACATTGGATTTACTAGACAAAGATTTCAAATCAGCTGTTTAAAATATCAGAGACCTAAAGGAAACCATGTAAAAAGAACTAAATGATAGAATAAGAACATTATCTCACCAAATAGATACTATCAGTAAAGAGAAAAATATATATAAAATAGAACCAAAAAGAATTGTGCAATTGAAAAATATCATCACCAAAATGAAAAATTCACTAGAAGGCTTAGTAGCGAACTGAAGCAGAAGAAAGAAGAGTTCAATTGAAATCACCCATTCTGAGGGGCAGAAGGAAAAAAAAATAAAAATGAACAGAATTTCAGAGACTTGAGATTCTGAGCCAAGAGGCATGAAAAGAGGCTGATGAATTAATTTGAGAGACTTTTTGGAATGAGATGCATTTGAGAAGGAGTTCATGCCCTCACCAGTTTCTACCTAGAAGCCAACCATACTCTAGCATTCTGAGAATCAGCAACCTTGGCATGAATACTGGCGTCATAGCGAGAAACTATATTGTGGCTACCCTTCCCAAATGGCTTCACAAGCTGCAGACAATTAGAGCAACTGGGAGCTTGAGCAGGAGATGCATGTCTGGGAACCATCAAAAATCACTTATTTATTTATTTATTTATTTATTTATTTATTTCTGGAAATCAATTCGATAAGACCTCATGCTGCTATAATGCACTTAAGAAAGAATTGCTTTGTTTGGTAGTCACACACTAGTATGATCTAAAACATGTGGGTTACATTTAGAGAGAATAATTGTACAGAAACTATTTTTAATATCAAGTAAATATTAATCCTGACATTTCAGGGGGAAAATCCCTATTCAGCCTTTAGTATTTTCATTATAGTAATTGATTAGGAAGGGAATATAAGTATTTCATGTTTCACAGGTATCTGCTACCTTCTGAATAAAAATTATTTTTCTAGGAAACATAAGAAAGGACTGGTTTTCTTTAATGTGTCAAGAAACTTATATATCTGCGTATGTGTGTATATTATGTTCCTTGGGAATCCTCCAGTCATTCACTCTAGTTTTGTTTCTACCAGGAACTTTTAAGGAATTTTAGCTTTCATTATTTTTTTATTACTGGACATATTCTCCTGAAAAGATACTTTGCAAACTGCTGCAAAATACTGCCAATTATACCCCAGAACAACAATGTGATGTTATTTTCCATGTTCCACTTGAAACCTGAACTTGAAAATACAGCAGTTATAGGAAACATAGAGGGAACCACATTATTTTATGATGTGACTTTAGATGACCCAAGACATCAAGTTAGCAAGGGTGATTTTTGTGCCTAGATGCTTTACAGCACAAATAACAATGTTGAAACTGTTCCATTGAAGGAGTAGATTATAGTACTACTACTAACAACAGTAACAACAATGACAATACTACTTAAGCACATGCTCTGTGACAAGTTCTTGGCTAAGCACTTTTCCTGAATATTCTCATTTAATCCTAATAACAATCCTATAAGGTAGGGACTTCTTTGTCCCCATCTTAAAAATGTTTTAACCTAGTTACTTAGAAAACAAAATGGAAACAAATGCTTATATTAACTAACACTCTACTGGGGAATTCAAGCAAGAAAGCAGGAGTCAGTGAAAAGAATAAGGAAGGAAAAGAGGGAGAATAAATATAAGGGAGTATATGAGTGAACTGGTCATAGTTTCATGACAAAAATCCCTGTAGTTCATCTTCAGAGAGGCTCTATGAAGCTGCTCTATCTCTAAACAGTGCAAAAGAGAAGAAATAACCCATCTGATCTTATCTTCCATTGGTCAAAGTTAGGAGTATTAACTCCCCCACACATCTAGGTTTTCCATACTTGGGCACCATCTGGATTCTGTGATATCTCACATGTAAGAGTCCACTGGAGAGCCCCCGCTGGGAAACAAGAGGCATGTGGCTTTGGTATAAGGTGAAGCATTGTTATGCATGCCCACAAGTTCTCTTGTCTTCAAATGCATACTAGGGATAGATATACTTAGCCACTGTTCAAACTCTCACATTAATTCTCTGAAATGTGGTGTAAGGGTGACTGGTAGGAAGTACCAAGTAGAAGATTCTGAAATTGCCTCTCTGCCAGTCAAGATAGACTAGAGTAATCAGGTGGTAGTCCCAATCAGAAATACCTTGATATATTTACTAAGATGATCTACATAAACTCTGGCATATGATTTGTAGGTATTAATATTTCTCTTGATTCATATCTATAGGAAAGTTCAAAGTCAATTCACTTTTTTGTGGTATCTTTTATTTGCCTTAGATATTCTGAAAACTCCTGTAGCTCCCTGGCTAATAGTAAACCAATGATACGGTATATCAGGGCCCATAGTTATTGGGTATCCCATATTTTTCTGAATGCCCATGCTAGAAGCAGAGATCTCAGCCAGTGCACTGGCACCTCCTAATCACCAAACTCTACTTTGAAGGTCAGGAGGGTGAAAAAAGACCCCAAATCATTTGTTCCTCCAGCTAGGCTTAAGCATTCTTAACCCTACTTCCAGCAGAAGAGGCTAGGTGTGTTGAGCAAAATGCCTTGAACAACACAGGATTGCTCTAAAGTTCAGTCCTGGGGGAGGTATGTCTATCCACTTTACATTGTGATCCTGGGGGAGCACAGGTCTTGATGTGGGGTTATCTTTCCGCCATTCTACTCTTACCATATCACATAAGAGTCTATAGGAAAGCCATTTGTCTTTGCTCTCCTCCCAATCCCTGCCAAGGGTCATGGGAGCTTTCCCTTCTCTCCAAGGTGCTTCTTCACAACAAAATCTCATTTTTGCTCCTTAGAAAAATGTGATATCATAGGAGTGAAGAAACTAATTGTTTTATGGAGGGAGTAATGAGGAAGCCAAATATTTCTTAGAGGTCAAGTAAGATAAGGGCAAAAAAAAATGTTCTTTTTCTTTATTTTCAAAATTTTTTTTTTAGTATTTATCACAAACTATGTAGCCATGTCCTTGGTAAGAGCAGTTTTAGGGAAGTTTTAGAAAGAGAAGACAGATGGGAGTGAGCTGAGAGGTGATGGTGAAGAAGTAAATACTAAGATCGCTGTGAAGCAGAGGAAAGAGTTAGGAACTGATGAATATGGGATCAAGGGAGTATTTTATTCACTAGCAAAAGACTTCAGCACTTTTAAATATTTACATAACTCTAATAAAAACAGAGGGGGTGACAAATGCATGAAAGATGAGGGCCCATCACTAGAGTGAATTATTTGCATTCTTCAAATCATCTTCTCAGACTCATGGAGTAGCAAGTGATTGCTGGAAGTAAAACTTGGGTCTGACATTTTGTAAGTTATTCTTTCAAGCACATTCTTTGGATATCAACTCATAAAAGAACTCTCCTTCAGATCTATGTTTATAGGAGGTATTTTTTAATGTGTCTACCAAAATCAGGCATTTCAGTTGGACCATTCATACATGGGTTATGCCCTCAGCAGCTCTACTTTTACTACAATACCCCTTCCCTCTGCCACAGGTGACTGGTCCAGAATGGGCAAATGACCGGAGCTAGACTAATCAGGTTGTCTGTCCTGGAGATTTGGAATTGTGATTCAAAACAGTACAGTATAGGTTGACCTTTGAAGAGAGGAAGTACAACTTAGGAGCTGTGGATTAGAAGCAGAGAAACCAATTCTGCAGAGAGAAAAGAATTAAACAGACTCAACAGGTGTCTAGTGATTGATACGGGCGTGGACTTATCTGTGTCTCCTATTGTGTCCCTGGCATCTGGTGCTATGTTCGGAATAGAGTAGCAGTTTTTGTGTCATCTCTATGTGCACATGTGGCCACAGTACAAACAATTCCTATTTATTTATTTATTTGATCAGAGACTTTAACTCATTAACTTAATCCATTAACTGAACCATTACTTGGCCATATGTCATGTCAGGTACTGTAAGTATACAGAGGTAAATGGAGAAACTTTGGCCCACAGGGAACTCACATTCCAATGCTGGAGATAAAAAAAAAAAAGCAAATAAGGCATTTCAAAGATGATAAAACAGGCAAACAACAACAGCAAGCAAACAAGTATATATAGAGTACAGTGGGAATAATAAGAAGGAGCAATTAACTATTCCAGAGGACTTCATGTCTGAGTTGATTTGTAAAGGAGCAATTAAAAATTTCAGGCAGAAAAGCAGATATAGACATTCCTTAGCAGAAGAAGTTCTGTGTATTTGGAAAATCACAGGCCAATGAGGCAACATGATATTTTTGGAGAACCATAGACAGTTCAGTATAATCTAGCATAAGGTGTTGAGGAAGAAGAATGAAAAAGGGCTGGATCTGTAGACAAAGTCCAAATAATGAGGGCTTTCTGTTCCAGAGACTTCTATGCAACCAAGATGTCCTTCCATAGGTAAATGAATGAACAAACTCATATATCCATACAATGGAGTATTATATAGCAATAAAAAGAAATGAGCTATTATCGAGCCATGAAAAGACACAAAGAAACTAAAATGCATATTTATAAGTGAAAAAAGCCAGTCTAAAAAGTCTACATACTGTATGATTCCAATTATATGACATACAGGAAAAGTAAAACTATAGAGCCACATTAAAAAGCTCCCAATGGCCAAAGCTGGGATGATTTGACAACAACAAAAAGGTGTCATGGAATTATAACCCAAAGTATAAAATAAATACCCACCAAGCCCAACCTAATATAAATAAGTGATTGAATAAATAAGATGGGGGAGAAGAGACAAATCTCCCATCTTAAGAATTCCAAGTAATTTATGTAGATACTCTGCCCTAATGGGGTTGGACTACAACTCTCTTCAGTGTGCATTACTCAGTTACTTCCTTCCAAAGATTACAGTATGGAAAGGGAAGAAAAGAGTAATTTTACAGTAGAGAAACCTAACAAAAGCTACCTCAGTCAGGTGATCAAGTTTCACATCAGCATTAATAAGTAGTGGATACTTTTATCAATATACCATTGACATAATGTCATGAAATGACATTGTACTTCTATGGTCTTCCTCCCCCAAACCCACGACTTCAGTCTAGGCATGAGAAAACATCAGACAAATCCCAACTGAGGGACATTCTATAAAATACCTGACTAATACTCCTCAAAACTGTCTGGTTTATCAAAGACATAAACCTTTCTGGGTCATTCTTTATTGTATTACCATACTTCCAAGAGACCATTTGTTTTCTAAATGAAGAACTGCTCTTAGTCATTCTTCTAGTGTCCATTTACTGACAATGAATCTTTTGGTTTTTGCTTTACATAAAAACCTTTATTTTTCCTTCATTTTTGAAAGATGTTTTGCTGGGCAGTTATTTTCTTTAATCTTCTGTCTTTTATCATGTTGAATATTGGGCTAATCAGTCTCATTTTTAAAATAGTGCGTCATTTCCTCTGGCTGCTCCTATGATGTTCTCTTTCTCCTTTTTTTCCCAACAGTTTTACTATGCATGCCCAAATGTGGTTGTTTTTTAATTTGTCCTTCCTTAGGTTTATACCAATGTATGTATCTGTAGTTTGATTTTTTTATTAGTTTAGGAAAATTCTCTATTGAGTTTTCTAATGTTGTTTCTGTTCTATTTTCTCATCCTTCTGGAATTCCAATTATATATGTTAAACTTATTCACCATGCCCCATGTATGCTCTTTTTAGTATTTCCTGTGTATTTTTTCATTTTAATTTTAAATGGCTTAACTCCCAGTTTACTAATCTTCTTTCTTGCAGTCTAATATGTTTCAAAACTCCTCTATGGAGTTATTTTTTTCAATTCTTAAATTTTTATTATTTTTCACAAGTTTCTGTTTTCCGGTGAGATACTCCATGCTTTCTTTTCTTTCCTTTTTTTTTTTTTAAAGATTTTATTTATTTATTTGAGACAGAGAGAATGAGAGACAGAGAGCATGAGAGGGAGGAGGGTCAGAGGGAGAAGCAGACTCCCTGCTAAGCAGGGAGCCCGATGCGGGACTCGATCCCGGGACTCCAGGATCATGACCTGAGCCGAAGGCAGTCGCTTAACCAACTGAGCCACCCAGGCGCCCCTCTTTTCTTTCCTTTTTAAAGAACATTTTAATCAAGTATCTGTTTATATTGTCTGTTTTTTCCCAGGTTTTTATTGACCCTGTTTCTTGGCATGTCTACTAATTTTTTATTGAATCCCGGACACCATGTCTGAAAAATATTGTTGACACTCTCATTAGTGCTATTTTCCTCCAGAGAGGATATAATTTTCTTCTGGTAGGCAGAGTACAGGTAGATGAACTTGACTCATTCAAAGCTAGCCTATTTCAGGTTTGTCTTAATTCAAAGGACTTACCCTCTCTGGTATCTCAAGAGTCCCTGCTTTTCAATGTATATTGATTTCAGTTTTTGTTTTCTCAGGGCTTTGAGATAAATGAAAACACTACTTAGCTTTTTAGTTCCTTTTAATAACTGCATGGTGATTTTTGTTTGTAGGGGTGTCACATTTCATACACTCGGCCTGGAAGTTAACAAATACTTTAATAGGAGATTATATACAGGATGTTTGGTTTAATTGCCTGTAGTTTCCTTTACTTTGAACATTGGCCTCTCAACTTATGACTGTCTTGGTAATCCTGAAGTCCACTTTTGCCTCTTTAGCCCAGTGAGACTTCTCCAAATCAAGGCTGCTGCTTTCTGTTCAGGCTCCATGGCCTGCAATGTGAAATAGCAAATATCCTGAGGAGAAAAATAGCTGCAAATACAGGGCTCAATTGATTGAGCTTTCCTTTTCTTTGGACTATTAGCCCCTCATGTTTTAGTTGCCTTTATTGCTCACATATTTTTTCAAACAGCCATTCTTTTGAATTTTATCTACCTTTTGTAGTTCTTTTTAGTGAGATACTTAATTTGATACCGGCTTCCCCATCATAGACAGAGGGTTAAAAACAATACTTACAGGGCGCCTGGGTGGCTCAGTTGGTTAAGCGACTGCCTTCGGCTCAGGTCATGATCCTGGAGTCCCGGGATCGAGTCCCGCATCGGGCTCCCTGCTCGGCAGGGAGTCTGCTTCTCCCTCTGACCCTCCCCCCCCTCATGCTCTCTGTCTCTCATTCTCTCTCTCTCAAATAAATAAATAAAATCTTAAAAAAAAAAAAACAATACTTACAGAGAGGAGGATGTATTAGTTATTTATATAAAAAATTACCAATTTAAGTTGAAAAATAAATATTAATAGCCTCAAATTGTTTCTGTGTGTTAGGGATATGGAAGGGGTTTAACTGGATGTTTCTGGTAAGGGTATCTTGTGAGTTTATAGTTAAGAAGTCAGATGGGGCTTCAATAATCTGCAGGCTTGAATATAGCTGAAGGATATATTTCTAAGTGACTCACATGTATGACAAATTGGTACTGACTATGGACAGGATACCTCACTGCCTTGCCAACTGGTAGTCTACAAAGGGCTTTTTTAGTGTACTCAAAACATGGCAGCTAGGATTGCTTTCCCAAAACAAGCAATCCTAGAGAATAAGGTGGAAGCTACAATGTCATAAAAGGGACTTAGTCTTGGGAGTCACACATAGCTATTTGTGCAATAACCCATGGAGTTGATTAAATAGGTCAACCCTACTAAGTGTGGAAGGTACAATACAATACAAATACCAGAAATCAAGGACCATTGATGACCATCTTAGAGACAGTCTGGCATAGCAGAAGGAGAGGAGTCATCAAAGGAGGGAGAAGGAGGAAGAGCCAGAAATTTAGGGAAAAGCTAAGAAATTAGTATTTCAGAAATAAAAGGAGGTATTTTTGAAAGAAAAAGAAAACCAATATTATAAGCATCAAATATGCAAATAAGAAGAACTAAGAAGCATGCATCAAATTAGACATTTAGGTACTCAGTGGTGAATTTTGCCAGCATAGTAATTTCAAGGAAGTATGAAAAAAGGAGATATATATATGGTCCAGGTAATTATAGCATGCTTTGGCACCTGAGAGGAGCAGGAGTCTAGAATTTAAGCTGTGTCATTTGCAGATGTTGATGAAGTCCAGACTTTGATTAGTGCCAGAAATTAAATAGGAGTAATAGAAGAGAATAGTTGATAATCTGAGTAGCTATTACTGGTGGATATTAATGAGAAGTTACATTAAGGCCAGGCTATACTAGTATGAAAGGAATCTCAAAAATAGATCAAAACCTAAATGATATGTAGCATTACCAACAAAAATTTTGGCTCAAGAAAGCCTAATGTGTTAGCAAGTTTCCAATTGCTAAACTAGAACACTGTGGTAGACCTAATACGTTTGGGGTTGTAAGAGAAAAAATAATAAGGGCGAGGATGAATAAGAGCTAGGCGGAATGGTAACAAAGACAAATAAGTCAACAACCCAGGCACAGGGTACAAAGACAGAGCCTATTTACTAAAATTGTTTTAGTCACACTAGGATTGAAGTCCCGAAATAATACCATTAGAGAAATGTGTTGGTCAAGAGACATTTCATCTTTATGACTTATAGGCTTATAAGAAGCTTTTCAAGTTGCCCTAGCTTACAGTTCTTTCAGGTATGATAATGGATTTTGAGCAGGAGTAATCTTTACTTCTATTTCAGTATAAGACTTTTAAAATTTCACTTGTCATCAGGTCTTTTGTTTTTATATACACTCATTGATTCATACATACATACACACATATGAAGGGGCCACACAAAAATATTTTAACTAGTTAAAACTTCATTCAAGTCACTAGTACAAATAAAGATGCAAAAACATTATACCATACCCATAAATCCCAACCCATAAGAAGTAGAGGACACCAGAAATAAATGTATTAATTGTCAACATTATTCAGCTGGTCCCCCCAGTTTTGACCATTCTGAAACTTCAGTTCTATATTTCTTTTCATCCACTATCGATGTCCATAATCATCTTCTCATCTCCTTTATTGAACTTGCTCCCAGCTATTTTTGCATATATTTCCTCTGTTTTGCATATATTCCCTTTGCACCTCCAAATCCACTCCCCACTCTTTTCTACCCTGCCTTGTGCCCCACGAATCTGACCAGTATGGTTTCAACAGTTCTCTTACCTGATGGCTTCCACTTAGATTTGGCCAAAGGAAATTAACAAGAGATCAGTGAGTGGGAGGGGAGTGCTTTAGGGTATTTACTAACATCCTCTCTATTCCATGTCCTTGCAAGTTGTCTGTGACCCTTATTAAAAGTCACAGTTCCTGTCAGTCAGCCCTCACCAGGTTTTAGAAACTCCCAATTCCCTTTACTGTGTCAAGCTTAGAGGTTGGGAATAGCTCACAGTTCGTGCTGGTGTGGGAAATTTAATTATCCAATATAGTTTCCTAGACCTTCATGCAGTTCTGTAAATAAAACTTTATTACATCACCTTGTTTGATCATGCCAACTTATTCGTTTCAGGATCCTGGAACAGAGTCTATGTTTGTTGATTCTTCCAGGATAAAATTTATCATCTTTGATTTCCTTAAAAGTCCATATTTAAAAAAATAATATCCATGACTTTGTTTATGCTGTTGCTTCTCTCTGACCCTCACCATATTTCTGTTTCTTCAGCTCCTAGCCATTTCTTAATTCTTAGATGAAACGCTATTTCTTC